>NC_088170.1:11984546-13430796 GCF_028769735.1 Zonotrichia leucophrys gambelii | reverse complement strand
AGTATTTAAATGTAGCAGGAGCACAGAAACACTTCACCACTTTTATTCCCAAAGGAAAATCTAATTAAAACACAGAGCATCTAGCCATTTAAAGTTATTGTGCTTACAAAGAAACAGCAAATCTTGCTCCCTGAAACAGTCTCTCCAGTGGGTTGCCAGAGTCCCCAGTAAGTTTCTGGAAACACAACTTATGTGCCTGAACTTGGCCAGGAGCCAGCTGCTCTCTGGGATCTGTAGGATCAGGAGTCTCAAGGTCTGGCAGGGTCTCATCCAGAACTCTTTCAACCACTTCCAAGTGAGGTGGCACCTTTCCCCACTCAAGCTGCCCCTGACCATCACCAGCTCTTGACATTTTAAGTGTCTGGGCCAGATTTTCAAATGAGCTCAGAGCAAAGCTTTTGTGAGTGCTTCTCCAAGACCAGCTTTTCTGCCAGGCACAGTCTCCTGCACAGATATCCTACCAAGGCAAAGCCTTTCCAAGCAAGGCCAGCACCCCACATGCTGAACTGTTCAGCCAGTCTGATTACTTACCATGATGCCAGATGAGGAGATGGGCACTGGAAATCACAGCTGCCAGCACCTCCTGGCAGAATCCATCTTTAACTAGGCTCCATTCAGATCAACAGCTCTCTGCTGTACATATTCTAGAGGGAATGAGAGCAGTGGAACAAACCTCCAGCATTTGCCATGCTGTTTTACAGAGGAGGCAAGACTGGCCACAGTTAAAGGATGAAAACAAAGCAGTGCTCCTACAATGGCTCACATGGCAGCACCAAGTCCCAGAGTCCACTCCAGGCATCACAGAGAGCTGAAGCACAGCTGCCTTACCTGTCTAGCTTCCTTCCTTTTGCCTTTTACTCTGCTCTTCCATCACACTTCCCAAAATGGTCCAGGCCCCTTACTCACGCTTCTAGATGAGATCTTGTCAGCACTGCACGTGGAGCCAAGTGCATGAAGAGCCCAGGGGATGGCCAGGGCCATCTGTTACAGGCTTTTCTCTCTGTGAGCTGGTGTTTTTATTTTAACTCCCTCTGCTTCTGGGCCCCTCTTCATCTCTGGCTCCTCCCATCTCCCTCTCTCTGCTCATGAGGACAGAGTTTCCATGCTGGCCCTGGGCCAGCACATGTATGGGCAAAGGCAGAGCTCAGGAAAAGCCATCTTCTGCTCCCTTTCATCACGTAAACACTGCCAGTTCCCAGCCCAGGAGCAGGGGCTGAGCCAGAGCCCTGCCTGCAGTGCAGGGGGCTGAGGAGCAGCAAGTCCTGCCCAGGCTGGACACGGCAGCTCGGCTGCAGGGCAAACATCTCCCTGCCAGCCCTCCTGCCCCAGTGAGCAGCCTGAGCCCTTACCCAGCCAAGGAGGCAGACACAGACACATCTCACATTCAGCAAAGGTCATGTGTAACAAACAGCACATGCAGGTAACAGTCAAGCCAAATTCTTGTTTGTGTCAGCCATTAAAAACAAGGAAACCAAAAGACCCCAAGCAAAGCTGACTGGCAGTGCCCCAGCACTGGGATGAGAATCTTGCCCTAAGAAGGCCTCAGAGGTGTGCTAGCTCCTAACAAGTTTAGTCAGTAAAAACTGACTTAATCAGTCAGTTAAATCACCACTTAAATCACCACTAACTCTTGCATCTACTTGGCTAAATCCTTGAAAGTAACATTCTGCCAGCTGCAGCTGGTTTCCCTAACCTGGGGAGGGGAAAAAGCACTGAAGCAAAGAATGAAGATTATACCAGCACTCACAGCATTCATTCCAGCAGGACATTACTCTTTCAAGCCTCTGCCCTTCCAACTATGCTTGACTTCCTTCAGCTTTACCATGGGGTAGTACTGTTTTCAAAAAAGATAGAAATTATGTCCTCAATACATGTTATTTGCATTAAAGAAAGGAGTCACAGGGTTTCAAACTTCTTGCAAAGAAGATTTCCCATGAGCCCCTTTTTGGGGTTTTTGTTGCACACACAGAGCACCCCACATTTGCTCAGCAGATGTTTAGGCAATGTATTTACCTCAGAGCAGTACAAACTCAGGGGGTTTCAGCACAGGATCACCCCAGCCATCATGCCAGGGTTATCCCAAGAGCAGTCAGTCCCTGTGAGCAGCTCCAAGGGTGACATGCTGGAACCACACCACAGTGCTCAGAGCTGCTCAGAGCTGTCTCAGCACAGCACAGGCTGGACCATCACGATGGCAGAGCCCCAAAGGTGTCTTGCTGCCATGAGCTCCCAGCTCAATGAAAGACATAAACTGGTGAAGACTCACAGGAGTGGCTGTAAGAATCCACTGCTTTCCTCAGGAAAGGCCTGGGGAATTATGGCTTTCACCTCATCAGTCCCATGTCCACAGACACAGAGCACCTTGACCCAGCTGGGTGGTGAAACATGTAAAGGCTGGGAGAGATTTTGAACAGGATCAGCCTATAGAAACTTATTTGTTTATGTAAGACAGTGCTGATGCCTTTTAGTGTTTTATATCAACCTTGAACTGACCCTCAGCCTGCTCTGTGCTGACCTTCCACCAAAGGGCACAGGCCTCAGTGGAATCCCAGGACACAAAGGTCAGAGATCCCAGGGACTCTGGACTGTCTTAGGCACCCACTTCAAGGCCACCCAAGGCCCCTGCAGAAGCCACATTTCAATGTAGCACAGCCATTTCAACACCATTTCAAAAGTACAGCCTTCCTGAGGCTGGGAGCTCAGTGATACAGTCACCCTCACTAAAACCTGGGCTGAAGCCACCCCCAAACATTATGCATATCCTCACATGTCAGCCTTTGCTTCAATTTCCAGGAGCTGATAAAGCATCTCCAAGGTAGAGACCAGAAAAAAATCCCATAAGCAAGATCAACATGCTGCTGCCCTTTCCACAGCACTTCAGAGAACAGTCAAGCAAACACTGTTTCTTTTCCTCCTTTGTGCTGTGAAACAGTGCTCACAGATACCTCAGACACAATGTTATTTGAGCTGTATCTAAGCAAAGCCAGGATCACTCATTTACTGTCAGGACTTGAATGAAACAAGAAATTGCTTTCCAGCTCCATCCCACTCCCTCCTTCCCTCGGGAGAATCTTCTCAGCCTGAAAGGAACTGCTATGCAAGTGCATTAAAAGTCCTATTTCAGCATTTCTTTCATACTAGAGGCCTCTTTCAGCCAGCTCTTGGGATCCTGCCAACAGACATATCAGCCACTAGTACTCCAATCCTTCTGCTAAAAAACACTTCCCTGAAGAGCTTGCACCCCAGTTCTGAAGGCCTGAGACCATCACAATTAACCAACCTCAACAAGGGTTTAACACAGGTTCTTCCCCACTCCCATGGGTTTAATGGGGCACTACACAGCCTTTTCTCCCCTTGGTCTGGCCCCCACTTAGGAAGGAGCAGCTTCCACAGAGCTCCAGTCAGGAAATAAATGTCAGGTGTTACAAAAGGAAGGGAGGACCAGCTGCTTTGAATGATGCATTCAGGGGATCCAAAAGAACATGGCACTTATCAGACACTTCTGAAATGCCCAGCATATCTGCATCTCTCCATCTTTAAGAGACTCACTCTGTTGTGTGATGATTTCATCAGCAAATTTCTTAAACTTGGGAAAGGATCAAGCTTGCTTCTGTGCTCCCAGAGTGCCCAGCAAAATAGAGATTTTAAGTCCTGTCTGTATGAATTAGTTGTCATGGCTGATATTAAGAATAACTCATTGGAAAAGCTACTCCTGGATTAAGACCATCTCTGAAAAACACAATTTATGGGGTCTTTATTTATTATCTCCTAGTCAAAATGAACATTTCTAACGTGTAAATACAACAGGCATGGGAGAAAGACAAGCCTATTGTAAGTGTCTGACAAAGGATCTAAATGATGTTCTTGTTTCTGGAGAACAGAAAGCACACACAGAAGTTGTCTTTGCAGACAAAATGTCCTAAAAGCTTTCCCAGGGCAGCGAGCTGGGGGCAGCACTGAAAGCAGCAGCACTTTGGGACACTCCACATGCACTTGTGCTCTGCAAGGAATGCTGCACTTTGGATGTGAGCTGATGAGCAGGGAGAACCTTCTGCGTGCACTGCTGGGACACGGACGTGCTGAAGGCTTCAGCACACAACCTTCTCACCCACGCAGGCAGAGCGGTCCCAGCAGAGCCATAAATCTTCCCTCTGCTTTCTGCATCCCTGGCCACTCCAGCGCCCTTTGTTTTCAGTGCCTTCTCTTCCGTTCCTCAAAAAGGCGCCTTTTTACCCTGGGAAATCCTGTGGCTTTCCTCTCTTTTCCATACTTAGCATTTTCAGTTGTTTCCAAGCCTGACCCAACATAGTAGTTATCCATTTTCACAGGCTGAAACACTGCCTGGATTATTTTGAAAACCCAAACAACAACCAAGCAAAACTTCTCAAACCCAACATGCACCAAACCCCACAAACACTACCCCAATGACAACAATTCAGAGCACAACACAAGGGTGGAGGAAATGCATTCCTTTCCTCTGCCAGGATACAGTAACAACTCCCTTTTTGGTGGTTCAGTACACATTATTGGATCTCACTACCACATACCAAGAACCAGTGGTCAATAAGGTGGCAGCCAACACAGAAAACAGCTTTTTAATCCACCACCAACACCAGCAGCTACCCTCACAGCAGCAAATAAAGGCCCCATGGAAATCCCTTTGGTCATCTCTGTCCTCCCAGATGACCTCCCGGCTGGAGATGCTTTTCTCCAAAAGCAAAAAACTTAAACAACTACTTAAATGGCAAGAGCAAAGGTGGCTGGGAATAACTCAGGGTCAGGAGCAACTTGCCGACCTGTCTTGGAAACAAGATGTGTTCTTGTAAAGAGCAGAATTGAGGGCCCATATTAGCACCTAGTCCCTGCACCTGTGAGGGGCTCCAGGGCAGATCCAAGCAGTCAGAAAGCCGCAATCCCCATGACCATCCCTTTCCCAGCACCAAGCATCAAGAGACATGCTTACAGGACACTCAAAAAGCCAAAACTTCTAAAAGTGTCCCAAATACACCTGGCATGGTTTTGCGTCCCAGTTTGCATTTGACACCTTGGGACCACAGCAGCAGCCAAGTGTAACTTCTTGTTCCCTTCCTAAACAACATTCCCTTCTACCAACCCCTGTCCATTAGCACCCATCATCCTTGGGTACAGGAGCGGGAAGGCAAGAAAGCATTTTTCTGCCCAGGACAGGTGAATACTCCCACTGATCCCCACCGTGATAAGCCACAGGCTGCACACAACTGCAGGCGCTCCTTCCAGCCGAAGGCAAAGGAAGAGGAAAACAGGCTATCCAGGGCAGAGAGAGAGAAGTGCAGGGCTAATATCCACGGGGATTCAGGGTTTTGGGAACCGAGAACTCTGGCTGTTTGCTCCGGCAGGGCCCGGGCTTCCCCCAAAGAATGCGCTTAGCGTTTCCTCCTCTGTTTTGTGCTGGAGACCGAGGCAGGGCTGAGTTCACTCAGGGGCCCCGTGCTGGGTGGCGGGGCTGCCGCTGCTCCTCCGCCCCACGGCTCCCGGCCCGCTCGGCTCGGCTTTCCAGCAGCGGCCCCGGTCCCCTCGGCCCCTCAGCCCCGGCCGAGCCCCGCTCCGGCAGCGGGCCCGGCCCCCCGCGCCCGCCGGGAGCAGCAGCCGCCCCGTCCCGGCGGGAAAGCGGCTCCCGGCGCCCGGGAGCGCGGGGGGACTCGGCTGGCGGCCCCCGCTTTCCCTCCCTGCAGCTGGGATGAAGAAAAGCCAAGCTGGGGCGCGGAAGGGAAGAGGGAATTCGGGATTTTTTTGGAGCGGCACCTCTGCCCGCTGCTCTATCGCGTTAGCTCTCCCTCGGCGCCTGCCTACCTTCCTCGGCGGCGGCAGCGGAGCGAGAGGGCCGTGTCCCGGCATGACGGCGGCGGCGCCCGGCGCCGGGCTGGCGGCTGCGGACCCGCGGCTGGGGGCTCCCGCCCGCCCCCCGCCGCCACCGGCCCCGGCCCCGGCCGCCCTCCGGCGGGAGCGCCGCCCCGTCCCGTCCCGTCCCGCCCCGCCGCCCAGGCGGCCGCGCCCGCCCCTCGCTCCGGGCATGGAGCGCCTGTGCTGCCCGCCCGGGGGAGGGGACGGGGGCTGCCGGTGTCAGCGGGGCAAACCGGAGCGGAGCGAAAAGCCGCCGTCCTGGTTGCACACAGAAAGATTTGCGGGGAAACGTAGAAAGTCCTGACTTGCTGTCACCCCAGTGCCCGTCACTGGCACGGCTTCCTGAGGCTGATGGGGTCACAGAGCCATCGCACCTGGGAGAGCACCTGGCCAGCAATGCCTCAAACCTGCAACACGAGTTCTGTCCCTTGATCTGAGACTGGTGTTAGGGAAAGGTGCTTCATCCAGGGGCTGGTCAGACACTGAACAGGCTGCCCAGGGCAGTGGGCACAGCACCAAGCCCGACAGAGCTCAGGAGGCGTTGGGACAACGCTCTCACGGGATGACACTTGGGGTGTCCCGTGCGGGGCCGGGAGCAGGACTCCAGGATCCCGACGGGTCCCTTCCAGGTCAGGATATTCAGTGTTGTTGCTATGATTCAGAACTGACTGAGGGGTGAAGGCCCCGGCCCAAGCGCGGCCCCTTCCTGCCTGTCCCCGTCCAGCACAGCCCGATCCTGAGGGGACAGCTCGGGTACGCGCCTCCCTCACGGCACTCGCGCTCCCGCCAGGCTCTCGCTGCTGGCCCTTTAAGGGGCGGGGCGCCGCCTCTCTCCGGGGCGCTGATTGGCTGGGCGCGCCCCCCTCCCGCCCCCTGCCCCCGCCGGGGGCGCGCGGGCTGGCGGCGGCGGGAGCGCGCGCGATGGTGGCCGGCAGCGCCGCGCGGCTGCTCCCGCTCCCGCTGCTCGCGCGCGCCGCCGCGCTCCGGCTCCGGCCGGCGCTGCCCGGGCGGGCGGGCCCGGGGCGCTGCGGGCTGCGCGCCGGCCGCTGGGCCGCCCTGGCCTTGGCCGTGCCCGCGGCCGTGCCCGCCGGCACCGGCTGGAAGGAGAGGCCGGGGCAGCGCGGCCCGGCGTGGGCGGCGGAGCGAGGCGCGGAGCGGCCGCCCCGGGGGCTGCTGAGGCGCCTGGGGCTGGTGCTGCGGCTGGGTGTCCGCGCCTGCGGGCTCCTGCTACGCTTCGGGCCGCTGCTGCTGCTCTACCCGCTGGGCCGGCTCTGGCCTGGTTTGGGCGCCCGCTGGCTGCGGCTGCTGCGCAGGGCGGCCGAGGCCGCCGGCCCCACGTGTGTCAAGCTGGGCCAGTGGGCCAGCACCCGCAGGGACCTCTTCTCGGAGGCCTTCTGTGATGAGTTCTCCAAGCTGCACGTCGAGGTGAGCCCGCACCCCTGGGGCCACACCGACGAGCTCTTGAGGAAGGCCTTCGGTGAGGACTGGACGGGCTTCCTCAAGTTCCCGAGCCGGGAGCCGGTGGGCTCGGGCTGCGTTGCCCAGGTGTATAAAGCCTATGCTGACCTCGCCGCCATCGGCGGCTCCCGGGCCCAGGAGCTGGAGCAGCGCTCGGAGCTCAGGTCCGCCTTTGAAGCGTGGCAAGTGTCAGGCTTTAGAGGCCTCCTCGGGTGGCTGAGGAGGAGGAAGAGCAAGGAGATACGGGATGAGAGGAGCAGGGAGGAACTGAGTTCTGCAGGCTGCTCCCAGGGAAGTTCCGGGAGTAGGATGTCCCTTGTGGAGCAGAGGGCCAAGCCACTCCCGAACGCAGACCCGTCATCAGCCAGACATCTCGTGCCTGTAGCCATTAAAGTAAGTCCTGTGCAGAAATGGTAAAGGTATGAACATGGAGCGTGCTGGATGAGGTCCATCCCATGGAGAGGCATAGCTGGCCAGGGCCAGGTAGAACGAGGAGGGATGCTGTCTCTCCTGGTGTCCCTTATCAGTGCTTTTGTTCCAGCCTGCCACAATCCCCAGCTCTTGCCAAACGGAGAGCTCAAGATTTGATGTCGCATGTGGCTACTAGGAATGCCTCCAAGGGCCCAATTTGCATTAAACTAATTAGCATTAAGGTTGCTTGCACCTTCCAGACAGCAAACCTCCTTCTCTGCTCACATGAAGAAATCTGGAATGTATAAGTGCATTCCAGCAAAGTTTATTTAAAGAAACTTTATATTTGAGCAGCTTCAAATACTAGTTAGGGACAGGGCAAGACTGAAAGTGGTGCAAAATGTCTTTGGGTGAGACTGTAGCCTCCAGCACTGATACACTGAATTTGACAATGATAAAATGTTTCTCTATGACCTAATCAATGGCAAAATGGGAATTCTTCTGAGGACTAGCCAGGGAAGCTGGTTGCCTCCTATCCCAATAAACTGGGTTCTGTACATTTGAAATGTATCACTTGAGCTCATTGCAATGGAGTGTCTGGGGAGCTGATGTTGCCACTGCTGGTTCTTGTGCAGGTGCTGCACCCTGGGCTGGTCCACCAAGTGCAGATGGATCTGTTTCTCATGAAGATGGGCAGCCGCATCATTGGACTCCTCCCCGGGTTCAAGTGGCTCAGTTTGACAGAGATTGTGGAGGAGTTTGAGAAGCTTATGATGCAGCAGGTATGTGCCAGGCCATGGTCCCCAGCTAAACAAAACTGCCCTTTGTCTTGCTCTGGCTGCCTCTAACTCTGTTCACACCACTACATTTAAAATTGGTTAGGTGAAGGCTGGCTTGTTCTTTACTTCTGTTCTTTAGTCTAATCAAATCACATAACATTACTCTAGGAAAGCTTATGCGCTCACAAAGTAGCAAAGCAATGAAAAAAAACATCTTTACTAGATCTAAAATTATTTTTTAGACTTTGAGAATAATGTTTAGACTTTGAATGTGTTTTCTAATGGACAGCCTGAACAGCTAGCTAGCTATAGTCAGAGTCCTTTTCGCAGCATTGTGAAAGGTGAACCCTGGAGAGACACCTCTCCTTAGGAAAGAATCTCCAAGCAAGTACTCAGGCATGTGGGTTTTTTCTGTAATTCTACATATGTGTTTGCAGTCTGTACTCACTAGTCATGTTTGTTAGCACTAAGATATATATATATATATATATAGGCATAAATAATGTTTCCACACATTCTCCTCTGTATTATTATCAGACTCATAGTGTCAGTACAATTTTTTAAAAAGATCTGAAAACATCCTGATTGACTAATGTCTTCTAAAGACACACTCCTGGAACATTGTTACTGTTAAACTTACAAAGATCTCACTGCAGGCTTAATTAGGCTTATGTTTCTATGAAATGAGCCATTATCTGCTAATTTCATTTTTGTGTCTAGTTTGCAATGTCTGAAGTTTGTAACAAGCTTTTGAAAACCTTAATTATTCTCTACAATTCCAAAACCTCTGCACAGTAAATCCATGCTGGGAACTGTTACTGTGGTCAGATGTGATTCGAGGTCATTCATACCTGTTTGGCAGAGCTTGGGTGGATGTGCAGAAGACTGAGAGTTAGGAGAACATCTGATAGGCTCATTGTAGCTTTTTCCCTTTGAATGAACAGGAAATATTCCTGGGGTATTCCTCACTGCCAGACAAGGGAGGTGAGGCAAGGTTATCCTGCCTCCTTGAGCAGTAGCAGACAGTAGGAGAGATGCCTTTGTGTCAAGACACTAGATCACTGAAGAACCTGGGCCTGGACTTGGCATAGTGGATTATTTTGTATGAATTACATTAAATTTCTTCCTGCTACAGCTGCCTCTCTGTCAAGTGAGGTTGTGGCTGCAGTTCTTTTACCCTGTCTGCCTGCCTTGCTGTTTGGACAGCAAGCTTCCATTCAGGATAGGATTCAGTTCAGGATCTTGTTGTATTTTTGAATGTAACGTGGTCCTGGTCTATTTTGAGACACCATGCCTCTAGTAAGGCACCAGTATGTCAGAGTTTGGAACCTGGCTGTGCACCATCCATTACCCAGTCTGCTCCTCTTCCATCTGGAGCCTATGAGCCTGCAACCACTCTTACTTTGCTTCCATTCTGGCTTTCTGACTGGTTTTGTTGGTATTGAGTATTGCAACTCACACAGGCTCCTGAAGATCTAATCCCAGCTGATTCTCCTTTCCAACTTGCTTTTCTGTTTGTCCCTTGAGATTGACTTACGCTACGAAGCCAGAAATCTGGAGCGCTTCCGACAGAATTTCCTAGATGTCGATTTTGTGAAGTTTCCAACTCCCCTTTGGCCCTTGGTAACAGCAGATGTTCTAGTGGAAACATTTGAGGTAAGAATTGCAGGGTGTGGGGGCAATGGTAGCAGTGAGAAAACCCCAAGGAGACCATGGCAAGGAGGTGTTTCTTTTTGAGAAGGAGGAATCAGAGGCAGAAGGATGCTTTTTTTTCTTATTTGCTTAAGAAGATTGATGTCCTTCCTTAGTGTCTCTTCCACTCTTTTGTTTGCAAGCAGTGCATCCCTAAAGACAGGTAGCAGACAACTCTGTATAGAAGTGATCACTTGGCCTGAAAGCAGGCAGACTAGCAGTGGGTGCAGCCCCCTGTGCTTTGCAAACCAACACCACGCTTCACCTCTCCTCTGTGCTGGGTCAAAGCAAGGAGCTCAGCAATCTGACACTTTTTGATCCCTGCCTCACTTCCCTTGTGGATGTTTGAGTCACAGACCAAAGCCACTCTCAGGCTTAGTTTTCCTGCATGTGACCCTGGCAAGGGTGTTTCTACCCCTGGAATACCATCTGTCTTTCCAAGGAGCAAACCCTTGGTTCTGTCATGTTCTCCATCACACTAGGTACAGGCTCTTTCTGCCAAGTCCTTTCTAGGGTATCATCATCACCTTCCCCAGGTGGGGAAGGTGGCACCCAGGTGGGAAGGTGGGATGTTTGAAGGTGGGATGCAGGGGGTGTTTGACTCCAGCTCTGTCTCTGTTTCAGGAGAGTGAGCCCATCTCACGCTACCTGCACGTGGGGATTGGCACGGAGCTGCGGCAGAGGCTGGCCAGGATGGGCATGGACATGCTGCTAAAGATGGTAGGCACCTGCCTGGGGCTGCAAGAGAAGGCTGTTTTCCTGCAGAAGCTATTCAGTTTGGATAATCAGACAATGTGGCTAAAGAGAGAACCCATTTGCTTCCTAGCTGAACCTAGTCTGGGTAAAACCTGGGCTGGACTCAGCCCTGCTTAGGCTCTGACACAGAGCTCTGCCACTGCAGGCAGCACACAGTAGGACTGGCCTGTGCACCTTGGTCAGCCTTTGCTCAGGACACCCACTAATCCACTTAATGAATATTCACCTATTACCCAAGTACCTTCAAGTGCACCATTATTAGCAAATGCCATGTGCTCAGCAGAGACTGTGGATGTGACTCAGAGGGAAAACAATGAGCTGATTTCTTAATTTATCGACTCCTCTAAAACTGCCTTTTTGTTAGGGAGAACTAAATCTGGAGTCAAGATTTACAAACGTAGCCAAGTTCAGCTTCTGGCTATCTAGTTCTTCTGTGGCTGAAATAATCCCAAATAGTCTGGAAAGGAGTGTTGAGAGGGTGGTACAAGTGTCTTGTGAGGGGCTGTGAGAACCAGCAGGGAAGAGTTGCAAAGGCTCCTGACAGTACTGAGTGTGTGGGCAGTGCATGTCAGATGAAATGCTGCTGCTCACTGCAGCAGTGTGCTAGGGCAATAGTGAACCTCCAGTTCTGGCTCCAGGTAGTATGACAGGCTCTGAAATAGCTTTTACCACTCAGAACAGCAATGCTGGAACTAGAATAGTTTTATGCTAAGATTGGTTTCAAATTTTAGGAGTAGGAAAGAATTAGAGGGCAGAAACAACTTTATGTCTATAAGCAAAACAAATACCTCTTTCTCGAGTACTCTGCAGTTCTAGTCCCTTGGTGCCCAGGACCCTCTGTTTCAAGGGCTGTAGTAGAACTAGAAGAGGTGCAGAAGAAGGCAGATAGATGATTACTCATGTGGAATGGCTTCCATACCAGAATGGTGAAATAATTTGGACTCTTAAATCTGGAAAGCAGAAAGATGAGTAGCTTATGTCAGACATTATGCAGTCATGAGTGCACGAGAATGAATATGGATCTATTGTGTAGGGTTTCTCAATAAGGAGGACCTAACATAGGCAGAAGTAATTTTTTTCAGGCAACAGCAAAACCATATTTTTTCACACAGCTCTAATTATTTACATGGCAGTTGAACAAATTGATAGGAGAAATCCATGAAATACAAAGCTAATCTCCTTGGGGCAGGAAGTCCTGCAGTCCCAGGTCAGCAGGAGGATTGGGGCAGGGGAAGTACTGTTTGGTTCTTGTTCCCTTGCCAGTCCTTTTTGGTGCTAACTGCTAGCAGAGTCAGAGAAGAGCTACAGAGATTTATTTCCTCTTCTCTTGTTTTCCTTACATTTCAATAGAGTTGTAATGTGGGTGGTGTCGTGCACTAGACAAACGTACCCATTCACTGTAACCTTTGTCACTGAATGGCAAACAGCCTATTCTTACTGCATTGCCCTTTGCTAAGGCCCACCAGTGTGCCCCAGTTTAGGGCAAATTGCCAAAGGGCAGTGCCATTCCCTGCTGGGACTCCTGGCTGTCCTACCTGACCTCTAGCAAACACTGGATTGCTTCACACAGCTCTGCTGACTTCCCGAGTACCCGAGCTGGTCTCCAGCAGAAGCCACCTGCTGTGGTGCTGCCCCATCACTGGTAATGACAGAGAACAGACCACAGACAACCCTCTGCCCTTTGCCTGGGGGCTTTTGGCATCACCAGGTTTGCTTGGAACGAGCTGCTCTCACAATTACCTGTCCTCCAGATCTTCGTTGACAACTTTGTCCACGCCGACCTGCATCCCGGGAACATCCTGGTTCAGGGCAGCGCCCGCCCAGAGCTGTGTGACAGCCAGGTGCTGGAGGTGCAGCCAGCCCTGCAGCAGCTGTGCCTGGTGCTGCTGGACGCAGGGATCGTGGCGGAGCTGCAGAGCGCCGACATGCAGAACTTCCGCGCCGTGTTCACGGCTGTGGTCCAGGGACAGGTGAGGCCCCTCTCCAGCATGGGGCTGGCTGGGGAAGGGAGGTGGCTGTGCAATCTGATGGCCAAAGTGACAGTTTTCTATTTGCCCTTGAAAGGAGCCTTGCTAGCATCGTATCCCCAAACACAGGGATAAGTTGTTCAGCTGCAGCAAGGAGGCTGCCAGAGTGGAGCAATTTCAGTGCCCCAGGAACTAGGAGGTGCTAAATGGGAAGTATTGGCTGCCCCTTCCTGGTTAGGAGTACTTCTGCTGCAAGTTAGGACTGCCTGGGAGCCCCTGTTGCAGGAGCTCTCAGGTTTTGCTACAGAAGAGGGGGGAATGGGTTCACATCTTGATCTGCCCCACATGTTCCTCTCTGCAGCCTTGCTGCTGCAAGGCCCATATGCCTTCCTCCATTCTGCTGTTGTGTCACCATCTATAGAGGAGAGGAAGGAAAACAGGTGTGTGGAGGGGTCTGACCTCTGCTGGGCTCCTCCATGTGAGGAGAACTACATTATCCTCCTCCCCCCTTGAAACTCACTGTCAGATGGACTGAAGAACCCAGTGCTGGTGTCTCCTGTTCATTCTGGAACAAGCATTGTGCTCCCACTTGCCTGTTGCTGTCCCTCAGCTGCAGGGTGAAGGGCTCACTAACACAGCTCAAGAGGGACACGTTCTGTCTCGGTCTGCTGAAGCTTGCCAAAGAATCCCTGCTAAACCTGTGTCCAGGCCCATCCTGTGCTGCCAGGGACACCTCTCAGCTAACAAAAGCAAGAACTGCAAGCATCTCATTGCAAGTCACCAGTGACCAGGTCCTGGTTGTGCTGTTTTTTCTCAGGGGGAGAGGGTGGCAGAGCTGATCCTGCACCATGCCCGTGCCAACCAGTGCCAGGACATCGAGCGCTTCAAGGCTGAGATGGCAGAGCTTGTGACCAAGGTCCGGGGGAACACCATTGCCCTGGGCAAGGCAAGTGCACCCTGTCACAGTCCCACTTACCTGCAGTTCAGCACTGAAAACTGAAACAAAAAAGGTTTTTTGATCAGCTGTTAAAATTCTCCTTATGTATTGCAGCTTCAGGTGGGAAATCTCCTCTCCAGTGTCTTCAAACTACTGATGACCCATAAGGTGAGGTCCTGTCCCTGTCTGCCTTTAATAGCTGGAAGTTCATCTGGGGAGGGAGAACTGCTGGGAGCACACAAGGGGCTAACAAGGAAGGGGACTGACTTCTGAAACAAACTGCAAGGAGAGGAACAGCAGGAATGCATCCAAGTGTTGCAGGCATGCTGTTTCTCAGGTCTTATATGCACTCTGCCAAGCCCAATTTCTGTTTTGGTTTTTTTGGGGTGGGTGTTTTTGGTTTTTTTTTTGTCTCAATACTTCATATAATGGTTGATACTAAAAGGAGTATTTTCGTAACACATAGTTTTTCCTACCTTTTTTATAGTCCCTTAGACTATAGATACCTCCTTATAACTGATTATTTGGGGGACAAATTTCCACAGCTGCAAACAACTTTGGAAATCAAAAGACCTGTGGTGGCTTGAACTGGGGTTGTGAGCCACAGTCCAACTGGTGGAGTTGCATTATAGTTCCAGGTGTGCAAATGCTCCCCAGCCTTTTCCCTTCCCTCCCAGCTTAGGCAGAGCTGGTACCTTGGTTGAAGGGGTACAGAAGACAATAATATCCACTGAGTCCATCCAGTGTGTTGTGGTTCCAGGTGAAGCTCGAGAGCAATTTTGCTTCCATCATCTTTGCCATCATGGTTCTGGAAGGACTGGGACGTTCACTGGACCCTGAACTGGACATCCTGGAGGCAGCCAAGCCACTGCTCATCAGAACTGCAGCTTCTGCCCTCAGCTAGACTCCTGTGGCTGCTGCCCTCTCCCTGTGGTGGGGATTTCCCTGTGCTGTGCTGCCTGGGAGCTGCCACGGAGGAGGCTGAAGGTGAGAAGTCACAGGTACCCCAGGGATGTGGCTGCTCTCCACTAACGCTGCCTGCAGTCATTTCAGCCAAGCATGGCATGATCAGAAGGTCTATTCCAGAAAGCAGGAAGAATTTGCACAATTGGACATTTCCCACTCACTGCATAGGTCTAAGAGCTAATGTGCTCTGGTAGTTTTTAAAAGCATCTTCAGAAAGATGTTAACTGATCAAGTCTGTTTTAAAATACATCAGGTTAAATATTTAATTTACTGACTTACCTGCACTGTGGTATGAGAAATTATGTTCTAGCATCTAAGCAGCACATTCAGGCTGAAGAAGGCCAATAAACCTGTTTGTCTTTTGTACTTTTAACTTCTACTTTTATTGTAGAAGTGTCCTAACATCCTGCATGTAGTGGTCTGCTCTTAGTCATTTTGGATGACAAAACCAGACCATTTAAATTTTTTCTCAAACTTCTGTACTCTAGTACATTAAGATAGGAGTTTGAATTATAAACAGCATAATAAAATATCTACCTAGGCAGAAAAACCTAATTCCATAATAAAAAACAACTTCTGGGAATATTTGTCCTGGTCTTAATTTTTCTGTTTCTGAAACTTAAGAGGTTTCTTTGTTCTGCTCTGTGTGATTTTCTCTACTACCCTTGCTGGTGCTTCCCACTCTACTCAAAACCTTAACTGATATGCAGATACTTAGGGGTTTTTTTCCCAGCAGGTTTCAAACCAGAGCCCAAGGATTTTCCTGATGGATCAAAACCACACTGCAAATGTTTAAAATCAAATAAAGCTAGCAGAAGAGCTGGATTACACGTGGCATTTACAGTCAATTATTTTAATAGCAGTATTAAAATGATTTTATGGCTGCATTTTAATAGTGAGAAATACAGTCTATGAATGATTGGAAATAATGAGGTACTGAATATATTCCCAGACCTACCCTGTGTGAAATAGCAGTAGAGCAGGGTCTCTGCAGTAGTGTCTTCTCAGGTGGTTAAGCAATGAAGAGAAAGTGCATAAGCAGACAATCTGCTGTTTTATGGTGATTATAAAGCAATGATTGATAGCATATAAATGAAGTCTGAAAAATAAGTTTAGATTCAGCTCAGTATATTTCATATACTTTCCTTTAATCACTGCATATTCCATTTCCAAGTGCATAAGGATAAAAGCAGGAGCAGAATTTAACACCTTGTAAGTTTTAGGCTTGTTTCTTTAACTCTAGTTAAGAGTCATAAGCAGGCAGAGCATCGTCCTAACCAGCACAAGATTTTATGTAAAAGAGAACTCAAACAAGAGGAGAAGCCAGCAAACCCCCCAAACATTACCCTGAAGAAAATCTCCATGTGCCAGCAGCACCCACGTTCCCTCAGCAGGGTGTGTGCCAGGTCTGGGGCACAGCCATCCATGTTCCTGCTGAGCAAATTCCAGCCAACTTTCCCAGACACTCAACAGAGTGGAAACTGTTCCAAATGATGGGATTTCAGGTCTAAAATACAAAACTGTGCCTCACACGTAGTTTCCATAATCTGAAGCAAGTTACATTTTTTTCAGACCTTAACATTTTGTTTGTTAAAGCCTTCACCTTCTATTTAAGTTCATCTTTCCCCTTTCTTTTCCTTTAAGCAAAAATCTTAGGATGGCTCACGCATGTACATTATGGATCCTAAAGTTTAAAAATACCCATTTTAGCTATTAAGGTCTCAGAATAGTTTGTAAACATCTGGATGAGAGACCTAACTTGGTCTTTTTAGGGAAAAGCTGAAGGCATAGCCTCTCTATTATCCCTGGAGGAATGCAGTCTGACACTGCTTGGCAACTGCTGGCCATTCAGATTTGGCAGGATTTCAAAGGAGCTCCCTTTTACAAGTTTTCTTCATTTTACTTTTTTCTTTGTTTTTTTTTTTAAGAAACTGCCATTATCACTGTTGCTATATTCTAGAAGGAGGCATAAATTTTTATAATGTGCCAGAAAATGTGTAGCATGTTTCTAAGTGTATACAGAATGTCAGGCCAAATTTAAATTTTGTATCTAGTTTGGTTCTAGGCATTACTTGAAATAAGGTATCACATATATTGTATTCATTTCAGCATAACTCTGTGTAAAATAAGGATATTTCCATATATCTCTGACTGTTTCAGCAAATAAATTGTGCTATGCCCCATTCTCCTTTCCTAAATACCCCTCTGAAATTTCTGGTTACCCAGAGCTGATCATATATATGATCATATATTTACATACATTGTAATTTAGCATAATTCTTTGTAAAATAAAGATATTTCCATATAGCTCTGGCTGTTTCAGCAAATAAATTGTGCCATGTCCATTCTCCTTCCCTAAATACCTGGCTGAAATTTCTGGTTACCCAGAGCTGATCAGTGCATTTCCTGTGGCACAGCCACAGGGAATTCTGTACCTCAGATGAAGTGAGGATGAGGGAACACTTCAGGATGTGACAAGCTTAACCTCCTCCTCCTCTCCTTGGGCACCTCCACTCCCCACAGTGCAATGCACTAAAACCCCTCCTTTGTGATGCAGAAAGTGCCTCTAGATGTGCCCCGCTGCTCCCTCTCAGGGAGAAAGGCAGGTGAAGGACAGAGCAGTGGAAGTGCACTCTGGCTGCAGTGAAAGGGAGATTAGAGACCTCTCCAGGAATCCAAATGCCACCTGTCACACTCTGCTCTGGCACACTGACTCACAGGTGCCACAGCAGGCCCTGCTCACCCTCTGTGCAGCTTCCTTACTCCAGCAGGGATGCCCGGAGCAGCAGGAGCTTCTGTTCCCTGAGGTACTGCTGGAGAGCACGGAGCTTCTGGCCTTCTTTCTCCATCTTCAGATGAGAACTCTCTCTCCTCTGGAACACTCTCACTTTGGCAGCCTGGTGCTGGTTTTGCTGTTTGTCCTGCTCCTGGGATTCTTGTTCCAGCACTTCCTGCCGTGACTGCATTCTGCTCCTCAGCAACTCCTACACAAAGACATTCAAAACGGTACAGGCAGCCTTCATGCCAAATTTCATCCTCACTCTTCATCTCTGCCCAGCTCTGGGGCCTCCAGCATGGACATGGATCCGCTGGAGTGAGTCCAGAGGAGGATCACAAAGATGTTCAGAGGGCTGGAGCACCTCTGTATAGAGCCAGGCTGAGAGCTGGGCTTGTTCAGCCTGGGGAAGAGAAGGCTCTGGGGAGCTCTTGGAGCACCTTCCATTGCCTAAAGCTGGAGAGGGACTTTTTACAAGGTGTGGAGTGATGGGACAAGGGGTAATGGCTTTAAACTGAAAAAGAGTAGATTTAGATCAGATATTAGCAATAAATTCTTTCCTGTGGGGATGGAGAGGCACTGGCACAGGTTGCCCAGAGAAGCTGTGGATGCCCCATCCCTGGCAGGCTGGACAGGGGGTTCTGAGGGTTCTGAGCAGTCTGGTCTAGTGGAAGGTGTCCCTGCCCATGGCAGGGGAGTCGGGACTAGATGAACACAATCCAGATCATCCTACAGTACTATGATTCTCATTAGTCAGAAATGGATATAATCCATGGAAATTAATTTCTTGCATGCAGAAAGACTTCTTTTGTGGCAGAGATAAGGAATTTTACTTTCCACTTTTCATCTTTATACACATGCCAAAAAAGGTTACCCCTTTTTATCTCTAAATGATACAGTTATACTGCATGTAAAACAGGTGAAATATACAAATACTTCAGATATTTGTATATACACTTCCACTGCTGGAAACATGGCAGAAGAAGAAAATAACATCTGGAACTGCCCTTACCAGCCTTTCTTTCTCTTGTTCCCAGCTCCTGTTGTTGCTTTCTGCCTGCAGCTCCTCTCTCTGCAAACGCTGCGTCTTTCGGAGCTGAAGCCTCTGCCTTGCCTTCCTCTCCTCCTCCTCCTCCTCTGGAAAGCAGGATTCCTTCCTGCTCCTCTCAGCCCCAGCAGCCTGGAGCAGTGCCATGTGCTGCAAAGCTCTCTCTTTGTGCTCCAGCTGTTTCTCCAGCCCTTGCAATGTTCTCTGATGCAATCGCTGCCTGTTTCCAAAACAAAATTTCTCAAATTTCTCATAAAGAAAGAGCAATAAAAAAGAAAGTGCATAAGACACAAAGCAGATATTTTGGCAATCTGTGTTCAGTTAACATTCCAGGACTCTTTGTTAGGTTATGAGGATTAAACCTGTGTCCAGAACAGAGGTAGCAAAAGCCCCAAACAGGCTGGGTCTGATGTCAGCACTTTTGGCCTGAGAGCAGGACTGAAGGGAATTTGCCCTTGCAGATAATGCTGTGTACCCACCCCTCACACCTCCAGCACCAACTGCATTCCCAGCAGGGATCCACTGTGACCCCTGTGCAGAGCCCAGCAAAAAGCACCAGGTGGGATGTGCAGGGGCTGAAGGAGAGCAGCAGGGAGCAGATGTTACCAACCTTCCAACCTCTAGCACAAAAAGCAGGCAGTGCCCAGCATCACCTCTGGCTGTCCCTGCCATCTGCCTCTTGCTGCTGCTCCCTCTTCAGCTGCCTCTGTTCCTCTTGCCACCTTCTGTGCTCAATCTTGGCTCTGCTGAAGTCCAGCTCCTTCCACCTCTTCTGAGATGCACCACTAGGGATTGATTTCTGTGAGATAAAATGCAAACTGAACCCTTAGTCCCAGCAGTGTATTTTTCTAATGCACACAAAACCAGAACAGCCCAGTTTTAATGCCACTCCTGAGGCCTAGAAGCTACAAAGGCTCACAAATACTGTAGTGTTGATTCCCATCCATAAAAGTACTGAGGATGATGCTAAAACCTGTAGAAAACAATAGGCTTAATCAACAAACAGGTGCCTGAAAATCCAGTCCTAAGAGTTCTCCACAGGTCAGTAGGTTGTCCTGTTCTGTGTTGAGCCAGTGCTTAAAACTCCCCAGTTTTTGGATCAATTTCTAGTTTGGATGGAAAATCCAGGTTCTGACCATAAAACATTATAAATTCCTTACTAGATTTTATTAGCAAGAGAAATACCTGCCCCCATCTGGCCAAACCCAGAACACTCCTGAATTCTCTGCAGGTATTCCAACTCTTCACCTTTTGTTGTCTGAGATTTCTACCCATGTTCAAGCAGTCTTTGTGTTTCTTCAGCAGTAGCTTCATTTCAATGCTGTAGTGCTGCTGATCTGTGTTTTTAAATACACTGTGCCATGCACAGAGATGAAGGAGCACCCACAAGGCCTCTCTTCACAGCCATAGTGAAATATTTATTGGTTTTTGTACTCCTTACAGTGCCCTTTATGAGGGAAGTGCAAGCAAACACCACCAGACCTTTAGACATGTATTCCAGTTTACATTGCTAGAACTGTGTGGAGCTGGAACAGAGCTCTCCCAAAATATTTCCCTCTGTCAAATGCATCTTCCATCCTCCTATTCCCAAGTGCAGTCAGCATGTTTCTGCCATCAGCTGCTCCTCTGCAAACAGAATGTCTCCTTCAAGGGTTTTCCTGGGGACAACTCAAATACCACAAGCTGGAAAACACTACAGGACTTTCAAATAATGTTCCTGCCAGTCTTACACAGCCTTTTGACTGGTTTCTCTTAACACATTGATCTGTAAGGCTTCCCAGGGGCTGTAAACAGCTTTGTTCTCCAGTGTATTACTATTCTTAGCAAAAAAATGTACCTCGTGGGAGTGTTTAATGACACACACAAGGAGAGATCAAAGAAAGAATCAAAGGTGTTTTGTAGGTGGGAGGTGAACAAATGATGTTTTCCAGCAGGTAAAGTACCACCCTAAGGATCAGGAGACTTCCAGTTCCACCCCTGCCCTAACATGCACTCTTTGCTGTGGGCCTCAGATGCCTGCCTAAACTTTCTCTTTTTTGCTTTCAGTATCTGTAAAAGAGGAGGTTTTTTTTTTTTTTTTTACTATCTAGTAGAGCTGGCTGAGAAGCTTATTTAGAAGGGATTAGATCTAACATACAAAAACACTCTGCCAAAAGTGCTGAGCAAAAAAACCACAAGTGCCCTGTCCTGCACAATGTGGGCTCCCAAGTGGAGTCCTTAAATTTCTATTTATGCATAACCATTATTCTACACAGGCATAATTCCTGTTGCAGCAAAAACCTTCATGGAAGATCAAAGGAGAGAACATTCTCACATGACATAAACAAATCTCCTCATCCTAAGAACTAAACCTCAATACTCACTGTGATGCTTTTGTCCTTCAGAAGCTTTGGGAGATGTGTGGCTCTCCCAGCCAGCAGGGGGGTGGCACTGTGGGGGCTCTGCCCACAAAGAGCTGATCTGATGGTCAGGCTGTCTTTCTCCAGTGACTGATTCACCTGGGCAAAGAAGCTCTGGCACCTGAAAGGAACCAAAGCACTGCTTCCCATGGAAGGGCTCTTCTGGGAATGCTGGACTGGAGCATCTGCCTCTCTGGACTCAAAAAAGCCTTTCAAATAAATAGGGCAAGGACATATGAGAATATGGGAAGCTTATAAAAAGAAATCAAATTAAAAGAACAAAAGGTCTGCTCATATGAAATATATTCAAGCAAGGATTCGATAACATTTTTCTATAAGGAAGTGGGACAGTTTTTAGTCTTCACAAAAGAGGTTCCAGCTTTTCAGAAACAAGCTTGCCATTGCATTTAGGCTAGAGGTTTGGCCTGGGAAACTGAGTTTTGCCTGGTGCTTCTTACAGCTACTCAGGCTAAAGGATTGTTTATCTCACAGGCTGGCATGAACTGCTCTGAGTAAAAATGATAAAGCTTTTGATAGGGCAATGCCTGAGCTCACATCCTGCTGAGAGACAGGAGACATTAACATGGCAAAAGCCCTGCTAACAGAGCTTTTGGGTAAGTGAGAACAGGAGCAGAGTTTGCTCACACCTTCCTGCTAAGGACAGGGCAGCCCTGAGTGGCAGCTGCTGCATGGAATGGTGCTGGAACACCAGCTGGGAGCAATGTGCACTTCTGTTTGACTTTTCATTCTCCCTCTTCCAGCAGTGTCACAAAGCAATAACAAAGAAAGCTTCAGGCTTTCAGATCCTCTCTTAGATGTCTGCAATTGTCACAAAGCTGAGAACAGCAACAAATGGATCAAAATCATGATCCAGTCCCTTTTGGCTGTTCAAGGAACAAAATTCCACTCAGTGACATTATAAAACAATACTTTTCAGCACAGATAAGAATATTGTTTTGCAGAAAAGTCCTGGTGAAATTTTGTTGCTATACACAGTTACTGTTAGTGTTAAAGATTAATTTTGAAAGTAAGGAATTTTTTATTTATACTGAGCTCTATGATATAGGTTAAAAACCCCCAAAAGCTGCTACTGCAGTAGCTGAGCTGTAAAAACCAAAAAATCTCAAGTTCCATCTGAAAATTCTTTCACTTTGAGAGAAGATGAATAATTTCTCAAGCCATAGCACCATTAATACCTATATATAAAGATGGCATTATGGTATTTCTTTGTAAAGCACCAAGAATTATGGTGACAGATCTTTTACATGATGCCATCCTGCACTGATATTATGTGCTAAGTCTTATGTTAGGGTAAAAGAGTTACAGTTTCAATACCATGCTCATGTTCAAAATTAGCTTCAGTTTCAGCATCCTGCTGTCTGCTCTCTGCTTCCTCCTTGTGATCTGTCTCCATTAACCAGCTGTCTGTGTTGACAGCAGCATCCACCACAGCACGAGCCATCTCCCTCTGAGGGGCCTAGAAAGAACAAGAAATGCAACCATAATCCAGACCTGATAAGGAAAAGAATAGGTTTATTTAATGAGTTTACAGCATAAGATCTTAAGTTGTAACTGAAGTTTAAGAGAGAATGAAGAAAAAATGAATTCTGAAAGACAGGCCTGCTCCTGGCATGTGCCAGAATTTGTATTCTAACCCTTGCAGAGCAATGGAGGTAAGTGTGGCAGTAGCTGGTGCACATGAACCTCCTCCTTACTGATCCTCACCCAGTGCCCTGCTCACAAGCACCAAATCAGCTGCTGAGGACTAAATAAGTCTCTTGTGGTCCTTGACTGGGAGAGGGGACACCTCTAACAGGGTGAAGTATGTTATAAGAATCATGCAAGAGACTGCCTTGGTAGGGAACAATCCCTAATGTAATCCCTATCCAGTGTCAAGTCTTCTGACACTTTTCCTTTTTTTGCCTTTACCTCCCTCATACAGAAGCAGAATGTCATATTCTGCATCCAGGGAAGAGGTTCTGGAAGCCTTTTCCAGTCAGGGACAATGACAGATTATTGACAATGACCTGACCCCAGTCAAAGGAAGGCAGTGCAAAGTCTCCCCATTCTTCAGCAGGAAGGCATAAGGAGCAGGCCTTAAACCTCTAGCTTGGCATCTAGGGTAGTAAACTTGCAGTAGCAAAGCAGATAATTACACAAATAGGAGACCATTTATTAACAGAAGAACCAGGGTGAACCATTATTTACCTTCTCAGTTTCTATAACCTCATGGTCCTCTTCCAAACAGGACCTAACATCTGGAATGTTTTCTGTCTCTAATCTCTTCTCTTCCTTTTTCTCTTCCTCTCTGGAAACACTTTTTGAAGAAGCAATCCTCAATTCAGACAGTTTCTGTTCTGTTTTCTTGCTGAGCTTTTCTTCAGTCAGGCTTGCTCTGGGGCTGAAGGTGCTTTCCTGCTGCACTTTGCACTCTGCAGGCTGTGTGTGTTCCCAGGCTCCAAGGCAGCCCTGGGGAAGCGAGGTGCATCCCCAGCTGCACTTTGCACAGGGATGAGTGGAATACAGAACCTCTGGGCAGCAGCCCAGGCCCAGGTGACCCTGTGTGTAGTGCCCTGAGGCTCTGTAACCTGGTGCCACCAGGTAAGGGTAATCCAAGCTTGAATCCACCACCATCTGCCTGGCTGCTAAGGGCATCTGCAGCTCCAGGATGATGCGTTCGCTCAGGGCCAGGGGAATGCGCAGAGCTTGGGCAGAAGACACCTCCTTAGTCTGCCCATTCCAGAAACTCACAAGCACTCCCCTCTCATTGTGTGCTGTGCATATTGGGAAAAAAAAAAAAAAAAAAAGGCAAGTAATGGATTAGCAGCATGTCAATCTGTGTGATTTATCTCATAGAGAGCAGGAGGTAAAAGTAATGACTTGTGTTTCTGTAACAATTTCCATGATTTTATTCTTTACAGGTTTAAAACCTGACTTTTTCCTGAATTTCCTGCAAGGAGACAGCAGATATGAAAAAATCTCACTTGCCACAGCAGGTGAGATTTTACCCTGAAATAGCAGAAAAGCAGACTAACAGATAATCAGGCAACCCTCAGGAGGATCAGGAATGGTTTTTGACTTGTGTTGGCAGGATGCTATCCCAAACCCCAAACTTCTTAGGAAGTTTTGACCCACAGAACCAAGCAAAGGCAAATTCTGTGATCTGCAATAATTCTGACCCTGAAAAGGTGGCTTAGTGCCAACAATAAAAACAGAATGAAGAGAACCCAAGCAGCAGGAGGTAAATTTTCCATGCTGGAGCTTGATCTCTTCCCTGCAGTGACCACCTCCCATGGCAAGTCCAGTGATGCTAAGAAAACCAAAACAGCCAAAGCAGGTACCTAAAGGTGCCTCTGTGTTCTCCACAACCCTCAGCACAGTGCCAGGGCCAAAACGTTTGGCTGGAGCCTCCCATGGTGCCAAGACCCTGTCCCCTGGAGCAAGAGGCTGTCGCCGGGCGTCCTCGTAGTGCACAATGTCACAGAGCGGCGTTTCCTGCTGGCCTCGCTGGGCCCTGCCCTTCAGAGCCCCACTTTGCTCAAACTCAACTAAAAAGCCTTCCCTGGAGCCCTGCAAGAGGAAAACATGTGGTGTGCAAGGCAGTCTGCAAGGTGCAGTTAACAGCAAAGCTTAAGTGCTAAGAGGGAAGAGGCAGAAATCCCAGGAAGTGGAAAGTGATCTGGGAATGCAGCTTTCCTCTTCTACCAGGGTTTCACTGTACTGTGTCCATACCCCTTCAAAAGTAAATAAAAAGCTGGGGCTTAAGGGCTGACAGGTTTTTTCCTCCTTTCACTTTGGAGTTAGATTTTAGTAAGAACACAATCAGCAGGCTAAGGCAGAATCTACCAGGAAAGCCTCCCACAGGAAAAAGAGCAGCCAAAAGAAACTGTGTATGATGCAGTTCACCACAATCAGAAGGATAAAAAACAATCATTCAGCAAACAGAAGGGTAACAAAGCAGTAAAAAGCCACAACTGTCATAAATTTAAATACTTTAATTGGAACCTTCAGCAGCAAGTGAGGGCAAGATCTACTGCCAGAATCTCAGCCTTCTCTGCAGATCTCTGAGTGCACTTACACAAATAATACACAAATAATACAGAAATCAGCTCCAACTGATGTCACTTGTGCCTGTAGCTGTCCCAGTCTGTTCTACCCCACACTGAAGCTCACACACATCCTCACCTATATTAGCACCAAAATTTATTTAACTAACCTGCAAAATGAACTGGATTTTAACAAAACACCTGCAGGGGGGATTTTCTGTCTGGCATCCAAAATCATCTCACAATTCCCAGAAACACAGATGGAAAAGAATGAGGAAAGCTCTCAGTTTGGTAAAGAGGAAGTGGACCCTGGAGACAAACATTTTGGATTACTAGCTGCTCTTTTGCTAACTAACTCTGCTGCTAGGCTGGGCAAAAGCAGACAGTAGGGATAAGGGACCTGTTTTGTCTGTCTCTGAATAAAAACTCATTATAACTACAAAACCAGATTGGTCTCCAGGCTGTTCTTACTTGCAGGACTCCTCACAGCAAACAGCCAGACAGCCCCAGGCAACAGAAGAAAACAGGGTGTGGGAGGCAGCAGTGGCTAGGCATGCACTGTAACACTGGAGGGGCAACCCACAGCAAGGGTGACTATGGGAAAAACAGAAGAAAAAAACCCATACATGCTCTTCCAGCCATGTTCCCAATCAAGAGTTACCTCCACCTCCTGGACAATGTGGCCCAGGTAGTAACAGCCATCAGTTTCTCTCCTGGCCAGCACACGAGCCCCCCTCAGCACACGGGAAGCCTCCAGGGACAAACCCCTGAAATTCCTTTTGGCTGAGGGTATCAAGGGCATGCAAAAGGGACCTGGGTTCCAGGCACAGACATGACAGCTGTGGAAAATGAAAATACAAGAATTAATGGAAAGCTCAGCAACAGACACTGCAACTTACTGCAGTGCAAACAAATTAAATCAACATGGGACAAAACCCCCACCCTGCAATAACTGTCCTTATTTCCCAGCTTTTCCTTCTCTGCTTTTCCAGTGACCCACCTATAGATTATGAGCTTACTGTGTTACTGGACATCTTGGCAGCAGAGAGCTACAGGAATCTTTATTAGCTGTGTGGCAGCACTGGACATGTGGGATGGATGTGGAGCTTACCTGGAAGGGGGAGGAGAAGATGGAAACAGAAAATGAGCATGATTTTTGAACATTTAAATCATTAAACAGGAATATTGTCTACAAAGTTGAAATTTACTTTCAGTTTATTACTTCTCTTCATAATTCTTCCTCCATGTCTTATGGTACTATGCTGCTTATCTGTAAATTCATCACAAATGGTTTTGATTTTGAAAAAAAGTTTGAAAAGGAGGAACATTAAAAAAAAAAAACCTGAAGAAGTATATGATAAACCCCCCTTGCACCTGGTTTCTATTCAGCAGCTGGGTGTGTAGCAGGGGTGGGCAGCCAGTGGCCACATGTGCACTGCTGCTGCTGACACAGCTTCCAAGCCCCCTGGCAAACAAAGCTGAAAGGTCAATGAAAGGACCTGAAGTCAAGGCAGAGTGAAGAAAGTGGGAGCTCAATCTAGGGGGACAAATTTGCCTCTACAGGTCAAAGCCAGCAGTGGAGACATCTGGCCTGAATGAGATGGGAAACATGGGATGCTTGAAACAAGGACACAAGGACAACAGAACGCCAGGGACTCCAAGGCACAAGGACAAAATACAAGGCAGTTGGAAGGCAAAGCTGGCAATAAAATGATGAACTTTGTATCACATCATTCAGCTTTTATGGAAAAACATAAACTCAGTATGGAGCACATTGCAGGGTTGGAACATGTTGCACATCGTAAGTAAAAACTGGCTGAAAAGTTTGCTGCTATTCCTTGTAAACTGCTGCTGAAAATGGCTCAGAGGAGCAGGGAAATTAAAATTCCTTAACTGCAAGGCTATCCACTGCTGCTTCAGCTGAGGATGTTAGGTGTTCGGGGTGTTAACAAATGGAGAAGGTATTATTGCTTATTTAAAATACCTTCAGGAGGGTCACAGAAAGTCTTCTCCAGTTCTTTGTGGAGTGTTATCCAATAAAGATTCAGGAGGAACTACAAGTGTGGATTAATCTTACATTGGCATCATACCTTGTCAGGAGGAGTAGGGGTGTGTTGCATTCCTTGAAGGGACCCTCCTGATAGTGTAGGTACTTTCTCCATTATTTTTTGCTTGCTTCTTTTGTGATCACCTCAGTGTCCCATAAGGCATACCAATATGCGTTACTGGATGCAATGGGTTCTCCACAAGAAGTTGGCACAATTCCTCCAGCCCTTGCTCTGCCATATACCGGTGAACAGATCCACCCACTGGCGGGCTGGGTTTTCCATCCTCCTCAAAGCGCCGCGACTGAAACCGGGCTCAGCTCCAGGAACACTGCTGAGCGAGCAATAGACAGGCCGGCACACCACTGTAACACCTGTGGGAGAGGGAAAACGGGAGAGAAGAACAAAACTCTCTCAGATGCTCAGGTGGGAATTCTGTACTGGCTATTCTATGCCGAGGGATCATCCCTGTGTTCCCGCTCCGGCTGCCGGCCCAGAGAGCGGGAAGAGGCTCCGCACCAGCGGCTTCCTCCGGGACAGCCCGGCCCCGAGGGCGAGTCCCGCGTCCCGGCCCTGAGGGGGAGCCCCGCATCCCGCTCCTGCCGGTGAGTCCCGCATGCCGGCCCTGAGGGAGAGCCCCGCATCCCGGCCCCGAGGGAGAGCCCCGCGTCCCGGCCCTGAGGGCGAGTCCCACATCCCGCTCCTGCCGGTGAGTCCCGCATGCCGGCCCTGAAGGAGAGCCCCGCATCCCGGCCCCACTGGGACACCTCCCGTGCCCCACCACCGGACTGCTTGGGCTGGACTGCCGGGCTGCCCCGGCTTGGACATCGGGAAGCGCTGCTCCTTCTGCCCCTTAAACACCATCAGCTGGAGCCACCTTCTCGCCCCGCCCCTCCAAAAAGCAGCGGCCGGGCTGGGGAGCTCGCCCCGCTCTGCGCCCCCCGTGGGCGACGCCAGCTTTAGGGAGAACTCACGGAAAACTCGCCCGTGGTGCCGCCCCGGCGCTCCCAAGTGCTGAGGGGAGTGAGGGGCAGATGTGCGGGGGCAGTGCGTGCTGTCCCCCGGCGCCAGGACCCTTCCGTGCCCCGGGCCAGCTCCTTTCCCGGGATACCCCCGAGCCCTGGGCTCTCTCCGTTTCCCGGGATACCCCGGTGCCGCGGGCTGTCTCCAATCCCGGAATACCTCCGAGCCCCGTGCTCTCTGTTTCCCGGGATACCCCGGTGCCGCGGGCTGTCCCCGCCCCGGAAGGCGGCGGCCGCGCCAATCGCCGGGGCCGTTGCTGGGCGGTGCGGGTGACATTGGGCACGGCCATGGTGGTGGCGGCGCTGGGCCGAGCGGCGGGGCGGCTGCTGCGGACCGGGGCCGCCGTGCCCGGGCGGCGGCGGTGAGCGGGGCGGGCCGGGCAGCGGGGCAGGCGGGCGGGCCGGGACCGGCGGGGCCCGGAGTGAGGCGGGGCCGTGCTGTGTTGCAGCGCGGGCGGCGGGGTGCACATCCCGCCGCGGTACCGGCAGTTCCCGGAGCTGACGCGGGCGCAGGTGATCCGAGGCGAGGCGCTCACCGGCTTCATGTGGTTCTGGATCCTCTGGCAGTTCTGGCACAACTCGGACATGGTGCTGGTGAGGCCGGCGCGGCCGGGGGCGGGGGGCGCGGGCCGGGCAGGTCGGACACCTCTGACGGGCCTCTCTCGCAGGGACACTTCCCGTATCCCGACGCTTCGGCCTGGACGGACGAGGAGCTCGGCATTCCCCCGGACGATGAGGAATAGCAGCACACCGGTACGGCTCCGGTCACCTCTCCCCGCTGGTCCCGCTGCAGGGAGCCTGCTCCCAGCACTGCCCAGGGCAAACCCGCCCAGCCTCGGCGCTACGCGAGGCCGTGTCCGCTCTGCTTATGGCCTTCACACGCGTGTCTTGGCTCTCTAAGACCAGGGAGCCCGCTTTTGGCAAGATAAGGCTGCACTGTAACAACCGAGTTTGTTAGGAGGTGTAGCTTACCTGGTTCCGGTTCTAAATTATTTTGTTAATGCTGTTGTGTAGACTCAGCATTATCTAACTTCAAAGACAGGCTCTGTTTCTAGAGACACCTGTCCAGATGTCCCCTTAAATGTTTTAGGCTTTTGCTTGTTTCCGGTTCTTTTTTTAAGCTTTTGTGTCACACATTACAGCTCTAAACCAAAAGCTCCAACTACCGCTGAAGGGAGCATTGAGGATGTTCTTCTTCTGCTCTGCGTGGTGGGGAAATGATGAGCAAAACGGTTCTCAGGTTTTTCTTCTGTTATTTTCAGGTTCCTGGAACTAATTGAGGCCCCTGGAACCAAATCTTTGGCTCCTGGGTCCTTATGTGAATAAAACTGTAAACAAAGCCTAAGCTGAACTGTATTTTTTTCCTGTTTTAAGTAGAATTCTTGGAAAATGACCATGACAGCTTTAAAGTCATGGTACACATGAGCTTCTGTAATGCCTGCTTGATAGAGAATGTGCTTGCCCCAAGAAACAAGGTCCATGAGTGCATGGCAGGTAACAGTCTTATCAGTTAAGGCTCTGCCAAATAACCAGTGAAGAGGTGAGGGGAAATTGCCATAGAAGCAGGAGAATTTACCCAGAAAGAGAACCCAGACCAGTGGGTGCCAGGCTTTTCCCAGGATGAAGGAAAACTCCCCCATGGTATGTAAAAGTTCAGAATAGTAAAAAAAAAAAAAGCTTTAGGGCTCAGCACAGCAGTCAAGGAGGCAGTGATCCAGTTTAAGATGAAGGGAGGGAGGGTTACACTGCAGGAATCCCTTGATTTTATTTTTTATTCTTCTCCCCTTCCAGAGTTATATCCTAAACTTTTTCACTCCCCTTAACCACCTGAGTTGCACCCCTCCAACTTTGGAGAGGAGTCATGCATGACACAATAAACAATCTCCTTCAGACTTTTCCATGCAGTCAATCTTTATTATAGCAGTATTCTCATATTCACATCAAGTACATAGAACTTTTTGCCTTTCATATAATACAGAGTTCTTTAAATAACTTTACACTGAAATAGTTTTCTTCAATCTGAATTCAGCTATCAAATTTTAATATGTTTTAAGTCTCCATGCTCTCTAACCAAACTGGACAATATTTCCCATTGTACAAATTTACATGAGAAAAACTCCAAAGTACAAATGAAGGGACAACAAAAGTAAAGGGAGAAGGAACAAACAAGAAAAATAAGTTGTATTGGCAATTACAGGGGAAACTTGAGAAGGAACGAAGGGGAGTTGCCATGACCTACCTAACAGGAAACCAAAAATAAACATTTTGTTATGAATTAAAAAATAAATACAAGTTTTGAAACAATTACTCCATTGTAGATTTTAAAAAGCAGCTATGGAAATCTACTAACACAATGGGTTGTTTTTTGTTTTTTTTTTTTTTTTTTTAAGTAACCAGACTGGACCTTCTACTTTGCAGTCATAAGCCCCTTGCAAACCTCTGGTGGTCAAAAAAAAAAAAGAATATAGCTGAAAGGAATGTGTTAGCACAGAATTTAAAGTGGTGGGACATACATTTCATTGCACTAAGGAACAAACAAACAAAAGAAATTAAATCTCTATATAAATTTCCCTTTCCTCTCCTTACTATGTACTTTGCCTCTCATAAACAAGCCTCTGTATTATGAGGTAATGCCATTGTCTCAACTATATATAAAAATAATAAAGTTTAAAGGATATAGATCTGGGTATCTATACACTTTAAACAAGCCAGTCCTCTCTTACTCCCCCAGAGGGTCCAACCAGTGAGTGCTACCCCTTCCACCACTGCTCAATGCCTGGGGCTCCCCTGGGCAGCCCGGGAGACCTGTGCCCCTTTCCTAATCTAGGAAAAGCAGCCTGTGCTCAAGTAAGAAAGAGAGACAGTGCAAGTAATGCACAACAGCTTGCACACAGCTACACCTGCTCCTGCTGAACAAGGCAGAGTCACACAAGGCAGCAGTGGCCAGCACGTGTGTGTGTGTTGGGGCAGGGAGAGAGGGTCCCATCAGGCAGCTGATGGCTGATCCTTTTGCAATTGCTGCACAGCAAAGTCACTGCCCAGCCCAGCAGAGCCTGCACTACACCCACCTGGAGAAGGGAGGGCCAGGAGGAGCTCTGCACTTGGAGTCAGGATGAGCACAGAGCACATGGGCTGCCTCCTGCATCCCAGGTAGGGACAGACCCTGCTCTAGAGCACAGGGCAGCACTGAGCCCAAGAGCATTTCAAGAGTGGAACAGAAGCAGGGGGCAGGACTTTCCCCCAAACAGCAATTGAATTTGGGTTGCCAACACATGCAAGTTGGCCACTGTCATGTTTCTGTCAGGTGAGAAGTGTGGAGAGGGGGAGGAAGGGGAGGCAGGTAGGACACAAGGCTCATGAAAGAATGATGTGCTTTTTTTTTTGGTTGACTTTTTTTGTGGTTTTTCTTTTTCTAAGGGTTCACAGCTTTGAATAAAAAAGCACATTTATTGCACTTACACTTTATTTTAGACAGAGTTAATTTAAATTATGCCCTTACAACCCCCCACCATCCCCAAATAACCCAACACCCAAGTTTGGTCCATTTTTCCCCCTAGATCCAACATCCATGCCCAGGTGATGGGCTTCATTTCTTCTCCTAAAATTCCACTGAACTCTTAAACACACAGATGGATTTTCTCTTCAACAAAGGTGAATATACAAATGCAACACAGAATGACACTTACCAAAACAAAACCTGACCATCTTTCAAACCCAAATAAACAACAAAACAGTTATTTTTGTGGTTTACTTGCTCAAAAGTAAATATCACACTAGGCTTATTCTAAGGTACAGCTGCTGCAGACATGACAAACTAGACAAAATGACTGGACAGGCCACTGTTGGCTCTTGAGGAGGCTGGGTGAGCTGAACACACTGCTGCTGGATGCTATGAAGCAAATACTAGGTAGTTTAGAAGTTCCTAAACAACAAAAAAAACAAAACGAAAAACCCAAAAACCACATCCTCCCTGCCAAACCTAAAACAACCACCTCCCCCACCTAAAAAAAAAAAAAACAAAACCCCAAAAAAACCACGACAAAATAACCATCACATGTGCTTTTAGTGCAGAATTTGGGGTAGGTAGAAGGATTCCAGATAGTTCCTGGAACATAAGTAGAACATTTTTACTGTTTGTTTTTTAAAAGGAACAAACCCAAATTAAAATTGGTCTGATAACTCATATGAACTGTGCACGTAGACATAACTTTGTAAGTTACAATTACGCCAAAAGTCCCGCCCCAAGGAAGAAAAGGAAAAGATCTGAAAAAGCATTAATATCCAAACCCATTATTCTGTCCTTCATGGACAAGTAGGTTAAATATGACACTGATATGTAGGTACTGCCAGAAGTCTACGTAACCAGTTTGAAATTTGAACAAATCAAATTCACACCCACTGGCTGTCCCTCAGCTGACAAGACACCTACCATCTCCCACAGTTCGTGTGCAATAATGGGATGTGATCACTGAACAGCAACTGCAAGAGGCCCAGGGAAGCAGTGAGGGAAGCTGCTCACATTCCAGAAACAAAACTTACTGCATTTTCTGGGACAAGGAACTAACTGTATGGTGTGATACATGTGAGCCTTGATTACGTGAAAGCTAGCCACCAGTTTCTCCTCATCTAGCTCTCATTCTCCATCTACCATCTCATTCCAAGATACTGTAAGAGTGTAGCTTTGGGCCTCTTTGGAGCTTTCTTTAACAAGATCTCTGTGTCTTTGGAAGGGAAGGAGGGCTTACTTATTTTTTAGTTAAAAGAACCTCATTACCTGTTGATAGAGCAGATTTCAAGCAGCAGGTTTACTGTAACTAAATTCAGTATCCTTTAATTCTTAGCTTTGAAAGGCTAACAGGTATTTAGGGGAATGCTCTCTGCCCTCCCTGCTCCTTTACAACTCCAAACTACCTACCTACAGGGATAGCTATATACAAAACTACTGCAGCAGATGTAAACCAAAGACACTGCTCTAGTTACAAAGCACCTGGTTTACATTCTGTTGTACTTTTTAAGGTTGCAAAGGCACATGATCATTTGGCAAACTACAAAAACTCTTTTGGGGGATCCCTATGTAAACCACCGAACAGAGGGTCTTGGTAGCTCTCTTTCCCAAAAAAAAGAGAGAAGTTAGTTTGCATCTGAATTCACTCTTGGTGTAGTCTGTATTCTGCAGCTTTTAAAGCTTCCTCCTTCCACAGGTTCATAGTTACTGCTGTCATGGCGCTGACTTAATAGCTTCTGTGTCAGCAGCCCTGAAACTTAAATGCAAACTTTTTAATTTTAACAATCTGGCTCTGCTCTTCTGATAATTTATTAGATAAGAATGACAGCATCATAGATTATGCTGAGTTGGAAGGGACCAACAAGGGTCATCAAAGTCCAACTCCTGTTCTGCACAGGACACCCCAAGAATCACCCCATGTGCCTGAGAGCATTGTCCAAATGCTTCTTGAACTCTGTCAGGCTTGGTGCTGTGCCCACTGCCCTGGGCAGCCTGTTCCAGTGTCTGACCCCTCCCTGGATGAAGAACCTTTTCCTGATATCCAACCTAAACATCCCCTGATGCAACTTCAGGCTATTCCCTTGGGTCCTGTCACAGGGCACCACAGAAAAGAGATCAGTGCCTGCCCCTGCTCTTCCCCTCACGAGGAAGGTGTAACTGCAGTGAGTTTCCCCTCAGTCTCCTCCAGGCTGAGCACACCAAGATACCTCAGTTGCTCCTCATATGGCTTCCCCTCCACCATCCTCATGGCCCTCCTCTGGACACTCTCTAACAGTTCATGAATAATAGTCTAATAGTAATAGTCTTTCTTACACTGTGGCACCCAAAACTGCCCCAGCACTGGAGGTGAGGCTGCCCCAGCCCAGAGCAGAGCAGGACAATCCCTCCCTTGCCTGGCTGGCCATGCTGTCCCTGTGTCCCAGGACAGGTCTGGCACTCCTGGCTGCCAGGGCACTGCTGGCTTGTGTTCAACTTGCCATGACCAGGACCCCCAGGTTCCTTTGTGCTCTGCAGCATCTCATCCCTTGGTCTATACACACAACCAGGGCTGTTCACTCCAGGTGCAGAATCCAGTACTTGCCCTGGCTAAACTTCGTATGGGTATGAAGTTGGGATGAAGTAATGAAGCAGTGAAGACAGGTCTTCCAAATGCATGCCAAAACAAACATCAAGTGCAAATGCACAGTAACAAGGCTGCAGTAAACAAAGTTTGGTTCATAAACTTCTATGTAAAATGCATCAGAGAAAACCAGAACACTCAGCACTTTCAGAGTGATGCTCTAAGAGTCCACTCATGCAACTGCTTTTTAACTTGACTGTACCTAGAGGCTTTACCTGTCCCACTGTGCTACTGGTGATACATTTTATCAACAGAGGACATGTCTACAGTACTATGAAGAGTTTGTGCTACAAATGCTGCACTCACAGTCAAGAAGGGAATGAATTCTAGAGGCTGCAGAAGTGTGAAATGTCTACATGCTTCTTCCCTAAACTTAGTCTCTGCAGATATCAAAGCTTCAATCCATACTTGTTTGTAAGGTGTCTGGGGATCTGGCTTCCCTCAACCTTCTGTAAAATGCTGGATGCATCTACACCACCAGGCAAACAGAAGAAAAACTATTCGTGTGATCTTCAGGGTACTTTTCCCCCAGTTTGGATATTTATGGAAAGACATAATTTTTATCAACAATCAGAATTTCACTCATTTTATGTCACAAAGGCCAAATTCTGCCTCTAAGGAGCACATACTATTCCAAGTGATGCTAAGACACCATGGTAAAATGACAGTATTTGTTATCAAACATTCTGCATCATCATCAGCTGCTGGAGCAGCCAAGTACAAGAAAAAATGATTTTGGGTAAGCATAAAAAGCAGAAGTGGATTTATCTAATAACCTGCATAAGTTTAGAAAAAAAAAGAAGAAATGACTAGGCTAATTGTATCTGGGGCTATGTAGGGCTTAAATGACACATCAATTAATTTCAAAGTAACCTGGCCTCTATATCCCTGCCATTTGGTTTGAGCTCCACCACAATGTTGCAGTTCTGGCAAATATGCCAGGGGAAACAATCACATTCTGAGCAGTAAGGTGTAAGAGGTAACAACAGGCCTCTGTCACCTGTATGGAAAAGGAATGGCAGAGGGGAAGATCTGTGCCTGGTTGATAAAGACATGAATAGCTGGGACTGGATACTGGTACTTTTGCAAATGATTATCAAATACAAAATACTACAGAGCTGAAGAAGCAGAATGACTCTCTGGGTGTTTGTCCCAACATGTGCACATGAAGGATGTACTCACATTTCCATACTATGGCATGTGCCTGTGGCTGGGACACCATGAAGGAGCTTAAGGAATTTAGGGCAACAGGCATGAATGTGTTGGTCATTTCAGCTAACTTCCTTCATCCCACTGCTACAGAGAGCACTCATTTCTCATCTATTCTTGATTCCCCAATCACTAAGTATCTAAAGGGCATCTTTAAGACTGGTCCTGATGGCATGCAAGACATTCAGAAAAACTCCTGAAGGAAAAGATAAAACCAAAAATAATCCCAATTATTTACAAACTACATTTCTTTCAAAGTTTTGTATGAGCATTACCTGGGAACTCTTACAGACAAACACACATTACTACAGCTATCTGGAGAGAAACAAACAAACGAGAAAACCAGTAGAAATGCATCCTGAAAGGAGTTCTCTAAACAGCAGCCAAACAACTTGCACATTCCTCAGGGAAAAAATAAAACAAAACGAGAAACAAAAAAAGAAAAACAAAACTACAAACAAACAAACCCCAATAAAAACCCCCCAGAGATCATGTGTTACTTATAAAGTGCTTTGCATGGACAAGGATAGCAATTTTCCTTGTGCTTTTCCTATGGGCTCAAGAAGCATATTGTAGACTAATGGGTAATGAATCTTTACCAAAGTAAGTTCATTTTAAGCAAAGATAGAATGAAGTTCCTAACAGAATTTTCTGCCAGCATGACTTGGTGGAAGGAAACAAGAGCTTTTAATGATCTGTGAAACAAATGAGTGTTGAACCACCTGTCCATACTTGCTCTGTTAACAGCTTCTTTTGAGAGAACCTTGATCTCAGTATCCCTGGCACGTACAAATGGGGCCACAGCCCATAAAGGGGCTGGAGCCAAGCACGGGGTGAAAGGAGAAGCAGGGACTCCTCTCCCCATGGGAGCCTGTATCTGGTAAATGCTCTCACCTGCCTGCTGCCACCAGTGCCCCAGGCTCCCTCCAGCTCTCAGGTACTGGCCTCAGATGATCACCAGGGAGCACTCCGACTGCACCATCTGCTACCACTGCTCTGCATCAGCCTCTCCACACTGGAAAGTGGCTATTGCTACTTTTTAAATTCCTGCCAACCTCATTAAGGTAAAAACCTTACAGCATCTGAAGACCCACAGCAGACAAGAAAAAAATTTGTGCTTTTTTTTTCCTTCGTTTTTAAAATGCGTCCCATACACAAAATCAATTCTGTTCATGTACCAACATGAATCACTTCATTCTTGTAGTGACTATTAAGTCATTCACTATTGCTATCTTGCTAATGTTTGTGGAATTAATATGAATACACAGTATTTCAGTTTTAATTCCCACTTCAGATCAGTCTGGTCCCTACAGCCCCAGTAAATATTTACTGACAAACATAACAGACTACCAGCAACACCGCAACATTCCAGGGTATTAAAAACACCTTCTACTTCTGATGTGCTTTTCTCCCTTCATCTGGGAGCAACCTTCTGCAGACAGGAACAGTCCCCTTCCCCTAGGGAGGGAAGGACAGCAGCCTCACTTGGTACATCCATGTTTAGCATGGACACCACATTCACACACATTTAACTCCTTCATTTATTTGTCGTGATTTTGTTAAACACTCCCCACCTCCTCCCAGCAAGAACCTCTCTGCTAGAGGGGGGTCAGTTCTCCTGCCTCACCTGGAGTGGTACAGGGCTGATATGAATCAATTTCTGGAAACTTCTGTCTGAGCTTGAGTTTCTTTCCAATGTGGTCTGCCTTGCCTCTGTACAAATAATTTACAGGTAATACCACATACCAGAGAACTCTGCAAGCAGATCACATCACGAGATATTCTACTAGAGGTAAATGATGTGCAGAACTCTATGAGTTGTTGTTTTCCCTGACTGGGTAACTTTTCAAAAAGCTACTAACCATTTGAAAACCAGGACTGGAGGACAGGAAAACAAAGCACTCTAATGGAGACACCGCCACCTTCGTCCCAGTTTGCAAAGTGTACAGAGGGAAAAGACAAGCAGAAGGGAAGAGTTGACAGGGAGGAAAGCAATGAGAGCAGGAGTAGTCAGCGTGGATCCAGCAAGTACCGTTTTGTTTTGATCTAACAACTTGCCATTAGGACAAGATGCTCCACATTTACACACACGCTTATCAGAGGACGTATAGTTAACAGGATAAAAATCCTTTAAAAAAAGCTCTTGAAAGTACCAAAACATAATTTTTGGAATGTCTAATTCTAGGGGGGATTGTATTTGAATTCAATTCAACCTGAGAACTTTTTTCCTCATTTATGAAAACATTACATATTGGTAAGGTACCTGGCATTAACCTGCACCCTCGTTTAAAATAAAACTTTTAAAGTAGGTACATACACCATTCACAGTCTGTATCAGGATTTCTACAGACTTTAGATGCTGCAGTAGCATCTTTGATAAATACATTGTATCATATGATACAAAAAAAAAATAAAAGAGAGGACAATCTCGCTACATTTTTTTTAAACTTCAGTTTGTTGCTGGACCAACAAAAGAAGGATCGACCTAATCCTTCAAGAAGATGTTGTATATGCACACACCGAGAAAATACTGGAAAAGGAAAAAGGTTAAGGATGGTGGTTGTTGTTTGTTCTTTTTAAAAGCGGTAAAGTAAATCTGAAAAAAGGTATGGCAGCATCCCCTTTTCCTTCAGGTGAACCTCTCTGCCTTCAGAATAACATCTCCAGCTCCCACTGCCCCACACGTTAAAATTTAAAGGAATAAACCTCAGCAATATAGACAGACTGAGGTGTTTGACACCGTAACACAGCGAAAAGGGGATACTGCGTTGTCCATAAATCAGTAAGTACACCAGGAAAAAAAAAAGGATCAGAATGGAAAATGATTGGCTGAAATGAGCGCTGATGAGCCGTGAGGCTCTGATGGTGACGCTGTTAGGGGAGCAAGGCGGCCGGCAGACCCTCCAAAGCAAGGCTCCCAGTTCAGCAGCAGCAGCAGCAGCAGCTCCGTCCCCGCCCCGAGCACCACAGGCACACCGCAGCGCCCTCTCCTCTCCTGGAGCGATGCCAACGGCACAGGCAGCCACCGCAGGTCTCCCAACGCACCGGGTGGTTTGTGTCCAAGGAGAAACACTGGCAGCAGAGGACTCTGGTTCCCAAAAAGGTACTTTTTCCCATTGTGTTGGACTGGTGGTTCCATTCTGCTCCACTTTTAAGCTTATGGATATCTTTTCTAAATTACTTTAGGTTTTGCGGAGCAGAATGGAGTTTTGATGTTAAGAAACTGTAGGAACACAAGACTTAAATAACAGAGTGGGTGCTGCCATGGTGCTGTGGCTACTTGAACGCTGCAAATTCTCCTGTAGAGGGAGGACAAGAGCTTGGTTTAAAAAGGTGATTTCAGTTACGAGACTAGTTGAACATCAGGCTGAATATAAAAGATGTTAAAAAATGCAAACTGTTAAAATTAAAGCATGAGAGAATACACAGTGAGAGAACATTGAATACAGACCCAGCATATTTAACCAACAAAGGATTTCTTAAAAGCAAGCCGTACCCATTCTTCCCAAGAAGGTGAAAGTTCAAGAAAAGTCTAATTCATCATGCATTTGAAAATTAAATGCGTCAGAGCTTAATTTTACTTTAAATTCCTTATTGCACATATGTCCTCCTGAGAAGCACCAGTTTCAATAAATGCATCCAACTGCAAATCAATTCTGTTCTGTTGTAAAACTAATTTAATAACAAAGAACTTTATGAGACATCCATTACCCTTTAAAGACTATATACAGTAAAGTGCCTGAATAGAATACCAGTGTTAGAGTGCTAGGATTTGGTTTAGAGAGCAACATAGCAACCCACTGACAGAAATAGAAGAATGGAGAGATTGTCTATTCAATCCCAGACCAGAAATTAGGCCTCACTAACAGGGAGCATAACAAATAAAGCAACTCCATGCTTCCTTCAGAATTACTGAATAAAGAATAACTATAATGCAGTGCTTTCACATGTGATGATGTCCTGAAATCCTACATAATTTATTTAGTGTCACCGTGCCGTGAGACACACTTATAGTCCCACTTCTGAGGGGATGCAACTATGACACAGAGTAAAATTGCTGCCTCAAGTCTTTCAGGAGTTTGACAGAAGACTGAATAGAAGCTGAGCCTAAGATATTAATCCTCTTAATCCTATACTTTAGCAAAAAAAAAAATCCCTGCCACCCACAAAGAATTGTATTCCACAGGATTTTTAGTGAGGGGTGTCTAACTAAGCATAATCAAAAGGACTCAGGAAAAAGAGAACAGAAACATACATATAACTTCCCCCTGTTGAGTTTCATATGCATTTTGGGTTAGTTTATGCCACTTTCTTGCCAGTACTTCTCAGAGCTTCCCTAATACTGAAGGAGTGATAAGCAGGCACAAGAGAGCCTTTGCTCTGTTCAACAGAAGGGTTTTAAATGCCATTACATTCAAACAACTGCTCCCTATCTGCTGTCCTTCCATCTTTTCAAGAGTGATTAAATTGTTGGCTTTGTTTTTTCTCAAGATTCTTATTCTGAATACTGGAAACAAAACAGAAACATCCCTGCAAACAAAATTTTAGGCTTAGAGTGTGAATTCTGTGGAATGTCTTGCTCTACAAAGAGCAGAACCAAGAAGAGCAGTCAGCTGTCTGCACTAGGAGGGGGAAGAAAAGGCATCTAAAAGGCCTGTGAGGAACAGCTCACCCAGCTCTAAGGGAACTTGAAGAAAGCAGGGAAAGGGCTCTGTGCCTTGTAGGCAGTGACAAGGGAGTACACCTGAAGTCCAAAATAAGGGTGGCACAGGGAGTTGTGACAGGCCTCAAGCTCTGTGTGTCTTTATGGACTGTGGTGGCAGGCTTAAGGTATAAAACCAACAGAATAAAAGCTTCATCATGGATCTGATGGCCTAATTTACTAGTTCTACCACCAGATGAATGAAACTCTTGCTCCAAATACTCTAAATATTGGATAAGTTTTTCTTGCTTTTTTTTGCTACATTTCACTGACTTCTCAACTCTCTTCACAGTATCTTCTAGAAACACCTCAAATTTTGTACATGTTTTCTTTTAAGAGAAGGACAAAAAAAGTAACCAAATATTGCCTGTGAGGTCAATTTTTAAGTGACATTTATGCTTAGCTACACTTACAAAACATGTTCTATTTAATTTATTTTTCAGTCTGCCTTTTTAAACTGGTGATTAAAGATATAAATGTATAAAGAAGAGATTGCTCCCTCATTACTCATCTAGTCCTTCTGCCAACTTCTGGTAATAATTCAGATTTTAATAGTCATATAGGGCCTCTCAGGAAAAAAAAAAAAAAAAAAAAAAAAAAAAAAAAGAACCTTTAGTTGGGAAAGATCAATAGAAAAACAGGACCAGAAGTTCTACTTCTTTGAAATAGAATGGTAGCTTTAAAAAGGTAGTTTTCAGACTTTCCTGCCATTTAAACAAAACCTTAGCAACCATATTTTCTTTGAAAAGCTAATGCTAAATATCTCCTTGCAAAATTCCAGTGTTAATCTGATCTCAAACCAATAGGAGACCCAAACAGGTAACATGGTCATCTAGTAAGGGGATTATGTTGGCTGAACATGTGTCAAATGAAGCTGCCAGTAACAGCTTTCCCTAGTTGAGATATGTACATGGCTATACTTATCCACACCAAGCTATGAAACCACATGCTTAGCAACTTGCTACAAGAACAATCCCCAGATATTTATATTCATTGTGAGCCAGACATCTGAGGTGCTTTTTATCAGGCAGAACTGCAGATATTTGCTTTGACTGGTAGCAATTTCTTTCCAAAGGATGGATAGCATCTGAAAATATACACTTACAAACCCCTTTCAAGACAGCTACTACAGTCTTTTCATGCTTGTCTCATGCAGAGCAAGTGGAAACTATTTTAAATGCACACTTTCAAAAAATCTGCAGTAAAAGATGGTCAAGATCTTTCATGTTGCCTCCAAACAATGTATTACAAGGGCATGTTCTGAGTGAACCTGCTACCCCCAATTCCTGGAAGGATTTAAGATACAGCTACCATTCTGTACTCTCACAAATTTGTAAGCTAGCTGAATTCATGGGGTTACTAAGGCATGCACACATCATCTTAACTGTACTCATTATCCTGGGGTAGATGCCATGTTTCTCAGAAGAATCCTAAGGAGAAGAATGGTTCCCTCCCAGGCTGTGCCAGCCTTACTTACTGAACTAGAGACTGACTGATATATTGTAGGGAAACACCAGATTCCAACACCATGCCTGGTTTACAGACACAGAAAAAAAAAAAAGGAGGTAGCTTTCTGTTGGATCCTGGGCTGATCTTTTGTATGGATACTATCCATTGGGCAAGTAAAAGTTTGGAACATGCTGAAGGTACCAAGACAGATTTTGTTTCTGTACTGATATGTAGGGAAGTAAAATAAAAAAGGAACCTCACCTAGTATAAATTACTCCTCCAGAAAAACCTAGGATCCTACAGGCATGTTTGCTGACCCAACAGGTGTCTGTTTCTAAACAACACAGCTGAGTTACACCTTTGAGAACTCTGACCCAAATCCACAAGAGCAGTTAAGGCACCTTCCTCTCACAGATGCTTCCAAATCTCATCGAAGCAGCAATTAGAACTTACAGAAATGAGACCTCTAAATGCCTCTCTGTCAGATAAAGTTAATGATCCACAAAACAGCCTCCTTTTAGGCTTCATAAAGTGTTTAGTGAGAAGCTAAAATCCCATTATGGCCATGGAACCCAAGGAGCTCAGTAAGAACAGGTGACAGGAAGAATGCACTGACCATACAGCAGGAAATGGGGCCAAATGTGTCTAAGGATGGCAGCACTTCCCCCATAATTGTGGCTCTGACAGCACAGATGAACAATCCTAACTGCTCCAAGGAATGACTGGTTTGAACTGATCTGGCAGACCTGAACAAGAATAAGCCTGGGCAGGGCAATGGGGATGGTTCTGCACTCCCTGTAAATCTCTGTGTGGGTAAGACTTTTCTGGGTGGGATGCCACCGTTTCTAAATTCTGCAGGAGACCCAGTAGCATCCTCTTGCTCTGTCCTAAATACCACACCCCACAACTCTGGAAACATTCCTCATCAGTGCTAGAACAGATAGATAAAATAGAGAATGAAAGAGGAAAACAACACTTCAGTCCTGTTTTCATTTTAAGATAAGCCTGCCAAAATGAGGTGAAGCTATGAGGAAGATGGGAAACAGATTTTCTAAAACAATAACAACTTCTGTCCTCTGTAACTATTTCCACAGAGAGAAATTTCAACAGCTAAATTTTCTTGACTAAGAAAAGGAGAAAAGTTAGTTCCCAAACTATTCCAACAGCAGAAGCCAAAAAGACCATTATAATCCGTCCAGAAAATGTCAAAATTGCCTATATCTCTTCAAGCTCTCTAAATCTGCTTTCCATTTTAAAAGGCTCAGTTGCCAGACAGCAGTAAACCAAAACATTTTGGAATTCCTGACCTATTTCAAAAATGTATTGCTAGAAACAAGCAAACTTCTCTCTGAGTACATAAATCAGAAGCCACCAGGAACACCCCTGGCCCTTGAAGTCCTAACAAGAGCAGCAACAGCTTGTTTCCAATGCAGAGTAATCTGTGAGAATTAACAGCTCTGCAGTTTAAGCTAAGTAAAACCACATAACTCATCTCAAAACATACAAGAACACTGTCTGTACTTTTTTTTTTCATAGCTGACATTAAAGATTGATATAACCTAAACCACTACTCTGATGCACTTGTTCTAGAGAAATGCTCTAGAGAAAAATACAGTCTCCAAAAGTGAGGAGGATTTTGGTAAGGTGTCTAACTTTCTCAGTTAGATATTTATTCCAAGTGATTCACTTCTGCCTAGTCAAATAGCAGCTTTTCCATGGAAGTGAAAAAATCAATTTGCCTCTGAAGAGAAGCATGTTCAGTGTATTCTTAACAATATTAAAGTAATTAACACTTTTCATCTTAACAAAATGTGTAGTATAACACTGATTTCCATGAACAAAACTGCTTTTTCAAATCTTCTTTTCCTATTATGGGTGTTAGCAGCATTTTTGCTCTTAAAGCACTTGGTCATGGTTGAGATTTAAAACATTTTTATAAATTTTGAAATCCGTACTAACTGAAGGATACAGGCACCATTACCAGTAATGCCTTTCAGTTTGGCAAAAGCACATTCAGAATTTCTTCTGTGTTGCATTGTAACAGAACATTTGGAGATGATGTAAACTATATCAGGTCAGAATATTTAGAGAAAAAGGTAACATAAAAAAACCCATTTACCACTCTTCTGTAGGAGAAATGTTCCCTAAACAGTACTAATTTAAACTTCCACTTTTAAGATAAGAGTTACATGTTATTCAGGGCTTTCTTTGGATTCTGTGTTGTATCTGCTCACTTCTGCTGACCACAATAAAGTTTTGACTGTGTTCAGCCTTCAAGATAAGTTTATCTTTCCAAGTGTTTCCCACATGAATAGCCTACCTAAATGAAGAATCTAAAGCTTTTTGCTCAAATATAATGACCTTAAATGAAGTAAAAAAACCCCCACAAAACCCCCAAAACAACAGACAACCACAGCTTGCATAGATTCAAATCAAATACACTCCTGAGTAACTAATTCCAATCAACAAACTAGGCAAAAATGACACCTGATGACTTTAAGAAGATTTTTGCTTGTTTGAAGTGACTTTTCCATGTCTCTTACGTGACATTACAGCTCTTCTTGTGCCAGCTGTTCCCAGGGCAGCAGTTACCAACACAGACTGTGCTAGGAACACTCAGTGCCCAGTGGTAGGAAGTGAGCCTTTGTTCCCTCAGTAACCCTTACAATCAGAGCTGGTACAAGTGAGAACAAACACCTGGCACTCACAGGACACACCAGCACACAGACACACAGGCACATGCTTTCACATTTTGGCTCAGTGCACTGGAAACCCACCGTATCCCCCTGCCTGGATGGGTGTTTTTGGAGAAGCACAAGCATACAGACTAAAATCCTCTGTCTGGAAGCCAGCCCGGTTCAACGAGGGCTCAGATGCACTGCGGTGAATTTTTGGCAATGACCGGGCCAGAAGCTCAATGGAGGCAAGAATCTAGAACACAGAAAATACATGATCAAACTTGCTGTTCCAAAGCTGTGTCTCTCTCTTAAAACCAAAGGCACAGTATCAACTAACTACAGAAAAATATTTAAACACATCTTAAAAAAAGGATTTTTAAAATATAGCTTAGTGCACTGAACTCTTAACGTTTATATCCTAAGGAAGCTGAAAAGGACAGTTGGGGAATTTCTCCCTTTTTAAAGGCACAGATTCCCTCTAAGCACAGTGAAAACACTTGCTTTTTATTGCACTCCTTGTCTATGCCCTAGTACCTGTACCTGCCATTGCTGCAAGCAAACCCAGCTCTGCCAGTGTTTTGCTTAATAACATTTACCAAAAAGTCAGCAGGGGGAGCTCCTTATCTTTTGAAAACGATTTGGTTACACTCAAAACAGGGGGAAAAAACCCAGATTTTTGCCCTTCTCCCCCTCAAGCTTTTTGAGCCCAAACCTTCCTCAGCAGGCACGATAAAAATCAAGCTCTGTGGCAAAACTATCTGTTTCCCTTCATGAAGCTTGGGGGAGAGCAAGGAGGGCAGTGTAAACATTTCTGAGTACATTTACCAAGTACTAATTTGTGTGTCTAACTGTAACTATTGCTTTCGTTATCTCCCAGCTGAAACTTTCTCCAAGATGTAAATACTTTTCAAAAGACACAGGTCATTTTAATACTTGAGTTTTGAAATGAAAATGAGCATTTCTAATTAAACAGAACTAACCAAGGTCTGACTAACAGAACCAGGTCTCTTATGAAACCCTGCCATAGCACCAATAAAAAAAATTTGGAACTGGCCAGTGAGTTCACAACTTTGAATTGTAAAGTCTGTTGAGAACTAAAGAGGAGCATTTCTCACCTGTGGAAAAAGGGGTCTCTCATCTCTTTTCTTTTTTAAGCATTCTGCCATTAGTCTCTTCATAGCTTTGGGACAGTTGCTCCGTACTTTGCTGAGGTCTGGAGATAGGTATCCTCGTCCCACCATGAAAATTATCTTTATTTAAGGGAAAAAAGATGAAAGAGGAAGAAGCTGAATTGATAAAATAAACAGTCACAAAAGGTGAACATTTTGCTAGACTATTTTGGTTGCAGCAACAAGCTTTCTGCTCCCAGGAAACATTAGCTGATATTGAAATTGACAAATTTCTTAGAGTAATGCTTGCTAACCTATTCAGTACAGAGAAAAAAATTAGATCTTTCCTCCTCCTCAGAGAAATTTCTGTGGAACTTGAACACTAGTAAATGGTTACCATTTATAGCAATAACCATCTAAGGAATGGTTCTTCGGTGTCAAAAACTGACAAAAACAAGAACAAGCAACTCTGGCAGGAACAGAATGCCTAAAAATAAAAATTCTGTAAAAAGAAATATTCTGTTTTATAATACAAATCAACAACAACTTCACATTGAAAGGTATTTTAAGAAACGAATGGACTTTGGATATTAAAACCCTTTACTTTCTGAGAATTGATTCCATCACATACTTTTCCAACACATTAGCTTATTCTTCACATTTGACCACCTCCCCCACTCTCACAAAGAAAAAAAAACCACCTCAAAAGAAAAAGAGGAATTCCCTCTACTCTGTAGAAGAGAAGACAGAGAGGCTTGGTATTTTTACAGTAATTCTTTCAACATGGGAGGCTTATATTTTCCCTAAGGATAAAACTTCAGCATAAAACCAAGTAACTGACAGGAAGCAGGAAAACAAAACATAAATATGGTTAATCATCTCTTGTACATATAAAAAACCATCAAACATCATCATGTCAAGCCAAGGTCATTTGCAACGTGGTTTGGGTACTGCAGTAGCACTAACACTAAAAAGCACTTGCAAACCAGCTAATCAACGATCCATTCATGCTGCAGCAGAAATCACTGCCTTTTCTGAGAACTCAGACAACCCAGCAGGTTTATCACACCTTCTCTCTAATGAAGTCTAACTATTTCATATCTTGACACTGGGAAAAAAAAAACAACCACACAGCAGAAAAGCCTCCCATCTCAAGTATGCCATACATGTTATTTATTCTAACACAATCCTAGTCCTTTTTTAACTCTGCTTCAGTCACATCTGTGTTGGCATCACAGAAGAACAGAAAGCTCCCATATGGTTCCTTTAGAAATCCCCATGTGCTGAGCAGGATTTTGTAGTAGAGACTTGTGTACTGCAACCCTTACCTCTGCTGCAATCAGACTTCCAATTATCTAGCAGTTGGTATTTTCTAAATAATGGCACAAGTTGAAATTATTCAAAATTCATTACTTTTTATGTTTCAAATAGTTTCTTTACAAATAATAGAGGGACTAATCTTTTATTTTAGACTAGAGAAAAGAGTATCACTACAAGAACAGTCTATAAAAATCTGTTGAAGTGAGAAAAACACTCTGAGGTATAACAAGAATGACACTTTATTCACTAAGAATCTTGGTTGTGTCATAGTAGCTGATGTAAATGCACCAGAGAGTGAGGAATATTTGCAACTTTTCATATAATAGACAAGGAGTGACAAAACTCAAGACATCAGATCACAGATGTTGGCTTCACTTGCATTTTAAAATTTGCTTCAGCACTTCATTGTAAGCACCCCCATCACTGGGTTGATCTTGAGACCTCAAAAGGTAAAAACAAGGCCAAATACTGTTTTTAGAAGGCTGGATCATCTGGCCAGGAATCCAGACATTAAAGGCAAAACCAAAATGATAAAAAAGAAAACTAAAAAGGAGTCACTCCAAATTTGATGAATTGGGATGAAGTGTTCTGGCAGATAGGGAAGCAGCCTTATAAAATGGCATTCACAGATGAACGTTGCTATGGTTTCAATTCTCAAGTACTGACAGTGAAAAAACAAGGGATGAGGACACAGAAGCAACAAATACATCACTGCTCAGACACAGAATAGTTTACATCAAAGATCCTGATGCACAAATGCTATTTTCAGGTTAGACAGAAATCATGAATCAGGTATGCCTTCCCAAACATGCCTGTCCCATGGAGATGTATTACAGCATGTGGGATCATTAACATTTATGGAATATTTGTTCACAATTAAGTCATCTCCTCATAGGATCCCCCGACTCTGGGAAGTTATATTGTCCAACAAGCAGGATTTGAGAAATGCAGATATCCTGCAATTCAGTTAGATGGTGCATGCTCTCTCAAAGAAATGAATATAAAACACTCAGTGAGATGACTGCTCTTCTGTTTTGTCAGTCCTGTAGCTGCACTATTTATTATTCACTGCAAGTGGAGGGGTGGGGGAATGAGAAGAATAACTGAACACATATGGGGGATCATTTTGCCTTTGCAGAACTATTCTAAACTAGATTACTATTAAGTAATCTGCTCTCTCCCTAATAAGTATCCTGGCAACCAGTCAGGAAACTGAAAATCTATATTTAAAATAAGAACACAAAAAATACCTCAAGAGAATTAAGTAAATTGTTGCTATGTGGCCGAAGCAGATCTAGAAAATGCAGAAATGTCATCTCACAGCATGAGAACCAGAAACATGAAACACACAGAACATCAAAAAGTTGCCCACCCAAGTCTGAATCAATCTGTTTCAGACCACCCTTGACTGAAGTCAGTGCCTCCCCTTACCTGGTCCCTGTTGTTGATGTTGGAGTATGGCAACTGTCCAGTCATCAATTCATAGAGAACAATTCCAAATGCATACACATCCGACTGAAAACTATAGGGGTTTTTATCTTGCATCCTAATAACTTCTGGTGCCTGTATCAGAAAAGGCAAGAATTAGTTTTTATTTCTCTCCATTGTGCTGCACCTCACCTACCAGGAACAAAACACGGAAATGGCCAAGGTACAGGTGCAAGGCCCACTCTTGCCTTCAGGTGTTACTGGGTCCTAATACAGAGTGGATGCTGATATGAATCTCAAAATTCATTGCTTCTTTTTAGCTTGGTGATCCCTTTTATTTTTCTATGACAGAGAAAAATTACCTTGGCCAAGCTGAGAACGTATTTCGAAACTAGAATTCTAGTGACACTGAAATTAATGCCAGCTAACAGAGCTTTAAGCTTTTCCAGGCAGAAAAAGAGGAAGTGGAGCTGCACAGGAGATTGCAATATGAACAACTCCTCCTGACTCCTTCAAACTTAAGAGCATCTTACTTTTTCCTGAGCTAGTTCCTCTACTCTGTTGCAGGATGTTTTGCAAGGCTTTTCTCACCTTCTCCTCAACCCTAGATTAATGATACATAATTAATTCATTATAATAATTAACAATTCATTTTCCTTAGCCACTATTTTCATTTCAGTATAAACCTCAGAATAAAAGATGGAGACACTAAAGTTTTTCTGCTGACTACTGGAAGACATATGCTTAAAGAAGAATTGAAAAACATTAATTTACTACTTCATATTACTGCTTGTCTTTTCCAGCTTAAGCCAACTTTTTTATGTCAATGTGCCAGAGGGATAGGAGCAGGAAGTTTGGCCAAAGGCAAATAAATTTGTTGAAACAAGCTCACTACTTCCCCCTTGCTTACCATCCATAGAATGGAACCAGACAACTGTTCAAACTGTTGGGATCCACTCCATCGTGATTTCACTGTAGCTAGACCAAAATCACCTATTTTTACTGTGAGGTCTTCATGAAGAAAAATATCTACGGGGGGAATGTTAAGGGAAAACAGACAAGCAGTGCTGGTCCTGTCCTAAAAGAACAATGAACAGCTACAAATTTGCAACATGAACATGACAGTTTTAAGCATTCAGCATCACTGAAGAAGGTTTCCACATCACACAGGTTTTAAGCAGCCAGCATGGTGAATTATGGTAGGTAAGGGTTATGTAAGTAATGCCTGGGCCACTGCTGAGCAGACCATGGCCAGGTGGCTTTCATGAAGTGCCAAGTATGAGAAAAGCTGAAAATGTTCCATGAGCCAACTCACATAATCTTTCATTACATGAAGAAACCAAAGGATGCAAAAAAATCTTTGTGATACCAACTAAAACTCCATGTGTTATTGCAATTGAATCAAAAGACACAGTAAGCACCTCCTATTTTGTTATTAGTGATATTACCCCTTCTCAGTGAAACTTCTATTTGGCAAATATTCACACATGAACAGCTTTTCATATCAGTTAGTTAATTTCTGGCAGAAAAAATACAAAAAACAAAAACCAGGAATGCTTTCACCTTTCAAAATTACATCTCTGGGAAAGGATACTATTACTCTTGAGGTCTCTGTGGATGATTGACTTGGCATGCAAATAACTGAAAAGGAATATCACAGATGAGGTGGGTTAGATAATACTGCACTAATCAACAACTCAAAATTCACTGCACTACTGAAACAAATTATGTTGACATTCAAACTGCACATTTATGCAGGCAGTAAAACTTCAGTTACCCATGACAGTTTCTGCAACATTTACATGAAGAAATAAAATAAAGCTTAGACTTCCAGCTCAAATCTGATGCTAGTGCTGAATAACAATTATGTTCAAAATTCTGCTTTTCAATTCTAACTCAATATTCACAGTAAAAAGAACTTCACTAATTTTTTTCATGCAATTCTGTGCTGAAATTTCTGCCTCCCAGCCTTAATGGGGACTGTCAAGACTTTGTGAGTTAGTCACAGCTTTAGATAAGGTGTTCCTAAATTGCAGGAGCTAAATGTGCTTTCCAGTCTCAGTGTTTACTTGGGTACACTGACTGCTTTTTAGTAGAGGAGTGGAAAAAAGATCCCCTGATTGCAGCCTGGATAAACAGATGGCAGGGAACACAGAGGAAAGCACTTGCCCCACAGCAGATACAGCCTGAATTAGTCTCCCATGGCTCTTTGTTTAGTCAATGAGATTGGCACAAAACTGCTGGAAAAGCCCCAATTTGTGTCTCTGCTTTGAATCGTGTTCACAAAACAGCTTCTGCATCTCCCCTACCTACAGATGGAGCCTGGGGAGATGCACAGGCTAACAGAAGGCTAAGGCTGGTTGCTGCAAACACCTCCGTGCCTCTTGACTGAAAATGTAATGGAATACTGAGCAGAAAAATGGCACAATGAACTGCAATCATCATAGTGGTTTTTCAGCTGAAGTGCAATTTCTCTGGTCTTACAGCAGTGTTCTGACTTTGACACACAATATTTGGCTAGCTTGGTAAATTCTAACTTGATGGCCCTCTATGGGAATAAGGATTATTTACAATCCTTAGAACAAAATAGGGATGTTCTCTTCAGATGTTGAAACCTGTTATTCAGAGAGCTCTGATACTTTCACCAAATGTTTTGATGATTGAGACAGGACCCTGGGCTCAGCAAAGTGAGCAGAGAGCTGGCCTTATTTGCCAATGTCAGCCAGAGTGTGAAGGGAATAAGTAAACATTGCCCCAGTGCTTATTTGCAGACAAGTAATTCAATACTTACTCCATGCCTTGTGCAGTCTGTCGTGCAATATCAATTAGCTTGATCATTTCAAATTTGGTCTCAATGATGTGTAGATGGTGATACAAACTGGACCCTTCACACCATTGTGTAACAATAGCCAACTGGGGTTTTGTTGAATAACCCATGAAAAGCAGGATATTCACATGTCGTGTTTTCCTGTTTACAAAAACAGAAGTATCAAGAGGAAATCAGGCCAAGAAATCAGGAAAACCCAGGCAGATCTATCACAGTCCACAAATATATTTCCAAACAGAAGGTGCTGGATCAATCTCAACTTTTACTATGATAACCTCTTGTTAGATTAATTTAATGAATTATTCCTGAAGTTAGCCTTTCTTATCATACTAACATGGAATAACTACTCTGGGGTAACTGAAAAATGTCAGAGCTCTTTTATGTTTTCTTTTATTAAAAAATTAACAAGAGATACCAGCGTGTGAGCCTTTGTCCTTGCAGCAATGTGGGCTAGGACACTGCTATGAGAGGGTGCCCTGTTCAGGTTCAAGAACTTGTCAAGTGATGCTGAGAGTAACTGCTGAAGAAACAAAAAGTAAGCAGTTTCCTGCAAATCCTACTACAAAGCTAAGTAATGATGAATCCTAATGGAGAAAGCACAGCTATAGGTAAATCTGCCTTGTCTGGTCAAAGGACAGAACAAGTGACTATGTATCAAACAGGCTGGGTTCCATCAAAGGGACTACCAGCAGAAAGCTGGACTAAGATATTTGATTTCATTCAGTTCTGTCAAAATTCTGTCAAGAAAATGAAGAGATACCCAAAGTAGCACACCCCATAAAGCCTCTACTTCCACAACTATGAGCTTAAGAGTTTTTAGAACTAATATTTTCCTAGGGTAACAGGCTCACCATTCCCTTTCTCTTTGTAGTTTATTTGGGATGTTTCCAAAGCATAGGTGCCCAGCTCAACCCATCAGGTTTCCTGGCACAAAAACCTTCTTGGTATTTTGTTTCTTAAAACACAATTATGCTTGACACTGCTCCAGATTGTACTTTGATGTAATGTTTCTTCAAAATGTATATTCTATCATGTAATGCTGATGGATCTTTAAGAGCTGAACCCAAAACAAATATCTCCTCTGAGATAGTAGAAGCAGTAGACATGAGAAAAGGAAAAAATGAAATGACTTTATAAGAATTACATTAAAAAACTCAGAGAAATTAATGTTACTGATCAGGAACTATTAAACAACAGATAATATGGGCAGAACTGTAGCTGAAAAATCAACCATTAGTCATGTTCTCCTTCAATTGCAAAATGTGAATGAGAGGAAAGAAGGGCCTACAGCTCACACTTAGGCTTGACTGTGCCCTGGGGATAGTAAATTGGCAAAAACTAATTCTGAGTGTTTGGACACACAACAAAGATGTGCAGACAAGTACATATAATGGGTACAAAGAAATATTTTTAAATGATTATTTCTTCTGCCTGAAGTATCATCACTTAGGAGTGAGACCAATGTGTTCCAATGGAGATCTAAAAATTCAGTGATTAATGAAGCACAAATCTACACACACTATTTCATGCCATTAAAAATATTCTTACCTGAGCACTCCTACTTCATTTTTGAAAGCCTGTAACTGTTGAGGTGTGGGTGCCGTAACATTCAACATTTTCACTGCCACATCACCTTTAAAACAGAAATTTTTAGTAAGTGCCATTGATACGTATTCCTCTCTTGAGAGAATGCTGTACAGAGCATCAGAAATTTTGGGATACACTGTTTTTTTAGCTTACATGAAATAAATCACTACAATTTTAAAGAAGGTCAATATTCAGTAAAATGTAGAAATACTATTCTTACTTTACTCTGAGAAATCATAGGCAGGTCAAAGCTATTAAAAATACGCATCTGAAATCCTCATTCATCAAGAGTAATACTTCTGCCTTTGTAATGTTTCATCTTTACCCTAATAATTTCTCAGTTCAGAAGAACACACAAGAGTTGAGTTTCCAAGCAACATCAAGTTCTTACACTAGTTATTTAGCACACCACTTATTAAATTAAAACTCATATTCACTGCCCTTCACTGCGGTCTCCCCATTATGTCCACATCTCTCTTGCTCAGAGGAGCCCAGAACTGGGCCCAGCATTCCAGGTGTGGCAACACCAGTGCTGAGGAGGAGGATTGGCTCCCCTAACCTGCAGGCAATGCCTAGTACAGCCCAGGAGCCCATCTCTGGGGGTCCCAGTTGCTGGGGTACTGGCTGTCAGTTTCTCTGGGTCTGCACTGAAGGCACTTGAGACAGTATTTCGTGTTCAGACCCAGGTGTTGATTATTTCTTATCAGTAAAACAGTGTCACTAATGTGAGTTTAGCAGCTTTTCATTAGAAGGCACAAAATGGCCAACAATCTCTTGTTACAAGGTCTTTTAGGAACTAAACTATCCAATTAAGAACTGACACCTAGATTATTTTCCCTTTTAACCCAATAACTTATCCCACAGAGCTGCAATGCAGACTTTTCTGCCCAATTACAAAATGCCACCCAAACCCATGAAGAAGAAGAAAGAAGAAGCATGAAGAAGAAAAAGAAACCCAGGATGACACCCTGTGCCCTCCATCTTGCTTCCATCCACAACATACTAAAAATCCCAAAACCTAAATTTCTCACCAAGTGATACACCTACACTACTCTCTATAATCTATTTCACACCTTTGTGGATTCTAGTCTACCTTGAAGTGTAGGAAACTTTCTCCATAAATGAGGGTGAGTCAGTGCTCCCCTGGGGGTCAGGGCACCCCAGAGCAGACAGAGAAACATTCCCTGTGCCCTGGGTTTCCACACCCATCTTTCCCTCTCTGTGGCATGGGCACAGTGCTGGCTCAGCCTGGTGCCCACCAGAAGCCCAGATGTGTTTCTGGGAAGCTGCTGTGCAGCTGGGTGTGCCCTGGCAGGCGCTGTGACCTCAACAACAGCTGTTTGCCACCCTGACCACATACCATGCCACTTTCCTTTGTAGACTGTTCCAAATGATCCAGATCCTATCCTCTGGCCAACTGTGATCTGTCCATCTGGTATCTCCCAATCATCACTTGAATCCCGTCGACCAAGTGTTTTCTTTATATATGTGCAAAAACAATAAAAAGGAAGAAAACAAGTGCATTAATGTCTCTGAAAACAGCTCCTTTGTTAAAAAATTCTCACCATCAATAATGTCCTAAAAAACTGTTCTTTTTCAGATGTTGTCTTTTGACTTCTAAACTTAGCCCTACACAAAACCTTAGGACACAGGAATGCCAAATTATTACCTGGCATGAAAAATTTGCAACAGCTTTCTGGCAGTGTTAAAACCAGAAAATATAAAGAAATGCTTAACAAAAAGAAAGTAGTATTTGATTTTAAATTCTTAATCGTAATAATAAACTGTGAATTTTTTAAGAAGTGGATGTTTTTATGTTTTCATGTATTGTTACTAAAAATTTGTTACATTTGTTACTTTCAAAGTTAATGAATCATGGTGGGAAAAGTTAAGCAGTTACATGAAGGGAAAAAAGCGTAACAATATGAATCACACCAGTAAAAGTGAGTTTAGTCAATTATTTAAATTATTTATATAGCAGTCCCACAATTATTTATGGATTTAAAGTGGGTTATCCCACTCTATTATTTATCGGTTTCAAGTCCTTGATCAGTGCCACATTCATCTTCAAAATAATTTATAGAACTTGGATGAAAGAAAAGGGAGAGGAATACGGTTCTACAGAAGAAAAGAGCTGATCTTTCCCTTACCATTCGATTTCTGTCTTCTGAGGATGAGGATGATTTCCTTTCCCGTTGGGGCCCTGGTGATTTCTGTAACGCTTTCACATTGGTTAGTGACCCGGGCAAAGAAGCAGGAGGTGTTGCAGACAAGCCTGCAGCTGAGCCTGAATTTCAGAAATAGGATAGTTTTATCTGTAAGAATCCACCTTACAAGAATGTATTGATATTAGGTGCAAGAATTGTGTTTGAGATGCAGTATCTCTAAACATCAATGTGAATGTTAAGAGAGAACAAACTCATACAGGAATCTTGTCCTAATGTTACATTAGTGCTCATGTCTCAGTTTTCAGGAAAAGACAAACCTATACCAAATATCCCTGTATAGATTTCTATATATTTGATATAACATCCCTGTGTAAATTTATATATATTTGATATGATCTCTATTCTCTTCATGAATTAACAAAAAGACAACGTCTTTTTTAGTAAGAAAAAAATACTTTAAGATGTATTTTTAAAATTCCATCAGTTTCTTTGAGAACAGTACCATTTTAGTTAGCAGCATTTACCTCTGATATTTCTTGTAGCTAAGCTTTTAGGAACCCAACAAATAGCTGAACTATTGCACTTTGGAATGAAATAGACTAAATGCAAATAATCAAAATTTTTTCTGGTTGAGTCTCCAAGTGCCACCTGAAAATCATTTGGCTGTTTTAAAGCTATCTGTTAGCAGAGAACTATTATTTTAAAAAAATTAGACTTTAGAAAGGATTAAAAAAGCACAAGTACTTTAGTTAGTTGGCTATTTGAAGCATATTCTAGGAAACACAAAAAGAACAGTATGTCTGTGGCCTGTAGGTTATCTAAACAAATCTATGCAGGAAAATGTTACTGAGAGAGCTGTTTCAGAGCCCCAGTGGCCCTTTTCAAATAGAGCACTTCACCTAGACACTGCTTTTTAAAATACATCACAATTATTCCTAACAAGGTTATGCTGACCCTTCCAATGCAAAGGACATAAAATAGGGTCAACTGTTAATTGAATTCATGCTGCTTTGCTAAACAATGTATGTCATTGAACAAGACCTCTAACATTCCACTGCCTTCTCTCACATCAGTGCTCTGGGAAGTGGTGGAAGACAATACTCCTCATATTCTCTTAGAAACTCCCCTCTTAAACAAAAAGTGTCTCCTAATGGCAACTAGGACTTTGTGACTTTTTAAACTTCTGCTTAAGCTCAGTCACTCAGTGCATGCTAATTTATCAGACTATATGTATCCATCACTGGACTCACTAAGCTAAAATCTATGCACTTGTAAGTGGATGCACAAAATTATATACCAACAGATACAAAATGGGGCACAGCATCTGTAAACTGTCCCACATACTAAAGCAACAATACTGATGTATATTGTGCATCCTAACTACATTCATAAGCAGCTGGAAGCCAGTGACTTAAAGGATGGACTTGTGTGTTCATGTTACGGCCACTAGGCTGTCATTTATTTATTAAATGATTCATCTGAAATCAAACACACATGGAATCAAATGTATGATGTTCCCAGAACATGAGCAATTTTTCAAAAGGTTACTGGGCTACAGATTTCCTCTGCAATAGCAAAGATCTGGGATGCATTTTCTTTGAAGTAGCTAAAATCTCCTTTTTAAATTTTAATCCTGCAATATGGGAACACTAGCACAATGTTCACCCTTCACCAAAAATGCTTCCAGCACATGGCAGAACACTGTAGTTAATCTGTTCATAATAATACCAGATGGGCTGTTTTCAAGTTATTAGAGTAGAATAGTTCAGATAATGCTGGATTTAAGTCAATAGCTTGGACTCTGAAGCAGTACATAACATATTTCATTCTGCAGCCAGTTTGCTTGTTGGGAACACCTGACTTCTTACAAAGACTTCTGGAAGATCTTCATAAGTTCAAAAGGTGAACTGCTTTTGATATATTCTGAAACAAGAGTCTTTGAAACAGCCAAGATGGTAGCATTTGAAAACCACACTACATGCACTGAACTAACCATTTCTACACATATTATGTGGAGGGACAAATATGAACATTTCATGCTATTACTCAATAGTTGGTTTCTCCAGCATATGAAATCCCATAAAGTTTTTTTGGGATTTTGTGCAATACAACAGATCCATTGACAGCTCAAGGCCTGAATTACCCCTCAGCCAATGATACGAAAATCTAATCTAATCTTATTTTACATAGTATGGGACAGAAATACTGTTTCAGTCAAATTTACTAAATAAATAAAAAAATAATACTAAATAAAAACTACTAAAACCACCTAGAGTCCTGATGCGGTGTCACTAGCACACTGTTAAAATAAAGTATTTGTTGAATGCTGACATGACACATTACTTGAAAAGCTTGAGACCTAACAAGATATCAATGGAAATGTTTGTAATTCACATTTGATTTCCTGCATCACTTTTCAAAACAGAGAATATTAAATATAGAAGACTGTTATAGCACTCAACTGACTTAAACTGAACAGTCAAGGAAATTCTAAGTTAAGGACATCATTTTAGATTTAAAATCACTGCAATGCAATCCAATGCCCTTTGTTTAGAAAGATTATGTTAAGGTCCACAGAAAAACCTCAACTATGAAATTCCTTGCTTTTGAAGATTTAAGTCAGACTTCATTTATAATAATTTTCAAGCGTGTAAAGGTGAAAGTGAGTATGTGTGAAAAGCACATTCAAAGCATTCCAGCCAGGCCAAGCAAAAAACAGAGGTGTTTTGATAAACTCACACACTTACATACACACGGTGTGAGGGTGAGGCACAAACAGCATCTGTGGTTTTACTTATTTTGTTTGGGTGAAAACAAGAAAGAAGAGCCCAACTACCTCTGAACACTGGGCCAGGCTCAAAATCAAACACTATTTCACTGGGGACAGAATGAAGGAGGGGACTGGGAGTCCGGGATTGGTATTTCCGAAGACAGCGCATCAGCTGGTTCAAAGGGGCTGTTAGAGAGAAAGAGACGGGCAGGCAGAGACAGAAAGACAGACACATAGAAGAAATGAAAGAAGTCATGGGAAATAACTAGGATGCTTTGACTCCTAATCATAGATTTCTTCTGTACTTTGAAGGAAAAAAAGTCAATTCCTAAGAACACTGTTACAGGACTGGAAATAGCCAATTGTTTTCAGATGCCAAGCAGACGGTTTATGATCAAAAGTTAAAACCAACATGATCGCACAACATTTAAATGTTGGACAAAATGGGCAAAACTCTGGAGAGCCACACCTATCAACACATACAAAAATAGCTTAAACTGGCAATTTGCAATTAGTAGCTTGCAGGGTTAAAGGAAATTTCTTTCTTTAAAGTGCCTATTGCTGGCATTATTAAAGACAGCTCCATCAAACACAACACATCCTACCAAATACCAGATTTGCATGGGAGAAACAAAGTGAGCTAAAGCCCAGAGTACAAAACCTTTGAGATCAGGAAAGGGTGCACTATGGTAATTCAGACCCATACTTATGGCTGAAGCAAGTTAAAACCAGTAGGAGACAACCGTGTTACTGATTTGGAGTTGGAAAAATGGTCATATGCCTGCCCTACTCAGTATTTCTGTATTTTCAATATTTCTGCTTTATTCTTATATTAATAGGAATAGATACAGCACATTAGACGCTCCCTTCAGGACCTTGACAACCACTGGGAGAAATGACTTAAGAGGCCCGTGCACAACAGATAAAGAAAAATAAACCCCCTGACACCAGTTGCGACTTAACTTTGAATTAGGGCAGTGAGTTCCTGAAGGAAACATAAAAAGACCTGACTTTAGTGTAAGATCCTAATAATCTGCTTCCAAGAGTAGCACAGGCATGCAGTACAGCAAAGCAGCAACTTCAGCAGGGGTAGAGGGGGAGAAGAACTGGAGTATTTCAAGCTGCTTTAGGATGCAGCAGTTCCTATGGAAGGCTCATCTACCACAATGGTTTTCATGGAAAATCCCTGTTGTTTCCGTGTGTGAAAAGGTAACAACAGGCATAAAAATCTTTGGGAAGTTGTAGTGTATCTGTGTGCAGCCATGTGAGTGAATAAGTTGGTGTGTGTGTGTGGGTGAGAGAAAGAGTAAAAAAGTAATTTTAAAACTAAAAAAACTAGATACTACTTCAAAACTTTTTCTCCTTCTGTCTCCCCCACTCCCAGAATGACCAGCAAATGACTCAAATCTTTGTGAAACAAATACTAAGTTCATGGACAAGCAAATGTAAATTCACTTTTTTGTTCTAGTCATATTTTGCATTGTGGCTGTGTTTTGTAGAAGGAAGTAGGGTAATTGGAAAGACAAAACAGTTGTGTAATTAAAAGTAACACAGCAGTTAGTTTAAAGGCTACTTACCTCCCTCTCCTCGTAAACTCTGGTCTCTAATCAAGTCCTATAAAAAAATGTAAAAGCTGTGTTTAATTCAGGTGTTAACATTTACATTCTGGAATCAATTTAAACTGATAAGTTTGTGAATTCATAGTGTCATATGTTGCCCATGAAATAAAAGTGGTTTCCTCTCCTGACTTACTAATAGCAATGACTCAAAGAACTACTACACTTCTCAAAATTAAGTTGCTTTAAAACAGCATCGCTCTGCAGTAAAGAGAAATGTACAACACCCAAAAGGGATGCTGACAAGAAAATATTGATTTAAAAACACAGCTGGTCAGTAGCAGAAATGGTTTGAATTATCATATCAGAACCTGGGACATCAATTTGCTGTACTGAGTCAAATGAATTCAGTCAAATGAATCCTGCTTTGTTTTTTCTTGTAACAACACATCTGATTTGCATAGCTAGGCACACTGTTCTTCTCAGAAATGACTAACTGCACAAGGCTTTCTTCACTTGCAATCCTCTGTGAGCTGAAACTATCTTTTGCAACATGTCCAGACTAAAAGCAAACTACAATAAAGACTCTATAAACAGAAGGAGAAAATTCTAGCAGTTTCCTTCTGTATGTCCATTTTTATAATAAAGCACTTTTTTTTTATTACACTATATTTATTCCCTTCTTGTTCCACAATTATATTTGTTCCCTTATGCACCTGTGCTTTGTCAAAAGCACTGGCTATGCCTCAGCTGCACCACTGCCATACTCCACATGCAAATACCTACATAGCCACACTCTTAAAATTAACATTTCACCTTTCCCTCAGCTCACATGCAAAACTGATTTTGTGCCTCAGTGTCCAGGCAGATTTCAAGTCTGCTCACCCAACAAATGACTATTTTCTAGAGAGCAGGTTTAAGGATAAAATATCAACTGTGTATGTTAGCAAAGTTAGCAAAAGGCAATGTCTTGAAAGGTCTTAGGTGTCCTTATGCTAATATCAACTATTATTATTAGTTACATTTCACCATCCAGAGATTGCAAAATTGTGGAACAAATCTTAATGTAGCAGTTTCTGAACACTCCAAAGGAATGCTCAGAACAACATAAACTGGGCTCTTAAACTCTTAAGGAACTATCAGAATAGGTCAACTCAGCTTAATTATTTAGTTTCCTTCAATGCCAAAATTATTACATGGAATAAAAATACTAAAAAGTCTCTAATCTTGCATGACAATGCGTTTAACACAATGGTTTGCAAGAGTGGTTACTGGCAACAGCATAAGTCTTGGGACTAATGGCAGAAAGAAGAGGCAGTTGTTTAGGGCAAAATGTTTCTTTGAAAATGAAAACGACAGAACTGTCAAAAGGCAGTTCTGCTTTCAGAGAATGGATTGTGTTCTTACAGCTCTCAAAAGCAAAAAATAATCTATTAAAAGAATGAAAAATGAATGATCTTTGAGTATTCTGGTATATCACTGAGGATTATCTTAGAACCATAGTGTACAAATGCAACACACTGATATTCACCAGGAACACATCCCATCCACATTCCTGATCCAAGGGTGAGCAGTACTCACATCAATATTGACTGGCTCGATGGTGTTGATGTGGACGTTGGGAGCTGAGGAGGATCGGTCGCGTTGCCCAAATTGATTCCGATGGTCTTCATCTGCTGGTCGGAGGGGCTGTGGGATTGGAATGGATTTTGAAGGAGAAGGACTAGGGAGAATTGGTGGTCTGAGAAACAAAGTCAAGGAAAAAGAGGATTTAGGTCTACAAATGGCTTCAAACACTGCATAGTGGGTGTGGTAAGTCCTTTTCAACTATAATTATGCATAACAAAAAAACTGATCTAAAGCCCCGAATAAAAACAATTCATAATGAATGGTCTCTACTCCCCAAGGACCAATTGCAACAACTGTTGCATCAACTACCTGATGGCATGGCTGTGAAATGTTCTGAGTTAAAACAAAACTCTACCATACAATGCCAAACCAGTAATAATCAATCCTGGTCTGAAAAACTCATGCTGCCCAACATGCATTGCAAATAGCAAGATAGTCTGCAGTTTCCTCACCTCTGAGTCAATGCAATACACTCATTTTAATGGTAACCAATTGAGAACAAAAAATGCTTAACATCTCATATTAATGTTACAGTCAGAAAATGTCATAAAACAAAATCTATGGATGGGATTATTTTTCAACAAAGAAAGAGTGCAAATTACATCTGGTCATTCAACCTAACTGATTAATAATTATTATTGATACATGGCCAATATATCATTGATTCTAAAAAAAAGTATTACCCTTTAACCTCAATCTTTAAGAAACAACTTTGAATAGCACAATATTTCAAATGTTATTTACAGTGCTACAATGCAATAGGTTTGACTGAAAAGGCAAGTCTTCAGAATACACAAACAAGCTTCCTGAAGAAATGCAAACGCTGCCAGTCATAAATGTAGATATAGCCTATAATTATGGTATAATGAATTGAATATTCAAAAGACAAAACAACTAAATACTTGGGGTTTTTGTTTGCAAAAAGGCACAAAGTCACTTCTTCGGTTATCCATTAATTTTGTTAAAGTGCAATAAACTGGCAATTATCTCTTACCCTAGTCAAGGTCTGTCACTGTTAAGTCTAATGATTCAATCTAATGGATGTGAGGCAAAAGGCTAATGAAAACATTTGCCACCTTTGTCAAAGTAAACTTTATGGTAAAATGTACATGGTATCTGACAACAAGGTTTTTAAGAGTTGGTTGCTTTTTCTAAGTTCTAAAAGAGGAGTGGAGTCCTCCAGCCATTCAATGACTCATGGATTAATTATAAAGCCCACAAAGACAATGTCCACAGGGAGAAGCTTCAGAAACAAAATTGACAGCAGCAATAGGTCCTGATGCCACCTCCTGTAAGTAATGCTCCTTGGCCTCTTCAAAAACCTTTGCGGAAACTAACATTTTCAACAGGACATCTTGGCTTTTTTTCAGAAGCAGGTCTGTTTTATAGCCTACTATCCTACCTTTCATTGAAAAGTTTATCCAGTTTGGCATTGATCCCAGAAATCAGGGCTATCTGTATCCTAAGTACCTGTCATCTTTTCCTTCCTGGCCAACAATCTCACAATTGAAAATGGCAAAACAAAGTACTTGTGAATTAATTCAGGTAACAGTCTAGTAAGTCTTCCAATGAAATACCTGAATATGTTTGGGAAGTCAGGCAGGAGAGAAGAGGCAAGGGGTTTAACCCTGCTTAACTTCAAGGAAAAAAAGCAGTTACCTACTGTCACATGACAGATTATAGATATTGGGAAGATAGCGGGAAGCAATAAACTACCAATAGTCAAATCTCTGAGAGAGGTCCTTGAAAAACCCAGCATTTCAGTAGTTGTTCATAATTTCAAAAGTATTTTTTTAAATGCAGTTGTTGTACATACACATAAGCTGAGGTTTTCATTTGTTGGTACGCAAGTACCTTCAGGTAAAATACTGCAGATGAGGAAGTTTTGAACTCCTGAATGTGTTTGTAAGTAAATCATGTGAGTAGAACACACATCAGGAGATGGGACGCTGCACAGACCCTAATGCAAGGACTTGACTGACATTTAAAGGCACTCCATTTTCACCTTAAGGCAAGCATGTCAAATGCTGCACAAAAATAGTATCAGTAGAAAAGTCTAAAAAGTGTCTAAACCAGGCCAGTACTGTCATTGCTGGGACAGCTAACTCCTGCTTAAACTTCCTGAGAGTTCTCAGGTAATAAGGAAATTAAGGGAAATATATCACAATATCCATCAGAACATTGCACCAGGACTGACTGTGACAAACCATTTGAGCTCTGCCACAAGACAAAACCAGAAGCAATCAGATATTCTGTGATCATGAGTAAGCCAAGGGCAGATTGAGGCAATATTGTTTCAATTACATCCTCCTTTGAGTCATAAATGGTCATCTGCTACTCCTGTATTTCTGGTCACAGGTCATCAAGTCCATCATGTTGGCTAACACAGACAGCATGCTACGTCATACCATGTTTGAAAACAACTTGAACTGCTTTTTCTACTCATTACATTCTTACTGGGGGAAGTCCAGATCTTTAGAAAATAGACTGATAAGGAATTTTCTTTTTTTTTTTTTTTTCCCCAGTCTCTAAGCTATTACTTGGAGGATCTCTGGGCTTTAGACAACAAAGAATCCAGAGATGGGAACCTCATAAGCAGTTAGCCACATGTTCCATCATTATTTTATTAATGGTTGTCCTTGAGACACTTTGAAAAATGTAGGTTATTTCTTCTAAATGGCGTTATTTTCTTGAAAAAGATAACTAGTGAAGTAAAAGAGACAAAGAGTTTGCTAGCTAAGACAGCCTACCGAGATCACAAGCTCAGAAAAATATTACCACCAGCTTCTGCCTGTTTGTGGCAAAAGCTGGATCTTGGTCGGCATCAGGATCTTGTTCTATCAAAATCACGTCACCACAAAGAACACAGTGATCCTCTGAGCTACCAAAGGCTGTTCCTACAGTATTCCTACACTGAAATTACTCCAGAGGAGTAGAAGTGACACTGGGGCTAAAAGGGCCAGATATCATTTGGAAAAGGTGATCATTTTAGGCCAGTTCCAATACTAGTTCTTAGGCTATGGAACCAGAGAGCAGACAAAACACACTGTGAGAAAAAAAAAAGGCCCAAAAGCCCCAAAAAACCCAAACATACAAAAAAAAAATTAAACAAAAAACCCACCCCCAGAAAATAACAGGCTGAGGTTTAAAGGAACATGCAGTTTGAATATCAGGATCTGAGTTTCTGTTGCTCCTGTGGCCTTTGTGAACAGTTTACAGCTAACTTGTTAAAGGAGGCTTTCTACAAGTAGGCAGATAAATCCCTTTCTCCCTGCCTCCAAGATGTAGGCATTGTTTTAACAAATGATTCTCAGCTGCTGAGGCAACAAGCTGATGTTGTCAAATCACAATCTAATATGCTATAACCTTTCCAAGCAGTGGACAAGCATGACAGAACATGCTTTTACCTGGGACCATATGTCTGGGATTAGCACATTGTTCCCTCCCTTTTCATCAGGCAAAACAAAATGATGTTTTATCAGGAAACAAGAATAACTTATACCCTCTACCAAGCATAGCAAGTGCCCAAATTTACTATTCTAAAAAACTGGGTCCACAAGAAAGAGTAAGGTAACTCAAAAAAGTGTCTGCACATGTTATGCTACATATAAACAAACAATTTTATAAAAGCATATACAGTATGTCTATTGGATTTTAGAAATTGCAATTATATAAATAAGTTCACTTTACAAATGCAAGATAAAAATTTAATATAGATTTTCCTTAATGTCCTTTACTCACCAATGTGATGTTTCATAAGTGTTTAAGAGCTGGTCTACACAGGAAAGATTTTTCTTATGACAGGTGTATTTGGGCTTTAAGTTTTTGTTGACTGTATTTTTATTTTGCTGTACTTGAGCAAATGCTTGAACTGAAAATTCATATTCACCTAGCTTCAATTATAAGGTGTGCACCCATTCCTTTTTAAAATGACAGTACCTCTCTTGGACTGAGACATTCTTTCTCCTGCTCACACCCTGAACAAGTCCATCTCAGTTTAGCCACCAGGCTCAGTGCTGCACACACAATTTTACTGTAAGGCTGCACACTCATATCCAAACCAAACCTACTGCAAGCTACAATGGGTATCAAGGCTTGTTTTTGATTGTTTTTGTTTACTCCAGTGTTAAAACAAAACTGGATTTGGTTGCTGTTACTGCTCTTAATGAAGACCACAGTGCACTTCCAGTTCCAAGCAGTTTCTTAGGAATGCTAAGGATCTGGGACACACTGGTATTTCAGCTATAGCAGCAAGCAGGTAAATTTAAATTGTGGAGGCCAAACAGGTTCTGATTTAATTACTGTGGTAATCCATAGACATTGCCAGAAAACCTAACTTTTTATTTCTTTCCCCATCCCTGGAAATATGCAATAATCCCAAATCAAATGCCAATTTGGAGAAAAGGACAGCAGTACCAGTTTATAACGACAAGCTAAATATCTTTCTTGCAGCATCTCTGAAGTCAGTCTAGAAGCATCATGGGACAGATCCCTAAGTCATTACCCCACACAAATTAGTGCAGCTTTTTATACCATGACAACTTGCTTTCATCCATGGTGGCTTGTAGGTGAAAAACAACCTGATGAGTCTAAAATTCCCCATAGCTTCATATACCAGGGGTTATCAAGAGAACCACATTGTCACTGTTAGTCCTCCAAACCAGGTCACTAACAGGGTTTTGCAAATAAAGTTTTGAAGAGCAAGAGGTTTCCCTCACCTGTTGTGTGGACTGAGAGTTTTCTGATTCTGATACCAAACCTTTTCTGCAAATCAAGAATGTATATCAACTCAACCTGTATATTGTAGGAACACTGGGAACATTTTCATGGAGAAACCTGGAAAAGGCCTGGTGCCAGAACTTTTAGGGGAAAAGTTCACTGTTTTATGAATTAAAACATAAAGCTTTTGCTCACTTACACACCACAGGATCTAAATGGCATTGTAGCATAAAATGTAATATTTTAAGACTGTATCTTCACTTCCTTGGCTTTTCAGAAGCTTTTCTAGACATTCAAGTATCTTCAGCTGAAGCAGAATGATCAGTGAACATTTGGAAGGCAGAAAGGAAAGCAGAGGTGTTTAATCACAAGCTGGAGCCTGCTCAAAGGCAAGGACTGGCAAGCTTCCAAGAACAGTCCACCAGACATTCCCCTTTTCTTCCTCCAACTTAGAAGACGAAGCATATTGGGAAATGCTGTTTTTCAAAGAGCCAAGATGTTGCCAACTTGCTTATTTCTCTTTTTCATGTACTGAGACTGAGGGAACTGGGTACACAGAAATTCTGTGCTCGTATCCTACGAGCCAAGATGGATAAGAAACTTCATGACAGTGCAATGAACGAAACAAATACAATGTCTGATATACAGTTTCCTTACTTCAATTTTATTACAAATGGCTCTTAGCAGGGAAACCTAGACTTTTCTTTCCATTTAACTGCAGATTGAAACTAAAATGGTTGTTCTGGCACAACAGGATAGTGCAAATGGAAAAAACTAAAATGGGACACAAAACCTAATGTCGAGGCTGGACACAATTTCATAAGGGGTTCAGAAATGTGAAATGGGACCATATGTGCTCCCACACCTTGGGGTGGAAAACCTGGAGGGACTGCCTATGGCTCACAGTTGGAAGAATGAAAGGCCAAAGGCCTGGATTGCTTTAGGATGTTGCACACAAGCAGAGTGAAACAGTTCTCCAACACGTTTAGCAGCTTTTGCATCATGTCCAAGGGTCTTCCTTTATGTCCATTTCTCTTCCAAACTTTTCCATTTGCTCCCGTTGCATGCTTTCACTCTCGAACTTGCCTTGCAACACAAACTTCCTTCTTTTGGGCACTTGGCCTGCTGCTGGGATCCCTTCACAAGGCTAGGCATGAAGAAGGATGTTTGCCTTCTCTTTCCTCAGGTTTACCAAGCAATTAATAACATCCCCTCCTCTGTGAGCTGTTCCACGCAAGATGCTAGAACAGAGAAATCAAAAGAACAATTATTAATCTAGGAAGTGTTAATAAAGTGCTACTTCCTCATATTTTTCATCCCATTGTTGAGCTCTCAAATTTCAATCCCATATTCTCCTCCTAGACAAGATAAGCTCAAATGTCACCCTTTTTTTTTAAATTCCAGTTGAGCTGCTGTCCCATATTGTAACAGTCCTCTTTAATAAAACCACAGTTAAGTACATATTTTTATAGAAAAGGCCAACTTTTTAAATTCATCTAGATTAATATTTCCACAATTATGCTCTTAAAAAGCAGAAAAGTATGATTAAAGAAAGGCATGAAAGATAACTGCAAAAAGGTATGGACAGTGCTATATGCTTATCTGGTAACATCTGAGCTACTTCTGGAAAGGAAATACATACACAGATGCTAGGGGAACACTGTATGACTAACATGCATATTACGTATGAATATCAGCTGATAATCACAAACCATTTCCAAAATGAACAGAATTTGGCAGGCATGGTGTATGTCTTTGCTTTCTTTATCAATAAAGTGGACAACAAAGCAAAAAAGCAGAAAGGAGAAATCTAGAAACCTTTTACATCTTCTGAATTACACACTTATAGATGCAACACTTGGGAAAAGCTCCTAAACAGCAACTAGCAAGTGTATTTAAGTGTTAACATTTTTATGTATGTGAAGTTAAAGATCTCAAGGCATTAACCAGCTCTGGTCTAAATTTTTTCCTTCTGTTTTCACTTGTCAAAACTAAGACTGCCTGAAGTAGTGCACGTATCAAGATAATCCATATTGCTGTAAGAATGGACCAATGTGATGCAAAGGTAATTGAAAAGTAGGACAATTTAGAATATTAAGAGTAGGGCTTTATAGTGTCTTTGACATCCACTAGTGTTCGACACAATTGGTATGAACAAGTTTCTTCATGAATTAATACTTCTAGCCCAGTTACAATTTTGGCTGTAGCACAACAAATACTTGACAAGCAGCCTTGCTCCCAGTCTGCTGTACTAATATCCACAGGACCTCAAGGCAACATTCACTACCTTGAAGAAGTACTTTTGAATTCACTTGACTCTGCACAAAATAGAACAAGTAAGAACATAACCTCTGTACTTACCAAGTGAGGTTCCCTCTGCAGGACTGTCAATCTATTTTCCTGGGAGGCATTTTATTTGGTCTTCCATAAAACAGTCTTGGCTGTCCAGGAAATTTATCTTCTGGTTAAAGAGTCCAGAGGTGCCTGCGTAGCTTCCAGTGTGTTTCTGCTTTAGTTTAGGCACAATTTTCACTAATCCAAGAGATCCTCTCAGCCACATGCAGCTCAACTCCACACAGCACACATGTCCTGATTATGGTTTCTGAAGGCTTCTGTATTTGGTGTTCTCAATAAATATGCACCAGATTTCTTGAGTGTGATATACATCCCTGAGTTACTCTTGCTTGGACATTTGCTCAGCTACCTAATGGTGGATGGTGTCATTGATGTCTTTGCTACTGGGAACATCATTTAAATATGATCTCTTATCTCTTCATGCAGAAAGGGTACAGAATCTTTGTTGGAAATTGTTTTAGAGAGCTACTTTTACAGAACCTGGAGCTGCAGCAACAGATCTTATTGGTATACCTCAACATGAACAGGACGAAGACAGCTGGTCTGGAGGATACTAAAGCAGTGTGTGTGGAAAAGCTACTAAAACAGTATTATGAACCTGGAACTGGCACCTGTTCACATCTGCCTTATAGTAATGTGGTTTATTCTCAAACTGACCTATGTCACTTCAAAGCACATAAATTATAATTTAATAACCAAATTTAATAACCATCTTCTTTTTAGATAATTAAAAGAACTTGTGAGGATATAATTTTGGTTTATATTAAGTTTAAGTATAAAATCTTTCCAGTTTAGACCAGGTCTAAGCTATTATGTAGAAGAAATCAGTTTAACAGTTAATACCCCAATTCTACAGACAGTTACACATACATTTAACCTAGGCTCATTACTAATTTATAGAATTTGTGTGAATGAAAACATTCACTTCTTTAAAGTTAAGCACAGTTGGATATATTTGCATGAGAAGCCAGATTACAACAATGCAGAGCTGCAAAGCAGTACTTTGAGTGTTTCTTAGCACAGTACTGAAAAGTTATGTTATTAAACAGCAGGAATAAGTTCATACCCAACAGAATCTGAGGGGGGCACTGAGGGGTATGATCCAGATGCTGGGGTGGTCTCTCCTAAGGAGGCCTCCTCCGGTGGTATGGGGTGATGTTCAAAGAACTTGGAGACAAACAGCAAACTGTGAGGCAAGAACAAAACAAAAACAACCTAACTTGTGCAAAACCCAGAAGTTTCACAATATAATACTCAAAAACTACAAAAAGGATCCCAAACCCCAAAACTTCATTGATTAAATTCTAAATTTAACAATAAAGATCACACACATTAAATCTGTAAGATATGTTAAAAGTATTATTTACCTCTTTAGATCCAGAGGATCTAAAGATCATGCCTTAAATATAAACTTTGTGGAAATTAATTTTTTCATCTTTTAGATGGAATTGTAAATATCTGATTCTTCAAGAATGCACAACTTTTATCTATCAGTACATAAACCTACACCCTGACCACAAACTCCACAGATGCCAATGGAAACAGTTACAAATACCAAAATAAACTAAAATTAAATTCATTCTTGGTGAGAAAAATAGCATTTTAAATTATTCCTTATACAAAAATCTATTTAAGGGACTTAATAGCCTCTGCTGAAACTAATCGAATAGAACAGACCTAGTTTACCCCAGATCCTAAATCTACATCAAAGACTTATTTAAACAAATAGTTCAGTAACTCAATCCAAGAACATTGGACTGTTTGGGTCATTCTCTTTTATGTTTCTTACCTAGGCATTAATCTTGCTAGCAAATTTATTTTCAATTATTGTAAAATCAACTGCAATTTCACTATAATTAACTACTGTCTCTTAGCATTTTTTTCAGGTTGAAGAGAATAAAGCCACAGCTAAATTTTAAACACGGCCCAAGCCATCACACAATAAAGAACCAGTTTTGATTAATAATAACAACTGTGAACAATGAGTAGTCTGTCTGACACAGTCAAGTGCTCAGGAACCCTATTCATGCTTCAAAAAAAGCACTTCATAGACCAGCAATGAAATACGAACTGGTTGTCTGAGCTAGCACAGAAAGAGTATGAATTAAACAGTCTCACAAGAACAGCTGAACTCCTGTATTTTTTCCAGGCACCTCCTCTGACTTCCTAAATTACAGACTTCACACAAGAAATCACTGACAGCTGTACACTTGTTAAAAGGCTCAACTTGAAAATCAATTGTGATTACTTACTCAAGTTGGTCATAATTAACACACATCAGTGGCACTTCTGTACTACAGCGCTGGTGGAATTTGTAGCCACAGGTCTGGCAGCGGAACCCCTGGAAAAGCAGCTTCCGACAGAAATCGCAGAACGCTAACGTGAAGAACGTTTTTCGTACCTACATTGGCAAAAACAGGCACAATTACCTGGAGCCCTTCTGTAAGCCCAAGGCAGGCTGTTTGCTTTTACCTCCCTCAAGTGTACTTAAAAGTCTCTTTTGTGATTCTGGAGCTACAGTTTTATGTATCAAACAGATTTACACAAAAGATCATCAGCTCCTTTTTGAAACAGTTTTCATGCACTACAACATTCCTTCAACTGTTTCTTGGAATTAATGCTTCACTTCACTAGCAGCAAGAACAAGGGCAAAAAAACCTGAAGCATAGCTTCACTATTATCATGCTAGACAGAAACATTGAGAATTTATTTGGATACAACACCTATAAAACCAAAAGCTGCTGAATTACTATTTCATATTCTAACTTTTCCAGAAGGCAAAAGACATTTCTATCTAATACTGACAGGACTGGAAATACACAGGCATATTGGCATATATGCATATATACATATATATATATACATGTGTGTATACCCATACACACATACATACATAAGTATGTGTATATAATGTATGTATATATAATGTATGTATACAAGTGTATATATACATATATTAAAAATATAAAATATATATGTATATATACATATACATATATACACACATATATACATATACACATACACACACATATTATATATATATACAGGGCTTCAATGTATGGTTATAGCTATAGTTATAATTTTGACTGCTGAAACTCAGAAACATTCAGAATCATAAAAGGGTGATCGTGCATCCTCCCCTGATTATAGGGGGGAAATTATTAAGTTAAGTTGCAAACTCAGCAATACCTAGTGTAAAAACACATTCTTTGTTCTATTATTACATGTAATAATCAGAATTTCAGTGGGATATAAAAAATGTAAGCCTACTACTAGAGTTCACCTAACTAGCCATAACTCCAACAGCCTGTTTGAGCCAAATAGATTGAAACAGCTTGCAGATAGAATTTTGCTATGTTTCAAGCTGAAATAGAAGGTCTTTCTTTCCCAGTATGACAGATATTATTTCCAGGATTTTGTATGTAGCTGGAAACATTTAGACAGATTCTGTTTAGCAGCTTCCATTTACTTGGTGCCTTATCAGGTCAAAACATATTTGTGCACTGCATCATTGATGATGTCAGCACTGCTCTGGGAATAGTTAGTTCATTAGTTAATTGCTGCTGCAGAGCCAGCAGGGAGGCCCAGAATACATTTTATAGATACAGCAATACAAAAATAGTAGATTATTACAGCTCTGCAATGCAGTACTGATATAAACCCCTTACATTTATAGATTTTAGAGGGTGTATTCCAACAAAACATGAAAGTTTTAAGGGTGATCAAGTACCCTAGCATCACTTATTTCAAATACAATTCTATCAAATTCACTTAAGCTACTGTGATTAAAAACTTCTTTTGCAACTCCCACCACATCCCACAGATGCAAAATATTCCAAGTTGGCAATTTGAATTTGAAAGTATGAAGTTGATGTAACCCCACTCAGCATCTCACAAGACCCAGTACATACGAAATTGTGTGTCGTGAGTGGCACGTTCTCCAAAACTTCCACATGCAACTCCTCTCCTGTGAGCCAGGAAATGTCTGTGTCCCAGCCAATTGGCTTCTTCTCTCTAAAGTGAAAACAAGCCTCTCATTAGCATCAGCACACAAGTCCTGGCATGTCTCTTGCCAAAGTTGCGAGATCAGCTAAAAAGTTACACTGTGGGGGGTTGCTACCTAGTCTAATTGCAGGAAACTTTAGAACAAGACCTTAGGCTCAGTACGTGGCAAACAAAGCACACCTTCCCTGGACAAACTGCAGGAAGGAAATGCACTTTTTCACCAGCTCCAGTAGTGGCCAATTCCTTGTTTCCCACATAGCAGATGGCTTTTTGATCAAACAAAGTGTTTGTGAAGGTACCTGTTGTGTAAGAGTTCCACAGAGATAACTAATTGTGCACATGAATATACAAATTTTTAGGGCTGAAAATTCTTTTTTTTCCTCCCAAGGGAACTCTGTCTTTAGTTAAGAATGCATTATAGCCAAATCAAATAATACCAAGAAGTTAACACAGCCTATTTAATGCTTGTTTGGTTAGCATGAGTTGGATTAAATGAGTGTTTTGCCATAATTTCATATTACTGAATATTATGCCTGAGCCTTTTCTGAGGAGTTAGACATTCTTTTCAACACGTCTGTGACGTGCAAATTGTTTAGTGCGAAGTATGCAAAGTATCAGAAAATTCTGAACTGTGTAAACAACCTCTAGATAGAGCTGACCATCCTGGGTAGCTCCAATAATTGACTCTAAGAGCAAAACAGCATCCCACACAAGCCATACCCATCTTGTATTCTGTAAACAGCACAGCATTCTGGAATAAGACCTCTCATCATCAGTGCTTTTTTTAGGCTGTCTCGGACTGTCACTCCACATCTTGCTGGAACCTAGAGATCAAATACCAAATAAATTAGTTAAAACAAGTTCCAATTTATTCCCCAAAACTGATGCAAACATTTGACCCTCAAGTGCTAAAACTCACTCTTCAGGATGCTTTACAGATTTGTAGGTCAAAGTTTTCCAAAACCTTTTTTGTATCAAGAAAAACTTTATTGCTGAATAGTATATGAGGAAAAAAGCTCAGCTAGAGGAGCCAACAAGCTCTACAAATCTATTAACATTTGGAATAGAATCTTCACTCAACTCCAAAAGTGAATTTCCAACTTTCTCAACTGGAAGAAATTGGAAACACAGCACACAGATAGCTAATAACTACATACAGCTTTAATTTTACAGGCTGGCCTGAACATAAGTGGGGAAACATGCCAAGTGAAATTAAGTGAAGGAACTAACTTGGACTGCACTCAAAAAAACATTACGATAAAATGTAAATATTTTATTTTCTATTTCTAAAACAGAAGATAAGCATGCAAACAAGTGAAACAAAACAGTCATCTGAGTCAGGCAGACCATCACCTCTCACTTTAACCTATATTTGTAACTCTACAGATACATCTTACATGAAAATATATTGCTCTTTTCTGTTTCCCAGCTTGACAAGTTTAGATAACTAAGAGGATGGGAAGAATGGAGGAGCATATTAAAACTAGCCAAATCAAGAACTCCATGCTATGTAAAGGTATTTTCCTCAATTCTAATTGTAAGCATATCTTATAAGTAGATCATCTCTAGGTAAACCTGTGATTTAACAGTGTATAGTGTCAAGTCATAAAAAAAGAAGAATACATGATCTGGTGATTAAGTGCAGTTAAGGTGTTGAATATTATGTACTAACTATTTTGAAAACTCAGTAGTGAAAATATGTAAGTCAGGCACACACACACACATATGTACATACATACACACAGGGATATTGCCTATAATCACAGACAGTACCGTGAACACAAATCAGAAGAAAAACCTACAAACTTAACAAACCTGACAAGTGAGTGTGAACACCTGAAACTCAAATCTAGCTTGCAAGTGGCTTAAGCTGGAGCCCTCAGTAGCCAAAAGCAGTCTTTTAATCAGCTTCAACTGGCTTTGGATCAGAGCCTAGTTTTTGTTCCCTGTGTTTAAATTTCCATGGGTATTTAGGGGCTCTATGTCCTACTTAAGCATGACAGTGCAAAGTAGCAGCCTGTTTCAAGTAGCTGTGTGAACACCACTTGAGGTTACACTATATACTGCATTTCTAGAACTCAAACATATGTGCTTTCAGAAGACACAAATTAAAGGAAGATTTTGCTTCACCATCATTTTCCCATTAACAGGAGAGGGTCTCTTTACAGGATATTTATGCATTTCATCAACACAAACATTTTAAAAAAGATTATTTTTCTGAATTCCTTGAAAAAAAACATCCTATAGCACAGTTCTTTACAACCTTGATATTCAGCCTTAGGTGACTTTGGTTTACACATTGTATTCTTTTTTAATACATCTTTTTATTACTCTAAGTAAGTAACTCCTAAGAAAGGAACTCCTCTCCTTTCTCCAAGGATGGAGGGTGTGACTCATATTCTTTTATACAAATGTTGAGTCTAAACTATGATTGTTGTATTGATACAGCAAAACATCTATTAAAGATTTGTCTTGACCTGCAAAGGTGATTAGAAATTATAAGTGAAGTTGTATTATTAATTCTGTATTATGTTACTTATAAATTGCACAACATTGATTCTGCTTGTAGAACTCAAATGCCATTCTAATAGTAAATTCGGCACTATGCTAATCCAAGTATCTTGTTAAGAAAAAAACTCCTTAATTGTTCCTATGATTTAGTGCCATCATCATTCTGCCAAAGACCCCTAAAAGAACTTGTCTGTCCCCTCAGTGTTCTTCTCCATGCCTCCAACATAAATATTTACAAATAGAGAGGAAATATTTTTAGGAATCTGACTGAAGTCTCTGAGCATTCAGGTGTGCTCCAAACTCCCCCCACATTAGATCCAATCATGAGCCATGTTGATGGAGGCAGCAGGTGTTCTTTGGCTCAGGGCTATTTTCCCTCTGAGTACAGCTCCTGCTGGAATGAGGTTGAGTCCCCACAGACAATTCAGGTCTACCTTTCCAGCAACCTCAGTCACTTCACCACTGACATCCACAGTGGCAGAAGAAACTGCAATACTGCAAAGGTGGCAGGCAGATGATGGGGACAAAAAGGGGAATGAAAGAGCCAGGAAAGGGGCTGGGCATGAAGGAGAAATGGGAGGAGAGGGCACAAACTTCAAGTAATGAACATGCAGGGAAAGTATGTGTATACCCAGAGAGGGAATCGTGATGAGCAGGTTGGTGGGAATCAAACAAACAAGACAGAGGGAGACAGACTGAAGAGCTGAGGCTGAGGGCAGAAAAAAAAATGATGTGAGGAACCACCTTGCAGGGAGAACTGCTTGCCAACACCTGGGAAGTACATCCTGAACAGGAAGCTGTGACTGGGAGAAAAGGTGGCTTGTTTTGGACAAGGACCATCGGGGGAAGGAGGTGCTTAGGAGCAGCAACAGAACCCAGCACAGAGCAGGAGGAGGTTCTAGCTTAGGCAGAAAACTCCAACAGAGTTAAGTGTTAAAAGATACCAGGTTAGTAAAATCTTGACCTGTGTGAGGGAGTGAAACAGGACAAGAAGGAAAAGTCAAGCAGTAGGAAGATTCCTAACATTAAAGAGATAAGCAGTCTTGCAGTCAGTGGAAAACATTTTCTTCCTCCAGCACTGACCCTCCATAAATGATGACAACATTCTCCAGTAACTCATGAAGCAAAGAAAGGCATCAGGAACCACCAAGTTCCAATGCTATTAATTAATTACACTGGTGTAATTCTTTTTCCTTTTAATTTTGTTGACAACAAGATTTATGAAGTTACAGGGTTTCTTTTAAGAGATCAATAAAGTTGGAAATACAAACTCTAAAAATTTGGGAAGTGTTAGAATGAAGGTTAGCTACAGCAACAAAAGTGCAATAGGACTATGAAAAATGTGCATTAAACATCCTGCTCACTAATCACTTGCTATTCCTCAGTATTATTATCCCAAGTCCCCTTCATTAAAATCCAAACCATATTTATGCAACTTGCAATTAGAAACACGGGTAGAACATTTGTTCTCTTCACTGCCATTTGCATCACGATCCAGCTAAAACCTAAAGAACTGCTTTTATTACTCTCAAAAACCATCATGATCCTGAATCAGCATCACATTTAGAACATTCTCTTACAGAACTCCCAAGCAGAGAAACATAAGGCCAAATTAAAAGAACTTAGTGCTAGAATAAGTCCCTGTAGTATTGATTAATCATTTTCCCAGACTGGTACAGCATGGTCTGTCACCATCTGTGCATGAAGCCCTTCAGCCCCCTCCTTCAGTCCCTACCAGCACCTGCTGTAAAGCAGAAATCTCACCCTGCAAAGCATTCCCTCTGAAACCTTTTTGTCCCCAGCTTCTTTTCACCCCCAAATTAAGGCAAAGTTAAAGAAAAAGCTGGTTCCAACAAAGTGACTTGGAGATCAACTTAGTCTTTAGAAAAACAAAACCCAACACCAGTTTTTTTGTTCCTGCCTAACAGACTCCTGCTGACTGCAAAGCAGGAGTTTGGGAAGAGCTTCTCTCTCAGCCCCAGGCAGAGGGAGGGTGTGTGGCCCCAGGCTGGGAGGGGAGCAGGGGCAGGAGCCCTGCATGGTGCAGCCCTGCCAGCAGCTCCAGCTCGGCAGGAAGGCACCAAGGAGGGTTTATCAATTCCATCTAGAGTTCTGCCAGCATTCCCACAGAGCACTTCAACTGAATCACATCAGCATTTTTTAACAAAATCAGTTCCCCAGGAGAAAATTTCTCATCTACTCCAAAATACACAGCACTCTTATGCCTGCAACCCAATACACTGAACAAAGCTGGCATTTTATTGAAACATAGAACATTTAATATTATTTAAAATCCATTTTGTTTGCACAGACCCATTATCTCTTGATCCCTCTCTTTTATAACTAAGAGAATCTAAGTGTTTCACAATGGTTACCACCTAGAAACTCATGTTACTAAGCTAGGGGATGTACTCCTAAATTGTGATTGTTAAGGGCTTTCTTTTCAGGTTACTTATGTATATAAGATTTGTGGATCAGAAAAGGCTTAGGTTTTTATAGCAATTAGTAAGTTGATTCAGCAAGCAACTTTCAAAAGTGAAGGGTATGAAAGTGTGGGCTATATAACACTAAGGAACAGCACAGAAGCTGCCAACACAGACTGAAGGTGTGTTCAGTGTGTAGATTAATAATATACCAGAGAAGATAATTTACTTGAGCATCCTAAATTGTGTAAGTAGCAATTCAGGGAAACACCAAAACACATGCTTAAGTTTGCAAATATTAAGCCTCAAGGAAAAAAGTTGAAAATTATTTCAGATTGCAGATATTCTCAAAGCAGTCTTACTACCTAGACAGATGAAAAAGAACTGCAGCCCTTTATGTCCTCATTTCTTTTACTCACCTGAACTATTTCTAGGGACAGTATTTGTAACAACATTATTGATATATATATTTAGTACTGCAGCCACAAGTATTTAAGCAATGCATAATAAATCATTTATTTCTGTAAATCAGGTCATTCCCAATTCAGTAAGAAATTCAGGGCTACGTCCCTAAATAACTCTTACATCACTTCTCTAGCATCAGACTAGAAACTGGCATAGTCTCAGTAAGCTAAAAATGCTTCCTTACACCACTGTAGTTTCCAATGTTTTAGAGCAATAAAGACACTGAGAATCATTCCAAAAAAGCAATGCAAAAGTATTCTCTGAAAGTGGAAAGGCTGGTCAGCCCTGAATATCCAGTATTACACTTCTCTAAACTAGTCAGTTGGCTTTATTTTTCCCTGAGCCTAACACTGTCACTCAGCTCACCCTGGCCAAGTGTAACACATGTACAGTATGTAAGGTATGTGTGACAGCTCAGAGCTTCAGAGCACTTCCAAACAATCAAGCAGACTACTGGGTACAACAGTGGAAATATGCCAAGTGGAATGGATTGGAAATATCACTTCAAAGTATTTATTTGTTTACCACAACATATACACCCTGAAAGACCACCCCTTATTCCTCCCCATACCTGATACCCAGGTCTAAAACATTTCAGCCACATGTTCACAGAATTTAATGTATTGGGAGAAAATTAGGCTAAACTATACTTTTGCCAAATAATTAGTTTGGCCTTCTAACATGGAAGGTTTTCTGGTAAAACCCAAACATGAGATCCACATTTAATTTCTCATCTTACTTATGGAGGATAAATATTTCACCAAATCAGTCATCTACTTCTTATAGCACTAACAGATAAAATTGCCCTCGTTTGTGGCAAAAAGGACATAAGATGGCACTGAACATGACATCCTCTAGAAAAGAACACAGCTTTCAGAAACAGCTGTTCTGGATATCAGGACATGAAGCTCTGTCCAGCTTCCAGGAGAAAGCAGCAAGAAAATACATTCTTAATGAAGCATATTAATGAGACAAATGAGAGGCAGCTTCATTGCATTAAATCTTGTTTCCAAGGGAAATTGATCAGAATTTATCTGTTTTACAAAGCTGTTACCGTTCAATCAAATGCATTCCATTTAACTTGCAAAGACATGGGGTACCAGCACCCCTTGGCACCTCCAATGCAATGAAATGTAGAACACAACAGACTGATTTATGTCAGTGCAGGAATATTTTCTCAAGAATACATCACTCAACCCACTGGATGAAACCTACTGTGCCTAATGAATGGCCTCCATATATAATTTTTCAAACTTTTGAGAGACAGTTCCAAACTGTGTTCAGAAGAGCACTGATCATTTTAAAGGGGACAGTAGAGAGCAGATCACCTTCAAATTTTTGTTACGGTGAGTACCAGTGGCAGAAACTGTGAAGGCTGACAATGACCTATTAGTAAAATTAAGTTTGGAAAATATGGCTTTAGATTTCAGACTTGCAAGAAATGCTCATACAGAAAAATATCTGTAGCCACTATATGGGCATGAAACCCCAGGACGTTGTGGTTTCTGTTCAAGAGACAAAAAAGTCAGCTGGCTGTACTCCAAACAAAAACCCACATGCATTAGAAATTTAAGGTACAAAATAGTTTTCATAAATCTTTGTAATAGAGTTCATTTCTGTAGAGTCCTCTCTCAGCTGATCCCACTCCAAGTGCTTTAAAAGCAGCGTGCAGGCAAGAAACTATAGCAGAAGGGCTAAAATTCACATCCTTCTCTAAGCTGCTGCAGCTGATCCTAAAACCAAATGGATGCTTCCATCCTCAGGTAGTACACACATTCTCTACAAATACTAAAACTCCCCTTGGCTAGTTTGCTTAAAAAACACAGGAAGCTTGAATTTAAGTATGACTTACTAGACATGGAATTAAAATATTTATTATGATCATTTTCAGATTTGAGACTTGCATTCCATTTCACTGAGTGCCTGCCTAGCACATTATGAGGTAAAGGAAGCATGCTGCAAACAGTATTTTTTTTCTAGCATTCATTACTTTCTACAGCCAGACTTTCCATCCCGTAAGGAATCACTAAACACTCCTTACTTGAGTAAAAACCAACAATCAGAGTTGCACATGGCATTCCAGATGACAAGTCATCAGTTTTCTAATGGCAAGTTTTCAATATTGTTTCACTTTGCAATCTAAGACAGTGTGTCAATAAAACTGTAGTAGATTAAATTATTCTCTTTTCAACACATATGCCTTTGAATTTATCCAGCATTTGAGGGTAGTTTGTGCTGAGTTATCCCTGGCAGGCAGCTAAGCACCACCCAGCTGGTTGCTCACTCCCTCCTCAGTGGGAAGGGAGAAGAGAATTGGAAGGACAAAAGAAAGAAACTCTCGAGGAAAGAGAAAAGACTATTTAATAAGTGATGGAATAAATTTTCCTAGCGATTGAGAAGTATCAAGTGAAGCTTACTTGAAAGTAAACTGCATTTACTTCATATCCCCAGACTGTTAATAAGATGCATAAAATTCCAAAGTATTCAGATACATTCAGCAACCAACCATTGGCACAGGCTAAAAATAAACTCAATTTCTGCTGCTTGTTTGATACAACATGGGAGGTTTTAATTGTATTTTTGATTAGTAAAACCTAATCATGTCAGACCAGGTGTGCAATTAAAAGCAAGAAACTGGTTTATTCAGCTGCCTGAACATTCCTTCTCTGAATTTTCCTTATACTTGACAGGTGAAACTGGTAGGGCAGCTCAAATGCCTACAGAAATCCAGTGCTTACTACTCAAAGCTTGAGGCACAAACTCACAGCATAAACAACAGAAAGCAAGATGCAAATCTGAACTCAAAAGAAATGAATCAAGTACCAGATTTAAAAACAGAATATTTGAAGGATCCCAGTTGTGCATGCATGATGAATTAATTTATGCTAAGAATTTACATAGAATAAAAATAGCATATTCTTCTAGTCTTCATGACTGCAGAGAAGATCACATGATTGCTTGCCTAATTAAAAGGCAGATGTACTAATAAACCAAGGTGTGACAAGACTGAGACACTCTAAGAACTGGTCCCATGCACAGCATTCTCAGTCCTGTTTAGCTCCTTTAACTCTTAAACATAGAAATTGTCACTTTTAAAAACTCAGTCTCACATTCACATTTTGAGAACTTCCATGAACTTTCCAACAGATGTTTAACTATGAGAAGCATATGAAGCATACCAACACAAAACCAAGTGAAAAAGCTTTACTGGCCCAGATTTATGCTGAGTTTTTACACAAAACACCTCTAATTACTCTTAAAGTTCAGAATAAAGCAAAACAAAGAACAACCAAAACTCACACAATATTCTATAGTTTAACATAGAAAAAAGGGTAACTTACTTTGTGACCTGAAGTATTACTTTTTGTTTAGAAGTTACCATGGAAATTTTTAGACCTTGTGGAGGGTAATAACACACAATGATTTGAACCTATCAAGAATCTGCAGACAACTGAAATACTTGGAGGCCACCAAGCTTTCCCAAAACATGTACAACATCTGGGTTTTCCTGTTCCCCCTACAGACAGATATAGAATTCAAAGTGACCAAATCCACTCCTTGCTCATGCTGACAGAGATGGCACTGGAGCTGGGAGAGGATCCTTTATAAAAGCAACTGGGGAGAGCAGTGGAGACTCCTTACCTCCACCAAGAAGGTCAGAAGACATGAAGGGAACATTTCCCTTGGAAGCTGGTGATGTGCAGAAGGCAGCAACAGAGCACAGAGATGAACCCCAAGACCGATCAGCACCTGATGCCTTTCAAATGCCCATCACTCCTCACACTCCAACACAGTTTTCCTGTAACTTTCCATGCCCCATATTATCCTTCAGGAGAGCTCATTTGCTTTCAGACTGTTTTTTCCCCCACTCCAAGTACTTGTCCAGAAGGGATTTCCTGGGTAATCAAAATCATTCAGGGCTGCTATTCCTCAATTGTATGATCTTGTTCATAAAGTACTTGAGTTAGAAGCCCTCGTACTGCAGTTCCTTCTTTCCTAGAATTCTATCATTCTTTTCTTTTACTAGGACTTCCCTACAACATCAAAAACATCCTAATATTGCTCCTCTGCAGAGTCATAACCAGTTTTAGCTACTTGTTTTTATTCCAGGCCGTGTTAAATGGCTTTTCTCAGAAGCCCTTATTTCACTTAGAATAAAGTAGCATGTGGCAGATTTAAAGACCAACACAGAACATGATTACTCACACTCCACATAACCATGCCCAAGGAATTCTAACCACAAGACACAAATTTCTGGTATTCATAGCATACATTTAATGGAGGCTGAACAGAGGGCTTCCCAACAGAAAAGACTTAAACTCATAAAATTCCTGAGTGACAAACAGTTCAAGTTTGGAAGACAACCCATGGAAAATATCATACATGCCTGACCTATTCTTGCGCTCTTTCACTGTGACAGAGAGATACTCCAGATATGTCCACAAAATGTTGACTCCATTCCATGTTTCAGAAAGCTTTCCTCCAAGAGAGGAAACCAGCCTCACCTGATGGGTCATGGGAGAACTGTCTAAAAATTCTTGCTAGTGCCTTAAAGGAGCAAGCAATCTAATTGGAGAAATCTCTAAATAATTTTAACTATTTTGCCAGCTTTCACAGAGCAAAAACTGGAACTCTTCTTGTAATTGGAAATGTAGGTTTTTCCTTATTCCAAACCTACCAGTTAAAATTGGTGCTCAAAAGATTCTGTACCCACATCCTCAAAAATTATTCCCCCAACACTCAAGGAAAAATATTAGGGGAAAAAGAAATCCCACAACTTCAAGCAATCCCACAAAATGCTTAAATCTTACCCTACATGCAAATACCATATTCCTGTATTCTTTATACTCTTAGAAAGCTTTTTGATGCTCATTGCCTAAACTCCTTCAGTTCATTTTAAACTTTTTCAATGTCTCCTTCCTCTTACACAAACCTGAAGTTATCCTCTTTGTCCTGTACCTCTGCATCAGTTGATAATCACCATCCTGCTTGAATTACTGTCCCATCTAAACAACCAGGTATGTGTCTACTTCTGTTCATTTGCATGAGCACTGTCTTATGTCTCTTTTCTTTCTCTGCAGGCACATTCAATCATACAATTTGGAAAAAAAATCCTAATCCACACCCCAACTAAGAATGCCCAAGGTTGTGTTCCCTGTTGGCTCCATTCATTCCCTCAGAAATCTCACCAGTAAATATCATCTACTTCCATTCAAGACTACCTCCCTTCCACCAAAACCAAGTTTTAGCATGTAACAAACAGACTTCTGGCAACCAGAGTTTTTATACTTTCCTTCCACCTCCAAAAGCTCTCCCTTAATTAGCAGATTTGTTACTATGCACACCACAGACATTTACATTCCTAACCCAAACAAGCTTGAAACCACTATTTCCCAAAATTTTGCCACTGCTTGTATAAGCCTCATCAACTTGTTCTACAAAACAATTTTTCATCTCAGGTAGACTTGCACCATCTTCTATTTTTATGACTTCAGCATCCTTCTCTCTGGCCTAGAACAAAATGAACAAACCCACCCGCACAGACTTATCTGAGTGACATTTGTGTGGAATGCTTCTCCAAAGGATGTGTGACTTGCCAGTAGAACAAAGCCAATAAGGAAAGAAGTACACATGTTTCTCTCTCTGCATTACAGGGGATAAAATTACTCCAGCACAGAGAAGAAAAAACAATCTGTTGTTTCTTCTGGGAGGTTGTTCACAGAAAGAAACTTCTCTTCATCCCTTTCCAGGACCAGGACAAGGAAAACAATCTTTTATTTCTGACACTACTTATTCATTGATTCCCCTCCAGCTAACCAAGCCAACTATTTGGTTTTGCTTTCAAAAAAAAAGTAACTTTTGAACTCTGTCCTGCAGTCAGCTGAATCAAAATGCTGACTTCAAATGATCGGCAGCAGCAGGCTCTGACCAACCTGTCAGGCTTTCAGACAAGCACCTTCACACCTTAGGAAAAGGTTTGTCCAACCTCTGCCTTATCCTGACACACACAAACAAACTTCCCTTCAGCACCACCATCACATGCACTGAACACCATGGGCTCATTTCTTTGTACTCCACCAGTTTCCTTAAATTATATTTTGAACTGGAGTCAGCTCCAACAGATGTATTTGCTTGATCCTACACAAACAATAACACACAGAGAACTCTCAACTAACAAGGCAGTTGCTAGTCAAAAATGTAAGATATGCAAGCAACTCCCCCCCATTTCCTGCATTTTTAGCAGCTGTAAACAAATAGCAGAAGGCTGTTGTAGTACTTGGGGCTGCTTCAGAGTGATCAAAGAAAAAACAACGAGGTCGGCTCTCCATTACCAACTCAATTCCAGTCACTTTAAGTCAGTTTAAGAAATGTCATGGCATTCCCAGACAAAAATAGACTCCTTGGGATCTGACATTTCTCCCCTCCTGAAGTGAACTGGAAATAGAGACTGAAATAATTGTTGTGATATTAACAAGATTTTCTTTCAGAAGTAGATCTTAATTGAAAGCAATTCAGGTTGAGGTGGGGAGGAGATTGCTGCAACACTGGAACTTGAACAGTCTCTCTCCCGGCCACCTGCTTGACTGTAGAACACACCAGCCTTGTTCTAACAGCCATATGAAAGGGGAACTAGGGCAAGGAGAAGGCTCTAATGGCAGGTACCACATATTTTCACAAGGAAGCTCCTTCCTGCTCCAACCCATCAGAAGCCACCCTGTACACCTGAGCATCCTGAACTAACATCCCAGCTACATCAGCAAAGGGCTCAGCTAATGGGCACAACTGAGACACACCCAGTCTGCTTTAAAAGCCAAAGGTTATGGAAGAAGACAAATGTGTGCAACACTTCCCAATCCACTGAGAGAATGAAGGAAGCACTCTCAGTGTTCACTGAAAAATGCTGGATGCTTTTTTAGGTTAGTAACCCATCATCTGACTGCTGCCTATTAAAACTGCACTGTGGATCACAGAATCTTATACTGTGGCACCCAAAGCTGCACACAGTTCTCATGGTGAGGCCACACTTGAGTAGAGGAGGAGAATCACATCTCCCAACTAATGAGTGATGCTGTGCTTGATGCACTCTAGGATTCAGTAAGCTGCTGCAGTTCCTTCTGGATTGTCATTGCTCCTGGCATTTCCTCAGTTACCAACAGACTACATGTAGGATCAATAAATACTGAAAACAAAGGAATTACATTAGGAGTCGCCATACAAGAAATTCCTTACTTTCTCAATAAAATGATCACTGGTTCAAGTTTCAGAGAAATGAACTTCAGCTCCAAGGCCAATAACCCCCACACTCAAGAGCTCTTATAAGCACCATTTCTCAGCTCTAAACCAGAGATACTTTATGAGTATACAAAAGGAAAATAAGAAAACAAAGTTCAGCTTAGTAACACAACTTGATCCAAGCTGTGTAAAACTGAAATAAAAAGAACCAAAGCAAGCTGGACACTAGCTGCAGAGCTGGACCTGTAAGGCAAATAGTGTTAATCCTCCACTAGAAAGCTGGGGACAGAAGCAAGGGCCTCTCCCTGACTACACCCAAGTTAAACCATGTTTGCCTGCCATAGCCCAGAAAGAGCATCTAGTGCTGTGAAAAACAAAACAGGATTGAGGAGGAGGTAAAAAGGGAGAGGCAAAGAAGCAGAACAAGAGTATGGCTGATGAGGGGGAAAGAATAAGAGTAGAATTACACTATGTGGGTTAGAGCACAGGAGAAGACATAGGAGAGACAACACAGGTAATGCGCAGAACAGTGCAGGAATTGATATGCTGTGACCCTTTACAGGAAAGAAACAAAACCAATTTATGAGCCCCATCACAGAGAGTGCAAATAGCCAGACAGGGTGGGACAGAACACATGAAGAACCCAGAGTCCCTCCAAAATCCAGCACCTTCTCTCCAGATCTCACTCTGCGGGTAGTACTGCGTGCTTAGACCTGCCTCAACAGGCAGACAACAGAATCAATTGGCTTTACACTGTACATTCTGCACAGTGGTCACAAGACTCCCACTCCCTAAGTCAAAACCCAAATACTATTTTCCATTTTCAGCAATCCTGAACAACTAGGCAATAAAAAAAAAAAAAAAGTCAGGCGAAAACAACCGCCCTCCAATGTTGTTCCCACTACAAGTCTTTTGCTCAGTGAGATGGGGGAAGGATGAAAGGAAAGTGGTAGGGAAAGGGTTAGGACATGTCCAACACCCAGACCTACTCAGTTGATGTTTTCTTTTTACCAGCAACTCAAATTCAACAGACAGTAACAATCCAGAGAGATTGACACCTGCTGATTGACACAATGCAGAGAGAGCTGACGCCTGCTGCAAACTGTCCTGGTTTGACATGGACAATTCATGTCCATTCGTTTTCCACCTTTTCTGGAAACACTGCTCCCCTGCTAAATTTGGATTATGTACTACCTTGCAAAACAGAGCCTAGACTATGGCTTGTCAATAATTTCATGTATCAGAGTTTGCAGTCTATTGTTCTAAAGGACATATCAAGCCTCTTCAGCTGGCAGCTCTTAAGGGATACAAATCCCTTCCCTAGCAGCAAAAAGTGAATTACTCTTCCATGACAGGAGGAGTCACTGTAACATTGTCAAAACCGATAAACACCAGGTTCCAAGCAGTTTGTGGGCAACACTTTCAAGCCCTCTAATTGCAACTGGGTCCCTCCTCTCTAATCAGCTCCCTACACAAGACCTGAAAGCATCATCATGGTGTCCACACAAATTCTCACCACAGTGAGTGGGGAGGAAAAAATAAAAGAAAAAAAAACCCCCAAGCAATTCTGCATAGCTCTCCTAGGCTGCAAGAGGCTGGTTCTTGCTCTAAAGCATTCAATGCTTCTAGTAACTCTGATAACATAGAAAATGCTTCCTCCATCTTGCCTTGTTAAACTAATCAATAGTTTTGTGTAAGACGAGAAATAGAGCTTATTGTCCCTTTTTAACTATTGTAAAATGGTAAAATACTATTTATCCAATAAAACTGATATGAGAAAAAATTTCTTGAGGTATCTTCGTAGTTACAAAACTCCTTTTAAGTTCTGTATTCTATATTATTGCTATAATGGACTTTTATGAGTTAATCCTTTCAAAAACACTCAACAGATCAAAACAACTGAGTGCAGCAGAGCACTGTGATCATGACACTTCTGACCTCTACCCAGGTATATTTCGGCTCTTAAATTAACTTTTACATACAGAGGGAGAGACAGAGGAAATATTGAGGTTACAAGTATGTGAATAGAAACTGACTCACCACAGTCCTTTGCTTGTTGGGCAGGAAGACTCTAACAATGGGCTTCTGTGGAGACTTAGGGTTATTCCGTGACATATCAGCAGGGTTTTGATAAACTGAAAGGGATGAAGGTGCTACAGAGAGGCTAGAGGAGGAAGATGATGCAACTGTGTCTGTTGAAGCTGAACTGGAGACAGAGAAATCAGTTCCATTCCCCATGGATTCCAGTAACTGCTGCTCTCTCTGCTGTAGAGCATCAAGCTTGCTGGTGTACTCTTCGTAGGCCTGTGAAGGAACAGCAGCTGTTTTAATCATGTAGCAGCCTCAGACAAAACCAGACATCCAAAGTCAGAACAAACGTCAAACAAAACACTTCTTAAAGTAACACAAGTTTCCCAAGAATATGGACAAAATGGTCTGGTCAAACTTTTCAGGATACAATGAAGAACATCATGTTAAACCTTCTGAACGAACAAGTTCTGTTTAAATAAATTAAAGGAAGAAAAGGATCAAAGAAATCCTAAGTTACCGTTTCAAAGCACTTGAACTGAAGATTCTAGTTCATAACAACTTAAAAAAAGACTTGAACCAATATTTGGTCTTTAACCAATACTGTCAGCTGCAATGCTGAATTACTGTGCTCCAGATAAATTCATCATTCTGTTGGAATGACAAATACTTCTAATGCAATAATTAAGAGAAAGCTCAAACCTGCTTTTTATCATCCATATCTGACTCCTCACTGTTCACTATCCTTCACCTCTGGCACTATCATTTCATATCAAATAGTACAAAATATGTTTTTCTCTTAGAACACAACACATTTTGCCCATTTCAAAGCCATCCATAAACATATAAGTTATCCTTTGAAAGTTTTTAACATCTTTTCAGCATGTTTACACAAAACCCACTTATACAGATCAAGTTTCTTAAGCAAACAAAAACATAAATAATATTAAATTTGCCCATTGAAATATTACATTTATTAAATGAAGTCAAGTTAAACATTATTGCCAAGATCTATAAAACAAATATATAATCAGTATATACTTTTCTTTAAAGTTTGTTATGCACAACTTTGTAACAAGAAAACTTTGATATCAAATACTAGAACCATTTCTTCAGTATATAAATTAAAAAAAAAAAACTGAATCAGTTAAGCAACATGTGTTTCATACTACAGAAGCATGTCAGTGTTAACTGACATATTTATACCTTCTTTAGACCTTTACAGAAATGAAAAAACAAAGATCTTCCAAACCTAACATGTAAGCAGTAGGAAATGGAATTTTCTACTTTCCTCTATAGCAAGAGCAAGATCCATACCAATATGCACAAATTCTTCAGTGATATTTTCCAGTATATTTATACAAAAGAGTAATACTTTCTGGTTTCTGTATTTTTTTAAATTACTTATTTTACTTGCTTTCCTACTTTTTTGTTTGTGACTGTTGCTAATTAAAGTTACAGGAGAACCGAACTGACCAAATGGTCTGCAGCATCTATGTGTGGAAAAAGATAAATAAAGAGAAAAAACCCCCAACTTTTAGTAGTGCAGCCACAAGTACTACATTTTATTGGGAATTTATTTCTCCAGGTTAAATGTACAGGCTCATCTAATCCAAACTGCTCTTGCTGTGTAAACAGTGGTTCATCCCTCCATTTTTAAGAAAGCTTTACATCCTCCCAGGATGGACATGAACATCACAGTTGCAAATTCTAAATGTTATGGGTTCCACTTCTGATAAACATAGGTTAGTTGTAAGCAACTGAGAATTATTTAATATTTCTTTTAAAAACTGAAGATGTCTAGCATTTCACAAATAGATCCCAAACTCTGAGACTTAAATCCAAACCATTTTCACTTTAACCCAACTGTGTGTCAAAAGTAAATGGAAAGATTACCCAACTATAAATAATGGCATTTTTTGGCTGTACACTAACACATGTGTCTCTCCTACTTCCAGGATCAACTTTACATGGAAACTTGAGTAAAAGCTCCATGTGTCAAGAAGTATTTTCAGTAAACAAAAATTAGGAAACATAAACTGTTACCATTTCACCAATACTGTTCTAAATACTTACTTCCCTTTCTCATGAACATTGCAAAATATTATTCCAACACACGCAACATTACATTGCTTCCGGACACTCGTGGGTTTGGTTCCTTCACAAAATTACACACAACTTTCAAAATACTCAATCCTACAATGTTTACATTGGCAGCTTAATCTGTCACTAATGCAAACCAAAGTCAAATGATTTATCTTCAGAGAATAAACAATGAGTATGGAAGGCTGGGAGCTGCAGCTGGCTTTGGGTTCTACACCACTGATTTCTGCAAAAAGCTCGGTATTTTTTCTGAGAACAAAAGCTCTCATACCAATATAACCATATTTATCTTATATAACTGTATGGTTATATTACATATATATATATATTATAACCATACAGTTATTTGGTGTCACAGCAGAAGATCCCACAGTAAAACATAAAGGAACTAGAAATGCATTGCTAGACTTCAAAAACATTTTTCTGTTTAAAAAAAAATTCTTCTTATACAAAAGGAGCTAGAGTACATGCAGCAGAAACAGAATATCTCCAATAAATTTTCACTTCACAAAGGTTAAGTACTTTGAGGAAACAAAGATTCATCTGATGATTAGCACCAATAGACCTTACAAAGACAACAGCACCAAGTCAAGACAGAATTATTCTACAGAGTTAAATTGAAAGACAGCTACATCAGCAAAGCTGACCCATGGCAAGTATTTCTAGCTAAAAGAAAGATAATCTTGCAGATTTGGCCTATCTACCACTAAACTGACCTGCAGCAGCACAGCCACTTTAGCAGACAAGCATCAACAGCTACACAAACCTTCATGTCCATCAAGGCTCACTGGGTCAACTATGAGGTTGATTTCTGACCATGTTTTTCAAAAACAAACTAAAAAGATTAAAATTAAGTCTGTACAGAATCAATAACTTAAGTCTGTACAGAATCAATAACATGAAAAATATTAAGACGAATATTCAAACAAATCATTAAATCAAGGATTCTAAAGGCATTTCAGAAGAAAGAGTTTAGGAATCTAGACTGCAATCCAATCAGTTTACATATCCCCATTAAGAAGTGAATAATGTTCTACATAAAACTTAAATCTTGCTTGATACAGAATGAGAAGAGAGAAAAGAAGGGTCAGAAAATATCTGCAGAAGTCATCTAGTCCTAACACACATTTAGCACAGAAATAATTTTCAAGTTCAATGAGGTTGCTCAGGGCCTTGGCAAAGCGAGCTTTGCAAGTCTTGAAAGATGGAGAGTCCACAAGCTGTGGGCAGCCAGCTCCAGAGCTCAAAGCCCACGCTCACAGTGAAGAATTGTCTCTCATGAAATGATCTGATGCTCACTATCTGTGACATTGCCCCTTCCCCTCTGCAGCTCTGGGAAGAGTCTGAGTCTCTCTTTATGCTGAAAGAGCCTGCAGATTGCTCCTGAAGCTTCTCTTCCCTGTGCTGACCACCACCCCAAAGCAGCCACACAATTAATGAGTGGATGGGTGTCTCTTCATTTGCAGCTGCAGCCCAGTGTGCAGTTTGCTGCTGGCTTTGTGAGCGTGGGTCACTGCCAGCTCAGATCGCTCCTGACTAGGCGTGAATTTACAAAGCTTCGTTTCACAAAGTATATATTTGAGAAATTGAACATTAGATTAAAATCTACACAACTTGTCTATCTACACATAATCCTATGGCTATCAAAAACAGAACAATAAGTGAGTTTTAATAATACTGCATATCAATATATTTGCACATCATATAAGTCTCATATGTGTGAGAACACCCCTGAGACTTCAACTAAGTAAACTGCATCAAGGCCTGATAAGCTGCAAAGTCCAACTAAAGCATTACAAGATGGCATGTTTATATTCAATGTGCACACATGCCAAATAAAACTGCTGGCTTATTCTGCTGTATATACTCTGTAGCTTTAACTGTTGTATATACTCAGGAACAGCAGCCATAACTCTTAAATGTTGTCTTCTTACATGTTGCAACCTACTGACAAAATAAAAACTGATCTCAGAATTCAACAGAATTTGAGAGATGTTATGCAGATGTGCCAAAAGAGTTCTGTTGATGAGAACAAAGGATTTTCTCAAAAATATGCATTTCTTTTCTTACATATCATCTATATTATATTTGAAATTTGGTTTTTTGGGCCATGACTAGGCTATACATTCTAGCAAAATCATCTAAGGAAATAAAAAGCAGCAAGTTAATTTTTCTTTTAAATTAATCTGTAAGAATCCAAGTAGCAAGACATGATTTCTCCTTCTCTCTGCCCCCTACTACATCTGGTTAGAACAGCAGTCCAAACTCAAGCAGGTAACTGTTTTTGCCATGCCCTCTCTCTTCCTCAATCAACTGTAGGTAATATCCACATTTTGCAAGACTCAAAAGCCTAGACTACAGGTTCCTGGTTTTTGAAACTGAGATTGTGTTTCTATTTAAAAGATGTCTGACCTTTTAGGCTGTTGATCAAACGTAAATCCCACTAAGTTAAATGGGAGCTGAAGATAGACAGTAACATACGTCACGATTTCTTCATTTAGCAAGACTCCTAAATCTGTACTTAGTCTAACTTTAGACACTCCAGATTTGGTCCAACATATTTGAACAGCATCTGTTAGGAGGCTGGTAAAAACCAATCTGAAATTCCCCAGAGGGCCACCAGGTTTCCCAGTGTCTATATGCAGCGTTAGCGTTTTCCTGGAATCCCACAGTCTGGAACAATCTGAGATTCATCACCAAGATCTATTTTAGACTGTATCTGCATGCTGTTGCAATAAGCATACTTCAGATCAGCAAAGAGGTAATCTTCTTTAATTAACTAATTTGACCTCCTGCATGGATTCTTCAGTTATACAGGAATAAGAAATTAAATACTCTCCTGATGTTCAATAGCCAAACTCTCAAAACTGAGCAGCAAAGCCTCTGAATAAAACACATTCAGGCAAAGAGAAAGGCAAGAAAAAAATAAAAAACACAGGAGCTGGGGGCAAACATACCTCTACCCCCACATTTCTCATTTTAAATTGCTTCCAAGAGTAGGAGTAAGAAAGAGAATGATTCCTTCAAGACAGTATTAGAAAGCTGACCAAATTCTAAAACTTATTTTGATACCACTGTAATTCTATACATTTGCATACTGCTTCATTTTGTGTGGAGTCCAAATTCAAGAAACCCCAACAGACTGGCAGCTCAGTCTTGGACTGTTAACTGAAGTAACCAACATGTCCAGAATGCAACCCCATCCCAGACAACAATTTACACACAAATGGGCCAAAACTGTTTCAGTTCTTACAGGTAAGTAGGGTAGGTAATACTGTACACATGACTATGGGGCAAAAAGGACACACAAGAGTTGGGAAGTTTAAATAGGTAAGGCCTCCCTGAACAGTCACTAAGAGTGTACAAAGGCTAACAAATTAAGATTAAGGCTAACAGATTAAGACATTTAAGCACCATCCCTCCCTTCTAAGTTTGAGCTGAATGCTTTTGGCCAGCCTGGGTCTGTTGTACACAGCAGTTGTTACCAATATACAGACCTTTACACTCTCCAATTCAGCTTGTTACCAATACACAGACCTTTACTCTCCCTAATTCAGCTTATCCTTTCCAGCAGTACTTTGTTGATGGAGACAAAAGAAATATAAATTTTTATGCATGTCCTAAAGAATACACAACTGCCTATTTTAAACAGTTTTGTTAAGTGAATCCTAGGTTTTCCCAGTATCATAATAGCAGCCTTCTTTGCAGTAAATATTTCCAATATTTACAATGCTTAGACAAACCCTTAAGAAAAGGGTTTTTCCATGGTGAGTCACAAACTATGTATTTTGGGAAACAGCACTTCAAGGACTGATATAACGCAGTAAGAAATTATGTGGGAAGACAAAAATCATTGATGTTTTCAGCTACTGAGATACAGAGTGCTTCCAAAATGTGTGGTAAAACCTACTGAGATGCTCCTGCAGCCTCTTTTCCAGGAGAAAATAAAAATACAACTAGTATTTTTATATCTACTGAGTCAAACAGTTATTTCAAATATTTGGAGCACCTCTCCTATGAAGACAGGGTGAGAAAGTTGGGGTTCTTGAGCTTGGAGAAGGCTCCAGGGAGATCTTACAGCACCTAAAGGGGCTTTTCCCTACAGGAAAATTGGAGGGGGGCTTTTTACATGGGCATGTAGTGACAGAACAAGGGGGAATGGCTTTAAATTGAAAGAGGGTGTGTTTAAATTAGATATTAGGAAGAAATTGTGAGGAACTGTTCCATTGCACGGAACAGGTTGCCCAGAGGAACTGAGGACACCCCATCCCTGTTGCAGGTCAGGCTGGATGGGGCTCTGAGCAGGCTGATCTACTGAAAGGTGCTCAGCTCATGGCAGGGGTGTTGGAACCTCATGATCTTTAGGGTCACTTCCAACCCAAACCATTCTGTGATTTCCAGGGGGCTGTTTGAGCTGATGTCACACACAGCAAATAGGAAAAGTTAAAAGCCAAGATTATATAAGAAGGAAATTTGGCTACAAGCCATTTTTGGATTTTAATACAGTCATTGCTTACTAGGTTTATTCTTTCTTCCAGACAGAACAAACAGAAAAGCTTTTCTTACCATCACATTAGAGAACATTGACAAGATTCCCAAAGCTATTACTAATTATAATGATTAGAAGAAAATTGTGTGATTAATGACAAATGTTCTTTTCTTTCTTTTGTACATTTTGTTTCCTCCCCCTGTACCTCAGACACATACTCAGAAGTCTCTCTGCAGCTTGGGTCTCCCTCCTGAGCCCTAATTTTCCTGCAACTTGCTGCCCTCTAGCTCCACACTACATTTTCCACCCAGGCTTCCACACTCTGCTCTACTCCCCCTGCTGCACACTGACCTTCATAAGACCATCACTGAGGAGTGATGGATCAAGGCAGGGAGATACCCCTAAATTTGAGTATCCCTTCTTGCAGGAATAATTAAATATATGCTGAATTCAACACAGCACAAGTCAATCACTTGCAGTATTTCAAGAAAAGCATTTCTCTTTTGCAGTCAGTTGATGAAACCTGAAATGATGGCTGCAACAACAGCTGTCAGTTTTCAAGTTCTTTTGACGTAAAATGCATTGACACCCTCTCCTGAATTTGGGAAAAATTTAAATCTGAGGAGGGTGAAAATTTTGTCTTGACTCTCAGATGAACACAGAAACAAAAGCTTTATTTCTTGAGCAACAGTAGCTAAGGCATAAATTCCTTTTTATTTTTAAATGAGATGTATGTTTTATATTCAATGCACAAATAATTTTATTATAACCTTTGCATGCTCCATTTTCAGATTTATTTTCTTGCTGAATTCTTCACTTTTCTCACAAGCTTCTGCTCTCCCCAACCTCTCCTTTCACTTTTAACTGAAAAGGCAATGCTGTCACCAGGTTCAACCACAAGTTCATGTGACAGGTCTTCAGAGGCAGCTCCAAGACAGGCCAGGAGCCAGTGTACAGGGTGCTGCAAGTTCTGTGAACATGAGCAGGTAGTGAGAATTGTAGTAAATTAAAGATGTAAAGCCAGCAGGAGTACAAAAGAACCAAACAATCTATGATACTGAAAATCTACATGCTGGAAGATGGATGGATAGCTGTCAAACTTGTCAGAAGAATAAAAATAGCCATAGTTTTGCAGGAAGCATTACAATAAAACTAGATGTTTACATCTAGTGAAAGGCAATATGGGTGTAAGCAAAAGTGTTCATTTGCAGATGCTTACCTAGCATTTAGTTTTGGCTAATTTAGACTTTTGCTAAAAGAAGACAACATGCTTACAACCTCAAGAGATGATCAAGAGACACTATCCACTCTCTTAAGGAGTCCTTAAGAGTCACTCACATTTTATGGAAGATGCAAAGAGGTCAGAGGAGGACAATAATTTTAATCAACACAGGCTGAGGGATGAAGGGATAGAGAGCAACCCTGCAGAACAGGTACTGGTGGATGGAAAGTTGGACAAGAGCTGGCACCCACTGCCCAGAAAGCCAACCATATCTTGGGCTGCATCAAAAGCAGCGTGGCCAACAGATCAAGGGAAGTGATTGTGCCCCTTTTGTGACACCCACTGGAGTGCTACACCCAGCTCTGGGCTCCCAGTGTAAGAGGAGGACATGGACCTGTTGGACAGGGTACAAAGGAGGTGACAAAGATGATGGGAGGGCTGGAGCACCTCTCCTACGAAGACAGGCTGAGAGAGCTGGGATTGTTCAGCCTGTAATAGTCAAAGGGCCTTTTGATATTTCAAGTGATCCATCAGAAAGATGGGAACAGACTTTTTAGTAAGGCCTGCCGTTACAGGACAAGGGCTGATGGTTTTAAACTAAAAGTGGGTAGATCCAGACTAGATGTAAGAAAAAAAACTTTTATGATGAGGGTGGTAAAAATTGGCACAGGTTGCCAGAGAGGTGATGGATGCCCCATCCCTGGAAACATTCAAGGCCAGCTTGGATGGGGCTCTGGGCAACCTGATCTGGTTGAAGATGTCCCTGCTTGTTGCAGGTGGGGTTAAACTGGACAACCTTTATAGATCCTTTCCAACCCAACCCATTCTATGAATCTAAGGCAACAAAGGGAAGGGTGATGCAGTTCAAGAAACACACTAGCAAAATTATTCATACAGATTCTAGGTAAAAGCAGGACTATATTACAGCCAGAAATGAGTCTTTGGCAAAGCAATAAAAATAGAAAGATCAGAAGATGATGGATGGAACCTAAGCTGCATTACCTTCCCACCTGAATGTTGTGGTGAGACCACACAGACCACATCCAGGCTTACCCACAGACTACAGGTAAGAGCTGAAGGGGAGAGGGGAGCCCTCCACAGAAGGCAGTGATGGCACCCTCAAGTTCTGATGACAGAACTTGAGCCCCAGACCCCCAAAACCACTATGTTTCCTTAGTTCTGCCTTTGCTAGAGGCAAACATGTTCTTTTCACACTTGATCACAATACATTCAAAACTTTTTACATACAGCTTTGTTCTTCTGTACTGCAACCAGAGTTTTTCTGGCCCTTTCTCTGACAAGTGATGGAATACAGGAAGTCAAAACATGAGCTCTAGCATGACAGGTTAGATTGAGATAAATTTCTGTCAAGTAAATGCTCAGAAGAGAAAGCAAGCCCTGTCTTACCAAGCCAAAAGGTGGGAAATGCACAGAAAGGACACACTAGACAACTGCTGCTGGATTGAAACTGAAAGAGAGTAAACTTGCTTCTAACTGTATCTAGCATTCAGCAATAGATTTCTTCTTTTTTTTTCCTTTCACACTTTAGTTCTACCACAGGAAGTCTACACACTAAACAAATTACAGGTTTGCAGCATTTAATCCTGTTCACCTTGATAAATGCATCTGAGGATGATCTAATCTATGTTAGTGACCATTCAAATAACAAGTTCCTTTCCTCTCACATCCCATCTTCTAGTTCTTGGCTCACAGCTGCAAACTCTTTCCCTTCCCTAATCTTAACCACAGCTTTGCAGCTCACTGATTTAATCATGATCAGGTTTAAACTACTACCTGGATGGTAAAGTAATCCAACAAAATCAGGGTATTTTCCTTACAGGTCAGTGACTGGTTGTGGCTTAGTCACTGCCAGTACTACAAGTACCTGAACAAAGGAAGCTGGGGAACTGCACAGCAGAACAAGCTTTTCATGTCAGCCATGGTGGGCTCTTCCCACAGGACTGTCCTATGGGATAGCAACTGCAAAAGCACAATGCCAGCCCTTTCACCTTGCACCCAATGGCCTGTGGCTCCCTAGTCAGTAGCAGCACCCATGTCCCAAGATGTGCTCATGACCCAGGGGAGCTCAGTGCAGCAGAGGAACACCCTGCTCTGCCTCATGTGCCACGCTGATGAGCCAGAGCTGGAGCTTCAGCTCAGTGGCACAGGGATCCATTCAGCTTCCAAATGCATGATTTGTGGTCACCAGCTATTTCAGACTTACTCTTCATGCTGTCATAATAATTTTCTAGTACCTCTTTATGACTGCAAATGGTCTTTTCCCTATCAATGACCTACAACACAAACACAGAGCTTCCAGTAATGTATCTTGGTTTTAGTTTCAATAAAACCAAGTGACAAATAGCTGAACTAATATCTTCCCTACCTTAAATCCAGACTTATAGATGTATATATGTATAGACTAAGTTTGTTATTGTTGCAGTTTGATACACAATCTAACAAAACTCGCTTGCATGTGGCAATAATAAATCCTAACATAAGGAATGAACCAGTCCTTGTGAAAACAGAGGTGTGCTAAATGTAGCAGGGTGGATAAAACAGTGATAGCACTGATTCAATGCTCCCATTTCACATTAGCAATAAGTAAAACAACTACCAAGGGCCTCATTTGACCTTAACTGTTCAGGACATAATGTCAACATTTGTATAATCAACCTAGTGCCCTGCTCTGACATATTAAGATAAAAGCTAGAAGTACCTCAAATAATGAGATCTTTATTTTTAATTATCCAATACCTTTAGGCAGCAATTGCAAATAAAAGGACTAGAAAAGAAATCTGGTTGACCTCCAGTTATTTCAATACTTGAGGGAAGCACAAAAAGGGCAAGTTTGAAGCACATGATGCCCCTTCAATTCCTAATAGAGGTAACTTTTGCATGCAGCTCTTTAAGCTCTAAATGGTCCTATGTCAATGCAACTCTATGAATCTGGAGTGATGAAAAAATACAGACAATGAATTTGTAGTTAGCTTACAAATTCAAAATGGCTTTAAAATTCTACTCACCCCCACAATTTTATCTATTTCTGTAAGAAGTCCCCTTCTACTAATGCAATTTTTTGGATTATACATGACCACTTTTCAATGACAAAAAAGGGAAGTCAACTGCTTTAAAGGCAAGGTTAGTCTTACAAAATGTTTTCATGTGTATATATTGGCTTTAACACAGCATGACTTCCCTCATTATAAACACAATCTTCTCTCCCTTGCCCCCTATGAAGAGGCTTGACATTTCTATTGCACCAACATTATTATTACAGCATGCCACTCATCTTCCCCTACTGAATTCCCAGAAATCCCATACAGTTCCTTTCTATCTCTTAGAAGAGAGCTCAGTTTGTAATGCACAAGGAGAATATACCCTTTCAATATAGGTATTCTCAGTTTTAACTTTAGATACTTCACATAAGATAACACAACACTAATCTATAACCACATTTGTTTGAATGTGAACTTACCTCTAAATATATTGAAGGTGGGTTATGCTCTCCTCCAAATTTGTCTAGCAGGGCTTCTATATGTTCTTGTGTCAATTTAATCATCTGTTTGATATTCCACACCTAGAACAGAAAATATTTTTATTCATTAAAGGAAGCCTACAGAATCTGTCCTAGAACAAAACAAGAATTCCTCAATATTTAGTACGAGAAGTCCATTATAAAAATTTTAATTATCAATAAACAAGTGCAAAAGGCTACCCTGTTCATCCAGTGTCAGTAATAGCTTATTTCTGAAATACACAGAAAGAACTTTGATTTGGTCTTACAATTCAGGACCCATTGAACAAACAACTTCTAAGAATGGTTTGTTTTTCTTGTTAATCAACATGTTACATATTTTTCTTGCAAGACTTTGCAAACCAATTTCTAGAGTATTACAAAATTCACTGAAGGAGTTTTTCTATTAAACCTTAGCAATGTGGGTTAACAATACTCACAATTCCATACCTAGAGTTCTATTCACATGGCAATAGGATCTCCTGATTTTAAAGAGCATTTTCCATGTCTCAACATCCATATTTAGTCTATCCTGCAAGCTACAGACCTTGGACATGACCTAAAAAAGACATTTACCTCCTGTACACAGAGATGACCTACAGCATTGTACTGTGAAACCACTCATGTTTCTATTCATTCTTCACAACTGGAAAGAGTTCACTTTAGGACTTGGACACTACTGCAGGTGAACAGTATCATGAAACTGAATTTATACCTAAACAGACAGCAAAGCACAAAAATGAGCCTTTAAATAATGCTACACTGATGTAATAAGCAAGTCCAAGCAAAATCAGAAATTTAAAGCAGAGGATGAGGGAGGAAGAGAGGAGAATTGCTCCATCATACATACTGTTATTCTGACTACTTATCAGAAAAAAATTATTCCATCAAGTTTTTAGAGCCAGGATGCTCTAAAAAGCATCTCCAGGGTGCTTCTTCCAAAGGAACCCAAAAGATTCCTGTTACCTTTTCCAGTCTCTCCCTTTTCTAATTCATGGATTGTAATATGTAATACATAGCCTCAAGATCAGGTCTCAATGTACAAATTGTGACAACCTACCTCTGCAAAAAACCCCCCATGCAAATCATCTGATATTCTAAAGTAGGCACCAGTAATAAGATGCAATCCAAGATGGATCAAAACAAGTTTTAATATGTAAATTGAGAAGCTCACAAACAAACTCTAAAATACTGAACTTGCACTTTGCACATCACCTTATTTACCCATTCTATTTCTAGGTATCAGTTATCTGCCAGCAATTTCCTGAAGTAAACTAATGACTGATTCACTTTTAGCCCAATTTTTTGAACAGATACCAGAACAAAGACTTCATCAAGAAGCTGCAGTTGAGCAAAAATAGTTTCCTCAGGAACAAGCAAACCAAACTACAAAGAGTGAGAGTGGGGGGATACCAAAGAATGTGCTACTCAAGTATTCTGTATGTAAATTCCCCTGAGGCAATGGTGGGAGTCAACTCATTTCTCAACTTGCAGTCATTTATCAGTGAACCTAGGACTGCCAACCAGCAGCAAAGAGAGGGCTTTCTGTATTTGGTTAGTTTTTCCCAAGATGGCAAGAGCTAGTTGTATGCTTGGCGAAAAGAACAAGAGTGAATCAACACCATACCAATTAACCTGTTCAATATAAGGCTTAGAACATTTGCTTACCATGTAATTTGTAACATGCTGTTAACCCAGACTGCATGTACTGAGAATTCCTGGCAATCTCAGCAATTATCTCAGGACTACCAGAAATAGGTTTATTAGTACTTAAGGAAATGTCTATTATTTGGTTATTCTGGCGATTTTACCCAGCAAAGGTTTTCCTCGTGTAAATGAACAATTTACTACACTTAACTGCCTGGCAATGGGGAAGGTGAAGAGGAAAGATTTTTGGCCAACAAAGCAAGACAGAAATGCAGGAGGATTTGAGGTAGAAAGGGAGCTCTTTAGGTCATCTGATCCAAGCTCCTCTTCAAGCAGGATGCCCAAGACCGTGTCCAGATGGTTTCTGAGTATCTCCAAGGATGGAGAGTCCACAGCCTCCCTATGGCTGTGCCAGTGCTCAGTCACCCTCACAGTAAAAACGTTTCCTGATGTTCAGAAGGAACCTCCTGTATTTCATTTTGTGTCCACTGCTTCTGGTCCAGTCACCAAGCACTGCTGAAGACAGCCTGGCTCCATTTCCCATCTGCCCATCATCTTTGTGGCCCTTCACTGGACACCAGCCAGCACAGCTCTTCCCTCCAGTACAGCCACATTCATCTTGTACTGGGGAGCCCTGACCTGGACACAGCACCTCAGGTGAGGCCTCACCAGTACCAAGGAGAAGGACCCCTTTGCCACATGAATTTCCAAATACTTTTTTTCAATATCAATAATGACTAATTTCCCTGCTCACAGTATTTTCTATTTTGTGTCCATAACCAGAACATTGCTTCTCTCTCCTCTTACCGTAAAGATACCAAATAACAAATGTAACACCACCAGCAACATGCACAATGGAAGCATGTCATTTTGGACATGTTGGCAAGAGAATCAAACAGCCTCCAACAAGGGCAGAGATCTTCCTCCAAAGTCACATCATGACAAGTGGAACCCAACTAATTTAGGCTGCCAAGTAAAATAGTGTGGGCCCCATACTTGACAAGGTTCAAGGCCTGGTCAGACAGGGCTCTGAGCAACCTGGTCTAGTGGAAAGTTCCCTGTCCATGACAGGGCAGTTGAAGCAAGATGATCTTTAAGGTCCTTTCCAACCCAAACCAGTCTGTGATTCTAAGATTGAGATTGATGAAAAAATTTTAAACTTGCTGCCAGTTACCAGCCTGAAATAAAAATATCTTCACCTGAAGAAGCTGAAATTACAGTCCAATAGAACACAAAATTTCTCAGAGGAACCAAAAACATTGCCCTGAATTACCTAGTATGTATCTGTGCAGGAAACCAAGAGCCTTGCCACAAGTGAACCCTACAGGCAAACTTAATATGGATTCTATAATGTTAGAAAAGTTCCTCATACATTTAAAAGTACACTGAAGGGAGAAGGAAATTTATCAAAGTCAGCCATAGCAACAAATAATGACTTGTTGCTCACAGAAATGGAAAAGCTATTTTGTGTGCCATATTCATCAAGTCTTCTGACAAGATGAGAACTTTCACAAATCTAGTATTGACTAGCATATTCTAGCCCAAGAACACATATTCTAGCATAAGAACACATATGCCATAACAAATTTCCAAGCTTCACAATTTCCTTTTAAGTGGCAATTTGTACTGCTATTTACTTAGAGCAAAGTTACCTTCTGGCTTCCTGCATCTGTGAGCATACTAACACAGAGTTTTTTGTGATCCAGAGCAATCCTTGAGAATGAACCCCTGTGCAGGCCCACTGCATCCTACTATGCAGGATCAGTTGCTGCTTCAATTCAATTGAAGGAACTCAGGTCTTTTCCTCACTGGAACCCAGAACAAGGGGCCTCACGTGACTCAGGAAAGCCTGCTGCTGCCCAGCACAGCACCCACAGCTTCTGCCTCACCACAACTCCACCATCCCTGCTGCCTTTTCACAGCCAGCAGCTTCAGCCCATCTCTCCTCCTTGCAGACTCACTCACTCAGCCAGCTCAGCTTAGTTTGTGTCACGAGCCCAGCCCAGCCTTGCAGACCTTGAGCCGAGCCAGAGCCCCATCTTGGCTGTGCAGAACACCCTGGAACACCAAGTGCCTCAGAATTACATCTCTGGACCTCAGCAGCACTCACAGATACATATGTTCCTATAAACTATCCAAATAAAACCCAAATGTGCAAAAAAGGCCTAGCAAGGGTCTCAGTGCCCAGAAGCACATACATTCCAAGACACCACCAAAGAACTGCCTAACAACAGAGACACCAAAACCATGGCATGTGGAATTCTTATATCAATCAGTTTCAGACCAAAGAGCTTGTTCCTACACCACAAAATAAACCCAAGTTTTTCAAGATTAAAGTAATCCCTTTATCCACTCTTTATTCACATTTTTTTAGAAGTAAAAGAAAACTGCCTGAAAGTTATTGAGAAAGAACAGACATCTTTTTCTTATTCTTATGAGCTCCACTATGTTTATGAAACCCACACCTGTAGGAAAACATAAAACCACAATTGTCAAGTACCTTACAGAAATACAAAAATTGATGCCAGCCTCAGAGACAGTTGCTGGAAACCTAAATGCATTTTGAAGTAAACCTGCAGTGCACCCAGTAGTGCCCACATGCAAGTCTGGTCCCTTTCCAGAGGAAACAGAATGGGGACTTGAGACACTGCTTAAACTGTAGTTCCATGAAAAAGTAATGAATCCTTTACAGCTTGGATAACCATATCATTTTTCCAAAAAAAGCATCAAATAAATGTTTCTGGCCTATCTTGTAGCTTTAGGTTAAGGTTACTCTCTATCACAAGAGATTAGATTTGATTCTCCTTTTAGTGCTGCTGACACAAGGAAGCTGACGCAGGCTAACATAGACACAGGCAGCCAGACAACTGGAAATATTCCAGATATACTGGAATATATCAACTTGAATCTGCCTATTGTGGATAATTGTGCATTAATTTTGCAAATAAGCACTCCCTTACAATGCAATAAAGACAATGACCTATTTCAAGCCAGAGGCAAGTCAGATACAGCAGAAGCCCAAATCCATTCTATTCAGGGCAGACTATGGCTGCACAGACCACAGTATGTGGAGCTGGAAGGTACCCACAAGGATCAGAGTCCCACTCCCAGCCCTGCACAGGATCCTAGGAGTCACACCAGGAGCCTGCTCCAGGGGCCCTCAGGGAAGGAATTACAGCACCAAGCTCAAGAGAGCTTGAGAGAGCTAAAGAAGCCTTTGGACATTAATTTCAGGTACATGCAAGGTTAAACCACAAAGTTATTTTCACATCTTTCACTGCTTGTCAAAATGTGCAGTTCCTGAGACATCACAAAGCAAACCTATCTTCATACTTTCTGCACCTGGCATCACCACTCAAACCTTGCAGAGCATCCCAACTCTAAGCTGTATGATTCATACTTGGTAGAAGACACTCAAAGTTCAAATCTATTCTGTAAGAAAAAAACTGCAGTATTTGTCCAGGAACAGTATATCCTGCATTCGGATTGTCACACTTGGTGATGACAGAGAATACTCTCACAGAACTAACAGTGTAATTAAATAATGAAACAATCAAGAAATTAAGCATTTCATTTGGAAGCTGCTTTATAAAGAGGACAAAATCATCAATACCTATCTAATACTATTCCAATCAGTCCTTTCAGGCTTCTTTCCTACACCATCAATTCAATTGTTTGATCCTGTGAGCAAGGATCCACTTTGTCAGAAAACACTGCAGAAAGCTGTCATGTATGAGATGTCTTGAGCTGGACTAACATATCAACTAACTTGAAAATGAGATGCTTGGGTGAAAGACAGACATAGGAATGGGGTTAATGCAAGGGCAGCACACAAATCATTTGCACAGCATGATGTGGGTTTGAGTTTCTACGCTGACAATCACTGTTGCCTCTTTCTTGCCCTTTGGTCCCTCCTTCAGGTACTTTTCCCCCTCACTCATCTCAGTCCCAGTCTCCTTAACTCTTACTAAGCTTGCTCCTCACTTCCTGCAGCATGTGCTGGAACAAGCACAGGCAGTGGGATGGAGAGTCCTTGCCTTCTTCCCATACTCCAGGCCAAAGCTCCTCTCCATTCCTCTGTGGAAGCTTCTCGCAAGTTGTGCATTCACCGTGTTCATTTTTCCACTTTTCCTTCTCTCCTGGCTCCTCATGCTTACCACATTTTCAACAGCACAGTTAAAGTTAGTTTTAAACAAGTGTGCCAAATAACAGCTGAAAAACGTCACTGAATTGAAAACCAGCCTGCAATGGCTTTCACATGAGGGTTTCTGCAAGTGACATGAAGGTCAACATCAAGCCTGCCTTTCCTAGTTCATATTGCCCAACTTTTCTGAATCTCAGCGAACCATTTTTATAATTTTTATTTATAGGTCCTTTAAAATGTCTGAGATAGCCGACAATAGAACACTGTCAAAGTCTGTATGTAGGCAGTTGGAAATGAGTCAGTAAAATTTACAACCACAGACTAATAAATAAGTTACAGACAACAGTATCTACAGAAGTACCTGTAGCCAAGAGAAAAAGGACCTGTTATCTCCTTTTCCACAAAAGCCTATGAATGTATCTTTCTAGACTCATGACAAATGGCCTTAGGGAAGATGTACAAGATTACATTTAGGAAGGAAAATCCTCAAGAAGAGGTGCAGCATTTTCAGGACTACCCTGTCTGACAACTAGGATCATAACTAGGTCAATTAATACAGTAATGTGATCAGTGAGCATCTGCTGTAAGCACAGCAGTTAATTAAATATTAAAAAGGCTTCAAGATGAAAATCTATTTTCCATTTAACAGGTAGCAATTTTTATGACGGAAAGACTAAGTTGCAGCTAGCAGTGCCAGTTCCAGCTACATCTGACACTGCTCCTGTTGAACAAAACCATCTCAGCCAAAACCAAACACCCAACAACTTCCACCCTTCTCCAGAAAACTAGGCAACATCTGGCTAACACTCAAGTATCAAAGGACCATCTTCGAAGAGTTCACAGCAGAAACTCTCTCTCATTTCTTTGCAAACCATCAGTTGCAACCAAGAGTAACCTATGTCTTTTGCTTTCATTAGTTCTAAGCACAAACTCAATTGCTCATCATTCAGCTGTACTCTCAAAGCCAAATAAACAGTCTTCCAGGCTGACAGGCCTTTGCCCCTTAACTTGCCTCCTCTTTAACAAAGGAATTCAGACTTCAAGTGCTCCTTACATCTCACAAGTGTTTAAAAATATATTTTAAAATAAATTCAAAAACTGTAAAGAATAAAGCTCAGTGAAGTTCATTCCCTGTAGTTTCTCTGTAAGAATGAAGCCACCCAGGAGCCTTAGGCATTGACTGCTTTGCAGCTCACTCCAGCCAAGGTGGTGGGTGCAATTATCACATTGTCCTTGGCTATTTACCCCTGCTCTCTTCCTTACTCTTTCTCCATAACTTAAACCTTTGGCTGAACCCTTTCAGTACGCCATACAAGTGAAAAAATTGTTCTTTTCGTCAAGGTTAGCTTTCTGCCAGTCTACTGCTTAAAACAGCTTGGCAAAGGACCCAGTGATCATCTCAGCTGGTGAAAAAGTCACCTTTGCTCTCTATAGCTCACACTTAGATGGATTCAGGCTACCATGAAACAGCAACCTTCCTGTTTAGGTTTCAATTCTCTTTCATTCTCCCACTTTTTCCATCACCTGCCATCTTTACTGCTTGCTGCTAAGTAGAATTTGCCTCCAAGCACTATAAAAAGTAAAGTTAACAAATGTTCTCTACCACAGTAGAACAGCAGTGTGTGGAAAAATAAGAGCTGCCTGTATCCCTCATTTAAATCATTAACCACCAGTTGCACAGCTAAATCTTTAATTCCATATTTTCATGGCTTTTGTGTTGCAGTACTAGTAGTCCCTGTTACTCACTTGGATACTAATGCAGCAGTCACGAGGATCACGCACAGACCGAGCTCAGGAACAATTCCCTGTGTTACATTCATGAATTCAACAACTTCTCCTAGACAGGAACAGGTTTAAAAAAATAAAAGAGGAAATAAACTACCTAGATTTTCTAACCCATTTAAGAATGTGATTTTGCTTTAGCCACGTAACTACTACAGAATCTCAATGACACTAAATCCATGCATCAGTGACATTTTAGAAAGATTATATGAAGACACCAGACTATTTCTCTGCACACCTAAAGCTGAAAAGTCACATTTGTAATGGAAAGCAAGCAACCAGCCAGCTAATTACAATAATTGCCTATAAGGAGCAAACACTAGTCCAGTAGAGCTCTTACACAGCTTTGGTCACATTAATTAAAATGACAAAACAAATAAACTCAGTTTCAGCTGAACTACAGAACTTAATTCTTCTCTCTCCTTGCCAGAGTACACAACTAATTACACTAGGCAGAAAAGATAACCAGGACCTATTTAAAAGTCCATATTATCAATCCATAAAATAATTTGTTATAAACTTTGCAATATTCCACCACTAAACTGTTTCTACATAGTGACTACTGCCACGGTTTCCTACCAACTGATCAGAAAACATAAAAGACAGCTGGAATTGTTGGATGAGTACAAATATACTCTGCTTGTTTAGAAATATTTGTGATCCAATAAAGAAGTTAAGGTATCTTATTTTTATCACAAACAGATCTCAAAAGCTCAAATAGAGCAAATCTTTTTTTCATTTTTAAAACACAAGTAACGTGCTTCTAGTCAAAGGAAACAGTCAAATAGGAACTGCCACAGAAACCACATTCTCCTAAGCAGCATTCTGTGTTCTACTCAGCAGACCACCCAGCCTTAGCAACCCCAGTACCACCTTGGAAAATGAAATTATTTAAAAGGCAGAACCAGCTCCTTGCCATACATTGTAGAATAGGAAAGTAAAAAAAAAAAAACTACACTAACTACTTAACCTAGAATCTGGAAAAAGTTATATCAATTTTCAATGATTTACACAGGCTTTAAAATGTCACAAGAGACAGTACAAACTGTATTCTAGAAGAATTATAGATTGCTTAAAGAAATCTCTGCTGAAAGCTGCCTCAGATGATACTAAAGACTCACATTTAAATCTACATTCCTTAAACCTACTATAGAGAATGTCTGACCTACTGAGTTTAATTAATAAATTTTCAAAACCAGACCAAAGACTGAGGCACCAATATACAATCATCCAATTCTAAACATTGAGATACAATCAACTTCTTAGTTATAATGATGAATTTTAGTTCAGGTTGATTTTATAGTGCTTTTCAAACATCACAACTGAACAAGTTGTACTAGAGAGAGAAAAACTAGACACACTATTCTGATTCCAGAAATGTCTACCTTCAAAACAAACACTTTATCTGAGATAAAGAGGAAAAAAAAATTAAGTTACCATGTCTGTGCTCCAAGTGTCAGCAAATGTTGCCTGAACACCATGGAACTGCATTTGGAGAGTTTTATTGCTTACCACTGCATTTAAAACAGCTTTACTAATAATGATACTGTTTAAGAGGCCTCACTATATAACAAAGCAAGACATTAGAGCTGGTATCCTCCTTTCCAGGGTCAAAAGAAAAAAATATCCTAGCCACTTAGTTATGCAACACATTTTTAAACTAAGTTCAATCCTTCAATAACAGTCTTTTCTGCTTGTCTCCCAAAGAAAGAGTTTAAACAAAGTTGGTTTCATGTAGAAATTGAACTGCCCGTTCATGCTAAGCTTTGTGCAGGTATACTGGGAGAACTCACAAAAGTATTTCACTTGATCAGAACCTCAGAAAAATAAAAGTGCCCTTCAGTGCTCCACACTCATGATCTCCTGAATTTAACACTGATAGCGTGGAAAATTCCTTTGATACTGAGCACTATATCTGGCACTGCACAACAAGCTCCATTTTGAAGAGAAGTTGTGTTTTCTGATTTTAAATGCTCTTGTTGCTTGGGGAGTGACATGGTGGGATAATAACTGGTAGCACTGCTCCCTCAAAACTCCTGCCTGAACTGGCAGCACCTTCAGTCAAAGAGAAGAGCTACAAATTAGATTTTTGCCTGTTTTCTGCTATGGTCCATTTTCCTAAAACGTAATTACAAACAGAATAAAGAAAAACATTGTTGCTGCTTCTCCAAAACTCACAAATGCTCAAAAGGTGCAACAAACCAAACACTTGCTGCAAGGGGCTTAAGCAGGAGAAAAAGAGAAGAAAAGGCATGTAATTCTGCATCAACCAGCCCTCTTTAGCACTGGCCACAGAATGGAGAATCAGTTGAATGAATACTTATTTCAACGTGTTGGAAAGAAGCTGTGCACAGGAGGGAGGATTGGGAGCCCAAAAGCTCAAGAGCAAGTGGAATAAAAAAGCTGAAGCAAGAGAACCCGTATATTGCATGCTGACTTCTGTATCCTGCACTAGCTGTGAGAAAGTAGCTGTGTTCACACACAGATGTGTGAACAGTTGAAAATTATGAAAACCATCTCACACCTCACAAAACGAAACGCTGCACCCAGAACTCTCACGTGGTCAGGGCGGCTGGAAACGCACACGCGCTGCACAAGCGGCTCACAGACACCTTCACATCCCTGGCACAGCTGTGGCATGCAACCCTACTGCTGTAAAAGGCAGCCTCAGAAGGGCTCCAGAGACACCAAGGAAGGTTCTTACAGCCTGGGACGGGGAGCTCAAGACCATAAAGTCAGGACCTAAACCTGACTAGTCCATGGAAGTCTCTGAGCACAACTTCTTATTCAAACACATAAAATTCAGGCTTCAATGGAATTTTATGGGACAAAGATTATTTATAATAATCAAACAGAAAAGGGGACACACACACACCCCATACTACCACTACTCCACCAACCACATTCTTTTAGTGTCTCACTTCATTTTAGAACTCACTGGGTGCTCCTCATGCTGAGGAGATTCCACTCAGTGAGTTTGCATTAAACTACTGCAGCAAAAGCAGCGCTGATTTCCTTCAGTAGCAGTGAGCGGAGTCAGTTCAGGACAGGACCTGTGGGCACCAAGTGGGCACAGGGGAGTAGGTCTGGCTGAGAGGGGTGACCTGGGCACAGCAAAGGGCAAAACTGCAGCTCTGGTGTCACAGCAGCATTTGATTGACTGAGCTCCAACTGCAGGGACAGGGAGCAGCAGACACCACAGGGACTACAGTTATGGCAGGGCATTTCTGATACATTGTACATTTCACCACCCTCCAGAAGCCAGTGGTTCAAACTGAAAATAAAACTTACACTCGGCCAAAACTGTGTTTCAGAAACCCCCCTCCATTAAACCTGAAACACCTTCCTTGGAAGGCTAGACTGGAAGAGAATTAGTAATTCCATGATCAATCAAAACCTTCTTTTGCTTCCCTTGTAACTACAAATAAAATTAGATTTCTTTATAAATCAAATTCCCTCGAAAATATTTCATGCATTCAAATTTTCTGACAGATATAACAATTAATTAAAGTGAACTACAGATTTGTTACAAAGTGGAATGTTGCAGCTTTAAGAAAACTTGGGGGTTATCAGTTTATGTTAAAAGATGAGTTTGTTAAAAGATGCCATCAAAAGATCTCTATTAAAAAAAAACCAAACAAACAAAAAACAGCGCCAAAACCCAAAATGCATTTGGTCTACAGTATTTTTAACTTCATGCAACAAAAGACTTGCCACTCGTAGCTAAACAAGTGTCAAGAAGGGTATTATTAGAACAGCTTTAAAAATAAGAGGTCTTTGAGTTTTAACAAGTACAACAAAATATAAATGGGAATTAAGAAGCAAGACTGCAAGTCAGGAAAAAAAAAAAATCAGTACTTAACATTTTGTTCCCAACCAGTTTGTGGATACCCACAGAGATAAGAAACAAGCTTCCCAAGACATCACAACTTTCCAGAAGGAGCCACCACACTATTAAGCAAGTTTTGTGTAATCAAACAAGCTACCACAGGACAGAGCTGCTAATCCTATTCCCTTTTGGGAAAAACACCTTAAGTAGAAATCTCTACTATCCTCAGTAAACCTAAGTATTTCAAGGTTGTGTTCTAGTGTTCAATCCACCTTGCCAGAAATAAATAAAAAACCCTAAGGAAAAAAAAAAAAGATGAGATGTTACCAAAATAATTGTCTTTTTTACACCTGGAACAACTTTCCCCCATCACTCCTGATGTATGTTTGCCTGTTGAGGTGACAGTCTATTAATGAACAGTCCATTAATGAGCTTATCTATACGTTCAGAATGTCTATTTTCATGCTTCACTATTCCTAGCCATAAAGAACAACAGCTCATAGTAACATGGAACCATCTCCTCTGCTACCACATAACTCACTACTTCTGGCAGTAACCATCACAAGCCTGGCAAACGAGTTATTTGCATTCTTCTTTGCATCGGATTTGACAATTTCCATGTTTCTTCAACAACTTCAGATTTGACTGAGTCTTTGTTCAAAACTCTGACCTTCCAGACTTTCTATCACTGCCAGTATTCTGCTCTAGACTCCCCTCAGCCACACCATGCATTTCTCAAAGCTGTGACCCAAAGTCAGACAGGATTAACCATGGCCTTTCCCATGCTATGTAAAAGAAACAACTATTTCACTTATCTTTTGAGATATACTACTGCAGAATATCAGCTACAAGATGCTTCACATCCAGCTCCACTTTAACTTGTCCTCACAATTAAATGGGATGTCATTCACAGACTATGAAGTTACTTCACTCACTGAATACTAATGCACAGAAACGTAATTGAGATTGAACATAAAATGTATTCCCAAAACTACAAAAGCAATGAAGTAAAAAACCACTCATATGGTTTCAAGCTTCCAAACAAGTAGCATGTTTACTATTAAACTCTTTAGAGAAATAGATCCTCTAATACCCAGCACCATAGGTTCCCTAAATGTTACTGCAACAAAATCAACCCCACTTTAACTTCATGCACCTACATTACATTAGGAGAACCCATCACTTACTTCATATTGTGAGGTTAGAGGTGCCTTTCCATTCTATCTTCATTTTATGTATCTTTTCATCCATTCTCCATTTTACTCTTAAATCTGTTTCATAGGATTAAGGTTTCTAAATTTATAACTAATATTCATGCAGGATAAACTCCAGCATTGCTGCCTAGAAAACAACCATCCAGCAGCTCAGCCCCTCACTTCACAGCCTTCAGAGTAATTTCTGTCTTACAAAGAGCAGTTTAGGCTACAAAGCTCCGAGTACAGAAAATCCCATTTGAATTATTTAATATTGGTGTAAATAATCTCTAGCAACAAGAGCAGAACCTTTCCTCCCAGCTGTCACACACTCCTTACTATATCAACAACCCTGTAATGCTCTGAAAACCTTCCATCCAAACAATCTCTGGTCCTGAGAACTCATGCTGGGGAAAAGCCAACCTCTGTGCCTGCAGATTCCAGCTCTCATCCGAGGCCTCCCAGCCCCAGCAACCAAACTGGGAGTGGAAAAGGAACAAATTTCTCCCAAAGGCACTTGCCCTACTCTTCCCAAATCCTTCTGTCTCCAAGAAGTAGCCCTTCCCTGTATCTTTTTTAGGACTGCATGGACAACCACCCTAACCAACTCTGAATTTTTACATAGGGGAAAAAAGATTTAGCAATACTCATTATTAGAAGATTTTTAGTAACAGCACTTAGGCTACCCAAGCAACTTTTAAAGGTAAAAATCCACTATTTGATTAAGAACTGAGTTGAACAATAAATTTGTTTTTCAAAGTCCCAGCCCCTGAGAATTCATAAGGGACAGTGAAGTAGCTGTAACCAACACAGGGCACTCGATTACAATCTCAATACAGAACATCTCATTTACCAGAGGGCTCTAACATACAAGTAAGGTGTGTAAGATGACTTCAACATCTGTCAGAAATTCTTGTCTGCTCCTGTTTTAACAGCAGAAACTGAGTGCAGGACTGAAGGTCTGCCTTCTGGAAATCAGGACTGCAATTCCCTAAAGACTGTAGGAGCTGAAGCCTTTTCAGGTATTGCCTTAAATAAGTAAGGTCATGCTCCTTGACAGACTTCCACAGCAAGGTTACCTCTAAAGCCCGGGTTTACCTTGTCTTGAAACAATGAAACAAAACACTAGAACATGTACTTACATTCCAGCCATGAGTCAGTTACACGCACTTCAGTATTTCTCTGACTTATGGCACTTTGAACTTGCCTTACACTTGAGGTTGGCTTGTTTCAGTATTAAGGATAGTTTCCATTTTAACTGTGTCAGCAATTGTTTGGGCTTGAACTTCATTAAGGTACAGGTTTAGGTGAAGTAATAGGTGCACTTATACAGTAAACAAAACATAATTACCTACAACTCGAGGAAGAACTTGTTAACTACAGAACAAAACCACATCAGAAAATAAAAACTCTACAACCAGGTCTGCCTTGAGACCCATGTGTTTCAGTATTTCCAAGGCAGAAGTAGTTTGCTTTTAAATAATACAAGACTGTCCCCCACACACTTCCTAAATACTTACACCTGTAGTGACAGGCCACCAACCCTTCTGCTCAGCAGGTGCTCCTCATGCTGGACCACTTTTCTCTGCCTCATCCAGGATGGAAGCAGGAGCGGCCACACTATGTAATTTACCCTTTGGAATCAAACCTAATGACTGACACAGTCTCAAACATTTTTGAATTCAAGTGACTTAGAGCAGTTTCACAAACCATCCCTTCAGCGTGACAATTGTTTTTCAAAAAATATTCTTGCCTCCTGCCACTGCTTTTCCCTCTCTCCTCTCCTCTACTTCAGTTTAGGCAGCTCAACTGTATTGTGTTATTATTTCAAGGGCCACAATATAAACCAGTTATTGGATTAATTCCATATTTTTTAAAATTACAGAGATAATGAGAAATTCAGAAGCTTTTTAGCCTCACTTTGCTGCTAAAAGCGTGTGTTTGTTGAAGCCCACTCTTCAGGTGTTTGGGTTTCTTAACCAGCTGAGAGTTTCTCCTTACTCAGGGAAGTTCAGACTGGACTGGCATTACTCAAGGTGTGTAATCACCATGCTGGGTAGGTGTAAAATAGATGTGTACTGCTGAATTCTGCCTACCTTCAGCAAGCAAGTCAGTCAGGAACTCCTTAAGATGAGAGAATCAACCTCACATCTTGCAAACATCCATAGGGACAGACTCTTTCCCTACTTCTCCTTTCTGGCCATCCACCCAGCATGAGCTCTAGCACTTCTCAAACTTCCCAACCCACTAATTCCACTATAATCCAGTATGCTATTAATAAATAAAATGGATAAATAAACCCCCCTTCCCAATCTTTGGGGATTTGGGAATCAAACTGGACCCCTCAGAGAGCAACTGGTCCAAGCCAGCTCATTTTCCCAGCTGGAGGCTGGAAAGGAGAGGCTCCCAGGTGGGCTGGGCTCCTCGCAGGGCCCCAAGGCTGCTCAGAGACGCGAGGTTTCCCACCGGCTGCACAGACACTCCAGGGAAAGCTGAGCCGAAACACTCTCCAGCCGGTGAGGCTGAGAACAAAACAGCAGAGCTTGTGGCATCTGTATTTACCTCCACAACAGACTCGAGGCATGGCATCTGGCAGGTGGGTCTGCCTTGGATGCCTACAGCGCTCGAATCTGCGAAGCACCTTGTGTTGTTGCCGCACAGTTTATTCCCCCTTCCGAAAACATTTCGGAAGCGTTCGCAACTCGCACTTCAGCCCCAGCAAAACAGGTAGTACCGCTCGCTCGCCGTGGGATTGGGAAGTTAAGTAATAAGCCCCAAAAACACAGGAAGTATGTAAGAGAGACACCGAGCAGAGGCCTGACATCCTCGCTGCCTGCACGGTGCCCTGTCCGTTAACATTTCCTAAGACGCTTTGTGCAAAAAGCCTCCACAAAAGGCACGTCCGCAGAGCGAACCGAACCCAGCCTCGGCTTTAAAACGCATTTCGAGTGTTTCAAAGGCATCGGGGGGAAGGGATGGCCAAACCGCGCACGGCACCTTGGCGGGACGCGGCGGCTCCGAGCGGGGCTCGCCCTCAGCCCGGCCGGGCCCCGCGCCCTCCGCGCCGCGGCCCCCGCTCCCTGCCCCCGCCGGCACGGCCGGGCCCGAGCCCCGGGGGCGGGCGGCCGCCGCGTGGCCTCACCTCCTCCGGGATGGCCGGGTCCCCGCTGCCGGCCCCCGCGTAGCCGGCGCCGAGCGCGGCCGGCTCGGGCTCCATGTCCCCGTTGAAGAGCGAGGCCCCCTCGGCGCTGCCGCCGCTGCTCAGCGCCGCCATCTTGGGCCGGAGCGGCGGGGCGAGGGCGGGGCCGGGGGCGGCCGCGTCCCCGCCACCGGGGCGGCCCCAGCCGCGACCCGTAGTGCGAGGGGCGGGCGGCGAGCGCGGTCCCGGCCCGCTCCCAGCGCCGCCGGCGCGTCACGGTCGGCCTCGTGACGTCACACAGAATCGCCGCGGCCACGGCGCATGGGCCAGCCTGACGTCACCGGGAAGCACCGTGACGTCACGGCGCGACCGCCCCGTCGCCCTGGGAACTCGGACGTGGGCTTGGCCCGGCCCCCTATCCGCCGCCGCCGCAGCGCCCCCTGGCGGCGCGGGAGCGCAATGGCGGCGCCGCCCCCGGGAGCAGGAACCGGGAATGCCGGGGCAGGAGGAGCCCCGCACAGCCGGCGGCGGACCGGGTTAAACAGCGCTGCCCGAGGCTCTGCGGGTCCTTCCCGGCAGCGGGGAAACCCGGGGTGCCGGCGGAATCCAAAGGAGACCGAAGGGGATGCCGGGCATCCCTCGGCGCTGCGGCTCTGGGGTGAATCCTCCCCGACACGCAGCGTGCGACAGCCACAGGCACGCTGAACACTGCCAGGGTCACCTGCGGGCTGTGACCCCGCTGATAACTGCGATAATGGATCCCGGGATCGATAGCACAGCGTGGGTTCCCACTGACAGCCCCTCAGGCCCTGGCTGTGCTGTGCTCACACAGCCGCTCCGCGCCAGGGAAGGGTCGGCTCTGGCTCCCGATCTGCTCCCATGTCTGGCTCTGACACCGGGACCCCTTCTCAAGGACACCGCTACGGTCCCCAGAGTTTTCCTCCCTCCTGCCCGGTGCCATCGCTCCCCACACGGGAGTGCTCCCATCTGAAGTACAGCCTCGAGCTGTGCCTAATCCCTGTCTGCCGCACCCAAGGAAATGCTGCTCACACGCATAAAACACCTGCTAAATCAGGTGGTTGAAGCTGCTTTCCGGCTGGAAAGGTCTTAATTATAAATAAAAAAATGGCAGCTGTATTTGAGTGCGTTCCAAAGAAATGCTGATGGACCAGAACAGCAGCAGGACTTGAGAGAAAGGCTGTTCTGACACAGCGTGATGTATTTAATGGTAGCCAGCTAAAATACACCAGGTTGAAAGCCGCAAGTGCAGGATCCTTATCTTTGTTTCACTTCAGTTGTGAACACGTAACCACACAAGCTCTGAGCATATATTGCTGGTGAGAGAACTGAGGTTTGTATTTCACCTTTCACACTGCAGGCCACTGCTGTGGAAAAGCATTTCAAATGCAGTTCAATACTGGCAGTGTTGCAACTGGTAAATAAATGCAACTTCAATTTAATATTTCAATGGATTTAAATTGATTTTTTTACAGGCTATGCTTGCTAAGAGAGGAGCCTGGGGTTTGCTATGGCTGGAGCCCTGCAGTGCAGTCAACAGAAAGGCTACACAAGTATGTAAGAATCAAATGTACAGACTAAGCAGTTGGCCAAGTTTAGAAGTTTCTCTCTAATAGCCACATTAATGAAGAGGATAATTATCAGCAATTCCTGCTACGCAGTGGGAATGTGTAATGGTAGTGAAAAAATGCTCACAAACTCTGGAAAATAACACCCATGCTGAGGACTGAGCACTGGGACAAATCTCCCTGATTGCTGAAGGAAAAGGCAGCGGAGGGAATGGGAGATGGCTCTCCCAGCACATAGCCTGTTGTGGAAAAGCCAACAGAGCAATAGAGGTTAACTAACAGAGTAAGGCCATTCATTTCCATGAAGCTTTTACCAAGGGATAATTAATCTCAACGTACACAATGCTGTCATCTTACTGCAGGGGCTCCATACTGTTGTCTCCTTATAGTAAAAGTTCCATACCTTCTCAGTGTTTCTCATGGACAGCTCCTCAGAGCACTGTCTCTTTCTTACTCCCAAAGCAGCCACTGACTCCAGTTCCCTTCTCACTCAGCCACCCCACTCTTTTATAGCACTCTTCTTCTCATTGCTTACAGCTGTGGCCTGTTAAAGTCGGGCCTGTTCCTAATCTTTGATAATTGGCCCAGCTACAACTCCTTAGGGGTAAGATTACTTTCTACACTATCTTTATTTGCTTACATTATATCCCCCTACAGAATGCAGTCAAAGCCTTTTTTTATTTTCCAAGCAATAATGTCCAGGGCATAACCCCAGCAGTGGAATTAGTAGATTACTATCAATCTGTAACTTGTAATACCTTTCCCATTGCTTTTAGTGGTGTTGGGTCTCTTTCTTCTGAGGTTCTGATTATTTCTAGTAGATTTGCATTCACTTTGAATTCTGCTGGACTTTCTTGCCACATTTGATGTTTCACTGAAGAGCTGCAGTTCTGATACTGAGCAGTCATGTCCAATGCTGGAAACACAGCAGAACTGCCTCCAGAAATACATGAGATAAAAACATATACTACTCATACTATGTTTTCCTTTTGATTGGGGGAATGCACACCTAGTGACAAATGGAAATTTCTACTCCTTCACATGGTGGCTACTTGGCCTCTCTGCTTGATGCATCATGATGAAAGATAAATAGTTAATAACTGTGGCTATTTCTTGGTGATATGAAATGCTATCTAGTGATAATTCATATCATCAACACCTTCTAGAGAGACTAGCTTTTGTGATCAATATAGGTCAAAATCAAATTACAACCTAGATGTGAAAGGCAGGTTTCTGCTATCAAATCTGTGGGCCACTGCCTGGTTAACTCCTGCAATGCAGCACAGCCAGTTTATCTGGTATGGCAGCAGGTAATGCAAATTTGTAAATGTAAACCTGCCACCTCCCACCAAACTCCTGGTTATGCACTGGGGTTTGATCCTCCTCAGAATTTTTAAAATTAATTTGATTTTAGGTGAAAAAACAAATTGAGCTGCTAAAAGACCAAGACTCTCCACCTAGGTTGCCCACCACCAGAACATTTGTCTGATCTAATCAACACCTGGACTTTCAGAGAACAATGTTTTAAGCAGTCAGTAAGAAAATGTGTATGTATATATGATTACCTGAGAGCAGCTGTCTCATTGTGAGCATTTGGACGCTTCATCTCTTCCCAAAAAAGAAAAAAAAAGAACCAAAACAAACAACCAAAACCAAACCAACCTACCAATTGAAAAAACACCAAAGAGCAAACAACAAAAAACTCCAAAATCCCAAACAAACAAACAACCCAAAAAACCCATGACAGATCACCAAAACTTGATAAGATCTTCATGAAATGCTCCAAAATGTGAATATCCAAAAGAAATATTAGATGAAACTTAATCTTGGTCTCCTTTACGCTCTTATATATTCCCAAGAGAAGACAGTATCTCAAAAAAAAAACTCCAGCCTTCCACTTTCTTAATCAAAACAATGACAAGATTTGCATATTGGTGTGATAATTGATATGTTTTTTTAAAGTGGTGTGAAAATTTGATACACCTTCAATTCAGCATGTCTGAAGTGCCCTTAAAATTTATCCAAATTTCAAAAACTGCTTAGCCTTTTCATGCACTGAAAAGACAGTATTTGTCCTGTAAATTGTAGCATTTGTTCTTGGCCCATACACATTTTAAAGTGCTGGTTTAAATTCTCACTCATACCAGCAGAAATACAGGTCTGGATAATTTGTAAAAACACAGATTCTAATGACACCAGTTGTGTTCCCTGTTACCTTGGACAGAAGGGGTGAAACAGAACAAAAATTAGGCTGTTGTCCAGAGTTCAGTCATTTTCTGATTAGTAGTCAGAATAATACACACCTAAGAAAATTGCTTTACTCTCCAGGAAAAGAATGTAGGAGATATTTTTAAGGATATAACCCAGATATTATTTTTTTCTTTTGCAGCTCTTTAGCACCTATAGCAGTTTATTATCTCTCCCACTCTAAGATATACTCTACATGTTTTCATTTTTCTAGGGATTGCTGTCTGATTGATCCACTTTGAGGCAATAGAAAAAAACAAGGCTGCTTTTTCCTTTTGGTTTTTTTTTCCCCCCCTTGTTCTTTACTTTAAACTTTTCCAGTACAGAGCATATGTATTGTTTCCTTTGGGACTTCCTGAAAACTAGTTCAGGACATTTATAATCTGCTAAACCTGAAATATTCATACTTTCAATGTGAAATTAGATAATATTCAGATGGTGATTGGAACTTTGCTGCTGAACACTCTTATCTGTGATTTTTTTCAGCTGATGGAGATTTCATAGCTCTTTGCCTCTGAGTTAAATACATGAGTAGCAGCAATGAGGATAGGTGGAGACTGCCAGTAAAACAGGAGTAGGGAAAACAAGGAAACAAAATGTGAATCCACCATATTTTTAACTCAGTTTTCATTCTACCATTAAAAGCAATGTTGAGCTAACAAGCTTTATTTTATATAAAAATAATAGCCTATTCTAGATTGAGACTTTGGGGTGCACCATGTGAGTGCTCTGCTGCTCTCACTCCTGCTTCCTGCCTTCACTCTTGTCCCTGTGGGGGAAACTGAAAACAAACCAACATTTATTCAAAAGCAGTGTAAATACCCACCTATGTGGCATTTGAAGGGCCCTCAAGTGACAGCAGGAGCCCTGAAACCACTGTGGGAAGGGAACAGAAGTGGCAGCCGGGGGAAAGGAAGGGGAGGGATGGGGTAGAAGATGAGATGGAGGGAGAATGCAGCCCAATAGACACTGGAGCAGAAGATGCAGCTCTCCTAGGAAACGAGAAGCAGATGAAAACAGGGAAACAAAGGAGCAAGGAACATTGGCTTTCCTGCCTGATGTACTTTACTGAAACCAAGACCACAACTCATGTTTGCAAAGATTAGTCTAGCCCCTCCTGTTCCTGTAGTATCCCTGGTCACTGCTTTAACACATTCAGCTTGTTCATATATCTGATTTCTGAGTCCTTTGTGTTGGACAGTGATAAGCTGATCAGCTTTAAGGACTAAACAGTGCTATATGTCTCACATTATTATTGCAGTGTGAATAATCACATTTTACAACTCAAACCCATCCCATTTAGGCACAAACCCTCCCCCTAATGCGACTGAGTGTGTTCCAAGAAAGGGCAGGAAAGGATACCACCTCAATCAAATCATTTTACTGTTCAGAAAATGACTATTCCAATTATGTTCCAGTCTTAGGATTTTCCTTCATAATACCCAGAGTAACTGAGCTTCCCCTGGCCTGACTACTTGCTATTATTTGAATCTCTAGCATTTCACAGGCATGTTGGTCACTATCTACATCTCTGATCTAATAGAAGTTTAGATACTAGCTTGCACCTTTCAGTTTCTAGCCTCTTCTCAGAGCAGAAAAAGTCCATGAGGGTTGGTGTTGGCCTGAAGAAAGGATATTTCAAGAGTTTAAAAAATCTAAATCAATAACAGGAATCAAATACAGAAACTGCAGCTTTGATGTGGGAGAGCAAGAACATGGTGACATATCAGGGCAATATTCCACATTGCTCAATTTCTCAGGGCAATCTTCCACATTGCTGGAGTTTTAAGAGTTATTGTTCTTCAGGAATAGGTCAGATAGGATGGATAACCTCTGTAAGTGAATGCTTTTATTGTAATACATGCATGTCTTACATGTTAAACATCAGAGTCTTTTGCTGACAGAGTCAGTATCACCATTCATAATGTGTCTTTGTCTTTTAATCCTCACTGCCACCAAGACAACACAAGCCTCACAGACATTTAGTCTCTCCTGTAAAAGAAAGCTGCTCACCAAGCAAGTGGGAATTAGGACAGTCTCCTAACCATGTTGCTCTATCCTCATTCCTGTGAGTATGCCCTTGGCCACAGGCAAAATTTCTGGTGCAGTGGTCAATGGCCTCTCATTGCTTTTGATGCTGTGGATTGCTTGAAGCTTGCAGTTCTGCTGAAGGCTCTTGGATGTGGTTATTCCTTTTGGATATAAGGAGACCTCTTTCTCTGGAAGACACATTTGTTTTGGTAAATGAGCACAAATTCTCTAACGCCCCTCTGGAGTGTTCTACATGACTATGCTGGATTTGGCTAGGGGAGGATTAATTTTCTTCACAGTGGCTGGTATGGGGCTGTGTTTTGGACTTGTGCTGAACACAGGGTTGATAATATAGAGATGGTTTTGTTATTGCTGAGCAGGGCTTACACAGAGCCAAGGCCTTTTCTGCTTTTTGTGAGTCTGGTGGGGGTGACTGGGAGGCTGGGAGGAGACACAGCCAGGACAGGTGACCCCAACTGAACAAAGAGATGTTCCAGACCATATGACATCATGCTCAATATATAAAGGTGGAGGAAAGAAGGAAGAGGAGGAAAGGAGGAAGGAGAAGGAGAAAAATAAAGGATCACATTTGGAATGATGGCATTTCTCTTCCCGTCACTGTTACATGGGATGGGGCCCTGCTCTCCTGGAGATGGCTGAACTCCTGCCTGCCCATGGGAAACAGTGAATTAGTTCCTTGTTTTTATTTTCTTGTATGTGCAGCTTTTTGCTTTCTCTATTAAACTGTCTTTATCCCAGCCCATGAGTTTTCCTCCTTTTATCCTTCCAGTTCTCTCCTCATCCCTCTGGGGTGGGTGTGAGTGCGTGGCTGTGTGGGGCTCGGCTGCCAGCTCGGGTCAAACCACAACAATGACTCCAGCTTAGGGCTTAATTTCATCTGATTTTTAAGTGGTTGGCATGCCTAGTCAATACCTTACTATCTCTCCTCAGAGGGCAATAATATTTATTAATTAACTTGAAGATGCTATCAAATAACTTGAGCTTGAAAATACAGAGACAGACCATGCCATTGGCCTTATTGGTGTCAGGCAACAGAGCAGTATTTTGGCAAACATCATAGCATATAAGCAGAAATAACTGCACAAGAAGAAAAACAAGGAGGCTACAGGGTTATTTTCCAGTTGCCAGTAACAACCCTGACATTCTGTAGCCTAATTCTCACTTTTCAGTTTATGCTGTTGACTCAGAAAGCATTTGTGAGGTTTAGAGCTCATGAACAACTCTTACCTACACATAATTAAAAAAAATGCAATGAACTTCCTGTTACCCAGCCAGGTCAATACTGAATGTAATACCCTCATAGCTTGTTGCTCCTCAGAAACACTCTGAGCTTGATGCTGCCTGTTGCACAGGCTCCTTTGCATGCAGGTATAGAAATTAGAAATGTCTCACCTTGTCCATAGTGGTGGCTGTTTGTAAGTAATTCACCCTCACCAGGTGCCAGCACAGCCTCTCATGGATGAGGCTCTCCCCGAGCCACTGAAGCTCTCTTCTCTGCAGAAACCTATGCATGGCACCCAGAGAGCGTTACACAGCTCTGATCCACGCGGAATCACAGATGCTGAGCTGGAAGGAACCCACAGGGATCATCAGATCCAGCTGGGGAATGTCACTGTGGAAGCCTTTGGCATGCACAGAGTCTTGGAGAGATGAGGATTTGTCTTTAAGAGGCCAGTATCAGCCAAAGGCTGGCATTGGATTTACCTGTACACAGAGGTAAATCCCACTGATACCAGTTGGAGATCCTCAGTATTTATGCAGCTTCTAAAGTGAGGCCACTTCTGGAGATGTTTTAAGCTGGAATCACATTTTAGAGATCTAGTTTTGAAAGGTGGGAGGCAAGTGACCCCACTCACTTTTATCCAGGCAAGACTGTAGTGGAAACAGAGGGATGTGCTGCACTCACAATGACATATTTGCAGCAACACAGCACTGTGTGTGGCAGTAGGATGGCTTTTAGACTTTCTGGACCTCAGGTGCTTTTTGCTCCTAAAACCATTAAAAGCCTATTTACTGAAGCAGCCCATGAGGCAAACATCAGACACACAGAAACAACAACTGAAGTGAGAGAGACCCTCTGAACTCTATGAAATATTTACAAACAGCTTCAGGAGCCCTGGGATGAAGTGAAGTACTTTCAAGCAGAGACAGAAAACCTAATGGATACAAAAATCCTTTTTTAGCTCTTGGTGAGATTTGTTTTCAAAGACCTAGCTATGATATGAGAAAATGTATTAGCTCATCCAGTCTGCCTCCTCCTGCTCCAGGAGAGAAGTGGTCTCAGTGTTATATTTTATAACACTTGGCTCAGCCCAGCTGTGCCTGACTCAGACAACATAAACCAAACCCTCTTCTTGGGAATCTTCTCAGTTTTTCTAAGTACTTCACTTTGTGGAATTTTCCCCAGTATTCCACCCAGAACAATTCAACACAGTATGCATAAAGACACTTTGATGTCATGATCATCGTGCTGTTGACTTCATATTTATCCCCTTAGACAGCCCTAAATAACTTCCCAGCCAGTGTGGTGGTGATGTCTCTCTAACATCTGTGTAGAGTCATGCTCCTCCCCATTTGAACACATTATTGCTGTGCTCTGCTGTGACTGAGCCTTCACAAGAAATTCTTTCAGATGTTTTCCTGTCTGTTCCTTCCTCTTTGTATTCAAGACATCATAATTGTAATAATCATAATTATTACTATTATCATTATTATTATTTTTATTTTTATTTTTATTATTGTACTTGAGGAAAAGGACATGGAAAAGAAAGAAGTGAAAAGGCAAAACCACATTTTTTCCTGCTACCCCAGCTGTGCAGGCACAGAAAGATCCATTTGAAATAGCTGACCTACACACATAATTCAAGTTTTACCTCTAGGATTTATGACAAGGGTATTTTTCTCATTTCTGCTTTCTCTTACTTGCCTCATACAATCCTTTTTCCTCTTAAAGTTTTATTAGAACCTTTGAGTTTTCCATTGTTGTTTGGACAGTTTAGAGAAATGATGCTGTACCTACAGGAGGTTAACCAGGAAGACTTTCTGCTCTCACACAACTCAGTATCAAGATGATGAACAGAAAATGTCCCCTTGAAGGATTTTCTTTTCAGAATCTGCTGCCAAAGGACTGTAGAAGAAGTTCCACAACCAGTTACAGAGGAGAACTGAGTTTAAGGAAATTGATCTGAGATCCCCATAGCATTTATTTTCCTTGCATATTATTCTTTCTGCTTTAAAAGAAAGAACACAAAACACAGTCATTACCTTATCAAAGCAGCCTTTCAAATTTGTGAATCTTTTCAAAAACATAAAATCATAAAACATTAAATTTGTGAATGTTTTCAGTCTTTGTTGATTTTTTAAAATTATCCTAAAATAGCCTTCAAACTCAAAGTGGTAGAGGAAGATGTACACAGATACTTCAAATTTTCAAAAATATTTATAGTTTAAGAAATAACTGTGATTTTTTTTTTAAATTTTTACTTTCTGACCAAATCAGGATTTTTTCATCATTTGACATGTTAAACATCTAAAGTAGAACAGCAAACAAAGGAACTATACCATACTTATATTATGTGTTAAAAATGTCCTCAGCTGTTGCATACACCCATGTCTCTGAACCAGCAGAGCTCCGAGTGCCACCCCAGGAGCCAGACTAAGCTGCCCATGGCAGGGTTCTCCTGGGGTAAACTCCCAGCCTGGAAGCAGCTTAACCTCATGACGCTGTTCACCAAGTGATCACTATTCTAATTTTACTCTTGGGGAAGCAAAGGCAAGCAAGACAAAGCATTTATCTAAAACCTTAGAGAAATTCAGGTGCATTCCACTCTGAGCTGTGTAAACCCAGCATGCTGTTTTAATGAGTAGTACAGACTTTTCCCACATTAGGAGAAACTTTGTTCAAGTTATTACTTTTCTGAGCAGAGCACAGATTTTAACAAACTGGTAGCTCTGCCAGAAAGCAACACTGAGGGTTTTTATTTTCTTTCCACCATTACAAAGTGCAGTCACATGCAAGTGAGCTTCTGCCTGTCTGCAGGGCTTGCAATAGTGAGAGGTTCTGGCAATAGCTGCACTCCCTATAGGATATATACAGCAACTGGGTCAGCCTGTTTACAAAATAGCTTGTGATTATCACAGCAGTGCTCAGCAGCTATGAATACATCATAGCAGAGTCTAATTAAAGACAGGCATAGCTAAAGCACTGCAAAATAAAGAAACAGGGGCCCTTAATGAAGCTGCTCAGGATTGGGAAGAGGTTAGTTTTCACTCTCAGTTAGCCCCTTGGAGGTCAGCTAACCAGGTTTATTCCAAACAAGAATTAAAACATACATCTTCTGAGGGCAGTCACTTCATTTCCTCAGGAAAAGTGACTTTTGTAACAAGACACAGCAGTTTCAATGGTGAAAAAAAATCATTTTAAGGGGAAAACTGAAAATAAAGATCTAGTTGAACTTGGTAATTTGTACATAAAATGGATGTACATAAAACACCATTATACCAATAGTTGTATAAAGCATAAATGTTCCTATCCTTATCCTTCAGAACATGGCCAGAACTCTCCTTCCTCCCTTAAATGCTGCTACTGCATTATACTTCTTGTGGTGCTTCAGGATTGACTCCCAATCTGTCTAGTTCCTGTGATTGATGAAATGCAGTCTTCAGGCCATGCCTATTCCCAAATGACAGAGCACAGGTTAGAAGGGAGGTAGGAAAGTGCTTATTTCTATCCCAGCTATGGAAAGGAGAAGGCTGTATTTTCTGGAACAAAATAGTTACGCTAATGCTCCCAGCAAGCAATGGATTATGCTAACACTAGGATATGCTCCAGTACTGGCTGAGTCATCATTATTTTAGGCTGAAACTTAGGAGAAGGGAAAACAGCCATTTTTGAAAAGACCAAGTTCTAGCAAATGAGTATTACAGAAGAAAAACCATGAAGAATTAGGCAAGGCAACCTCTCTTGTACTTTTTCAGAAAGAGGTTGGGTGTTTTTTCCTCCATCCATTTGCTTTTGTAAATGCTACACAAAAAAGGTGAAAATCAACGATTCATTCCATTTGTCTCTCATCTCCTACTTCACAGGCACTTCCATCAGTTTCATCATGTTGCACAAGTATTTTATGTGTTGCTATAAGTTACTCATAACCTAGTTTAAGACCATTCATACTTCCTTTACAGAACCACAATTCCCTTTTTGATGCATGCACACTTTTTGGTCCCTTGCGTGTTTATATTGTGAAAGCTTTAGGAGTTTTGGAGCACCAGAAGAGATGGTCTTGATTTTTCATCTGAAACAGCAGGGAAAACATTTTTATTTATCTTGGATTTAATTTTAGAAGGCACAAGGAGCTGTGCAGAGCTGCTGCAGTAGCTCTGCTGAAGAGGTTCAGAATGGGTCCTTATTTTCACTCCTCACAGTCCAAACCAGAAAGTGTCAGGCAGCAGCAATTTTTCTACTTGGATAATTCTCTTTCCTGCCCAGAATGTGAGTTCATGGTGCCCTTCTTCCCAAAGGTGTGTTCAAGGGAGGCAGACCCTTCCCCTCAGCTGCATGCTCATGTCCCAGGAGCCACAAACTTCTTGGCAGGCCCACCACAGGCTGCAGGTACTTCAGCACCAGACAGGTCCCAACCCACAGACAACGCACGGATGGAACACAAAAATGGCTTAAGAACATTACAGTTGAGCAGAAGTTGTAAGTTACTAATAGGATTTTAAATTAGAATAAGAGAGAAACTTAGCACTGCAGTACAGAGCAGTGAATATAAAATATTAACTTCTACAGCATTTGTTTGACTGTGGTGAGAACTCATGTACTTCTCCCACAACACTGCAGACTTCCTAAAATCAGCTTTTCTTAGAGCTTAGAAAAACAGGTAACATGAAGTAAGGACACTGAACAAGAGCTATGCAGCTCATCAGAAACACCTTTTAATAAAATCAGCACTTCTTCAATTAATAACCTTGGTGAGGCAGAGCTGTTGAGCTGTTACAAATTTACTTAGATCCACCAATGATTAATATTAGCAACCAAAAGAGCCTAGTGATAAAATCCCTACTGAATGCTAATAAAAATGTTCATTGTCTTAGGTAGTGTTTCATACATGTCTTCCAAGCAATCAGAATAAGTTTACTGTGAAAAATATTTAAAATTCTATTATTGCATGTAATAGTTCCATTATTATATGGATTTAGTTAATATTTCAGCCTCTTCTGTTGCAGTGTCTAAAAGTTTAGGGTACAATGAGAGTGCTGTGGGCAGGCAGTGGTTTGGGAAGTATTGTCCAGTGAAAAGCACAGAACAACAGGGTGCAACAGCAACTTAAAAACCTTAAAAAAAACTTGGAAAAAAAAGCACTAGAGCTACCTGAAATGAAACTAATTATAACAGATAAGACTGACAAGCAGCTGCAGCAGCAGGAATCCTTGGTTTTTTGTGGCCACACATAAAACAGTGTTGATATTAACACAAGAAAGTAAAACAGACAATGAAAGGCAAACAATTTCCAGATCAAGAAAAACTGAAATAGCTACAGGTGGTTTCAAGAAAAACACGGAGCACTTTTCCTTTTATTACTGTGCTGTAATATACAGTATATTTGAAGTATAGAAATTCAAAACCAGTAAAACTTCAAAGACCCAAGTGCATTCCCAAGGTGGAGTCCACAATTTCACAGTGTGTTTCCTGTGCCCCACACACAGCCCACATGCCAAGCCTTCTCCAGCCATTCCCCAGCATTTCCAGAGCAGTCAGTTACACTGTTCAAGCAGCACTATTTCTTCTTGAGAGCTCTCTTTCCTTCCCCCTTCTTTGGTTTTTCCTTCCCACGGAGCTTTTTCAATCGCCTCATCTCCTCCCTGAAGTCCTGATGCTCATCCCTAGGTGGGGGAGAAGGAATAAAGTTTATTCTTTTTCTTGGGATCCAGAGATATGAATTGATCTTTGAACTACATGCTAATGAAAAAAAAACAAAAATCAAAACTTTTTAACCGTGAAGTCCAAACTGAAGCTTGCTGCAATGTATTCCATGTCACTGCTGAATAATAACATGAGAGATTTCCTCTGACACTTCAGAATTAACAGGGTTGCCCTTTTCAGCAACAAAGGGTGTGTGCACATGTGTATTATTTCAATTGCATTTTTTGATCCTCTTTGCTTAAATGAGCAGTAAAATGCAAAAACCAGCAAGAGACAAGAGTAAGATTTTCCCCCTTGTTATCCAGCCCAGCAGTGCAGGCAGAGCACATTGTGCTCCTGTGTTCAGGCCATTAGCTCCTGGGGAAACAGGGCCATGCTAAGCAGTAATTACAGCACATGGCACTGCTCTCAGGTGACTTCAGGAATGAGCTATGGAGATGGCATCAGTACTGGGAGAATCATAATAAGAGAGTAAAATAGGAAGGAGGATGAAGGGGTTGACAGGGATAATTAATCCTCAATCACTTTCTAATAAATTCTATTAATCTGTCCCCATATTTTTTAGTGCAAAGTGATTTTCAAAAGTCACAACTGCATCCAATGTGGCCTAAGATTGCTGCACTGCTATTTTTAAACACAACTTCTCTAAATAGAAACAAAAAGCTTGTGATTTATAACCAGCCCCATTAGTCTATGATTCTTCATTACATTTTTTTTTTCTTCTTCCAACTCTCTGTATACAGCTAGAGAAGGAACTTAATAGGGGAAGGAGAAGAGTGAAGAACATCAGCTTCACATTGAGGCTTTCTGTGTAAACAAACAGCCAGTCTAGGAAGTGTTGGCACACCTACCTAAAGCAAGAGCATCCTGAATGCAATCCTTGATGGTTAGTATTGTCATACTAGCAATCTCTTTTGACTATACAGGGTTTGCAGTCTCACTTTTAAAGATTTTTTTAGAGCTACCTGATTGAAGTGAAAAAACTGCATTTGACTCCTGCTGATGTTTTTCAGCAGTACAATTCTCCCTGATACAGACTGTGGGAGTTAATTTAGAAATTAGACAACTGGTTTGGATGAAGTGGGAATTAACAAGACTATTTAAATCACATTTGAATTTAATTTAATTTATTTTGAAGAATAAAAAGGCCCTCTGGCCTAACAGAGACTTTCTGTCTCTTCTAAATTTCACTTATTAGCTACTGAATGACAGAAATATATGGTAAGTCTGGTGTTAACATCACCTCTTTGTAGCACATTCATTTGCCATATTCAGAACTACAGATGCATCTCCTGTCTATCAGAAAGGTTTCTTCTCTTCCCCACAAAGCAAAAGCAGGAACTATTTCTTAGGTAACTGCTTGCCCACAACTAAACCTCCAGTCTTTCTCACAAAAGCTTCCAATTATGATAAAAGTTAGCCAGCAGTCACTTTTGCTCTTATTGCCCTCAGTGCCAACAATCAAGTGCCTACTTCCATATGCACCATATTTAGAAGGAAACACTTCCCTTGAGGAAAACTATCACTGTGTCCTCTTTGTCACCATCCAGCCCCAAGGTGGTTTTATTACCTTTGTTCCCTTTCTGTCATGATTCGATCTGTGTATCCTCATTCTCTCCAAATGGCTTGTCCCAAGCTGCTTCCCTCCTCCCCCATGTCAATCCTCTAATTTCTGCTGATTCATTCCCCAATCTCCTCCCTGGACCCCTGTCAATCACTTGGCCTCCCATCCCCTCTTTCTAGAACCTTCCAGCAGGGGCGTCGAGTGATTGGTCGGAGTTCAGGGCCCTCCCTCAAAATTTTCCCCAATTCATTGCCCCCATGTCTATCTCCCCAGTTTCCACACCCCAAGTTCTCCCCACTGGTTATTCTGTGAATCCCTCTCTTGTTTCCATCCCCCTGCAAACAGCTGGAACAAGACTCCCACCCACCCCTTTCCCATCCCACCCTCCAAGCACCTGTAGAGGCCGAAGTAGCGGAGTTTCTTCATGAGGGCGTAGTAGGTGTTGTGAGGGGGGTACCAGTTGTGCACCTCGTCCCTCTTGGCCAGGGGCTGCTCGCTGAACAGCTTCACCACCTTCATGGATTTGGAGTCCGTGGGCCTGACCACGTCGCCGAATATCTGGGCGCTGAGGCGGGCCATGCGCAGGGCGTAGCTGGAAACGTTGGACATCTCCCCTGGAGCACTGGGCACACACACAGATGGACCTTCCTGCAAAAGCAGACACACAGCTCTTCACCCAGCTCACAGCAGAACCAGCTAGCCCAGATTTAAGGGCAAACAAAGGAATGTATCATACACTGAGCACTCATTTGACATCACACATTCCTTGCAAAAAATCAGTCTAATACTTTAGCGTGTAATCCTGCTGATAAAGAACATCTGCATAAATCCATGTCACAGACATCTTTTATGAAAAATCCTTTCCTTAGGATTTTTCCTCCTGAGAAGCTGCGAGGCCTCAGGAACAAAATGCAAACAATGATTAACTGCTGCTGTGGAATGCAACAGGTGCATCTGTGATTGGTCTCATGTGGTTGTTTCTAATTAATAGCCAGTCACAGTCCAGCTGGCTCTGTCTGGTCAGTCACAAGCCTTTGTTATCTCTTAGCCAGCCTTCTGATGAAATCCTTTCCTCTATTCTTTTAGTATAGTTTTAATGTAATATATATCATGAAACAATAAATCAAGCCTTCTGAAACATGGAGTCCACATTCTCGTCTCTTCCCTAAGACCCCTGCAAAGTGCACCACAAATTCAGGGACAATTCCCAGCCTACAGACAGCAATACCAACCATGGAAGTGCACTGCACCACAATTTACCATGGCTAGCATGGTTTATTAGCAGAAATCACTCAGCTTGCTCAAGACAACCCTTAAACTCCATCCAAAGGAACAATTACAGTGTGAGCTCTGCCAAAAACTGCACCTGTGTGATACCACCAACTGCTGCACAGGGTAAGGCACCATTTGAACATACAGAGAAAATGACCTGGGAAGTTTTTCCTCATGGAAGTTTCTCACCTTATTTAAAACATTGTTATAATCCATGTAACAATGGACTATAAACAAATCATGTTTCTTTGCATGAATCACACAGATCTTTCCCAACTCAATTCCCTCCCCTTGATCATCTCCATCTGCTTTTTCTCCATTCTCTTTTCAGTCTCTAATGATACCTATTCTTTTTAAGAGGAAAACAGTAGTTTTTCCATGCCAGATTCTTTTTTCCAAGAAAATAAATCAGCAGCTTCCCTGCTTATTCTCTTTCAGTCATCTCTCACCTAAAAAACTCTGCAACAAAAATGCCCCAAAGACAAAACCATTGGTATTAGGCCACCAGACACATCCATTCTGCTAAAGTAGCATAAGAAGGGTTTTCTCTCAGTTTTTCTAATCCTCCCCATTTTAAGTCTTCTTTACTCTTTCTTTGCAGGATTGGTTGTAGTAGACAAATAGGAATCCCATAATCCTGTATTTGAAGTAGTATCTTGTCTCTGCTTTGCCTTTTTGAATGACTGATAACATAAGTCTTCAGACAAATTAAGCAGGTTCCTTCAAGAGCATGACACTGAGGTAAAAGTTTAAAAATCTTGTTTTAAAAAATATTGCACAGGTGATTCCAGAATATGAGCATAACAAATTAAAAATCATGGATAAGAGCAATCGTCAGGACAGTGCTAAGTCCACTTCAGTGTGATTACACAGAGCCTGTTGTTTAATAACACAAATTTGGAGCATTCATAATCTCACATACATATATGTGCTCATTCGAGGACCTGCTTTGATTTACTCCTGTTGGCAAAGCACTCTAAAGGAAGCAGGAAAAAAATCAAGCATGAAAATAATTCAAGTAATTTGAGAAGAGAGAATAATGGTGAAAGTAACAAAAGGGAAGGCAAAGCATCAGAGAGACCTTGAGCTAAGGCAGCAGGCCTAGTGTGAGAACACAGAAGCTCTTAAATGATTGCAGGGCAGCACTTCAACGTGAGCATCTATACAGGGGGAAATAATCACGAAATTTTGGTAAATCATCTCTTTCAAAACAGCCTGTTCTAATTCCTGCATTCAGAGACAAAGCAACAAGCTGTCCCCCAAACTCTTCATCACAGGACTCCAAAACTGTGTCTTTATCACAAACACACAACTTGCTTAATCTTTACTTACTCCAGCCTTAAAATAAAAACACCTTTAGCTCCTGAATAACGCAAATTTGTGGTCTGAATAACCTGATTTTCACTTCTGACTCTCTAAAGAATCGTAACACTCCAAGCTGAGGCTGGAGACCTCCATTAACCCTTGCCCAAGTAAGAACACTTGGGAGAGAAGCGAAGCAAAGGCTGCAGACTCCCAAAGCTATCCATAGCCTGTTCTAGGGTGATTCTGTGAGATGTCACATCTGTGAGACAAAAGAGTACTTTCGTTTTTGTCACTTCCAGCAATGACATCTCCAGCATCGCCACTCGGAGCTGGCACACCTAAACCAAACCCAGCGCTCCGTGCTGCCGCTCCACAGCTGCCGGCTCCCTGCTTCCCCCTGGGCTGGCTCATTCTGTATTCCCGATCCACCCGCTTGTTTCGGAGCGCTCCCTTCTCACTGGGAACACGCCAGGAGAGCGCTCATTCCCCAGGAGCACGGGGGGAAGACCAGGCCGCTATGGAGCTCAACCCGCGGCGGGCCCTCAGGCCGGGCCGGTCCCGCTTCCCTGTGGGACGGGAGCGCCGGGACGCGGCCGAGAGCTGCGGCTCCCGGGGACACGGCCCGCCCGGCACCCCGGAGCCCAGACCCCGGAGTTCAGACCCGGAGGCCGGAGCTCGGCACCCCCGTTCGGCCCCGCTCACCCCGCGCTGGGCCGCGGCCGGAGGAGCGGCGGCGCTGCCGGAGCGGAGGTGGCGCGCACGGGTGACGCGAGGGGCGGGACGGGCGGCCGAGGGAGGGACCTTCCTCCTCCTCTTTCTCCTCATCCTCCTCTCCCTCTGCTCTTCGTCCTCCTTCCCCGCTTTCTGTGGGGCTCGCCAGTCCTCGCTATGGTGGAGCCACGGAATCACAGAATATCCCGAGCTGGAAGTGACCCTCAAGGATCACACCACGAGGGGCCCGCACCTGACCCTCAAGGATCACACCATAAGGGGGTCACACCCTCCTTGCGCCAAGAACAAAACCTTTTCGTTGTAACTCCCTTTCTTTCATTTGTTTCCCTCCCTGTTGTAAGCAGCTTTGGAGTTATAGGCGTAAATCTAATAAGTAAATGAGAAGAGTGGTTATCCTCGCGAAAAATGCGTATTTTATGATTGGTTTTTCGCAAATATTAAAATGAATATGATATGTGCTGTGTTAGAAAGTAATGCTGTATAAATTCCTTTAAGTAGTGTGTTAAATATGGTTTTGGGTTATAAAAAATGTTAAAATAGAAACTATGCTATGTAGGATAGTTTTTTTAAAGAAAGGACTTGCACTGAGATAGCAGCCACAGGACACCTAAATCTTTCAGAGAAAATGAATTTATTGCTCTCTTATCAGAAGAAACAAACTTCTTCCTGTCTCAAAGGCGCCATTAGGATTCAGAGGAAGAAGCTGACACTGACCAGACAGAATCCTGTGTTTGAATGGAATTTATGCATCATGTAAGAAATGTATGAATATGCAACAGGCTGTTGTTTTTAAGGGTTAATCCTCTGTTAATGGGTGTCCTTTTTCGGGCTTATGCTGCCCAGAAAAAGGTAACCAGACGTCCCTAACTCTTTGTCTGTATTGTCTCATATTGTCCTAATTGAAATTGTCCAAATTATTATTACTCTAATTGTATTACTATTTTTATAACCATTTTATTACGATTAAACTTTTAAAATTTTAAAAACAAGTGATTGGCGTCTACATCGCCATTAAAAGGATGACAAGTCTACACAGAGCCTTATTCTTTGGTTTTGCCAGGGAAGGGTGGTGTGAGATGTCCACAGTGACATGTCCAGTCAGCAGCCTCGCTCTATAAGAACATGTGCTCAGGTTAATAAAACCAAGCTGGCTTTACTCTTGGGAGAAGGCATGAGTTTAGACAGAGAGCTGGAAGCTGGGTGTCTTCACTCTTGACCAGGCTGCAAATCGGGATAAATGTCAAAATCTAGTTTTAATGAAAAGAGATGAAAGGGAGAGTTTGGGAGCCACAAATGTTTGTCATTCACTGTGTTTCCAAACCGCTTTGAGAGATTGTGTATCTACTCCAAATTCAGGGCTCATGTACTCCTTGCCAGTCCTTACTCTCATTACTTTTGCTTCCATCCTGCTGCTTGTTTTCGAAGATGGTTATTCAGCTGCATAAATATATCTCCCTTGGCAAGTTCACCTGTGCAATCTCAGTCTTTCAGCACCAGCGTCCTCTTGGTCTCTAGCTGCTGGTGAAGGTGGTGAGCTGGTGGCTCACCTTTGTGCCCCAAACCTGGGGTGGGGTGTGTGCCATGGGGAGCCCCTGGGTGTGGGGATGGGCACCTGACCCTGCCACGCTTCCCCTGGCACCTCTGTGGCCACTGCCAATCCCACTGGAGATGAGCTTTCCCAGGGCTTGATTTATGCTGATTTTTAATCAGTGCCAGGAGGTGCTAAATCAGACTCCGGGCAAACATCTGAGTAAATGACAATTATGTGATTGCATTTATATGCCAAACGTGTAATGCCATCGAAGGAGCAAATTGGGTTTGTCTGGCTCGCCCTGTTTTCTAGAAGAGCAGATTCTGCCAAGCATTGAGTAAATTGTTATTCTGTCATCCTTCCTTAATTAATTTTCTGTCACCTTTTCCATGCTTGTCACAGGCAGAGCAGCCTCATGGCCTGGGCAACCCAGTCCTCTTTCTTGTCCTTTTTGGATATTGGCATGACCCTCTAATTTCATTTATATTCCTGATCTAGTGGAAGGTGTCCCTGCCCATGGAAGGGAGGGGTTGGAACTAGATGATATTTAAGGTCCTTTCTGACCCAAGCCTTTGTATGATTCTGCGATTATTAAGAATTAACATTCATGGAATTTCTTTAGCCAGTTATTCAAACACTGTCATATAAAAGTTCTGTAGATATTCTAATTTTAAAATGTTTGCTCTAGTAAATCTTGCCAACCAATTTCATTACTGACTAATGGATGGAAAAGTGCTTCTTTTTTCTTTTCTTTTTCTGCAAGATAAGAAAAATGTCTCTTCCTTAATATTTCTAAGGAGGAAATAAAGGTTTTTAGCATTTCTGCCACTTGTGTGTTATTTTACCATCTCTAGACATACACTTCAGCATTATTGCACCCCTCATTTTACTGTCTGTAGTCACACCATTTATGCTTTTTCTGTAGTCTTCATATTTTGTATGAACAGAACATTTTTTCCTATATTTTTGCCTTTCTACATTATTCTATACCATGCTTTTAACTTCTGAGTGTTTCCTTCACCCTGCTGCTGAGACAAAGTCATCCTTCAGCCAAAATTGGCCATTTTGTTAATTAAGCAATCATGACTTTATGGAGTAAGATCATAAGTATTCTCATTTCCATATCTATCTCTATTTTTGAATCGCAATTTTCTCGTCATTCCTCCCATCTTGATGGAGAAGGTCTCTCCTAAGCTTCAGAGTGTGTGTGTGAGAGAGAGAGGGTGGGGGGGGGGAGAAAGAGAGACAATTTCCCTCACTGGGACTGTCCTTTGTCCTTTTTATAACAACTGTCCTTGCTATAATCAAATTATGATTGTTGGCTCCTAAACAAACACCCCCTTTTTGTTCTGTGATTAAGTTGTTTAAACACTGAGTTCAAAAATACTCCTTCCATGCAGACTGGATTAATGTCTGTCACAGAAAAGAAGTTTTTGCAAGGTGTAATGAGGCTTTTTCCTCACACAGCTCCAAACTGAGCACACTTCTGGTTCACTGGAGGGATCAGCAGCCTGATTCTCTGCAGCCAGCCCCACTCCATTCCACATCTCCTCAACAGGGTTGTTTGGAACAGGTTACTGTCTCTGCATCTCTAAAATAATGGTGGTGGTTTTGTATGCACTCTTACCTTCTCAGTCTTCAAATTTCTTTATGTTAAAGGATTGGGGCAAAGTATTTTAATATTGCATTTTGGTAAATCATTCTGCCTGATTCAGTAGTTACATCAGCTCAATCTCATTCCTCCTCATCAATGAAAATATTTTACTTACATGTTACCCACGCTCTGAAAACTGGCATATAGACCACTGGAAAACATCTTCCTCTTTCCCTCAAAATAGGGAAAGTTTCCCTCAAAATTGTTGCTGCCTATACTTGCAGGCTCCAGCATGGCCTGTTTGCTGTGGTGGAAGCACAAGCATGAAAAGGTCTGCATTAGTTAAATATTTCTGCCTTTTTGCTCAGTTGTTTCTCCTGTCAGCCATTCCTGTTATTATTATTAAATCAAAGTAAGAGTGTGCACTTACAGGAGCCTATTTATGTCACTGTAGCACTGTTGTTGCTGTGGTTATGAGGAGAATTGCTTGCAGAGCACCCAGCCAGGGTTAGCGTGCCAGTGAGGCAGCACACAGACACTCAGGGTGGAAAATCAGGGTCACAGCAGTCAACAAAACCACAGCTCAACACATCTGCAAATTTGCAGAGACAGAGAATGATCTGGTTTGTAATCCATGGACCCAAAAAGTCTTGCTCACCTTATCTGTGTCTCCCTGTATTCTGCCAGGGAGTGTAAACTCAACATCCCCACCCCAAGGTCTTCCCAGTCCAAATGAGACTTGGCATGCTGAGGGAATGGACGGTTGCAGCAGAGACTGATCCTTCCATCAGACAGGAATGGGTGGGTTTGTGATGAGCTGAATTCGATGGAAATGCTGTTAGATCCTCCTGAGCTTTTTGTTGCAAGCAGAGCAAAGTGTTTGGACTTGTTAGCAATTATTAACAAGGAAATCAGTGGGAGATGGGTGAGTGAAAAAGCTGAAAACCCTAGAAAGGAGTTAAAGGAGAGTGACATGGGGTAGAAGACAACATGGGCATTCTCTGTACAGGGCCTCTTGTGGAGGAAAGAAATGAAGGGAGTGGAGAGGCATTCATGGAATACATGCAAAGCAGCCAAAAAAAGAGGAAGAGACCTTATGATAAAGTACAATAAAGACCCTTTTACAAATAGTTGGCAGTAATTTTGTCTGGAGTTATATTTTTTGATCAATAGTGATCTGTTTATCTAGTTAATTCATCTTGTGTATGTATTTTATTTATAACTGAATGACAGCTTTAAGGCAAAATTTTGACAAAATGCAACGCTTGATCCATTGTCTGTTCTGAGAAGGCAAAGGTATACCCAGAAAGAAAAAAAGATCCTGGTGACAGTTTGCTCATTGGTGCTTGTTTATTGACATTTAGAGGAAAGCAGAGTCTGAACTTGTAGCATTTGATCTTGGAAATGAGGCATTTGAGCAGTACCTGTATGACAAAGTGATCAACTTCACTCCTAAGTCTTGTGCTTAGAACTACAGTGCTGTAACATGATCTCTAACATTTTCTTGCTATAAATACTGACATAAGGGAACAAAATCATCTGAGTAAGTAGAAGAACCCTCTGAGCATTTGGTAGAACTGCATTGGCTACATGCATGCTTAGAAATTATTTGTTATTCATTATGTGTTCATGATTAATTGTCAAACTTCAACTGTATTTTGTTGCACAGCGATTCGTGCTGAGCCACAGAGACATCTGAATTTCAAATCCCTCCGGAGAGGATGTGTAGTGTTAAGAGACTGACAGACTTTGGGTGGGCATTTGAAGGATATTTTGACTTTAAAGTAACTCATCAAACTAACGCTGAAATGGAATCCACAAAGATGTCACTATTAAGCACTGCTGCTCCAGCTATCCAACGCTGGGAACACTTGGGAGGGAGATGCAGCAGAAGAGGAAAACAGAAATTATTTTTCAAAGCCAGTTGGCATTTTGAGTTTATTGCTTTCCCCAACAGTCAGGCTGTCGAGGCAGCCTTCCCTCCCCCTGGGGAAGGAGAGCCAGTGCCTTTGTCTCTTGTGCAGTGCCCTCGGAGCGATGCCTGGGATGATGTTGGCAGTTCTGCAGGGGAGCTGCAACACAGCCATCTGTAATGGGAGAGGAGCTGTCCGGCATGGCAGGCACTGCACATGAGCAGGCAAAGGATGCTGTGCATCTCCACACACTTCTGTGTTTGTCATTCAGACTGACTACTTTGGAGTTCAACAATATGTTATAAATATATTGTCATGGTCAGGGATAGATTTCAATGAAGCACTTGAGGCTGAAGAGAGGGGATGTTTCTCAGTGGTTAGATGAAGGGTTTGGGAATGGGAATTGTTGAATCTTGGGAGGTTTTTTTGCAGCTCGATTGCTAACTCACCGAATGACCTTGAGCAAGTTAATTAACCTATCTGCCATTTCAGCCCTCTGTAAACTGGGGAAAATAATGTCTGCTTCAGAAATGGGTTGCGAAGATTAATTGATTCTTAGAAATGCTTCAGCTTCCCCTTGTGGAAAACACTACAGAAGTGTTGTTGTTACTTTACTAACAACATGCACATAAAATTTTTAAAGGCAACAGTAACAAAGACACATCTTTTTTGGCTGGAACAGAGGATTGCAGAGGGGAGGAAAAAAAAAGGAAAAATATTAAAATGACAGAATCAGCAAAAGAGAAGAAATAATGAAGACATCTGGCTCACTGCTGATAAAAGCTCTTGTAGTTTCTCTTCCATCATTCCTTGCAACACTCATCTGAAAGGACATCCACCAAGGCTTTCAAATGGGGTCAAAAAGCTGTTCATCTCTAATTCTGTTTGACCAAGTGTGAAAAAAGAGTGAATAAAAATGTTCCAGCAATAGAATTTTCAGGAATAAATCAATCTCTTAAACATAAAATCCAAGGAGATGAGTTGGGTCTGTTTGAGTTCACATTTCTGTTTCTTCAAGCTGAACTCTTCTCAAGATACTGTCCTGGATCTAGACCCCTTGGGTTTGTGAGCTGGTGGTTGCCCTGAGTTTCAGCAGACTTTGGTTTTGTATATTTCTGTATGTAGTTTGAATAACTATGTATTCTGTATATAGTTGACCTCTATGGCGTATTTCGATGCAGATTTCTCTCCATGTTTTCCTGGTTTAGGTCCCTCCTTGCCGTAGGATATCTTGACCAGTGCTGATCACAGGATTCCTCGTGAGGTCTTTGGGAGCACTCTGGGTAGCCACTCTGGCTGCCTTGATTTCTGAGTCAGCAGATTGTTCCAAGATCTGGTTTGACTCCCAGATACCCAGTAGTGCTCTTTGTAGACCTAAACATCATTGATCAAACTGAGTGTTTGAAGGCAGAGTTGTGGAAACAGATAATAGTTTTGGTTTTAATTTGGAGTTCTTCACTGTAGTCCTGCTGGGTGACAGGAGACTGCTGCTAGTTTTGTAACCAGAGCTGCTCTCTGGTTTAGAATTTGCCTGTCTAGAGAATCATAATCAATCCTGCATGCACTTCTCAGCCTCAGTTGCTTCAGCCTGTAAGAAGCATTCTACAGAGGCTTTTCCTGGTTGTTTTTTCTCTCTGACCTTGCTAGTACCCAGGCTGAGTAAGTCATGCTCCTATGCATGCTTTCTGGACATTTGTTCCCTTTTTCCTCAGAAAAATTCCTTCTTCAGATTTTATTTCTGTGAGTCCCAAATTTCAGGGGTTTTTTTGTTTGGCTTTTGTTTGTTTTGTTTGTTTGTTTTGTTTTGTTTGTGTTTTTCCTTTGGGAAATTTTGTTTCTTAGTCCTGAAACGTTATTTTTCTGGAAACAAGTAAATTCTTGTAGGCCAGTTTCTCTATCTTGGACAATCAGAGTATGGTCACTGAAGCTTGGTACTCCCCATGGTTTCTTGTTTGGTGGCCAATGCAGCAAAGGGGAATAAATGCCTGCCTTTTGTTGGGAATTTAGCTGCTAGAAAATGGAAAAGTACAAAACCATGGCTAATTCCAAGTCCTGCACCTGCACAGATAACAGTGTCCTTGGGCCTAGCTGTGGTATAATAACAAACAGTGAAAGAGACATGAGAAAAGAGAGTGTAACCCCTAAGGAATGAGGAAGAGTTAATGCTATAGTTTAACCAATAGATTGCCTGGCTTACAGAATATTCATAAGCTTATTATTTGCTGTATAAGTGTTTGATACTTTCTTCAATAAACGGGACCAGAAAGACCTGAGGGACCGGGACCGGGACCGGACCGGACCTGACCTGAAGGGCCTGTGATGAACCAGCTGGTGTCCTGGTCCCCTTCCTTCGACAGCCTTTCATGGCCCAGCAGTTCTCACTGGGACAACTTCAGAGGACGAGGTGTAATTGTGATACCACAGTTCTGAAGCATGAGGTAGGGAAATGAACTGCACAAATAGATGAGCTCTGAAGAACCAACTGCTTTATTTTGATGCAAATGTACTCGGTGATAATAAATGAAGAGAGATAAATGCAAAACTGTTGAAGATGGCAGCATGCTTGTGTCTAAATAGAGAGTTTATCATCCTAGATGTCAGCTGCTTTTACAGCAGCACACAATGTATTTTAATATACCTTTTTAAAAAAAAATATTTAAATGAAACTACTCTGCTGGGACTTCAAAGTCTAATAGAATAGGTGGAGACTGAAGTCTTGCTTCTGAGTCTTGTTCCAAAATGCACTGCTTTTAGAGAATATAATTTTTCCAAGCAGGTGCTGGTTTTTGTTTTGCTTACTGGTTTTCTCTCCAGTTGCTTCTGTGATGTCTTCTTATGATCTATGAATTCTGATTTTTAATCAATCATTGTCCTTCTTTTGTGACTAAAAGAAGCAATTAATTTAATTGATATCTGAGAGCAAATCACAGGTGTGATACACTCACTATGAAAAACCGCATTGTGCATCTACAAAGGCTGTGGCACTGTCTTTCACTGCATTAGCTCTCAAAACACTGCTGGTAGAAACCACGTCCAAAAATCTCTCTGGGAATGAACAACGTATTCTGAAATCTTTCAGAAGTTTAGGGAAGGTTGCGCAGTGTGACTTGCCAGGTCAAGCAAACTAACAGTACTGCAGATACACCTTTACATTAGGCTGCCTAGATGAACTACAAATTGATGCAGTACAGAAAAAACAGAATTAATCAGACTTTAATATATTGAAGATCAATGTGTTAGATGTAACTTTAAGAATAAAAGCACTTCTTCCCAAATATGCTTATTTTTGGCAGACAGAGGTCTGAGCTTTTGCTCTCAGTCAGTACTCTTTGGCCCTAATATTCATCTCTGCCATCCTGGATTCTTCTTGCTATTTCTATGAGAGTCACAAGATCTATGAATTTTAATGAAGTGATATCTCCTGTTTTCAGCTGAGCCCAATGGTGGTGATGTTGAGAACCATCTTGCTTTCTTAACTGGCTTTGGGCAGCAAGTGACCTTGCTGTACAACTCCTGCATTCAGAGCAGTGTCACCTTCCCACTGCAGCAGGCAAGGGGATTTTCCTGCAGCAGGATTTGGGTGGGAGCCTGAGCTTGATGTATCCAAAAGGGAAACAGGGGGAAGCAGAGATGGGCTTGAAGGAAGCAGCAGTCCTCATAGCAAGGCTTTTGGGGAAACAGGTCTGTTGGTGTGGAAGCCTGTCCAGCTCAGAGGAAAAGGATCTGTAGAATATGAAGATGTTGACTGCCAAGCTGGCAAGACAGTAAGCAGGACACAGAGTGGCTGCTGTGCTCTCAGAGAGCAGCAGACTGGAGCGGAATCTCTGCTTGTGAAACCTGGGGGGGCTAAGATCTGTTTTTCGTTGTAGGGAGATGAATTTGAAAGAGCCTTGAAGGCTAAATATTGCCCATGTGCTTTAGTGGAGTTGTCTCCCAACAGAATTTCTCTTTCAATAGAGGCTGAAACCTGGGCAGCTTAGGCCTTTTCTTTTTCTTTAAACCTTTCTTGTTTCTCCTCTGTTATTGGAAGCACTTGAATGTTTACCCAGGACTCAAGAGACCTGAATGGCTTTCCTGAGTATTTGACTTTAGAACTCAACGTGTCAAACGCTGGATCATGGCATGATCATGGCATGATCTACATTTAGTGTTGGAACCCAGGGCATCCCTCTGGCTGCCCTGGAGGGCTCGAGCCCCTGGCAAGGAGCTCAGAGACCTTGGCACAAAGCCAAATACACCTGTGCCTTTGATTTTAACCCATGGAGAAAATTACCAACTTTCTGTGAAGATTTACAAGCCATGAGAGTTTAAGTAGAATGATGGTTAGTTTGTCACAAGGTAGAAAAGTAGAATTTTGGGGTTTTTAGAATGAGGGTTCAGAAGCCAAGGTGGAGGGATTTGGGCGTGCCTTGTCCTTCTTCTTTCTTCTTCTTAGCCTCCATCTTCTGCTGTGATGGTGGCACTTTTGGGTTGGTTTAGAGTAGAAACACACTGTCTAACATAGGTGATAGGTATTGGAAAATTATTGTAAATAAAGTACACATCATTTTTAGTATAAAAAGATAACACCACCTCTGGGGCAGTCGGTGTGCCATGAACTGACCTGCCAGACAGATCTCAGCAGGTCAGAAAAAGAATGTAATAGATAACAGAGAATAAACAACCTTGAAAACCAGAACCTTGAAAACCAGAACCGAAGAATCCTGACTCCATCTTCCATCTTGGGCCTGGGAAAAAAAGACTTTCCAACACCTGGGGGTCATCTTGACCACAGAAACCCTGAGAATTTAGGTCCTACCACATGGCTTGTGGAGGGATAGAATGTAAAAAAATAAAGACAGTGCAGAAGGTAATCTCACCCCTGAGGAGTTGCAGCTGCACTAATTACCAAAGATTAGGAACAGGCCTGCCCTTAACAAGCCACAGCTGTGTCCAATGAGGGTGAGTGATATAAAAGAGTGGGTTAGCTAGATGAGAAGGGAGTTGAAGTTTGTTGGTTGTGCTGTGAAGAAGTCAGTGCTGTGAGGAGATGCCCATGAGAAATCACTGAGAAGGTATGGGACTTTTGTAATAAGATGACAACACTGGCTGAAAGCACTAAAGCTGCTGGCAATGCCCTCAGAGGTGAAGCAGTATCTCCCAAGTCCTTCTGCAGTTTAGCACAGTGCCCACACACACTCAGGCTTAGTGGGGGCAGTGCAGAGGTTCAGGGATAATGTTTTCAGCAGGCTGAGTTTGCCTACCTGGCCTTGTTTTTGGTGCCTCATAGCTCTGCTGAACTCCAGCTGCTTGGGCTGACATTTCCCAAGCATGATGTCCTCACTGGGAAGTCCAGGGAAAACTTTTCTTTAAAATAGTTCATCCTTGTTTTGCCTGAGCTTAAAAGCATTCCTGGAGCTGTTCTCATGAGGAGCAGTGATTATCATACATAGCCATGTCCATAGTGCAGCCTTAGGTTGTTAACAGTGATGTGGGTTTGACAGTTGACAGCTAAATAATGAAGAGTAAGTTTCAACAGGAGAAAGCAATTCTAGTGGAAAGCCAACAACCTTTTGTTTTGTTTTGCCTTTGGAAAAGCAACATTATACTGTGGCTTGTTTTGACTGTGCACTGTCTTTTACTGGTCTCTGTGTGAGGCCATTTAGTGTTGGCCACTCCCTCTGCTTCATTGAAAAATATGACATAGGACTTCTCACCTGCCTGTCCTCTTGCCTTCTGCCCAGCAATTCATTTTGGTCCCTCCAAAACCAAATCTGTTCTTTTGATAGTGCGCTCCATTCAGTTCCTGACCCCTGATCAATTCTGCCTCAGCTCCTGTGTGCTTCCGCTGTTCATCACAGCCTCAGGTCAGTAAATGAGGACTCTAGGAAAACACCAGAATAAATATTGCCTGAGGGCTGCTGTTCACTTGTGACCTGTGGTCATGAGGTGAAATCCTTGATCCCATCCTGCTTTCTGCCCAGATTCTGTTTTCATTCATGGTAGGTGTCAGATGAACCAGGACTCTGTAGCCCTGAGATGGTGGCTGTTTGGTGGATTGTGACCATGTTCACAGGGGTCTTAGGATGAGGGTCTGACTCCATGTTTCAGAAGGGTAGATTTATTATTTTATGATATCTATTGTATTAAAGCTATACTAAAAGAATAGAAGAAAGGATTTCATCAGAAGGCTAGCTAAGAATAGAAAAAGAAAGTGATAATGAAGGTTTGTGTCTCGGACATAGAGTCTGAGCCAGCTGACTGTGATTGGCCATTAATTACAAACAGCCACATGAGACCAATCACAGATGCACCTGTTGCATTCCACAGCAGCAGATAATCATTGTTTACATTTTGTTCCTGAGGCCTCGCAGCTTCTCAGGAGAAAAAATCCTAAGGAAAGGATTTTTCATAAAACATGTCCATGACAGTGGACGGTTTGGAGGCTGAGTGGTGAGCCTAGCAGATGAGGACAGGCAGGAAAAATCATGGTCACAGGCATTTAAATTGATATTGAAAGCTGGATTTTATTTCACCCTTAGTGAAATGTGCTGTTATGAAACTTGGTGACTCAAAAAAATTACTTTCTTCCCCACTTGTGTCCATGTGGTCCCCATTTTCTGTGTGTCCACTTTAAGTCATCCATTACTGATTGGTAGAAATGCTGCCCGCTGTGCCTAGAGCAAAAGGTGAGCTGTTCTCTGAGGAAGGAAGGTGCTAAGTACTCTGGAAATTTAGGTTCTAAGCTCCTTTAATAGAGTACCCAAAATACACTGACATGTTTGAAAATACTGCCTTTTATCTCGGTCCCTCAGCAGGGAGCTGTGAAGATAAGTTCCTTGATGTTTGTAAAAAACCCCCCAGCCCTCCAACACTACAATTAGAGCACCACTATAGAAAAGCCCATGAGGAAATTAATCATTCTGTATGCAATGCAAGATCTGGATGCTCTGCAATAAATAGTACATGCACCACACATTGGATGATAAGGATAGGAGAAAATTTGAATAGTGTTCATTAAGTGAGCAACATTCCTCCTTTGCACTGTAAAAAATGGGAGGCCCATGGAAACAAAAATTGTGTTATTAAAGATTGTATCATAGTGTGTTTGTATGCTGGGCAAATTAATGCTCCATGGGTGATTGGGTGGTTTTAAATCTGGCTTTCACTAACTTGCTTAACTTTGCTATCCAAATGCTGTTTTTTTAAATTGGGGGTGGGGGGGGGAAGAAAAACTAATTTCTTTGGGGAGTTGCCAGTGGGGAGGACAGAGGACATCCAGCAAGGTGCTGTTGTGTGCAGCAAGATATCAGTGTGTGCACAGCTACATGAGTGTGTAGACAGCTGTGTGCCTGTTCTCTCTGTGTGTGTAGCCTCTGTTTATGCAGCTGGCTGATGCTTCCCTTTGGAAAACTCTTTTTCTATTAAAAAAAATAAAATAAAGGACATTGACAACTGGTTAATATCTGGGGTTTGGATTACGAACTTTTATATGGTGTTTTGTGGTTCAGATCTTCCTTTATAGAGCCTCTGTGTGGTTCTGAGTCACCTAAACACCCCAAATCTGTTTGAATGATGGGTCAAGTGACTGTGGGAGTTCTCATCAGATGTTTTTATGGTAACACCTTTTATGGCTGTGTTATTAGAAGGGCTGACATGCTGAGGATTCCCAGAGACCAGTCTTCAAGGTGCACTGGAATGATAAAAAATATTAGTAGACATAATTTGTTATATCTGTGTTTGGTTTGATTGCTGTCTTGTGTTTGAAATCCTGTAATTAGGGCAGCAGACTGCCTCCAGAGCCAGTACTGCTTCAGGTAATACAACACTAGGACAAGTTCCTTTGGCTTCAGTAGGTGATTCTTTACAAAGAGTGAAGGCTGGAGCCCATGAAAATGAAACAGCACCTCTGGGCAGCTGAAGATCACAGAGAGAGCAGGGAAATACTGAGGGTCACCTCTTCCTGTTGAATAACTGAATTAGAAGTATAGATCCCTGGGAATGGGCAGCACCTTGGCTTGCTCGATCCCCTCCCCCACTAGATGGCACTGAATTCTTTTTCTTTAAACGGAAAAAAAAAAAAAAAGACGAAGAAAAAAATATGGTGGAGGTCATTTTGATGTAGAAAAGACCCCCAAAAAACCAAACAAACAAAAAAAAAAAGGCAAAAAAAAAAACCGGACGAAGAAAAGCAAATTACAATCGGTTGTGCATTTACTCAGTCCATTTACTCTGCCCTTCCCCTTCCTAGCTCCCACCTCTGTGTGCCTTGTAGAGGCGCTGGCTTTGCTTTTGTGTCTGGAGCTCTCTGGGAGCGGGAGGATGCTCGGGAGGATGGAGGATGCAGGGCGGCCCTGGCTGCAGGGCTCCGTCCGCAGGGAGCTCCAGCCCAGGGCTGGGCACAGGGATCGCCCCTGCTGGAACTCACCGGGCTGCGCTCGCTGTCCCGCTCCTTCGGACATGTTTTCCTGGGCTCTCTGCCTTTCTCCGCGCATCACTGGAATCGTAACCCGCAGAAAGCAAAGCCTCAGCTCTCGTTCCGTCGCTGAAACTGCGTTTTCAGCCCCTGATTCATTTAAGAGCCGTGAATTAGCTCCCTGTGCGGAGATGTCCTTAATTCCCTGTAGGGAGCGGTTCCCATGTGGCGTGCCCAAGTGTGCGTGGAGGGGTTGTGGGGTTTTTAATTTATTTATTTTTAAATGTCTTTATCCCAGCTTACATTCATCGGCAAGGATTGGTTTTTTCCCCACCGTGGTGAAGCAGGGGTGGGGTGGGAGGAAGAAAATTTAATAATGATCTGTTTGTGCTGAGAAGGGGCTGTCTGTAACAATCCTGGTTAGAGACGTAGGGAAGGCTCCTAATGCCTGCAGCAAGCAATATTCTCCCTCCTGAAAAAAAGGGAATAGTGATCATGATGAAGGGAAAAAAATGTTTAATTCTAAGAGTTAGAGGAGCTAAAATCCAACAATTTCTTTTACAGTTACATGTTTAAGGTGACTTGTAGAAAGATATAGACTGCATCTGATACAGCTACAAATGCAAGCAAAAAAAAAAAAAAGGCATAGAAACTGCCAGTAAAATGCCTTTTCAGAGAAAAAGATAAAACCTGGAACTGAATGTCAATTTTTGGCTTTCAAACCCAGGCTTAAGAATGAGAAGAGGGAATAAGTCTGGCTTCTTCAGGTACAAAAGTCCTCCTGCCCCAAACTGTCTTGCTGTCTTGGAAAACCTGGCACCTGGACCTCCCTGGGTCCAACCAAGTCTTGGCTCTTTGGACTGTAATCCTTGTTTAGCAAGAGGGAAATGTCTTGTGTGTGATTCCATTCTATGGTTTTCCCATCATGTCACATATCTTTGGCCAGCGCCATGAGAAAAAACAGTTCTAGTAACCGAGTCCTCCATTCTGCTCCTAGTCCCAGTCTTCCAGTTCTGTCTAAACTGGATGTTTAGACAAAAACAATTTTGTTTTCCAGTTCAATATAAATAGAGAATAAACATAGCAGGCAGGGTTTTGTGCTTGAACAGAAAATCCAACGATCAGCTGAAAAATATGGTTGGTAAAATTAGGCCTGTTCCCTGTTCTCATCCTTCAGTCTGGGACTTGATGCTAAAAATTGACAAAGAAATTCAGGTGCATTTTCATCTCAGTGTGGGTGTGATACAAGAAACCTCCATATTCGTCATCTTCTTATAGGAGCCAACAGCTTTTTGGCCACAAAACTCTAAATTTAATCTTTGAACAGACAACAAGTATGGCTGCTCCAGGCCCCCTGTAACATCTAATTCTTTTTATCTACTGACATGCAGTTACTTGGAAAATCCAGTTATAGAAGTGGATCCATCTGTGCTGAACTATTTTTAAAAAAACCTGAGATCCTTAAATATTGGCTGTTATTATTAACAACAAAGGGAAGTTACTGCTAAAAAAAATTAAACTAAGCCCTTTTTTCAGGAAAACTCTTTAATTTACCTAGGTTTTTCCAGATACAGTGAATATTCATAACACAATACTGAAATTTCACAATACATCTGGTTCAGTAGGTGCAGGTGATTATGACCTTTATGGTTTGGATGACTGACTTTTCTTTGTCAGTTTCATAACCCTGTGAAGTGGTTAGAGAATACAGTACATTTCACACAAAAAATGATTTAATGGCACAGATATTCTTCCATAGCTGCAAATCCCAGTTTATATGGACCCTGGTTTTGCCAGGTAAAATGGGAGATACTTTGATTTTTTTCTATAATACAATTTGGTTTAGTGCCAAAAATTGTTATGATCCAGCCATATGGGTTAATTTTTTACTGATGCAGCTGTATTCCACATGACAATCCAGGTATGTATTTCTGATACACAAAGAGCTATCACATCTGCTCTCCGCACTGGAGCAAGTATAATTCGTGTGGCTAGGGTTAAAAGCTAGCAAAATCCCAGGGTTCCCCTCTTGGGGCCAAGAGCTGTCACCAGCCCCAGAAAGGCTGTTTATTTTCTATTCAGATGACACAGCTTGGGGTTCAGGGGCCAAAAGCTGGTAGGATCCAGTGTGGATGTAGATTTTTGCGGCATACATCTATGGGGAGACATTGGGCTGTGGACTTTTTGGTGCAGTAGGAGCAGCTGCATTCTTTGCCTTTCATGCTGTCGAGTCAGTGGGAGCCAAATATTGGTTGGAGCTGACTTGGTTTCTCTGTCAGCTGCAGGATGCTGTGGTACTCACAGGTCAGGATGTGCCAGCTTCCAGCCCTTTTTGGTGCAAGGGAAATGAACATGTGTATTTCTTTTTTAAACAGTGCATTTCAGAGTCTGGAGGCTTCAGCTTTGTGGATCACACAGAAGGTCTAGAATCCAGGATTTTTTTTCAAGCTCACTCTCTCTACTATGTAGCAGGTTGGGATTTATTTTTTGGTGCAGTGAGAAACAGCTCCGCTTGTTTTGGATTTGGTTGACATAATGTAAGGGCTTGTGATCAAGAATGATCAGGATCCAGCTAAATCCAGGTTTTACATTTTCCCCTCTTAAGAGAGTAAGGCTTCGACATTTCCTGCCTGGGAAGTGGTGCAGTTTATCTTTAAGGAGGATAGAGAAATAAGAAATGAGTCTCACGTTGCATGGGTGACATCACTGGCTTTTGGCTCAGCGCTCTGTATGCTCGGTCTGTAGGCTTCGGCCAAGGCTGCAGGGCTCGGTGTTTGAACAAGGAAACATTCCCAGGTGTACAGAAGATTGGATTTGCTATTATTTGGGTTAAAAACGGTGAAATGAGATTTCTAAAGCTTGGGGACTTCAGCTCGCCTTCTGTTGCACTTGATGTCTACAAGATGGGTGAGTTTTTCCCATTAAAGAGAAAGGGAGTGAAAATTTAAGGAGAAAAAAAAATATGTCTGAATATATAACTACCGATGCCGGGGATACGATCCGTACGAAGCTGCTGAGCTAAAGAACCTCAGCTCCGACGAGGAGATCGGGCCATATGGCAGAGAAATGGTGCAGCCCTCAAGCTGTTGACAACAGTTAGGGGCTGCTCTCCTCTCCCCGTGTAAGGTGTGTGGCTCCCCCCCACCTCCGCCCCTCCGCCCCGGTTTGTTTTGGTTCGGTTTCCCCCGACCTCCCTCCCTCCCTCCTTCCCCTCCCCGTTCCTCAGCATCCTCTCCGCCAGCCGTAGCCCTGCCTGCCTTCATCTTGCAGATGGCTAGCGTGCCGCCGTGTTAGGAAAACTGTGCACAACACATCCCAGCGCCGGGCACGGAGGAAGCCTTGCAGCTGCCGGCGGAAGGGGGGGCAGCAGCGTGTCTGTGTGCGAGTGTGTGGAGGGAGGAAGGAAGGATGCCGGGGCCCAGGGCAGCCCCCCGCGCTGCCTAGCGGGCCGGCGGCGGCTCCTGCCCGGCCCGGAGCCGGGGCTGCCCGCGAAGGAAGGCAGAGCCGCGATCGGCTGCCCGGATGACAGCGCCGCCGACTAACGCGGGAGAGTGAATGGCAGGGCTGGCAGAGAGAAGCCGAGGTGCCTCCGAAGCCAGGATGCCAGCGGCTGTCGGCGAAGGCTGCTGAGGGAGAGAGCCGAGCGTGCCCGCGTCCCCTGAGGCAGCCGGGCAGGGGATGCTTTAACCACGATCTCAAACAGCAGCGGCGGCGGCAACGACAACAACAACAGATTGCTCCCCCCCGCCCCCGCTCCCTCCCTTTCGACCCCGCTTTAAACCCAAGCAAGTGACCGACCGTCCAGACGATGATGCTCTTGCTGAGCCGCTGACAAAGAAAAAGCGAGTCACCCATTCCTGACACCGGGACAACTGGCTGCTTGCAAGTGGGAGATGTCAGGCTGTTGAACTTTTCTGTCCTGTGATGATGCTGTAGTGATCTGAAGCCATCTCTTCTGGATTTCTGGGTGGGCCAGATTGAACGAGATTAATGGACTGATCAGCCATCGGGTCTCTTCAGGGGGATTCATCCCTTCAGCCCCTGTCACTGGGGTGCTCGTGGTGAAAGGCTGTTTCTCCTCACCAGGTCTCCTCTGCAGAGGAGAAGAGGCAGATGAGACTCCAAGACTGCCTCCAGGGCAGAACTTTGTAGTGCTCTCAGCATCCCTCTGCAGCGTGGATGTGAGCCACGGGAGTTGGGGATGTTTGAGGCGGTCTGTGCCAAGTGACACCCAGCAGCTGCTCCGCTGGTTTTTGCGTGCTCTCACCCCCAGTGGCTTTGCCTGTTGTGAAGATGTCCATGGTGTTTCTGTGAAGCTGAGGCATGGCTGCTGGAAGGTTACTGCTCTATGCTGGCCTCTCTTTAGCTCTGTGTGCCCTTGGCATGCTGGCTGTGGCAATCTGCTCTGACCATTGGTACGAAACTGATGCCAGGAAGCACAGAGAGAGGTGCAAGAGCATCACCACTAAGAGAAATGATCCTGGCTTCATTTATAACTCCAACAACAACCTGCCTCTCAGGGCCAGCAGGTCTAGGTTGGACCGCTGGGAAGGGAAACTCCTCTTGGCAAGGAACAGGAGGCAGATCTTTGCTATGAGCGCTGTCGACGAGTGCAACAGACAGTACAACTCCACCAACATGGGGCTCTGGAGGAAATGCCACCGACAAGGGTTCGACCAGGAGCTGGAGGAGCTGATTGCCAAAGGTAAGGGCTGTTTTTGTGACCAGATGAATGTGCCAAGCTCTCCTGAGCTGAGCAGGGGCTGAGCAGAGCCATTTGGGCTCACAGATGGGAGCTGGCGTCTCTAGCCAAGTGCCTCTAAATGCAATGGGTGAACTGGCCTGGCTGGGCACTGCTTCCAGAAGCACTGCCAGGGCAATTCCCCACAGGATCTCTATTCCTGGGGTTTGGGAGCAAGAAGGCAGTGAGGGTGAGAACACACACGCCCCAGAATATCTTTTTCATGCCTCTCTCTAATCTGTATGTAGTCTTCCCATCACCATGGTATCAGATTATTTCCACACACAAATAAGAAGCATTCATAAGGAGACACTGTTGCATTTTTTTTTTTTTTTTTCAGTTTGTTTGACCCTGGTGGCTTGGAGGCTTTTTATTTTATTGGAGGCTACATGTGTCTGTGTTTCATCGCTGCTTTGCTGAATATCCTATCCATCCTGAAATACACCATTTGCAGTGCTCACATGTAGGCTTTTTCTATCCTCAAATGGAGAGTAAACAAAGAGAAATGCTAAAGAGCAGGAGGATACCCAGCTTGCTGTTTACACTGAGCTATGCTTTGGAATATTTTCAATATCTACAAAACATTACATGAATTTATTGGAAACGAATAATTTTCTCTTGGGGTGGTGATGCATCTGTTTGCCTGTAGCATTTTTGTGCTTTTTTTTCCCTGTCTTTTGGTCCTTTGTCTTAATTGCTCCCTCAGGGTAGTGGCTGAAGGTGATGGTCATTTTGCCCCGAATGTTTCTTTGATCTGAAGTATAGGAAAGGGAATACATGCATAAACCCCTACCTAAACAGAAGATGCCTGTTTTTGCAGGATGATGAGGGTTTCAGTAAAGGATGATGGCATCTTTGCTACCCACACCATGGTTACTCTGTACTACAAAATAACATTTCCCTCCCATGGTTCTTCTGTTGCAATCAGAAGATTCCCCATTGGTTTATTTGCATTGTAGTGAAACCATTGCTCCTTGCACAGTGCCATCTTCCAAAATACTTATCTTCCAAGTGTTCTCTATCCAAAACTCACTTGATAGCCTTCATTAATTCCCTCCTCAGACATTACAAGTGGAATTATTGCATAAAGCTACTTATTCAGGAGGGGTGTTCTCACACATGTGCCCATGTACATGTTTTGTTCCACATGTTTTATGAGTGAGCCCTAGCTGTGAGTAGCAAGGTAGAAACTTGTACCAAGCCAGTCCAAGCAGGTGGTGTACCTGGATCACTGCTTGGGATCCTGTTTCTAGGGACCCTTCATATCCAGCTGCTCTTTAACAACTCCTAGGAAATAGATTGGGGTCTTCAGCCCCATTTTTAAATGGCAGGTGGATGTGTCAGAAGCCTGTCAGCATCCAGACAGCCTGCTGCTGGTTTCAGTGCCAAGGGAGTGATTCCTGTTCTCCATCTAGGTGAGGATGGTGGGTGCTGGGCTGGCCATGGTGAGCTGCTTGCTCTGCCACGTGTGCTCGCTGTGCTCGGGGCATAAACAAATTCAACCTTGACAGCGGGCAAACATGTCAACAGAGCTCACCTTTGCAAATGGAGCTGTGGTTATTAGAGAGGATTTTCAGCCTGAAATAAGTGAGACTCTTTCCTCTTTCTCCACCTGCCTTGTCCTGGGAGCAGGAATGTCCATTTCTCCTGCCAGAAACAGCTGAATTTCTGTGTCTCAGGGTTATGTGTAATGGCAGCTCTGCTAAGTGTTACCCACAGGGAGAATGTGACAAAGCAAGATGAGGTGGTTGCATGCAGGAGAAGGTGGTCTTTGAAAGAACTTGCTGTAGTCTGCTTGTGTTCCTGTATGTGGGAATGAGTGTGTGGAGTAAACTGAACACCCAGCAGGTAGCCAGGGGTTCCCTGGGCCCAGTGCAGTGAGTGTCCCTGCACACACCCCTGTGTAGCTGTTGCTGCAGGTGGCCAGGCAAACCCACTGCCCCAGGTCAGATGTGCAGCTTGTGCACGTAAAGGAGCTGTGTGCAAATATCTGGGTGTGTCACTCCTTGCCTGCTCTAAGTGTTTTCTGATTCACTTCTAGCAAACTTCATTGTAGGATGAGAGAAGTGTTCAAGGAGGGAGACTTGTAACATTAAACAGCAGCATTTTAGTTCATTTGCTGGCCTTTCTAGGGTGAGGGTCTGTCTATGCTGTAGCTCTCAGCCATGAGGAAGAGTCATCCATATAGAGGTATAGCACATATAAATAAATATATATACGCTTTGGCGCCTCTAGACTGAAACACAGAAAAAGCAAGTATGAGGGCAATTCAATAAAATAAAGTGTTTGACTTGCTCAGAAATAAATAGAGATGTTTCCTTTTTGACCCTCACTTACATGGTGAAAGTAAAGTAAGTGTTGCTGCTGTCCAGTGCTGAGAAGAGCTGTGAGCTCAAAACAAGGCAGGTATTCCAGGTACATACCAACAGGATATATCATGAAGGTAAAAACTAAAAGTAGTTTTCACTTCCATGACAGATCCTTTTTTGGGGTTTAGGAGCTGCAGGGATGGGTGTGTGGACAGAATATGGCATGTGCAGATATGAGAGGCTGCAGATATTCCCTGTGTAGTGTTCAAATAACCTGACTGGGGCACATATCCTTACACAGATGAAATCACTCGCTATGAGATCCAGGGCAGATAACTTATAAAAGAGGATGGACACACAGCTTTAACTCTTATTCCTCTGTTAATTTAATGTAATATACCTCTTGCAGAAGTGGATAAACTAATGCAGGCTCTGGCCTCAAATATGGTGTGTAATGTTAAATATAATTGAATATAAATTTTATTGGTTTGGTTTTTTGTTTGCTTTTAAAGCTGGACAGGATCTGTGATCCATTTAGTTTAAAACAGATCCTACATTTTTCCCTAGGCAAGACTTCCAGTATTGAGAATGGTCTATTGAGATTTGTCTATCAGAGTATAACAAAAAATGGTCATTAAGAGCCTAACTAGCTTTGCAAATACCCTGCAGTTATTCTGCTTATGAACTCTGCTGAAATTAATACAAGCTATAGGCAATGGCTTGTGGCAGGATCAGGAACTTGGCAATCTTCTGATATCAGTGATTTTAAAAACCAGTTCTCTTCCTGAAGAGGTTGGGTCACTTCTGTAATTCTATTCTGTATTTATTAATTTTTACTTTCTGGGAAATAAATCAAGACCTTTATGTTGGATTAAGCTAGAAAAGCTGGAGATCTGTTGCTTCAGGTTTTTTTATATATAGGTATAATTGATAGCAGTAAATATACAAAATAGTAGGTCCAATTTTTATTTCTCCTTTACTTTTTTTTTTTGTGTTTTCATAGAACCCATGTGCATGATTTAAACTAATACAATTAGTTAAATAGGCAGTGAATTAAAAGATATTGTCACAAGTAAGAATACTCAAGGAGAGGCAGACTAGCATGAGACCAAAGACTTGAGGAGTATTATAAAGCTGCAACAAAATTAGGCAGTTCATTTCTTCTCTTTGACATGATGAAAAAAAAAAAATCAAATCAGAAACAACAGAAATTACAATCAGTAAAGAAGTTATTGGAGTTGAGCATGAAAACTGAGGTCTCAGTCTTGCTAGCTTTTCCTCTGCTGAATAATCTATATTTCTGGGAATGGACTGCTTGGACTGAAGGAAAGCCCTATGATACAGAAGGACCAGTGAAAAAGAGCTAACAGAGCTGCTCCTCTGACTCTGCTTTCACATCTGATCCAGCCTTTTAACACGTCAGGACCAGAGTTTCACTCCTGATCCCTAAAGCCTTGCAGAGTCAGGAAATGCTGGCTCTGGGGTTGTTCAGCACAATATTCTAAAACCCTTCCAATTCTCAGGTGTTTCTCCTTCACAAACTGAATAGCCTTTGCTATGGAGGCTCCTTTGATCATAGAGCTCACCCTGCCCCATCAGATCCAGTGTTTGCCTGTTTAGCAGGGAGTTTCTAGCAAAAGCAGCAATCCCTCGCCCAAGCAACAACTCTGGGTGAGCCAACCAACTCCAGGACTGAGCAAGCAGAGAGCTGGAATGCAGGTGAGTGTCTGGAGAAGGCAGAGTTTGTCCTGCTTTGGCAACCAGCAGCTCACAACTCCTTGTACACGACTTGTAGTGAGCCAGAAAAAAATGGGGAGCCACAGAGTCTGCCTGCATCCTATGGCAATGCTGCTCAGATGCTTTCCTGCAGTAGTTGAGAGGAAAACGAGAAAGGAAAAAAGGGAATTTCATCATTTAATTATAAAGGTACAATAAAGTAGATGAAGAAGTTGCACAATAACCAGTCTGTTCCATTTAGACAATTACTACTCAGAGGACCTTTCATCTTGCCTTTGGAAGGCTGCCAGTTAAACCTGACTGGATGGGGCTCTGCTGCCTGCCATTGGAATCCAATTTTTATTTAAAAACCCCCAGAATTTACAATGACCTTGTTTTTCCAACCCTCCTTTTACCTTCTTTCTTTTCTTCTTTGCAAGTCATAGTAAATCCTATTTCAAAACATTTTACTGTGAGTATACTTAGCCCATGCCACCACTGAAAAAAACCCCAAACCCTAAGTAATTCCTGTGCAGCCTACCTCCACCTGAAATAATAGGCAAGATTTCTGGGGTGAAAGCATTCTCTGGTTTGGTTTGTCAGATGCAGGGCGTAACTGAGGAAGAAAGGCTTAACAGGACTACTCCAGCCGTCACTAGGGATTATTTATACACAAATGGAGAGAGGCTACTTGCAGCTGTATCTAGCTGCAAAGAGCAAAAAGATTTATTTTTGTAAAGATTCTTGCAATACCTTGCAATGCTCAAGATTTGACTTTTAAAGTGCAATGGTTTTGACAGGTAAATTAGGACAGCCATTTTTTCGTGTATCCTTTATACATTAAAGACTCAAATGCTTTGTTTAAAATATGTGCTTGAAATCCCAAATGTTTTTCAGATGGACTTGTTAAAAAAGGGACTTTATTGAAGTCTGAATTCTGATCCTAGAGAAGTCAATAGTAAATGTTTTATTGAATATGGTGATGCAGCAAGTTCAGGCCTTTAGTGTTTCCTTTGAGGTTAAAATTGTCCCTGGGTAGAAAGGCCAGTGCAAGGTCTGTGCTCCCTCCTGTCACAGCTGGAGTTCTGCTGGAGGCATACACTGAAATTCAGGCAATAGACAGCACTGGAGTTGAATCTTAGGCTATCCAGGTACTCAGTTTTGCAGTTTTTGATGCAGAAATTATTCTTAGTCAGTTGATTTAAGACTGGAAGTCAAACAGCTGAGATACAGCAAAGCCATCCTCTTGTTCAGGGATTTTCCAAAATCTTTAAGTGGACAAAAGCACCGGTTCGTGTGTATGAGTTCCAGCAGGATTTGGCCCATCACATTTTGAATAAGCAATTTAATATTTTAATTGCATCAAATTTAAATAGCAATTCATGAACAAGTTTATTTGCCACAAGTAAGAAGAACCTGACACATTCCTCTGACACATCTGGGATAATTAGTTTGATAATATATATCTGCTAAAAATAATAAGAACATATATGTAATTTGAAAGAACAGCACCTGGTTTTGATTATGACTTTTTAAAGGGCAAATTTCAATCAAGCTCTTGGCTTTCAAACAAATTTGCCAGTGAAGACAAATGGAAATTTTGCCTTAGTAAAAATGACAGGATCATGCCCTTCTCAAGAGAAACTGATGTTTGCAGAGCTGCCTGCAGGACTGCATGCTTAATTCCTGATCATTTAATTGAACATCCAAATCCTTTTGAGAAATCTCAGCATTTTTATCCTTTCTGCCTACTGCAAAAAATTTGCGAAAGCTGTGGAGGAAAGATTTCATATGAGTGTAGTTGTGTTCTATTCTTTCAAATTTTTTTTAGAATGATAATTTTATTTTAATAGAGATGAAATGGTCTGAACTATTTTGTCATCTCCTGCAATAAAAATCCATATTAATGTTCATTTTTCGCATTGAAAAAGTATTTCTGTGCATTTAGAAAAGGTTCAACAGGGGAATGAGTTCATTAACTATTGCAGAACCTTTGTAGATAAGAAGCCTTTCTGTTTGTAGGTTTAGCTGAAATAATGACAGTAACTTATAATGTGAGTTACTTAATGGCTCATTGCTCACAAACTGCTGCTGGAACTCTTTACTACACATTTACCTCTTTAGGACCAAAAGAAAGAAATGAGATGGTGTTTCTTAGTCTTTAAGAAAAGAATAAATAAACAATGTGGATTCTGGGATCCAAGTTCCCTTAACAGATCATTCAGAATAGAATCCACTTAAAAGAAAAGAATATAAACTAACACATTTTCCCTGCAGGAGAGAAATCAGAGTAAAAAAAAAATGGAGATTTATCCATTTTCTTTCTCATTAGGCCTTATTCTTTTATAAATAAATATTCAGAACTGCCCAGCTGAGCCTGCTGAAATCATAATCCTTTGTAGATAAGTACCAAAATAGATAAAAGAAAGGTAGTACTGCAGTTAGGGCAGGGGCTTACAAAGCTGGAATTCAGTCCAAGCTCTGCCATAGTCTTTCTTCATGACCTGAGGCAAGGGACTAAATCTCTCATACCTCAGCTCAGTAGCAGTATAATAGGGATTTCGTTCACTATTATTAATGCCAGTTCGCATTCTACCCTCAGATTTACGAGCCTTAATCATGGATCAGAAATCACGGATCAGAAAAATGTCCCTGGCCTTTTGACATGTGGCTGCACTTTAAATATTGGCAGTGAATGCAGCCTTATGAGAGAGTGCAGAGAGACTACAAAGTAATTATGTTCAGCATGAATGGTAGTGGCTTTAGAACACCAGGAGGCAAACCACATTCCTGTGAGCACCACAAAATATGGCATTCCTACACATGTACAGTTGTAAAGAAGGATAATGAATAAGAAGTGTGGATGTTTACAGGATGGTCTTCCAAAGATTGAAGGATGGCACCAGAGAAATCATGGGTCATGTCTGCTTGAAATATTAATAAGCAGGTGATGGGGATTGGCCTCTTTGGGTGGCTGTAGGAAGAAGTTGACATTTCCTTAATGAAGACAAGTAGATTACACTAATGAGATAGATATGGGGACAGCAGTCTACAGCTGCTAAGAGAAATGACGTGGTCAGAGTGATGTGTTAGGAAAACTATGTTTCTAGAAGCATCCTAAATGGATACAGGGAGGGCAAGTTCACATTTGTAAAGGTCAGAAAAAGAAGTATTGTGGTAATAAAGGCAGGAGGTGGTGAGAGGATATGCAAACCTTAGACATCCCCTGGATCTATATCCATGGTGAGAGATAAGAGATTAAAATGTTGCTCCAGTTCTGGACCAGAGCAATGAGAAAAGTAATAGCCTTGTCTGTGATGATCTAGAGGGGAGTTACTGAAGAGAGTATATAGTAAAGAAGGAAGAAGGCCATTAGGAACTCTGTTATAATTACAATAAGCTGAGTTTGTTATATGTGTGCCCATGAAGAAATATTAGAGATACTGTGGATATGGACCTAGGAAGACAAGTCTGTGTTAGAGGAGTGAGCTTGGAAATTTCTCCATGGAAGTCAGAGCAGAATCTATGTTTGCACTTGAAATTATCAAGGAGTGAAATACAGAAAGATAAAAAGAGAAAAGCCCCATGAACCCCAGCAGATCTGGGAGAATTAAAGTGTCTTCTGGAGGGCATGCAAAAGGAGCAGATTCAAAGGTGGTGCAGTAGAAGTCAGTAACACCATGGTAGCTGAAGAGAGACACTGCTTCAAGTTTAAACAGCACAAGAGACTACTGCAGGTAGCCAGTGTGCTGCAGCTGCTGAGAACAGAGTATTCAGACTGTGCTGAAGATTTCCCAGTACATAAAGTAAAATTTTAGCAGTGGTCGCAAAGGAGAGGAAGCCACAGTGAACTCCAGGCAACATTTGTAGCTGGCATATTCAGAGAGGTTGGTGAGGAAGGGAGGAGAGGAAAAGACATGGTATTTATAGGGGAAAATAAATGTTTTAAGATAAAAGAGTGTTTTAAGATGAGAATATTTTGAGAGGAAAGAGATTGAATGGTGTTCGTGTTATGAGAGTAAAGAGGGGTGTGAGAGGTCAAGGCAAAGAGAGCAAGAGGGCAAGAGCAGCTGTAAGGAAAGGCAGGAGGCTGGGTAAGACTGGCTCAGTGGCAAATAAAAGAAAGGAATAGAGCCACATGGGAGGTTTTTCATCTGTAGGAAAGAAGAATGGGGAAGGAGTTGTAGGAAGGCAAGAGGAAACAGAAGGCAAAGCTGCTGGAAGAGGAAGATCATGGTTTGTCATTTTCTCATGGAAGAACCAGGTGAAATCCTGCGTGACAGCTGAAGTGGGGGCTGGAGGAGGCAGGAGGGTCTGAGAATGAGCCAAATGTGGCAAAGAGGTGATTGTGACTCTGAGTTTGAGATTTAACTGTGCTGAGCTGCAGTAGTAAGTCTAGGAAACGAGCAGAAGTAAATCGGGAAACCATTTATAGAGGAGAAAGTTAGGCAGGAGGGTTCCCATTAGAGATACCCTGCTGTGTGAGACATAGCAAAGTCCAGCTGGGATTTGGGGTACAGGGCAGGAGTAGCTAGGGGAATGCAAGTCAAAAGGTCTGTGAATGAAAGAATGCCGCGTGGATAACATCTACAGGTGGAGAAAGGCAAGGAAAGATAAAGAGAGTGATAAAAGAATAAGGGCAGGCAAGAAGTCCTTGATGCTGATGATCTGAGGTGACAGAAAGGCCAAGGAAGCTTAGTGTGAAGAGGTGGCTGGTGCTTGTTGTCCAGGGGATTATCCAGGTGGTGGAGGAGAAGGATGGGGGGAATCACAGGGTTCAGGATGAAGCCCTGCCTTTTTGGGACTGACTGGAGCAAGCAGGAGTTGTACACTGAACAGAAGATGCACTAACACATACGGCTTATAGAGCAGAGAAGTTGCTACCACTGACTCTTGTACAACATGCTCTGCCTTCCTGCTGTGAGTTGATCCTGTGTAACCTTACAGAGGTGTAAGCATGGTTCAGTTCAGCAAGTTTGTCCAGTGCTTGCAACAGCCATGTTCCAGTCTCAGCCTGAACCTCAAAGATAAATATCAGGATAATATTAATTCGGGATATTTTCCAGAAAGTGGGGAGGTGTGTGTGTGTATGGAGAAGGGTATTTGCATAGCTGGGGGCTTTAAGGAAAAGGAGTTCCAGGATGTCCTATGTACACAGCAGTGTGGATCCTGTTAAGATCTCTCAACAGATGGAGTGAAAGACATGGGGTGTCTCATGGTAGTCCTCACTTAATTCTGAGAAACTTCTGTTGGTTTTGAGTTTTAACAGCAGACATTTGAAAAAAGCTTTCTAAATGTATTTCTAGACTTTCTAATAGGATGAAACTGTCATGCTAATTTTATTGGATGACAAAAGCCGTTTGAAAAGATCTTTCTGCCTCAATATGAATGTATAGTGCTTTGTCTGTGTCCCTATTAATCAGTGCCTATTTTTGACTATGCAAAAGAGCCTTTATAGTGTCGATACTTTTATTCTGCCTAATGGTCATTTAAAGATATAAATATTATAACAGAAACAAACACAAACAAAAGAAACAAACTTTTTCAGATGTTACAGGTGTAGATTAGGGTCACTAGAGCCATTTTGAAGCGGTGATGATTTATGGTAGCTGATGATCCAATTATATTGCTTTGTCTTAGGTACTTGAATGGCCCTGATTAAGACAGTATCCAAATGCTGTTCTTAATTTCTAAACATAAAGGAATTTGAAGAGTAGAATGGTCCCTCTTTTACACAGAGGACAGTTGCACAACAATGCAAAAGTTCTGCTGGGCAACAATTTGCATTGGAAAGATATTTGTAATTGTCGATCCCTAATTACATATTTTATGTTAAATTTCATCCCCTTTCTATTTACCGGTTCCCAAGACTGCCCAGTTTTGTTCATGTGATATTCTGTATTCTGTAATGGTTAAAGAGAAAGGGAGGGGTGTTATGGTGATCAGAGAGAAAAAGGAGACAGCCAACAGGAGCAGGGGAAATGGAAAAACTCAAATAACTTAATGGGCTCAAATTGGGAAGTTGGACAATTTCCATCTCTGTCTTTTGAAAGATGTGACATTGCAAGTCCAGTAAAAAGGATTTTCAATAAATCTGTCTAATTAGGGTGGCACATTAGGCATGAAAAGTAGCAAATCTATATTTAAAGAAAGGAGCAGAAGTTGTCTGGGCCACAGTGGACCTTTTAGTTTGATCATAATAATACCAAGCAGTGTTTAAAGTAAGTTCTAAAGGAGAGATTAGTTAAATTCACAGGGGAAAATGAAGTAAACAGGCAACGTGTGTTTTCCTATTTGAAGTGTGCCCAACTACCCTGATATATTTTGCTAGGAAGATAACTGGGGGTTTAAGATAAGGAAATGCTTTAGACCTAAATTATCAGGATTTTGGTAGAGGATTTTATATTCTGCCCCTAAGGAAATGGTTTGTTGTGATGTTAAGGTAATTAGTACAAAATTTACAGAGGGTTTAAGGAACTGACTGAGGGAAGGCAAAAAGTGCTGAGAGGGGAAGTGTCAAGATGAAGTCAACAATAGAATTCCTGAAGTAGGGAACCAGTAACATCTTTGCACAGAAGTTAGCAGGGCTCATTGAGCTAGATTTGAAGGGGGAAAGAGATAAAGCCAGGCTTGTTAGAGAGAAGCCAGGGGGTGGCACGCTCATGTTTTAGGGACAGTGTGCTAGCAAGGCCCTTTGGTTTGCTGTCACAGTGGAGGTAGGGGATGGAGATTCATGTGGCAGCAAAGACTCAAGAGTTAGTGGTGTTGGAAGGAGAGACTGTGACCTTTGGAGAAAGAGGCAGGCAGCTCAGGAGGACTACTAGGATGTAATAAGGTTATGCAGAAAGGATATTAGAAGGGCCAAAGCACAACTAGAATGATTTGATGATCTTAAAGGCCTTTTCTAACCCAAATGTTTCTGTGTTCTGTGATATATTGCCTACTATGCAAGAAAAATGAAGAGTCTTTCCAGTACTGTGTGCTTGTGAAACATCCACTCTGAAGGATTATTTTACTATTATTGCTAGTTTCTCTTTTTTTCTTTTCTTCTCTTTTGTTTTTTTTTTTTTTTTTTTTTTTTTTTTTTTTTTTTTTTTTTCCTATGAAAGAGCATATTCAGCTCTGTATGGAGCAGGACCTGTTGAAAGGAGTGTTTGTCTCTGGGCTGCCTGACACCAGCTTCAGGTGTCTGGTGAGAGAAAGGGACCTAAGACAAATCCAGCTGCACCATCCCAGCTGCTTTGTCTCTCACTTAGATCTGAGCCACACTTTGTTTCATTCCTGTGGAACTCCACTCATTCAGGAAGGACTAGAGAGGAGGACTCTGAGCACTTAATGCATACTTCACCTTTCATTGGAATAAAGTTGTTAGTAGGGTCTTTGTTTCCTGGCTCTCTCATCTGCTTTAATTTCAGATTGTCTTAGCTCAACAACAACAAAGGCCTGTTAGATTCTCAGCTATTTATATTCATAAGCCAGAAGAATGCAGAGCCTTCAGCTTCTTCATTAAAACAGTTTATATAAAATAAAAGAGAATTTCCGTACTATATTTAAATGTTGGGAATGGCTGGCAGCAGCAGAATTCAACTCTTTTTTGCACTTATTTAAAGTATCATTAGATGTGCATTTCAGCTCACAAAATGTTCAGCCCTTTGGCTGGTGATGTAGGGTGAGTTTCCTTATATTGGGATGGATTTTGGCATAGGAACCACCCCCTTATAAGGAATAAACAACCCACTATGGACTTCGTTCACTTGTATGTGAAGCAGCAGACCACAATCCTCAAAGTTTTTGGGAAAGGTCTTGCAGAGAACATAAAGGCTCCACAGCACCAAAGGTAGGACAACATCTGGGACAGTGTTTTAGGGTTGTAGTTCAGCTCCCAGGAAAGGTGGAAGCATGATGATATAAGTATGGAGCAAGAAAAGTGTGGATGCTCTTCCTGTCTGCAAGCAGAGGGTATTGTTTCATCAAAAGGGGATTACCTTCAGCTGGCCACACCATTGTTTTCCAGTCATTCAGTAACTAAGACTTGGTATCTCAAAGCTTGCTTTCATTTCAATCTTGCTTATAGTTTCCATATTCTCAAAATCTTTTGCCAGGTAATCATAAGGCTTTCCTGTTTCATCTTCCCCAACACAAGAGGAAAGAGGAATCCTTTCTACTCAGTGTCTTGAGGGAGGAGCCTTCCATTTTCAAATGCTATTCCTTCTAACTCATTGATCCTGGTGGGAAAGGTAGTCACAGACTCCCAGGGCATCAGCTTTGTGGGGATGGGGGCAGGACCAAATCTCACTGACCACTTCATAATGTCCATGTTTATCAGTGGTGAAGAGGCTGCAGAATGGGCCTATACAGTGTCTTGGCCTCTGGACCTGGAAAATTCCATTTGTAGAAAGCATGGGGACTTGTTTCAAACATTTTTTAAAATAGAAGGTGTCATTGGGAAGAGTGTGGTGATTTGTTTAAGTGTCTTCCAGGGAAGCAGAGAGGGGCTACTTGATTGGTTGGAGGGAGGAAAGATGTATGTCAGTGTAAATTTTCCTTCACACTGATGGTGATGGCAGTACAGAAAGAGCCTCTACTTCACCCCCAGTCTTTCCTTCTTGTCCCTTGCGCTGTTCTTTCTGGTGTCCCCTGCACTCTGTGCCACACCAGAACTCGTGGCACATCTGCCCCCTTTTGTTCATCAGTTATTATCAGCATCCAGCCTGTGACACAGCAACTAATTGCATTGCCAATGCCTTCAAATGAAGAAGCAGTAGGAGCAGGAGCAGATGAACTCTTCAGCACCAAAGTCCTCTTTGCCCATGTGTGACTCTAAAAATGCAAGTACAAAGGGAGAGAAAGGGGAAAGAAGCAGGACTTCGTTTAGTGGAAAGCTGCCCACAATGCTGAGGTATGGGCAAATCTTCAAACTCAAGCTGTGCTGAGGGTTCTTGGTGTCCAGTTGGTTGTGTTACCAGGGTGTAGCTTTGGGCTGGTGGCATTAGGATGACTGGAATGGCACAGCTTCTTTAAATTTTAAAGAAACATTCTCTGTCCTTTGAATGCAATTCATGGCATTTGGGAGTTCCTGTACATGAAATTTGAGGTGACCTGCACTTGATTGCTCTGGTTGGATGGCACATTTTACCTGTCACTCAGAAAATTAAGTTGTTTGAATGTTAATCTTGGGCACATGAGTTAGGCACTGAAATACCTCCTCTGAGGACTAAGACTCTTCAGGTTGCTTGGGATAATGTTTCATTGAATGTCTTTAGAGTCTGTGTTTTGAAATGAGATCCAACTGTTTAGCTCTCAGAAGGCACAAATTGCCCCAGTTATATCTATCCTGGTGGCAATTTACACCAGGATAGGACTTCGTTCTAGTGCTTGGGGATCAAATGTGAACATTTCTCCATTCATTTCAATGCTTTCTTTCCAGAGTTTTGGTCTGTTTTAAAATGCAGGTCAGAGCTCCTGAATTTAAGTTTTAATTTGAGTAAGTTTCACTCTCCATCAAGGCTATGGCAACAATCTTCAAAGCTGGTATCATGGTTTAGGCATTTGGTGCACACATACCTGAACCAAAAGATAGAGGCACCATGTAAAAAACTGGATATGAGTGGAAGAAATGGGTCAGGAGTTCTCTCTGTGGTCTTTAACAGTTTCTTTTACCACCAGGCTGTTCCTTTCCAAAGATAATATATCAATTATTTTTTCATTGTTTCTAAGGGCTGGGAGCTGAGAAGTGACTCCTCTGACATTTTGGTATATTGCTGTAAAAAATATGGAGAAAGTTTTCACATGAAACATGTAAGAGCCCCAAAGTTTACCCATCACAGATGCCAATCTGCTTTCAAAGGATTTAACAAGGCTTATTGTCTACCACGCTGGTTTTTTGTTTGATATTTTTCTGTTGATGTATTTTCTTTGTAGCTTTTTCATCTGCTAATTGATGTATGGCTGTATATACTGGTCTTTCAGCTGTGCTCCAGCTTTGTATTAGAAGTACTACTTTGTTTTTTTGTGATTCTTAAGGTTTAGGAAGATAAGTCTGAAATAAATTTGTAGCTCTCATGGATTAAAGTAACTTTATTGAAGAGAACCAAGGGAAAACAGAGATGCAGTGGGTGCCTGGGCCCTCAGGCAGCCTGGAAAAATGACTTAGCATGGTGATCACAGTCATTTCACTGGAGCATCATGTTTCAAGCCAGAAGGTGAAAATTCAAACTCACTGATGAAGGAGAGGTCAGAATAAGAATGAAACCACTGGGACTGAAAGCTTGGAGTTGTGGACAAAAGAAAATGGTGGCAAAGTTAGGGGAAACGTGCAAAGAGAGAAGGGGAAGATTGTGAGAGAATGGAAGCACTGGTAAGGAGAGACAGCAGTGGCTGCAAGGGGAGCAGACCTTTTGTTGAGTGTTAAGGCCAGAATCTGTCCTTGAACAAAAATTGAAGTGACAAAAGATACATAAACACCAAGTTTCCCCTTTGGCTGTTAGCAAACTGTTGGCATGTTTGTGGAATGTGTGGGAAGAGCCTGAACTCTGAAGCTGCCTGTGAACCAGACTCATGGTGAAATTTTTCTGTCAGAGATGCATTTGGGTCCTTACTGTAGTAGGGGCAGGACAAGGGCAAGCCTGTGACCAGCCTTTTTCATCGTGAAAGGGTAATTTCACCTGCCATTTCTGTCCTTGCAGAGCCTCCTTGGGGGCAATTCTTCCAGCAGAGCACTTCTGATCAAGTTTTCCTCCAGAAACTGAAGCAGGAGCCAGAATCCTTTGGAAAGCCCTGCATATAAATATCTTGTTTAGTTAGTCTAATAAAGGTATTACTAACAGTGCTGCTTGCAGGATTTATTGGGGGATTTCACTAAGACAGTGTTAGCAGTGGAATTATAGTCATTCTCTTGTAAGACCTTGTCAATGCGAGAGAAAATAACATTGATCCAATCAGAGATATTTTACAGGATCAATGTAATATTCTTTTGCATAATCACAACCAAAGGATTATGGGCCTGTGCTGGGAGTGATGAAGGATCACTTGACAGATCACAGCCTCATTTGTTCTCATCCTTTTAACTGGTGAAGTACGGGCAGTTTTTAAAAGTCTGCCTCTATATCCCTGTATCTTAAATACATCAGGGCTCCTTTGGGCCACATGCATTATATATTCAGTCTATTGCTTTTAAACAATATTTTTGGCTACATGCATTTTTCATAGCTGAGCCATACTGAAGCATCTTGGTATGACCTTGAGACAATTCCCTCAATTTTAATAGAGATGAAATGGTCTGAACTATTTTGTCATCTCCTGCAATAAAAATCCATATTAATGTTCATTTTTCGCATTGAAAAAGTATTTCTGTGCATTTAGAAAAGGTTCAACAGGGGAATGAGTTCATTAACTATTGCAGAACCTTTGTAGATAAGAAGCCTTTCTGTTTGTAGGTTTAGCTGAAATAATGACAGTAACTTATAATGTGAGTTACTTAATGGCTCATTGCTCACAAACTGCTGCTGGAACTCTTTACTACACATTTACCTCTTTAGGACCAAAAGAAAGAAATGAGATGGTGTTTCTTAGTCTTTAAGAAAAGAATAAATAAATAATGTGGATTCTGGGATCCAAGTTCCCTTAACAGATCATTCAGAATAGAATCCACTTAAAAGAAAAGAATATAAACTAACACATTTTCCCTGCAGGAGAGAAATCAGAGTAAAAAAAAAAATGGAGATTTATCCATTTTCTTTCTCATTAGGCCTTATTCTTTTATAAATAAATATTCAGAACTGCCCAGCTGAGCCTGCTGAAATCATAATCCTTTGTAGATAAGTACCAAAATAGATAAAAGAAAGGTAGTACTGCAGTTAGGGCAGGGGCTTACAAAGCTGGAATTCAGTCCAAGCTCTGCCATAGTCTTTCTTCATGACCTGAGGCAAGGGACTAAATCTCTCATACCTCAGCTCAGTAGCAGTATAATAGGGATTTCGTTCACTATTATTAATGCCAGTTCGCGTTCTACCCTCAGATTTACGAGCCTTAATCATGGATCAGAAATCACAGATCAGAAAAATGTCCCTGGCCGTTTGACATGTGGCTGCACTTTAAATATTGGCAGTGAATGCAGCCTTATGAGAGAGTGCAGAGAGACTACAAAGTAATTATGTTCAGCATGAATGGTAGTGGCTTTACAACACCAGGAGGCAAACCCACATTCCTGTGAGCACCACAAAATATGGCATTCCTACACATGTACAGTTGTAAAGAAGGATAATGAATAAGAAGTGTGGATGTTTACAGGATGGTCTTCCAAAGATTGAGGGATGGCACCAGAGAAATCATGGGTCATGTCTGCTTGAAATATTAATAAGCAGGTGATGGGGATTGACCTCTTTGGGTGGCTGTAGGAAGAAGTTGACATTTCCTTAATGAAGACAAGTAGATTACACTAATGAGATAGATATGGGGACAGCAGTCTACAGCTGCTAAGAGAAATGACGTGATCAGAGTGATGTGTTAGGAAAACTATATTTCTAGAAGCATCCTAAATGGATACAGGGAGGGCAAGTTCACATTTGTAAAGGTCAGACAAAGAAGTATTGTGGTAATAAAGGCAGGAGGTGGTGAGAGGATATGCAAACCTTAGACATCCCCTGGATCTATATCCATGGTGAGAGATAAGAGATTAAAATGTTGCTCCATTCTGGACCAGAACAACGAGAAAAGTAAAGTAATAGTCTTGTCTGTGATGATCTAGAGGGGAGTTGCTGAAGAAAGTATATAGTAAAGAAGGAAGAAGGCCATTAGGAACTCTGTTATAATTACAATAAGCTGAGTTTGTTATATGTGTGCCCATGAAGAAATATTAGAGATACTGTGGATATGGACCTAGGAAGACAAGTCTGTGTTAGAGGAGTGAGCTTGGAAATTTCTCCATGGAAGTCAGAGCAGAATCTATGTTTGCACTTGAAATTATCAAGGAGTGAAATACAGAAAAAGAGAAAAGCCCCATGAACCCCAGCAGATCTGGGAGAATTAAAGTGTCTTCTGGAGGGCATGCAAAAGGAGCAGATTCAAAGGTGGTGCAGTAGAAGTCAGTAACACCATGGTAGCTGAAGAGAGACACTGCTTCAAGTTTAAACAGCACAAGAGACTACTGCAGGTAGCCAGTGTGCTGCAGCAGCTGAGAACAGAGTATTCAGACTGTGCTGAAGATTTCCCAGTACATAAAGTAAAATTTTAGCAGTGGTCGCAAAGGAGAGGAAGCCACAGTGAACTCCAGGCAACGTTTGTAGCGGGCATATTCAGAGAGGTTGGTGAGGAAGGGAGGAGAGGAAAAGACATGGTATTTATAGGGGAAAATAAATGTTTTAAGATAAAAGAGTGTTTTAAGATGAGAATATTTTGAGAGGAAAGAGATTGAATGGTGTTCGTGTTATGAGAGTAAAGAGGGGTGTGAGAGGTCAAGGCAAAGAGAGAGCAAGAGGGCAAGAGCAGCTGTAAGGAAAGGCAGGAGGCTGGGTAAGACTGGCTCAGTGGCAAATAAAAGAAAGGAATAGAGCCACATGGGAGGTTTTTCATCTGTAGGAAAGAAGAATGGGGAAGGAGTTGTAGGAAGGCAAGAGGAAACAGAAGGCAAAGCTGCTGGAAGAGGAAGATCATGGTTTGTCATTTTCTCATGGAAGAACCAGGTGAAATCCTGCGTGACAGCTGAAGTGGGGGCTGGAGGAGGCAGGAGGGTCTGAGAATGAGCCAAATGTGGCAAAGAGGTGATTGTGACTGTGAGTTTGAGATTTAACTGTGCTGAGCTGCAGTAGTAAGTCTAGGAAATGAGCAGAAGTAAATGGGGAAACCATTTATAGAGGAGAAAGTTAGGCAGGAGGGTTCCCATTAGAGATGCCCTGCTGTGTGAGACATAGCAAAGTCCAGCTGGGATTTGGGGTACAGGGCAGGAGTAGCTAGGGGAATGCAAGTCAAAAGGTCTGTGAATGAAAGAATGCCGCGTGGATAACATCTACAGGTGGAGAAAGGCAAGGAAAGATAAAGAGAGTGATAAAAGAATAAGGGCAGGCAAGAAGTCCTTGATGCTGATGATCTGAGGTGACAGAAAGGCCAAGGAAGCTTAGTGTGAAGAGGTGGCTGGTGCTTGTTGTCCAGGGGATTATCCAGGTGGTGGAGGAGAAGGATGGGGGGAATCACAGGGTTCAGGATGAAGCCCTGCCTTTTTGGGACTGATGGGAGCAAGCAGAGTTGTACACTGAACAGAAGATGCACTAACACATACGGCTTAGAGGCAGAGAAGTCACTACCACTGACTCTTGTACAGCTTGCTCTGCCTTCCTGCTGTAGTTTATCCTGTGTACCCTTACAGAGGTGTAAGCATGACTCTCCCCAACAGAGTTCAGCAAGTTTGTCCAGTGCTGGTAACAGCCATGTTCCAGTCTCAGCTTGAGCCTCAAAGAAGATAAATAAATATCAGGATAGTATTAATCCAGCATATTTTCCACAAAGTGGGGTGTGTGTGTGTATGGAGAATGGTATTTGCATAGCTGGGGGCTTTAAGGAAAAGGAGTTCCAGGATGTCCTGTGTATACAGCAGTGTGGATCCTGTTAAGATCTCTCAACAGATGGAGTGAAAGACATGGGGTGTCTCATGGTAGTCCTCACTTAATTCTGAGAAACTTCTGTTGGTTTTGAGTTTTAACAGCAGACATTTGAAAAAAGCTTTCTAAATGTATTTCTAGACTTTCTAATAGGATGAAACTGTCATGCGAATTTTATTGGATGACAAAAGACGTTTGAAAAGATCTTTCTGCCTCAATATGAATGTATAGTGCTTTGTCTGTGTCCCTATTAATCAGTGCCTATTTTTGACTATGCAAAAGAGCCTTTATAGTGTCGATACTTTTATTCTGCCTAATGGTCATTTAAAGATATAAATATTATAACAGAAACAAACACAAACAAAAGAAACAAACTTTTTCAGATGTTACAGGTGTAGATTAGGGTCACTAGAGCCATTTTGAAGAGGTGATGATTTATGGTAGCTGATGATCCAATTATATTGCTTTGTCTTAGGTACTTGAATGGCCCTAATTAAGACAGTATCCAAATGCTGTTCTTAATTTCTAAACATAAAGGAATTTGAAGAGTAGAATGGTCCCTCTTTTACACAGAGGACAGTTGCTCAACAACGCAAAAGTTCTGCTGGGCAACAATTTGCATTGGAAAGATATTTGTAATTGTCGATCCCTAATTACATATTTTATGTTAAATTTCATCCCCTTTCTATTTACCGGTTCCCAAGACTGCCCAGTTTTGTTCATGTGATAGTCTGTATTCTGTAATGGTTAAAGAGAAAGGGAGGGGTGTTATGGTGATCAGAGAGAAAAAGGAGACAGCCAACAGGAGCAGGGGAAATGGAAAAACTCAAATAACTTAATGGGCTCAAATTGGGAAGTTGGACAATTTCCATCTCTGTCTTTTGAAAGATGTAACATTGCAAATCCAGTAAAAAGGATTTTCAATAAATCTGTCTAATTAGGGTGGTACATTAGGCATGAAAAGTAGCAAATCTATATTTAAAGAAAGGAGCAGAAGTTGTCTGGGCCACAGTGGACCTTTTAGTTTGATCATAATAATACCAAGCAGTGTTTAAAGTAAGTTCTAAAGGAGAGATTAGTTAAATTCACAGGGGAAAATGAAGTAAACAGGCAACGTGTGTTTTCCTATTTGAAGTGTGCCCAACTACCCTGATATATTTTGCTAGGAAGATAACTGGGGGTTTAAGATAAGGAAATGCTTTAGACCTAAATTATCAGGATTTTGGTAGAGGATTTTATATTCTGCCCCTAAGGAAATGGTTTGTTGTGATGTTAAGGTAATTAGTACAAAATTTACAGAGGGTTTAAGGAACTGACTGAGGGAAGGCAAAAAGTGCAGAGAGGGGAAGTGTCAAGATGAAGTCAACAATAGAATTCCTGAAGTAGGGAACCAGTAACATCTTTGCACAGAAGTTAGCAGGGCTCATTGAGCTAGATTTGAAGGGGGAAAGAGATAAAGCCAGGCTTGTTAGAGAGAAGCCAGGGGGTGGCACGCTCATGTTTTAGGGACAGTGTGCTAGCAAGGCCCTTTGGTTTGCTGTCACAGTGGAGGTAGGGGATGGAGATTCATGTGGCAGCAAAGACTCAAGAGTTAGTGGTGTTGGAAGAGAGACTGTGACCTTTGGAGAAAGAGGCAGGCAGCTCAGGAGGACTACTAGGATGTAATAAGGTTATGCAGAAAGGATATTAGAAGGGCCAAAGCACAACTAGAATGATTTGATGATCTTAAAGGCCTTTTCTAACCCAAATGTTTCTGTGTTCTGTGATATATTGCCTACTATGCAAGAAAAATGAAGAGTCTTTCCAGTACTGTGTGCTTGTGAAACATCCACTCTGAAGGATTATTTTACTATTATTGCTAGTTTCTCTTTTTTTCTTTTCTTCTCTTTTTTTTTTTTTTTTTTTTTTTTTTTTTTTTTTTTTTTTTTCCTATGAAAGAGCATATTCAGCTCTGTATGGAGCAGGACCTGTTGAAAGGAGTGTTTGTCTCTGGGCTGCCTGACACCAGCTTCAGGTGTCTGGTGAGAGAAAGGGACCTAAGACAAATCCAGCTGCACCATCCCAGCTGCTTTGTCTCTCACTTAGATCTGAGCCACACTTTGTTTCATTCTGTGGAACTCCACTCATTCAGGAAGGACTAGAGAGGAGGACTCTGAGCACTTAATGCATACTTCACCTTTCATTGGAATAAAGTTGTTAGTAGGGTCTTTGTTTCCTGGCTCTCTCATCTGCTTTAATTTCAGATTGTCTTAGCTCAACAACAACAAAGGCCTGTTAGATTCTCAGCTATTTATATTCATAAGCCAGAAGAATGCAGAGCCTTCAGCTTCTTCATTAAAACAGTTTATATAAAATAAAAGAGGATTTCCGTACTATATTTAAATGTTGGGAATGGCTGGCAGCAGCAGAATTCAACTCTTTTTTGCACTTATTTAAAGTATCATTAGATGTGCATTTCAGCTCACAAAATGTTCAGCCCTTTGGCTGGTGATGTAGGGTGAGTTTCCTTATATTGGGATGGATTTGGCATAGGAATCCACCCCCTTATAAGGAATAAACAACCCACTATGGACTTCGTTCACTTGTATGTGAAGCAGCAGACCACAATCCTCAAAGTTTTTGGGAAAGGTCTTGCAGAGAACATAAAGGCTCCACAGCACCAAAGGTAGGACAACATCTGGGACAGTGTTTTAGGGTTGTAGTTCAGCTCCCAGGAAAGGTGGAAGCATGATGATATAAGTATGGAGCAAGAAAAGTGTGGATGCTCTTCCTGTTTGCAAGCAGAGGGTATTGTTTCATCAAAAGGGGATTACCTTCAGCTGGCCACACCATTGTTTTCCAGTCATTCAGTAACTAAGACTTGGTATCTCAAAGCTTGCTTTCATTTCAATCTGCTTATAGTTTCCATATTCTCAAAATCTTTTGCCAGGTAATCATAAGGTTTTCCTGTTTCATCTTCCCAACACAAGAGGAAAGAGGAATCCTTTCTACTCAGTGTCTTGAGGGAGGAGCCTTCCATTTTCAAATGCTATTCCTTCTAACTCATTGATCCTGGTGGGAAAGGTAGTCACAGACTCCCAGGGCATCAGCTTTGTGGGGATGGGGGCAGGACCAAATCTCACTGACCACTTCATAATGTCCATGTTTATCAGTGGTGAAGAGGCTGCAGAATGGGCCTATACAGTGTCTTGGCCTCTGGACCTGGAAAATTCCATTTGTAGAAAGCATGGGGACTTGTTTCAAACATTTTTTAAAATAGAAGGTGTCATTGGGAAGAGTGTGGTGATTTGTTTAAGTGTCTTCCAGGGAAGCAGAGAGGGGCTATTTGATTGGTTGGAGGGAGGAAAGATGTATGTCAGTGTAAATTTTCCTTCACACTGATGGTGATGGCAGTACAGAAAGAGCCTCTACTTCACCCCCAGTCTTTCCTTCTTGTCCCTTGCGCTGTTCTTTCTGGTGTCTCCTGCACTCTGTGCCACACCAGAACTCGTGGCACATCTGCCCCCTTTTGTTCATCAGTTATTATCAGCATCCACCCTGTGACACAGCAACTAATTGCATTGCCAATGCCTTCAAATGAAGAAGCAGTAGGAGCAGGAGCAGATGAACTCTTCAGCACCAAAGTCCTCTTTGCCCATGTGTGACTCTAAAAATGCAAGTACAAAGGGAGAGAAAGGGGAAAGAAGCAGGACTTCGTTTAGTGGAAAGCTGCCCACAATGCTGAGGTATGGGCAAATCTTCAAACTCAAGCTGTGATGAGGGTTCTTGGTGTCCAGTTGGTTGTGTTACCAGGGTGTAGCTTTGGGCTGGTGGCATTAGGATGACTGGAATGGCACAGCTTCTTTAAATTTTAAAGAAACATTCTCTGTCCTTTGAATGCAATTCATGGCATTTGGGAGTTCCTGTACATGAAATTTGAGGTGACCTGCACTTGATTGCTCTGGTTGGATGGCACATTTTACCTGTCACTCAGAAAATTAAGTTGTTTGAATGTTAATCTTGGGCACATGAGTTAGGCACTGAAATACCTCCTCTGAGGACTAAGACTCTTCAGGTTGCTTGGGATAATGTTTCATTGAATGTCTTTAGAATCTGTGTTTTGAAATGAGATCCAACTGTTTAGCTCTCAGAAGGCACAAATTGCCCCAGTTATATCTATCCTGGTGGCAATTTACACCAGGGTAGGACTTGGTTCTAGTGCTTGGGGATCAAATGTGAACATTTCTCCATTCATTTCAATGCTTTCTTTCCAGAGTTTTGGTCTGTTTTAAAATGCAGGTCAGAGCTCCTGAATTTAAGTTTTAATTTGAGTAAGTTTCACTCTCCATCAGGGCTATGGCAACAATCTTCAAAGCTGGTATCATGGTTTAGGCATTTGGTGCACACATACCTGAACCAAAAGATAGAGGCACCATGTAAAAAACTGGATATGAGTGGAAGAAATGGGTCAGGAGTTCTCTCTGTGGTCTTTAACAGTTTCTTTTACCACCAGGCTGTTCCTTTCCAAAGATAATATATCAATTATTTTTTCATTGTTTCTAAGGGCTGGGAGCTGAGAAGTGACTCTGACATTTTGGTATATTGCTGTAAAAAATATGGAGAAAGTTTTCACATGAAACATGTAAGAGCCAAAGTTTACCCATCACAGATGCCAATCTGCTTTCAAAGGATTTAACAAGGCCTATTGTCTACCATGCTGTTTTTTTGTTTGATATTTTTCTGTAGAAGTATTATCTTTGTAGCTTTTTCATCTGCTAATTGATGTATGGATGTATACACTGGTTTTTCAGCTGTGCTCCAGCTTTATATTAGAAGTACTACTTTGTTTTTTTGTGATTCTTAAGGTTTAGGAAGATAAGTCTGAAATAAATTTGTAGCTCTCATGGATTAAAGTAACTTTATTGAAGAGAACCAAGGGGAAACAGAGATGCAGTGGGTGCCTGAGCCCTCAGGCAGCCTGGAAAAATGACTTAGCAAGGTGATCACAGTCATTTCACTGGAGCATCATGTTTCAAGCCAGAGGTGAAAATTCAAATTCACTGATGAAGGGGAGGTCAGAATAAGAATGAAACCACTGGGACTGAAAGCTTGGATTGTGGACAGTGTAAAATGGTGGCAAAGTTAGGGGAAACATGTGCAAAGAGAGAAGGGGAAGATTGTGAGAGAATGGAAGCACTGTTAAGGAGAGACATCAGTGGCTGCAAGGGGAGCAGACCTTTTGTTGAGTGTTAAGGCCAGAATCTGTCCTTGAAGAAAAACTGAAGTGACAAAAGATACATAAACACCAAGTTTCCCCTTTGGCTGTTAGCAAACTGTTGGCATGTTTGTGGAATGTGTGGGAAGAGCCTGAACTCTGAAGCTGCCTGTGAACCAGACTCATGGTGAAATTTTTCTGTTAGAGATGCATTTGGGTCCTTACTGTAGTAGGGGCAGGACAAGGGCAAGCCTGTGACCAGCCTTTTTCATCTTGAAAGGGTAATTTCACCTGCCATTTCTGTCCTTGCAGAGCCTCCTTGGGGGCAATTCTTCCAGCAGAGCACTTCTGATCAAGTTTTCCTCCAGAAACTGAAGCAGGAGCCAGAATCCTTTGGAAAGCCCTGCATATAAATATCTTGTTTAGTTAGTCTAATAAAGGTATTACTAACAGTGCTGCTTGCAGGATTTATTGGGGGATTTCACTAAGACAGTGTTAGCAGTGGAATTATAGTCATTCTCTTGTAAGACCTTGTCAATGCGAGAGAAAATAACATTGATCCAATCAGAGATATTTTACAGGATCAATGTAATATTCTTTTGCATAATCACAACCAAAGGATTATGGGCCTGTGCTGGGAGTGATGAAGGATCACTTGACAGATCACAGCCTCATTTGTTCTCATCCTTTTAACTGGTGAAGTACGGGCAGTTTTTAAAAGTCTGCCTCTATATCCCTGTATCTTAAATACATCAGGGCTCCTTTGGGCCACATGCATTATATATTCAGTCTATTGCTTTTAAACAATATTTTTGGCTACATGCATTTTTCATAGCTGAGCCATACTGAAGCATCTTGGTATGACCTTGAGACAATTCCCTCTGCAATCCAGGAAACCAATGTACACAAAATGGGAAATGAGGCCCCGAGGTGAGCAGGGAGGAGGAGAAGACAAATCAATACACAGCATGAGCCTTATAACCCAAACATCTTAAGGGATTCTGAATAAGTTTGTGTAATTGAGCTTTTGGGTAGTGCAGCAATTCCCTCAAGGGGACACGAGCATTGAAGATGACAGTGAATTCAGGAGGCTCAAGAGCATCTTGTGGTATGCTGGAAGTAACTTGTTTGATAATAAGTCCCCCTCATTGTTTACAATATTTTCTTTGCATTTTTTCAAGATCCCAGGTCTGCTCTATTGCTTTAATGACAGTTTTGTCATGCCTTGTGAAAGCCCTAAATCCCTCTACTGGCTGCAGTTACCTAGATATTCCCTTGGCTTTAGGCAGGCTGCTTCTGCTGTGGAAGAGAAGCTGTGTGTTTGATAGCTTCACCAGATTTGATGGAGTGGTTCCTTTGGACTTGCATGTCCATCTCAGTAAAGGATGGAAGGGGAAAATGGTGGCTGAGGTGCAGAGCAGCGGCTCGGCTCACCGATAATATCAGGGACCATTCAAACTCCAATCCTGTGGTTTCAGATGACTACAACTGCAGGGCTGCAAAAGTTATTTGGGGAAGAAAAACCAGCTATTACAAGTGACATTTAAAATTAGATGGGACATAGCTCTCGTGAAGTACAGCAGGCATCAGCTGGTTTCCATCAGGACTAGGACAGATGACCGAATATGTCCCTTTTTCAGTCATAGGCAGAGTCTAGCCTGAATCAGAGCACACAGCTTTGCTAGGAAGCAGTGACTAACGTGGAGCATGTGTACAGAGGAGTATGTGAGAGGACGCAGGAGCCTTTTGGAATTAACCCTTTAAACAAGTGCAGGCTGGGGAGAAAATCTCCAGGAACTTTGTGGTCTCTGCAGCTTTAGCTTGCACCAAAAGGCATGGGAGGGGGAAGAGGAGTCAGGTTTATGGATCACAGATGGGTCACAGCCTCCAGGCAGCACCAACCCTGGCAAAGCCCCCTTACTGGCCTTGTCCTTGCAGGCTCATGTTTGGCAATGCAGGTCTTGCACAGCCATCACTGTGGGGTGATTTGGGGAGCAATCTGGTTTGACAGCTCCCCTTTGTGTGGCCCGTTACCTCCTGTGCCCTGTGGCAGGTGGCACACAGCCCCTCCTTGTGCAGACTGGGACCCCCTGCAATGCTGCACCTGTGTGGGCTCCTGCTGCCCACGGGGAACTCTGATGATGGCCATTTCCATGGGACCTGGATAACTCTGTCCTGCCTGTTAGCCTTGGGACATGGGTCTGGCACTGGGATAGCACCAACATGGCAAAGCAAACTCAGGTTGCCAGAATGATTAAGTGAGAGTAATTGTGGTGTCCCTTTATTTTTTTTCCTTACTACCTCAAAAAATCAGTGATCAGATTGCTTTAGCAAAATGCGGTGCCAAGAAGTAATTGGTGATAGCAATCATGCACTGGATCAGCTCTGGCCACAGAGCTTTGGTCTTTGGACAGTTTATATATCCTTGCAATTCATGAATGCCTGTCATTTGTTCTGTCAGTGAGTCTGCAGAAAATCCGTACTAAAATGAGGTTAGGGGTTCAGACTTAAACCCAGGAAAGCATGAAAAATCAGAGCAAATCCATGCTGATAGACTATACTTTGTTGTGTAAGTTCAGGATGGACCTTTATATGGGATTTTCACTCTTAACTCACAGCATCCTGGTTTTGAGAGTTAAGTTAGATCATGGATATTTCTGGATTGTGCGTACTTTCATGTTAGTGGATCCATAGGCATATGATGAGCACACCAGTGTAATTTGCATTTTAAAGTAGTCTTAAATAAGTTCTCATGTCTGCAGCTGGGCTTTGAGAAGATTGTGTTCCCTGGAGTTAGCCCAGGGCAACGTGCTGAAGATCACACATAGCTTTTACTCTGTTCTTGCTCAAGCAAAACTGCTTTTAAGTCCAGGGGAGCTAAGTCAGCCTTGCTGAAGTTGGAAGCAAACGTGCCTTTGACTTCAGTGGGACATAGATTTTGCCCAGCATTAATTTTTGCTTGTGAAAAGTCTTCAAGAAAAAATGGAGAAAGGCCTTGTAAACCAAACCTCATAGGGATTTACTAATCACTCCTTCTTGCATAGGTTTGGTGCCATGTGAGTCCCCTGAAATATTACCTTGAGTCTAGCAGGAGGTTTGCCTAGAGAAAATGACCTATATACAAGGCAAGTGCCATGTAACACTTGCAGTTAACGTTTTATTTGTTGGTATAATAAAAGCATGTCAACAATTCAGTGTTGCCAAACTCCATTTGCCTGTTTGGCTGGGATATGTAGTTTTTTTCCTGAGGAGACAGTAAAATTATGTTCATTTGTTTCTTTACTACGCTGCTCCTGGCAAAGAAGAATTTGTGCCAGGGCTGATAAATATTTGAGTGAATTTTTTGAGGTTGTTACTCTGAACCACTGCCCAAAAAAAGTTCACTGAAAAGTAAGCCAAGGCTTCATATCAATTCATATAACTACCCTTACTAATAAAAATGTTAGGTCTTTAGTTGAATAGTCCAGTACACCTCTGACATTGTGGTCTTTTGTAGAAGTAATTTCTTTTGTGAAAGCTGCAAAGGTAAACACTCCCTTTCAACCAGTCTCACTCACAAATAAATAACTCAGATCTTCCTTGATGCACATGGTGTCAACCAAACAATTTCCATCGTCTTAGGCTTGTTACTTTTTCCTTTTTCCCAGAGGGATTTGCAATCATTACGAGTCACTTTCCATTTTGACTTGTAGCCCAAACAATTGCACACCAGTGCGAGGCTTCGATAAAAGCTGCTCACTGCAGATAAGAGTGACCCCCATTTACGAGCAGGTAAGGTCAGGCCTTTCCATGGTACCCTTTTAGGGGGGATGCTGATCTTTCAGGCTATTACACAGGCTGGAGAAGCATACCATGATGTCCATGTCACTGAGGTTTTTATACCATCCCATCACAGTAGCATCTAAATACCGACATGCACAACTCTGTGAGGAAATACAGCTCAGAAACTGTCTGGAGTAGATATGCCATGTATTATTAATTACCCAGCTGAAGCATCTGTAGTAATATTTGTACTATGGCCTCTGCAGTTCTATTCCCCCCCATCCTTTTGAGCACTTATTTGAATATTATTTATTTTAAGCTGCCTGGTGATGCCCAAGCTTGAAGAGCTTAATTGTGCTCTAGCAGGGGAAGTTGGGCACTTGTGCGGTCCCTGCCGTCACGCGGGCTGATTCAGCAAAATGGCCGATGCGGGCACAAGATGTGTAAATCAGCCAGGGCTGCAAGAAGAGCACTTAATTGAAGCTTTATCAAGTGCCTGCAGAGCTGACCTCCGAGCAGCAGCTGAACCACAGTTGGGATGGGAGCGAGCCAGCAGCTTTCACTGATGACTAAGCCCGTGTGCTGGGAAAGGATTTGCTTAGGAAACTTGCCTGCTTTACCCATGGGTGGCAGAGCGCTGCATAGCTAGGGGTGACTTAAATCATTCTGCCTAACTCACTTAAGTTGTTCCTTTCAGCACAGATTCAGAGCTTTTGGGACACTGATGACTCTGTAGCTGTGTACAGGGGATTTGAGCTAAAGCCTGGCTGCTGACAGTCGGGGTGAGCGTGGTGCTAACGGCACAGGGGGTGTCAGGCTGTATGGTGACATGATGGCAAATTTGGGTCTGTGAAGTCTTTCTGTGCTGGTCTGGCATTGGAAGGGTGGATCCAGCACATTTTCTATCCCTTCTGCATGAGCATTTTCCTGCTCTGCGTGTCTGCAGCTGTGTATGCGGAGACAGGTAAATATCCAAGAGTTGTAGATATTTGCCTGTTGAGAAATGGATCCCACTGAACTGCACAAGCATACTAAACAAAATAATGCCCTGAAGGCTGAAAGCAAAAGGAGAAAGAACTGTGTAAAATTTCACAAAGCTGAAAATAATGGAAGACCAAATTAATTTGGAGATAAAATCTAAACAATCTTGACAGGTAATTGGAAACTTATCGACAACATTCTACTGCATGTCCGCAAAAAACTGTAGTGCTATATCTGAGAAAGAAGACGGTATTGTTTAAAATTACAATGGCTTTGCTATGAGGGGAAGTAAAAATAGCAGGAAATAAAAATTGTGAATGGGCCTTTTCTCACATACAGGAAGAAAAAAGGGCAACATACTGAAATAGCTGGAAATTAAAACCTTGGAATGATAACAGCTAGGTAGGAGAAGAAAAACAAGAAGGAAGGCAATAGGTAGCTGTGTTGATACAGGAAGCAAAGTTCCAAAAGCTATTAAAACCCAGACACTTCAAGTAAATTATTATTATATGCTCTGTAATAGCAAAGCATATTAATGATAGAAATGCTAACAATAGTATTTGCCTTTTGCTAAATGGAAATGATTAAGAAAACCTGTGGAAGTCAAGGATATTTTTAATAATGTTTAATTAATATTAATTTTTATTTCTCATTTGGGAAAATCCTAGATAAGATATTCTCGCCATGTGATGACAACAAAATACTTTCTTCTCCAGTGGTAATTTAGACTGATAGAACAGTTAATAAATTCAGTCATTTTAATTTAATTGATCTGAATAATTTGATTCCAAGCATTTTAAAAGACCTAGCTAAGGAAATGTCCAGATTTAATTCATATAAATAGAGATTTCTAGAATTTGCCTGGATACTGGTGAAATAGCAAAGACCTGGAAGAAAGCTGTTATTATTCAAATTCTTGAAATTTGAAAATATAATATATTTTGAAAAGTGTAAATATAAAAATGCAAGGAAAAGTAATGCAGCAGCTAATTTAATTAATGAATAAATTATTAAAGAGTTAAATACAGATATGCTAACTAATGCTAATCAAAATGGATTTATAACAATAGATCTCATTAAAGAATTTTTGTTGATAAAGGCGCTAGTGTTGATTGAATATTCCTTCTCTTTTTTTAGGCACTTGACAGGGTACCAGATGACATTTTTATTAATAAACCAGAGAAATCAACATGATACACATTAAATGGATTAAAAAGCTGGGTAAATTATGGAGTTTAAAATGAAATTTTCTACAGACATAAAACAGATTTCACAGGATGTTACAGGTAACAGCTTTTTACATTAGGCTAGCTATCATTTTTATTAAAGGACTAGGGAAAAACATGACAAAGTGATCCATAAAGTATACTTATAATAGTTTGGGGAGTGCTAAATAATAATGCAAACCAGGTAGCTCTGTGGAAATGGTTGAGGAGGGCACACTTGGTAATGTAGGAGCTCAACCAGCCAAGCTTAACAAAGAGAGGACTGAGGGATGGCTTCACCACAGGCTGTAAAGCTGCATATGGAAAGAGAATCTGCTCAGAGAGGACTCTGTATTCAGCAGGCAGATCCATCACAGGTGAGGGGCTGAGGTTAAAGCAGCTGAATTCAGATGAGATATAAAACCAGTTAGTGGGGAAGGTATTAACCCAAGGAACAGCTTCCTCTTGCAGGTGGCAAATTTTCCATTGCAAACACCTTGAAAACTTAGATTGTATTTTTCAAACAGAAATGAATTCTGGACAGTCTCATGGCCTCTACAGGGCATCTGAGTGAGTGATCACAGAGCTGTCTTGTGCACTCATAATTTGTAACTGAGCATTACACGGAAGTTGTGGCTCTGGAAAATGAGTGCCTGACACCAAGAGTTCAGATTTTGCCTGTCAGTCAAAGGGTTCTCTGGCTTTCCTGAATGTAGAGCAAGACTTGGAGTATTTTGTGTGTAAGTACGCAAAGACATAAATGCACCCACTTCAAAGCTTTGTGTAACTGGGTGGATCTGACTCCACAGCAATGCAGCCTAGGAATGCTCTTAATGCAGGGCCACGTTCTGCTGCTGCTCCAAGATCAAGCTGAGAGGATTTTATCAGCATCATCAGCATTTTACTGTGACATAACTCAGAACTGAGTTTACCCTGGCAAGTTAGCATGGCCACCTGTCCCATAAGAGGGGATGTGGAGGGTGATGTCAGGAATAGGCAGTAAAAAATGGGAAAGAATACAAGGGAAAGTTAGAGAGGAAGGACAGATGCAGTAAAACCATCAGCAGCACAAGAGAGGCTAGAAAACAGAGAAATGTGAAAGCTGCATTTTAAGCTGTAATTTTGTGTACATAAGGAGAAGAAGGGAGAGAAGTATTGCACAAAACCAGGGAAATTTGAGAGTATGTACTTAAAAGATGGGGAGAGAGGAAGGGAGAAGAAACAGAAACGTTTGTTAGTCTTTGCGACCTCCTGTTACACTTACTGAATTATTTATTCTGATATTTGCTGGTATCTTCCTTCCGGCCATTTTTGTCACGATATAAATAAGAGCAGAACTCCGTTCCTGCTATTGCTGGAGGGATTTTGATGTTGAATGGCAGCGGGCACCTTCCCCCTCCCCCTGGCATCAGGCGATTATGAATTATGCCGGGTGCCTCTAATAACTAAAGGGAAAGGGCTGCTCAGCACATTTGGAATGTAAATCTCATTTTTTTTCTCTTTTGTAGGTCATGAAATGCAGCCCTTTTCTAAACCCCTGTGCTCAGATCACAAGCTACTGCTGCACACAAATTCCTCAGTCTATCCTCTGCAAGGGTGGCATTTCACCCAACGCTGAGCCCCTCAGCATCCTGAGGGCTTGAGATAAGATTGTTATTATTGTTGTTTTAAACACAAGCATGCTGCATCATGTCACTTAAAAAATGCTGTATAGATGTTATACCACATGGGAAAGCAGACTGTTTAAAAACAGAGATTTGCTGTATTCCAGTTCAAAAGCAAGAACTTAATTTATATTTTTTCCATAGCCTGTAGGTAGCCATGGGCTACAATTTGTAGGGAATGTGCACTTACTGGCCAAAACTTCAGAAGTGTTCACTGCCCAGCCCCTTTCAAGCAGCCATATAAGAGAACAGGCACTTTTGGGCCCCATATTAGTTCCTGAGCTCTTGCATCTCCTGTCCTTGGCACCTTCTATGCAGAAGCAGGTTCTGTGCTGCAGCTTGAGGAGCTGGTGGCCTCTGGAGAAGATGCATGAATCTGCTTTGCAGGAAATGAAAGGGAGGGGAGGATCCCTTAAACATTGATGAGCTGAACTTTCTGCTTTATGACTGGAGTAATTTAGTTATGATTCAGGTCATAGATGGTCAGTTTTTGTTTCCTACTGTACTGGCATTGTGCAACATGCAGTTCAGACCTTGTTTCATTTTGGAAGAGTAAGCAAATTATGTGAATAGTTAAAAGGAGGGGATGCAGGTAAAAGGGAAAAAAGAAATTAAAATTATTTGGTGCTTGTTTTGCTTTTGGGAAGGACAGTTTCTGTCTGTGGGGAGAAATTAACTTTTCTACACAACTTAAATCTCTCTTAAATCCTTAAAATGGAGCTGTGGGAGTGACATGGCACTGAGGCCTTGCTGCTGGCCAGTTTCACCTTATCATATTTGCTCAGAATATTTCCAGCCCAGCAGAGTAACTTTGCTGACAGCCCTGCACGAGCTCCAAGATATTTTCTTGCTTATAAATTAAGTTTTCCCAGCAATCCACCCTGCTACTTCAGTTATCATCACTGGAGAATGGATGTCCTCAGGGACTCAAAAAGGACTATGCAGTCTCTCACCCATGGGTTTTAACTTGACCTTGCTCACATCACTAGTGACCAAAAGTCATTACCATAAGTGGCTTATGTGAAATGTATTGGTCTCAGTCAATTATAAGCAGACAGTTGTCTGCATGACTAAACCACCATCCCAAATGGTGCTTTTTTTGGGAAGTCCTAAGCATGGGCAGGGTCTGTACAGCTGGACTGAAACCTCAGCAAAAGCACAAGGAGAACTGACTTTAAGTTTTGTGCTTATTCACTTTCAATAGAATGAAAATACCTTCTACAGCTATTTTACAGCTTGTGTTATTTCAGGTCTGCATAAATTAGAGCAGTCTCTGGGGCTGCTCTGACTTACACATGGGACAGTCATACTCCCCAGACAGGCCCCGTCTTCAGAAGACACCAAGGTGGCAGAAAGCCTTTCTGGCAGCCTTTGCCCCCATCTCTGCTGAGGCAGAGCAGAGACCAGCAGCCCAGACTAATGTGCTGTGCCCAGCACATCAGTTTTTACCCAGTGTGCCAATACAAGCTCAGCCTTGCTCTGCACAGAATATCACACTGTGGACAAATGGGATGCTGTCTGCCAGGCCTTTTTGAGCCACAGAGAACCGTCAGACTTGCTGTGACTACCCAGAGGTACTCAGCTTTGTTGGGATACAGATGGGGTGAGATGCAGAGCCAGGGCCATGGCCCAGGAGGAGAGAGAACAGTTGGTCCATTTTGCTTTAAGCTACAGGCAGCAGATTTTCAATCTGGGAAAGGCTTGCAAGAACTGATCCGGAAATTCAAAACAGCGGATTTTTCTCAGAACTGGAACACCAAAGTAGACATTTAGTTTGAATCAGCTGAAAGCCCCTGATTTAGTAACAGATATTTAATTTTGATTTTGCTTTATTTATTCATTATCTTGGTAAACACGTGTTGACTACTGCCTGCTGCTAAACCCCAAAGCTTCCTCTGTTCCAGCACTCTCCTCTCCCCAAGCCATGGCAGTGGAACAGTGCAATGTCTCTCTGCACAGCTACGGGAACCAGCTCTGGGAGGTGCCTTCTTGCAGGGCCACTCTTTGCTGTGACCTAATCATGTCTTTCTGGCTTTCCCTACAGTGGGGGAAAGCTTTACTTTGTGCCTGCACTCGGGTTCCTTCTGCAGCTCTCTGTAGTCCTGCAGATGTGGTACATTAAAATTCACCTCAAAACATTAAAACTGGGCTCCAGGATAGGATTTCTACCAAGGGGCCCAGCAGAAGGGCTGGTCTTTGATTAAGGACTGGGTATCTGAGCTGACTACTGTCCTGAGGAAAAGGACTGCCTCAAAGCATAAAATTGAAACAGTGAAAGAATTATTGAGATATTCTGTTTTCCTTTTTTTGCCAAGAAGCTCAGGTGCCTTGTCTGCAATCTCACAAAAATCTGAGCTAGAGCTGGAAGTGTGTCCAAAACTCTTGACCCCTAGTCTTATGCTTTAGCTATAAAAGCATCCTTTCTTCCTGAACAGCTGTAGTAATGGTCTGCCAAGGGAATGAAGAGAAATGGAGACTCTTGTCTCCAGTATTATGATTCTGAATAAAGCCTCAGGTCAATGTAATCAGACATACAGAAAAGAGAACGATGATGTCTCTATGACATGGTTGAATTACTGGCATTGCAGAGCTGGTCCAATTTTTTTCATAAATGGTAAACTTATCAATGTGGAGAATCAAAGGGTTTTGTGAATTTTTGTCAAGCACAGTGACAAAATAATCACTATAGTGTCAGAAGGCAAGGAAGTATTGAGGGAAGCAAGGCAGTGAAAAAAAATTTTTTTCCCAGCACAATAGATATCACTGTGGAAATTATAAAGATTTCTAATATTCTAAAAATAGACTTCCATCGTTTTAGGGAATATTTCTCAAGGAGAAATGAATCCAGTTAAAAATCAAAGCATTTCATTATTGTTTTGCCAAAACATTCTGGGTTGACCTAAAATGATTTTTTTGTCTTACCATTTCACTGAAAAGCTTTAAAATTTTTTTCTGCTTGAGTCAAATTTAATTTTTTTCTGATGTTTCTTATTTTCCTATCTGTTTCTGATGGATCTTTCTTTACTAAAACAGCATCTTAACTTTTGCTAGCTTGATCTTGCACACTTGAATGTGAAAAAAGGCAAAAAGAAGATGAAAATTAAATGCATTAAATTTTCATAATGTGTAACTTTAGTATGGATATGTAAGTATTTCATCCCTCTTTGGTTCCTTTAAAACATCCTCCAGCCCATTGACTCTAGTAATGGGCCAGGTAAACATCTTGACCTTTATCTACTTAACTCAAAATCCCTATAAATAACTTTTATTGGTTTCTTTCCTCTGCAGCTATATGTAGTGTCACAGACAAGAATGTCATTGCCCCAAACTGACAATTACGTTTTCCATTTTTTGGCCTTTTGCTTTCTTTTTCTTCTTACATAGTTTATAAAGCACAAAGACAAGAAAAGTCAAAAGAAAGGTCTTTGTTCAAATAAAGGTAAAATTCTGCTGCAGACAGAAAAGTGACTTTGGAGAAATAATGATTTCACCAGACTCTGTATTTATTCTCTTCAGTGGCATCCAGATCAAATTTACTTGGTTTTCAAGGTGATGTTTCTAACCAGCCAGCCCTTAAACTCAAATTGGGATCTGAAAGTCAAGCTGTGTCCTTTCTGACTCATGCATAATCATCCTTAATAAAGTTTCTATAGACAGGATTTAGCTGACGAGTTGGTGTTTATCATACACAAGACAAAAGAGATTAATCCAAGCCATTCATCCATAGCTAGGCTGACTCTTCATCATTAGCTGGTTAATGTGTGCTATCTGTAAAGCAAGCCAGAACAGGATGATCCAAAGAGCAGATGTCCTAATATGGAGCTGCTTTTATGCAGTGCTTTTCTCCACCACAAATGCATTTCATTTAACAAAGTATTCCCCGGACAAATCCACAGGTGAGCCCCTGTGATAGAAGGCCTGGGAGAAATCCCTTTTGCCTTCCTTCCCCTCATATTTGTGCCCATCTTCCAAAGCAAAATGTGTGTATAGGATTAAAAAGGGGAAAGAGTGGGGATTGGACAACATAGGAATATCTGGGGCTCTGCTCTGCAAAGAGATCAGCTGGTCAATGGAAGATGAAGTCAGATTTGGGATTTCCAGCCCCACAGGTCTCTTTGTTGAGCATGATACCTCATGGAGTATGGCAAATATTGAACACCCTCTTGAGCTTGCTGACATGTGCATTTGTGTATTTAATGTACATGTGTGGCAGCCTGACACCCACTGTGACAGAAACCACCAGCAGTCTCTGTGCAGCAAGCTATCTTCTCCCATGTCTGTAGGCTGAGGTGATGATGCAGTTTGAGCTTCCTTTGAGATCTCCCCTCTTTTTAATGAGCGTTAGGTCTTGTCTTAAATGTTATTTTAATCCACTTGTCATGTACTTAGCATGCTGAGTAGTCAGGCAAGGAGGAGGGAGCTGACTGGGTGCAGGGTAAGTGAGGTATCTCTCTGCTTGGGAGAGCTCTGGTCCTTCCCCTTAAGCACACCTACCTCATGTCTGATGATGAATGTTAAAGGGAAGACTGCATGTCACCTGGCTTTTTTCCTACCACGAGGTGCCTGTAAGAAACCAGAGGACGCACAATCAGTTTGAAGAAGTGGTGCCCTTTAAGCAGAAAGAGATCATAGGAGGCATTGCTTTGCAAGAAGCACACTGGAGCAGAGGAGAAGTGGCCAGTCTCCATTTCCTGATCTGTGCTAGACAAACTTAGTATTGTAATGTAGGGAACCTCTGACATGAGGAATGATTGGTATTTGATTTTATTGATATAGAATTTTGAACAATTGTTTTATTAAAACTCTACTATATTACATTGATACTATACTATATTGAAAAGATACTATACTGCACTATACTAAATTATATACTAAAAAGTACTAAAGAAAACTTGTGTCTGTCTCTGGCCAGTCAGGACACAGCTTCGAGTGATTGGCCAAGGACACAAAATAATCTTCAGCAGAATTTATTTGACAAATCACTTCATGTAAACAATTTTCTTAACACATTTTACATGTGCAAAACAACAGGGGCAGCTAGTAGAGATAATTGTTTTTCTCTTCTTCTCTCTGTGCTTCTCCAGGTAAAAACCCTGCGAGAGAGAATTATGTCTCTCTGTTCAGAGATTGTGAATGCCACAAGCTGAGGAAGCAACTTCACCCCCTGCACCTCAGCCCTCTTACCTGTTAGTGGCAATGGAGATCCCTCCTTTATAAGGCATTTGAAATATGTTAGTAAAGACTGTGCTATTAGAGAAAGGAATATTACTATTACTACTATTACTATCACAATGCTAATAGAATTACTCAATTTCTGTCTGGACAAAGATGTGTAGGGGGATATAATATAAGAAAATAAAGATAGTGTAGAAAGTAATCTTACCCCTAAGGAGTTGCAGCTGGGTCAATTATCAAAGATTAGGAACAGGCCTGACTTTAACAGGCCACAGCTGTAAGCAATGAGAAGAAGAGTGCTATAAAAGAGTGGGGTGGCTGGGGGAGAAGGGAGCTGTGGTCAGTTGGTTCCTTTGTGAAGAAGAAGGAGTCAGTACCCTGAGGAGTTACCAATGAGAAAACACCAAAAAAGGTAGGAAACTTTTGCTATAAGGAGACAACAGTATGGAATCCCTGCAATAAGATGACAACAAGATGAGATTTTTGTTGGCTTCTCAAACTGATATGTGGCCAGGTTTTGTCTCATCAGAAATGGCTGCTGGTTATTGCCTTCAAACACCAGCTCACCTACTAGCGGTTCAGTCTGGGGCCCTGTTGTGTGTTTGAAATGCAAAGATTGTCCCTTTGGAAGCTGCCAGAACTTCCTTCGGATCATATTTGCGTGTGACATGAAATTGTGCTCTTAATGGCCTGATGCAGTCTGTCACCCTGGGTTATGACAGTCTGGGGCTGTCACAATGTTTCTTCTCAGCCTCCCTACTACTATTCCTCCTGCTCCTTTGATCCCTGCTCTTCTCTGCTCCCTTTCTTTCTGTCCCTTTCCTTAGTCCCATTTTTTATTATTAGTCTTGTCCTTTCAAGTTGCCCTGTTAGTTCTCATCTTCATCTCCTGCCTCTTTTGCATAGACCCAGTGTCTTCCCATGCAGATTATGTAACTCATAATGTTCCCTATCTTGGAAGAGCCAGAAGTGGCCAGCATGCAGTAATTGTGGCCTCTCCCAGCAGGAGCACAAAGGTAACTGGTTTTTTTAGGGAGCCTCAACACAGTGAGCGGGCAGCCATCAGTCCAGGCAAGACAGGAGACTTACACCTTATCAGTGAGGTTAGGCTGGGCCTCTTAAAGAGGTCTGGGGATCCTCCTCTGTGTACTTGTTCATTTGTCCCATGTATGAGTTGGGTGACTTTTGAGTTCCTTTCTCCAGTACTGTTTCCTCACAGTCTTCTCAATCTCCTGTCCATCTGTCAGCAGGACTGTACCACATATCTTCTTGTGATCCTGTCACTGAGCTTCCTTCACCATGTGAATGCAGCTACACATAATCCAAGGCTATATGAGTTGTATATAGTGATGGATGGTGCTCTGCAGTGGAGTCAGGATTATGGGATTTGGTGGTCCTTTGCTGTCCCAGCAGTAATCACTGTACACACAGACACTAAACAAGAATTCAGCCAAACCAATATTTTCTTTAGGGCAAAATGTCATGGAGACTTTGAAAAATACATTGAAGCTTTCTTTTCTGATTATTATACTGTATTATGATGCTCCTCCTATTGAGATTTTTCAGAACCCGTTTCTCTTCTAATGGAAAAAACAAGATACAAAAATAATCTGGAACTCATGACTCTCAAAAAGAATCAAAAGCCTGAAGATCAGCTCAGAAACTTAGGCTAGGACATTCCATATTAATCTGCAAAGTAGGAGCATTATATTGCAGTTCAAGGTGGTAATAGATTAATTCTATACCCTTCTGATGCATATACATCTAAAACTATCACATCAAGCCTTAAACAAAACTTTGATAGCAGTGTCTCAACAAACTGAGAGGAGTTCAAAGAAAAGCATCAAAAATTATCAGGATGGCTTCAGGATTGATTTAAGTTGAAAGATTAGGTGCGCTTAACGTGGGCAAGAGATGATGAAGGTGGGCACACACTAAAAGACTACAAATATTTGGTGGGTGTTAATGCTAAGAGGAGAAGAATTAATTTGTGTCATAAGAAATGACACAGAAGGAAGTGACAAAATAGTCTGAAAACTACAAAGAACCTTCTGCTGTCAAAACATATAGTACTGTGTTGTCAGTGAAGTATCTACAGAGGTAAGTAACAGGCCCTGAAGGCAAAAACTGGGAGGCTGTGCTGCATGGAGTCAGCCTGCTCTAGAATAGAGGTGAACTGGAGATTACCAGTTCACCTGCCTGAGACAGCTTTCCTCTACCACATATTTTGTTTCTTCCAAAACAATCTTTGTGAGTGCACCAGTTATTCAAATGACCTCTTCTAATTCAACACACCGAATCTGTGTATTAATTTATTACTATATATGTAATATATATATATTGCTATGACTTCCTTGTTATGTTCCCATTGAGTGTGCAAGTTTCAGGAATCTTGTTAATTTGGCCCAATCTTTCAAATATGTTATCTTAATATCTAGTCTAAACCCATGAAAATCTGGTGAGTTTATCCATCAGATACCTTGCCACACAGGTAAGAAGAACAAAGGCTGGTTTCACAAATTTCTTCATTGTCAGAGACACAGCTTCTCTTCTGAGTGTAGCCCATAGCAGGACCCCCCCACACGCTCAGGGATGAGATCTGTGTTATTGTTGCTTTCCTCCCCAAGTAAACTTCAGACTGCTTTAATTTTGTTCAGCTGCAGCATAGTAGATTGTTTACATCCAAAGACGGAGTCTCTGCACCAGACCTTTGGTCCTTGCTTGCTAAATATTTCCAAGGGTCATTTTTGGCAGGCATGACACCTGCCTGGGCATTCCCTCAGGACTGTGGGTGGGGTGCAGAAAAAAACCCAAGGCCATGAGCACAAGGATGCTCAGGCCAGGGGTTTCTGGAGGAGTGAGGCAAGTAAAAGACAGAAGCACAAGTGTCATTCAACCACTGGTGCTGGGGTGAAAATTTTGTGGACTTTTCTCATGTTCTTTTCTTGACAACTCATTTATTTCAGTGGCTGTTTACTGCTGGAAGGGGAGACACGCAAGGCCCCTAGCTGTTAATCTCTTCTTCCAAAAGAACATTGTAAATAATCCTAGGAAAATTTATGATGGAATTTGTTTGCCTTTTATCAGCTAGATGTTTTCTTGAGGGAAAAGGAAACACCACCACAGTTGACTCCAGCCGGGCCATGGCAGGGCCCGATCCTGACTGGACGCCATTTGCTGCGATCCCTCAGCCTGCTGACCCTCACATCACCGAGGCACTGATGGGGTGGGCTGCACTCTGGGCATGGCTCCTCCATGTTTCTGTGGGGAAAACAAGCCCCTGGTGCCACATGGCTCTGGTGGCAGCCACAGCTGCTCCTCAGCAGAGGTGGTGCCAGCTGGAGGCAATCAGGGCCCCTCACAGCCCTAATTGGCTCCACCTGGGCCCCCACACCCATCCCGGGGGCCATTTCATCTCTGCCTGAGGGTGCTGGCGCTTCTCTGAGCTCTGCTGTGAGGTGCTGGCTTACACCTCATGGGGTGCCATGTTCCTGACTTGCTCATTGCTGGATGGATGAACTGTCATTGTGATGCTGGACCCCATTACCAGTCCCTGTACTCCAGCTTGTGGGTTTGTTCCACTCATGAGGCTTTTCCCACCATTTGAGCCAGGTATGTGCATGGCTGGGTACAGGTGGGTCCTGGTTTTGTGCACCTGGACTCTCCTGAGGCTGCTCGGAGCTGGTGCTGGGGTGTCCCTCTGGGTTTGGGGACCAAGGTGCTGTGGCCTCTGTGGCCCAAACCAGCAGGGTAGGCTTTGGTGATTGCCTGGACTGGGTACAGCTCTTCTTGCAGGCAGATTGTGCGAGAAGGAGTAGCAGCTGGCTGAGGCCCTTTGTGTGCCCTGAAGTGTAGTTCTGTGGTACAGAAGTGCATCGCCCTCAATTGGGGACCCTCCCTGGTCTGGGAGGTGACAGGGGACCTGCTGCTGGAGCTGCAGGTACCTCCCCCATGTCCTCATGGCTTGCGCAGCATGAGGAAACAAACACCACATTAATTGTGGGATGACATGACATCTTTTTCTTTCCTGGCCTTTTCTTCAGCCTGGGGAAACCTGGCTGTTGGTTTGGGGGCTCCTCACCTCTTGGGAGGAGCTGTGGGGGTTTCTTCCCTGAGCCACCCAAGGCAGTGACATCCACCTGGGGAGTGCTAGGGCTGGGTGATGTAGGCTTGGCTTGTAGAGCAGCTGTATGTGATCCTCCTAGCAAAACCAGTGGCCTGTGAGGTTGTCTCTGTGCAGGCTGGATGTCCAGCTCCTTTGTTTTCAATCCAGGGAGGCTGTAGCTTGGGGTCTGCATGGGCCTGAGAGCTTCCCCTGAAGCTCTTGCAGCCCTGGCAGGACACAATGGCTCCATGCCGATCTGAAGGGGATCAGGACTTGGTGTGACTGTGGAGTTGGTGAATGAGCAGTAAGGGAAAAAAGCTTTATGTATGTTTGGTCTGTGTTTACTTAAGAGTAAGTGAAAAATAGATTTAAACAACAGAGAATTTATCAACACTTTCCCACAAAAGGTTCAGGGGCCAAAGGGACCAGGAAAAATGGATTCAATTGGGTTAATAGGACTCTTCCTGTTATTTAGAGTTGTGTTTTCAGTTTGGGGTTTTGAGTGTGTGGGTTTGGTGACTTGCAAGAGAGAATGGCAGCTAAAAGCTCTCAAACCGCAACCTTCAGTGTCAACCCAGTGAACTGTGCTGTGTGCAGTTGGACACCTGTGTGTAGTTTCCTGTCTTGCACTGACTCTGCTTACTGGAGCAGCTCCTCAAACAGGTCCTGTGTGCTGGCACAGAGCCTTGCACTGGCCAGCCCCAGGAGTTTGTGCTTTGCTGCAGAGTCTGTAATTATTCACCTTATGACTCAGTCAGCAGTACTGTGAGTGTCAGCATGTAATTCTTCTCTGCCCTGAAGTAATGGTCTTCGACCAATGGTCCAGGAACTATTTCTATGGGTTTGTGAAAGATAATGAGAAAAGTGAGGCTATTGTCATTAGGCTTAAATTCATTATTCAGGGATCCATACCTCCATTTGAGATGCTTTATAGGTCTATAAGTTTCAATAGGCTGAAGCCAGTGGCTCTGACAGCTTTCTTACCTTCTGATGGTACCTTACATAGTGCAGTATCACCACTTTTTCCCCCCTAGAGTAACAAATACGAGGAGTACTAGGTCACACTTCTGTAGAGCAAACTATTACCAGGAAGCTATAATGGTGGTAGTCTAATTGAATTGACATTTTATGTATTATAAGTGATCATATTAAATGAATTTTATTGTGATATGTATCACATTGTGTGAGGTTTTAGGGGAAAACTGCTGCTTTATGCCAGATGTTGCTGAGGGGAACATTATAAGTGGCAAAAGTATTATAAAGCCTGTCTCTTTCATCCAGGATTTATGTCTAAGGTCTAAATTTTAATACTCTCATTGATATTTGGATTTTATTCTGTGCGTTGTTTGACAACATCCATTCCAAATGTGCAAAAAAATCAATCTAGCCCTAAAAGAACCTGAAGATTTATGAAGCACATGTGATTGACAAATATTGGCCTAATTTTAATTTTATTCTGGTTATTGATCAATGCCTAGATATTCAGGGTAGGTTTTCAGCTGTCTTCCGTGAGTTTAATTGCTATGTTATTGGAGCTGAGTCTTAACAGACAAAATACTTTGGGAAATGTTGGTAAAATACAAAAGGTTACTGCTCTGCAATTGGCTCATAATGCAGAATTTGATGCTACTCTTTGTAAGTGCTGTAGTCTTGTCTAAAAAGATAATTTGCCTGGGATATAGTGTTAGAGTGGGGGTTGGTGGGAACACCATCTATACTGTGGGGGTTTTCTTCAGAAAAGAGTCTAATAAATCCTCCTCTGAAGAACTGCAATAACTGCTTTTGGATTTCATATCTGTGTGACTCCTGTACATCCAACAGATACGAGGCCCATGTGCCTTTTCAGCTTTATTTTGTGTGTTTACATTCATCTTAAGTGGCACAGGCACAGTGATGGCAGATTGCACAGGGGTATTTTTATTAGGAAAGCCCAGTAACGTGAATAGTTGTAAAATTTGTCTAGACAGAAGAATAGACTGAAATAGCAGTGGAACATGGGCAGGAAGGAAAGAAATACAAGTGTGTGTGTGTGTTGATGGGGGAGTACACAGGGCTGTTTCTACCTCCAGGGCAAGTCAACAGGAACATGTTACCACTGGTAAAGGAAAATCTTGAGGACAGACGGAGTCCCAGAGGTGAGAGCTGTCTGAAAAATGAGAACATAGTTGTGCAAAGGTAGTACCAGACTTTTTAGATAGTGTTTTTTTGGTAGTTCAAGATAGGCTCATTTTTTTTTTTGGTCTTTCTTTCCTTAAATTTCAGTGACATCTTTAAAATATTTCAAGTTGTTATAATGAAATTATTTTCTAATTTTTATATTGAGATTCTTATTATTTTTTGTAATAAGAAATTTTTAGTAATATAATAAAATAATAATCAATTTTTAGTAATATTTATTTAAAAGTACAGTAATGGAAGTTGGCAGAAATAAAAATAACCCCAAACAACATGGAGTACTTTGATTATTTGGTTATGAAAAGTGGTTTTTTTTCAAGTTTAAGGCTACTGTCCTGGGATCCAATTCCCCACTGCCTTATTGTCAAGGAGTGTTTCATAGATGTGGTGCCAATGCCCTCATGTAGGGGGGCCTTGCTGTTTCATGCCTGGGGTCTTGTAAAATTCTTGTTGCTGTTGGGCAGAGTCGTGTCTAGGAATAGTTCCTTGTAGTGAAAAATAGGAGTTGTAATCTGTGTGAGAACTGATATTAAACTGGCATGATGTTAAAGTCTGTTGTAAGTGGGGCAAAGCATCAGAGTACTCCAGAACTGTTGATAGCTATTGCCTGGCAGCGCAGAAATATTTCACTTTTCTATCTGAGTAATACTGGGGGAAATCAAAGAACACTGAAAACTGGGACACTGGGATGATTGGCTTAGGAGTTAATTTTTTTTTTTCAAAGCTAAATCAGTAGGGCCAGACTTCAGAGCTTTATTCATGTTCAGTAGTAGCCCCATTAAAGTCACCTTCCTTCTCCTGGCTTTACACACAATTTAAAGGGTTCTAAGAGCCCTATTAATAGTATTGAAATATGGCTTGTACCTTGGCACAAAAAATAGGGGGAAAAGATCTGATCATCACACTCTCTGTGGCTCTAGTAAAAGCACAATTTGGAGAATCATACAGGAAAAAATGGTTAATAATGAACTGAAATGTAAAATTTTAGTTCAGTACAAGACAATTGAGCATGGTGATAAACTGTGGAATTGGATTCTGAGACAAATGGTAAACTCAGGCTGCCTGAAGCTTTTAATTTTTTTTTGAGGAACTGCTTTAAGCAATCTTCTGCAGTGTAGTTTCATATATTTAAATTTTAACTCCTGGAGTGAAGTGCAGCATTGGGAAGAGAGCAGAGGAGCACAAAGCCTGTGTTAGTGTGACCCCAACCCTTGATGCAGAGCTTGTGGGCACACTTGATGATTTCAGGAAGAATGCAGTAGCTTCCTGGTAAATGTCCATTTTCCAAATCTTGTAATACTGGAGAAGATGGAATAAATTGTCATTTTCTGAAATTTAAAAAAAAATCATGCCTAAATTGGAAGCTTTTTTGGTACTACTACTACAACAGCATAAGTGGAAAAGCATTTATAGCTTGAACTTGCCTTCTTCTTTTGGTGTGGGCAAAGTGAGTTTCAAAGCATGGTCTCAAGCAGAAGATTTGATATTTGCAACCTAAATCACGTGGCACTGTATGTTTCCTGGGAGGGTGATTCCTCTAACAACCCAACTGTTAACTGGGAGTGTGCAATTAAAAATGTATGTTGTGTTTGTCAGCTCTTTAAACTGTTCAAGCTGGTTACATAAGGTGAAGAAATTCATTACATAAGTTACACCATGAATTGCAAATTGTTTACTTAGTTGTGACAGCCATAGCTTAAGATATTTGTAGGCTGAGGGTTTGTCAGGGTAGACATTTATGAATCATTCTGAATAATGAATAAATTTCAGATTTTATTTGCAGCCTTTTAGCAGACAATTAACAAAGAAAAAAGGATAAAACTTGTCAGAGTTGTATTTAAATGACTGTCTGCTCCAGATTAGTGACTTAAGCTGGGTTGCTGAATTTGTACTGTTGACTAAATTTGGCAGTTCATATCTTGCTGTCAAACTCCTGAGTCATCTAGGCTTTTGAATGTTTTTCTGCATAACTGTATAATTATAGAGAGAAAATAGACTAAGTACATTAATAAGGCTTAATTAAAACATGCATATGTACAAATACTCATGTATACAAATGAAAGTATCTGAACTTCTGTATTCTTATTGAGCATCAGACACAGCAGTACTCTGCAGTACAAATTCTCTGTAAACTGTGTTTCAAGTCTTCTACATGGGTAATAAAATTCAAACAGCCTAGTGATGTGTTAGAAATTTCTCTAATTGTAAAAAATGTTGCTGTCTGAATTTTTTTATTTCAACTCCAGCTTTCCCAATAGAATTGCTTGTTCCTGTTCTGGAACAAAATAAGCTATATTAGTATCAAGTGGTTTGCTTGCAACACAGTGTACTGGATTCTCTGCTAGGATGATTTTTCAGGAACAATTTTACCTTTATTGCAAAAATCATGTCAAAACCCTTATTTCTATATGGACTACCCCTTGAGTGTGTGTTCTGGGGTTCTGTTAACTCCAGCCAAGTCTTGTCCTCTGGGCTGTTCACTGAGAACCTTTTGTGTCAGGTGTGGGCAGGGAGAGCTGACTGCTGCCATGGCAAAGGTTTCTGTCATCCTTTCCTGAGGTGTGGGTGACTCAACTAGCTGAGCTGTACATTGGTGATCCCATGGCCTGTGGGAAAGTGTGGGATCTGGCTGTGCCCTTCCTTCTTCCCCCTGGCCCATGAGCTTTCCTTAGAGGTGCTGAAGGTCACTTGTCCTGACCTTGGTCCTGTGATCTGGCTCAGCTGCTAAGGTAGTTGAGGATTATCAGTTCATGGATGCCTGGATCGGCCCTTGCTTCTCTCAGCCAAAGCTTTTGGGATGATTGACAAATGCAGGGGGGCTGTTGGCCAAAGTGTTTTCTTGCAAGAAAGGTAATTCTGGGGCTGGAATGGCTCACAGCAAGTTGGCTGTATGTCAACAGAGCAGCATGAAGTTTGACTTAATATAGAATGGCCTTTAACTCTGGCTGTGATCACCTATTTGATGTAGTTTTCGTGTAGTTTTGTGGTGATTAATGAATATTTATCATTCTGGAGATCTTCCAGTGGAAAACATTTTAATAAGTACACAAGAATGTTATTGAAATGCACTTCATTGCATAGCAGGAAAATGTGTATTTAATTGTCTCTGTAATTGCTGGTGACTGGATGCCAGCCTGGCAGGGCAGTGGCTCCAGAACCTGACCCATGTAAAGGCTTCTGGTGCTGCTGTGTGTGAGCCGTGCCTGCTTTGAGAGGGAGAAGTGACCTCTGCTTCACTCTGAGTTCAGAGCCAATGAACCAAGTCACCCTGCGAAGGAGGCAAAGGAAATTTGGAGAAATAAAGTAGTTTGTAGGTTTTCTTTTTCTGCTGGGGTTGTTCCCACCCATCTTGAATAACTTATTTCAGCAAGGCAAGTGAAAACCTAATTTCCTTTAATATCAACATTCAATTCTCCATTGCTTTTGCAATATTTTTTTGTAGCTGTCATCATGATAGAAGGAAATCTGTAAAACAAAACAACAAAAAAATTAAACTAAGGAAATTACATGAAGCAGGAATCAGTTTTGGTTCTCCAATAGTGTGAAAGATGCAGTTTGTTACCAGGCAAAGTAATTTCAGAATATCTTTTTACGCTTCAGAAGAAAACACTAATTAAAGTATTCCCTGCTGGTCTGCTGCACAAGGCAGCATAGCTCTGATGCTGTTCAGAGCACTTTCAGTGGCTGTGCTGAGCGAGTCTTATGGGTGGGTAATGGTGGTTAAAGTGGAATGGAGGCCAGAGGTGGTTTATTCTTAATAAAAATGTTAGCTGAGTAGAGAGTACTTCAAGTAATGTAGTGAGGTCATAGTGGCAGAACTTAGAGAGGAGAATTAAAATATTTAATTGCTCTTGTGTTTTTTCCCTGTTCACATCCATGAAATACAGATAATTTTTACTGCCTTCTCCTGACACCTCTGTGCAGGATGAGGAAGAGCTGCTGAATCAGTGTAGTCTTCTGCTATTGCAAGCAACTGCTAGGTATAATTCCAGCCCCAAACACCTTAAGATACCTATGAAGAAGTAAAATTTAGGCCCTTTTTTTGGGTGACTCCAAAATATGGGACTGCACCTTTGAGGTTCTTTTTAGGTTTGGCTTCAGTCTCAATCTCTGCCTTCTCACAGCTGATAGTCTTGCTCTATTGATGCAAGTCTTGATTGCAGCTCTTGCCATCAGCATGGAGTTTTTTTCACTGATTTCCAGCTCATCTCACAATTGAGAAGGAATGTGGCCTTTGTCAGTTCCTTAACTGCTTTCCATACCTGCTGTTGTTTGTTTCCCTCCACAGGGTATTTTGGGATTTAGCAGGGACAGCGTGCTAGAGCCAAGTGAAGTCATGTTTGGCTACAGCTGCTGGAGTAGATCCTTGCCCCTAAAGAGCAAAGAGAAGCAGTGGATGTACTTTAGGTCTTAAATTGTCCATTCCTTTCAGGCACAACTCTTGTTGCTAATAGAGATGTTAATATTAACAAATCTCATGACTGTTTCCCGTGGCTTTCACAGGTGTGTTTGCTAGCATTCCACATTTGGAGTGTGTTGTAGTGAATTTGCCTGCTTTGAGATCCAGGTAGACCACTTAGTTGAATTTGGTTATCACAGTGGGACTTGCAGTAGGTACAGAGAAACTCTGGTGAGGCCAAGCCTTGAGACAGAGCCCGTGTACCTCTCCTACCCTGCATGGGTCAAAGGCAAAACACTCAGATGATGACTGGGCACGAATCACAAAAGCCAAAATATTTTGTTCTTTAAACTGTTCCCCAGACATTTGCTCCAGTCTAGACTGCTGATTGGGAGTGTTTTGAGTGACCTGACAAAATGTGTGTGAGTTTCTGGGGCAGTCAGAATTCTTTCACTATGTAATTTCCCTCCTTTTTGATGCTCTTTCTCTGTTGTCACAACTTTCTTACTACTTAGATGCCTCCAGCTGCAACTCACTGGCATGGATTGACAAAATTGGGTGGTTTATAAGCTGACAAAAATATAAGCATCACACTCTCAAATTGATATTTGACAAGGAAGAGGGCTGAGAGACTCAGTAGTGCTGCCTGTACGAAAAAACAGGCAGCCACCTTGAAGAGAGATTTGTCTTCTTGCCAGGGAGCCACAGGGAGAGAAACCAGCACAAGCTGCGTCCAGTCACCTGAACAGCACTCAGCCATACTCAGTTGTGTGCTAGCTATGCAATACAACCTTCAGTTGCCTGTGGTGTGTGAACTATTCTATTTAGAGCTTTAATTCCCAGAAGATGGAATTTTTATTTTGACTTTATGGTTGATGGTTACTTAAATACAAAGTTATGCTTGGGAGGGAATGCTAGTTGCGCCAGAGACTAGATATTGGAAATGGAGAGTAATGCAGAAGAGGAAAACCTTAGTGGTGCTGCATTTTTCTTTTCTCCTAAACAAAATGCTTTGATCTCCAGCTGAAGAAACTAGCACAACAGTTCATGTTAATTGATACCACTCAATCATCAATCCACTTGGCTTCTGCAAAGAACATTAGTTCAGCAGCACTGGCAGAGCATCAATGGAAGTTAATTTTAATGGTAATTCGGAGCTTGGCTTATTTCTCTTTTAAAAGGTTTTTATACATGAAATAAATTTTTATTGCTAATTCATTTCATTATCATCTGGTGTGGGTTCATGCTAAATAGTGCAGTTCACTCTTCCTTTTCTGGAATAGGGTGAAGCTACTGTCCCTCCCCAAATATTCATGAGTTGTGATTGTTGTTTGTAGTTCAGAGAGGTGAAATTCAGGGTTAAGGGACCAAAGGTTAAACCAATGAAAGGGATTTTTTTTTAATATTGAAACAAGCTGCTGTTCTTCCAACCAGGTAATTCATGACATAGGAGTCTGGGCCCGCTTGCTAAGACACGTTATGGACTCTGGCAGGACACTGCTTCCACTTTTCTTCTGTCTGATGGGAGCAGCATAGCCCTAAGCCTAATGAGAGATACTGTCAGAACCTTCCATCATGCTTTTTAGTGATATGGCAGAGCAATACAGTTCATAATGCCTGACTGCATCCCTGATGCAGCACAGCTGCAGGCATGCACTGTGCTGCAGGTATGATGGTACCCATTTCCAACAAGGCATTTGAGTGATTATCCCTGTCGTTTCTAACTCTGGGCTGAGGATCCAGCAGGCACCAGCATCCTCCAAGCAGAGATAAGTAACTGACTATATCTGGCCTAGCTGAAATATTATTTTAAAATCTCCTCATAAATATTATCCTAGTAGGAATATCTGTGGTGATGTGAGTCTGCTTTTCTCCTGTTAGAAGTGAGACTGGCATCCTTCAACTGCTGTGCACATTGTATTTCTCAGATTCACTTTACAGGATTAGGAGGAATAGCTGAGGGGAAATCATGCTCAGCTTCATGTCCAGGTCAGCATATTTGGAGAAGCTGCAGAGCTGTCCAGTGCTGAAGCGATTCAAGAGCTGTATTATTGCCAGGGGTCATGTGCAACTGTTTGAAGTAAGCCTCTTTACTGTTTTTGTACTTCATGGCATGGCATCAGGCTCCAGAATGATCAAAGCCTCAGGCTTAAATTATCCTAATTAGGCAAAATCAGAGGAGCATGAGTTGAGGCTTAAAGGTTGCCACAGAGGCAGTGCGCAGCTTACATTACTATGTCCTACTTCCTTGAGGGACCTCAAGAGTATACATGTTTTTACTTCCTTTTGGAGTACAAGATTCTGAGTCTTTTAAACGACCAGGACTATTTCAGACTCTGTTTTTTTGCCCTGGTATAATATGAATAATAAAATTGCAGGCTTGGTCTTAAGTAACAACTTTGTGGGTGAGGTGTACAGTTTGAGCATCATTAGATCATTCCACTTTATTTCTTTTCTTGGATTTTGAATATTAGTAGTATATCTAGCTAGGGTTGTTTTGTTTTTTTTTTTCAAGTACATCTTTCTATCCTAGTACAAAATCAGCTTGTACTGTGATATTGGGTGTGATATTGCAGAAGCACTAGAATTTTTCATCAAATGGTGAATAAATTGGGTCTGGAACACTATTAGTTCCACAATCACACAGTGCCTGGACTCAGGGGAACCCAGTCCAAGACTGAAGTTCCTAGTCATTGTCCCAGCACTGCTGGATTGCAATAAATGCCACCAAGTCTGTAGGAAATATAAACAGAGAAACAAGGTATTTTCTTTTGCTCCCTCCTTTTAAAGACAACCAAAGCGTTCTTAAATATCATGGTCTATATGTCAAGAATACTTAATATTTGTCTTTAAAGACGTTATTGTCATGCAATTTCATAGTAACATCTTTTATTCCATAGTTGAAAGTCTATAGAGTAACAGATGAATATTGGTATTTTTAATTTCTTAGGATAACTTGGTTATTTTCTGTGGGCTCTCAGGATCTGAGTCCTGAGATGCCGAGCCACCGAGACCACCCTTGGGGGGCCCGGGAGTCCTGGAATGTTGCCAGAAGTGTCTGGTGGCAGGACTTTGACCCTACACGGGAGACGACACCTGTATGAAGATAAGAGGACTTCACTGGGGTGAATGGCGAAAAGATTAGCTAATTAGAGGTGAGACACAGGGTTTAGGATTTATGTACAGGGGGGTTTAGAGAAGTAAGATGGAGGAATTGGGGTGTGTCCTGTCCTCCTTCTTCTTCTTCTTCTCCTCCATCTTCTTTGGTGATGGTGGCATTTTTGGATTGGTTATTACTGAAAGTGCACCCAGCAATAAGAATAAATGGTATTGGGGAAAAATGATAAATATTGTACACGTAACCATGGGTATAAAGATAGGTGTCTGTACGGAGGGCGGCACAGTGTGCTCATGGCTGACTGCTGAGCAGACCTCTGTTGGGCTGAAAGAACATCTTTTAGATAAACAATTAATAAACATAAAAACCGAAAGAAGAACTGAAGCCTCTTCTCGTCCTTCGATACGCGGGCTGTCCCAAGGCCACTCCGGGCCTTTCCAGGCCCCTCAAACAACAGCCGAAAACCCGACAATTTTCCAGTAGGAAAGAGTTTTGCTGGAATGGGGAAATAATAGCTGGAAATTTCTGTTTTCTGCCCTTCTCTACAATTCTAGACCACTTGCTCTCATTTTGGAAAGATGCTTCTTAAATCTCAGGGAAATATTAAAGCTCTGGAACTAGATGAGTTTGAAGACAGATTGGATGTGGCTTTGGGCAACTTGATTCTAGTGAAAGGTGTCCCGGCCTGTGGCAAGGGGGTTAGAATTGAGTGCCCTTTAGGGTCCTTTCCAACCCAACCTATTCTGTGATTCTGTATTTCCCAAGTAGCTTTTCTTTAGTCCATTATGAAGTGTCAAGATCCAATTTTGTCTTTGTGTGTGCTCCTGGCAAAGGCTTCTTTTGTGTGGATGAAGTTGCATTCCTGCACATTTGAAAGCTGTTCACTTACTGATATTCCAGGATTGGAGTATTTTACTTGAACTGTGTCCATGTACTAAGAATGGTTCTCCATATATCCTGCATCTGCTGTGGCTACATTCAGAAAAGCTGTTTAATCCTTAAAGTGTAAAATCTACTGCATTTGCAAATGTGTTATACAAACATTTATGATAATGGTATCAATTTCAGAAATGGGACTATTTTTTTGGGGATATTTTATTTCTCACTCCTTTTAGAGCTCTGTGCTGCTAGCTCCTTTTCCCTTTGCTTTATGCCTGTTGCCCACTTGTGTAGCTACAAGCAAAAACTCTGTAACCCCTTCTGTTAACCATCTAAACTTGGATATTCTTTTCCCTAGGCATGATCAGGCTGGTCAGTTGCCTGAGGACACAAGTGTCATCTTTAGCTGATTCCAGTAATGTCCAGTGCCAGACTTGGGTGTTGTGTTTGGGGTATTGACTGTGCTGCCAGTGAGTCTGGCACTTGTGCACCCTTACTGTATTTCTACTGCAGTATGAGATGGGCATTTTGCTTCTCCTTCCTAAGTCTCCTGGTCCTGGGAGTGCCTCCTGAATCTCAGCCTTGTGCATGCCACCTTAATATCTTGTTCCCTTCAAGTTAGGCTGTACTTAGAAATATTTTTGATGAAACTGATTTGCACGTACAACTCGCTGAGCTTGTACTGCAGTGCCTTCCTGGTGCTGCATTTCATCTTACCCTGGTGGGTGGAATCTCTGGGCAAGATCAGCTTGCAGCTATATCTCTTTATTATGATTTTTGTCACAATTGCTGTAATTAAACCTGATATAGCAGAACCCTAGGAGGTAAGAATAATAAGCTAATGGCATATTTTCTTAAAGGTTTGGATGTTTTCCAATTAATGTGTTTTCTGTTAGGTTGGCATGTCGTCTCCATCCTTTTCATCAGTGTGGCTGATGATCCAGTGGAGGCATGTTTAGAATCATCCTGGATCTCCTTCACCTCATCCTATACTCAATGAACTGAAGCCTTGTGCTCTTTTGGGAAGACTAGTACATAAATTAATTCTGGGCAGCCATACTGTCTTTTATTAAATAGTTTCAGATATTGTAGAGAAATAGATTGTGCAAGGTAGTTTTAGAGTAGTAACTAAAATGGGAAGTGAAGCATTCATGGAATATAACCCATATAATAACACCTGGATTTAGAATTAATTGTACAGACAAAACGTATCCAGAAGCACATAGGATGCTGAATTATGGAGTTTTTAATTTTTAAAATCAAGCCTTGCAATTCAAGTCTTTACATATATACAAAATTATCTATATGAGCAGTGGAAGTGCTAAACAGGATCAGCAAAAGTCTTTCAGGGCACAGATTCTGTTCACTGCAATTGCACAGTGAATTCAGTGTACACTGAATTTGTCCCACTGGATGTTATCAGAGGCTACTGAGACACAAGCCTTTATTAAAGTTCAGACGAGGAATACAGAGTAAAAAAGTAAATCCTGAGCTGGCAGTGTCTGAATAAATGCCTGTTTACATAACCCCTTCTCTCTGCATCTGAATTTCACCAGTGTGGTGTTAAAGGCATTCCAAGTGGTGCTTGGAAGAGAGCTCTTCTTTGGTCCCATGTATGCTGAGGGATCTTCTGGGATATGGTTGCCTCCTCCTCTGCCATGATGAGGATCATAAAGCAGGTTCTTGAGTTATAAAGGGCTGAAATACACTTCAGGCTATAAACCCCAGTGGGGTTCTGCTCCCTTTCAGGCACAGGGATGATGGGATGCGTTGGGTGGTGACAAAGATGTTCAGATGTGCAGTGCTCACCTTTCAGACAATGCTTATTGCTGCCATCCATGGAGTTCTATTATATAATGCTGCTCAGTGAACTTTGAATCATGTCTTTCCTTCTATACAACTTTCTTGACAGGCAGCAGAAATATTTAGTCCAGCTTGTCCTGGTCAGAACATCTTACATTGCAGTGAGTAGGAGACCTTCACACTGTAAGCCTCTGATTTGATTTGACATTTCAGATGGGAAGGTGCAAGAAGTGGTAGATGACATTTATTGGAAGACAAGAGGATGTTATAGGCAAGGGAACATCATGTCACAATACCCTCCCAAAGGAAATTCAAATATGTGCTGACCCAGCAGTAGATGGGATGAGAAATTCTCATCCCACACCTTAATACATTTAAATATACACCAGCTCTGGGTCTAAGCTAGGGTCACATGAATTTATAACAATCTAACTTTATTTGGTGTGGGGAAAAAATAATAGATGCTTTTAGATCTATAGGGGTTTTTCCTACTCTGTTCTGCTGCCCTGTTCCGTAAGTTGGGCTGGCTTCTGCCATTTTTAATTTCTTCATTAAAGTACATCATATGCATGTCTTAAGAGAAATACAATGAATCTGAGCTCAAGTGCTTGGATAATAATTACCTTTGAGACTTGACTAGAATAACTTAATTCCTTATTCAAGATCATGCTGGCAACAGGTCATCTCACTGCTAACTTTCCCATAGCTGGAGCTATTGGCATACTCTGACCCTTCCAGATGGGTACTGGGAATAAGCAAAGGGAAGGCTGGGACTGGAGAGAACTTGGTCCCTTCTCAGTTTCTGGTTCCCTCCATCCTGTTTCAAGGGCATTTATCCTTCCAGTGTTTTTATCTCCTGTGAAACGTGTTGCTGGTTGGTACAGAGCATCTGCAGCGATGCTGAGATTCTAGCCCAAAGTTGTTGACTGAAGTAATTTTGAGTGCAGCAAGACCTTGATGCACCAGAAATGAATTACTGTAGTGTTTGTGGAGAGGTGCTCAATGCCCAAGCCTTCTGTACACAAGGGCATATGATGGTATTGAAAACTCATTACTGGATAAGTAAGGGCACAGTCCAGTCAACTGGAAAAATATTTTTTGATCACATCCACCAACTTTTTCTATTTCAAATACTTCTTCAAGAATAATTTCCTTCTGGCAGGAGAAACCACTTATGATTTCAGACAGCTGTGGAGAGATTAACAATATCTGTGGTTTGTAGGCTTTAGAATGACCAAATTATGCTTTTGCTCATATTGGATTTCACAGTACAGTTGTCTGATCTTCTTATCACCATCTTTATCTTCCTTTTCTTTTCCTTCTAGTTGTCTTTCAGTTTGTTTGACTACTCAAGGACACCTTTTAAAATATCTACATAATGTTGAATTTCTCAAGGCCTTTATTTGATTGAAGCCCTCATGTACAATAGGAAGTCCAGTTACAGTAGTGCAGCAAACAGCCTTGTGAGGGAAGGGCAGTGAGCTGTGCAGTCTTTTGTCCCTCTGAATGTGTACTCCTTTACAAAGGAAGATGAAGTATCTTTGCAATTTAGTCATGGCAGCTCACAAGTTAATAATTTGAGCAAGGACAGTCCGGGGAATGACTGCACAGGGAAAGAGCATGGCCAAACTGAAGCTGTTCCTCACTTCAGAGAGACATTATATAAATGCCTGTATAATTTAATGGTCTCTACTCACCAGGAAAAAAATCCTCAATGTTTATTTCAAGGTAGTTTTTTGTGGCTTTTGTCATCAGACTATATGATCCAAGTAGTTATTCAGTTGGTAGAGTTTGAGGCAAGAGAAATTACGGACTTGCCGAGAGAAACTCTGTTCACTTAGGGATGATCTCATCTGTTGGCTTTGCTGTGCACTTACATTTAATAACTGCAGGGGATCTTTGTCTCTGAAAGACTTTATGTATGAACTGATGTCTTGAAAATATCTTTATTCCAATCACAGTACCCTATTCTTTTTCTTGAAATAACTAGAATAGGGACAGCATAAAAAAAATTAATCATAGAGAATCTAGAGTATAAGGATGTAGTTAAAATAGTATCTTTCTACCAAAGAGAGAACAGGTTGAAAGTCTTCTGTTTGCATAGTTTTAAAGTCTCAACAGAGTCCTTGATGGATGGAGGTAGTCTGTTTCATCAGCACAGGATGTGGAAAGAAGTTTATGGGAATAGCAGCGTGTCTTTCTGGTCTATCCATGCTGTAGTCTACTCATAGGGGAAAAAGCCCAGCCTAGTTGCAAAGCTGATGTTGGATTTCTTCCCCACTTATTTCTTTGATAGGCTAGTTTTCTGCTGGTATTTCTGCTTTTGCAACTGAGATAATTTCAAATGCTGTGGTTTCTCCTAGTTACCTTTAATTTAAAATGTGCAAAATGGGATCTATGCTAAGGGGGGCACCTTTCCCAAATTTAAAGCAAGCTAAATCACCTTTATATATAACATAGTAGGAAAAATGCATCTTAATTTCAACTTATAAGCAAAATGCCTTTTTACCAAAAGGGAAAAAAATTGTTTCCTTAGTTTAGTTCTATAAATCTCTACCATATGATTCTTGCCACAAACTTTGTGCTTCTTTCTCATTTCTCTTCATCACAACTTATTATGTTCCAGTAAAGGTTGTGAAGCTCTGTCTGCCACCCCCACACTTAGTTGCAGGACAAAACCTACATGAAAATGATATCATAAAGATGTTGCATGGCTTGTATAAATCCTTATTTTCGTTTTTTTTTTTTTTTTTTTTTTTTTAAAGAGACTGCTCTATGCAAGCACAAGACCTCCTGTAAGTGGGTTCTTCTGGGAGATTTGTCTGGGTTAGGTCTCAGCCTTATTTCCTCAATGTTGCATGCAAGCATCTCAATGATTCTGTCATGTTGTGATTTCTGCTGCTTAAACATGAGGTTGAAGTGCTACAAGGAAGTTAAATGCTTTCTCCAGCTCAGCTATTTGTGGTGCTTGCTGTAAACTAACAGGGGATACAGAGAAGAGCTTCTGTTCCTCTCACTTTAAGGAGGGGACTGAATGTGTCTAGAAAGCCACATTTGCATTGCAAAGCAGCATGTAAAAGAGCTTTCCAAGGCAGAGATAGGCACCTCAGACTTCACTGCATGTGATCACAGATACTCAGCAGGATGAGTGGTATCAGTGGATCCACCCTTATTTTCTTCTTGGCCATCTGGGACCCTCCTTCTTAGACATCCATTTGAAATGGGTTTTGAAGCTGGTTGATGAAACACCAAGCTCCATGGGAGCATCTTACTATGAGAATCATAGGGTGTAGATTGATATAAAGAACCCTGTCCATGGAATAGCTTTTGCTGTGCTTTTTCTTTGGCTTGACAGCAGTGCTGAGATATTGCTTTGTTCCATGAGCTATTGGGTCATCAGTGAGTTTTTACTGGTAATTGCTGTCTCACTGACTTTTTATTGATCATTTAATTTCTGCCTCCAAACATGTGGGAGCAAATATTTTTCAGTCCTTTTAACCTCCTTAACTTTTCATTTGTGCTCTGCTTCCCTCTCCCCTGTGGCCAGCCCAAAGCAAATAGGTGGACAAAAAGATTAATAGAAGCAAGGAGATGCCTTCCTCCTCTCAAGTGCCCTGTGGCTTGGAGACTGTTATTAATAGCTGAAGTAAAAAGTGTTTCATAACCCTCTTCTTGCTCCTGCTTCCTTGCCAGCCCCCTTTCCTTGGTCCCTGGAGAGAAAGTGTGAGCTCATCACTTTCCAATGCAAATTCAGCTTTTGGTCTCATACTTGGATTCTTTTCTTATCATGGGTGGAATATTTATCTTCTGCCAGCTGGTGGCTTTAAGCAAGCTGCTATTTGCTGGGCTATCCAGAGACCATGTGAGGAACAGGCCTGGCAAAAGCTGCTTGAGCACTTTATTTTTTCTCTACTCTGAAAATGTTGCTGTCTGCTCAATATGTGTGCACATGTCTTCTGCACCTCTGTCTTTGCTCACACAGTGGTTGAAAAGAAAATTTAGACATTTTGGTGTGGAATCAGTAATTGAAATGGAGGTGTAACTGTCTGAAATCTGTGGAAGTTGCTCTGTGGAATCTGGTCACATAAAGCCCACGCACAACAAAGCTGTTGTGTGTCTGGAGATTCATTATCTTCAGGGATGGCTTCCTTTTCATGTGCGCACTGGATCTGATGTTTTCTATATCTCAAGAGATCTAGTGGGTCAGTACTGAAAGGGTGCTGGCAGAGCTTGCCAGATGACCTGGTAAGAATGGGAATGGCACAATGTTATTTATTACCCCATTTCTGTATGGATAGTACAGTATGGTGGATCCTTTCAACCATCCCCCCTTGCTAAATTTTTACAAGACTGCTTTACCAGCTGAGCATTGCCTAACAAGTTTGACTAAGCTGGAGGCTCTGAGAGAGTCTTTATTTGGAAGTTAAGGGAGATGAGCTGTAGAAGAAAAATGGAAGGAAAAAAGAGCATCGCAGTTCTGCTTCTCACTCTGGAAAAATGTTTGCTCTCTTTCCTAGTGAAAATCTTTAAGCTGTTCATTCTGTTAATGCATTTTCTGGGTCTGAGCCATTTTGTGGACAAAATATTTATCTTATGTCTCATCCTTTCAGTTGCTCTCTACTCAGTGGATACAGGCAAGCTTCTCCTTCAGGTAAAACAGAGGATGCTGCTACCTTGAGTATGTTTTCCTGAAGTTCTGTGTTCATTGCATTTTTTGGTGGTCAGTAAAGGCATCTACATATAAAAAGCAAGTTGAAATAAGATTATATATTGTAATATCCACTTAATAGTCACTGGCAGCCTAACAGGCCACAGACTTTCTGCATTTTACCCCAGAGAAGTGAATCTATAGATGTGTAATGTTCTTGTAAGTACACTTATAGTTACACTTAAGTACAGTTAGGAAATTGTTTATTTTCATGTGGATAATTGTTTCTGAAGTGAAAAGCATGCAAGGGGACAGAATGACTTGAGAAAATTTAATGCTGCTGGTGGTTTCAGTTGAAAAAAATTGATGAAATTTAGAAAAATGTAAAATTTTCAGAGTGTTTTTCAGGCTTTCAATTGAAATACAGTTTTAAAGTTATTCTTTTAAGGCATCACATTAAGTTACGGATTAATACAGTTTTGCGGCTGTACAGAACTTCTCTGGTGACCTGAAGCTTTGGCTGGTTTTTTTCCCTTGTGTGAAATGACGGGGTTGAATTTAAAAGAAACAATTTGTACTTGGGACTTAATGTTCACCTTGTGTTTTCAAGGAGGGGATGTTACTTCAAACTGGCCCTGCTCCTGTACCGTTAGTTGCATTTCCATTAGCACATCTTCTGATTTAACTTTATTTGTGAGGAATCTAATGGGCATCATCTCACAGCACATTGTGTTCTGAACCAAAGCACGGTAACTAGACATGATCAGGTGGTCATTTCCAGAAGTGCTCTCCTGATCCATGTCACTTGTTCCCATAGGCACGTTCATTGTCTCTCCCAATGGGTGACCCTTGTGTCTGTGTGCAAATGGGAAAGGGCACTGCATCAGATCCCTCTTTGATTTACTCAGATATCCAGGAGGTGAGCAGAACCTGACTGTGCACCTCTACCCACATGCAGGAGAAGGCAGCTAGGAGCTGGCAACTGAGTCTTAAACCAACAGACAGAAACTCCAGCTCATCAGCTGAAGGGGAGGCATCAGCCCAGTTCCTTGGCAGCTCACAGCAAGCAGCAATGAGCACCAGGAGTTGTTTCACTTTATCTAGGGCAAGTAGCAACAAGTCCTACTGGCAGATCAAGCTGAACCTCAGTGCAGGATGATGCCAGAGCCAGTTAGGAAGAAACATCTCTTGTTCTTATAGTTTGGCCCATGCTGCAACTGAAAAATCTATGTTGAGCTTCATTAATTAGAACATTGGCTTCTATTTATGCATATAAGTTAATGAATATTCACCAAACATGTTGATTAAGGTGGTGATTCTTGCATGTTCTTCCTAGATTTTTAGCCCTTTACTCTGAGGTATTCTATTATTCGAAATATTAATGTGACACCAAGGGAATTTCTAATTAGGTAAAAGGGATATTTGTCACTATCCTGGAAAAATCCCTTTGCCAGGATTTCTTCTGCTGGGAAGCAGAGAAGCCTCAGAAAAGAATAAAAACAATTATCTGATTGCTTCTCTCTGTTTTGCTGCTTTGGAATGTGGTCTGGAGATTGTTTACCAACTGGTCAATGTTTGATTGGTTTAGTGTGAATTGTTTTTGTTTAATGACCAATCACCATCAGCTGTCGGACTCTGAGGAGTTAGTCAAGAGTTTTTTGTTATTCATTCTTGTTAAGCCTTCTGTCTGTATCCTTTATCTTTCCTTAGTATAGTTTTAGTATAGCATTCTTTAATATAATATCATAAAATAATAAATCAGCCTTCTGAGAACATGGAGTCAGATTCCTCATCTCTCACCTCATCCTTGGGAACCCTCACAAACTCAACAGGCATTCAGATATTGGAATAGGTGCTCAAGGATGTGCATCTCCATTCTTGGAGATGATTGGACAAGGCCCTGAGCAACATGAACTATCTTTGGATCTGATTTTAACTTTGAAGTTGCCCCTCTTTTGAGCAGGGCATTGGGCTGGTTGACATCTAGAGAACACTTCTAACACACGTAATTCTGCAGTTAATGTAGAAAAATGGTGTTCCTACATATTTGATATGAATCTATTTATAGATCTGGAAAAACTATGTAACCAGTACTTTGATGGTTAGTATTACTCCAGAAGTAATAAAATAATCCTGTTAAAGGTGTTGCAATATTTTTTAATAAGTATCTGATTTCATTAAAAAAGTCATCTGGAGTTCATTAACTAGTCAGCATATCTGATTGCATGATTGCAATCTGATTGCAGACTCTGATTGCGAGTATGTCATAGCAGCTGGTCAAAGTAGAACTTAATTTCTCCTTCTATCCTCCTCCAAGGTTTAATTTGACCAGTTAATTCATGCTAAAGCTGCAAGTCTTGCCTATATTAAGGTACCTCCAGATGAGTTTTGATGACTCATAAGACATGATTAAAGTAACTGAGGGCAGCGCATACATCTCAGGGTGATAATTCTGAAATGGCACCAGCTTGAATTGCCAGTGCTAATTTGAAGGATGAAAAAATGTTGACACAAATAAATAATGAACTTTTCCAGGTGAGAGAAGATTTTTAACAAAATAGTAGATACATATGCCACATGGAATTGCTTTTTGTTATCAAATTTTGGTCCTAATTATGATTGTAGCCTCTGGAAACCTAACTGAAGTGTTATGCTAAGAAAAACAACCCACTGTGAGCTTCCTCTGCTCTACAGATTTTCTGAAGATAATGTGAAACACTTAGAGGCTAAATGGCCAATCTACATCTCTTTGTTTGTTATGGAGATAGTCACCCAATGAGGGACCAGTAACCAAACCATGGAATTAAGGCAATCTCTCATACTGAATGCAGTTTCTCAAAGTTAAGAGCAAATATATGTAGTGAGTGCAGTTTGCAAGCCAGAGGCTAAGATTTCTTTTGCTAGGAAATGTTTGTGTAGTAATTCTCAAATAGATTTGTGAAATTAGAACTAGAACAAAGGGTGCATTTTGTGGAATTTTTTGCTTCAAAACAGTTCATCCAGGGGTATCTGCAACACAGGAGAAGGAAAAGCTGCCTGGGGGTAGCAAAGGCTCAGAATATTCACACCAGTCTTTTCAGGGAAGCTCATAATATCAAAAGCTTTGACAGGAAACGTAGTAAAACAAATACTAATTTTACAGCTGGATCCTTCTTAGAAACAATTATGCATACTATAAGAGAAGAATGGGTACCCCCTGGTTCAGATCTCTGCATGTTGCAGAATGCAAGGTGACTCTCAGTCCTAATTTGTGCAGTCTGGAATGGCTATACCATAGCTCATCCAGAGAGAGTGAGTGAGCTGCTGGCTCCCTGCATCTCAGTTTCCTGATTGCTCTAACCGAGGGACTGCTGCAGAGAATCTTAGTGTGGGAGAAATTTTTATCTCTATCTGGAAGTCCTCTAGCTACTGAAGGTAACTTATTCACATTGGCATTGGGTTAATCTGTACTTGAACCTTTAAGGATGGTCCCACAATCTGCAGCCCTGAGAGCTGAGGTGGGGGGAAGTGAGAAGTATTCTAGTCCTCAGGAGAGGAATACTCAGATAACCCATGCAAGTAAATCTGTGCCATCTTGGCCTTAATCTGAAGTGATGTTGCTGTCACCCAACTGCTCTCACAGGTTACCAGTTTGATGAAAGGCCATGTCAAGGACTGCTTTCTGTTACCAGCTCTCAGATGGCTTGGTCTTATGCATAATGTTTAGTATTATGCATAATACTAAACCATGATCACACTGACACTGTAAATTCATGGAACTCAGCAACCACCTTTGCAGAAGTCAAATTGACCAGGGCAAATGCCTCTGGGTGCTTCTGAGATCCACCATTTACAACAGAAATAACCAATACCTTGGTGGCATTTTGAATTTCCCATGGTAAAAATTAACCATGGTAAAAACTGTTGCTTGGAGCAGTTTGAAAGAGTTTAAATATCATACTTAAGGGAGTGGTGGGGGCACAGTGGTGAAGAAATACTGGTCTAAAAGTTCTGAAAAATTTTGTGTTGACCTACCAGACAAATGCAGCCTGGACATCAGACTAGGATCTTAATTGATCTCAACCTTCTTCTGCTTAGAGTGGGATAATGGCTCAGTCATTCCCTGCATTACAAAACAGTTTGAGGCCTCTACTGGGATGGTGTTTACAACTCCAGTAATGCAGTGGTAGCTGAGCTAACATCCATCAGGATGTTAGTTGGTAAAGTTCTCAAAACCGAATAGAAAAACATCAGTGTTTTCAGGTGGTATTTCTCCAGTGGCCAGGGTTAAAAGTTTTTCTCATAATGGAGAGAAGAGGAACTATTATGTGCTAAGGTGATAGTAGGGAGCAATGATAAGCAGATATGAGAAGGAAGCTGAGCAGCTAAGTGAGTCAATAAGAGGAGGTGCATGTTTGATGCTGTGAATACTTAGCTGCTCAGGATGAAGCTATCTTGAGTTTCCTTATCTCCAGTTTGTCATCTGACCATTGCAGGAACAGGGGGTTGCCAGCCACAGTTAACAGCTGCTGAATCCCCTGAGCATCTGTGCTTGTGATGATGGCATGGCAGAGGTTTGCTCTGCATGGTTTTAGTTGCATCCTTCTACTGATCCTTTTCTTAGCACTCTATTGGAAAATGTCAGCTACTTTTCTTTAGGATTTTCAGCAAGCATTTCCCTTTGGTCAGAGAAATATAGAATATACTGCTTCTGTCTCTGGAGCTGCTTTGTGGTGGTTTTTGTGTTTCTTGTGGCCATCCATAACTCTTGCTATGGTGGCTCCTAGCTAAAAAAAACCCCACTCACTGCTTTGCTCTATAAATACTGTTCCCAATTATTGGAGCAAAGCTGCAGTTGCATTTGGTCTAAGTTTGTGCTGGAGGCTGAAAATGCTCCATAAATTAATTGCAGTTACCCTATTGAGGGTATGGAGGGGGAAAGCTTGCTTTTCTTCCTATTCCAGAGACTGGATTGAGCATAGCTAGTAATTCTTCTGAAGGTCAAGATTTTGTAGCATTTTTCTGAGAAGGCTTTCCAGCAGAGCAGTAATTCTGATTCTTGTTGCTCTTGATGCTTTTGCTGTCATCGGGACCTCTAGGACCTGGATCTTTGGGCATCTTGAACATTGTTCTCTTCTGTGTGGAGCAGCTAGGAAAACATCAGAAGTATAAAATCATCACTGCTTATAAACTTGCCCTTCTCCTAATTTTTATTTCCAGATCCAGGCAATTGAAAGCCTTTTTCTTAAGTTCAAAAGCTGATTGTCACTTCTAGTTTGATATATGCTGGTGAAGTTGCATTGACTCAGAAGAGTCATTGTCCTACACTTGTGAGAGTGGGTTTAAATAAATGGTTCATGTTCAAATGCCAAGCAATCACAAGCATTGTCATTTTGGACCATGAAAATCTTGAGTTTCTCAGTAAGGTACTGCCTTCTTCTGCTGGGTGGACACCATTGCTCCCTGGTGGAGCTGGCAGCACTTCAGTGCCCTCTGATCTGCCATGCCAAATGCTGTCCCACGTCCTGTTTGCCCACCCTGGTTGATAGTGGTCCCAAAGCTGGTTTTGTGTGTTGAAGTCGCATTAGAGCCATGGGGAAGGAAGTATAAGCCCCAAATTATGGATATGGTCAAGTGATGACCTGAATTCAGCCAATAATATCTTTCTGCTTTAGACTTTGGTGATAAAAGTGATATTGAGCAGCTTGCTGCATTACCACCAGAAGTCTTTGCAGAATTAGAAATCTGATGGACCTTACCAGAAATTAGCCTTTTTGGTTCCAGAAAAACTGCAAATAGAACAGGAGTTGTTCTCCCTTCCTTCTGTAAGCTTTTATTTTGTATCTTGGCTCTGTGTCTCTTTCTACTATTCTGTATAAATCTCTTGTTTGGGCAGGTATCTGATAACTTAAAGATTAATTTCTGACAAATAAGCATTTGTTATTTTCTTGCTGATACTTCTAATCTATAAAAGCAACCCAGCAAAAGGGAATAGGAAAACCTATAAGAAGGCAAGGTTGTGATTTGGGGATTTTTTTAAAGCTCTTTGCACACTAGCTGTCTTTTTATTTAAATACTATTCTTAGTTTGAAACTTTAATTCTGGGCGTACATTTGGTGCCCAGATGGTGCAGACTCACACAGAAGCCCATCACGCTGTCAGGGCAGGCGGATACATATGTAAATATTTTGCCTTTTCCCCCTATAATATTTGGCTTTGTCTAATCTAATTGCTGTCAAAGGCAGAATGTGAAGAATACTCACAAGAAGCAAACAATGAGGACCTCAAATGTTTATACTGCACTAACTCTGGAAGATGCTGGTAGGCTGTGATGTAATTAATAACTTGTTTCACAGGTTTTCTTCATGCTGTGAATTCATGGTCTATAATCTAAGTTCATGCCAAATAGTATCTTACAACCCTTAGTAGAAACCTGTGTTTGCAGTGGTTTAAAAGCATTTTTTACCCTGTGGAACTGTTGATATAAGGCTAATGGGTCTGCCTTTTCAGTTCAGGCTAGCAGTAAGAGTCCTCTACCTGCCTCCTTGTCTTTAGCGCTCTCTATTATTTATATAGTTCATTGCTTCATTTAATTTATTCTATTGAGTGCTTGTCTTAATGTATTTTTAATACGTAAAAGCATTTCCAGCATAGCTGCTTCTCTGACTAGTGGTAGCTAGTAACAAACAGCGTGGCCAACCACATTAAGGATACCTATTTAGGTATCAAAGGCCTGAGCCAAAATAACATAATGTTAGTGGGAAAATGACTTCCATGAGCTTTGACTCTGACAGCTCAGTGAGAGGGTCTAATAAGCCAGTGTTAGCAGAGAATGCTGGCAAAAGCAATGTAGGAAACCTGACTGACTTTCATCAATACAAGAACAGTTACACAGTTACAGGTGTCTGATCAGATGTGAAATTTGCCTAGGCAATAATTCATGGAAAGACTCTTTCTTCTAAGGATACTAACTATGCCAAGAGATGCCAGGAGATCAGATCCTGGAGGGGCAATTATTGTACAGAAAGGAAAGTATTTGTAAAACGAGATCTAATGATGTGACCAGAAGACATCAGAAGCAGCACATGGTGTTTTTTTCTATGGAGCATAGGTGAAATCCAGAAAATAGAGGGGGAAAAAAATTGCCCATTTCAACCACTGATATTGCTATCTGAGCCTCACTGTTCAGAGATGCCAATGAATTCCATCTCTGAACCTGCTGTAAGAGTGTCTAGGTACCTTCAAGGGACAGTGTAATGTGTCCCCCTGCTGAAGGGTGGAAAGGGTTAGGAAATTGTTCACTACCTATATGTATAATTTTTCTGTGTTGCTTTTTATTTAAGGGAGGATCAAAGGTGTTTGCTTTGTGTATTCCTGAGGTATGGGCATTGAGTCGTGACCATGATAGCACAGAAAGCTAAGACATGAGTTTGTAGCTTCTATACATTAACTGCATGGCAGTTGCTAGCTCACAGCTCAGGGAAGAATTTGCCACACAGATATCTCATGGTGAAAGCCGGCACTGGCAGCTACTCCAGTCTGGAAGCTCCCCAGAATGTGTGAAAGATAAACTTCCCATATCATAAGTTTGGATCTGAGCTTACATGTCATGGGCTGGAGAGTGTGCTGGTTGTCATAGTGGGCAGGGATGGTAGGGATTGCTTTGCTCCTAGGCTTTGCTTTTGGTTGTCAAACCCCTCTGGCCTGTAGCTGGCAGGACATGTTACATTTGTTTAACCACATTTTCTGCATTTTGCCTTTCCAGGAGCAATTGAGCGGTGCTCGTACATCAAGTACCACTACTCCTCAGCCACCATCCCCAAGAACCTTACGTACAACATCACCAAGACAATCCGCCAGGATGAGTGGCACGCCTTGCGTAAGTGTTGCTGCCTTTCTTCACCTTCTCCTCGTGTGCAGGCTCCCTGGTAAATGAGAGCAGAGGCTTTGAGTGGCAGCCTGCTCAGAGCCCTCATCTCACATCCAGTTTGTCGTGTAGCAGACGGATCGATTTGTTCTTGGGACCTACATCTCTGTTTCTGCTGCTGACTGGAAATTCTGCTGAGGCATGAGAATGCAGCAGTGGGGAAAAGGCATTTGTATGCAGAGATTAATACTGAGTTAAATACAAAAATGAATAACAAAATCAATGCCCTATTTTTTAATTCAGTGGAATGCTCTGTACGTGAGCACATTCTCATGCCATTGCTGCTGAGTTTCCTGCTTCCAGGAGAATTCATTGCTGGCTTTTATTATAGAATATTTCCCACTGCCAGCAGCTCCTGTGTGAGTGTGGCATCACTCTCCTTTGAAGATCTTGAAAGAGAATTGCTGCACCCTTTAAGGCACAAGGAAGGAGCTTAGCCCTCAGTGATAACTGTAGCCAGTGGTCACCAACTTGTAATGCTTGCTGAAGTGACAAGATCTGACAGGGATGGAATTGCCTTGGGATGTATTGGCTGACCTTAAATCTTGTCTCTCTCTCATCTTGGAGATGGAAAAGGGTTTTCACTGATAAAATGCATGAGGTAGAATTTCACAAGGAAGGAAACTACTGTTCTTGTTACTACATAGTTGTGGGGACTGATGAATATCCTGAGCAGCTCTGTTTTGGTGGAAGCAGTTAAATCTCCTTGAAGGTGGCAGTGGTTGAGGCAATACTGGTTCTGACTGAGAACTTTGAAAGGTGATAGTGAGCTTCTACACTGTCAGTTTGAGAGCTGTGCCAGACCTGTGGTGTTCCTATGGCTTTCAGTATGTTTCACTCCTCCCCTGTGTCGTTCTTGCCTTGAGAGGGTCCTTTTAAGCTCAGAGGAGGAGAAGGTGCAATGCTATAATTTTTTTTCCCTGCGTGGGTGAGATTCAGTGATGCTTGTAGGCCTTCCTAGTACACTCTGGTTAAGAGTTAAGAACATTCTAGAGAGTCTTGCTAAATGCCTCTTGGTTTTTTTTTAAATGTGTCCATGTGGATAAATACCTATTTTTATTGTGATATGACAACAAAGGAATAATTGAACTTATGCCTCTCTGCAGGTTGTAAGAGGCTGGTCTTGCAAAGTACTGTGTTATGCTAATTTGTCCCTGAAATCAGAAGATCAGAAGGTTCAGTTTACTTCAGGTTTTCTCCTACCACCTGTCTTCTCTGCTGGTGTTAGTTTCATGTTGACATAAAACATAAAAGTGCTCTTCTATGGGCAAAAAAAAAAGTGCACCCACCACACAAGACATCTTCTGTTTGGGCTCATAGGGCAGTAGCAAGGGGCTTTGGTTTATGCTTTGTGTATGTGTGGTTTTGCTTTGTGTATGTGTTGAGTAACAATGACTTATCTGCAACTATTTGCTGGGAATCTCACTGTTCAAAAATTATTTTCTAAAATTCATCTTTATCTCAGCAATGGTTCAAAGAAAGGGTTATACACTTGGTCATCTAAGGCTGTGTGCACTCTTTGGTAGGATCAGCAAGTTCCCAAGCTTTGAGGGTTGGTAGGGCATTTGTCAGTCTCCAAAGGTGCAATCTAGACACTGCTCACATATTTATGTTTCTGGTGTGGTCTGAAGCACTCTCAGGGTGAGGCTGCTTGTCTCTTCCCTGTAAAGGGTACATTGAGTGTACCTCCTATTTCTGACCCAAATTTTCTTGCCAGTTTCAGGAGTCAGATAAGTGTAGAGAGATGTAGATAGAACTGATATCTGAAGGCAGAAGAGTAGAGAAATACTTTGCTGAAGCTCTCTTCTCCTGAGCAGTTGGTGCAACAGAGTGCTTTGTTATAAAGGGTAATCCCACTGGTGGTTCTGGAGGTCACTGCATTTAAGAATGAACTGAATCTATATGACTATTTCCTGTGTACAAACAGTAACCTGTTTTAAAAGACAAGGCCAATACCAATCTTTTAAATTGTGGTTTGGTTGAGGGGATTTTTCTCCCTTTGCATTGCAATAGACCAATTAGGATAAGTCTCTTCAGAAAGTCCTTGTGATTTTAGCCCCTGTCTTAGCAGCTGATCCTGCTCTATGCCTCTGGACTAGTTTCCTCCAGGACACAGCTACTTTATCTCAACACTGGTCAGTCTGATATTTCCAAATCAACCTGGCCATTATTTTCTTCTCAATATTTTCCTGTTCATATCAGTGAGTGTTGTGACAAACAACAGAAGAGGCAGGGCCCAGGCCTGGCTATCTTCTTTTTCTTGCCATGGATTATTTTTCAGATCTGTAGCATGAGATAGGGGGGGAAAAAGTATTTCCTGAAGAAACACAGGGGCAAAATGACATCTTGGAGAACTTTAGAGGAACTGGAAAAGTGAAAGCAGAAGATTTGGTCACCCTAGTAAACAAAAATGCCTCTTCCCGGCTGAAGCCACTGTGAGCATTTGCTGTATTTGTATTTGAGTAATGTATTTTCTTCTGCTTGTGTATGGACAGCCAACTATGGTTCCTGTGAAAGAAAGCCATTGTTTTGCATGTTCAATGGGCTGGGGATTAGAGGAGAGAGGGCTTCCACCATGGACTGCAAATTGCATTTTTTGGTAGGCAGGACTGATGCTCCAGCAGTTTCTCTTGAATGGCAGGAGTGGGTGCTGGGACAATTAATTTGAGGCTGAGGACCCCATGGCACCACTGAGCACACAAAGCAGATCTTCTACTCTAGCTGTGCTGTTAGCTATGCTGCAAGAACCTGAGAGCAGCTGGTCCTAGAGGAATGGTTGGAGCTGACTTTACCAGTTTTGATTTTATCTTTTTTTCATTCTGTTTGACATTTTCAAGATGGAACCTTTGCTCCAAATTGATTGCCTATGGCAGTATGAGCTGGGGAAATAGGACTTGTCTTTGCTGCAATCATTTCCTCTCAACTATCTCTGGTTAAACAGGGATAGAGGGAAAGATGATTGTAGTATTGTCAGCTCTTGCCTGTCAGGAGATAAATGTTGATCTAATTAGACAAAACAAGTCTCTATATGAGCTGAGAGGGCAAGAGAGAACCAGAGGAAAGCTATGTCTGACAACTTTGAGCACGAGTAACTGTCTTTCTGGAAGATGCTGATGTAGTGATATGACTGAGTCACTATTAGGCATTTACCTTGTCACACTTTGGACCTGGTCTTGAGTGCAAAACCTGATCCATAGTTGTGTTTTCTGAAAAACAAGACCAGCATCATTGATGCTCTCAGAAGTTGAAGTGTATTATTGCAGTAGAAAGCCAAGAAAATGTGAGCAGGTCTATATTTATTCACACATTGTTCCATATGTTTTATGCTGTTCCTGTGGGTTTACTTTCATTATGCTACATATGAGTTCACAAAACATGGGAATGTGCTCATGGCAGGGGTTTGAGCTGTAGAATGTGGTGCAGGAATTGAGAAGGGTTTTCAGGTGTCTTAATTTGCAAAGACAGGTGTCTGCTAAGGAAGGCAGGAGCCTCCCCTGAAATGGAAAATGTAAAGCCTCTCCTTCCAAATTGTTATAAATTTGAAATTAAGGGGCTCTCAGGCAAAAATTTGGGAGCAGAAATAACAGTTCTTTATTAGGGAAGAAAATAAAAGGATAAAATAAACACTGCAGTAGACCAAAACAACCCTGTAGAATCAGAATGCGACCTGACCTATGGGTGAGGGTGTTGGTAGCAGTCCAATTGGAATTGTGGCTGCAGTCCTCCTGGTGTCAGGTGTGGTTCTGTTGGAGCAGGGATCCTGTAGAAGGGTGGAGTCTTCTTCTGAACATCCAGTGGAAGAGGCAGCTGCTCCTCTGGGAAAGTCCATTGGAGAAGCTGTGCTGGTGTTCCAGAATCTCTGGATTATATCCAGCTAGGAATGCTTGGCTGCTCCCTCTGGGCAGAGCATCTCCCAGTGGGATGCTGTTGTTCTTATCAGTCATGCAGTGACATTCAATGGCCTGTTACCAGCAGATGCCCCCTGCCCCAAGGGAGGAGTGGTTGTGGAAGAGACAAGGAAAAACTGCCCACTAAACAGAAGACAACTGCTATACAGATGGCAAACAGAATACAATTTGCTTGGCGATCCAGGACATGAGGTGATAGAATAAGCATTTCAACTGGATGCTTGTGTGTTAAGGAAGCTGACAATAAAAGGGAGGCTATGCTGATGTTAATTCTTCTTTTTCTTGTCCCCAGATCTTCAGGAAACCATTTCTGGTATATTATGGTAAAGCAGTGGAAAGGCTGTGTTTGTAATGAAAATGGCAGTACCTCCAAAGCAACAAGGAGATGTACTATATTCAGTTTAGCATCTTCTAGGAGCCAAAAAAACTGTTCTTTAAAGCCACTGAGGGATAAGGCGCTAAAAGCCCAGGGAGTGTTCAGTCTGTGTTACTCTTTGGAGAACAACAAATATGTGTTGGGTTGATGCTGTGTGGTGTGTTTGTTTAGGTTTGGTTTTTTTTTTTTACCACCAGAAGGACTGTAGTAAGGTCATTTTGCTTTCATCCTTGTTTGGCTTTGTGTGGGTGTGTTTGTTTTGTTCTATTTTTTTAGTAGGCTATAGGCAACCCAGGCTCTATATTCATCTTATGCTACACTCTGAGAATTAACTGTTTCACGTACAAGAGCCATCTTCTCTCCAAGGCAGATGTAGAAACTACTGTGGCTTTAAAGTGCTGCAAATAAGCAAGTTGCTGATGTGTGTTCTTGAAGAGTGATATTTGTTTTTCTCTTAGAGAACAAGTGCAATAACTCCCTCTTCCCTTTTTCCTGCCTTGGTAGCTGAAAATGGGACAATTGCTGCATGGCTCTCGGAGCCTTTGGCAGAGCTCCCAGTGGCTTGTGTTATAGTGCATGAAAGTCTCTATATCAGAAGAGAGATAAAAAAATTCTTCATTGTCTCCAAAAGCTCTTGTTTTGCTGATTCACAGAGCCTATTGTGTGAGGTAGATAGTTGGGTCTAGAAGCCTTTTATTTTTCCTTCCTCCCTATGTCTCAAACCTGATTTTCTACTTTGGATGTAACACTGCTGCAAAAGAGGAAAGTTGTCTGTCTCTTCTCCAGCTTGCCATTGCCTCTTCAGCCTTTCTTCCATAGCAGCTGTGTTTTGTGTCCAGGAATGTGAAGAGTGCTGCATCTGGGCAGGAAGTGGCTGGAATTGCTATGGAAACTGATTTTTTACAGCACAGCTTAGAAACTGTGTCACCAGACTGCTTTAGAGTGAACCAGATCATAAACAGGTAGCTGATGCTTCCTAAGTGTTCAGAATTTCCTGGGCCTTTTGAAAATACTTCTTGCCTGGCACTGTGGGATCTCCTTTACCTGTCTTCTACCCCCATGTTTCTACTGCAGGACCACAAGACATGGGCTCTGAATCTAAAATACCAGTGAGGAGAGCTGCATTGTCAGAACAACAATCATAATGCTTTGTATTGAAATGATATCATTCATCTGCACTCTGGAACTGCAGCAGTCCTGTGTTTGTGGTGGTCTAAAAGCCATTTGCATAAAAAATGAATTCTAAAGTCAAAAGTAATAGCCTGGCACATTCTGCAAAGAGCAAGTATTGGAGGAAATGAATAATTTCTACAGGATGTACAGAGTGGTAATATTTTAATTCATACAGCATCTATGCTGAAAGTTGAGTGGATTTTATTGGCGTTAATGCTCTGAATTTTGCAAGAGCCTACAAAGCACTCAAATACTTCCTTATAATCAGTAAAACTACTGGAAAAATATCCAGCAACAATTAACACTCAGGAAAATGTCCAGACTTCTAATTTCTACAGACTTCCCAAGCCTTCTCATTCCATGGAACATGAAGTTGAAATTTGCACAGAAGCTCAGTTGACAGCTTGACAATGCCTTGGTAACACCAGCAGGTTTATGGACTCGGCCCCATCTGCTATTATAAGCAACAAGAAATAGTTAATTGTTGCATTTTTAATAAGAGCTGACCCCAGAAAATTTTTACTTTTGTTTTTTTCATGGATACTACTGGAAAGAGTGTTTGAAGTAAAAAGGCAACATCCCACTTTTGCTTCTTTCTTTCATTCTCTCCCATACGTGCCTCTACAAGGAAATCCTTTTTCATTTTTAATTAGCTACCTGGGCCCCCAGATGGAAGTACACCCTGAAGTATGGCCCCATCCTGCTGGTCAGTGCCATTTGGGATGATGTCACTCCTTAGTGCATTGCTTATCACAACAGACGGGGCAGCCATCCCAGAGGTTAGTCAGGCAGCAGGTGCTCACATGCCTGGAGGTCTCGTGTTGTTGGATCTTCATTGCATTCATTGTTCCCACAGCTAGTGGCCAGGTGGTAGTGACAGACCTTCTCATTTCCCCCTCTTTCTCTGCTGTAGGGTTTTCTTCATATCCTGCTATTTCCAGCTAAGATAATTTTTTTTTTGGCATGAAGTCTAAGACCTATTTTGAAATCTGTAAGGGATTTTATTGCCTTCTGCTAGGTTTCATCTTAGGATCTGCTAATATGCCTGTGACCTTAATACCTACACTGATGAATAACTTTCCCAACTGCATACTATTTTTTATTTGCTTCTTAGCGGCAGAAGAGCAGGGGTGGAGTAAGGGAGGAGGTCAGTAGATCCTTCAGTCCTGAATAGCAAATATAGACAAGATTTGGGAAGGGAGAAAATGAGGACAAGGAAAGGGGCAAAACTGTTCTGGAGAGTCGGAAGAGGTAATATGAGGGATTACTAAGCATTGCAATTGGGAAAAAGGTTGGAGTGGTGGATTGGAAAAATTTTGGAAAGAAGGTGCAAAAATGGTCAAACTCTGTTGTTTGTGTTGGAGTGAAGTGGGGAACAAACAGGAAAGTATAGGATCCCAAAGCCCTGTTCAGAGTGCACAAGTCAGAGATCTTACTGCACATCTGCTGCTAATGCAGCTGTGAGACACTGGCAGAGGGGAGGTCTCATCCTGCTCCCTCAGCCAGCAGGTTCTTGCCCAGCTCACATGATGGGGCTCACAGGTGAATCAGGATATCTGCTGAGGACCCTCTTGCCACTTTTCTGAATCAGTAAGAAACCCCACACTAGAATTTCTGGGTTTGCAGTTTGTTGTTTGCTTAAAGTTCACTTGAAATCAAATGAGCATTTTTAAGGTTGAAAATACAAGCATGTTAAGTTAGAAGATGACCCAGTTTGGGCTGCATACTTGGCCTTAATTTATCTCCTCTAAGCACGCTCATTATTGAGTCTTTAATAGCTGTAATCACATATTCTTGCCTTGTTCCATGCATTTGTGATATTCTGTTTCCATTCAATGATGCTTTTGTTTGGTTTATTTTTCATTGCTGAATTTATGGTTGTTGGCCGTTTGAATTGCAGATTACACAACTCCTGATCCTATGATGTAGTTAGCCACTTAATGGATTTTGTCAAGTTTCTAGTAATTAAATTGAAGAAGGTAGTGTAAATATAAATATATTAATATCTAATAACCATTCATGGTTGGCTATAATTTTCATTTTAGGTCTGACAATCAAAGATAACTGGTTTAGGTTTTTTGAGTGTCCAGTTGGATATAAAGAAAGCTTGAGTTTTACATATTTCCAGAGCACAGCTCCCATTGATTTTCAGAGTAACTATAAAAGCTCCACACTATAATCAAACTTCAAATGGCCACCCTAACCCACACTGGGTTGGTGTAAATGAGGAAAACACAGCTAGGAACCATGTCTTAAGAAATTTCTTGGACTGACTTAGCACCAAGGAGTTTGAGTAAGTGAAGAGCATAGTGCTTGTGTGAGGGAGGAGGAGGTGTGGCCACCTGACTGATCTCTGCTCTGATTGCTCTTTGCTGAAGAGTTTCTTGTCTTCTCACCTTTCACACTGACGCTTTAAAAGGGTCCCAGTCCTGTATTTCCTGCCTTTGGCATGCTTGGCTTGGTAACCTTCATGTTGATGGGGTTTGGGTTTTTTGGTTTTGTTTTATGTCTTATATTTGTAAGTGCAGGCACTTGGATGCACTGAGGCTTAGGTGATGTTTCGCATTGTCTTACACTGTTATACAAGAAAAAAGACATTTTTATCTTCATTGTTGAAGAGAGTCTTAAGGTATTTACAGAACTGTTCTGAGTGCAGGAAAATTGAGAGCAAACCCCCTCCAGTCTCACTAGTGATTTTTTGCAAAGAAGTATTAGACACTTTTTGCCTGTTGCAGTGTGGAGATGTTGACAGGTAAAACATACCATTGCTAATAATTTCTAGTCATTCAGCCAGTCAAAATATAGCTTTATTAATATGCATACAGAGCTCTCTGTTTCCCTTTTCTCCCTCTTGAGAGACACAGAGGGGGAGAGATGGGCGTTCTTCTGTCTCTTGGCTAATCAAGAATGATGTCTTGTGCATTCTTAGGGTGAGAGAAGAGAAAAGAACAAACAGGAGGCTCTAATGGGTTTCATCCATCTGACTTCTATAATTTTTGATTTATATACCAATTTAATGCCTGGTTTATGATGATTTATGTCCCAGTTTGTTTATACCCCAGTCTGATGCCCCACCCCACAATGTTAGTGAGATGAAATCCCAGCAGTTAAATATTCCAAGGTGATTATATGCCACATACAGAGTTACTAATGAGGAGTTAAGTGCTTCCTTACTTCAGTGCAAGAAGATAGACATAAGTGGAACATTTTGGAAATGAGTTTAGTGTGATTTGTTCACAAAGGCATGCGCCATCCACAAGGAAACATCGTAGCAGCCAGCATGAGAGAGAGGGCAAGAGACTTTGAATCAAACAACCTGGCCTTGACCTGACACACGTTGCAGGCTGAAACATGAAGGTGGGTTTTATATGTCAATAGCTACTAGGCAGTGGTTGCCATTTTAATTACTGTTTTGCAGTAATGCTCTTTGGACATTGAATTACAGAATAAACCCAAACCTCATGTACAGTCAGGATATCTTCCTGCTTTGAAAAAACAAAAAATGTCAATATTAACGTGCAGACACCAAAATGCAGCTTTACTTCCTCAGATTGCTAGTGTTAACTGGGTCATTGTGATTTTGGCCCTGTTGTCAGAGCCAAATGCAGTTCTGGTCCATGAAGACCAGATGAAGCTGAAGGATTTGTCTAGGGGCCCATCCCAAGACTCCTTAATTGGCTGGGTGAATCACAGTTTAGCTGTTCAATTATTCCCTACCCACCTCCAGGAACTGATTGCACAGTTGGTGGGGGAATAAGAAATCAGGAATATAAATCAACTGCAGGTATCTCCTGTGGGAATTCAGAGTTCAGTCTGGCAAATCTCATCTGGCTGCTCTGGATGTAGGTTATACTTAATGGAGCTTGAGCCTGCATGTCCCTCTGCATCACTGGAATTATGACAGCTAATTTGAGTCTGTCTGCCACTGGTATGTGCAATTGATCAATATCTCTTTCATACATACAAACTCTCCCTCACCTCTGCCTTCATCAGCTTTGTCTTTTCTGGCTTGCCCTTTGCATCCTTGTGTTTTTTGTGGGGTTTTATCCCCCAAAACTTGATTCTCACCTAGATGTTCTCAGCAGAAAATCAATGGAAGAATATCAGTTCCCCACCTAAGAGGGGCTTCTTTGCCATACATAACTAAGGTTATAAATAATTCAGTAGGGTCCCTTACTTTTCTTTCCTCCCATAAGATTGGGTTTATTAAAATTTTATGGGAGAGGACAGGGAGGTAGCTGAATTACTGGCTTAATCTGATACAATCTTCAGCAATGCATTAGTTCAGTACCAGCTGCTCTTTACTCATCATCACAGACACACACTAAATCAGTCTTCCTTGTAGAATCCATTTTGCAGCATGTGATAATCATGTATTTGAGCATGATGTAATGTCATTCCTTATAACTTACTCTCAAGCCTGATGGTGTTGCCAAGGGAAGAAAAGTGTTAAACTGCCAAGGCAAGTCTTCAATCCTGCTTCTTCCACTGAGGAATTCAGTAGAGGCATGAATCCATATAGAGAAAGATCCTAATCAGAAGGGAGCTGTAGGCTGAGGACTAAGAGTTTAGTTTGGCTTATATTCATACTATATAATAATTCTACTGAAACAAGAACATATATTCTTAGATGAAAATTGTGTGAAATCAGCATCTGAGTACCAAATACTCAAGAGTGTGGAAAGGAAAATGACTGTTTGGCATTTCGATGAAAATGGACAGATCCCACAATTGAACTTTTCTGTTAATGCTGCTGCTGCTGGTGTATAGTGCACTTTCCATCCTAGCATCTTGAAACACTGAGGAAATGGTTTTCACTCAGTATCCTTTGGATTTAAACTGGGTGCCAAAGGAGGAATACAATCTAAGCACACCCATTTCACAGAAGGAGTTAGAGAAGTGAATTGACTTGCTAAATGTCATGTGGAGAGTGAGTGGGAGAGCCAGAAACAGAACTCAGGTCTTTGGACTCCCACTGCTGTAAGTGCTAGACAATGCTGTGTCCTGTAGTGCCAGGGATTATGCAGCCTATCTCCTAGAAAAGCCTTGCAAAACCAAATATCAATAATGTTTTTCCTAAAGATAGTAAAAAAAAAAAAAAATTCAAATGAAAGCTCACTGGCCAAAACCAGAATCCAAACGAATGTATAAATTTTTGCCTAGTAAAATAGCAAAACTACCTTCAAGAATTTCTAGCAGATTAGATATAACAAAGTGGGGGTTCCTCAGAACCTGTTAAAACCCAGGTTCTTAGAGATATGAGGGTGAGGAGCAAAGATCAAAGGTTGTCCCTTACAGTATGTGTAGGTGCTGGGAATTTTCTGCTTTGCATATGTTGCTCTCTACACCAGTGTTCTTCCTGATTTTATGACAACTGATACAGCACAAATAACTTACTGGTACTTGGTTTTACCTGCAAGTCATCTTAACCATAATTTAATTTGAAAAATAAATTAGTGCATTTTGAGAAATAATAATCATCAGTCCTATTACAGAGTCATAAAATCTGAAAGCAATGCATGCTGAAAAGATAACTGTAGGCATATGATGCAAAAATGGCCTTTCTGATATGGCCTGGGCAGAACCTGTTATGGATGACAAATCCTCTTTAGCCAGTTCAGATTTGGCACAGCCAGCTCTGCTCCTCTTCCCAAAATGGCATGGGTCAGGAAATGATTAATTGACAAGGATAGTCCTGACCATGATTACTGGCTGTGAACCATCTGCTGCCAGAAGGTGCATTAGAGTTACCTGTGATTTATTTCACATAAACCTAGGCTGAACTGGTCTGAGACTTGTTTCAGGAACATCTTCATCCTTCATGAAACCCAGTGTACCAGGACCTATGTGTCGATTACTTCTGCTGATTTTTCATTGATGTTTAGGTCTTTACATTAAAACAGGATTTTTATTCTGTAGAGAAACCTTGGCTCTGACAACCATTTGCTGAGGCACCATTCCTCTGTCCTGACTTCAGCTGATGAAGTAGTAAAGTCCACGGTGTCATCCCTTCCACAGAGGACCAGATATTTCATGTGGAAGTAATTGAGAATGAAAGGCTTTTGTAACAAGAAACCAGGCAGAAATGCAAGAAAACCCCCCTTGGTATAGCAATAGGATTAGTATTTCAGACTGTCTGCCCAGTTTTCCTGGAGGAATCAGTGGTGCTCTGAAAAGCTGAATTGACAGCTCTGCTAGGTGAAGCTTTTTGACAAGACAAAGGGTTGCACAGGCAGGAGCACTTTGAAAATCTGTGTGATGCATGGATGGATTAGATCATTTGATGTATCTCTTTGGCTGCTAGTTCACAGGAATTCCTGATTAACAGTTCTGGCATTGGCTTTCAATGGGAACCAATCCTCTATGCAAGTAAGAGCGGAGTTCCAGAGGTAAATGAATTCCTGCTTTTTGCCAGTCAGATGACAAGTGCAGGGTAAGGATATTTGTGGGTTTTTATCACAACTGGGCGAGCTTCAGTATTTTACAAGCCAGAGAAGAGAGGCCATTTGTCACTGGCTTGTTGGATTTGTGATGAGTGTTTTGCTGTCCTTTCCTCATAGAGCAGGTGAATTGATCTGTTACTGTACCAAAGCAGTGCTTAGAGAAGGAATAGTAAGTATTGTTGTAGGGCTAAGACCACGTAGGAAGGTCTAGGAGGCTCCTAAACCTGCTGGTGCAGTCTTCAGAAGATGGTTTATCTAAGAGGGACCATGGAGAGCCAATCCCCAGGCAGTGATGGCCTGTAGGAATTGAACACCAGTCTATGAAGTTGGCAGAGGGAACATCAGTCAGGGAGGACATGGCTAGCTAGGATGGTCATGTGGCCCCAAGTTATCTGCACAGTGCTCTGGTCCACACAGCAATCTCTTTTTGGTGGGATTGAGGGGAGCAGGTTTGGGACAGGAAGCCATCTGCTTCAACAGCTGCCTTCATTTTGATGTTGATAGAAAGGGAAGAACATCTGGTGGTGGCTGTTTCGTGGTATGGTTGGCAGTTGGAAGGATACTGCTACTTTCCAAGTCTCTTATTCCTGTGCTGTAGGCATGAGTAGAGAAAACATTTTCTGGTGTAGGAGCAGCAATCTTACAGCCTTGGGGGAGTGGAGAGCGCAGACAGAAGCTCTTTGTATGCCTGGGAGGCCCTGTGTGTTTTTTGGTTTGTTTTTCCAAGAGCTGAGGATGCAGTTGGATGAGCTTTTAGTGGTGCCTTTAAGAATATGAACAAGGGAGCTAAGGTGATGTGTGTAAACACCTGGGGAGAAGCTAAAAGAGAAAACAGAACATAATGGAAAAGCTGCTGGGGGAAATAAAAATGCGATGCCTAGATGCTCTTCTGTGGATAGAGAGAACTTTTCTCCTCTGTTTATTATTCGGTGATGTGGATGCATTAGATTTATGTGAGAATCAAACAAATTCTTGACATTGTTGGCAGTGCTGAGACAATAACCAGAAGCTGTTGCCTCTGTTGCTTTCCTTTTGCGGCAAAGTCTGATGGTGAATGAGACTGGCATGAATTTGCTATTGCTCACTCATTACTTTTGGAAATTTACTTCTCTTTGTCTTTGTGTGTGTGTGTCAAGCTCTTGGCGCAACTCTGATAAGCCACGGAAAGATGGAGCCTTTCTGCAGATCAATAGAGATCAATCTCTTAATTTCAACTGAATGACAAAACAAAGCCAGCTCTTAAAAGTGTATAAAAAGTGTGTTTTTACTTTGTTTTTACTTTTTTTAAACACCTGCTAGCTAGCAGGCAGCTCCCAAAACCAAAGTACCAAGGCTTATAGAAGTGAGCTCTTGCCTGCACTTTATTTATACTTACCCATCCAAGGGTATGGGGTTTGTACAGACCTGAGCATTACACAAGAGGTAAATGTGGAAACTTCAAACTGTTTGGCTTGGGCTAGGTTTATTTTATTATTGACTGCTCTGTGACACTGCAATGTCATTGAGCTTTGGGCACGTGTATGTCTGAGGCCACAGCATCCAGGGCAGAGCTGCAGGTGATGTTGAAGATGGGGCTATACTTGGTGTTAGTCAACATCCATGGGGTTCATTGGTACCAGATCACATGTAGCTGTCCAGTAATAGACCACATCTGGTTCCCTGACTTACTGGGAAGTGGGATGATGAGTTCATTTAGGTGTCATTAGAACATTCAGTCACCCATATGGGATGTTGTCACAGCAGTGCTTTTACCCCAACAAGTCTTACAGATATGGTTTGGGGGCAGTGTGGGCCAGCTGTGAGTGAGATTCACTGCACATGTTTCCTGACTGAGTGTTGTGTAAGGAAAATCTTGCCCACTCTTGCATTCAAGTATCAAAACAGATTTTGGTGAAGAATTTTTCAAGTGTCAGTACACAGAATGGTGAAGAAATTAATTGTGTTGGTAGTTGTTCTGACTACTTAGAGCACCAAACTACAAAAACTTTTTGTAGACACTGCTGTATATATCCATCCTATACCCACCTGAAGGTGAATGTCAGGGGTGGATATGCAACAAATGGCACAGGATAGTAAATAGTTTGAAGTACTGCTGCTAGCAAATGTCAAAGCTGACAGTTGAAGCCTTGTGGGAGTTTTTTTATGAAGGAGCAGAAAACTGATATTTCAGTTGTCCTGAATTTGCTGTGGTTTTGTTTCCCCTCCTACAATGCTGGCCTCATCAGTAAAAGTAAGTGAGATGTTGAGATGTTTGTGGACATGGCTGCTCTGTTGGGCCTCTGGTGTGAATGAATGGGCAGAAGGAATAGAACATTGCCTCCTGCAGTGAGTTTTCTCTTTATTTGGAGGTGTGTCTGGGGAAAGGCTGAAATGATGTACTGCTCATGATAGCAAGAGACCTGAGAGAGCACCAGCTAAGCCCAGGTGTACTGCAGGCAATCACTGGGCATGTTTCCCAGTTACTGCCATGCCACTGGGCTTAATCACTGTGTATAAACTGTTGCTCTAGCAAGAGCTGATCCCTCGTTGGTGCAGAGCTCTCACCTGACTTTAGACAGCTTGGCTGCTGTCTCAAGCCTCCTCCTGCAGTAATCCCCTGCCATTCCCAAAATGGCAGCTGCAGCCATGCAGTTTGGCTCCCAGGGCTGTCCTCAGGTCAGAATGTGTCTTGCTTCAGTGCCAAGCTTTGCTGGAGGAGTTCAGCATTGGTAAGTAAGGTATGAGTTCTACTCTTGGCCCTGGTTTTGAGGTTCTCAGCTTTGGCCAGCTGCTGGTTTGGTGGCAGAGAGTCTGTGTGATGCATTTATACGCTTCTTGTCTTAGAGCTGTCTAGAAGCACTTTGGCCCCTGATGCAAATGTGTTGTAATTGGGCTTGACAGAGGTGGTCCCAAGAACTTGTTGTGCCAGTAGATTGTACTGGAGAGCAAAAGCTTTGTGGAGGAGGTCTTGTTCAGTTTTGAGGAGGGAGAAATGGAGTTAGCATAGAGTCAGTGATGTTGGCTTTCTGTGAGCTGAAACCCAAGCTGTGGGCTGAAAGTGCAACTACAGTGGTGTGGAGGGGCCTTGGACATTTGTCCAGCCCCTGGGGTGAGAACGCTGAAATTGGAGGGCTGGCTGCATCCCTGTACTCTTCTTTTCCCTGATGGTGCCTCTGTGTGGGTCATTTTGGGGGTTTCACCAAACCAAAAGCTTGTGAGAGGGAGATGTACTGCTGCTGAGAGGAAAACAGAGCTGCAGAAAGGGGAGGTCTGAAAGCTTCTGGAGCATCATCACGTGGAAACTGAAAGAGGTGGATATTTGTCACTGTAGCGTGAAGTGAGACAAAATCCCAGCACCTCAGGCAAACAATAACAAGACCCGAGCTGACAGAGCCGCTCTCCTGTGAAGCCTTCTCTATCGTGGCTGTCCTGCTCTGCTAAAGCTGCTCTGAGGCTGCTCAGAGATGATTGCCTTTCCTCCCTCTTTAGGGAAATTACAAGGGGTGGGCTGTGGAAAAGGTGCCAGCAAGCATAGAAGGGAAGAGAAAATAGACAAAATTTGATGTTGAATGTATTCATCACCATCTATTTTAGGGTCAGTTACAGACTTTTTTGCTGTGTTAAATGAGGTGCTATTTTTAGATTGCCAAATCCATACATGGAAATTATTCTCAAGTGTTCCAGCTTTCATCCTGTATTAAAAAACCCCAGTCTTATCTTGATGGTGCATTTACTGCATTAATTCTATGTGATTTCTTTTATCCTTTTTTTTTCTTCCTGCTCAAAAGAATTATCCCTGCTTGCTCCCATACCTTGGCTAACATTACTGGAAATGCAGCAAGAGAGCTATTTAATGCTCTCACTTGTTGCTATAGTGTTTTGTTGGAGTTATGGGGGAAGCACTGGTGGGTTAAGAAGTGGCTTAGCCGGCAGCCCACCCACTTCCTTGTGATTTTTCTTCAAAGAAGAGTCTGACAGAGGAAAGTTGTTCTGTTGCAGATTTGCTGAGTTCAAAGCGAGTGCCCTACAGATACAACTTTGTGATTAATCCTCAGAACTGGCATATAAAGCTTATGCTATGCCACTGCTACTAATGTTAATGGGAGTCAGGCAGCTTACTCACAGTGCACTGCTTTAAAGAGTAATAATTTACCCAGAAAAGTCCTGAGGCAAGAGAGTGATAGTCATTTATTAATTCTTTTGTAAATCCTTTTGTCTGTGGCAGTGGCATTACTTTCCATCCATTTCTAAGTCATTACATTTTGGTGAGCCCTGGGCCCTGAAGTGGGAAGAGAGCAGGATGCTATTTTCCCCATGTCCTTGAGCTCTTCAGCACCAAGAGCTAGAGCATGTACTAGAATTCCAGGCTATATTTACAAAGAAGAGACCAAAACCTCACAAACATATTTTATACCCTCTGTTGCACATGCAGAATTAGTAGCTGTAGAGAAGATGACCTTTAGGCAGCCATTGAAAAGCAAAGAGAGAAAGCTGTTCCTCTCAGCTTTGATAGAAAGCAGTTCTGTTTGAGCATAGCTGTGGCATCAATGAGATAGTTACTTAAAAAAGCATAGGCTTTTTCAGAGGGAAATTAATTGGGGTACCTGTTTTTGAGGTATCTGACATTTAGTACGCTTGAAATGGCCAGTGGGAAGTGCTCAGCATTCCTCAGGAGACTTTTCAATATTAACAGGAGAAGTTAAGGAGAGCAGGAGACAAATCTGAGTAAGGTTGTCATAATCTGCCTGTGGTTGTGTGCAGCATTACCTCCCAGTATAGATAGTTAACCAGCAAAGATTTGGCAGATTTGGCTATATTTGTTATTTCTGTGCTAGTTAGGGATTTCTAGTGAAGATGGTGCTTTCTCAGTGCAGGAAAGAATTTTGGCTGGGAACCAACGCATGGAGAAAAGGCTGTCTGCAAAATTGCACCATAGTACTGGATATATACTGGGTATTTGTTGCTATGTGTGGAAAGCTTCCTCCACACATACAGTGAATATTAGTGTTCCAAAAGCAAGAGAACTATAATTCTGAAATAAATTACCATACTGTGTTGTTTTCTAAAAGCAATTGAGCTACTTGGGATCCTAAATGACCCTGAAAGCTACAAGTGAATATTGAAAATTCTGTATTTTGTTCTTAGAGCAGATGAACCAGCACAAAGCATGATGGGTGCAAACTTTCTGGGCAATCCCTGTGGTGGAACTAGCTTTGGGAGGCTTGTGGCAAATGGCAGCATAAGTCAAAGCACTTCCTGAATGCTAAGTTTGCCTTGAGATGAGTAGTCATAATTATAGCTGCATCTGTAAAATGCATTGCAAAACCTTGAGTCCTTCAGGAATGCTATTTGTAATAATGGTCATGAGCCTGACTATCAGTCAGGGAGAGTGGGTCATTCATTAGTTAGAATTCCCTTTCCCTTCCACCTTTCAAAAAATATTTTGAATTTTTTCTTCTCCTTTCCTGCTTTTATCTTCCCCCCAATCCTTCCCAAATGCTTTAATATTTTATTCTTTCTAACTTTAAATTGAGATATCTATATCCCTGTTCTTCCTCTGTGTGCCTATGGGATCACTTCCCAGCTGATTTTTTTTGGACTGATTTGGGTTTTTTTGGTAGCAATGAGGCTGGTGCCAGGTACCTCTACATGAGAGAATTTTTAGTTATTTAAACAATGGTATGTCAGGCTGAGGATTCATTTCCTTGCCTTTGCGGACTGTAAACAGAGAAACAATTGACATTCCTTGATCTGAGGGCGATGAGAGGTGGCAAAGACGACTTCTCAGTGAGCTGAATGGGCAAAGAGCTCAGCATAATTCATGGTACAAACCATTTAAACTACCAGCTGGAGCTGGGCAGACAACGTTCAATGAGAAGCACACAGACTCTTCTGTATTTGCTTGCTAGAATGTCTCATAGAGGGATCTGGGGAGAGCCTGAAATAATACATCCAGCTCCAGGTTCCTCAGCACGGGAAGGACCTACTGGAATGAGTCCAGAGGGCCACAAAGATGACTGAAGACATGGAACACCTTATCTGTGAATACAGGCTGAGATAGCTGGGGTTGCTCAGCCTGGAGAGAAGGCTTTGGAGAGACCTTATTGCAGCCTTTCAGTACTTAAAGGGGCTTACAAAGAAGGGGACAACCTTTTAGCAGGTCCTGTTGTGGTGGCACAAGGGATAACAGTTTTAAACTACAAGAGTGTCAATTTATACTAGATACAGGTGTAAGAAAGATTTTTACAGGTAGGATGGTAAAACACTGGCACAGATTTGGCTGGATATGTGGTGATGCCTCATCCCTGGAAACTTTGAAGGCTGGGTTGGACAGGGCTCTGAGCAACCTAATGTAGTGGAAGGGTGTCAAGGTCATATTTTCTGAAAAATCTCTGCCCAGGATTTTTCTCCTGGGAAGATGAGAAGCCTCAGAGACAAATGAAGACAGTAATTATCTGATTTGCTTCTCCTGTGTTTTGCTGCTTTAGAATGTTTGGACATTTTACCAACAGGTGGTTGTTTCATTGGTTTCATGTGAATTGGTTTTGACTTAATGACCAATCATGGTCAGGCTGTGTTGGGACTCTGGAAGGAGTCACGAGTTTTCATTATTATCTTTTACCTTCTGTCTGTATCCTTTCTCTATTCTTTAGTATAGTTTAATTTAGTATTCTTTAATATATTCTAATATAATAAAATGATAAATTAACCTTCTAAGAGCATGGAGTCAGATGCATCATTCTTTCCTCCCTTTGTCAGGGAACCCTGCAAATACGACAGAAGGGGGATTGGATTCAGTGGCCTTCCAAGATGGTTCCAGCCCTCCAGCCCCAACTTTTCTATGATTCTAAGCATCTGCAGTGCTGTGGTTGCCCATAGTGGGGCTTCTGGGGAGACTGGGAGCAACACTTGGTGGCAGCAGCCGCTGCTGGAGGATGTGACTGCTACTCCAGGTAGCAGCCTGCCTGGGGTCAGCTCTTAGCCAGCACTCTTAGTACTTCCTAGAGGGCCATACAATAGAATTTTGTCCTCTTTCCCCATTTTCAGTCCTGAAACAGCCTCTTTCAGAACACCACAATTACTAGCAGAGGTCTATTTCAAATTGAGTAATAGAAAACTCCAGTTTAGCTACAAATGGAACATGATTGTACTGCAGGCAAAGGCTTGTTTATTCAGGCATGGTAGACTTTACTGGTTTGAGTTTGCATGGATGTTTTATGTGCCCAGCAAAATGTTTGACAGTGTCATCATCAAGTCACAGCAGTGTGCAAAAATGTTATTCTTGAGTTTGATTTCTTTGAGAGCATGCTAGAGAAATCTGGGATAATCCAGAATTTTTAGAAAAAGATGACTGCTTATATTCAGAACTCCCTGTAGAGCAAACATAGGAAAAACAGCTTGTCTTTCGCAAGAAGATTGAGGATTGTAATTACACAAAATAGCATATACTTCCAATGAGCTGTATTTTCAAATTTATACATTTACAAAGAAATCATATTCATCTGTTGTCTTTTCTCCAAGCTCTAGCATGAAAGAGTACTCAGTTTGTTTTTTTCTATTATTGACTTCTAATCCATAGCAATTAAAGAAACAAACAAATTCCCCTTTAACTCCTTAATAGGATTTAGAAGTTACCATGCAGAAGTCACAGCAGCCAGACTCTGAAATCCTTAAAAAGTCATTGTGGATGCTTCCTATAAAAAACTATATGGTTATTGAATTCCCATGCTACTTCCTGACAGCCCTGTTCCTGTGCTTTCATTGGCTTTATCACCCTACTGTTAGTTGAGTATTGGGTATTTATCCATCAGATAAGGGTGTTTTTCAACTGAAAGAAGGGAGACAGGGTCAGCAATCTGCCACTAGTAATAGTAACATGGCAGTTCTTTTGAACTAATATTATGTGGATGAAAGATGTCTGTACACTCCTCTGTGCTCTGTTTCCCTCCTGTCCTCTTCCAAGTCCATTTCTGCTGCAGAAGGGCAGACTGCACCTTGCTGATAGCACCTGCAGCATGTGGGCTGGGGCATTTTTCAGGAGATGGTAAATGCATTTGCCCATCATGAGCCCCTGATGTCTCTGGGAGGGAACAGGACCCATTTGGTCACTTGGGGTCAGCTGTCCTGTCTGTGTGCCCTCCCAGCTTCCTGTGCACCCTCAGCCCACTCACTGGTGAGGGGTAGTGAGGAATAAAAAAGGAGCTGTTTAAGCACTGCAGTCACTAAAACATCCTTGTGTCACCAATGCTGGTTCCAGCACAAATCCAAAACCAAGCACCATAATAGCTACTATGGAGAAAATTAACTCAATCCCAGCCAAAATCAGCAGAATTGGACTTTATTTTTGTTTTTTTTTTTTTTTTTAACAGCTGAGCTCCTGTGGCAGGTTTTTTTCTTCAACAATTTGATTAGATCTCGTTCAAAAACGTCTCTTGTAATGTTGCACACAGTGGAGTGCCAGCCCCATCCCTTGCTGTCAGGCTCAGGATCCTGTGGGCAGCAGTTGCTCTGGCCTCACTCCTGCCTGGGGCTGCTCAGGTGCTTCCTGAGCTGCTTTGGCAGCTCTCAGACTCTGACTGCACAACTCTATCTTTAGAGCTGCAGAAACTCCAGTACTGCAGTGTCACAACAGAGCGGGTGGCACAGCAAGCCAGGGTTTGAATTTCAATTTCATTCAAGTTATTTCTTAGTTAGGAAAACTTGTCTGCGCTCATGAACCTCAGTTTTAGAGGTGTGTTAACTGTAGAGAGCTTTTGAAATGTGCTTGCTGCAAAACCTAGCAATGAGGGGTCTATCTGCATTATGGAATTACTTTTGTGATCTTTTGATGTCATTTCCTTAACCTTGTGCAAGTTTTATCACAGGGATATCTTTTGTTACATTCTTCTTACAGAAGAGAAGAAAATAACTAGTTAGTTATTATTCTAGCTGAATCACAGAATAAAATTCAGACACAGCTGTCACACATCCTACTATCTGAGGAATATCAGCATTATGAGCTGAATGCTATTAGCATATTTATTAACAGTGCATAGAATTTATTTATTAATAGTAATGCACAGATAATTTACTCATTATGTGCTTGCATTACTGTTTTGATGCACTTAATATTGAAAAAAGCTTGTATTTTTCAGTTTACATTAAAAATATTGATGAGAAAGATTGAGTTTGTTTGCTGTTACTATGTCATGTGTCACCTCACACTCCCTCAGGGACAAATTTAAGGCTTCACTTTCTCAACATGCTTTAAGTATATGGCAAGGTGGATGTTGTCAGCCAGTATTGATTATTGATGTTGATTCTTGCAAATTTCAAAATCTCTGTAGTATGAACATCTGATGTAAAATTTAAATTACCTTGCAAATGCTGAATTCAACTAAGAATTTTTCACCTTCATATTTTCAGTAACAAACATACAGTCCCTAGTGCAAAACAAATAGGATGTACTGTGCTTTATAAATGTGCATCACAAGCCTAAATTATTTTCATAATCATTATGGATGCTTTTTACTGCCAGAATTATGACATAATGTCACAAGCTTTGCAAGTACCCCTGGTTCCAGCTGTGGCTGCTCACAAATAAACCAGACTATTTTGGGCTGTAGCAGAACCAAACTGATGGGTGAATGTGCTGATGCAGTATGTCTTTGGGAAGCCCTCAGCAGCAGTGAGCCATGAATCTCTGGTTGGAAAAAACCCCACGTGTTTTCTTCTTCTCCAGGGACAGAAGCAGCTGCCCTCTCCTCTGGGACTGCATCCTGCTCTGGCCTAAATAAGCTGATGTGTTTGACTGGCTGTGTGATTGCTTAGGATGGAGCACAATTCCCTTAACTGTTGACCAAGAACATCTTGGTGCTGTTACTCACTAAGTGCTGTGCTCTGTTCCTGCCAGGGATGTCTCTTCAGCATGGATGTGACTCTCTTGGAAGCTCTGCTTCCCAATTTATGACATGCCTTTAGCAAGAATCAGAACAAGACTGATTATCCATCATCTGAAGAGTGCAGGAGAAGTTTCTGTGGCCGCTCTAACCTTGTGGTTGTTGCCACCTCAAGGGTCTTAACCTGTGTTTTAACTTATGGAGAGGGGAGGGATGCTTTTCTTGGTTAGAAAGAACAGCCATCATTGGAGAGAGCCTGTCCCAGCAGTTTCACCTTTTTGGAATTCTGGAAAGAGTGTGTTTGTCAGAGAGCTTGGGAGGATTTTGAAAGCTGTTCTAGGTGCTCTCCTGGCCTCACATGTAACTTCTAATTTTTTGGGACAAGTATGCATTTCGATCTTTCAAAACACCTAGTGTCTCGCTTTCTAACCATTTATTGCTGTTGTCCTATTAGGCCAGATTCAGCCCTGGGGAAAGCAGGAAAATCAGAAAGGGAGTTGTCCCATGTTATGTAATGTCATATGTGGCACAAGGAGCTGGAGTCAAGCTACGGATGGAAGGAGAGAGATGGGGCAGTGTGCAAACACATTTGTGCCTGCCACAGCCCTGCAGGGGGAATTGGAAGTTTTCTTGCCTGATCCATTATCCTGGAGGAGAAAAGGAATTGATGTGTACCAGAATTGGCACTGGGGAGCTCCTTAGCTGATTGCTGCTAATTTAATTATTGGGATTTTTGTTAACCCTTTGGTAAATGAAGACAGATCTTGTTTTATATTAACATTCCATGAAGAATGCATAAGCATAAAAACCAACAACTCATAGCCAGGGAGCACCCAAGGGATTAATCTTGTAGTCAGGAGTTTTTTCAGGACATTTGATTTAAACAGACTGCTTGCACAAAATATCAAAGGTGTTTTATTTGGAATTAGTTAAGTGGCTGGAGATAAAATTAGAAGCATAGCTCCTTATCCCCACATATCAGTTCAATTTTGGAAGTGTGTGTGGGGGTTGAGTGTTCTTAAAAAACAGTCTGGCTGAGGCATTTCTGGTCTATTCAGGCAGAAATTTTTAGCTACAATTTCAGGGGTTCTGGGCACAGACTGATGTTGCCTCTCTCACAGTGACAAGAGCCTTAAAATGTCTGGATAAACTCTTCTCCAGTTCCCAGTAATCTCCTTATGTTGCAGTTGTCTACCTTTTCCTATGCCATAAATATTCTGCAGGAGAACTTCTCTTTTTTGAAATTCTTCAGTACTCCCTTTTCATCCTACAAGTATTTTCATATGTTTTATCACAGGGCAGTGAGAGCAGAACCATGCTGATATCTAAGAATTTTAACTTGGGTTTTTCTCCTCACAATTCATGTCCCATCTTCCAGTGGAGGGGATTGGTTTTCCCACTGAGTTTACCTAAACTATTCCATGCACAATGAGGCTGCCTCTCTTCTTGCACTTCTACTGTAGCAGATTCTCATGAGTCCTAAATCCCCTTTAGTTTGTGGGATGAGAGCAAAGACCAAGAGCATTCTTGATGCTTGGTCCTCAGGGCTCTGCTCATCACAGGACTGCACTGCTGTTGTTCTGTTGCTTCAGGCAAGAACTCAAAGGCACCAACATTTTCCTTCCATGTGGTGTGATGGCCCAAGTTGAAGTGTCAGTAACAAATGCTTCCCCTGCTCCAAGGACTACAGCCTTGTGTTTTCATTCCTGAATAGAACTTGTCTCTTTGCAGTGACCCTTGTGCATTGTCTCCCTTATATCCATAGCACAAAGACTTGTATATATAAATGGGATTGAGGGCAAAACCATGTTGCCTGTAACTGCCATGTTTGCAAGAGGTGATTATAAACATTTGGTTGTTATAAATGCTAATTATAAACACTGTTTTCTGCACCATGAACTTGAGAACTCAATGAAAGCGGATATTCTGAGAGCTGGGTGGTAACTGTAACTTTCATTGCATGGGTTGAGACATTGCACAATTTCTCCATGCCTGCTCAAGCTGTAGTGCCCATAATGGGTGTCTTAAGGTTGACATAGAAATGCTCTTGGTGAGAACACACCTGAGTTCTACCTTGTGCTCAGACAGGAAGAGCAAGTGCCTCAGTGTGGAGAGAAGGGCACTCTGGCTGCTCTTTCTGTGAGCTTCACAACTGTTTCACACAGCTACCTATGCAGTTGGCACCTTGCAGCAGTCTGAGAAGAGAGGCCAAGAGCTGAATCAATCAGGAGACTGTGCTGGTCTCAGTCTGGCAAGTGAGCTCCCTCCTGGTCACAGCTGAGATGAGTTCTTCTTCATTTTAACTGTGCTTGCAAGCTGCTGCCCCAAGAGCTCTTTCTGCTGTGTAAATCAGCTGGGGACTTCAGTATAGCAAATTTTCACCCACACTAAACTACACAACAACAGTTACTTGGCAATGTTTTTCATCATCATCCTGTACTTTTTGCAAGTGTTTACACTGCTGGGAGAGGTTATCTGGATTCTACTGGCTTGTGAAAGGGCAAGAGTTTTAGTAGAGAGAAGGGAGCATGCTTGGGATAACTTTGCTTGAGATAAGCCCCAGCAAGGGATTCTGAAGAGGGTTCCTGTGCTTTTTCTTGAAATGTAAAGAGAAGGCTTGAGCTGAATTTTTATATAATGTTGCACCTTTAGCCCTCTCAACAGCAGATTTCAGGAGGGAGTAGTGATTTTATGTAGTGTTTTTTAGCAAGCTGGGAAACTGGTAATAAAACTGCACCACCTGAGTGGCAGGGATGAGGCACCTACCATATGGGGGTGTATTAAAGATGTTTAATGAAAAGCAGATTTATTTTCCCTTCCTGTTGTTTTTAAAATCTCATAAAATACAGTTTGGCTGGTGGAAACAGGCAAGGGCATGCCTATGCCATGCATATTGGATTTGGCTCATGGGTACTTGGGTGCAGGATCCTGGAATGGCTGCACTTTTTGAGGCTTTTAAATTATGAGTCAGCAGTACTGGAGGAACTACTTAAGGAATAAAAGTGTCATGTCATGAAGGGCACCATCCATCTTTTTACTTGTGTGAAACTAGAAAGCATCTCATCTGTCTGAAAGTTTTAGGCAGGTGCTCTGGTTAGTGCTGTTGAAAAAGGCATGTTCTCAGAATTACTTTAAACCATGAAATTATGTGCCTCATTCAAGCCTATTCATTGTAAACTGTTTCTGGGCCTTTATAACATGAGAGATCTTTCTGGCTTTTCACCACTCTTCAAAAACTCACAGCTCACAAGGAGGGGAGGAGAGCAGCACAGTGTGGACTTGTGCCACTCTGTAATCCCTGCCTCACTCCCTGCCAGCTTGCTGAGGCCCAAGCCGTCTCACAGAAGGCAGAAAGGCCTTGGATTTTCATCATGGTACAGGGGAGGGTGTTTGTTACTGACACAGTCTTTGTAGAGAAGGTGCCTCCAGCTTTGACACACATAGTCTTTGAAGGAGGGTGCTAGTTTCTGGTGTGCTATCACTTCCCTATTAATTTCTTTATTGTGAATATTTCTCTTCAGATAGGATTTTTTAAACACAGAACTGCATTCAAGTTTCAATGTTTCTTGCTGTGATTTCACAGCCAAGCTAAGTTTATAGTTACTGAATGTCAATATATGTATATAAAAGAGCAGGTAAGTGTGGAATGCTGCATGAGCAGGGTGGTAGTTTCGGTCTGAGGACTAATGGAAGTGAATATCTTCTAACGAAGGCTGTCTTTGATGTCAACTGCAATAGAGGATGCTACTAATGCTTAAGAATTCTTACAGAGAAACTTGGGTTCCTACATGACCATACTATTTCTTCTGCTTTATAAAGGCGTGTGCACCAGAAAGAGCAGTAGGATATCTTCTTTTTTCTATGTACACCTCTTTTGTACAAAAAACCCCAGCAACTCAGAAACTGCTGGCAGCTTTGGAATTTGTGAAGGGTGGAAGGCTGCTACTTCTATATTCATAGGGGGAGTTGAGTCCCAAGGTAAATCAGGTCAAAAATTAATGAAAAGCCTTTACAATGTGGTGGCTCTTTAAAGATTTGACATGCAAATATAGCTCACAGGAGGGAGATGTTATAGCACAATTAAGCAGAGCAAATCTTTGCTAGCAGCTGAGCACAGAAAGCTGGCACCACTGAATCTGCACAAACTCCAGTGCATTCTTGGCTGAGATATGTGTGTGGGAAAGTGTTTGCTTCAATGACTATTTTTGACCTATTTCATGAATAAATAGGACTTGTGCCTCTAGAGCTTGCAATCTGGCAATTTCCAGAAGCACTACATTAGCAAGGAGAAGAAAACAATTATTAATAAATACTTCAATAGAAAAATTCTCCTGCCCCATCATTCTAAATTCCATATTTAAACTGATTTTGTGTGAAATGCACCTCTAAGATTACCTTTTTTAAACAAACCTTTATTATTCATAAAAAATCTGATACCAGGGTTTTGTTCCTCAGTGCCACACAGGTTATTAGCAGTGAGACAGGGGATGAAAGAGCTGTAAAGAGAGAATCTATAAAGTATCTGTGGAAAGAGCAGCAGTGTTCTCTACCTGCTTAGGTTCTCCTATTGAATTTACTTGAAATACAATTGGTTTGCAAAATCCTTTAAATCAAACCTTTGTTCTGAAATACAAGGTAGTTGCTTTTTGCAGGAAAATATGAAGGAAAGTTATCAGAAGTAGATTAGGTCATAGTTGCTTTGATGTGCAAGGCAGAATTCAGTTTATTCATTTTTGTGTTAGTGTAGTAGAACAGAACTTGTTTGCATGAATAAAACAAGTGGGTAGTATAACATCATGTACGAGAGAAAGCATGAACTGGAGCTGCTTGTTTAAATGAATCAAGTTATGACTGCTCCAGCTATGAATAATAAGAGTGATTGGAGAATGTTTTTTCACAAAAAGTCCTGACCAAAAAAAAAAAAAAGAGCTTGTTGGCATCTCCCAGCAATAATTTATAGTGTTCAGGCAAAACTCTTTTGTGTCTTGCTCTTTTATAATTACAGATTCTCAAAACCTCCCAAACTTCAGATAGATACTGAAAAGTCTTCAGCAATTTTTTTTTCCAACAAAACCTTTTTTTTCCTCAAGGAAAGAGAATGCTTTCCACATCTTTTTGTCAAAAATCTAATTATCTATTTAAAAAGATGTTTCAACAGAATTTTTTTATAATTTGAGTCATGTTGAGTTAAAAGGCTGCCCTCTCTAAAACATAAATTTTTTTACATCCTTTCCAGCAAGCTGTAATCGCATGTATAAACACGCAGGTGCTCTGAAGAGCTGACAGGGGCTGCACAGATTTTGTTTCCGATTTATTTTTGTACCTTTTTCTGGAGTTTTGTTCTGAGCTGGTCAGGATAATACAGCACTCTCCTGAATCCAGAATGATGTGTTTATTGTATGGTGGGGTACGGTGCAGGATCCCCTGAGCAACACAAGTTCTGTTCATGCCATGAGGTACCGTGCAGAGAGAAGCCCTCACCCTGCTCCTGGGGCAGCAGAAGCGCCTCCCTGAGGGGCTGTGCCAGCCCTGAGGAGCTCCCAAACCGGGAGCTGAGCAGGTCTGGCCCTGCTGCCTCCACCCCCTCTGCGTGACGCTCCATTTCTATTTCTGAGTTTAATGGTGAGTTTCAGCTTCTCCCTATCCCTGGCATGGATTTACCCTTAAGCCTTCTTCTCCAATTAGGCTGTTTCTAGATTGCTATATATCAGGCCTGTCAGAGCCTTTAAATCCCTCTTCTAGGTCACCTTCTTGCCTTTCCCCAGGGGAGTAAAGCAAACCATACCTCCCACTGAGCTTTCCTACACATATGCTAATAAGATGCTATTAGTGCCACCTTCTTCCCCAGAGAGTAGGATGCAATAATGATTTTGGGAAATAGGTGTTTCTGGCTTCTTCCCTGGCTCTGACTTTCCTTTTCCAGTGGTTTTTTACCAGCTCAGTTGCTATTCCTGGTTGTCTGTAATGCTAAAATTGAAATGATAACACTTCCCTACCTGACAGGCTGGAGGCGAGAAGTGGTTGTAAGGATTAGTTACCTAAGGGCTAGAGCATGCCAAATGTTATTAATAATGCAAAGCAAGAAATGTTCTGGAAGAGAAATGGAATTCTTGCTTTTTGCTTCAAAGGAGAGGTTTACCAGAACACTGTAAAGACCCTGATTTCTAGTCAGGTGGATTAGCTGATGTCTTACAGTATTAGAGATGTACATGAAACATGGGAGAGTGGCAGGCCTTGAAGTGTCTCCCACATCTGGGTCACTGCAGTGTTCAGCACATTATTGACTGAGAGGAGGTGACTCCTGCCCAAGAGGTGCGCCTCCAGAAGGGTCCTAGGTTGTTTTCTTCACTTGCTCAGGTAAGTACATACATCCTTCTTTTGGAAAAGTGTCTCCTGGAAGGGCCAGTAGAAGTGTGAGAGAAGAAAAGACTTGAACTTCTGTGCAGCGTAGGGGTAAAGCAGAGATAAGAGGAGGGAAGGATGGCAAAGGACAGAAAATGAGCCAGTGACTATGTAGAGTGAGATAGAGGGGAAAGGACAGTGCAAAAAAGAGAAGGAAGGACAGATTCAGTAGCACAAGCTAAAAATAATCAGTGAAGGGAGTGAAAATTGGTTGCAAAGGATGGAGTGTCAAAGTGCAGGAGACAGCAAGGAAGAGTGAGTCAGGGAATAAAGAGGAGTGGAAGAAAATGCATTTATTATCTCTTTTGTATCTGACAGTACTGAAAGTGGTGTAAAACAGCAATTACCCTGCTTCATGCAAGTCTCTGCTTAAAAAGGGGTAAGGAAATGAATATGATTTCTGGAAAGAGATGGTCCTCTGTCCTGCCATGCTGTGTGCTGGAGCAGTCTCTGCTTCTCTGCTGGTTCTCCTCTCTCCCAGCTGAGGTGCTAGCATGCCCATCACCTCCCTGCTAGTATCTTGCAGTGTTTAGAGGGGACCTTATCCCCTCAAAAAGGGCAGCACAGCAAGCTCTGGAATTACACACAGGAAGCACCTAGGAGAGGGTTGCTTGATTAATTGTTTCTATTTGTTAAAAAACCCAAAAACCTACATGCTGCATATTATTGCATCCCTGTTTAGGGAACATCTGGCAGCATAAGGGATTGGGTTCATGCCTCTGAGCTACTTCCTTCAGCACTAGCACCTGTGGACCTTGGGGGATTTCTTTGGACAAAATTTTGTTTTGCTGTGCTGCAGCCCCATTCCATGTCACGCTCATTAACACTCTGCAAGAGGCACCAAGCTCTGCCACATCCCTGTTGGAGCTGTCACAACCATCTGTGGTCCTTGTGTTTGCCACTGCTGAAAGTAGGCAGTGCAGTGCCAGCAACCAGCTTCACTCCTACCGAAGTCACTGGTGAATTGGAAGAGAGCAGCACACAAGCTCCAACCAGGAAATAGCAGGGAAAATGATTTGATAGCCTGGCAGGAGTTAGAGTAGTCCTAGGAGCTGCTCTGGGGTTATTTTCACCCCAGAAGCTACTTCTAGTGCAACTCTTTGTGCCGCTGGCCTGTTCCTTATGAAGGGGATTAGAAAGGGTTGATTCCTCAGCCAACCCACTGGTTTAGCACTGGGAAATCAGTCTGACTCCTTCATTTCTCTGCCCTCACTCCAGCAAACGAGTGCAGCAATCTGGGCATTCTGAAAGTGGGGCCCTGTTCCTTCTTTTTCAGTTGGGTGGGCTTTGACCTTTGAATGGAGATAGTGGTGTAGTAGAAATATGGTGTTGGCTATAGGGTCCAGCTGCTGGTTCCATGATTGCATTTCATTTTCAAGGATGAGGAACTTTAGCTTATGTTCATCCCTGAGGTAATGGGTGTCAGTCACTACCACTTGATAAGCTGGACAGATATTGTTGCTATCAGATCCACTCGTTTTAAACCATGCTGATAACATACCTTGCTGACAATCAGGATACCAGGGAACTGGCATCATAAAAAAGAATTACCTTCCTAGAAATGAGCTGGAGGGAGAGGCAGTGTGCAGGCTTGATTTTAGCCTTAAGTTCCAGATTTCATCAGTGATGCTTGCTGATGTGGCCGAGTGCAATCCATGTAACTGCAGCACTTCAGCTGTTTTCTGGAGAATCAGGATAAATGCTGCTTCTCTGACTGATGTTATTATAAGGTACTTAAATACTATGTAAATGAAGGTCCTGTAAATAATGCAGAGGTGTAGATGAACATAACTGGGGAAGGATGAGTAGAATGAAAAGAAGTTCAACCTGAAGCAGAATTCCAGTCTGCTGAGTGAATATATATGGGAAAGTCCATAAACCGTAGTTATTTTCTGAGTAGAGCTAGGTGATAAGACATAAATTTCTAGCACTAAATAATATTAAATATTTATGAAGTTGGCTCAGTTTAATTTTCTGACATTTGAGTTATTACCAAAGAAAAAATCTGTCTCTATGAGCATCCCTTAGGTTCAAACCCTGTGTTTTGATCTAGGCCAGCTTCTAAATAGTAGGGACTGAATTCTGCTGTCAGGCACATAAGCACAGCTTTCTAGGATGTTGGTCAGAACTGGAGCTGGAGAGCTAAATTTGCTTTAAATAATGAAATATCTAAGTATCTAAACAATTTGTTCTAAATTAGCTTAATATCTTTTCATAGTGGCAGACTTGTAAAAATATAATTTTAAAAGTCTGTTCTGATATTGTTAAATAGAAACAGTATTTGGTGATAATGCACTTTTATTCTGCTGAGGGAACTAAAAAACTGAAGAGCTTCAATATTCTGTAGTTTCCAGGACTGCACTAACTTCAAGTTGAAGTTGCAGCTGTACTTATGAAATTGGTGGATGGTGGGATGAGCCTTGTCCTGCGTGCAGGGGGAGCTCTTTGGTGTCAAAGCCTGCCAGGACTTGGCAGAAAGCTGCAGTTGTTCAGTGCATTGCAGCAGAGAGAGCCCAGGTATGATCCCCAGGTGTGGCCCATGGGAAACAAACACAGTCCATCAGGGAGAGGCAGCACATGAAGCATGGCAGTGGGAAGCATCCTCTGTGAAGGCTTCCAGTGGTTCTCCAAGAAGAGATCCAAATTTTGCTGCTTTCATGTTTTGCTGCAGGATCGGCCATTTCATTGAAAGCTTCCCTGAAGGGAAGCTGGAAAAAAAAATCTAGCTGTGAATATGAAGGCAGAAGCAAGTGCTTAACCATAGGCAGTCCTGTGTGAGTGTGATCTGCCTATAATCTATGAGCAGCACCCAAGTACTCTTGACACTGTTATTTTAGGCATGCTGGTTTCAGGATAGAATTCCATCAACTCTTGCAAGAAGAGATGATGTTTCTAGGAAGAGGTCACGTGTCTTCCTTGTGTGTCTGACTGCATCTCGGTGTTTCTATCAGTTGGTCTAACAAAAATCTGCCTTTATCCGTCCAAGTTCTCATTGCTCTTCTACTGTCACAGGTCCTTGAAAAAGTCTGAGAAACAGACAGACAGGTAGTTATACTCATGTAGGGACATAATAGAAACCAGACTGGAAGGAATTACATTGGCATTTAAGGCTTTGGAAGAACAGGGAAGTAGAGCTGTGTTTATTAACAGTTCAAAGCAGCGCTGGTTTATTTATTTTTCCCCACAAGTAACACTGTCTTGAAAGAAAAAAAATAAGAATCAGTTTAATCGCAGTGGCAAACTGCTACCATGTGCTTCAGTCTGATTTCTTACCCAGATGAATGTAATACACAGTGGTGGTAAAAATGCAACACTCAAGGCTGGATTTTGGTTTATGGCTGGACAGCTGGAGAGAAAAGCTCTAAAGAGCAGCATTGTGGCCCTAGTGAAATTCTGGCTTTTGAATGTAAAGTGAACTTTGAAACACCTGTATAAATGACTGTGAAAGAGCTAATAAGTGGAGCCAGATTTTTGGCATGAAAAGTAAGATTTCACTTTGCATTTTGTTTTTTTTTAATATTTTCTGATATTTGTCAAGTTTCTTGAGGGATATAAATAACATTCCCATCCTTTGCCATTATGCCATGAAGTATATGTGGGATGGAGACACATTATATGACTGGCATTGAAAATGTTTTTCCATAATTCTGTGTTTGCAATAGGTGTAAAATTAACCTGGCTTTAATACCTTATTTGAAACACCTGCACAATGTTGGATAATGTCTCCTCTGCCCTGGGAATTGGTTTGGATTTTTTTTTTCAGTTAGCAGATGCTCCCTCTGCTTGTTTTGGAGCTGGAAAAGATAACACAACATAGGACCTACATAAACAGAGAAAATTACTCTTTCAATGTTTCTTGGCAGCAGTTGTAGATTAGATGCACATGAATGTCCCCTCACAGATGTAGAGGTGATATTAAACTGAGAAGTCATGTGATACCAATTAAATACGTGTGTCAGCTGGCTTCTGTTCAGTAATTTATTTTTTCTGAGGGCGTTCCAGCATCTTAAAAAAATTAAATACGGACACTAAATAAAAAATAATCAGCTTGGCAGAGTAATCCTTTCTTTCCTACCATGATCTTATTTTTATTTTTGTGTCAAGTTGTCAACATGGCCTAGAATGGTCATCACTTTGTGCTTTATCCTTGGGAGAAAATTATAGGATGTGGTGAAAGGTCACTTGCAGCCATGCAAAGTTTGAGATGGGAGTTGTGTGTGGGAAGTCACCCTCTTTTTCCTATGGGGAAAACTCCTACAGCTTTCAGAAGGTCTGAGATAAGACTTAAGATATTTTTAGACATGAGAGCTATTTTTATGTTCCCTTTTTTATTTTCTTTCCCCCTCCAGTTTTAACAGCTCCCTCTGAGCCCTCTGTGGTTGGGGTGGTTGTAACTAAGGCACCTGGTGCTTGTGCTGAAAAAAAAGGAGTAATACAGTCCTAGCAGCACTTTTGAAAGTTCTTTGTATTGTTCTAAAAAGACCTTTTTTTATCGTGGAGCACATAGAGAATATATGATAGTATAAAGTTTTGGAAGTAGGCTATGAAGTCTACTTCATATGGAGCACTGTGAGTCCGTGATGTTGTCATTTCAAGTCCTGTGATGTGCACCTTTCTGTCTGTAGTGTGCTGTTTCCTGCCACTTCTCCTTCCTCTCTGCCAGCTCCTCACTGCTGCCACACCAAACCTTGGGTGCCTGCACAGTCACCTGGATCAGGGAGCAGATTCCCCTTAATAAGGACACACAGCGAGGGGGGGGAAAACTCCTTATTGTTTTCTGACTCAGTTTCCCAGCTCAGGTTATTGGAGAGGCCCACACCCATGTGATGTGCAATGGAAGGGGAAGTGACTTTGCTGTGTCAAGGCAGGGCTGCTCGTACATGTGGGTCTCTGAATTGGTGTTGTTTCGTCACCCCTACACACAGTTTTTCTCATGGACATCTAATCAGATGAACAAGGCAAAAGGCACAAATACCTGTACCTGAATGTGACAGTTTTAAATTAAATGAAATGTTGAGCCCACATAATGGAACCACTTTCAGTAAAGGATTACAGCCACTTACTCCCCCCAAACCAAGACATTTACTTTCATGCCTATGAGCCAGTAGGACACAAAAAAAAATCAGACAAATTTTTAATCTTCTCCTTGAAGCTATGTCTGTTCCACAGTTTCCTTTTTGACTATTAAATTTGAAGGGACATGTTTACTTGAGGTGTTTTCCAGTCCGTATCCTCCAACCTTCACAAGGGGCAAAGCCACAGAGCCTTTTGGGGCAAGGCATTGCCCTCACTCCAGCATCATGTCTTTCCTCTGTGCCTCGAGCAAGAGGCTGTTGAAGGTTGCAGAACAGGAACTCCATCCTGTAGATCTTGCACATCTGGGATGTTAGTGGCTAATCTGTGTCTTGAAGGTCACCAGGGGACTTGGTCCATAAATCTGAGTTGTTCTTAGGATAAACTCCTGGCAAAATATGTAGATATTCCATACTGCCTGTTTTCTGTTGGGAGTCATATTGTCTGGTGAGCGATATTGAAACAATCTCTACCTGATTTAACTTCATGGCATTCTTGCTGTCTACAGTGTTTCTCACTAAAGCTTTGAAATAATGTCAGCATTTTGTATATGTGTGTCTATTAAACCTTTGTGTACATATATGTATTTGTTAATTTGGCACATGTGTATGCAAATGTAAGTGCAGGGACAATATGTAATAAAAGATCAGATTATGCATCCTGTCTCAGTTTGGAAAGACAGGTGTCTGCTAAGGAAGGCAGGAGCCTCCCCTGAAATGGAAAATGTAAACCCCCTCCCTCCAAATTGTTATAAATTTGAAATTAAGGGCTCACAGGCAAAAATATGGGAGCAGGAATAACAGTTCTTTATTAGGGAAGAAAATAAAAAGGTTGTTTAGTGCAGTAAACTAAAACAACACTGACAGAGTCAGAACACAACCTGACACCCTATGGGTCAGGGTGTTGGTAGCAGTCCAATTGGAATTGTGGCTGCAGTCCTCCTGGAGTGTCAGGTGTGGTTCTGCTGGAGCAGGGATCCTGTAGAAGGGTGGAGTCTTCCTCTGAAGATCCAGTGGAAGAGGCAGCTGCTCCTCTGGGAAATCCAGTGGAAATGCTGTTCTGGTGTCCCAAGATCTCAGATTATATCCAGTTAGCAATGCTTGGCTCCTCCCTCTGGGCAGAGCATCTCAGAATGGGATGTTATAGTTCTTATCAGTCATGCAGTGACATTCAATAGCCTGTTATCAGCAGATGTCTCCCAGATGGGAGGATTGGCTGTGGAAGAGATAAAGAAAACTGCCCACTTAACAGAAAACAACTGCCATACAGATGGCAGATAGAATACAACTTGCTTGGCAATCTAGGACACATCCAGAAGAGGATTTCCTCTATATTCTGTACCTTATTTAACTCTATAGAATTTTAAGCTATTGTTGAGAGGTGTTAGAGACCTGAGCCTGATTTAGACACCTTCTAAGACTGCTGTAAGCTTTGGCAATCTTTGCCACCATCCTCATCCTCCCTTTGGCTTTCTTTTTATAGCTTTGAGTAAGGAGGAGAATAACTGTAATAAAAGTCATTACAGCTCCCTCTTCTCCCTCCTCTGGCTGCAAGCCTGTTGAGTCTCAGAGGCAGTATGGATTTTTTTTCTATCCTATTGCTGATTGTTTGCCCTTGAGGTACATGAGGCTTTGCATCTCTTCCCAGCAGAATTCCCACAAATGTAGGGAATCCTTACTCTGGAAGTCTATTGTAGGTGAGAGCTGGTATAGGATTTTCCATCTGGTAAGCTCGAGATCACGTGGAGATCCCTCACACAGCGTGTATGATTGTGCAGGTGAGTTCCTGCATGCACTGGGGGAATTTGGTCAATTGCATTCCTCCATTCATTTTCAGATTCTTGCTCTTTCTCTTGTCTCTCCCCCTTTTATAAAAGGGACAAAAATTTTACGGCTTCTTTAGAAGGTCCTTTAAAATGTTAGTTTAGGATTTTCCTTTTTAAGTATACACCTGTTCTGCCTGGTATCCCGTGTTTATTGTCATTTTGAGATTTTTCAAACCTGAGTTACATAGCTTTTCTGACTGATTGGTTTAGTGGCATGTGGATATTTGACATTGAAACAACAACTATATCAATATATTAATGAGAAAGTTAAGAGTGAAGAATGTGTATGAAGGGGTGAAGAGACAACCAATGCATCTCTACAGCCTTTTGTAGAGTCAAGTGGGGTCACTCTTCCTATCCCTAAAGCTTGCTTGGAGCCATGTTTGGGCTGAGCATGGGGCAGGGGTGGAAAGTAGCATCTACTTAGGAAAGATAATTTAGGCATATGCAGGAAAAGGAGGAAATGTAGGGACAGAGTTAGTCTTTTTGTTTTGCTTTGTTTTGTTTTGTGGAGAATTAATAGCCAAGTCACAGCAAACCAAAGAAACCTTACCTGCCTTTGAAACTTGGCTTTTGATGTTTACTGACCACAGAGCTGGAGTTAATGTTACCTTTACTCTATGGTAGGGAGGTCTGCTGGCCCACAGCAGGGCAGAGGCTAGAAGGGCTGGTGCTGAGCAGGCAGGTGTGTTTTCACAGCACCTTAGGGGCAGCAGTTAGCTCCATTTGCTAATTGGGAGTCAGAATTCACGTTTCTGTATGGAGGGGAAATGGAGCCTCTAAGCCATGTTAATTTGGGATTTAGTACCATTCCTGTAGCTTAAAATAACAGAGCATAACCAAAGCATATGTGCACTCATTCATCCACTGTTGATCTTGAGGAGGAAAAGTAGTTCTGTAAAATCTTTGGAACCACCACTGTATCCTAAAACTACTTTTGCTGGATGAAATTTAATGGGATGTACAAGTCTGCTTCCTTTTGCTTTTGCATAGCTGTCTTTCTGTGTACTGATGAGCTATTTATACACAAGGTCTTTGTTCCCTATTTGCTGCTGGTTTATATTAGCTCCCTGAATCTTCACAATCTCAGATGAGGAAAGTGCTGCCTTAAAAAAAAGAAAAAGGCTTCTCCACAGTATGTGTGCAGTTGCAGGGCTTTGGATTGTGCATGTGACGCTGGGCTTTAATCAGAACTGATTAGAGATACCTTTAATGCTGTGCCACACTGCAGCACAAGGTTTTATGGTGGGTGGGCAATGAGAAGAGCATCACTTGCTACCTGGGGTAAACACAGCCTGCCTGCCCTATGTTGTCAGGTATTTTCACTCAAATTTGTGTGGTTTGTCCTGGTCTCTGTGGGATCTCTGTGTGAAATGGAAGCTGTGTTTGCTTGGGTGCATGTCTAGTGAATTGTCTGATGGGGAGAAATAAGATCTTTTTGAAACCAATTGTTCCTGGACCCTCGAGGTACTGCTTATGGGAAAGGCAGGGATTGTGTTACTCTTCCCCCACATTGGCGTTTTACTCACGGGTGTGACTGCTCGTACAGTGTGATGAGCCCCATTTTTTGGTTATCCTGGCTTTTTACCTGGCGTGAGTCGTTCCAAAGCACCACGAGATGGCAGTGCACTTGCTCTCCTGCAGGCAACGCGCAAAACCTCTTCTGAAGGGAAAATCGGTGCACCTCACTCCTAGGGACTGCCTGTGGACCCCACAGCCACAGCACTGCTGCTTTCCATTCAAAACCTGTCATCCTGCTTGTTCTGAAAGCTGGGAATGAATCTGCCCCTGGCAGGGCTTCTTGTGCTCTGTTATTATGCTGGGGTACAGGTAGAGAGGAGGGGAGGGTTTGCAGAGGGAAATTGAGAAGTGGCAAAAATTGCTTTGAATATTTGTTTCTTGTACTGCTGGGCCCCATGCCATCCTGGCTAGAGAGGGGGTGCTCCCTTCCTCCAGCACTGTTGGTTCCAGGGCTGCCCCACAACTTACAGACCATGTCTTCTCAAGAGATGTTTTGGAAAATTGTCTGCAGTTCCTTTTTGAAGGGGATTTGTGTTCCTTTCTTTGTGTTCTTGCAACCCTTTAATGATGGCTTAAGTTGTTTTTTCCTTCTCTGCCCCTTTCTAACAGGCATTTTTAATTGCTCCTTGTCTCTTTGAGTTTCTTTGCTGCTTCTGGTATTAATTGATTTCACTTTACAGTCCCTTTAGCAGGAACCATAACAAGGAGTCCCAGGGTGGCTTTTGAGATGTGTTATTTTGCATGACAAGTACAAGGCTTCAGTGTTTGTCCTATTCCCAGGCAAAGATGACTTTGCCAGTGGAGCAAACTGGGGCCAGTGCCCATTGCTGAACACAACTTTGAAGCACCACAGGTTTAACAGCAGAGCAGGGAGATGACCAAGTGGTGCCTTGCTGCTCTGCCATGTGTGTGCTCTGCCATGCCATCTGTTACCACTACCTAGGGCTAATCTCTTTAATTTTCAGGCCATCTAATGGTATGACTGCATTAAGTCTGGGTAAAGTAGGTCCCTTGATTTTTTAGTACAGGTCAATTCATTTTTGCTATTCTGAAACAAGTTTGAAGCCAAGAACTGGCCTCCAGGTTCCTGGGAAACAAAAAGTTGAATTTGGGCTCAGTAATCCCTTCTGGAGATAGCAAGATTTTCTCCATTTCTTGCAAGGGATGCAAAGGTTGAGGTACAAAAGTTATGTGATTAGCTCAGGGGCATCCAGAGCACTAGTGCTGAAACTGTGAATCCTTTTTGTCTTGTGCTCAGTCCTTCAAGAGAGGTGTCGCTTCAAGGGGAATACCATCCATATTAAAAATGACCTGCATATACTTCACAGATGCTCATGGTAAATGCACTGACATGAAGTGGGATGGCCATACTCATACCTTCAATTCAGAAGCTAACTCCCCCTTCTCTGTTCCTTTTTTAAATTTTTGGTTTTTTCCTTATCCTGTGTTTCATCTTCTCATTTCTTTATGGTTCTTTTGTCTTTCAATACCTGTTTTAAGTCTTCTCTTCATCTTTGGTTTCCTTCTCTTCCACTACTTATGTTCTCCCTTCTTGAAGATGGTCACCCAAGGGCTGTGAGCAGTGGGAGCATCTCCCAGACTGGATCACCTTGAGAGCATCTGTTTTCTCTCATTTTTTCCACCCTCTCCTCCTATTTTGGCAATAGCAGCATGAACAGAAGTCTGAACCTTCACCGGAGGGTAGCAGTTAGGGCTTAGTCTGCCACATGGGCTCATGGGGTAAAGCTGGGGGAGCAGGCTACAGAGGGACAGAAATTCCAAGTCCCAGTGAAGAGAAACAACTGCTGTATTTTGGAGCTAAGGAAATCGAGTCCCATATAGTATAGACATTTCACACAATCTCATAAAACAAACCAATTGTAGAGCTGGAAGGAGCAGTTAAAAGCTGATGTGCCAGCATGGCTGGAGCCAGCTACTCTGTGATAAGATGGCAGTTGATCCCTAGCCTCCAGTTCTGGAATATAGCACTTGATATTTTCTCTCTACACACACAAACTTGGAAAAACTGCTGGAAAAGTTACCTATCTTCTTTCTACCCTTTCTTGCCTTTTCATTCCTCACAGCAAGCTCTGTTTACATATCTTTTTATCAGGCAGGGTTTGCTTCACAACACTGGCCAGGCTCAATCAGAGCAGTAAATAGCTGTTTTCCAGTGGGTTCCTTGTAATCCAGCTGCAGCTTGTTGGATTTATTCTGTTTCAGTATGCTGTCCATTTATCTCCTGTGCTGTGTAGTCCCCATTGTGGAGATGGTTTGGCATTCTTCCAGGATATGTTACTTCTTGAGCCCAGTGGTTGGAATTTACCTGACAACCTCTGCTTGGCATTAGGCCCACCCAGCGCCATGGGGTGCTTTGCAGAAGCAGCATTTCCCTCAAAGCCAGAGTGTTGTGAATCCATAGTGCACCAGGCTGTCCAGAGGTGACCCAGGGAGAGGACAGGCTGGCTGAGATGGCAGCTGGCCTGATTTTATTGAGAAGTGGTGAGGAATTCTTCCATCCTTCCCCCGTCTCTGCTTTGCAATGCCTTTTAGGAGCTCCTCCTTGCTCTGCCTGGCCATACTTTATTCCAGTGACATCATCTAGCCCTCTGTCACCAGGCTGGTCCCCTTCCTGGCAGCCTGCTCCAGCAGACCTTTGCCCTAGGAGGCCACCACGGAAGCAGAGCTGTGCTGGTGCAGGCAGGCTGTTTGGGAAGCCAGGCAAGGGACAATGGGAGCTGGGGTGACAACTGCTCTCTTGTGTCTCATAATAGCAAAAAAATCACAGCCCTCACCTCTGTTCCTGCTCCACTCCTGGCATGAGGGGAGCAGAATCCCAGCCCTCTCTGAAGGCTCTGCCCCTCCTGATCCTGCCCTTTCTCTGCCCTGCAGGAAAGAGAGGAGTGATTGCCAGCCCTGTCCTTCCTCCTCCCATGGGCAGCCCTGCCCTTTGCTCCTCTCAAGCCCTTTCTAGCAGGAGAGAGTGAAAAGGGATTTGTTGGGGGGAAGAGGTTGGAGGAGGAAATGTTGTGGTAGAAGTGGGCTGGAAGCAGAAGGTTTGGGATCTCAGGTTAAACTAAAACAAGTGCTGTGTACCAGAGCATGGGGATAGGGGGAGGGCCAAGGGGAAGAGCAGAATGTATACATATAAAGGGATTTCTTAAAACTCTTTGCTTCTCTCTTGGCTCTTTGTTTCACCATATCCAAAGAGCTTTCATCTCATTCCCAGCCCTCTTCACCCCTCTGTTATCCACTACCTGTCAGTCCCCAACCCCAAACTTTCTTGGTTGCTGCTCAAAATGTACATTTTGCCTACAAAGCCAAAAAGCCTTGAAGAAGCTCTGTCCTGTTGTAGATGTCAACATCATTCTTTCTATTCTGTGCTGCCTGTCTGTGGTTCATCACAGAGATGTGATTGTTAGAGACTTGTACTCATGGACTTGCTTCCTCTACTAAATGCTGAGCTGTGTGTAAAGTCTCTGGTGGGGAAAGCAAGGTCATTAGCAAACTGCAGTTCAGAAAAGATATAGTTTATTTAGACTTGTACCTTGCAAATGCCCAAGGTTGTAATCCTAGGTAAGCCAGACAGATCCAAACCAAAAATCTTCTTTCAATTAGTTTAAGGCTTGAGAAAGTGCTTCCTGCCTTGCAGGCAAAATGCAGGCATTCATGAAGAAGCAATTATAAAGATTTTGGGAAGTAGTGATTGCCTAAATCCTATGTTGCAGCATAGATACTACTTTTTTACTACCTAGTCAAGTTTTGCATCAGAAAATGTATCTCTTATTTTGGGTGGTATTAGTGTTTTGGCATGTCTTGATGTTGGCAATACTGTGTCCTTCCTGTTCAGTGCTGCTATTTGACTGTCCTACAAACCTTTTGGGTCTACTGTCAATAGAATGTTCAAGCTTGCCTGTGATAGTTCAAAGCAGTTCTGAAAAGATGAGAAATAAAACTTCTGATCTTCTTGAAGGACACTGGTGCATGTCCAGAGTTCAGCCTGTGATCCTGAGATGAAGTTCATGATCTGCAGGTTATAACTGATTTATACAGCTGAAGATGCAGAATCTTTAAAAATGGGTACTCTCCTTCAAATGCTGATATTAGAAAGTAAGAAAATTAAGCAATCAGCTTTCTTCACATAGCTGAACTCACACATCCTAGCTACAACTGCCTAATTCCCCAAACTTTTTAATGGCCTGATTGCAATCCCATTTACTAATGATTCTTAGAGTTTCCCTGGCTTTAAACTTGTGATGCATAACCTTTCACACTTTCTCAAGTCGTCATAATATCTTCCAGAAAATAACCAGACTTCACATGTAAGAAATTAGCAGGAAAAGACCTTGTAAAATGTAAATGCATTAAAAAAATCATATTTTGTGAAACAATAAAAAACAGAACTCAAATCTGAGGCCGTTATCCCTTTACACGTCACCTTCAGGGTTCTGAGCTCTGATGAAAGGTACCTTTTCCTCCTAATAAGGATGTGTTTATTCCATGGGTAGAATGCCGTTTATGAACTCCTTAGCTATTTATTTCCTGGGGCTTGAATTGAACCAGATTGTATTTGTTCTCCAGTTTCACACCCCTGATTTTTTCAAAGGAAGTCATTTTTCTTCCTATCTGGAATGAAAATTATAAAAATGAGTTTATCAGTTTCCACCTGAGTCTGAAGGCAGCTATGCAACCATAGCTGGTGGACATGTCAGGAGGTGTCTTGGTGATGTGCAGGTCTGAGGGCTGGTTACTGAGATTTCATTGATAACATCATGGGTCAGCAGGTGCTGCACTAAAGGGCTGAACATATAGATGCTTTTTTGTCATTGGTTTTGTTTTCCCTCTGCAATGAGGAGTGCAAGTTGTTTGTTTCAGCTGGCATATCAGAATCACTTGGCACCCCGGGGATGAATTTTCCTACACACAGGCCAGCTTTAAATATTCCTTAATTTTGGTCCTGTTTCTGAAACTGATGCCTCACAGAACAAGGATGAAAGCAGTTATAAGAGCTGCAAAATTTGTGGGTGATGCTTTGCTTTGCTGCATCTAGTATATCAGTACTTAGTTCCAAGTTAGATTAGTGTTGTGCTTTGTGACTGATGCCTAAGAAAATATCACTGCTTGTTTGTCCCAAGATGTTATCCATGTTTTATGGATGAATAAATACTTTGTTGTCACTTAGCAATGTTAACCACTGCTTAAGTCAAAATGTCTTCCTTGTATGATTTTACAAGCCTTTGAATATTTCATAAAGCATTTAATTTTGTTTTTGTTGATGCACAAATAAAGAGAGAGTGATGCTTAAAAATTAAATAATGATTCAGTTTAAGAATTGAGTCTTTCAGTCTAGACTAGTAATTTCTGTAAGGGACTTTGTACCTGTAATGGCTTTGAAATTGTCACAAGAAAACCTTTTAGTGAAAGTGTATTTTATAAAAGATCCATTAGCTCAGTATCTTTGCCTTGGTCAAAAGAAGGGATTTGTGAGTGATAATAGCTCTCAAAAGTATATGCCTTTTTTTACATCAGGTTCTGTTTTAGGGAATTAGGTTTTCAGACACTGGCAATTTGCTGAACATTTTGATGTTCCTCATCTTTGAAAAGTGCCTGTTACACTAGCAGGTGTCAAAATCTGTAGATTCTATTTATTGCCCTTTACAAAGCACTTATTACTATGATATTCAGAGACTGTATATGTGGAGTAAAAAACATCAGGGGCACTTTCTGGAAGGAGTTGATGTCACTTGTTATGCTGGCATTTTACAATGTAAAGTGCTCTATAACTGTGGGAAATGGATAGAGGTAATAAAAAAAAAATCTTTGCAGGAAAGTGTAAAATATAGCCTCTTAAAACTGAGCAACCCAGGGCTGTAAGTGCAGATGTTGCTGGGGCAATACCCATGCTGCACCCTATGGCTTAATTCCCTCTGGCCCCAGTTCATGTGTCCCTGGCAGGTGGCCCCACCTGTTTTGCTAATACTGGATCCACTTCCCCCTGTGATACTTCTCCTTGGAGTGAAAGAAGCACTGGTATTGTCTCCAGCATGGAGGGAAAGGGTTTGTTTTGTTTCCTGGGGGAATACCTGCCAGGCTGGGCCATGTTCCTCCTCCTGTTGGGTGGCTGAGTGCTCTGAGGGAGCACCAGCTGGATAAACACACCCTGCAGTGGGTGAGCAATGGCTCCTGAGTCAGGCACCAGGGGTTGCTGTGAATGGGGTGACATCAGGCTGGGGACCTGTCACCAGTGGGGCTCTGCAGGGCTCTGTCCTCAGCCCCTTGCTCTTCAACACCATCATTAATGACTTGGATGCAGGACTGGAAGGGATCCTGAGGAAGTTTGCAAGCAATACAAAACTGGGAGGAGCTGTTGTTTCCCTGGAGAGCAGGGAGACCCTGCAGAGAGATGTTGACAGATTAGGGGACTGGGCAATCACCGCTCAGATGAAGTTCAGCAAGGACAAGTGCCAGATTCTGCACATTCTTTAAGCAAAGTACTTCCCTCTGATGGTTGGCTCATGCAAAGGCTTTATGGACAGGCAGCAACTTTCCAGTAACTAAAGGTGCTGCTTCTGCCCACACGACAGCATTCTGCAGCTTATTTAGGAAAAAACCTCCAAAAAATGAAATACAAAAAAAAAAACCCAGACAGACAAACCCTCCTCCCCTTCAAACCACCTCCATAAACAGGTAAGCAAATTAAGCAGTTTAATAGCAGTTAGTGGAAACTCCTGTAAACATTACTTTATAAATTAAAGGGGTTTGTTTTCCTTTTTCCCCCCACAGAAACATTGAACCAAACTTAATTTCTAAATGCAAACTTCCTTTTAAAACTTTATATCTATTTTTGGAATTATTTTAAGGATGGTTGTTGAGAGTTATTAGAGTTACTAAAATTAAAAATTAGTTTCCTCTAGTTCTAACAACACTGATTTCTGTGTACATTTATAAGTTTTTAACACAGGGAGTGTCACATGTTGACCCTTCATAAGCCTGAATCTAATGCTTGAAATTCCTTCCAATTTAATATTCCTGAGATGAAAATAATCTTGATATTGATGTTATCTGGATGGGTGGTTAGGATACTAAATATTAGATTCTCTTTTAGCTCACCAAACTTTCTATTTTATTCCCACAACAGAATCATAGTCCAGTCTGCTGTAGAAATACCAGGAGTGATATAATCCCAGTATAGTGCATGGGTCCCCTGAAATAATGTTTATTTGACATAGTTCCCTGCTTTCCCTCCTTTCTCTCCTTTCCCTCCTGTTGATAGCAGATGTTTGCTTAGATCCCATGGTCCTGGGTGGAATTGTGTGTGATGATGAAGTGGACCTTCATTCTGTATTGAAGGCTGATGCTAATTTCTCTTCCCCATTAAGAAACTGCCACCAAAGAGCAAACTTATTTCCTTGTGTTTTGACAGAAGATGAACAATTGCATTTGCAGAAGCAATTTGGGAGAGTGTCAAAGCTGTCAGCACAACCAGAGGTGTCTTTCACTGTGTGTGTTCATGTACAGAAGCTTTGCATTTTGAAGGTATCAGCTTTTTGCTTCCCAAGTGTGTCCATGTGCTCTGGTAGTTGTGAAAGGATGGACATGTAAAGGACTGCAAGTTGCTGTCATGACTCTTCTGGTTTTTTGGTGGTTTTTTGGTAGCTTTAAAATTTAGAGGATTTTCAGCATCTGAAAGCAGATCTGTCTTCAGGGAAAATGGCTGGGGGGATAGATCCTGATCCCTTGCTGCCTTGTACTATCTCTGGTCCTGTACATCACCACAAAAGGGACCTCTCAGTGCCACCGTTTTGATCTGGTGGCATTCTGCAGGGCCCAGTGCATGGCTCTGCATGGTGCCAGTCTGGTTTTCTGTTTAAATAAACTGCTTTAGTATGGTGCTGTACAAGAAAGAACTTCACCAGGATTGCTGGGGCCACCAGTTCAGCTCAGTCTCCCTTTTGATGTGTGGTACAGGACATCTTTGTCGAGAGGCCAGAGGTGGTCCTGTCCCTCTCTTTGCTGCAGGTGACAGTGGAGCTGTTTGGGTTCTCCTGTCCTAGGGAAGTTCTCAGCAAGAGTTTGTGCACAAGGGAGGGTGGATGTGTTGTGCTTGTTTTGAGGGCTGTCTCCAAGGTGAGCTGTGCTTGCTCTTGAGCTGGCATATTTGTGCCAGCAGACAGGGCTGGGGGATTTGATTGACTTAAGCTAAACACACAGAAGATGAGGGATGAGGTCCTATTTTTTCATGGCTCTGTGAATCTTGGATTCCACTCCTAATCCTGCAACTGTTCTTTGTGACCACAACCTTGCTCACACAACATCTTCGTGCTGATGAAAAGGGACCACACCTTTTTTTGCTGTATTGTAATGATGATAGTAGAAGTCAAAATTATTTTGAGATCACAAGCTGAAAGCACTTATGTAAAAGTGAAATGTATTATTATGCTTTGTTGAGAACAAAAAAAAATTCGAATTTTTTTTTAATTTTCAAAACAATTGTTTTTAATTGTGCATTGTTTGAGCAATCAGTCTCTTGCAGGAATACGGATAAAGATGACAGCTTTTCACATCACTTGATAAAGGCTGTTGGTAGCAGTCTAATAGCACATACCTCAGAAAATTCAAGCACAGTCATCTCCACAGAAAATACTTCAGATTTTGCCCTTTTATCTTTCCTTTTCAATTCTGAGTTTCTTCCTGGCATACCCTGCAGATAATATTCCTGCCTGAAGACATGCCCCCCTTCCCAGTACCCAAATTTTCATTTTCTCACATCAGTGGCTGTATATTAAGGAGTGGGTGGTAGAGGGAAGGATATTATTTGACAGCTAATATTGTAAATTCTGTCTTATATGGTTTGTATATGGAAACAGTAATAGCTACTGCTGCTGTGGTTTTGTTGCTGCAGGGAAAATGCAGTAACTAGGACTTTCAGAGGAAGATCTGGCAATGAAGAAAAGCTCTGGAATTTCATTTGTTCCTCTTGTGCTACCACTAAATCTCCCTTCTCATGTTACTGATATAAAACATAGATCTAAACAGATCCTGGTATGCCATGGATGTGCCACACAAAGACAAAGCACATGGATACTTTTTCCCATTCAAATTCATCTGTGGGGTCCTTTGTGGAAAGCAATGACATGGTGTTTTATAATACCTGCCATTTCAAGTTCTCAAAGCACTCTCCAAAGACACAAGATTGCTCATCTTTATTCTTCCCTGTGGTAAGTTAGCATTACTGTTCTCCTTTAACAGGTGAAGGAGATGGGATGCTCCATAACCATAACTGGAAGCCAGTAGCAAAATTGAAAAGAATGCTACATTTCTGCCCTTGTTTGCTTTACCTATCAGGCTGTTGCCTTGCAACCTTAGCTCTGCTACTACACATCATTTATTGGTTCTTTGCTCACAGCTCCATATGTTCCTTCTTTGCTCTTTGCTTTCTCCAAGGCGCTCAAGCGTGTCAAAGACTGCAGAGCACATTATAAGGAACAAGACCGTAAAGGAACAAGATGCAGCTTTGTGGCTTATTGAAATAAAGGAATGCATTTTTTGTGTGCCATGGCAGTAGAAGAAGGAAACAAGATGATGCTCTTGCTCTCCTTCCTTTCCATATGTAGGCTGTGTTCCTTGAGATCCCTGGCTCCTAAAGCTGCTTGAATACACAGTGTGGCAACAGAACATAAATTCTGTATTTATTAGAACACCTTTTCCAGAATCACTGAGGAATATTTGTTTAGCCAGAAAGTCCTATGACATAGCCTGGAGATTTCATGAGTGTGTTAATGAGCTGGTTGGTTTACTTTTCCCTGCCTGTGCATTGCTGCTTGTCTGAAGGCAGGCAGAGAGAGGTTCTTTGTGCTTATCATGTGCCTCGTTTTCCAAAGGGAGGCCTGTGTTTTTGTGCACTGCCAAGGTGCTTTTCAGTGAAGCATTTTTGAAGGTGCAGCTAAGGGTTGTTCCATAAACATTAAAACTGTTCTGGTTCAGGCAGGGCTTAACAGGTGTTTTTCTTAACCGAGTTGGCCTGTGACTGCTGGAATGAACTCCAGTATCTGCACATTCACATCACAGATTGGACTCTCTAGAGTTTTATGCCAGAATTTAATCTTTCCCTCCTAATCCTGAATGTTACCTGTCTACTGTTTAGTCTTTCCATAGTCTCTTAACGTGATCAATGTCATATCCTTAGTTGTGAATCTCTGCATAATCTGAGATGTACAATTTCTTTGACTGCCTTCTCCACTTTCTGTAATCCAGTCATTGGGAAAATCTCACAGTGACCAAATGTGACCAATTTGTTTTAGTAAACAAATCTTTCAGCACTCTGATCTCTCTAGCTGGGGTTTTCTTGATGGCCATCTCTATTAGCTGGGTGAGGATTTGCTGCTCCTTTTGTGGCTCCATGAAGCTGGGCCCTTTAGGATTTTTGAGGATTGGGTGTCAGTAGAATAAAATAGAGAGATTATATGCAGTAACCTAATTTCTGCCTAAGATAATTAAACTAAATTTCTCTGACTACAGTGAAACAAAATGCAGCAAGGGTTTTAAAACTGTCTTCAGAAGCCTCAAAGTTTTTTTTTTTCTGATGATGATCTCTGATTCTGATTTTCTTCTGATGGTCCAAGGAGGCCCATTTGCTGCCTTCACTCAGGGCTTTTCTTGTAAGGACTTCTGCTGCTTTCTATCTGCAGTGCACCATCTGCACACTGGCTCCTCTCCTGACTTGCAACATTTGAACCTGGGAAATCCTTCAGTAGAGGCAGCTGTGATCTGGCCAGTCCCCAGCTCTTGCTGATGGGGTGACTTTCATTGGTTTTTTAAATTTCACTCTTTGGAAAGGGTTGACTGACAAGTCTGAAAGATCACAGCCATTCATTTTAGTGTTGTGGCTGTTCATTTTCACATGGCACCCTGTCCATCCTTGGATCATTTGCCCCTTCCCATGGCTGCACTGAAGAGTATCTAATTCAGCCTGGTGGTGCTGAGTGCACCTGTGTGAGGCTCTGCAGCTGCACCCCTTGTGCCTACCCCAAATTTTTGTCCATCCTAGTGTGTAACTTCTCTCAGTGTGTCACTGGTTGCAGAAGGGTTAACTAGATGTAGGCTTAGCCTATTCATACATGAGATTCAGAGGCCCAGATGGTGTGCTTAATTACTCTGGCCAGCTCTGGCATCATCCCACTCCTGAGGGAATTAAATGAGGAATGGTGTGTCAGAAACTGTTCCTTTTCTTTCTCCCCAGAGCACTTTGGTGTTACAAGCTCCACAACACATTAGGCCTAGCTCAAACATCCCTGAGACAAAGTGGCTTTGGGGTGCTGGCTGGCCCTTAGGCTCCCAGCTGGGGTTTTACACACTCTGTGTGCCATCAGGGCTGCTCTGGGAGTGCCTCATTACAAGTGACTCCAGGACACTATTTCCTTTGCAGGAGCAGTCAAATTCCAATCCGTGAGCATGGCTGTAATGCTCACAGCTCACAGAGCCTCAAATACATGATCAGAGCTTGCTCTACAAGGTTTATTTTTAATCCTGTCTCCCTGTCCCTTGGTATCACATGCATGGAAATACCCTATCTTGGTGGCTTGCCTGGCAACATACCTGCCTTAGGCCAGAACTTAGAGGGCTGATCCCCATTTGCTGTCAGGAGGCAAAACTCAAACCACATCCACAGGATGTGCAGTCTCTATTTTTGCTTCTTGCATGTGTGTCTCTGCAGAGCAAGGCTGAACACAGAGAAATACAGATGCCCCCATGGCAAGGAATGAGCCAGCTCCAGGTGGTGCAGCTCAGCCTTTCCCAAGGAGTTATGGCCTGGCTGCAGTGGTTGGGTCCCAAGCTGGGCTCTTGCTCGCAGTGCCAGCTCTGGTAAGCAGCTATGAGGAGGGAGCTGGCTGTTCTTTTAGCAGAGCAATGGCCAACACGCATCTGCCTTGATGTACTTCCCACATTCACTCTTCCCATATCCACTGGGAGTTTTAAGTGGCAGAAATTCTAGAGAATGACTATTTTTTAGCTGGGACTGGTGCAGTTAGTATTGCATTAAAGATTATCAAGGTACTTGAAATTTTGAAATCCTGTTTTCAGACTGAGCCTAGGAGGCATTTTGCATTTGGCAAAGATTTGTCATACTTGCTTTCTGGTCTGAAATAAAGCTTTTTTCATTTTTTTCTTTCCTATCCTGTCCTTTCAAATAAGAAAAAAGTTAGTTATTTATTCCTGAGAAAAATAAAAGAGGAGGGCATGTCTTTTAGGTGGTAATGGTTTTCTTAAGCTGCTTTTCAGTGGTAATGGCAGATGTTTGAAAGTTGTGATTTAAGGCAGTAACGCTCCTCACTGGAGAATGATGTGTGGCCTTTTTCCAAAGGAAATTGGGTTTGATTTTACCACACTATTAGCACTGAAAATCACATTCTGAGCCTGTACTGTGGAGTGTTTTTCCTGGGCTTAAGTGTGCATCTCAGAAATGAGGCATGTGAGTGAATTAACTTCACTCTGCAGTCAACTGGGTGGGCCTCAAAAGAGCTTTAAAAGCACAGGCTGTTTTTCATGTGGTTTGAAAAACTTAAGGTAAGAAAAGTGTGTCCCATAGTGCCTGCGATTCCACCAGTCAAAATGCCCTTGTTGCCTGGGGAAATGCACTCAGCTCTAGAAGTCAAGAGGGCATGAATCCTATTTCCAGGTCTGCACTTCACAACTCCTATTTAGTGTGTCTGAGTGGTGCTGAGCAAGCTGGAGTTTGAGAGATGCAGTTTGTTATGGAAATAGTTGCCACCGGGGAACAGCACAGGGTCTTGTTCCAAGGGCGACTAATTTTTATTTGACCACTTTAAGGGGTTTTGAAAATCCCATGCTGAATGTGTAGAGCAGAGATTTTAGTAGGAGAATTAACACAGCCCCTGAGGATGGCTGTTCTCTACAATAGTGCCTCAACTGAGGTCAGATCCCAGTCTCCTTCGAAACTACCACTGATGAGTCTGCACACTTCTCAAACAAAATTTGGTGAGAGCACCATTCTGGTGTTCAGGCAACTGGTTTTTCTATTTTTGGATGCTTTATGTCCCTGTGGCTTTGAGAGTATCTCTTTTGATATTCTGCTTCTTTCTCATAAAGTGACCAGATATAGTCACTGTAAAAAAGTAAATGGAGAAACCCATATTGCAATTGAACATGAATGCCAGTGTTGTCTTGAGCCAATTCATGTACTCATGTCTTTGGTCCATGCCTGCCCTGGAGATCTGCTTTTCTGCAAGGACACAAGAGAGGGATGCTTTTCAATGGGATTGTCGGAATTGTAGGACACGATTGCAGGACATTGGGTGTCAGCGGAGAAGGGGGACACGTGTCACTTCAGGCACAGGTTTCTGGCTTTGTCCTCTGCAGGCTGGTCAGCTGGATATGCAGCTGGCCCTGAGTGGGACAGGCAGGGTGGCTGTGAGGGGCGTGTGAAAGCCAGGAGCTTCCTTCCCTGTCACACAGGGCCTGGGAGCCTTTTGCAGCCAGCCCTGGAAGGCTGTAATCATGAGAGGGATAATGGCTTGTTTTGGGTTAATAGATCTTGACAGCCTAATTTCCCCTGGTGAAAATAAAAGGGAATAAATCTTACAAATACTGTAAAATCAATAGCTAGCAGTGAAGGGGATGACAACAGGACCCTATATCCACAGCACATTTTTTGGTGAATTGTTCATTTCACTTTCATGCGGATGGGTTCCCTGTGGCTTTGCTAGAGCCATGTAATCCTCCATTCTCCTTTCTGTCATGCCTATCTCTTCAGTGCTTTTGTTTTACTTGCCTCTAAGTAAGGAATCTTAAGCCTTGAGCTTGTTGGAGGGGAGTGCTGCCTTGCTGCGGGAAGATCTACAGTGCTGTCACGTCTTGGAGGCTGCTCTTGCTTCTTCTCATTGGCATGCACAGCTAACCTGGCTACAGGTCTTTATCTGTAAATAGTTAACCTTATCCTGAACCTCCAAAATAACACAGCTGTGCGAGCCTTTGCTCACTGCTCTCCAGAAGACCACAACCTCTGTAGTGTTATTGACCTGAAATATTGACAGAGTCGCCGCTGGATTTTTTTGCACTCCCAAGGTCGGGGTTTAGGATTCGTGCACTGAGCAGCCAGAAGCTTCTCCAGATAAATCTGCAAATCCACTGAGGGCAGTCTGCAATGAGTTGGGATTGGCAGCATTACAATGAAATACATGAAATAGGAAGCAGTAAAACAGAGCTGTGGGATCCTTGCTGGTACTCACTTCATCGGCCAAGGCACAAATGTCTCTCTGCACAGAGAAAGCTTGAAGAGGACCCCAAGCTCCAACCTTGCGGAGCTCCTGGCTCCATGGGCTGGCAGGAGCATGGACTGAGCAGTCCTCCCATAGCAATGTTGAGGAATAAAGGTTGGGATAGAGTGTTTTCTTGCTATTTGACTTCTTGTGAATGAAGATTAGTGGGATGAATGTTCTCTAGTCTATACCCTTGTGGACACTACTTTAAAGCCAAGCTGAAGGAACTACCTCCTTCCCAATTTTCAAATACTAAAGATTATTTAGGTTGCTAAAAACTGTGAAAAAAGTTACCATACTCTCAGAGATAAGAATCACATAACAAGGATTTAAGAGCAGCCTGTGTGAGTGGTTAATCCAACCTCTCAATTATAGGGCTTTGGCTCTTTCCTGTCAAAGTATTTACCCTTGGGTTTTGCTTAAAGTTATGTTCTTCCTTAAACACAAAGAAATTCCCACTGTCTTTGCTTTCTAGATGCAGACATTTTTGGGCAAAGTCAGGTGAACTCTTTTCTTCAGCCTGTTCCAGTTTCCCACTTCCTCACTGCTGAAGGACACTGAGAGGCAATCAGCTTCTCTTATGTCAGGGTGCTGTCCAAGTGAGGGCACTGCCTTGATCTGAAACTCCTGCCTCTGAAAAAGGCTTCCTCTGTGATGTTGAAGTTGCTCTCTCTTAACTCCAGTGTTGCTTCTGTCAGATGGCTTTTTCCTTCTGTTTCCCTTTTCTGTCTCTTCATCATGTAGTTTTTAGACTGCTCAGGCTCACTGTCATCACTCTCTATGTATGGTGCCCATTCAGTGATATCCTCTACTTTGGCATTTCTGTTATTACATGTAGAACAAAAGCACTGGTGGGAGAAGCTTTGTGAGGGTTTTTCCACTGACAGTTGATGTTCCCTTTGAGATTTTCTTCCTCTGCCACCTGTTCTGTGTTCTGTTATCCCTGCTCTTCCCCTGTGTATTTTCCATTTATAGTGCTGATGACTTGGTGCTATGTGTTTTCCTCTCTTGTTACCATCCAGGGGCTGTAGGGACACTTTGCATAAAGTAACTTAAACTGAAGTGTATTTTTAAGAAGCAGAGGTATCACTCTTGGTGTTACATCGTGCACACAGAGACTAAAATTGTTTTTAGAAAGGGCTGGTCATCTGCTGCTTGCTGTAGGCTCTTCCTTCCCTCAGAACAAGAGAGAATCTCCATTGTCCTTCTACACTAGGGCAATGGAGATTAGAATTCTGCTGATTTCAAGTGATATCAAATGAAAAACAGCATTAATGAATTTATGCACAAAAGTCTAATTTAAATTATACAGGTAGTTATGTTTCCTCATAGCACTTTTTTGGTGGGAAAAAAAATCAAGAAATGGATTCCTTAGAGTTCTACCTCTCAGTTGTGAAAGGTAAACAAAAATCAATATGCTGTAGGCAGTCTTTGTTTTCAGAAAAGAGTCAGATATCAGACTGGGCAGAGATTCCCTAGTGACTCCTAGTCATAGTACATATTTTCCTCTGTTGGAGTAACTGATGAAATAATAATAATATTTAACAATAATGATAATAGGTGGTTCACAAATAGATTTTTTTTCAGTCAAAGATTACAGCACTCCCTTCTTACTGATATGTTCTGATATATGTGTTAGAAGATACATAAGCCCGTGACAGTAAAATATTTTGCAAATGTCCTTCAGCAAATAATCAGTGCTAGCCCTTGGAAATGGGATCACTAGTGATGTACTTCAGTAGTAACAGAGAGGGTTTGGTGCAGGAAGGATCTGCTGGGTGGGAAAATGAATCTGTAGTTATGAAGGTATGGAAGCACTTGGCATCCTTGGGAGAGATGGAGCCTCTTTTTTTCTGTGCAGGCCATGGACAACAAAAATGTTGTCCTTGTGCCAGGGGATTGTTCATGTCAGTGGAAGTGGCAGAAGCAAAAATAGGAGTACATAATTGGAAGTGGACATCTTGACTTCCCACATATCTGTGAGATGTATGCAGGTGAACACTGAGTGTGCACTGCTGATGACAGTCCATGAGCTGTGTTCCAGGAATAAAGCCTCCCTGGATGCATCTGGCTTTAATTCATGGAGAGAGAGCTGAAGTAGGTGCTTTTGATAAAACTGACTTGTAGGACTGAACCTTCCCTTCTGCTTTAGGGTTCTGCACCCCAGGCACAGCAGGCTGGCATGTCAGGAGGTGGCTGCTAAGCTGTAACTTGTATAAGGTATCACGAGGCATAACAGAGGTCATGACTGTGCTGCAAATGTGTGGGAAGCTGGGGCTGTGAAGGGGCAGCTTGGGGGAAAATGGGATAGTGTGAGTCTCACACTTGCTCTCTGAAACTTGGCAGATATGTGGAAGTCATTTGTCTTGAGTCATTCATCAGGTCAGTGACAGAGCCAGAAATAGAATCCAGGTTTTCTGATTGCTAGAGCCACCATCATATCTCCAAAACCATATTGCCTCTCAAAAGTTACTTCAAAAGTGAGCAAAGCGCCAAGGGATCTTTTACTTTCCTACCCATACAGCTCTTTGATGTGGCCAGGCAGGTGCTCTTGAATCATGGCTATATATTCAAAATCTCTGGCAGGTGCATTTTGAATAAGAGTTAAAAATGAGTTTTTCATGTGGTGAGAATCTTTTGCTATGGCAGGCAGAGGCAGGACTGTGATAGTAGAGATAAAATGAGTTATCTCTTTGCACTGAAGCTTTCAAGGTGACCTTCATGTTAAAAAAACCCACCTTGAATGTAAATCAGCAAGCCTTACGTATCTGTTTATGACTTAGGAAGTGCTGTTTAAACATGTGCTTTACAGACACCTAAGAGTGAACCTCTGGGAACCCTCTGTAGGTATTGTGACTCATACACTATTCAGCATAACGATGCAAAATCATGCAGACCTCAATGGTGTGGAAATCAAGCCTTGGGAGGATTTGTTAAGCAAGAACCTGAGCCTAAGTCCTCTGGATTCAATCCTCTGGGGTTTCAGTCAGACCTTGTGTGCTTTTTTTCCGCTCCTCACCCCAATGTTGTGTTCCAAATGCAGCTGCACTTGTGGCTTGGTGTGGATATACAGCAATCTGTTCAGGTTGTGTGCTAACCATGCTCCTTTTCTGTGAAGACTGCCTTCATAGAATGTTTTTTCTCTAGCATGACACTTCTCTATGCAGCATCTTTCCCTTTCAGGCCTCCCATAGATTCTCAAGGAAACCTGGCTGCAGGCAAGTGCTAGGTAAGGCACGAATAATCATGGTTGTAATTTAAAGGGGCTTGCAGCTTTGCCATATTGATGAGCGCAGCAGTGGAAAGCAGGCACCATGAGCATGCCACTACAGGCAAAGTGTTGATTTTCCTTTCAGCAATGAATATTGTGCTCAGCAGCATTTTCACATCAGCTGTGGGGTGTTCAGTACTGTCTGGTATCGACTGCATCCATTGCAAGGTAGCAGAGGCTGAGCACAGCATGTGGGAGCCCTCCTGCCATGCTACACCATATCTGGGGCTGGTAGGGGTGGGGCAAAACCTGCCCAGTTCAGTGCTCCTCTGCTGCATCCTGTGCATCCATGAAGCACTGGACATGTAGAGATTTTGGCTTGGGATGACTTCTATGATATTTCTAAATCCCCTCAGGACTTGAGTGGGGGAGGGAGTGGTGAAATGCATTTTGTATGTGTGCTATTCTGTGATGGTGTTCGCAGGGGTCCCAGGATGAGGGAAGAGACGAGAATGACTCCATGTTTCAGAAGGCTTGATTTATTATTTCATGATATATATTATATTAAAACTATACTAAAATAATAGAAGAAAGAATTTCATCAGAAGGCTGGCTAAGAATAGAAAAAGAATGATAACAAAGGTTTGTGACTGAGTGAGACAGTCCAGACACCTGGACTGTGACTGGCCATTAATTAGAAACAACCACATGAGACCAATTACAGATCCACCTGTTGCATTCCACAGCAGCAGATAATTTTGTTTCTGAGGCCTCTCAGCTTCTCAGGAGAAAAAATCCTAAGGAAAGGACTTTTCAGAAAATATGGCTACACTATTCTATTACTATTTTATTTCCTAAAAGAAGGTAAATTTGGAATTGGGATTGCAATCAAAACAAAACCTATAAAAAAGTCCTAAAGTGCCAACAGAAGTTGAAACAATGCTTCTGGGATGGGACATCTGTTCTGGTGCTGTCAGGCCTGTGCCCTCCCCTGAGTGGGATCTCATGTCTCACTGGCTTTTGCTGACTTGAAACCTTTTTTTCTATTTACATCTTAAACGAGTATTTGTCTTGATTTGGCATTTATTGACTGTTTAATATTTAAACACACTTAATAATTCCTGAAATGAAACCATTTTCATGTAAATATGGGACTTCTAGTCTCAGCAAGGGCAGGCATCAGCAGTAAAAAGATAAAAAGCCCAAGTAGGAACAGCATTAGTATAAAAACCACGGTTCCCTGTCTCAGTAAACATGTTGTGCACTTGTCTCTGCACTGGCAGCAGCAGGGCAAAGGCTCCTCTGGGAATGCAGTGCCTCCCTCAGCTCTGGTGTCAGAGGGCTGGTTACAGTCCTGACAGCACCCCCTTGGCTGTGGCAGTGAGGAGGGCAGGCAGGGATGGCTCCCGCTCACTGTGTCCCTGGGGATGCTGGGTGCCATCTCTGCCCGGGCACCAGCGGTGTCCCCTCTGCAGGGGTGTGCTAGAAGGTGATGATGACATGGCCTCTGGCATGGCAGCTTTTGTCACTTCACAGTCTCCTCACAGATTTCACTTTCTGACCTGACACTCTGTTTCCTTCAACTCTCTCCAAGCTGTAATTTATCCCTCATTGTCAGGAGCCAGCGCTCTGCTCTAGCTCCATTTGGGTAGAGCTCTTTCTGAAGGCAAATTCCTTGAGCCCCCCCTTGTCCCTGCCTCTGCAGATGCTTCCAGCGTGAAATTTCTAGCCTCTCACCCTGCAAACATGCTGTTCAGAGAACTGTTTTATGCAGAAGTTCCCCCTCAATCTAGCTGGAGTAATCCTGAGAAGGTTTAAAACAAAACAACAACAAGCACACAAAAAATAATCTGTAGAACAATTCTGCCTGTGCTAAGTTAGTTCTGCATCATGCAAATTTACTTAGTGGGGCATGAGACTCTCAAATTCAGCATAAGTAGCAGAGAACTCCTCTATATAAATAAAGACATGGAAATAGCTTTCCATCAGGAAGCAGCTCTGAGCTGTACTGCCACTGTGTACCCTAATGCCTGGTCATCACCTTTGTTTCCCACTCATACTTTCCAATGAATTCAAGTGGTTGTGAATTTAAGGAATCAAGATGTGCAGTTTGGCCACTTTCAGGCCTTTGAGGTGCAGACAGAGAGCTCAATATAAAAATAATAGGATATGGTCCCATTTATCTAAACAATGGGATTGGGAATTCTTCATTGCTGTATGTAGTGAATTTGTTGGTGTTGCAACTGTCTGTCAGGGTAGGGCTTGAGCAGATGTCATTTCCAAACTTGTTGCTGTTTCCTTGGAGAGTAAACCCAGGCAGGTGGGAATGACAGGGCTGCAGTGGTTTCCCCACTTAGGTGCACCTCAGGACTTGGAGGTGTGCTGCAGAATGTACCTTCCCTTCACTGAAGATGAAGCCAGAGAGAACTAACTCAAATGTGGTTTTCTACCTTTTTCTACAGCTACTAGGAAGTATTTTAAGAGCATCGTGTGTCCTTGCTCAACTCCAGTGACGAGTATTTTCCACCTGCTGAATTCTTTCACTTCACGAATCTGTTGCTCCTCTTGGCTATTCGGTGGAGCCTAATAAGCCCTATCCTGAGAGCTATTTATCTATGTCCTGATGCTGGGAACACTGACAGTCAGACTGGAGAGTGTGTGCTCTGCATGCTGAGCCATGTGCTAAAACAGCATGCTGCAAAATATACATCCTATCATCTGTGCAGGCACACAGTGAGCCTACATAAAAGAAAGGATGGGGAAAAGCCCACAAGATAATAATCAATTGTTTAGCAGCCAACACTCAAGAAACTCTGGCTTTTCTAAGAGCAAAGAGTGAGAAACCCTCCCTGCTCTGAGAGAAACTGTGGTTGTGATAATGAAAACATTATTGGTGATTAATGTTTCAGACTATTCAGAGCAACAAGGATACTTCTATCAGTTTTGAAGTTCATATGACTAAATACAAACCTTCAAAACCTCCAAGGATTTTTTTTTTATTTTGAGAAATTTAGCTTTTGAATTTGAAGCTAATTTTAGAGATTCAAAACTCTGTGCATTTGGAAGAGTCTGAAACTTGAACTGAACCTTGTAGCTTTGAAGCTACACAAGCTTACACATTTGCTATTTTTTTCCCTGTTCCCCCCTCCATTTTTCACTCCCTGTGGTCCATCAGTGATCTCCAAATGTCCAATCCAGTATCCCATGGAGGCAATATAAATTTTTAGTGATGTCAAATATTACTGGTTAATCTTGTTAATGATTGCTGTGGATTTTTTGTGGTTTTCCATTGTTTGGGCATTATGAACAACCTGTCCCATACCCTTGGTGTTTTGTATTAAATAGACAATAGACCAGTTATGATGGTCTCTGTTGCATACATAGACTTTGTAAGCCTTAATATTGTTACAAGGAATAGAATTTTTACATTTTTAGTCTGTGCCATTTAAAATTCTTTAACTTTAAAAAAGAAGCTGAATTCTTTATTAGTCTGATAGGTTATAACTGAGTTATCTGGATAGCTACATACTGAACTTGTAGTGTCACAGGGATTGCAGTTGCCACACATCACTCAAACCTGCTAGGACTGAGGAATCTCTGGTGTGCATACTAATGGTGATTTGCATGTCAAATCTCTTTTGACCATGCAGGGGCTGGACATGCAGGGAAAGAAGAAACAAATGGAGCAAGGCTGGATTTTAGCATTCTTTGTCACTTGTGCCACTAGGGCTTTGTGGCTCCTTCTTTCATGGTTGAACATGCCAACACAACCCCAGTGAGTGGCGCCTCTCGGTCCCGCTCTCCTCCCTGGCAGATAGGAGGGCCTGTGTGGGGGCCAGTGGAGCTCCCTTCCCGAGCAGGGGATTCAGCTCTGGACTCGAGGCTCCCCACATGTGCCTTGTTCATGCTGGGGACTGGCACTGAGGAAGAGACAAAGGGACTGATAGCAACAGCTTTGGCAGCGTGAGCAAACCTAGTGGGCTGGGAGAGCTGTGCAAATCTTGACACCTTAATTAATGTGAATAGGTTCTCTCACAGGCCTGAATCTTGTGAACCATCCCACCTGCCTTTGCTCATTTCCATAGGCTGAGCTGATGTGATTCCAAACCTGTTCGTCTGCACACATTTCTGTACTGTCCCTTCCTTTGACTCCTCTGGCACATAGTCACTTCCCAGAGTCCTAGGTCTTCAGAGCCAGTTCTGGTCCCCACAAAACATACCAAGTAAACCCATCCTTTCCCAAGTCTTCAGCTTTATGATTGCTCCAGCTGATGGCTTATTGCCCTGGAACATTTGAAATACTTAATGTGCTGTCTGAGGGATTCCAAGTCAGTTATCCTTCCTCTCACACATCACCAGACATGTGACAAAATCAATAAAGAACTAAAAACATTTCTTGGCTTCAGCTATTTCATTCTGATGGCATGCTCCTTGTGTTTGGGGTTCTCTTGTAAGACCAGGATCCTTCCTGTTTTTCTGTACATGACCTCTCCTCTGTAGTGGAATATCTGTGGCATCTTCTAGGAGGGCAATGAGTAAAATTTGCCTTTAAAACTTGCTGTCCTACTTGACAGTAACATCTTGGCCAGCATGGTTGACTGATCACACTGCCTCATCAACTTCTGTTTAATTACCAGCTTATCAAAGAGGATGTTTTTTCCTGATCTGACTGTCATTTTGGCTTAAATTGTTTCTTCTAGCAGAAAATTATCAAGGTTTAATGGTTCTTTTTTTTTTTTCAGTCCAGTCCTGCCAGCCTTACAATTTCATTTAAAGACAGACATTTAAGAAGAAAAGAGGCAAGCAAGCTTCTTGCACAAACGCTGTTTGGAGTTTGAAAGCAAGTCTCCAATATCAAGCAGAGTTCTGAGACAGAGGAAACAGATATCACTGCTGCTGTTAATAAGATAAAAAACCCAATTCAGAATGGCCACAGCAGTCAGAATTAGTCTGGAGGCCTAGGGGGAGTTGCTGTGTGAGATATTTTTGCTTTTTTACGGTCAACTACGATGTGGGTTATGTTAGGATTGTGACAGATCAGTATGCCTTCCAGCATTATTCTCCTATCCTATTTTATTGGAATTTTAGTCAGTGATGGCTAATGAAATTAAGCTCTGGTCCTCTTCTTTGCAGCAGTCCAACTGAGCATGCAGTGGTTAATTTGATGGGATGTAACAGGAGAAATAAATTCCCTAGATTTTGCTGATGGCTGCCAGAGTGCCCCAAGCACCTCGAATCCAGTGTGTGGCTGGGTGCTCTCATTTCTTCAGGGACAGCTGTCTTCATTCATTGGCTGCTTTGTATCTGATGAAAGAAAGAGGTTCTCAAAGAATGCACCTCAAACAGGCCATGAGATTTGAGGCAATTTTTTTCCTTCAGGGCCTTCTTTGGGCCACTAGGAGTCAAAAAATAACAGCGAGCAGGGTTAGTAGAACAGCTAACCTTTGTTCTACATTTTTAGGAGCAAAAAGAAGGTCATTGCCCTTAACCTTATCTCTCATTCCTAGCCAGGGTTTTTTGTTAACTCTTAGCATTTTCGCTGTGCATTTGCCACAGCATTATCTTTCTCATGCTGCTTTTTCCTTAGAGCCAGTGAAATAAAAGAGAAAAAAGATGTTTTAATTCCTAGCCAGAGGGTAAAGTGTTATCTCTAAGATGAGTGTGGAGAGTATAAAAATGTGAAATGAGCTAGCCTTGTAGGGGTGCTGGCTGCTTACAAATTACTCTTTTTGGTTCTGGTGCTCTCTGACACATAAAGAGCTTTACCCGAGAACTGTGTCCATCCATCTTAATGCTAACTCAGCAGAACCTGATGTTACAGGGAAGCATTTTCTGCTCCTCCTTGGACTGAAACTGTGGAAGGAACAAGCAGATAATCTCTCTTGCTGGCACCCTGCATTTCCATAATTTCTTTCCCTGTTGTGTGATGGCTTTAGTATGGGCTTTACATTCCCAGGCCCTGAATCCTGTGCTTTACTTCTGAATGAGGACAGCAGAGACAACAGAAATGCATGTTTCTGCCTCCCACCAGAGCACCTGCATCCTTACCTAGAACATAAAAGGTGAGAAGTTAGTAGTTTGGTTTTCAGACCTGGTTTTATTATTTTTTGGTAGTGTTGGCATCACATGAGTGCACTGTTTTCTGTTTATGTATTGTATTATCTATTTTCTGTGACATTTCAGTCTGTTGTGAAACTGTTAACTCCTTTTTCACAGTTGACCAAAAAGTCATAGAAGTCATTTTACTTTCATTTTGTGTTGAGATGATTAGGATTGTTGCTGGTGACCCCAAATGAAAGGCTTACTGTCCCATTGCCACTGACCTGACCCATGCAGCTGCTCATTCTCACGTCACCTTCATGGCTGCATAAAGGTTCTCTGAGTGGAAGGTGATGCTGCAGAACAGTTAGAGGGAAAGCACTGAAGGGGTGCTCATCTTCTGTGGTGCATAACAGAGAAAAGAGCCAAGTCAAAAAATACTGTAGAGACTATAAACTGAAAAAGTGGGAATGGACAGGAAAACCTGCAAATGGACTTCAGGTAGTCCAGATCTTTCTGGGACTTAGAACAGATTTTGCTATGGACTTTCTCTAGTGAAAGGAATTGTAAGGAATAAGCATTAATATCAGGAAAACTGCAAGTATAAAGGACTTGATAGCCACAAAGGATGTGTGTTTGGAGTTCTGGGGACTGAATTTTTTCCTCTTTACTTTGCAGTAGGCTTTCATGCCGATCAAGTTCAGGGCAGTGTGTGTATAAAATGCCCTTAATCAGCATCCCCTATTTCTCCACTGCAGGCATTTTACACCTGCCTTTGATACTCACAGTGTGTGAGTGCAAATCACTATACAAGGCAATCAAGCCTGTATGGCTTGAGAATTACTTCAGTAATTCATAGTTTATTTCGGTTGCATTCATGGAAGTGTACTGGTTTTTACTTAACACCTTAAGATCCTCTAATCAGAATGTGCAACTTCCTGGGTGAATTGCCTGACTTTTACCTCCAGATGCTGTGAGTTCACAGCCTTCTTTGGGGTTGTCTTTCAGGGAGAAATTGCCACAAAGTCTGTCTTTCCCTGTGAGAAATGAAGGACTAAATTCCCCACACACTGTTATTCTTATCAGCCCCAAACATGCTGCATAGAACTACTGCAGTTCAGTAGCACTTTGTACTGAGGAATAAAAACATGTGAAGTCAAGTCTGATTTTCCAGTAATGGTGCATGCATGAAGGGAGCTTTGCTCCACATGAAGGAAAGGGATACACTTTGAACTCTCTATCCCTTTGCTTGTGGAGCACTCATCCCCTCATACTGCTGCTCCTCTGTGCTTCTGTGCAGACCTTTTAAGCAGCTCTTGCGCTGAGCCCCATGGAATGAGGGGATTTGCTGGTGTGTCTGCAGCAGCTCAGAAGTTGCTGAGCATGGTGTACACAGTGTGCAACCCACAGAAAGGAAGCAGTTAATTAGCCTTTTTTATGTCAATATGCTTCTATTATAGTCCTGGGTTCATGTTGATACCCTCAGGTGACTAATTTACATGGAATTTCTAGTGTGCATTGAGCTTTAAACAACATCCCAGGTAGCCCAGTGAAAAAGGTTGTTGATGGCTTTTATGCAAAAGATTGGAAATTCAGCCCCTGTTGGGACTGTGCTTTCAGCCACAGCAGAGAAATATTAATACCTGTCTTTCTTTCCCTGTTCATAAACAAATTCTTATCGCTGTTTTTACTGCCTAAACAAAAGAAATGGTCCAAAGCATTTAAGACATCCAAAGCCAAGACGTGATATTTATAAAAAGAGCCAAGGCAGATAAAAAAATGATTTATGATACTCATAGAGGACCTTTCAGCCAGCTAGGTCACATGATATTTATAAACTGATTGTATACACTCTGAGTGTCTATGTGTTGTGAAATAAATGAAAGAAGTGTAACTTTTTCCAGAAGTAAGTAAAAATAATGTACATTACTACAACAATAGATTAATAAATCTGCACAATAATTTCAAGGAGACTGAGAAAAACTGAGCAGCAGGGAAGATAAATGTACTGTAGCTGGGTGGGTCTTGGAGCAGCACTAAAACCTTTACTTCTGTGAGCAGTGATGTGTTATGTTGGTAATGATGAATGTTTGGCACTTTGGGTGTACCCTGTACTGAGTTTTGGCACCTAAAAATCAGGAGAGCTGCGCCAATTTATGCTGACCTAAGCATCTGGCCAATTCTGCATTAAGTTTATTCAAGTTAAATAAATTCCTGAAAAACACAGTATATCACTCTTTTGGCAGGAGTAGGAGAGTTTCATCGGAGAGGATTCCCTTGTTGTCCTTTCTGTTCTCTGTTCATAGGACAACTTCCCTAGAAATGAACCACATTACTTTAACTCTTTCCTGTGGTGTCTTGTCTTCTCATCTTAGTGTCAACATGTGATCCCAACTTAAAGGATCAGCAGTTTCTGTTGTAAGAATCCTTGTCATTGAATGTTTTCACTTGAAACATGGTAAGCCTCTTTTACCACAGATCCTCCACTCTGAATGTGGTGGTTAGAAATCCAAATATGATGGATGGACCTGCCATCACTTCTTCATGTTTCAGTTTTCTTCTGGCACTGGAGAAGTGCCAGCCTCTGCTCCAAGCATTCTTCTTTCACTGTGAATCAAGGATCATATATCACTGTCTGTGATAACAGCTCCTGCTGCTTTGACCCCTTGCCCTCTGCAGATCCTCCAGTTTCCTGACTCTGTGAGCTTTGTGAGAGCATGACTTGCCTTTGGAAAGGGGTCTTCAAATTGTCCTTTTTGCTTTGTCATCCTTATGCTGGTGTTTTCCAGAGCCAGGACTGTTTATTGATACAGGTAACTGTAGGAGCTTTGACCTTTCTGTGCCATGGGCAGCATGTGTGGGCTGCACTCTGTGTCTGTGCCTCCTCCTTTGGGTGAGATAGCAGTACAGGCAATCTCTCATCTGCCTGAAGCTGGAAGGATCAATGCCTGCAGCACTCGCAGACCCTTGTTCAGTTTCTCCTGTGAGCCAGACACGGGGCTTTCACGTGCAGCTTTGCTGATGCTGGTCAGCAATGCCTGCCATGCCTGGTGTGCTCAGCACATCCACTCCATAAGTGGAGTGGACAGAGCAAGGCTAGATAGTTTTTACAAGTTCAAGGGCAAGCAATTGCATAAAAAAAGAGGAGGACCTGAGAATCTGGACTCTGTTCCTGTAACTGCCAGACTGATTTATATTTGGAGTGATGTGAGGTAGTTTAGGAAGCACCAGTGTTTGATGATTGCTTTCTGGTCAAATAATCTAGCTAAAGAATTCAGCTTACCAGAGGACCTACTATAAAAAGCAGTGAAGCATGAGTTGGGCATCATTCAGAGACTTAACTGTGGCTTTATTAAAATCCTTGGTGTTTGTAGCAAACAATGCAAATGCATCTATTTCTATGCAGCAACTGAATGCTGCTAGAAATTAAAAGATGCAAAAGACAAGAAGAAGCTTACAAGGATCCTGTGATTATTAATACTGATATAGTCCAGAGAAACAGCTGATACATCTGCTTTTTTGTAACGTGTTTGAAAGAAATGTCTTTTGTCTTAAGAGATATAATCCTGAAAGAATTAAAGGTGACAGATGATCAGTTGAGCTATTGATCTGTTGATTGATCAAGCTATCACATGAATGCTTAATATGTCCTCATACATCAAGTGTGTGAACTTTTGCTAAGGCATTAAGAGTGAAATAACATTAATAATCATTTTTCCCATTCCACAGGCTGTGCACGTACATGTGCATGTATCTGGTGTATTGGAGCAGGTGAAAGCACGACTTGCAATTCCACAGAGAGACAGGCAGTAACAGGGATGTGGTTTGTGTTCAGCTCTAAATGTGGGCAAACCTGCACTTCTAACAAATACGTGAGTGATGGCTCTGGTGTGCAGAAGTTGCATCCTGTGAGCCTCCCGCTGCTACTCAGTGGTGTAATTGTGTAGGTGTGGTGCTGTTATCTTGGAGATTACAGTGAGGTCCCTTGAGTAGCTGCTGTCAGTACTGAAAAAAAAACTTTAGTAGAGGACAGAGAAATGGAAATGGTCTCAAACATAATGAGGAGTCTCCAATGTAAACAATGACCTGATATACCTATTAATAAGTAACCAGCTTCATTTTACATGCACTGAAGCTTATTCTAATTACGTGTCTGGATAACTAAACACCACTAATTGTCACCGCCTGTGCAGGTTTTGGTTGGGATAGAGTTAGTTTTCTGTTCAGTGGTTGGTATGGGGCTGTGTTTTGGATTTGTGCTGCAGGGTTGATAATATAGAGATGTTTTGGGTATTGCTGAATGGTGCTTATGCAGAGACAAGGCCTTTTCTGCTTTTTATAGTGTCACACTGGTGAGGAAGTTGGAGGGTGGGAGGAACAGGTGACCCAAACTGACCAAAGGGATATTCCATGCTGTATGGCATCATGCTAAATGTATAAAGTGGGGGGAAGAAAGAGGAAAGGGGGTGGGGAGGAAATGTTTGGAGTGATTGCATTAGTCTTCCCAAGTCACCATTACATGTGATGGAGCCCTGCTCTCCTGGAGATGGCTGAACTCCTGCCTGCCCATGGGAAGCAAAGCAAGGAACTAATTCCTTGTTTTGCTTTGCTTGTGTGTGCAGCTTGTCCTTTTCCTATTAAAATGTTTTTATCTTAACCCATGTGTTTTCCAGCTTTTATCCTTCCAATTCTCTTCCCAATCCCACTGGTGGAGGGAGTGAGTGAATGGCTGTGTGGGGCTTGGCTGCTGGCTGGGGTTAAACCACGGCACAGGCAAATCATGACATCATGGATAATGGCACCACAGTAGTCAGATATGGCTGATAAAATAGGATGTAGTCCATACAGCACCAAATGGATGTGGGTACCATTCTTTCCGACTTCATTATTTTTTAAGATATTTAAGATATACTAAATGTGTGTGGGTTTGGTTCTCAGGCTCCTGCCATCAGGAGAGGACAATGAAGGGGATGGATGGCTGGGGAAGGCAAGGCAGGGGGTTGTGAGATCATGTGGGATTAACATGTTGGTAGAAGACTTGCTGTGTTAGTGGGAGGTCTTTGATGTGTTTCCTTCCCTCTGCAAGCCTTTGTTCAAAAATCTGGGGACAATGCTATTAATTTTGGTTATAAGAAAGATAATACCTACTGGAGGCATCTGCATGCTGTATAGTCTTATCACTAACACCAACAGCCTGGGTAGGGGAGGAACAGACCCACACAATCTCTGGAGATTGAAGAAAAAAATTAGCCTCTCAGACTAAAGAGGAAGGATTCTGAGACAGAGTGCTTAAAGTAAACAGTAGTAGGATTTCTGTAGTTGTGATTGTCTAAAATACATAAGTAAGGCCGAGTTTTATAGGGAGAGAATATCTTACATTAGCTCAACCGGCATAGCTGGAAAGCAAAACAAAAAGGTTTTTCAAACTCAGAGCTGGTCTCTCTGTTTCTTCCAACTGTATCAGTTAGTCTAAATAAAAGATATTATCTCTATATATAAACCTGTACACATCTCTGCAACCTCCAGGGCAGTGCAAACCAGAAGAACAGAGATACACTGTGCCCATCCTCCTCCCAGTGAGCAGCAGGTCCTGTCTTCATGCTGTGCCTTGGTCCAAAGGGCACCAAAGAGCATCCAGCACCCTGCCACGAGTCTGGGCTTATGCCAGATTCTCAGCTGACTTGCTCTGAAAAGGGAAACTGGTGGCTGGAGAGGTCACCAGTGTGGGCTGTGATTTCTGTGTTACCCAGCTGTCTAATGGTTAATGTGAGAGTCTTCACTTCCTAAACCGTGTATTCATTATCTCTGCTGGGAGGAATCTCTGCACAGTCCCCATGCCTGTCCCCATGCCTGTCCAGTTAGGAGAAGTCACAGATGGTGGCTGTGGTTTGCCACTCTCTTCTGCATGCTCTGTGAAGCCCTTGCAGTGCTGTGACCCTCTTCATGAAGTACAAGAGCTACTGGCAATGGCTCTTTGCAGCTTCTGGAGCTGAAAGGCGTCAGGTCAGGTTTATAAAAGGGTTTGCCAGTAAGAAACTACGTAGGGAAATGCTTCTCCTGCACTTTTGTCTGCATGTCACATAGTTCTAAAGGAATTAATGGGAACAGTCTCTGATAAAGTTAGGAAGTTCTCAAAGGAAATTCAGATGTCTGTTTGGGGAATACCTTTGATACATCCTCTAGAAAGCTGTAATAGAAACATTTGACCTTAGATTTCCCACAGTTTCTGGATCTCCAAATAGTTTTTCTTGAATTATGTCCTGGAGATAACCCCTCAAAAATATATAGTATTTCAGGATAAAGAAAGGAATGGGTTCTGTAAAAACAAGGGTGGAATTTCCTTATAAACAGAGAAGTTAAAAGAGTCTGATCAGGGAAAAATCATGGGGCAGCTATTATATCACAGAGCTGTTCCAGCAGATAATTTGACTCAGTATTTAAAAATAATAGTGAAATAAATGTACTTGCTTTGGTACTTAAAATAAGCTTTGTAGATTAAAACTGAAGATTAAAACAATAGTTTTCATTTGTCAGTATTCATATTTTTGACCACTGTCCAACTTTCCTCTGTTAATGAGGTGTTAGTGGTTTTTGGTTTTGCCTATATAGTAATTTTCTGCACAGTTTCATTTTTAGATTTTTATGCCTCAACATAGAGATGCAATCACGAGAGCAGACTGTTAGTTTATACTTAAAATTCCTCTGCTATTCTATTCCTTTTTTAAACTAACAAATAGCCCTATGGAAACAATTCTGTTAGTCTTAAGCATTGTAAAAATCCTTCAGAAATGGAATTGTAGCATTGTGACATCCAGTATTCTATTAATCTGGGAAATAATTTGTTTCCTAATAAGCTCCAGTACTGTCAGTACACAAAACCCAAAAGTTGTGCCACTGCAAGTCTAAATGCAAACTTAAGTTTCTCTCTGTATGTTGAAAATTTACAAAGCATCCATTTGAATAAACTTAGCAAAGCTTTTACTTTTATTAAAGGCATTAAAACGTTCTGGCAGTCCTGAGATCCATACAGAAAATTGCTAGTCCTTGAGAAGGCACCACTGCTTGCAGCTTGGTGTCAGAGGGAGCAGACTGGAATCGAGAGCTTAGAAGTGACTAACAGCCTTCAACTTTACTTGACCCCAAATATTTCCAGGCATTGGGAACAATACTTTATGGATGAACTCTAGTTTAGACCCTGTGTATATATTTCAGAATCCATTAATGACTTAAGTACATTTGCAGTATTGCAGTATTGAGTGTAGTGTAACAGATGTGAGCTGTGAATGCCAAATGTCTCCCAATTCATACTGGAGCAAAGGTTGTTGCTTATTCCTCTCATCTTGGCAAAAAGTTGTATGTTAGACAAATAAGTGATTTAATCTGATTAGTAGGATCACACTGGCTTTCAGCAGTGATGAATATGTGGAAAAAATATCTCTTGTGTATGAAAATAAGTGCAGAATGAAAACCTAGTCGCCTTTCTGTTGGAATAAATTAAAAATAGCTGCACGGATATCACAGGAGTCTCATGCTTATTATGTTAATGCAAGCCAAAGATAAAATTCATTGTTTCAAACACAAAAAAATACATTTAGCAAATAGGCTGTATTAAAGGAAGTACTTTCTTTAAAGAAAGAAGGAACATATCCTACTGCAAGAAGGGCAATTCTGGTTCTCCCATCCAGGCTTCTATGAGATTTTTCAGTGTATATATCTTGCTGAGCCATTGCAGATTTAACAGCAGGAAGCTAAAATAGATTGATCCATACTTAATTCTTGAATATCAATTAACTGTCTACCCTTTGCTAAAAATCTCTAGAATTAATGTGGTTTACTTGTACAGGTAAGGATAAGAGGTCAAGAGCTGTTAAAAGGACTGAGTGCATTTGTCACAAGATACAGACATTGATAATTTGGGAGCAATCAAGACTGAAAGATTTACAAACAGAAGGTGTGAACAGTAGGATACATGGCTGTAGATGTTGAAAGCTGCTTGAGAAGCTGCCCTGGGAAAGTGCTAAAATGATGTACTATTTTATCCCTATGTGGAAGAGGTGACAAAATGGCATATCTGATACAATTTTGGGTAGAGATGGGTAGAAAAATTACCTATCAAGAGTTTTTTTGATGTTAAATTTAATTTTGGCCTAAACGAACTTTTGTTCTTGTTTTCAGCATTTTCTTACAAGAATATATCTCTCTTTACAAATCATTAGCCAAATCCTAGAACATGTAGACGAGCATTTGATCAAACCTAAATTTTTAAAGTTTTATTTTCTCATAGAAGTTTGCATTACTTGTAGAAGTTTTTGATGAGAAGAATGTAAATTTTTTGTAGTTAGAAATGTCCATAGGAAAGAAACCCGAGCAAGCAGTGTTTCAGCCTCCTGAAAGGTTGAAGAGCTTGGAGGCTAAGGAGGTCAGTGAGGAGCTTTGCCTTGACCTGAGCTATGTGTGGGCCCTGTGCTTTTGGGAGCTTCTGGACGCTTGGTCTATGGAGGAGCTGTCCAGACTGTGTCAGTAGATTGTGTGCATGTGCTGCTGAGCTCTGAAAAAAATCAGTGTTTTCTCAAGCTGCCATTTCAAACCTTCTGCATCACTGACATGCCAATCCAGGCAGCAGTCTCTGCAGAAATGTGCATAAACATTCCCACTTGGACTTCATCACGGTAACCAAGACACTGAAAGACAGCAAGAGAAGATGCCATGTTCTTTGTCCCCTTTGCTGTCTTCCTTTTTGCTTTTTTCATAGAACAGAGTTGGCAGGACTAACCAACAGTGTCAGGCCAGGATATGGGGTTTTTATATAGTTGCTATCAAGGGGCTTGGTTTGAGAGCCTCCCAGCTCAGCACATTCTCAAATTTAAAAGTCTGGAATCAGACCTAAGACTTATTTTCAAAGCTCAGGCTTTTAACACTGTTAAATGTTCTCTCTTCGATCCTTACAGCTTGCAAGGACATAGCTGGGCATACAGAGTTCCTGTTACCCTCATCCTTCCATAGGTTGTCAGGATCAAGACTGCTTGGGAGGCAGAGAATGGCTGGTTGGAGTCTTTATCTCCCAAGGTCTTGAACTTCAGCCCAAGGCAATGTTCTCTGTATCAATTAGGTTGTCTTGATGAATGTGTCCGAGTATTATTCTTTGAGGTTTTGCAAAATTTTGGTTTTGCAGCACCATTTCTCTACTGAGTGTGCAGCGAGGAGCAGCAGAGAGGACAAGACACATTGTAGTCACAATCACAACCCACCTCTGTGTGCTGTGGTTTGAATTTAGGTACATTTCTGTATCTCATGGTGGTACATGGAGTGTGTTTTCTGCATGCACACTTCTCTGACAATGCGGGTTCTGTGGACCTGGGCAGGAAGTCAGAGTTTCATGCCTGGTTTGATGTGTTTGCAGTTTCTGCCAGCAGTCTGTGGTGAACTATGACAGTGCTGTGAATAAATCCAGCACACAGAGGGCCTGTCCACTCCTGCATCCATTGCTTTCTGCTGTCCAATATGCTGATGGCTGCCTGGCATCATGCCTAGGTGAAAGGAGAGCTCCTGTAACTTGTGGCATTCAGGGACTGTAGCAGATTAAGAAAGTCCAGCTGTAGAGCTGCTTGCTGATGTTAGCCTACTGCTTCAGACAAGCAGGCTGGTTTGGTTCCAGGCACCCTCAACCTGCTTGGAGTGGTAAATCATTGCTAATGATAGGCAAATGTAATAAGGGTTGGTAGGCCTTGATCCCCCTCAGTTTTTACATGCCTACAGATGTCCAGGCCCATTCCCATCAGTTTTCCCACCAGAACTGTCACAGACTAACAAAGGCTGATGAGGAATTAGCCTGCTGTTAGAAGTCAGCCATGCTGCCCAAGGGCACAGACACAAGCCATGTTGGTGAAACCTTCCCAGGCTGCCTCTGGTGTGAGGATGAAGAAAGGAATCCTGCCAGGTGCTGAACATCTCAGGAAAGCTTGGCTCTCATCTTCTGTTCATGGCTCTGAGAGGGCTGAAGTGTTTTCAGGAGACACTCAGCAGCTTGTGGAATGAGGCATAGAAGAAAGCTGTCTCTCAATCTGGTCCTGTCCTCAAGCAACAAAATAGTTTAAAAACAATAGACTGTGTCTGATTTTTCTTGTTTCCATTTGTAGATATAAATATATGTATGTTCAAATGATTTTATGAGTCTGATTGTGAGCGGCAGATAAAAAACTCTCAAATGCCTGGATTTTAATACTGTTACTTCATCAGGAGGGTGAAAGTAATGAAGCCTGTTAAAAGGGAATATCTTGGCTGCTTATTTTGCTTCATAAATATTCATGAACACCCCCTCTCCTTTCTTTGCCCTTTGACTGCTTCTATTAACTGTGAGCCATTAGCTGTGGATGAGGCTTGAACCTCATAAAACATTTTGTGGTCATCAGACGCATTATTGGAAGAATTTGCAGACACAGATACTCTTGACATTCACATCTGTTCCATCTAATTATTCCTAAATTGAAATCGTAAGCCTGTCTTTGTGACAATGCAATATATTTCTGTGGAGTTGATTGCATTATTAGAAACAGTGGTTTACAGCTTCAGCCAGGGAATGAGTGACACGTAGATGAAATTTCAGTTTTTCTTTGCAGTATTCCTAGCAATATGAAAAAAGCTTGAGAAAGCCTGTATGATGTACATGCAAGCCTATGTATCATGTAAAAACACATTATTTTTTATATGAACATTTTATTTAGAAGGTCAGAAGGCAGCAGTAGAGAACTTACTCATTGATGGAATAGGGGTGAATACTCCAATAGAAAGTATTGGTAGTAGAAAGTGTCCTTCTGTCAGGATTGAGTATGTGCTGTTGGGAAGGTCTAGGTTTTGAAGTAGCTCCATGCTTAGAGATTCCCAAGGAGGTCTGCCAGACAGTGCAGTCTTCACTCACTGCCCAGGACTCCATGATCTGGGGGGCCAGGTGGTCATGAGAAGGGCGGGGGCACAGCCGTAAGAATTTAAGGTACACGGATCTTTGGTGGGAAAAGCAATAATTTGAATCACTAGATCTGTTTTTTTCCCTTTTCTCCTCTCTCCCACTATCCCTGCTTTCACCCCTTTCAGTGCAGGTTTTTTTTTATAGCTCCTTTTTTTTTATTTTGGCATGTCTTTATGGCCTGATAAGTAATACCCACTGTAAAGATTGCTTTTGTGAGGTAAATGCCTGTCCAAAGGGAACCAGATGAAATCAGCAGCACAAAGGAAAAGCCAGCTAGATGACTGGTAAATGCTAACAAATTTTGATGAGCTCTTGACTAGAGAAGAAACTCCAAATTGGAGGTGAACATTTTCTTAAATTCACATTGGTTTCACATAATTTTATTGTGGTCTCTTTTTGCATCCATTCTTTGCTTCACCCCCAGACTGTGGGATGGACCTCCAAAATGGGACGTGTCATCCCATAATGTTGAGAACAGGTGGATAGTGGTGTTGTTCTTTGTTACGGCAGATTGGTTTGGGGATTTAAGGATGAAGGAATAAAATGACCAGCTGCTTGCCTGAAAGAAAGATGCAGTCCCTGTCTCATTAACAAAAAAATTAAAAATTTGTTTATTTATTGCAATTATTTACAGACTGCCAATTCACTGCCATGTTTTAATTTTTATTCTCTCTGCACACAGCCGCCCACCCCACTGCAAATATGTTATAGAAAAGCTGCAAATTACAGGATGTCTAATTAGAAAGCTTTGAGGAAAAGATGACAAAGAATCATTCACCATGGAGACAGAACTTGCTTGCTGGTTTATAGCCAGCTAAACAATGCCGGAGACTCTGATAAGCTATTCCTGGGGAGAGTAGGAGTTAGCCTGTGTGAAAAGCAGGGAGCTTCTCTGCAGCATGTTATGGAAGAGCAAAGCCCTCCTCTCTTCTAGAGAGACTAGAGACAAGGATACATGAATACACAGTGGTAAATACACTGACTGCATCTTACATCTGTTTCATAAGCTGATGTAGTGCCTGATTCAGACCTCTTAATACAGCAAAACCCCCTACTCTGCTTTCAGTGACTGTTGTTAGGTCACAAGCAAAACAAATCTGTGGCTTCTCTCTAGAACTGGTCATTAGGGGTGATCTGGAGACTACAGGTCTGAATGGTAGCTTATAAGAGTAACAGATTTATACACTGCACAGATTAGGAGGATTTTTGACTTCAGCTGCAAAATCCAAATGTTTGTTCTTAATTTGTATTCTTTCAGCCCTGTGGAATTGGCCAGAAAAAAAGATATTTGGTTCAGGGCTATTTTTACATGTGAGATGTTTGTCACTGGCAGCAAATTTGACATGATAGGCAGCCTCTGCATAAGGCTGTCTGGGGACAAGAATAGCAGAAAGTGCATCAGATGAAGACTGAGGTGCCCTGTCAAGAGTGATCTGTTATTGCATGTAGAGAAATTGCATGGGGCATGACTGGATCGAGCATGTAACATAAGCTTCTCTATCCATTCCACAGATATGCTAGTCTGAAGGTCTCAGACTGTTTTTAGCAGAAGAGCTTCCAAATTCTTTCATATTCCTTGCATTTCAGGAGCTATGTGGTGACTCCTGTTCACAGCCCTGTGAGCTGTGGGCATGCGTGTTGTCATCACCAGGGGATGTCACGCGTGACAGCGCTACCCCCAGCACAGCATCACACCAGCTCTGCACACGAGGTGTCAGACCACCTCAGCGCTGTGCCAGACCCCTCCACTTTCCTCAGAGGCAAGGGAGGCAGGGGCACTTCTACTTCCCATTTGGTTTAGGTCATGTTCAAGCTAATGACCAATCTGACCAAACAAGACCAGCCTTGGTGCCAAAACCCCTTAATCATGCAACCAAAAAAAAAAAAAAGAAAAAAATCAAACTTTGTTGAGACTATACCTGCATTATTGAGAGAGGGAGCAAATAAATTTGTCAGCAAATCTGACAAAGCTCCTACTGTGAAAACATTTGGGGTCTAAATTTATACCTTTCTGCTCAAAGTACACATCTACTGCTTTAGAAATGTGTTTTGATTTGCATTTGGAAGTGATCACCAAGCTTTAACAGAGATCAGAAGTCACTGAGGGTTAGTTCAAAGGATTCCTCTGAGAACAAGATGACATTTGGGTTCTGTTTTGAATAAGGGATTGTGGTGGATTAGCACCAGCCAGAAATTAAACTCCAAATAAACCATTCCTCTTCCCCCAACCTCCTTGGGCAAGAGAGGGACAAAGGCAGACTGTGGGGTAAGATAACTATTTACTGAAAGACAGCAGCAGTAATAAGAATAAGGAATAAGAAATGCACAGTAGCAACAGCAATATTAATAACAAAAGTATATGTAAAGAGAAGCTGCTTTGCCTACACCTTGATCACTTGGACCTTCTCATGAAAATGTGAGAGAAGTGGGATATACACATTTCCCAGGAAAACTTTGCTGGCATGTATCACACAGGAAAAAAAAGGACATCTTCTCTTAACACACTAAGACAAAGTTGACTTTGCTTCTGGCTTTTGATGCAGAGCCTTTTGACCCTGGGCATCAAAGGGAAGCAGTTGGCAGAGGTCACTAGGAACTGCTCAGCAGCATAAGCAAAATGGGATATTTTTATTCCCATATAAGTGAATGTGAGATAATTTATATCTGTGTGCACTGCTGAGTTTTTCTAAGTTTTGGAGCTTTTGTATGTTCAGAAGTCAAAGTCTGCAAAATTATGTGTGAGCTGTATTTGTTGAGGCTCCTAGAAGTGTTCTCACATGCAACCTTCTCCTCCTGCACCTGTATCCAGCAGTCCATACCTGGTTCCCACCACACCTTCAGAGTGTGATTCACTGAGATTATGCAATTTAGAGCAGGGAGCAGGGGATAGGTGATCAAAGAACCTGACCTTGAAATTAAATCTCCCCAGCTGGGTTGCTTGTTCAAAAGGAGACTGAAGAGGGGCTAAACGCAAGCCATGGTTGCTGGTGGCAGTCTCTAGGTTTGCATCTTGAGTGTGGGAGGGGAGGCATTTGACAAGGATGCCACGTTTGACAAATGGCAGTATGTACATGCTGAGATGGAAGATAAAAACAAAGGGAAAATGAGAGTTTAAATATAAAAAAATTTTTTCAAGCTGAACTACAGTCTAAAATTTGTGAGGAAAAAATGGTGGATTTCTTCTGTGTGGTTAGGCTGGCCTATCAACAGGGGTCCTGGATATTTGAAACTACAAAGCAGTAGTGGATGATACACAACTCTGCCAGAGCTATTTGGTCAGGAAGTTCCTCCAGGATAAGTGATCAAATCAATGGCAACAGCGATCTGCTGAGCTGATTGAGAGATGAGCTTTCCTTTCAGCACCTCTTCCCTTCCTGAAAATGCTTCAGGTGCTGGCAAGGCAAAGCCTGTTCCAGTTGTGTGGGCATGATGCTGCTCCCTCCTTGGGCCAAACCCAAACTCACCCTAGGAGGGGTGGACACTGTCAGAGGACAGTCTCTAGGCTGAAGTTTCTCCCTCCCTAAGCTCAAAACAGATTAAAAATTTGCTGTGTTTGTCCGTGTTCCTGGCTGGGTGTACAGTATTCTCTAGAAGAAAAACACTTGAGCCAGTAATTAAACATGTCAGCTCTTTATCCAGGAGAGTATTCTATTAAATTATGTACAGTAAATATTTTTGGAAGGTAGAATTCTAAAGAGAACTTATTGATTTATGGCAAAGGGCCAAGTTGCTGATGGGTTTGGCAGACGTGTTCAGCATCCAGGGCCAGCCTGGGGATGGTGTGTGCTCGAGAGATGCAGGGAGCCAGGCATGTCGGCACAGGGGGAGGCAGCTCTGCAGCTCTCCCTGCTTCTCACAAGTACACAGACAAACTGTGAGCACCCCCGGGTTTCTGCATGCCTGCTGAATCGATAATGGCGATTTAGGAATGCTTTATCAGCACCACTGTCTCAGCTGTTCTTCTAAATGGCAACATTAGCAGGACTACCCAGCCATAGCAGCGAGGGTGGCGGTGAGGTGAGGGCGGGGGAAAGTGTCAGCAATATGGATGGCCTTGCCAGCGCTGTCAAGGACTGGAGGTGATAAACAGGCAGCTAGAGATGTCATTTCAGCTCCCCAGGGAGACCAGGGTCAGATATTCATCATATCTCTTTATTCTGGGGGGAAATGCTTTATGTGAGACAATACATGGTGTACTTCTGTATGTTGCCTTCTGTGAAGACTGATATGTGCACTTGGCTTTTTGATGTGTTCAGGCCCTCAGTGCTCTTCAGAAATGTTTTGCACCTCTGTGTACAGTCAGAGGTGCCTTTGTCATCTACAATGTACATAGGAAGCGATCTCGAGGGAGTTATGCTATACCAGCAGTGACTGGGTTAGGTCACCTGAAGAGATTTCTTATTTGTAATTCCTTTCTTTGATTCCCTGGGGATTATTTGCACATTTGCATGTTTTAGCAAAGGGTGCAGGACTCTTGCATGGCATTATAGGAATGTAATGTTCCATCTGCACGTGACTGTGGCTCACAGAGCATGATGCTAACTCACAGCTATGGGATCACAACAGTGTACTACAGGTGTGTGTGTGTGAGTCAAAATGTATTACTGAATAAGCATGGTGAACACTTGCCATCATTATTTACTGTTTGTTAAAGTAAGGTGTATGTTTCACAAGTGGGGATGCATGTTAGATATAGCCAAATCTTTGCTCATAGATGCCTGAATTATAGGCAAGAATTTGTGTGTAAAATCTGCATATCTGCACTATGCTTTGTGTGTCTTTGTGTATTCTTGTTTCTCAAATATAAGAATATTATGGATTTATTGAAGACATTATGCATACAGATGTCTTTTTATTGTAAAATATAGAGAAATATAAGTGTAGTTTCCCAAGGCACTTTTCTGCTGGGAAGTTGATAATGTTTCTGATAGTTCCTCAAAGGAAGAGAAAGATCCGGTGTAGTGCAGGGTATGGCATTATGTTCTCTGCAGGGAGCCATCAGTTCATTAGTAAAAGATGGCTCTTCATTTTTCAGTATAAGGTCATTCCACATCTAAGAGATGAAAGTCCATTTCACTCATAAAAATTTTAATTTAAAGTGTCCAGTGCCTCTCCTCAGCTGGAAAAGAGCTATCACTGGATCATTCTGCAGCTATCATAAGGAAACAACTAACCAGGGCAAGGAAAGTGTTTTATATACTGCTCCTTTTGTGGTTATAATGTGTGTCCAAAGGTGTTCTTCACTTGAAATGTTTGAGATATGGTGCAACATCCTGCTGCTTTTTGCAATAATTTTTAATTTTGCCATAACTAAGATGAAGTTTCACAAAGACAATGCTTTTGAAGAGTTGGTTAGTATTGCCTGCTTGTGGTTGAAAAGAAAAAAAACCAACAGCAAACTAAGCTTGAAAGGTAATGAATGCAAATTTGTAGCATGTTTCACTTACAGAAATAAATGGTAGTTGAATATGCAATCAGTCCAAAGTTTGGATGCCCATGTGCCAGTCTGCAGCAGCAAAGAAACATGCATGAAAATTCTGCAGTTTGGAGCATAGCAGGAAATTTTCATCTCACGACGTTTGAGCTGCTGCCTTGCAGAGCATGTCCTGTTCTCCCATCTTACAGCACAATAGTGTATGGCTTACTGAGCATCTTTTTCCAAAATAATTGCTGAAATCTTTCTGTGGTTTGATTGAACATTCTTGGATGCTGCCAAACAACCCAGATAAGATTTGCATTTCCCCTCTTCCACAGCACAGTAGGCGAATGAGTCTTGAGGTTGTGTTTAATCTGCTGACTTCATTGGAGTCATGCCAGGTTAGGTCAGCTGTGAAAATCTGGCCCCAGGTCACTAATGAGAGCTCTATCTCTGGAGCTCCAACCTTGCAGTGGTCTTCTGGACACTGCTCGCACTTCTCTAATGCAAAAAACATGAGAAAAATTTTCGTTATGATGCAGTTAAACCCTCTTTAATTTGAAAGTGATTATAATCAGTGGAGAAAATCCTGTTAATTAGGCAATTAGGTACTCCACTTCTCTTCCAGTCTCTCTTCACTCTCCACCTTATTTTCTACTTTGAAAATCAGAAGAACAGACATATTATTCTTGGCATCTAATTCTAAATTCATCTCCTGGGTCAACCTCATTCCAGTCAGTGCACCTATCCCTTCAGCAGCAGGATGATTTAAAACCTCCACATACCACTGTGATTATTTAAAAGCAAGAGGTGATGGTGTGTGTGTTTGTGTGCATTCCTGTCTTTCTGTACACCCTCTCAGGACATCTCAAGTGTCTCTTACAATAAAACCTCCCAAGGTAAATTGACATCTGTTTCCATTAAAGCATGAGGATGCCTAGGAGTGAAAGCTTTACTGACCAAACATCCAAGGCTTTGCTGTTCTGGAAGTTATTAACTGGTGTGCTGGATGTCAATCAAAATCCACAGATGTGAAAATCTGTACCTCAGTGTAGCTGTATTGGGAAGGAATAAGGTCCTGTCAGCTCATCACAATCCTTCTTATCTTTTGTGCTCCCTTTCATCCCACCTTGGCTTTGTTTGATATTGGTTATCTTGAGGAAGCAAAACTTTGTTTTACTTTCTCTGGGAGCACCACAGTGCTCCCCCAGACCTGAAAACCCATGCTAGCTCTGGGGTTGTCTGTCTTTGATGCTGGGAAGGTAGCCCTAGGGCTTCATGCACTGGTGACCTCTGGGCTGAGGAAATATTGGCTCTTCTAAAGCTTTTCCAAAATATTCTTACAGTCTCTGCCATCAGGGTTGCTTGTGAAACAGAGACCAGATGGGTAATCAAAATTAGTAGTTATGTTTTTTAGGCCATCAGGGGAGTACTGAAGGGGAGATGGAAGTCTATCATCAACATAAATAGGTGCAAGTTTGGGAAGAGAGAAGGGAAGGGAGTGGGGGAATCTGCAATAGCTCAGCATTAAGGCTGTCAACCCTTCCCCATGCCAGAAGTGGAATGACGCACAGAAGTGGAACAGGAGTAGGTCGAGTGAGTGGAGATGGAAAGGAAGCAAGGGGGAGGCAGGTGGAAGCTGAGGAAGACTACATGGGACCTGTGGAAGTAGAGTAGGAGTGGTTGTGACATGTGAAAATGAGTTTGGGAGCGGGTGGGATGCGTGGGAATGGAGCAAGAGTGGGAAGGGGCCATAGCCACCTAAAGACCACATTTGTACTTCAGACAGTTTTCTTCTTTTTCTGGTGTTGGAGAGCAGTGTCCTTCCTCTCTGAGGCACATCTGATGGTAATGAGAGGATGGAGAGAGGCAGCTGGTGGCACCTCCAAGCCTGGAGAGAGAACAGAAGACATTTCAGAAGCACTGAAATGCTTTGTTCTCCAGCAAAGAGCACACTTCTTGGCAGCAGCACCTCACACCTGTGGTGACAGGGTTAGAAATGTTTGTCTCACAGTGTTTAGTCTCCCGCTGCCCCGGGGTGGTTTCCCATCATGCAGATGGTGACACTTTGTGGCCTGAAGTGCTCCTGACTCCCTGCAGCAACAGCAGCTCCTCCTGCCCACCCCTGCAATGGAAGCCAGGATTGAGGGCGGGACAGCAAACAGCTTGGCCGGCCTTGGAGCCAAGGCAGACCTAGACACATCTCCTGGTGCTAGCCTCGTCTAAAATTTGCCAGAGGCTGTGGTAGGCATTGAGGGGGCTGGTGACTTTGACAAATACAAAGTGAGAAGGAAGGAGTGGAGAAGTAAAGGTGCAGTTTAGCCACCCTCCTCTCTTCCAGGACTCTTTCAGATTAAGCAAGATGTTGAACACCACTCAACACAGGGTGATATGTTTTGCATGTAGGACTAATGTTGTTCCTTTGTATTTATATTCATGAGTGTCCTGTGGTAATGGATGTGTTGAGAAAATACTGAGCCATTTAACAATTTATCTTTATGTCTCTGTAGTCTTACACAAAGTTTGTCGTCAAATCCAAAGAAACCAGAAAAATAATTGGGAGAATTTTTAGCTCCAGATAAAATATTCAATGAAAATGGTTCATTTCTGTCTGCAGATTGGCTCCGATTTTGACTAATGCTTTCTTTCTGAGTATTGTCCAAGAGTGTGGGACGTTTTGCTCAGTGAAGGTCTCTGCTCTCTGCTGCACAACTGACTTGTCCGTGGAGTAGGTTTTCCTGTGGTGCTTTTGCTCTTTAACCAGGTATCTGAAACATTTTAAGCAGAAGAAATGCAGAGGGAGACTAGAGAGTAACAAATTTCCCTTGTCAATTTGGACGATGTCAATTGAGGTTCCTGGGTTTTCAAACCAGATATTTAAGGAACACAGCAACAGACAACAATGCAGCAATTTTTAAAACAGCTCAGCAGTGCAGCCCTTGCTTTTATTCACCCATCCAGTGTGGGGATCTCTTGAGCAGCCCTCCCACAGCATGTCTCATGACATGTGTGTCCATCCATCTGGGCTGGAGGCCTCTCTCCCAGCCTGGCTTTCTGCTGGCATGTCTGTGTCCCACGTGCAATATGGCTGATCAGGCTGTCTGGAGAGACGACTGAAAAGAAAACACATTCCTTTCAGTTCTTTTCTGAGGAAAAACAAGTGTGACAGGTTAGCCCCCACCCCAGTGCACAAAAGAGGAAAAAACAATCGCAAAAGAGGCTGGCAGAGGAAGGAAGACAGCAGACAGCACATTTTCTTGCTTCCCTGAAAGCCGGGCTGCCTTTGACCCCGGTTGAATTCATCTGTGTTGGAGCCGGCAGGAGAACGATGCTTCTGCTGGGCTGCTGTTGCCATGGAGACAGCAGAGACAAGAGGGGCAAAAGACTGCCAGAGACGACTTCTGAATTAAAAACATGGTATTCCTGCTCTTCATGCTCCCATATCCCAATTCCCACTGGTTTCTGCTCGTCATGGGCTGTGGGTGTAGTAGCTTTGATGGAAGGGGGGAAGCAGCTCTTTACTTATCTCACAGAATGGTTATTTTCATGCCTTTCACAACTCAACAAAGCAAATACACCACTTTTTTTTTTTTTTTAATGTCTCACACTTGGTCAAAAAAAAGAAAAAGAAAAAAGAAGTAAAAATAATGAAAAGACTATGTAAAATTGCTCTTCCCACCCCCAAAACTCTCCACTCCCCACTCCCCTGGAGACTAAAAGGGAAATATCATCATTTTATTTTGAACTATCATTTTCAGCTCCAGTGGGTGGGTGGAGGTGGGTGAGAACTGAATTTCTAATTTCTCTCCATCAAAAATGAGCGTGTGTATCAGGAACTGACAATGTCTGTTACCTGTGTCTTCTTGTCGGATGTGTTTGGGGAAAGAGGAGGGAGGGAGGCGGAACAGGTTCATCCTTTTCTCTAGATTTTTAACTAGAAATTTTCTAGAAGTGTTCAGTTTGTTTTGGGTTGTTTGGGTTTTTGGGCTTTTTTTTTTATCACATGTATTTTTCATGTATATTTCTATTTGGTGCTGTCAGGGTTAGGAGGAACTAGGAGTTGCAAAAACAAAACAAAAAAGGGCAAAGTGACTTTCCAGTGTTCTGTAAAAAGGTGTTATTTTTATTTTTCCATTTAGGCTTCTCTACTGTTAGACCTTTCTACGTTTACTCTTTTGCCACAGAATCTTCCAGGTTTGTTCTTGGTGCTTGAATGCCACGGATGGGTGTGGAGACCCAGTTACTGACTTGTGACCAGCATCCCTCCAAATACCACACTCTGCCATCATTTCTTCAGCACTAAGCATCCCATAGAAAGGGATTTCCAGTCTCAGCCTTCAGCCCTCCTGAAGCTTTGTCAGCACTTTGCTGACAGCCAGGTCAGGCTCCACAGCCACTGCTTCAGCCAAATGCTTCCCCCAAACCTGCTTCTCCTGTTTTGCTCTCCACAGTTGCCCATCTGTGTAAAAGTATTTCAATAGCTCATTGGTAGCACACAGCATGAATGTTGCATTAATACACATTGTTTAAATCTGTAGGCCCTAGCCCTAAAAGATCAAGGAGGGAAGAAAATTGCTGTACAAAAAGGTGAAATATAGGTTGGAAAAAGAAGTCTTCAAAGTTTTGCTCTTTTTGCCATTCTCTCAAGTGACTCTAATTTTCGTCTTTGGCCAGTTTTGATGGGACTGGCTCCAGCCCCAACAAAATTTGGGTTGAGGGAAGATTTCCTTGATCTGTTTGAGATGTTAATTTTTGCATTCCCATTTTGCCTTTTCCTACCCACCCCCAGGAATCCCCATCCCAATCTTCTCTCAGAAGCTCTCTGTGGCAGTTGGTGGTGGGGAGATAATCAGGACTAGTGACATTTGGTGTTTAATCCTCCCCAAGGCCTTCCTCTGAGCTTCAGTGTCCAGTAGCAGTGGAGAACATTTGTTATCTCCCGAGCTTGGGGCCCAAGCAGGAAATAAGTAATTTTTAAGAGACAGACGTGAATTTGTTGTTGACATCTGTTCTGGTTTTAATGAGGAGAATTAGAAAGAAGGAAGACTGGTTTGAGATGGAATTAAATTTACCTTTTCTCCAGCACAAGACCCCATTAGAAGTCCTTCCAAAGACACCCATGAGCCTTTAGTAAAGTAAAAGGAAAGTATTGATACATCAATAAAAATCCAAGGAGCAGTTAAACACTAGTCCCCTTGCCACCCCAATCTCCTGCCTAGGTTAGTCAGTAATTCCTCCTGACTGAAATGAGCAGTTTTCTTCTCTGGTGAATCACAGATATAATTTTTCCCCCTTGACTCACTCACTTCTTTGAAATGCAGGTCTTTCTCTAACTTCTTCACAGAGGTCCTTCTATAACAGTTTCTATGTAATAAAGAGTGACCGAGGAGCGAGATTGATGTCTGATGTGAAAATTCAATCACTGCCTTCGATGATCTATTAAATCAGCCTGTGATGTCTCCTGATCTGCCTCTTACTGGAAAGAGCCCTTGCAGCAGTGGAATTGCTTGCTGCCTCCATTAGTTTGTAAATAACCTGTACATTTGGAGGTCAGTTTGGCATGATGGTCTCTGGCTCAGCAGGTGTCCTGCACTGTTAAGCCCATTTGATTTTTGATTTTTGAAGGCTCTAAGTCAGAAAGAATAATTGATAGAAGACTTTAAAATAAAGTTTCTTTCCACTTTTTTGTCCTTCCAAATGGGAAGTCTGGCAGTGGAACAGAGTCCCTGTCCTATCCTTGCAGCTTCACTTGCCTTTTTTGATGTTTCTCTTGCTCATTTTTTTTCTCTAGAATGAGGCTTTTTTTTTTTCAATGTAAAAAATTGTCATCCAGAGATATTCTACTGAGTTTTACTCATAACTGTGAGGTAAATGCCTTTGGGTAGCAACTATGGAACAGATACCTTTCTGGTGCTGATGAGCTTGACAGCAAGAAATATGTTGTTCTGTGCTGAGTTTTCCCCCTTTCCACAAGATAAATTCCTGCTTTACTTCAGTGTCACATTTACTCCAGTCTTCCACCTCTAAGAGATGTTTGGACTTAGCTTTTTAGTTAGTGAGTGTCATTTGGGGTCTATTTGGAAGGCTCTCATTTTACCTTGTGAGTTCAGCTGCTGAGAGAGCCTTGCCTTGCCTTTGTTGCCACATGATGCAGAGTGAACAGGTAGGAAGGTGTTTCCTGCATTGCTGGTTATCCATGGTTTGCATGTAGGGGCAGCCTGAACCCAGAAGAGTTATTCAGTGAGGCACAATGCTGTGTGTGTGGGCCAAACCACGTCCACCAGGAATGCAGCCACTTGGGTCTCTGGGATATTCTTGTGTCTGGGGAGAGAGAAGTGTTAGGAGAATTATTCTGCATGGAAAAGCTGTGGATCCAGCTGGTTTTAGAAGCTTCAGACCCACTGAGGCTCCACACACAGCCAACACCTGGAGGCATAAAGAGTCTGTCTGGCATAACCCAACCTGTCTCCCATTACTTCTAATAGTAGAACATGGACTGTAGTTCAATTTCCATGAGGATTCATAGACATTGGGTACCCTTGTCACCCGTTAGGGAGGAAAGGTTTTTCTTCCATGGCAATCACAACTGTATTTAGCTCTCATTAAATTAGCATGGCAACAGAGGTGATACCACTGATATGCTGCCCCGTGGTAGACAGATGAAAGGCCCTATTGCAAATACATTAAATCTCCCAAACAATTTTACTTGCAGTAACTGCTTCTGTGCTCCATTCCTGGATCTTGAGGAGAAGTCACCATTCACATTGGATAAGGATGTTTGTTTGTGAAATGGATTTGGTTGGGGTTTTTTTGGCTGAGAATTTAATTATCAAACTCATTGTGCTCAGTTAAAGTGTGAATTCAGGTTCTCAGAGGCCAGTGTCCTGACTCACAGGGCCATCTCTTCTCTGCAAATAGCTGTTGATGAAAATTCCACAACAAAATCTGTCTTCAAAGAAATGTAGTTTTCAACTTGTATTGATACATTTAGCTTGTCAAGTAAATAGGTTGTAGTGAATGAAAAATAGTTAGAGGCTGTTTTTTAGTGGCTGTGTTGTGCCATCAGAAATAACTTCCTTTCTGCTTGTGATGTTTCCTGAAAAACTACTAGAAATATGGAAACCCCCATGATATTAATCCTGAAGGTCTGAAAATGGCCGTACTGCAAAAGGAAAATGGTAAACTTTTAGGATTCTCCATGTGGTTCAAAAAGCCCTTTGCCTATACAGTACTGGGTTTATTTATTCTTTCTGAACCAAACATTGATAAGATTAATTTTTAAACTATGCATTATGGATTTGCATCAGTGCATGTAGGACAGAATTTGCTCTGCTATTTTTCCCACCCTCCAGCTTTCACTAGGTTGCCAATTAGGGCTAATTATAAGGGGCTGACTCACTGCTCCATTACAGCTCAGGTCTGTGCCACTGTGGCTGCCATTGGAATGAATCAGTCTGTGTGGCTGCCTCAGCCTTGCCCTTTTCCTCCTGCCTCCCACCCAGCTATTTTTTCTTCATTTTTAGATGCCACATGCCTGCCTTCACTCCTTCTACCTGAGTCACCTGCCACAGGTGGTGTGGCTCACCACAGCTCTCTACCCATGGTCTCCTCTATTTGGTTTCATTTTGCCAAATAGTCCTTTTCCCTGTTAATGCTGCCCACGTCACTTTGCAGGAATTCAGCATTTCACTGCTTTATCTGAGTTGCTCTTGTTTGGCTATCATAAAGATAATTTTTCAGGCTCTAGGAGAGAGCTGTGCTGGTGGTAGGATGGAAATTACCCAGCTTGGGTCAGTCCTACTGAACCCCCGTCACAGAGTAAAACAGAGAAGTCTCACAGTGGGAAGCTGAAAACTTTTCTTATTTCACCCTCAGTCTTTCAGCATATTTCAAAGAACCCTGCCTTGCATAGCATCCTCTCATGTTTCCTTTTGATATTCTCACTTCCCGCCTCATATTTTATTCTACCTTCATATCAAGGCTGTGTGTGGTGTCAGCTCATTCTGAGCTGTCACCACAGTAGCTGGAGAGCTGACACCACAGGCCAGTGTTTGCTGGTTTGATTGTGGGTTTTAGGTCACAGAGGTATGTTAGCAGTATTGGGTAGTAGGCCTGGTGCCTTTTCTGAGGTGTAGAACCTTAAGGAAGCTTCTCAGGTGGGATCAAGGTGTCTTCAGGATGGCAGAAGAAAGGGGCAGGACATAGTGCCTCTCTGCCTTGGCTTTTCTGGGGGCTGATTCTTAGGGTTGCAAAGTGGAGCTGCTCATGGTTTCTTTGGCACAGCCAAAACAGGAAAACATTTTATTTCAGTAGTATAAACACAGGGCAAGAGGAGAGCGCAGAAAGCAGCATGAAAGTGACTTTGTATCACCCACCTACCACCACAGAAAGCACCCAGTGTTATATTCTCATCCAGACTCTCAAATTAGAGTGGAAATGGCATTCAGCCTCTTGTAATACACATCCTGTTGTGGCCTACTTCAGCTGGACTACTGTAGGACTTGTTATTCATCTTGGACAAGGTGTAATTCATAACATCAACCCCTTCTCGGCTACTGCACAACAGGCCTTCTCCTTCACAATCCAAACCATATTTCAACATAAAAAGTGTGGCTGGTGCACTTCTCCTTCCAATTTGCTATTTTGCACAAATGCTCCCAGATGTTGAAAAACACATTATTTTCTTGTGATAGCAGTGGCAACTGCCTAATGAGGGAAAAAAGTAATTTTAAGAGGGCATGGAATGCATTTTTAGGTGGGTAACTATGATCAGGCAGCTCTTTGCAAACAAACAGCTGATGCTCGCAAGACACACATGGTTTGTGGCACACCTCTGGAGAATCTGTGTGCTGCAGTTTGCCACCCTGTACAGTAGTGTCTCAGCTGGAATTCAGTGGTTTTGGGAGACTCACTGAAAAGCCAGAAACAGAAGCAATATTCACTCCAGCACTGAGAAGTGGAGCACTGCAGTGCAAAGGGAGTCCCCAGGCCAGAGTCAGAAATGCAATGACTGCTATTCTTAACCACTTTAACTCAGCAAGATCCAAGGGCCAGACTTCAAGAGAAATCCCTGCTCTGACGGGTCTGATTCTCTTTTGTATTGGTCTGGTCTGAAAAAGAACCAGCTGTTTTCAGCTGGATGTAGCTAAAATAGTCATGAGAAGAGTACTGAAAAACCTTGCTCTTCTAATTGCACTGATGTATCGATGCTGACTGTATACTGAAAACTCCCTAATAGTCCATCTAACAATAATTCCAGGTATGGAAAACCACAGACCAAATTAGTTTCCAATGTCAAAAGCAAACATGCTACAGAACTGGCTTGGGTGCTTTGACCAAACTTGTTGGTCTGTCCTGCCCAGTACCGGTTACTCAGGAATGAGCCAGTACTTGGAGCTGAACAGACCCAGCAAAACAGGAAGGAGCTTGATGGATATCCCACCACTGGGCAGGACTTCCAGGAACAGCTGGGCTGGAAGAGTGGCCTAGAAAGGGCATAGTGGATCTTGGGAAAGCAGTTAAAGCTGTTCTCATCCAGCAGGATGAACTTCTGTGCTTAAACATTTCTTGGCTGCTCCACCAGCAGATGTGTTCTCCATGTGTCAAGGGAAATCTAGGGTGGATATCAGGAAAAGGTTTTCATGCAAAGGGTGATAAAGTACTGGAATGGTCTGCCTGGGGAGGTGATGGAGTCACCATCCCTGGATGTGTTTAGAAAAAGACTGGATATGGCACTTGGTGCTGTGGTTTAGTTTAGGTGTTAGGGAACGGGTTGGACTTAATTGTCTTGAAGGTGTCTTCCAACCTTGTGATTCATGGAAAAGGAAGGTACTCTGCACAACTGACAGAGCAGCATGTAGCAGTGTGTCAACTTTGAGCTGTGTAGGTAACAAATGGATGATGAGAACACACGCTCAGATTCTTGGTCTGGAAGTGGACTGGAAGTGTTTGAGTCGTGGCTACGCCTCCTGCCTGGATCTAGACAGAGCAAACTCACATCTCTGCTCTGCTGTCTGGTTTGTTCACAAACCACGTAATCTACTTGCAAGTAATTAAAAGGCTGCAACTCCTGCCTCAGTTGTATGGAGTGGTTAGGGCATTTCCACAACGTTGGTTCCTTCTGTGAGAAGGGAACACTGGGTACCAGGGATCCTGACATTCATGCATGAAGGTGAGGGAATTCCTATTCTTTGCAAAAAATAAATGATGGCATGTGTGGGCATAATATATGACTATTCAGCAATTGAAAAATTGCTGATTTATAACTTACTCTCTTGCAGTTGTGTACAAGAATAATTTCAATTTGCATTTTAGGCAGTTTACAAAGTGCAGGACCAACCACTTATATGCTGTGTTTTTCCCTGAGCAAGTCACTGTAACTAACCAGATTATCATTTAGTGATAAAATGTATTTACATAACTGGAAAACCAAGGTAGCTGTAAATGTGTTAATGTTTTATGAGAGCTAGGACATACCAGATCTTTTCAGAATTATCTAAAGAAAATCACAGATCTGGTCTTTGGAGTTGGGTTCATCCTAATAAGATACAGCAGGATGACTTCAATGAGACTTTTGAGAGCAATTTCACAATCAGAGGCCTCAATCTCTGAAGACCTAAACTGAAATGATAAAAGCAATTGTTTTAATGCCCCCACAGGGTGTGATGCTGTTATGCTAATTTGCACCACAACGCCAAAGACCCTGCTTTAATAACCATAATGTCTTCGTTAGACCACTGGCTTAGTAGCTGCCTTTTAAGATATAGTGGATGAATGAGGGATTTGGGAGCAAGTAAAGCAAATTAGCTTGGTCAGCGTATCCTTGAATGGTTATCACGTCTCTTTGCTCTCTCAGCTGCAGAGGTGGGGGAACTTGGAAGACAAGGAATAGTCAAAATAACAAATTGAGTGCTACTTACTTCCTTTACAAACTCCTTTTGTCATGCTGTCAGTGACAGAAGACTGATTTATTCCCTTACCTGTTAAACTCCAGGCAATATAATCATCACCATAGTCATGACATGTCAACGCCATCTTTATTTTTCATCACTAGTAGCAAGGAGACCATTGTCACTGACACCAACATCTTTCTGGTTTTCTTCTGCTTCTCCTAGCACATTGTGTTTGAAAGGCAGAACATGGTGTCAGGGTGCCAGAGGAATTTGGGCTAGAGATCCCAGAGATTATTCCACTCTGCTTCTGGGAGCATTGAGTCCCAGTTGCAATCACAGCAGAGATTATGGTGACATTGGTGAAAAAAGAGGCATTTTTTACTTTGTTGAGACTGCTGTAGATGGTCTGGAATCAAATGGGAACCCTAAACATTGTGTATTTTGGTGTCCTCCTGATTTTCTTCCATTGCACGCTATACAATGCATGGATAGGTGTACCCAGTTTTTCCTCTGCCCAATCTCTCCAACTACTTCTGTAGAGGGTGGGCTGGCAAGTTTTTGCAACCAAATTACTAGGATAGAGATAAGTTCCTGGCTTGTAGGTACTTCCACCTCATATTTTAGGCACAAGAAATGTAATAAAAAGGGAAGGACGATGGTCCATAGCCACCAAGTGCAGTTCAGAGCTATCTGGAATAGCTAGGGTTAGGATAAAGCCTGGCTACTTCAAATGTATTTAACATATCTGGAGGAGTTCATGGCAAGTTTCTCAGCTGTGCATGTGCTGTGCATGCCTCTGAAAGCCTGGGTGTCCTTTAATACTCCCTTATTACATCATGAGCTAGTTTTTGGCCTCTTTGATGGACATGTCTGGACCAAGTCTTTAAAATACAGGAAGACATGGAGCACTGTGGTGTGGATGTTGTTTATTTAGATTTCTGGAAGTGGAAGTGATTTCTTTTACTTCTGGTTTGTTTCAGTCTTTTTTTGATGATCACTTAAAATACCCTGCACTAATTGGTCTCAGTTCCTTTGCAAATATACTGATGCTGGCAACACTGAAGTGCAAATTGCACTGTGTAGCATTCCTGCTGGCACTTTGAGCAGTACAACCATCCACTGAATGGTCTGGGCAGGGAGAGAGCCCATAAACTTTGGTGTTGGCATTGCCAGCTGAGAGTACAAACACATTGGCATTGCAAAGCTTATAATGCTGACATCTGAGAGTCACTGGAAAAAGGCCTGAATCACATCTCTGCTGGCCAGGCAGCACTGCCTTGTGTGCAGGCAGAACCAGCCACGCTCACACCTGCCCTGCCAGATGTTTGCATGTCTTGCTCTGCCCTGAAGTTCTGCAGTCAGCCTGGGCTCTCTGCTCCCATGGTGAGCTCCCACTGGAGACAGTTTCCTGAGGTCTCACCTGTGTCTTGCTCCCTACAATAAACTTATACTTGTTTCTTGACCTGTTCCCTGTGAGCAAGGAGAGCTGCTTATTGCTTGCCTTTCCACAGTTTCCTTTCATACATCTCAAGACTGCTGTACCTCTTCTCAGCTTCCTGTAGACTAAGTACCCTGAATTCCCCTCAAACTCTGACCCCCTTGGACAGGTTTTTCAGGTGTTTCATCACCACTGCTGCTTTCCTGTGTTACCTGTCTATGCACATGGTGAACTTCTCTGTCTAAGGCTGTTAGCACAGTGCTTTTTAGCAGCATTATCTCATTTGAAATAAAAGATGTGAGGAAAGCAACAGCCTGACCCACAGCATCTGTCTGCTTCTGTTGAAGGCGTGAGGGTCATTACTGTCATTAATGAATATTGGTTTTAACCCAGATTGCATCAGTCCCTCCTTGCTCACAGTGTTAATCATCAGAACAGGAGATAAACAAGGTCTCAAGTGAATAAGCTTTTTGGCTCTGTTCATGTGGACTCCTGGGAGATGATGATTTACCTTCTATACGATATTGAGAACTGGGATCTGTGACAGATGAAATAACATGAACAACAAAAGGATGCATTTGTAATTGCATAGTTGCCTCCTATATTAATGCATTGGAGATTTCTGAGCCACATGGTCAGAAGTAAAGAAAGCAAATCTTAGTAGCAGGGCCACGAGGTATATAAAGCTAATTAGTTTATAAAGGGGAGTGAAGGCTTCAAAACCAGAACCCAGAATAAGACAGTGGGGATTTGGACCTTAACTAGGCTGTTGGTTTTTCCTTTGTCTCCTTGGCAAATGTTTCCTGTTATTTGAGGTTGTGACTCCATAGCTTACTGCAAACAGCAGTGTTAATAAAAGGTGCTCCAATGTTCCTTTGCAGAGAATAAACCTTTGCTGGAATTTGTCTGAGTGTGACCTGTGGCAGGCTGTCCCTTGTCAGCCATATGGTACAGTTAGGAAGTGTTGTTATTTTGGAATTACCTAGGGAAAAGCTACATGAAAGCTACATGATTTAGGACAAGAGAATAGTGTTAGGGTAAAAGCTGGAGTAGGAATTCACTTAGAATTCAGGCTGCTTTAACAAAAGATTGCTTTCATACAGAAGGGTGCTGTGCCATGCTCTGTGCATGTGGGGAAGCAGGGAGCAAGAGCTTGACTCGTGGAGAGAAATAAATAGAGGAGGAAATGGAATTGGCACTCAGTGCCAGTTGTATTTCTGTTGCAACCTTCTGTTTTGCACTCAGAGGATTTCACAGTAGACAGGAATGTGGCCCACATGACATACAATAGCCACTAATGGAAAGAGAGAAAAGAGGAAAGACTTGTTTCCCATTGTGAAAAGTGGGAATGGTAAACTTACCATCTCAGAAAGGGATTCAGTCTGTGAAATGGTTCATTTGCAGGACAGATTTGACTCCTTACATGCATGGCTGATTTCTGCCCCCTCATTAACCTGCTTTGCATGGACATATATGTAGTGTTGGTGATAATGGTTGCATCCCAGGAAGCTATAGGTTGTTTGGGAGGGGTACTCTGTGCTCACCCATGAAGATTTTTACGGATCAGGAAGGTCCTCCTTATGTGGTATAAGCTCATTGCTTTTTCTCATGGGTTCAGCTCTGGTTTGTGAGGAGGTGGGAGCTGTCAATATCCAGTTCAAAAGGCACTATGGCAGGGAGCTGTGCCATAGAGCCCACATTGCTGCTCTGACAAGTTTGCTCACATTATCTGCTGCTCTGGTAGCAAATAGAAGTGGCTTAGAGGCAGAATCCCTTGGGTGAGCATGGGTAGATTCAGTCTGATCAATTTTTTATGTGTGGAAGTGCTAGGAGATCAATGCAGGGTACATGAGGCCAAGCTCCTCCATCATGGGAAATCTGAAGGACCTCTGGTTTCCTGGACATGCTCACCCATGTGTTGTAGCTGTCTCCCCTGACCTTCACCTTCCAAGAACTTTTGCTCTCATCCTGGCAGATGCAAGGAAGGCCAAAGCATTATTCTAATTTTGTTTCTATTTTTTTTATCTCCTTCTCCCTTCTCTTCCCCAGGGTTAAGAAGAGAACAGAAGACATTTAAGAGATGGCTACTAACTAATTTGTGTATTGTGTTCCTAAAATCCCTTCCTATTTCCTGGCTTGATTACTTATGGGAGTCTTTTCCATTACTTAACAGCTATGCCTTGAAGAGAGTTCAGAGAAGCTTTACTCAGTTTGTTTAACATGGAAATAAATTGAAGTGACCTGCCAGATTATTTTTGAAACAAGACAATATTTTAAAATAAAATGTTTCCTAGCTCCTTTTTTCCTGGTGCTTTCTTTCTCCTCTGCAGTTTACCAGTTCTTGATATCATCTCTTCTTTCCTGATTTTTCATAGGCATGTGAGAGAGCCCCAAGTACTCAGTGTTTTTATTTTCATTTGAAGGCCTCTATAAAATTGCATGTTACAATATATGCTGTTGCCCTTGTGGAACTGTTTATAACCTACTTTATGGACCTTAACACCATCCAGTCCACTTGTTCCTTTAGATAGGTGTTGAAATTAAACTGCCTGCAAAGGGTTTTTATTTTTGAAGCTTTTTAGGGGAGAGCTTGTTTATTTTTTGAATTTGCCTAATTTTTGTTTTGCTGTTTCTTTTCCTTCACATTTGGGTGGTGTAAAGCAGTTGCTCTATTCCTCCAGGTGTCCAGCTTTCAGTGGCATCCAGGGGAAGGTGGAACAGAGAGGGACAGCAAGATAAGTCAGAGGAGAATGTATGATTCTTGTTTTGTTTGTATAGCAAGGTATTGTCTGTGAAAAGTCAGTAGCCCTGTACCCACTGGGAATGATGTGCAAGCTCCTCAGTGCATGAGACAGCTCCTATCACCCTGTTCAGTGGGCACTGAACACCATGGGGGCTCCAGCTCATCACACACTGCAAGCCAAACTGAAGCTCTCTGGGTCCCAGCTAGGCTAGAGATGTCTCTGTAATGACTTCTTCAGGATGTGTAATGGATGGGAGTGAAATCTGCTTAACTCCTCAGCTCCTGGGGATGTCCCTAATCTTCTTGTTGTCTGCTGTCTTTTGAGCTGGTTTGCATCATGTGGGTCTAGAAGTGTTGCTGTTGTTCTTGCTGCTGCCTGGGCTGGGAAATCATCCCTAGTTTATTGCAATCTAAACAGGAGGCAATACCTTCAAAGTCCTTTAAAAATGGACTCCTGTTTCTCTTCAAGTCCCTAACAAGGTATGAGAGGCTCCAGTGGTTTTTACTAGGTTTTTCTTTCCTCAAATATATCTGAAGAGCGGGTTGCAAATTTTTATTTCAAAACAGGAGGGATTTTTTCTGAGTTCCAAGGTTAGACAAGAGCACTCTTGGATGTTGAAACACTGGGATAAGAGTAAGACAGTTGGATTTTGCTCCAGACTTTGCCCATGTTTTGTTCTTAAATGCATCGTTTGTCCTTTAGACAGGCAAAGCTCAATGCTGCAGTATGTAACAGGAATTTAGCTGCATTGAATACTCACTTATACTGTAGCCAGGTTTAGTGCTGCCTTGTAATTTTCTGATCTGCCAGCTGGGGATAAGAGTACTTGCCCATTAGTGGAGAAATGCTCCAGTTTACCAGCCCAAGAATTAGAAATCAGAAGCCAGTCATGCAATAAGTGAATTTACATAAGAAGCAAGACTTTTTTTCCCCCTCAAGTGGGAACTTTTTCAATTACTTTCATATTTCTGAATCATAAGACTTGGTTTTTGCCAGCTGCTGCTCAATTATATGGCTATGGATCTTGCACATCATTTGACTTCTGAGAGTTAGGGCTTCACATAAAATAGAGTAGGACAAGTAAAGTTGAGAGACTTATGGTAAAATCAAGAGAGGTGATAACCCTGGTGTTATAGAGACAGAGTTTCATTTGTAAGTGTTTGTGAAATGTTTCTTGAGCCTTGTATGGTATGAGCTATGGAAGGCAGCATTTTTGTGCCATGTGCATCACCAAACAATGCATCACGTGTCTCTTCAAAGTGTGTGTGAAGTGAAAGCGTGGGACAGGGAAGATTTCCCTCTCCATTCACTAATGATCCCTGAGCAGGTGCTTGTCTTCTAGGCTGCACATACACTGCTTTGTTGACAGAATAACTCTGTGTTCTGCTGTGTGTTTTATTCGGTAAATGCAAAAAGAGAGAAGATTTCTTTAAAAAATGAGAAATGTGTCAGAAATAAATAGTCTTTTTTGCTGTCTCAAGTATTATATGTATATTTGAATCCAAGATATGTAATGTGATTTTCACCACTGTAGCGCTCCAAAGGTGCAGAATGTAACCTGGGATGTATCTCCTCAGCTTCCACTACCACCAGTGAGATTTACAGAATTAAAACTGAGTATTCCCTGACCCGTAAGATCTGAATCTTCACTCACAGTGAGGCTATTTCCTGTAATGTTTAATGTGAAAAAACTTCCTGAGATGCCTTGCTCATTTAATGACTGAAGAATATTAGCTCCCACCTCCTGTATGTGAATTTCATGGGTGTCAAGGGGAGGCCTGTCTGTTATCTGCTGAGAAAAAGGATGTGTGGAAGAGCAATGAGCAACAGGCTTCAAAAGACTTTAGGTCAGGCCTTTCTTCTAGGCTGACCATTGCTGCAGTTCTAGACAGTTGTAGCCCTGCTAGTTTAAAATAGCCAGGTGGGATCTTAGCACAGCATCTGCTGGACATCAGTGTGAGCTGCAGAGCCCAGCCAAGAGGCTGAGTCAACGTTTTGTAGTTAACCTGCATTGAACCACTACAAAGGTAGCTGCTAGCATTGCCTATTAGATATACCCACACAAATATAGATATAACAGACTGTTAAAGAAGGAAATTGGCTTGTGTTGATGTGCACAGGTGGCTTCTGATAATTCCTTAGATGACTGTACATTGGAATGTGGTATCAGCAGAGAAGATAAATCTCTTTTCCTCCATTCTTTTAAATGAGGAGCTCCAGGCAGTTCCCCCTCCCCTCTCATACCCTTCTCTGTTCATTTTCGTGCCAGGTCATTTCTTGCCAAAAATCCCATCTGCTCATCAGTGGCATTCCAGAGCAGGAGGTGCTCTGGGGACTTGATGCTGATTAATAGCATCATTCATGAGCCTGTGTATGAAAGGAGGAGGAGAGGGAGATGGTGCCAACCAGAGCTGAACTAGCAAGAGCTTGGAGGTTCCTCTCTAAGGTGCGGTGATCACCGCATGTCCCTTCCTTAGATATATTTCCCTTCCCAATATATTTCACTGTTGTTTCCTCAAATACAGTCTTCGGTAAAGTTTAAATGTTCATGTGGAAGCAAGGGAGCGTTTGCCTGGGTCAGTCAGAATTAGAGCAGCTTCCATGGATATCACTCTGTTATTTATTCTGCTAATTTTTATCCCATTGTTCCTAAATATTTGCTTAAGTATACATGGTAGAAAAAAATCATGCAGATAGATTGTATCCCATCTGGAGAATTTCACTTGTCCTCCACCACTAACTGCTTGCCTTTTGCAGTTCCTATGCATTTTTTAGGTGGGCAAAGTGTGTGTAGAGCATTTTGAGGTCTGTCTCCCACAGTAAGAGTCATAGAATGGTTTGGGCTGGAGGGGATCTTAAAAATCAACTAATTCCAACACCTTTGCTGTGGGCTGGGACACCTTTCACTAGGGTTGCTGAGGCCCCCAGCCAGCCTGGCCTTGAGCACTTCCAGGGAAGAAGCATCCCCAAGTTTTTTGGACAACACATTTCAGTGCCTCACCACCCTCACAGTAAAAAATTTCTTCCTGATAATCTAATCTAAATATCTCCTCTTTAAGTTTAGCCATAATCATGATATTGTGCAGTGGGCTCCAGGACTTCTCTGTGATCCAGCTGTACAAAGGACAGCTTGTGCACATATCTTTTTAATTTTTCTATTTAGCTGTCCTATTTAGCCTTTTCAGCTTTCCCTATAAAATAAATAATATTAGATAATAGTCCTTTCTTTTCCTTAATAATTCTGTTGAAAAGCCCCAAATTACCTAATTTCCAGAGGGTGAGATTCTCTATAACTGAGAATAAAAGCCTTGTCAGTCTATTAGCCTGTTTTCTATCTATGCCTTTTTCCCATCTCTGCTGCACTTTCTGTGTCATCCCTTCCCTTTCTGTCTCCTCACATTCCTCCCCCTGATCTGAATGAGGGGTGGGGAGAGGTCTTGTTCAGCCATGTGTGCCAAGAGGCTTGGGAAGATGGCCCACCACCAGTGGTTTTTATTGGAAGGAGAAGTACAGTGGGAAATAGAGTCAAAGGGGTTTTGGTCTACTCAACCTCTCCACTGACAACAGCTTTGAGGAGCATCACCCTTCATCTTAAAATGGACAGAGAAAAGGTAAAATGGGGGGGAAATTTGCCACAAAACACTAAATTTGATACACACAAAAATTGATTTGTCTCCTTTCACCCAGCAATGATCCAGCCTAAATACTATCTCTTTTTTCCTCTTCCTACTCATACTTGCTAATAGGTGGGGCCTGGTTTGGGTTTTCTTTTCAGAAGTCCATATTAAGTAGTGAAATCACTGCTATTGCTTGTATTATCCACTTCCTCTGAAATGCATACTAGGTTAAATACAGCATAAATTGAAATAAATGTATTTAGGTTGTATTAGGAGCAGCTGAGGGCACTCAGGTTGTTTAGCCTGGAGAAAAGGAGGCTCAGGGAAAACCTTTTTGGTCTCTACAGCTGCCTGAAAGGAGGGTGTAGTGAGGGTGAGGAGGATGAGGATTGGTCTCTTCTCCTAAGTAACAAGTGTTAGGACAAGAGGAAATTGCCTCAAGTTGCACCATGGGAGGTTTAGATTGGATATTAGGAAAAATGTATTCACTCAAAGAGTTGTCAAGCACTTGAACAGACTGTCCAGCGAAGTGTGGAACTCTCAAGGTATTAAAAGCTGTGTAGATGTGGCACTGAGGGACATGATCAGGTGGTGGACTTGTCAGTGCTGGGTTCATGGTTGAACTTGATGATCTCAGAGATCTTTTCTGACTCAAACTATTCTGTGATTCTAGGTGTGATTCTTGGCTTTAGTGCATGCCCCCTACTTCTGAGGCAAATCTTTAATGTGCCATCTTTATTCCTTCCTTTGGGAAGGACAGACACTGCATTTCCTTCAAACCCAGGTTCCTCCTAATCACGAATAACATTTCCTGTTTAAACTTATTAACACTGAATTAAAAGAAAGAAATTCCAGAAGAATCTTCCAAATGTTAATAGTAACTTGTAAGATTTCATGTTAACTTAATAGATTTTATGTGGCCATCGAGCAGAGGCATCCTCACTCTCAAATAGTGTATTTTTTGTTATTTTCTAAAGCCTCTCCAGAGAAAATTCTTTTGTCAGGAAAAAATGTGAGAAGATAATAGTCACAGGATGAGACTAATATACAATTACAGAAAAGTCCTATGTCTTCGATCATGAAGGCTAAGGTAGGAATAGCATATAGTCCTACACACTAACTTGCATTAGAAAATGGAAACTACCTTCTCATTAGGGTAAATTCAGATTTCCAGAATTCCTTATAAATCATATAAGAGACTGCTCCTCAATTCCAGGTTGACCAGGGCCAAAGAAGAAAATGAACTCTAGGACTGAGGGTCTGTTGTTGGGATGCCCTAATCTCAGCTCAAAAGTCACAATGTTTTCACTTGTCAGAGACCAGTGAAAAGGCAGCATCGGTTACAGACTAAGCATGGGAACCAAATCAAAAACATTCCTGGACAAAGGGTTCTATTGATTTACTAGCTCACAGGCTATTTTGAAGCTGCTTTACACAAGTGCAGTAAAAAAAAAAAAAAAAAAAAAAAAAAACAACAAAAACCAGAAAACAAACAAAAAAGCAAAGCCCATTAAAAATCCAGAAAAGTAAAAAAATGCTCTATACTATAGATTCCATTTTATATCCTTTTTTGTCTATGAAAGCATTCTGGAAATTGCTTGCTTTTCTTTCTGTAGATACATTTTTTATTTCACAAGAGGTTTGATTCTTAACACCCCAGGTACTGTGCAGCAAATACTCTGTAGACCAAAACAGCTGAAAGAGTTTTGAGCTCTCCTCCCAGCCATCCTCAAGCCAGGATCTGGAGTTTTGGATGTGGTAGGCTGCAAACATTTTGTACATATCCAGAAGTCTTGGTTCAGTCAGTATGCAGTTATGCTGTTTCTGAGTCAGAGTCAAGATTTTTAACACCACATTACTTCTGTAGTGTATTGGGTCCCTTAATTCCAAAAAACAAGTGAAAATCCTGGGTGCTGGTTGGGGACTAAGCTGTTGCAGGGCTTGCAAGGGTCTTCAGGGTGAGAGAGAGGCAAGAATGTTGACTTCATGTTCAGAAGGTTTGATTTATTATTTTATTATATATATTACATTATGACTACACTAAAAGAATAGAGAGAAGGTTCTCAGAAGGCTAGCTAAGCTAAGAATAGAAAAGGAATGAATAATAAAGTTCTGTGTCCAGGCAGAAAGCGAGAACAGCTCTGCTGTTCAGTCTGGTCAGTAAATCCAAACATCCACAGGAGACCAATCATGGATCCAGCTGTTGCATTCCATAGCAGCAGATAACCATTGTTTACATTTTGTTGCTGAGGCCTCTCAGCTTCTCAGAAGGGAGAAAAATCCTAAAGAAAGGATTTTTCACAAAAGATGTCTGTGACACTAAGCAATCTATAAAACTCACCAATATTTCAATGGTCTGTGATGCCCTGCATATAGAAAGCTTTGCTTGTTCACAGAATTATTAGCCTATGCTGTATGTTTATGTTTGCGTCCTCCTTTCTTAATGTCATTGAAATTTCCATCTCCTACCTTTCATCCTTTCTCCTACGTGCTCCTTGTGTACCCTGCCTTGCAGAGAAGCTTTGAACAGGAACCTGAACAGATACTACCACTGGCTAAACAGCACTGCACTCCATGTTTGATGATTTAAAGCCCATGTCTTCATACAGAGTGGATAAACACACGACATGGCCAATTCCCACTAGCTGCAGAAGGCAGCACTGATTTTACCCCTCCAAAAGGCCCATGTATTTGCCAGTCTTGGCAAGAGGCAGTTTGCTGTGTACATCTCCACAGAGCTGAGCTGCCGCTGCCTCAGCAGCCAGACGCAGCAGCCTGTGTGTCCACATGCCCTCCCTTCTGGGGCTTGACAGGCTGTGCTGTCAGGAGATTCAATTATACTGGGCAGGGTGTGAGGGAAATAGCCCGAGACAGATTTCTCAGCTGCTGAGCGCTGTTCTGCGAGACGCGTTAGCGTTAATTCCCTGTTCCTTCACTCCGCTGTTCCCCACAGTGCAGCTCTGTGCCAAATGTAACAAAGTCAGCATTTTGGGGGTAACATGGCCAGAGCAGTAGCTGTGAAAGGCAAATCTCTTAGACTGGTCCCCAGCTCAGGAGAGGTGTTGGGGTTCTGCCTTCTAGAAATGCTGAGCAGTTGAAATGTGGGAGAAATCAATGGGAGCTCTTCAGCTTGTCTGAACTCTGGCCCTCCAGGTACTGCTGGTTCAGCAAAGGCTTTTTTTTTTTTTTCAGTGTGTCCACTAGTAAACAAGGTAGCTTTCTCATCTCCCCTGATTTTCCTCTACTTCCTACCATTCTTTTACCCTCATACTGACTTCTCTTTCTATTTTCTCCCGTCTCAGGTGTTTCATGTTACATAGCTTTACCTGTTTGAAAGTTAGGCTATTAATTTAGGCTCATTTTGAGGCTTTCTTGACAGCCACACCAAGACAAATATTTATTATGGGATAATTAATTCTTTGGAACTGTTCTCCCTGCTCTCTTCCTACTGATTAAAGCACCATACAGCAGGGTTGGACGAAACAACTACTGAATTTTGAGGGCAGTCTCTGCACATCCATCTCAAAGCCCATAGCACTGTGTAGGCCCAGTCAGATTTTTTAATTAGGTTCCCAAAGATGCTGAACCTCTGCTTCCAAGAGGGTTCTGGTTTTCATTCTGGTTCCCTTATTTCTGTGGGAGCTGAAATTGCCAGCCTACAGAATAGCATGTGATGCTGACAGCTCTATGGGGCTGACTGGCTGGGTTTCTAAGTAGGTTGGCTGACTCTTCTTATGGCTCTGTGGCTGCAGAGCTACCTAGAACATTATTTTCTGGGTGCAGGGGAATGGAACAGGAGAGGGAGTAAGCAAAACTGGCAAAACAGAAAAATAAGGAAAAAGGAAAAGAAGGAGAGTATAGAATGGGAAAGCCATTGGAAAGCGGCAGGATGAAGAAGGAAAAAAAGAGTAGTGAAGAAAAATCAGGATGGTAGGAATAAGAAAGATGAAAGTGGGATCAACAATCAGGGAAAAGGATGAGATGGAGGCAGTACATGAGGGAGACTGAAAGAGAGTGAGAACAGGAACCTGGCAGAGTACAAGAGAAATACATATTAAGAGTTAATTTTCTTCCCAGTGGAATAGTTCTGTTAGGAAAAAACAGTCATCTAACAGACAGCATGTCAGCTTGAAGTAGCATGCAAAAATTAATATTACACTGCATATGATTTGTTAAACTCCATCCCCTGGGGAACATACTCTGATGGAAACAAACTTTGTGTGTGTCAGAATGAGACTTTCTGTTTGCTGGTAAATTGTCCTGTCTTTGCATCACGTACCTGGCAGTGGCTCATAAGCTGACAAAAGCTCACGCTGGGGAGAAGCAGAGGTGAGAGGTCTTCTCTCTTATCATTCTTGTGTGCTGGGGAGGGAGGGAAGTGTAGGGGCAGAGGTGCAGTGAGGGAATTTGTGCAGATTAATGCTTCTAAGAGAAACATCTGTAAGGGACTGGTAAGAATAGAAGAAAGTGCATGAGAGAGAATAAAAGACATGAGATGGAGAAGAATAACCAGTGAACAGGGAGGGAAACATGTCCTCTTCCCTTCCTATCTTTTAATCTGTGAATCCCCGTCTGATGTTTATTTTACTTCTCTGGCATTTTATTATGTTCAGCTCCTTCTGTACTTTTCTTTTGCCTCTGTTTCCCTATGTTCTGCTTCAGCCAAGCGCCCTTTCCAAACCCTTTTTCCTAACATATCCTTTCTGCTATTTCCCAGGCTCTCTGACACATAACCAGTGTCTCCCTTTTGCTTTCATACTTCTCTTTCTTACCCATTTGTGATTTTTTTGTGGATTTATCTTTCCTGTCCAGAAGTTAGAGATTCTTGCTCTGGTGTTCTGCATTGCCAGTGTCCTACTGTTACATGTAAATGTCTATTTTTTTATATGTACACACTGACAATGATATAAATGTGTGTATACATATGTGTGTGTGTGTGTGTGTGTGTGTGTGTATGTACACACAATATTCTAAACAGAACTAGTTAGTTTGGTCATAAGACAAACCCTGGACATTATTCTTACTGTAGTTGACAAACTGCCTGCTTTGATGCAAGAATTCAGACTCAAAGACATGATTACATTTCTCCAGTGTCTTCTCACAATATTCTTCATACCCAGAGACAGCCCATGACGTGGCAGGATGGAGTCATGGGAATGGCTTGGTTTGCTTCACCACTAGCACCATGAGATAGGACTCCTCATTTCCAGCTGTCTCATGCTGATGAGTGCAATTCCAGTGGATATAGGGCAACAGGACACAGCAGTGCAATTTGTCATGATAAACCATACCAGCCTCAGACACTCACTGCAGCCCCACCCTCCCTCTTGCCCACTCCTCTTCATACTGCCCCCTCTTTGCCCTCACAGCTGACAACAGATAGATAACTCTGTTATCTCTGTTGTCAGGTGTGAGGGCAAACAAGACATCCTTTGAGCATGTGTGCCAAAGGTCTGCATGTCTCAGTGTCTTATACCTCGAATTCTATGTGTCAAAACTGCATATAAATAGCTTAATTTGGTTTTGAGTGATTGTATTTACTGGAGGTTGACAGAACTTGTTTCTAGGCATTTACAGTTCTCTGCTCCCTCTTGGGCCACTGTATTTTTGGGGGGCTTAGTACAGGTATGAAGCAAGACTATAAATACTGAATTTTTTCTACTCCAGTTTTCTAAGGAAACTGTTTACATACTAAAACTGAGAGAAAACATGAGTTAGAGTTACTTTTTCCTCTTAACTTAGTCTGAACCTTGTTGGCCAAATTGGTTAGAGGACCCCCTGCAGGAATCACTCCTTGAACAACAGCAGATATGTTTGGGAAAGTTGCTCTGAGATGTACATCCACAGTTGGCTAGGGTCCATTAGTTCCTCTAGATATGCCTGGCATCCTGCTGAGCTCTCTTCTGTGGGACAGATGTGCTCTCCCAGTAGCCCCATGGTTCCTGTTTCCCACTTACCTGCATGAGGTGGGACTACCCATAGTCTGAGCACCTTTCCAAAGGCCAGAGAGCTGTGAGGGTACAGGCTCAGACACAGGAGTAGCAGTCCTTCTCCTGTGCCTTCCCATTGTGCTCCTTGCTTGCCCAAAACAGAACAACCAAACTCAAGTTCTGTTATGATAGGGCAAGAAAGCTCAGTTTACCTCAGCCCTGAGTCATGGCAGGTTACAGAGGGTCAGGATTTGCACAGAAACAGCAGATTTTTTGGAAGGCCAGAAAGAGACCAGCAGAGATTTGCAGGCAGCATTCTTGCTGAAGTGAAGAATGCAGCAGCTTATAACATAGTCAGTCTACAAAGGGTGGGGAAAAAAGTTTCCATGTTCTGGGTTTGAAAATATCTGCTATTTGCATTTATGTTGCTCTCTTTTTGGTTCATTGAAAAGCCTCCTTTTGCAAAGCCAAGGACCTTAAGGCCAGAAGACACAAGACATTGTAATGGTGGGACCTTTTTATAGAACACAGGCTATTTAATTTTATTGACTTCCATTGTATGAAGGCTGATCATTTGTATTTGGTGAAAGCACATTTTCCAAAAAGGCATCAACTCTTGATGTGAGAAGTCTGAGAGATGGAGAAGTTACTGCTGCTCCTGGTAGTTTGTTCCAGTAGTTAAACACTTGCAGTGTAAGTTGTGCCTCATTTCTCATTTGAAGGTGTTTCATTTTCCCAGCTTGTATTCACCCATTTATCTATAGTTTGGCTTATCCACAGTGAACTTTAATCTTCCTCAAGGTCCCTCCTTTCCCAGTTGCAGCGTCTTGCTTTGTAGGTATCGTCTGCATTTCTTGGTCCTTAACATATTAATCTCTATTTGGCTGAATTAAAATGTAGTTTGAATAGGTATAATTTAGAAGGGATCCACTTTATTTAATATTTCTGCTTTTCTAGCAGTCTTTGCAAAGTTCACCTCAAGTATTTTGCATTTATTTCTACATTGGTGATGAGATGTAAAATCACGTTCTGTTTACTCATGATATATGCAGAACCTCACACCACATCCCCCTACTGAATGATGATTCTGTTCTTTGTTCCTTTTTGAGATTCCTCAGACAGTCCTCAATTCGTTGAATAGGTACTTTATTGTCAAGGTATTATACAATTTAAATCACAGTGCTATGAGATAATAAGTCACAAACTCTACAAAAGCCAGAATTTCTGTAGGGTATTCACTTACCTTCGTCAACAGAGTTTGTAATTTAATTAGAGTATGAAACTATTGCTTTAAAAATACTTTGTCCCCATAATTCTGTGTTTCTTGGCATGAATTTTATTGATACTATTTTATGTATTTAACACTGACTCAGCATTTCTGTGATCTTTCCTGGGAGTATTGTCAGGCAGAGAACCCTCCCTTCTTCCCTTGCCCTTTTTGTCTGTTGACTCAACATTAAGATTCCTCCAGTCCTATCAAATTCCTCAACATTCTACAGTGTATTAAAAATTAACATCATGGTGCTGAGGGATGTTTGTAAGCCAGTTTTTCAAGAATTGTGGCTATTGGCTGTTTAGGCTATAGAACTTGTCCCTGGTTCCCAATAGGTTTGGAATTAATTATTGCCAACTCAATAAATATTAAATATATACATAGTGTGTTAAACAGCCATATTAATGGCAAATTTTGCTACCTCAGCATTAACAGTTTTGCCACTTTAATCTAGTATCATACTTCCACTTACCTGCAGAATTCTTTTGTTCTCAGAGTGTCTTCAGATACCCTCAGCATTCTCCTGGAGAAACAGGCAGTCCATGGCTGGGTCAGGTGCACCCTGTGGGAGTGAAAAACTATCTGGATGACTGGGCCCAGAGAATGAGATGATGGAGGATGGAGTGACATCCTGCTGGTGGCCGATCACTGGGCTCAGTGCTGGGACCAGTCCTGTTAAGTATCTTTATCAATGACCTTGACGAGGGGATCAAATGCTCCCTCAGTGACTTTGCAGATGACATCCAGCTGAGTGGGAGTGTTGATCTGCTGGAAAATATGAAGGCTCTGCAGGGGGATCAGGACAGCCTCTATCAGTGGGCAAAGGCCAGCCATGTGAGATTCAACAATTCAACAAACCAGGTCCTGCCCTTGGGTCACAAAAACACCCTGCAGTGCTACAGGGTGGGGGAAAAGTGGCTGGAAGTCTGCCCAAAGGAGAAGGATCTGCGAGTGCTGCTGACAGTGGCTGTACTAGAGCTAGTTTGTACCCAGGTGGCCAAGAAGACCTGTGACATCCTGGACTGTATGGCCAGAGGGATCAAGGAACACTGGGGCCAGCCTCTTCTCCCTTACAACTAGTGACAGAGCAAGAGCACATAGCTTCAAATTACACCAGGGGATTTTTACATTGGACATCAGGAAAAAGTTTTCACTGATAGGGTGGTTAGGAATTGGAACAGGCTGCCCAGGGAGGTGGTGGAGTTACCAACTCTGTGGGAGTATTCAAGAAATAACTGGACTTAGTGCTATGGTGAAGTTGGTATGGTGGGGTTTAGTCAAGGGCTGGAGTCAATGACCTTTTCCAACCATAATGAATTCTATGATTTTGTTATTCTTAACTCTGTCAGCCAAGCATTTTACCCTAAGTTCTTCACCTTCCCTCATCAGTTACTTACACCCCATACAATTTTCATTTGTATTGACTGCCACCTGTAACTGCTGCCTTACATTTTACCATATGTGGCTTTAATTTCTAATTACTGCTTTATTTGCCATCAAACCAAGCATTGTTTTCTTATCCAATGTTTTAAGCTTTTCACTGTGATATCAGCATTTTGACTAGTCAGTTAGCTCTTCTTACATAAAGTACTTCCGCTTTTCAGTCATGTTACCTCTCTAATCTTTGGTCCCTTCTCAGTTTCACTCAAATTTTCTTCAAATACCTTCTCTTGAAGCTTTAAGACCTTTTTTTGGTACCTGTGTACTTTTTATGCATGTGAGTATGGATATGTAAGTATTGCTTGCGGATGCCGAACTTTTGTTGCCCTTATTGACTGTAATCTGGTCATGATATTTGGTTTCCAGGCAACTGTCATTTTTCAATCCAATGATTAATTTATCTTCTCATGGGAAGAAGAGAGAAATAGAATGTCTTAATTTAACTTTTCTTCACCATTTCTTGTTTTCATGCAATTCTTCCCTACAGAATGGGGTTTGCTCTTCTGAACAGTCATTATAGTCTTTTTTCCCCCCAGTGTTTCCAGACTTGTAACAGTTGCTCTTTCTATAACTGACTCTCCTGATTTTTTTTCCTTCCAATCATACCCTTCCAATTTTTTAACTAAATTTTTTCCCTACATGGATATCATGGATTACTATAAAGAAACTGTCATATTTCAATGTTCTTCTTTCCTCTTTTCTTCATACAGCTTGATATTTAATTTTTCCTGAAGATTGCCTTTGTCACACACTGAACTGTCCATGGAGTTCATAGATAATTTAAAAGTCAGTAATGTGTGCAATGAGTTCAAGTAATTTCTTCTGGTACCTTACATTTTTCAGGACTGAGTTTCATTTCTTGTCTTTGTGCTCATTCACAGGTTCACCAGGTTCAGCTGAAAGTCTCTATCAAATTCTTTACTCTTGATCAAAATAAATAAATGGCATTGTTTGGAGGTTTAATCACCTCCACTCATTTTCATAGATCCCTTCTAAACATGTTTATGTGAAGTACTAAACAAAACCAGAATTTTCAGATCTTTTTCCATGCATTTTTCTCAACTACTTTGAAGACAGAGGAGAATTTTTTAAAGATCCCAAATGTATTTTGGAGTAGTGTAAAATCTTTCCTAGAATCCAGAGTTAGGAAATCTGGTGACCTGCTGTTACCTGTCTGGATGGTGTTGAAATCCCCTTCTCAGCCACCAAAATCTTCTTTCTTCTACTCAAGTTCCTCTTTGAAGAGATATCCTCATTTCTTCCAGCAGTTAATTTTGGAGGAGTTTTGATAACAATGGGATGAAACATTGTCAGAGGTCAAATTAGAGCACCTTCCTGTAAATAAGCTGGACAGACATTCTCACAGGAGGTCAACAAAGATTGATTAGTCATTATGGACAATACAGACCAAATTCAGTCTCAGTTGCCTGACTTCAGTAAAGCTGTATTAAGATAAGGGACTAGAATTTAGATAAAGATGCAGTTTTTAGTTTTGCTTTTGGCTATCTTCAGCTAAGTGATAAGTAAGAAGCCTACATGAAAATATCCTGATTATTCATGGGGTTGAGTACTCTTCCCTGCCCTGCTCTTCCCTTCTTACCGTGTCTGTGGTGATTGGCTAAGTGGTGCTAAAGTGATGGATATCATCTTCTGCTGGGAGTGGGAACTGGCATTCAGACAGGAACGTGCTTGGTTTTCATTCTTTCCTTGCTTGGATTTATGTGGGCAGTCATCAGCAGGACACTTTTTGGATCTGAAATTGGGTCTGTGGAGGACTTTCTCTGCTGAAATGTGTGATGTGTATTCAATCACTGCTATAAACAAAGGACATCTATATAAGCTCGATATTAGCTATATTAGCTCAGTATAATGGACAATAAAAGGAGCTTCCAGAATGTTTAATTGGAGAGGAGTGGGCTGTTTATTGGAATGAAAGCCAAATGCAAATTAATGCTTCCTGGAGTATCACTATTGTTCGCTCTCCACACTGGATGGAGAAAGATAAGGAGAGGAAAGTGAGAAAAATACCCCCTGGCACATCTCTGCCAGCTTTCAGTTTCAGTCAGGCAGTAAGTCCATGCACGCATCAGTTCTGATGAGCTGATAAACAAATCTATCAAATTTGCCAAGTCTGTGGGAATCCCGGGCTGTCTAATGGTAGATGGAGATAGGGGTTACAGCAGGATGGAATTTACTATAGCTACGAGCTGAAATATAATAATAATATAGTAATAAATATATTGCTGCTCCAGCAGAGAGAGCAGAACTTCTGGGGCTGCATGAAATTTGGATATAAAAGTGGCAACAGTGGGAGACCTGGAGGATATTTAGCATAAGGCAGCAGGATATATCCAGGGGCTTCAGAGATGTGGCAAATGGAGGAGGTTGCAGTCTGTGAAGCACGGTAGTCCAAAACTCAGATCATTCATTGTATTTAAAATGAAAATGATACACATTTTGGATAATGTTATAATTTTATCATGGTGTTTAGTAACTGGATGAAATAATTAATTTCTCTTTGGACTAATATGCTCTTTAATTTACTATACGATGAACATACAAGCATATACACACACGTTTTCCCAACCATTCTCTTGTTGCTTCCAAAGGGAATTAATTTTGAGACAGGGACATTTTAGGTGATATTGTATCACCTTAAAATTTTTGTAAGATGTGCTTTAAGTTATGAATATCAGTGCACTCAGTCTACGTGGCAAAATCCAAACTGACAAGCTTATCTGTGTGGGAACTAAAATCACATTGTACACAGGCCAGGGTGAGGATCTTCAGTTAGTGGATGAGGAAAAGCCTGTTGAAGTTGACCACTAGGCTTTAGTTGAAGCCTTTGATATCACTTCTCACAACATTCTCCTGGAGAAGATGGCTGCTTGTGGCTTGGTTAGGTGCACTTTTGGGGGGGTAAAAACTCTCTGGATGATCAGGCCTAGAGAGTTGTGGTGAATGGTGCTACATCCACCTGGTGGCCAGTCACTAGTGCTGCTCCCCAGGGCTCAGCTGGGGCCAGCCCCGTGCAATCCATGATCAGTTATCTGGATGAGTGCTCGCTCAGTCAGGTGACAGGGAGATGGATGGGTGTGTGATCTGCTGCAGGGTAGGAAGGCTTTGCAGGAGGATGTGGACAGGCTGAATCAATGGGCTGAGGCCAAAGGTAGGGGGGTCATGGGGGACCTTATTGCTCTCTACCGCTGCCCAAAAGGAGCACAGAGACCGGGCTCTTCTCCCAAGGAACAAGAGGAAATGGCCTCAAGTTGTTCCAGGGGAGGTTTTAGATTGGATATAAGAAATATGTCTTTACCAAAATAGTGGTCAAACATTGGAATAGGCTGCCTAGGGAAGTGGTGGAGTCACCATTCCTGGAGCTAAGGACATGGTTCATTGGTAGCCTTGATGGTGCTAGCCTAAGAGTTGGGCTCAATGATCTTAGAGGTCTTTTTCAACCTAAGCTATTCCATGATTCTAAGAGCATTTGGCTCCAAAGTGTTTTTGACCTTCTCTCTAAATACATATTAACTTAAACACAGGCACAAACAGCTGAGGGGAGATGTGATGTGAGCTTTCAATGCTCAGTAAGTCTGCCAGGAGGGATCAGCAGCAGCTCCCGTACGTGCACAATTGCAGGGACAATTTCACTGATATGAGCAAACTCTTTTTGATTACTTGGGTGAGAAGACAGAGAAAAAGAGAAAAGGACAAAGTGACATTTTAATTAAATCAGTGTTTAAGAAAAATATTTAAGGAAGTAGATGGAAAAAGATAGGGAAAACATAAACAAAACAAACAAAAGTCCCCAGGAGCTCAGTGGTGTTAATCTAACCTTCAGCATGACTGAAAACTGCACAGGCAGGTGAGCAGCATTATTGATGTTTGAAGTAATTACTTCAGCAGGCACTGCTATCAAAATTCATAGTGATTGATTTCCCACTAGTCAGCTTATCTGTCTGAGAACAAGTTCACTGGAAAGCAGCTTATAACCCCTTCCTAATAAGCCATGGCACATCACTGGAGAAAATGGCGTCAGGCTTGTTTTGTTTTGCGTTCACTGCTATTAAAGGTTGAATCATTCAAAATTTTAAGATGCCAGGCAGTTTTCTTCTCCAGACAGCCTAGGAATACAGGGATCTGTACTTCCCAAGCAACCTGTTCTTGTCCTCCTAGGTAACGTGTCAATTGAAGGAGATTTTCAAACTGAATTTCTTTCAGTAATAACAGGGAAAAGTCATATCTGAACACACACACCGCACATATTTTTAAAGGTGGTTTTCAAATATGGAATATTTTCCATAGGCTGAGTGAGAGCTGGTTAAACCACAACAGTGGAGGAAATAATTGAGGTGCCTTAGGCCACAGCAGTAATATTGCTGTGTACGCACTCGTCAGCATCAGGTTAAATCCATGCTCCCTGAAGGTGCATATTCAGGTCTGAATCTGAGGTGAAGTCTTTAAGGTGAGGCTGGATGAAGGTACAGGTGGCTCTGGGGCTGTTTTCCCTGGAAGACTTAGAAGACGTGATCCATGTCCTCACAGCCTCAGTAAGAAGAACTCCAGTGTTGTGACAAGAACATGATTAAACATCTCTCATGTCCCAGATATCCTGAATGAAATGAGTAAACAAGGAATTACTATCCATGACACTGCAACAATTTCCAGGCAAATGCAACATCTGTACCACCTCTGGACAGGGGTGCATGACTTTTAGAGAAAGCCTATCAAGCTGGAGTAAGAAGGGCTTTATCTTTCCCCATCCATTTTTTTTAAAGAGCCATAGGCTGGAAAACGGCAGCCAAGACATGGAGTTCTAACACTTGATCAGTATCAGTAAGAGCTTGGATCTTTACTTCCCTCCAGCCTCTGTTAGTTGGCAGTCATCTACTCCCACAGATCAAAGCACAGAAAAAAATGAAGTGAAGGACAAGTGCAAGAGGCTTAACTATCAGTCTGTGTCAGGAGGCACATCATCTGCAAGTGTTTTTCCTTTTCCTTTTGGCTGTTTCCTGTGCACAGAGAGCCAGAAAGCTTCCTTGTGCAGATAGCTGTTTCCCAATGCCATCTGGCAGGGTGCACAACACAAGAGGCAATGGTGCTATTTGTCAGGAAAGAAAAGGACTATTTGCTGGATCAGTTTTATGGAGGAAAAGAGAGGGAAGAAGGGAGTGCAGGAAAACCATTTTGTACAATTGACAGGAGAAAGAGAGGAGCTGACTGAAATAATTTCTCAGGGCAGAGATAGGCTGCTCCTTCCAGGACCCAACAGCTGCCTGCTTAGAATCGGTGCATGAGAGAGGGAGGCAAAGGCAGGAGGGGAGTTTGGACCTGAACTTTCACAGAGGATTCATTGACAACATTTTTAGAGTTGTGGAAGATGTGTACAGCAGTATCCAGGGCTCCTTCTGCTGCCCATCGATGCTGTTCAGGCAACCAGGTGGGGAGGAAAAGTTCTGTAAGCTAGAAAAGCCCTCAGTATGTGGCAGTCCTGGTAGGACTGAGAGCTCTGGGTTGTATAAACAACACATCCCAGCAGTCCCAGGTGGCCTGTGACTCTTCAGATGGTGTGACAGAGTGGCAGGCATGGCAACCCTTTCTTCTCTCTGCTTTCCCAGCAGGCTCTGGAGACATCAGAGGCTCCACAGATTCTCACCATGGTCTGCAAACCAATATGCCAACCCTGGGCTTTGGCCCACATTGCCAGTAGGCTTCTGTGCTCTTTTTATCCTTCTGTGTTTCTAGTGCACTGAGCTACAGCACGACCCAAATTTCTGCATCACCCTTCTGGCTTGTAACACTGTGCTTCTATTTCAGTGCCTGACTCCCTGGTCAGTACAGTGATCCTCTTGGTCCATGGAAGTCTGGCAAGGATGGGGGAGCAGATGGTCACAATAACACAGTGAGGTTATAGGAAAACTGTCTCTGCTGGGGGCACATTTTTCTCAGATGCACAGGGATGACTGCATCTTGTCACAGCTGAAGAAGTTAGATGAGGATTCAACTGGCCTCCCTTGCAGGACACACACCCCTTTATCCTCCCAAGCCTTTAACATCCTCCATGCGTGTTTGTATCTCTTCCCACTTGTCTCTCTGGATGGGTGCTGTGGCAGCTCAGTGCTCTGATTCCTGCAGAGTCAGGAGGGGAAGCGCAGAATGCAGACAGGATGGCTCCCCTGGGGGCTGGAAAGTCTCTCTCCTTCTCTAATTGCTTCTGACGTTTCACCTGACACATCCTGAGTGAGCACATCACCCCTGCTTCTGGGGGGTGATTAAATGTTTGGATCTCTGAACATGTAGCTGTGTTCTTTTTCGACAAGAGATCAAAGATGTCAGAACTTTGGAAAAAAAAAAAAACCACAAAAAAGAGAGACTGAAAAGCAAAAAAAAAAAAAAAGACAGAAACAGAGAAGAAAGTCAAGTAGAAATAGGAACGATGGCCTGGAGACAGGTGGACAGATGCCTAGCAAACCAGATAGACAGACGGCTGTGGCAGAAAGACAGCATGGTCCTTGCTGTTCTTGGGCTGTAATTATCAGCTATTTAGGCACTAAGCCCAGGCAAACCAGTTATTATCAGTATTCAACAGCTCTGAGGTGAAGCCCAAAGCAATTAATGCCCTTTGAGATCTCAGGACCAACTACAATGAACACTGATTTTAACCAGAGTGTTTGTGGGGAGGGAGGGATTAGGACTTTTTCATTATATAAGAAAGGAGGGGAGGGAGAATCTCTTAATGAGCAGAACAAGTATGAACAGCAAGAGAGCTAGAACCTACACTCAGGAAGTGACTATTGATCACATCTTCTCTACCAGCAACCTTTATTCTTCAGAGGAGAAATTGTTGTCTGAACTCATTGAGTTCTGAGAAAGCAGAATGCTCAGAAATACATCATGAGGAGAGCAGAAAAAACCATGGTCTGTGAAGGGTAGGAGCGCCTCACTCCTGTTATTTTCATCTGGACTGATGTAGCTGTAGCATCTGAAAAGGTGGCCAGACTCATACTATGGGATGGGGGGAAGGAAAAAAGGAGGGATGTGAACTTCCCTGGGTGGAGGGCTGAAATCCACAAGTAGGACTGGCCTCTTCTTGATATTCATATTTTGCCACGACTAGAAAACCATCCTGCTCCTGATCAAATCTGGCAGTGGTAAAAGGCACTTGGTGTGGCATTACAAGACTCTGGCCTCTTAGGTTTTTCAAGGAAATACAGAAGAGTATCCTAAAGGAAGCCTTTCAAAGAAACTTTCAAAGACTTTGTAGTGGCATATTTTAGCATTACCAGCCGTACCTGTGCAGTTGCCATATACACACACAGAGGTTGGTCATGGCTCAATTGCTGATGTTGGGCACTCCTGAGGCAGAAACCTTGAGAAAATGTGAAGTCACAGGCACAAGAAATTCTGTTTGTCAAGACAACCAGAAATTTAGATTTTCTCCTGATCCTGAGTGGCTGCTTGCTGCTCTTTGGTCAGAAAATGAAGCGTGAGTAACTGAGAACTTGGTGGAGTTATGTTGAGATATTTTCCTCTAGACCTTAAGCATGCTTGGGGATGAACAGCAGAGCCAGCAGTTTATTACTAAGGATGCACAAATTAATAGTGTATTTTGGTGCTTCTAATTAGCCCCTCAAGCACAGCACAGAACCTGCTTGGAAAACCCAAGCTTGTAAATTGCTTGGTTTGCTGTGAAGCCTGGTCTAATAATGAGAATAAAGTGTTTTGAAGAATGCACATATGTGAAATAGCTGTTAATCCTCCTTAAAACTTTTTTTTTTGTTATATGCTGCTGGAAAACACCTTCTTTTATACTTTGAGCTGTATTTCTTCTATAAACTTGCACTTCAAGAATTTCAAGTACAGGAACAGCTGGCACACAGTTAGAGTGATAGGGGAAAGGGAAAAGAAGCAAGAGAGAAAATCCATTTCCCTGGACCCTGAAAAGATTGAAAAGTGAGAAAATCTGGTTGAGTGAAAGAGAGCTGGTTGCCACAGCTGTGGTGAAGGAGGCTCTTTCATCCCACAGTGGTGAAGCTGTGCAGAGAAGGGCCTCGTGATAGCAGATGTTGTGGGGCAAAAAACAACAGGGAAAATACTTCTTTCACCAGAGCAAATTTCAAAAGTTCTTCCACCAGTGCAAGCAAAGCATTCGTGACCAGGAGGTCTACTTCTGGTTTGTGGCAGCTCCCATTTGGCTCAAGAAGCAGTAATTAAGGTGAATGTTTGAGTTCTCTGATCCACTTATTTGTTTGTTCAACCTGCAGTTTTTCTTGAGGGCTCACAGTCCTGAAGCAGAGCTTTAGAGCTGACTCAGGGAATGATGCTGAGATTTGTTTTCTTGTAGATCTGACAGCATCACTAAGGACCAAGTGAAGAGTGGGAAGCAGTGGAGGTACCCTGTTCCTTCCACCAGGCTAGGATCAGAGCTGCTCTCTGGGCTGTGCAGCCACTGGTCAGAAACCCACAGGCTCTTTGCTACACAAATGGTTGGAGGTGCTTGAAAATGGAGTGTTTTCCTCTCACTGCTTTAATCTTTATTTCATTGTTTTTATTTTACCAAGTCAAATGCTTTCTTCCAGGTATTTTGAACACAGCTAGAAATTCATAGGGTTTGATTGCTTATTTTCTCTTTTACTTTAGATCCTGGCATGGCATCACTATACCAACTGTGATTTATTAGGTCATGCTGTTGCCTGACCAGTAATACAGCCCAGTGTGTTTGCCTGAGACTATTCTTCCATTAAATGGAGCCCTGCCCTTCACAGCAGGTGCATATGGGTGCTTTATTTCTTCCTTTGAAGCCCCTGCTTCAGTCATTTTTGAAGAAGATGGCATGACAAGGTGGCAGTTGGATTTTTCTGATGTAATAGTTTTCTGCAGTTGGGTTTTAGTCTGGTGATGAGAGAGCATTTTAAAAAAAATATGTATTTAAATGTCGGAGAAGACCTGTGTGAGATGTTTGGAAATGTCACATCCCCTGGATGCCTTGGTAGACTTTCATAAACAGAGGTGAGGCTTTTCTGGGTTAATTCCATGTAGCTTTGTACTGAGTCTGCTATGTGAGGAGATGGGATTTGGAAAGTTTATTGAGTGCTGTGGGAATGCTTATGTGGTACAGACATGATAAATGAAGCTGGTAGATTGTGTCTCTTCTGTCAACTTTGTGTCTTGATTTATAGAGCTTTCAGTGTTTTAGGGCTCCATAGCACTGTAATTCCAGATCATGCAGGATTTGCCTGCTTTGGAACTAGATCCAAAACTCTTCCCATGTATGCTGAAAAGCTTGATATCTTTTGGAGCAGATATTCTTATTATTAATTGTTCTTCAAGGAAACGGAGGGAAATGTGTTGCTGGAGAAAAAAAAAAAAACCAACAAAAAAACCACCTCAAAACATAAAAGAAAGAAAAGCAAGTTAGGAATGTGTCTTTATTCAGTGGGCTCAGTAATGATTTTAGGTGCTGACTCTGCTGGCAGTTTGATTGCATTTCTTCCCCAGCCTGCCCCTCTTTAGCTTTGTTTGGAGGGAGGGAATGGAGGCTCCCAGTAGCATCCCTTGGAGTTCCAGTCTGCTCCCTAACTCCCTCCCTTCTCCCCTCTACCTCCTCCCCTCTAGCTCTGCCTCTTTGTGCTGCATGTTCCCTTTTCAAAAAGTAATTTCATGGCTCATGCGCTTAAGATTCCATCAGAAAGTCGAGTCTTTGATCAGGCAGACAGACGCCCTGCTGGGATTTCATTGGCAAATCACAATTCCCTTAATTAAGACTATGTGTCTTTATATCACTAAACTGATTCCAGCTGGGTCCCTGCTCGTTTTACATCCAGATTTACCTAGACTATGGATTCTCACCCCCTGTGACTCTGGAGGAACAAAACCCATTTAAAGACTTTTCGTTACCAGTCTTTTTCCCCAACTGCTTCTCCCCACTGGTACGGCAGTCAGTGTGGGTGGGAACTAAACCTCTCTCTCAGTCCTTTTTGCACTCTCTTCCCAGTCAGGAAATATGGTTTTGTGAGGGATTTGCTCTGTTTCTTTCCAGTGCTTGGAAACTGGGGATCAGCAGTAGAAAGAAAATTGAACTTGCCTGATGCTGCTAATTCTTTTTTTTTTCCAGAAGCCATGTTTTTACTGAGAGGAAGATGCTAAAATTCAGCATAATTTTCTCCTCCTTCCCATCTTTCCTTAGCTATCCATTAAAGGTGCAGCAGGTTAAGAATACTCACTTATGGTAATCACAGGTCCTGTGTGGGAGAGACTTTGGTGACATTTCTGCTGTGCTGGGTTTGCTTGTTGCATTAGTCATGCTAAGGCGAGCATTTCTCTGGAGGCAAAATAGACAGTCCTGCCTACAAGGTGTGTAGTCTGCTCTGGCCAAGGAAATAATGCTCTGGGGGCAGCTTCAACAGACTGTGTTTTTCCACCAGTCATCTGCATTTTCCCTTCCTCCTCTTTTAATTTCCTGTCTCCCCTGAGCGGTGCCCTGACACCTTCTCCAGGGAGAGGAAACTTCCATGGCAACCTGCTAATGGCCCTGATTGTAGGGATGGCAGCTGGCATGGCTGCACCCAGCCCCTGACCCAGAGCCTGTCTGGGGAGCATTGAAGGAGATTCAGGGCTGGGGCTTCTCAGTGCTCCAAATCCAGTGGTACAACTGTGTTCGCCATGTGCCAGAGAGAAAAGTCTGGCTCCTCTGGAGCAAATCCCTTAGGCTTTTTCAAAATTATCTGTGGGGGCAGGAGATGGATTAAAAAACATGCTCACAGCTTGAGAAATGCCCCCATAAATGTATTTGGAGGTGGGTGCAGTCAGACTCTGCCCTAAATGTGGGGAATGGCTGTCCCTGGGTGGGGACCTTGAGATGCCACCCCCAGGCTCTGAGCATCTCTACAAGTGACAGCTCTGTGGCCAGGAAACCTGGCTGCTGGCTCAACAGGGGCACATGGGAGGCTGTTGGCTGCTTATGCAGTCATGTTTAAAATTAACAGCCAGCAAGCAGGGCAGCTTTAATGGCCAGCAAACCCTGACCTGGCAATTCTGAATCTGAGCCGCCCTCTTAATAAATGAATCCAGAGTCTAGACTCAGGACACATCCTCTTCCACAGACTGATGCATCTTCTGATTTATCATGTGGAATTCTTTGCTTGAAAATGCCTGCTTAATGATGTGCCTGCAGAGCTTCAAACCCTGTCCTGGGAATGGAGTGACTTTGTTTGGGCCAGAGCAGAGCTTGACTTTAAAGGAGCCTCATTTTAAGGGCATGGCGCATTTCCCGCTGTTACTCCCAGCAAAATGAGTTTCTGGTTCAGTCAAAAAGGCTTCTTCCTGAGCTAAACCTTATTTTGCTCTTCACATGATAATAAAAACGTTCACTGAAAACATGAATAGGACTTTGCACTTAGATTTTTTTTTTTATTTGAGGGTTCCAAAGCTCTTTTTAATAAGAATTGCTGATTATGCTCCATGGTAAAACTACATTAGATCAAAAGGGGTTGAGAATCTCTGTTTTGTTTGAGAGACAGAACAAACCTATCCCAAATGCACAGATAGTACATTCTGTGAGTAGAAAATGAATTTTATGAGCTTTATAAATAACTTGATAATTAATTTTTTGTTAAAATTAATTAAAAATCTCATACTTTATAGAATGTTAATATCTATGTTTATCTTTGTCTTGTCCCAGATCATCTTAATGGAACGATAGAGACACATTAAACTTATAGTTTATATATAGTTAAAATTAATTGAAATCTTGCTCATAGGCTCCTTGTAAAGAAATTAGGATGTAATTAAGCTAAGTTGTTAATGATGTCTAGATGCTGTGATGATCAGGGTCTGTGCCAGACTTGGGTCACTTGGATTTGCAGACAAAGGAGCCTCAGCTGTTGCTGTGTTTCCTTTGTGGCTCACTGAACACAGCAGGACAATGGTCTGCAGGCACTTGTGGCACTGGGGATGTCCCTTCCCTGGAGGAGGAGATCCCATTGGCAGGGACATGCCAGGACCCAGAAAACCAGCATGCCTTGGGGATGGCTCCCTGTGGCCTGTGGGAGAATGGAGCCTGTCTGAGACTCATCTGAGCATCCTCTGCCCCCCTTGTTGAGTGAGAGGCTCATGTGTAGGGCCCTAGATAAAAACACTGCTCAAAGGTGAAAAGCCAAAGTCACAAGTGTGGTTTGGGTGTGTGATGCTACAGGAACACAGTGAAATGTCCTAAAAAAGTTAAATTATGAGGAACAATATAAACTTAGTACTTCAGGACATCAAGCCCTTAGAAATATCATAAGGTAGGATTCTCTTGGGCTTTCTTATGCCTCACTAGGTGTGATTTTTTAAAAAAATAATAAAAGAAAGCACAGTAAAAAATTGCTAAGCAAAGCATCAAGTGCTGTTACAGTTAAGAGTATCAGTAACTTAGCAATAAAAAATAGCAGAGGACAATATCCAACTGCACAAATTCCGGATATTCATAGCTGACTTCATATATAAGAGAAAGCAACTGCATTGAGATAAGAAATGCAGAGATAAGGTACCCAAACTGTCTTACCTTAGCCCTGAAGAGATACCACAAAGGGAGGAAGTGGAAAATCAATGATAATGCATTTTGCCAACAATTTAAATCCCATCTGGGACTATAGAGACTGATGTCATTCTTGTCCACACTGAACCATAATCATTGCATCTGTCCACCGACTTCCCTAATATTTTCTTTTGACCCGATAAGGAATCTAATACCTGACTACAGCTTTTCACATGTCTTGAAAGTCACAGGGAGGGTGTTAATATGTGTCAGCCTTGTGATAGAGAGAAAGGAGATGGGAGGAAATTATAGAGGAATGTTAGGAAGGAAAGGGAGGTGTGTGTGTGTGTGTTAAGAAAGAAGAAGCGAAAGACAATGCAAAATGAAGACAAGCAGAGAAGGGCAGGTTGAGAAAAGAAGAGATTTGCACCAGAGATGGGAATAAGGGACAGATAGACAGATAGAAGGGAAGGTGGGGAAATGGCTGGAGGGGGAGGTAGCCAGCTGTAGAGGGAATGCTGTTGTATTTTCTTAAAACACAGATATTGGCATGCATTGGACTTGTGTCTTGACTTTCTAGACAGATAGGTCTCAGTTAAAGGAAAGGGGAAATGGGGTTTTGGACCCTGATAAAATGCATCTCATCTTTTGGTGCCTGAGAATTTGGCAGAATAGGTTATTTGAAGGTGCAGGTCATTGTTGTCTGAGGCACAACTGTCTGCCTTGTGCTCTATTGCTAATTGCCAAGGGAACAAGGGAGATAAATCCTGCCTGCAGCCCAGTGGAGTGCAGCTGAAGTGAATCCTGGCCCCAGTGCGCACAGATTCCTGAAACAGTTTGAGTCTTCTGGGTTTTTTTCTTATTGCACGTACATGAGCACTACACAACCAGGAAGAAATCTCTTCTTTCCCATTGAAAAGCTGCTTTTTCCACCTCTCACAAGTGTGTTTACTATATCTGTCTGCTGCTCTGTACCGGGTTGAGGCGTGTGTTTTGATGTGCAAACACAGCAGAGCTGCCTGCAATCTTTTCTTTCCCTTTCAGCATCGCATACTGCATGATGAGATCAAAGAGGTTAAGTGAATTAGGGATCTCCTAACCACAGCTTTTTGGAAATGTGTGACTGCTAGCAATGCACAGTGGGCCCTTCCCTCCATTTGTTCCCCCTCCTTCACATACGTACCCACCAAAACTTCAAATGCTGTATCAGATCTAGGGAGACCCATTAGGAAGTGAGCAAATCAGCCAACACAGATGAACCAAGATGCTTCTTAAGAGTAAGAAAATGTGCTACAAGGATTTCAGATCCCAAATCAGTTGAGTCACTCATGTGGAGGCACAAAAATGGAACCATATGCCATCTCACAAACAAAATATTTGAGAATCAATTCTGGTTTTAGCACCACTGTCAGAGCTTGGCTTCCCAGTTTAGCTCTCTCTTTCCTGCCAGGGATATTATTAGCCCTCTGCCACTGCTCAGGTGCTGCACTGATGGACAGGGCTATTGAAATGAAAAGGCTTTCTGGCTGGAAAGGCAAAGTGAATAAAACAGCGTGGTGGCAGGGCTGCAGGTGGCTTTTAAAAGTTTTTCAGCAAAATGAACAACAGTTTATTTTGGAGCAGCCAATAGAGTTTTGGCTGAATTGAGCTGCTTTGATTGTCTTAACACTTTTGAATCTTTTTTCTTTTAAATGTAAGTGCAATTTTAAAAAAGGCTGTTTGAAATGAAAAGTCAGAAGCTTTATTATAAGAAAATGTTCCTATGAGAACTTTCGGATTTTTTTATATGGAGTATATCAACATTTTTAAGTGATACTTGACTCTCCCTCTTTTGTGACATCTCAAAAACAATAGAAAGGCAGAATCAAGCAGGTCACTGCACAGACATGTGTCACTGCTTTTGGGGTTCTCTGCTAACAAGGAGAGGTGAGGCTGTCCCTCAGAGAGGACAGCACCCAGTCAGGCCCACATGTGTCCACATGCAGCACCACAGCTCCTGGGCAGTGTGAGGAAATTGCCGGGGTAGTTTTCCAGTCAGCTTCCAACTTGTGTTAAAAACCTCCCTGATCTACATCAGAATCACAGACTTGGCCTTTAGGGTGAACTTATGAGGCAAGTCATATAGTATGATGAATTTCTGACTTTGGAGTGCAGCCACCAGATCATCATCCAGTGAAAGAGACAGGCTGTGGCTTCTCCCAAAAAAAAGAGTCCCTGAGTTGGAGACATTGCAATGCCATGCATCCTACATTGGTCCTTCTAGCTCAGAAGCTTCCTAAGGCTCTCTTCTGGAGAATAGAAATTAAATGTGTTTTATGGAGCAGGTTTTTATCACTTATCTATCTGGTCATTTCAATATGGTTTTGAGTAATTAAACTTTATGTGGAGCTCATTGGAATTGCTCTAGATTTCCACTAAGTCAAGGATCTAACTAATACAGGGATATTTCTTTTTTTCACAGTAAAACTAGTAACTGTCTCATGGCATGTTCTTCTAGCTCATTGAGTGGTTTTGTGAAAGTGCTGTCAAACATGGTATTTATTAGGGTTGTGCACAAATACCTGATGTCGTGAGCACACTGCATACATACATTAATGTCACATTCAGGTGGCAAAACATTTATAACTGTCACCACTCTCCCTGTCTCTCCTCTTGCCTGTCTCCAAACACATAATCAGCCCTGCTCCTGGCTGATTGATGAGATAGATGGGGGATGGTCACGTTTGTCCTCACGTTGCTGTGCATTCTGCAGACTTCAGAGACACAGGTGCACAGGGACTTCTGGTTTGGGGAGTGTTGTGTGGAGGTTCACAGGGGTCCCAGGATGAGGGAAGAGATGAGAATGTTGACTCCATGTTTTAGAAGACTGATTTATTTTTTATGCTATATATTATATTAGAACTATACTAAAAGAATAGAAGAAAGGATTTCATCAGAAGGCTTGAAAGGATAAGAAAGTGGAATGGAATGATGAGAAAAGCTCGTGACTCTCAGAGAGTCTGAGCCAGCTGACTGTGATTGGCCATTAATTAGAAACAACCACATGAGACCAATCACAGATGCACCTGTTGCATTCCACAGCAGCAGATAACCATTGTTTACATTTTGTTTCTGAGGCCTTCCAGCTTCTCAGGAGAAAAAATCCTAAGGAATGGATTTTTCACAGAATGTGTCTGTGACAGTGTTGAGCATATGACAACAACAATAATCCACCATTCAGGATGATAGTTGAAAAATACATGGTTTGTGAAGAAACACCACCAGGGTCTGTTGGTGGTGTTGTGAAGGAATTGTTTGCTGGGCTTAGGTGATCTTAGATAATTTGCTAGAATATATACTGGTATCCTCAGGAATTTGGGCCCTTCCATTCTGTTTGCCATGCAAATATCAGTCCCTTCAGAGACCTCAATCCACATCCCATGGTCTCACACCACTCAGTCAGACTGAGTCAGAGGGCTGCCTGCAGGACTCTGCAGCATTAGCAGCACTCACTGTTCTCCTTAGCAAAGATCAAGGGGTGCTTTCCATGAAAAGGTAACAGGTCCTGTGAGACCACACACTGCTCCAAGATTGTTCAGTCTCCTACCCTGTCAGTCAGTGCATGGAGGCTGTTTAGACTGGACAATTTCCATTAGCATGAGGTCATTTCTCAGAAAATCTCCCACACTTGTCCCAGTTTGGTGTGGGCTTGTGAAATTATATCAGCAGCAGGACTGCTGATATGAGCCCCAGAAAAATCTGCTGCTCACCAGTGCCTCCAGTGCTGCTGGCATCAGGGAAGCCTGTGCAAGGACAAGTCTTCCTGAAAAAAGCATGAATAGCAGCATGGGAAGTCAGGGAAGGAAATGAGCCCCCAGAGGGCTCTCTGGGGAGTGGGAACTGGGTGCTGGGACAGGGAGGCCCTCTGCAAAACTGAAAACAAGCTGACTTTAGGAGAGACCTTTGGCTGAGCACCTACAGGCTGTTCTGTGCCAGTGGCATTGCTAGAACAAGCTAAGGGGTCACTCTGTCCCATGCCATGTGTGGAAACCCTACCTGCTTGCAGTGCTGTGGCCAAATAATGACTAAGTTCCCACTTTTTTTTTATTTGAAGAGGCCAGATGGTCTCACATGCCAAGCTGGATCCTACCATCTATTTTAGGTGAAGGAATGTGTTGCCAGAATCAGTCAGAGCTGTGCATACTGGCTTTGGAAGCAGCTCCATGCTGTTTCCCAAAGTCTGACAGGTAAATGGCTTCAAATCAAGCTCACTATAGTGAAATCCAGCATGCTCTCTGTCACAACTGCTGGCCACTCTGCACTCCTGACCTCCATCATCCTCCCAATTCCATCACGTGTAACCCCACACAAATGTCACGCTGGGAGCAGTCACCTGTGTCCTGCAGCCACATCAAACTCCCACGTGTGCTCCAGCCTTGGCCACAGTCCCCTGCCTATCAAGTGACATTACTTGGAAAAGGTCTTAGAGTTCACATTCCCCATGAGCATGGTTAATACAGTGGTTCAGCAGCTGTCCTGCAGTTATTTCTTCAACACAAAAATGCTTTAGGGAAAATGTTTTGAAAAGAGTCTATCTGACATTTTCATCAGGTTTACTGTCCTCAGCAAAGACTCAGCTTTTTGAAGTTGTGCTTTCAGTGTCAGCCCACTCCACCAGCTGGCCAGTGGATCCCATTGCTCTTGCTTCAGGAGTATTTTAAGGTTTTCTAGAGCTCCTTTGGGCTCCACATTTGGCTCTGTGTTTCTGAATATGGAAAGAACACGCTCCATTTCCTCTCAGTTGCAAGCTGCAGTATGCTTGTCTAGACCCTTGTGATGCCTCTCTGACTGGTGTTCCAAGAAGACCCACATTGTCCTAAAGAAAATTCAATGAACTATTATCTTTTAGTGGTAATTTTGCATCTCTGGTTAGCCACGTACATCAGCTATACCATTACAACACATGACTATTTACATACACAAATACAGCAAACACACCTTCACATTTTCCACCAAGGGTATCAGTCCGCCATCATAAAAGCCATAGTGCTCTAATTTCAGGAGAAAAGTTATTTCAGTGTTGCTGAAATGGGAATCAGATGGAAGTGGACTGATTACAGCACCACTTATCTCACCTCCTATCAGTAACTTCCTGGCAGCAGAAACTGTTCAGCTGAAAGATTGGCTCTCCTAACTGGGGGTTAATTAACCACCTGAACAAACTGCTAAGTGCAACATTTTTCTTTCTTTCACATGATGACTGGACCTCTTTCTGGAACTTATTTTTTTAGCCAAATATTATGAGATTTGATATATGTCATTTGAAGAAGATGGGTTGTGGTACAGGCACCAAGTATCTGACTCAATCTGTGAATTGTCAGTGATTTGTGCAGTGATACTTTGAAAAGTAAATTCAAAGACACCCCACAAAACAGTGTTAGAAAATAGTTGTTTCCCTACAGCTGATCACATCAGTGGAAATATTGAAGATTCCTTGTTAGAGCAGCTGCTGAGTCCTGTGATATCTGATGTTAACCAGATAGTTTGTACAGATTGAAGGCTGTGTCCCATTTCCCTTCTGCTAGGAAAGACTTCTAAATTTGCCACATGAGAAGAATTTATTGGGAGGCATCTCAAGCTAGACTAGGCTTAATAGGTGCCTAAGGCTTTTTTTCCAAGCACATATTTGCTGGGGTACTCCAGCTGTGGATGTGCTTTTCCTTTTTGCTGTGTGTAACATCTGTGCAGTGGGCTTTTGTTTGGCTCTTTGGTGGTTTTCTTCTCCTTCCCCCAAGCTGCTTTGGCTTCTTACCCAGCTTTTTTACCAAATTGCAAATTTATTTTCCTTCTGCTTTTGGCAGGCCCATATGTGGAACTGTCAAAATGTCACTGGCATCAGTTGTGAAAGGTTAGTGCCACATTATAGTCAGTGAGCTTATTAACACAGAAATGATTGGGTTTTGGAGAGGGGCAGGGAAGGACAAATGGGAACCCGTTTTCCAGGCACCTGCCTTTTCTACTAAACATTTCTTCTTGTCACATATATATTTTCAGAAAGTGGTTGCCATCTGCATAGGAGAAAAATCAGCTGGAGACCATGAAGAATAAGGCTGGTTTTTGTGAGATTCCAGCAAGCTGAGAGAGGGAGATGGAGAGGCAAAAGGGGCAAGTTAGACAAATTCATTTGAGTGTTGAGTGTCAGCAGGTGTTTATTTTCACCAATCCAATGACTAGAAACAAGATCATACTGCAAAAATTGGGTCTGATGAAAACCCAGTGTCAAAGTGGGTAATTGTGGATTCTTTGTTCCACGATACCAGCTTGGTCCCATAAGAGTCATCATTTCCAGTTGCCCTCCCCAGGTTTATAGATGTCTGTATTTAGGTGAGAGCTACTGTTTTGCTTATTTACATATTTGTGCTTTTTTTTGATTTAATCAGAACGAGTTGCAAATCACCATTGAAAATATTCCCATACTGCCATTTTTATCTGTCCAAGGCCTTTTCAGGGCTTCTGGGGCTACCACTGCAGAGAACCTAGCTGGCAATCTTTAATGTATTAATCTTCAAAATGACCTGCTGAGGTGAGATTTTTCTGGTTTGAGAACTGAGACATAGAAAGCCTGACTTTGTGTGGTTTTTGAGGAGGTGTGTGTCCCTGTTTCCTAGATGGTGTCCTGAAGCCAGAGAGGTTCTAACAAACCTGCAGAAAATTTGATTCTGCAGCTGGGAATGGGGACCTGGTGACCTCCCCAGTGGGATGGGCATTGTGGTGGGAGTTGGAGCCCTGTGGTCATGGGTGCCATGTCCCTGTTTTCTAGATGGTGCCTGAAGCCAGAGAGGTTCTAAGAAACCTGCAGAAAGTTTGATTCTGCAGCTGGGAATGGGAACCCCAGTGGGATGGGCATTGTGGTGGGAGTTGGAGCCCTGTGTTCATGGGTGCCATGTCCCCAGGAGCAGGCAGGACAGACCCCTCTGACCCTGGTAGCAGGCTGGACTGCTCCTGCAGGCCCCAGCAGCTCTCCTGGAGAAAATCTGAGCTCAGAATCAGGGGTTTGGTCAAACAAGCAGCCATCCCCCACCTCTTCCTTGTGCCAAGCAGAATTTTAATGTACTTCCAATTTCTCTTTTTAGCACACACAAAGAAAAAAGAAAAAAATTAATAATCATCTATAAGAGAAGTTCTTTTCAGACAAATGGGAAAGCATTCAATGCTGATATATATTTTTCTCCACATTTAAATGGTATCTATTTAAATGCAGATTTTCTGGTTTCATATGTGGAGCTGGGAAGAAACGCCTTTCAATTTAAATGTTAATAGAAGAGTAAACTTCAAAATCAAAATTTCTCCATAAGGGACAGTGTTTTTTCACAGCTCTGTCTTTTTCTACTTCTTCCCTCTTTCTCTTCCATCCTCCTTCCTTTCTTCCTACACCTCAGCCCAGCCTCACTTGCATTAAATAGTCTTTTTAAAAACAAGAATACATCTTTCAGAGCTCCTGAATGAAAATGTTTAATGCTGGGATCTGTGGAATGAGCGTGTTTGAGCAGAGGGCTGGGGCACTGATAAAACAGAGATACCATCCCTCCACCTCCAGCCTCTTTCATGCTGGCCATTTATTAGGTGTGCTGCTCTGAATGCTTTGTGCTGGGATTGTGCTCAGGCTTGTGCAGTGGTTGGGGCAGGGGATGAAAAGAAAGGAAAACCTTTTAGCATAATATTTTAGTTGCTCCTGATTGTGAGCAAAGCTTTGGTGCTGGGACAGGCAGCAGAGGAGGGAAGTGAAATGCAGAGAGAAATAAATAAAACAAAGGTGCTGTTGCCAAGTCTCTCTCTTTCTGTATTACCCCTCCTCCTCCTCCTCTGCTCCATTGCTGCACATCTCCAACTTCATTTATCTTTGGGAGAAGCTTAGGGTAAATCTGCTTTTTACAAAAAGCACTTAACACTGTCTGATACTGGAGTTCTACATACAAATATGGTTTTTGCTTCTTGTCACACTCCATTTCTCATTTTTAAGGTTTTCTTTAATTTTTCTCATCACTCTTCAAATATCCATCTATTTTTGTTCACTCTTCTTTCCTCACTGAAAGAAAAGAAGTTGTTCTGGTTTTTCTTCTGCTTCTTTCTGGCCCTGATGAGCTTTATCCACCTTTGCAAGAAGTAGTTCAAGAGATAATAACTGAAGATTAAATCTTAATAAAATTCCATGTGATTAGTGGATATGTTGATACTCTGATGGTGACCAGCATATAAAAAGCAGACTGTAACAGGGCAGAGTCTGCTCACAGATAAGGGCAGTTCTGTAAAATAAATAATAAAGTAACTAATATATAGAATAGGGCTTTCTTTGTCCAGATTATTTTCATACAAATGTTACTGTATATCATTACTGATATGATGATATAGAATACTGAATGCCTATACAGAAAAAGTGATAAACTGTCTTCCATGGCCCTCCTGGGAGACAGGAGAAAATCTGATTTTCAGAGGAAAGTTTTAGAGCACCCAATCCTCCCCCTGATTTCAGGGAAAGCAGAGCTCACAGGGCTCTTCACTGATCTCAGTTCCCTGCCCCCAAGGTGTCTCTAGTTTCCTGTGAGAGCCTGGCAGCAGAGCTGAGGGGTGAAGCTGGCCTGGTGCCCTGCTCTGCACTGCCTCCTGTGCACTGTGCCTTGTGGAGGCATACATGGAGAATTCAGCGTCAGAGCAGCACTTCTCACCAGCACTGAAGCACTTTACAGTGAAGGGAGTCACCTGTGCCCTGAACCCAGAGCCCATCACAGATTTCTTCCAGACCATTGGAGAACACAGGGAAACTTCCATTTGGAAATGGTCTTTCTACCTGGCCTCTACCACCACCCCCAGGGGGGTGAAGGTGCTGGGAGCAGGGAGATGGCACCCCACATTCTCCAGGAAGGATCTCTCTGGTCACGCTAATCTGATGCTGAGGGACTGTGCTGTCCTTCCTCCCCATCAAGATCATATTGTGCTGTGCTGGCTCCCGGTAGAAGTCACTTCCAGTAAGAGATGACCAGCATAAAGAAGTGTGTATTACCTGAGTTTTGAAAAAGTACAGGATAGAAGAAAAATGAAAAAGGCACAGCTTTGATGTCGTAAAATCACAAAGTCCTCACTGAAATTGAGCAGAACCCTACTTCAAATGCCTCAGATTTTTCAACACCTGCATAATCCATGGAAGCTGTGTAATGAAAAGCTTCTTAGCTTGGTCACAACTGAGAAATGTTTGCTTTGTGTAGCCTCACCTAGCAGGAGCAGGAAGGATTAAAGTTATGAATATGAAGAAGAGTGGCCAAAATTGCAGGTGCCTCAGACTTCCCTGTTTCTGTGGAGAGAGGGAAAAGTGGGATGAAAGGGTTGACTGGGCAAATTGCAAGTGTACTCTGCTGGGACCAAAGCTTGGAAATATTCCTAGATGATCATATATTGGAGAGCTGAAATCAAGGATAGTAAATCTGGAGAAAGACTCTCTAAGATCAGCTCTTGAACATTGCTGAAAAAATGTAAATGATCAGCTTCAGGTACTTTCTGATAAAATCTCACCAGAACCAGAGGAGAGGGAATGGTGTGGAGTAGGAAAGGTAGAATGGGGCATGACAGACTAAAGTTGAGTTGAATGATGCTTTGGCATAGGCTCAGTTACTCTGGCCCACTAGATTGGGCCAGAAATCCCAGGTTGTATGGGCAAAGCTTTTCTTCCTACCCTGCTGTCACTCAGAGCTGAGTAGCAACACAACAGACACCAAAAATACCCTTTTCCTTCTCTGGTCAAAGTTGCTTTTTGAGGCTAAGGGAAAGTAGGATTGGAGCAAAAGGCTGAAACACTCTATGGGATGGTATTCACAGCCATCCTTCTCCCAGAACATCAGTCTTGCACCTTCTACAGTGGAACTGCTTCAGATGTGTTAAATTCCTGCTGTACAAATGTCCCCTTTGTGCATTGAACTCTGATATACATATCATAAAGTCTTTTGAAGACAAATCAATCTATTCACCCTCATGAGACACTTCTTCTCACCCCTTTCTGTGCTGTACTTAAACAAGCCTCCGTCTTAAATCCCTCCCTCCCTCTTAAATCCCTCCCTTACCATCTGGGGGTTTTCTTTTGCCTCTTCTCTGCTCCACATGAGGGAAAGGCAAGAATAAAACCACAACTTGTTATTTCAGCTCCAGATAGTGCCTTAGGCCACTGCAGAATTTCTTAGGTCCCTGTAATTTTCCCCAAATAGTGGAGGAATTGCTTTCAGACAGTAACACCAGTATGTGACCTGGTCTGGGAGTTCCCCTTTCCTCTGGTGTTTTATGACAGTTCACCAGAGATCAGAAATTGCAGAGTCATGTGGGGTTTGCTATTTGCCAGCATAAACCTCTGAAGGTGTCAGCCTTTATAGAAGACATGACTTCACCCCTCCCTTGATGAACTATTCACCTGGCTCTGAAACTGTGGGATTTCTGATGGAGGAAGGCAGACTCAAGTGCCAGCAGTGCATAGCTGGCACCTTCCTTTTGTGGTTGTTTCTGTTTTAAATAACTGTAAGAACACTTAAGAACTTTGATGCAGAAAATCCATATAGATGGCCTGTTCTGACAAGAATAAATCAATTTCATGATGTCCACTCTCCATACACCTCATCCTCAGGGACATGTTAACTAGCACAGACCACAGCCAGCTTGCAAAGCTTCCCATCAGCTTTCCCATGTAGGTGGGTCCAGACATTGCTGGCAATCAAACAACTTATCACACAAATAACAATCTCTAGTCAAACAGAGGGTGTTGGGATTTTGTTGTTTAGGAGAATTTATACATGTGTATTATAAAGGCCATTTATAACTTCTTGAGATATGAAGGCTCACTAGACCCTTGACAGAGCTGCTTTCCCTTTTTTGAGGGTCTTCTGCTGTTCTTTCTCTCAGCTTTGAGAGAGTTGTGTTTTAGTGCATGTTTGTGATGTGATGTTCTGAGTCTCTCTGGTGCAGATACTTACATGTAAATGTAATCTGCTGTTACTTTGGTTGAAGTGGGTTGTGCTCATTGAGATTGCATTAGAGTAATCTTTAAACTGAGGACTGGGTTACCACATGATTCAGTGAAAGGCACTCAGAGATTTTAACAGTCTCAGGTAGGCTAATACATATTTCTTTTCTTATCTCTTCATACCTGAAGTGCAAAGAAAAGATTAAAACCCTCACCCTCTATTTGCCAACCTCATCCAAAATACAGTTTTAAGCTCTGCAGAGAGAATAGTGAGAGCCAGAAAATGCCACTCAAAATCACCTGCATTAACACTCCCTGGTTCATTGTACCTGGGAGCTGCTGGGCTGACATTCAATAAAAGACATGTCTGTCCAATTCTATCTTGCCCCTGCTGAAGTTTCAGGGTGAGATAAGAGAAGGGATTATGTTGGAGAAAGATACCTCTGTGCTGCTGATTCTTTATAAGAGAAGTAATTTAAACAAAGCTCAGTGAAATCTGGAAAATTGTGCTCTAGGGCTGTGTGCAGTTCTTGAACAATTTCCAATACATATGTTTGGAAAAGGAAGAAAAAGGAGTGATTTTGACTCTTTTCAAGTACAAATGTTCTCGATCCCTGGTAAAGACAAATCAGAGGGAATGTAGTACAGGAGGGTATAGATCACAGTGGCGTGCAGTGAAGGATTATGCTAAAGAATTACACTATCCCAGTCTATTTCTACTTGTGATGTTACTATATTCTGACATCTGTTCCTAGACGGGCACAGAAATGCATTTGTGAGTTCCTTTTCAATTTTCCCATTTTTTGGAACACCTCAGGAAAGAACTGTGATATACCCAGAATGTCTTCTAAGCAATTCTAGGTATTCTTGATATAGATAGACTTCAGGGTGCTTAGTCCCTGCAGAGCTTTCTCTAATGGGAGAAGGAAGGAGGACATGGAGGATGGACTATCTGAAATACTATTTGCAGCAATATTGCACTTTCTGAGGGTCTGATAACAAACACTGTAGTTTGATTTGCTAACAAACACTTGAGAACAAGCAGTTCTGAAAGCAAAAGCTGTGCTGTGTGGTTCAAGGTCTGTCCAGAAATCCTGGTAATACAGATTTATTTATACACTCTCCACAAACTTTTCATGTAGCTGGGAGTGTGCTGAGTATTCTTGACTTGGTTTCCCCATCTTTCAGAAGAGTCTCATCCAGCCCTTCCTGTATGTGTTGTGAGGAAAGCAGTCTCTAGCTTTTAGGAGATATTATTAAATTCTGTGGAAAGGAAGATAGATATCAACAGGAAGGCTGAGCCCTTGCTTTAGAAAGATGACTTGCAGTTTCAAGGAAGAGAATGGAACCTCAGAAGTCAAAAAGGCATATTGAAATTTTAAAAAAGCAAAACTGAATCAGAACATGATATGTTTGCAGCTGCTGGGGTGTGAAACTTCTTCCACAATGTGATAACCAGCATGAATTACCTTATTGCTCATAACAAATACAGATGGACAGATATCAGGGTGAAAGGAAGGGCAGGGGCATTTGCAAACTGACAGAGAACCTTCCATCGAATGTTGCTTGGAAATAAATTACTCTCAATCAGCTTTTCTGCCTTTCTTTATCTTCAGGAAACCTATAGACTTAATATGCTCAGCAGAAAACAAAAATGCTTTAAATAAATGCATGTTGGTTTATGAGAATCTGTCTATATTTTAAGGACATTGTCTAAAATGCTAATGTGTCTCTTTTCATCATGATTCACAAACCTTGTGACTTTCAAATTTATCATTTCAGCTTCCATCATGGGACTTGGATTACTCCATTCTTTGTCCCTTCTCCAACGTTATCAGTCAAGGAGTTTGTTGTTCCCAGCCTACATGAAAATGATACCTGTATTCCTTCTTGATGATCCACGTTGCTTTTGAGTCAGGGTTGAGTTCCCTGCCTTTTACCTGTAGCAGTGCTGGATATGAAAAGTCTCCCAAAGAGAAGATAATTCACTCATAGCTTTTAGTCAACATTAAAAAGAAAAAGGGACGAAGAAGGTGTTTCTAAAAAATGTGTGAAAAGATAATATTGTGTTTTCACCCCCAAGTGATGTTGGTATCTATGTCCCTTTAGTAAATCATTGAAACTAGCGGTCATATAGGCCAAGCATTAAAAATTAACTTCTGTATTTTAGCTTTTGGAATAAGCAATGCAATACATTCCTTACTTTCACCTTGTAGCTACATTTCTAAAGGTTTGTTTTGCTAGATGGCAATGAAGAGGAATTCAGTGTCCCTGCAATCTGTGCACTTTGCTACAGCATGTGAGGACTTGGGATGGGAACCCAGGAGAGGATCAGCTGCAGGACCAGCTAAGCAGTGCTCATGAATGCTCTGAGATAAGTTTGTTTGCTGTTGCAGCTCCCATTTGGCTGCATAAGATTCAACAATGAATTTTGCTGGCATAGTCACTCCTTCAGTAGATTGGTGTTGTCATGCCATGACCCTGAGATCCTATTACTCAGAGAGGTTTTCAAAAAGAGAAAGAATGCAGAGAACTATTAATTTCATAATCTAAAAATAAATAAAAGCAATTTCAGAAAAATAAACCAAACCCAGAATGTGCTCAAACGTCATAAAGTGGTGTTACATGACAGCATGACCCTTTTTACCTTTGCAGGATGCATTCAGGAAGAGATTTATCAGTGCCAATCAAACTCAGACAAAACCCCATCAATTTGTACTGATGAGCTATTGTTTATTTATATGTCATCCCTCCATCCTAAATTAGCAGAACGAATTTAGATATTGCCTCGAGTACACAATGCAAATCTTTGCTTTTCTTCTGTCCTTTCCATGTCAAGCACCACACCAACAAACAGTAATCATAAACAGCCCCATTAATAGGGATTGAGTCTGGGGAATATAGGCTCCTATTCCTCTAAATAGCCTGAGGGTGATGATTCATTTACATCCATTAAGTACTTTTCCACAAAAGAATCACTTTGAGTAGAGTTGATCCCAGCACTGACCTCAGCTTCATGTGGGCACTGACAGGTGAGGAGTGCCAGGTGGATCCTGTTGGACAAGCAGGCTGTTATTGAAACCAGATTTACAACCCCCTTTCCCAACACTGCCATTTCCAAGGGCTCCCCTCAAGAGATCTTATGGCAGGACAAAAGCCAAATAGTTTTAAATAGAAAAGAAAGTTTATATTTTATTTGTTTCAGATAATCTCTAGTGGATAGACTTGTGAAGAGCAGATTTGCAACTGGCCCAAGCAGTGGCAATCTTAAACTAAGCTCACTGAACCTGTAAGAACTAAGAGTTCACAAAGAAGTTCTATTTGGATTTTGTTGTGTTAGGAAGGGAATTTCAGGCTTGATCAGCAAAAGATGTTGAGGGAAACAAATGTCAAATTTGGCCTACAAATCTTGGTCCTGCTCCTTTAAGTTTTCTGTTTAATGGCAAAATTCATAGAGATAAACACCATTCCTAAGTCTGGCATACATGTTGATGTGATCCACTTGTGATCCACTCTGGGTCCATGGAAACTGGGTCCATCAGCCAGTTTTATCCATTGGGGTAGATTTGAGGGGTTCTGGACATGTTGCACCTGAATAAAGCTATTTAAGCTCATTAGAGGCAGGTTGTTTCCATTTGGACAGGCAAATGGTGTTACTTGGAGTCAGCACTCACAAGATAAATTGCAAGGGGTTTGTAGGGCTGACACTAAGAGCTGTGCAGCACCTTGGAGAGATGTGCTGTGCTGTTACGGAAGATGATGCAGGAAACAGTAAAGATTTTATGTTTTCATTTTCAAATTGAGCCCAGGGCCTCATGGACTGAAAAAGTAGGAAGACACTTGGCCATCAAAAATGCTTTCTAACACTTACTGATTGTTTTAGAAAGCACTCTGAGAAATTCCCAAGGAACAGAGACACTGCCTGGGGGAAGTACAAATTTCTGCAGGAAATGCTTTTTTTTTTTTCTTGTACAAGAGCTCCTTGAACATATTAAAATGTGGTGGGACAGTCACAAAACCTAAGACAAAAGTACTTTTAAGATGTGTATCTTGTTAAAAGAGCCTGGTTACTGGTGAGCTGAAGACCTGGTTATCTTTATGCTGTCAGAGAGACTCCTTGGAAAATCAGTGATAATCCACAGGAAAGAGTTACAGCTTCAACGAAGAGGTTGTGTTCTGTAACTTGATCTTGCATAAAAAGTGCTATAATAAACATGGAACTGAGTAAACTGCCTTCAAGTCCCTCTGTCCTAGCACACTGATAGCCTTTGTAGACACTTAGCATTTTGGAACTGAAGTTTTATAAACCCCTGATGATGGTAATTTACCTCTTCACAGAATTCATTGAATCTGTGTTGTGGGTATTGCTGGTCTTTTTATCTACTGTGGGAAAAGCATAAAAAACAACAGAAACTGAGACATAGTCAAAGGCCAGCCAAAGAGAAAAGCTGCTATAGAGACTGGTGCATGATTCACAGTTTTCAAATCTTCCTTCTCTGTCATAAGCATTCTGTTTCTTGAGGGGAAAAAAAAAAAAGTAAAATCATTGCTGTGCAAAAAAAAAAAGTCTCAAGAAGGAAACAAATGTTTACAGAGTTGACTTGGCTGGAATTTTCTTTGCTCATATACTCTTGATATATCAGTGTTTAAACTTTTTATGTGGGCGTGAAGGGGGGACAGGGAATAATCAAATGTTAGTGAAGATGTCCCAATCTGTTTCATTATCTGAGGGTGTGAAGATGCTCTTTAGCTCACATAGTCCTTGGTCTTTCAGTTGCCACGTGGTCTCACTGCCCAGATTTCACATCCAAACCAAGTGTGAAGAATTTTTTTTCCCAGCACATGCAGGAGGAGCGTTCCCAGCAGTCCCATAGTCCCATCCTTTTTGCAGAAGGCAAATGTGCAACATAGCCAGGCCTTTATTTAAGTTTTCCTTTAAGTATTAAGATTTGGAGGCCCTTTTCCTTTATTTATGAAATAAACGCAGGCCAGCCCCTGTCACCCACATCAGATGTACTCAGTCCCCCCTTGAAGAGCAAAAATGTTTTTCTCCAGTGCCCTGCCCTCCTCCTACTCTTAGTGCTCCCTGGAGCAGTCAAAAACATCCTGTCATGGTTTGAGCCTGGCACAGAGCCAGTGCCCCCCATGAAAATGCCCTCACCCTGGTGTCTGCTGTGAGATGTGACCAGGAATAAGCAAAACAGGCTCCAACTTAAACATAAAGAACACTTTATTACCTAAACTACAGGAAAATAGGGAAAGACCATAAGGAAAAAGAAAAAAAAAGAATTGAAAACCTTACAAAAAAACCACTTTTCCCCCTCCCCACTACCTGACTTTCCCAATCCGATACATTCTCCCAAAACACCAACTGCCCAGCCCGGCACGACACTTTAGTATACTCAAACTGCAGTTCATGAAGAGGAAAGGAGTCCTTCTTGTTCCATAGGCTTCTCCTGGAAACACACTGAAACCTCGTGTGCTTCTCTGTCACTTCGGCACCGCCCGGAAAAGTCCTTTTGCCGCTTGTGACATCTTCCTTCCATGCCCAGTGCTCTCACCACTGACGCATGGACCAGAGCTGCTTTTAGGGTTGTCTTTCAAGGATGCCTTGTCTCACTCCAAAAAGGCACAGTCTCTGCTTTGGGACATCTGTCCCCCCCATATTTTTCCAACCCCCTGGGGCCGGGGGGTCCTCACGAATGAACCCTCCTGGTTTTGAGCCACTGCTTCCCCCTAAATGCAGTCTCTGTGTCACAGGAACAACTGAGTCCATGGCCACAAGAAAAGTCCAGCCAAAAGGCCACTCCAAATCATCTCTCCCCATTCAATCATCTCCACGTTCTTCGGGCCAGGTCCTTGTCTCATCTCATCTCTCATCTCCCTTCTTATTCAGCTTCGAGGAGGATTAGCATTTTTTGCAAGGCCCCAATCATGAAAGAAAGGGGTTAAAACTTTCAGTCTCTGTCTGTCCCGGGACGATGATACTCCCACACGTGCTGCTGCTGCGGCCGGCCGGGCTGCACCCTTCCCCCCCCTTTCTCCTCCTGGGCTGGCTGCTATCACATTCCGTCTCGCCGACTCTCCCTCTCTCTCTCTCCTGGGGGAAGAATGGCTGCCCGATGTCTCTTGGGGCTCCTCCACCCTTCCATCCTTGAGGGCCTTCTCACCCCCATCTCTGTCCAGGCCCCGGGCCTACCGCATGGCTGCCCCTCCCCCGCCCAGCAGCAAGGCTGGACAGGGGAGGGTGATCTGACCTCTTCGCAGCGACGTCCCAAGAGAGCCTCCCAAGGCCAAAGCCCTGCTTTTAACCCCTGTGTATTCTCGGAGGTGTGTCCAAACCCCACTGGCTACACCAGCTGCCAGTCTCAAACTCAAAACCTTCATTGGTTTGACCACAGCTTCCCAGAATTCCCACTTCTTCCTGGTCAAACCACCACACATCCTCACCAAAAATCATCTGGCAAGGTCACCATCTGGGGACAGGAGAGGACAATGATGTGTCCTCTGTCCCAGCTGTGTATCTGGAGTGCATTTAATGACGTCTGACACCAGAGTATCTGTGTGCCCTGCTGCTCTGGAGGAACCATGTTCCACTCCTACCACCCCTGGGTGCCATGGCCCAACTTACACGCGGGAAGCTGCGGCCAGAGGGGCTCAGTGACACGTGGGGTGACAATTGAGGTGCATGCTCTGTCATGTGTTTGCTGGAACAAAGCATGGCAATTGCTTTGCTGATCAGCTGAAGCAGGGACATCCTTTGGATGCTGGGGAGTAATGGACAGAGATGAGAAAGCAAGATGTAAACAGATGTTGTGCTAGTGCCCAGAGACTGGAGTTATTAGACACTGCATTGCACTGAGGCCATTTTACAACTTCTAGCTCCTGAGCAAGCTGTCACAAGTCACTTGAGTGCATCTGCACTGAGCTTCATTGTGTGCTAAAACAGTCAGCTGCTCTCTCTCCCCAACCCAAGCTAGTGACTTAATTTATGGTTTGTCCTCGCTCTGAATCACCCTTACTTAAAACATCCCATACCAACACACGCTGAAGTCCTTGCTGATCAGTAGCATTTTGGATTAAGACTGTTATGAAGCCCTGATGGTGCTGATTTATCACTGTTCCCACTGATGTTGTTTTTGTGTGTTCCCCACTGCAGATCTGCGCAGGATGACCGCTGGTTTCATGGGCATGGCCGTGGCCATCATCCTCTTTGGGTGGATTATCGGCGTCCTGGGGTGCTGTTGGGACCGAGGCCTTATGCAGTATGTGGCAGGGCTTCTCTTCCTCATGGGAGGTAAGGATGGTGCTTTTTGAAGAAATGCATTTTTCTTGTTGTTTTCATGTTGCCTCTTTCCACATGTCCCTCCTTTTCTAAGTCACTGAAAATATGTTTTCAGAGTTGTTTTGCCTGATCTGGACTTGGTTTCATTCTGAGGTCCTTCTGGTGCATATCAAAGATCACACAGTCATACTTATATTTAACTTCCATCACAAAACTTGTCTGGAGTGTCTGTAAGTCATGGTAGTACAAAGGGTAATCTGAGTGTTTTAGTGCAGTACTCCCCTGTTGGATGTAACGCTGTCACTTAGCAAGCTCAGTAATAAAAATCCAAGGATTATGCAGATGTTATTCCCACTGCTATCCAATTCCACAGTGGGACACTTTGATACCTAGAAACTGTGCTGAGAGTTATAATCTATATTTATTACTCATCAGTTGCTCATGAGTCAAATGTAACCTTTAGTTTATATTTCTCTTTCTTTGCTGTACCTATGAAGAGCATTCTCTGTGTTCCTTTTCCCACTCTACATACACTTTCTTGTAGACTTCTCTCTGTAAGAACAATTATCAATCTAGCAGCCTTTTCTTCCACTTGTTCCTGTTTGTACTTGCCTTTCTCAAACACAGATGAGAAGGACCATTCCCTAACAAGGTCTAATCAATGCCTTGTATAAGTGTTGTGATGGTTTCCTTCCCCTGCTGGTGATTCCTTGCCTGAAGTATTTTGTGGTTGTATTTCCTTTTTTTCATGCTGCATTACATTGGAGACCCACAGTCATCCTGCGGTTGGGTGACACATGCAGACCTTTTTCCATCTTTGTACTTTCCTACTGATGCTCTCCCAATTTACAGCAGAGGTTTGGTTTATTAATCCCCAGGTCCATGCCCTGAGACTGTGCTTTTGAACTTCTTCCCATTCCTACTACAACAGACCTGAAGGTCATCCAGCATTCCCCATGTAATGTACCAGCCTTCCTTACTACAGATGCCATCAAAATTTCTGTTAGCAGCAAATTTCAAGGCACAGTTATTTGAAATGAAGGGTGTGAAAGTCAAGTCCCAAACACAGCTCTGGGTGAATGCCTCAAAGTGAACACCACTACTTCTGTTCTCTCTTCTTTTTTCTGCTGCTGATTTTTGTTTGGCTGGGTTTCTGCCCTCCGGGCAGATCATCACTTCTGTGCATTTTATCATCTGTTTATCTGTACTGTGGTGTGACACAGATCAGTGTGTGACATAGAGGAGAGATTCTGTAGTCCCAGAAGAGGAGTTAAGTGCTGGAGTAACAAGTATTTATGTTCTAGTGGTGTGCTAGTGACATTAGACATCATTTCTCTCTGTGCCCACAAACACATTTGAAATCTGCTAGGACCTTGTGCAAGCACACACTGGTCTTCATGGGGATGTCTGGTTTGTTGTGGGTGTCAAAACATTATAAGCAATGCTTGCCAGATGAGCTTGGTGTTTCTTATTTATTTAAAAGCCTAATTTGCACAGGGGCCATTTTGTTCTAATCTGCTCAGATATCTGTGTGGTATTTAACTTACTACAGCCAAACATTCAGATTAAAACATTAAGAATATACTAAATAAGTACAGAAAACTTACATTTATTAGAAACTAGCTGTGTCTTGTTTACTATTCAGAAATTATTATTATACATGGGTTGGTTTCCAGTGCAGCTGCAGAGATTATCTGTTAGCTCCAGGTTATTTGTGAGTGATTTGAAAGATGACTGATAAAGTTTCCAGGTGAAAAAAAAAGATTCAGTTTTAACTGTGTGTAGTGGAATGGGTTACTCACAGCTTACAAAGCCATATTTGGGGTGCTCAAACAGCACACATTTCAGTGGAGATGGAGCCAAGGCCACAGAATTGAGAACAGCCTCAGTCATCCCCATGGAACAAGCTGCTCCTTCTCAGAGGGTAGTGGCTCTGCAAAGCTCTCTGGAATCGTGGGTGCTGGGACCATCCAGCTGCACAGGAGCTTTCAGTGCAATGCAGCTGCTAAATGTGTTATTTTATATGGACTATGCAATGAGACCGTGATGTAGAGTTACCTCTGGGCTAAGCAAAACTATTTCTGGACATCCTAATCAGGTGTCAGTGCTAAGGGAGGATGTGGAAAGAGTGGGAGAGGTTTGCAGAAGAGCTACAAAAATGTGGTTTGAAAAACAAGAAAAAGACAGCATGCCACAAAAAGCAAATTGCTTGAAACTGTTTACCAGAAGGTTTATAATTGACTTGAACACAGAGTGGAAGTACCTATGCAGTGGGAAGCCATCTGATCGTAGCATGCTCTTTGCATAGACAAAATAATAACCAGATCCAGCAGTTGGAACACAACACTAATTTAAATGAGAGGCACCAGATTATTTTATCTGCCAATTTCTGTCAAGATGTGTAATATTATAAATAAAGATGTGCTGGGAGGAGATCAAACTTATTTTCTGCTTCAGTGCAGACACGTGGATCAGTATTACCCAAAGGTTACCCTCTTTCTTGTTTTGCACAAGTCAGTAGCAACTGCTAAACTGATTTCTTTTAACAGCAAGTGGGCATAAAGTAACATCTACAAACTGAAGCAGTCAGTTAATAAAATACACAACTAGAGCCATCTAATCTAAAAATCAGTAGCTATCAATGTTTTCAGACTGTGTCATGTGTTACATGGTCATTCCTTTTACAGCCAATGAGTCTTTTAATTTAAACTTTTTATTGCTGGACAGGGTTTGAATACATAGCCTTTGCTTCTGCCATGCCAAAAGTGCTGTCAACATATTACTGTGCTGTTTCTTAAAATGCATGGAGATAGAGTGCCTCCTATTTTTGCCTTTTTCTCAGATCCAATAATGGGAAAACTGCTTTGGAAGGTTTCTGCCATCTGACCTCACTGCAGCTGAGAGGAGACTGTGTTCAATTGGCAGCCATAGAATCAGACTGAAATCTAACCTTCCCTTCCATTTTCAACACCACTTCTCTTGGCTACGTTTGCAGCATTTGTTCTGGTTTTATTTCTAGGCAAATAGCTCTTTTTCAATGCTTAAACATTTCCAACTAAACATATCTATGGGGTTTGTCCCTTATTGCCCATAATTCTTTGAACAGGAAATCTCAACAGAGCACTGAGAAGCGTGCTATAATAATCTAATAAGAGCAGACGTGGCTTGCTTGGACCTCTGGTTCTTTATTATATTTACCAAACAGTCCTCTTGCTAACCCATGTGGCAGTGCCTCATAAGGACTTGCTTTACTTTGCTTGATCTAATTTCTCAAGCAAATTGCTAAAACAAGTCGTTTACGAAATGCAGGCCATTATTTGGTTTTTAGCTCATCCGGAATCCAGGACAAGTAAACTATGATTTAGAGTCTGTTTTACACTGCTATTCTGCATGTTTTATAACAAGCTAAAAATTATTAATAATTCATCTTTCCTGTTTAGACCAAATGTATCTGTATCAACAGCAATCACAGATCCCTTATGGTTTCTACAGCTCTTTTCCATAATTTTTGGTATTTATTGTACAATTTATACTTGGATTCCTTCTCTTGAACAACAGTGTTTGCCTGACCACAGCAGGATTTTTTTTCAGTCCCTCATCTTCTACAGAGCCAGATGATACTGTAAATTATGTTTAGCACTTTTTATCTCACTTTGCATGCTGGTACTGTTGCACAGCCTCCTATTTCACTATTGTTACATTCCAGTATTGTCAGCATCATTTTACCTGCAAGGTGGGGGAGTTCCCCTTTTTGATAGTTTCTTCATTTGGAATTGTGCTTTTAAATTTCACTGTGATTAGTTCATTTTACTCGTCTTTTTTGAGACTGTTTAATTCTATTACAGAAGTGGGTCACACTCAAATTATACATGACTCCAAGCACATCCTCTTGCAGGTTCTTGTGTTTTCTCTTTGTGCAAATTACTGAAAATCTGTGCACAAGTAAAAGCTCTAACCAGTAACTTTGTAATTTTATAATAATTTCTGGAACTTTAGGAGCATCTGTAATACTACTTCCAAATGTCAGAGTCCTGTGCCAAACGTGATGCTTTCATGCTCACAAAGTACCTAGTCTAACAGGGATTCAGTTAAACATCTACCTGAGGAAGTGCATGTGGGATATTTTATATATTGTGTTTTGACCAAAGCAAATTTATTTGCACCAAAACTATGCCTTTGCATTTTTAAGTCTAGGCGTGGCCACCTCATCAGTTCCCAGGAATTGGTGTTCGCATTTTCTGGCTTTGAGCAGTTCTTTTGAAAGTATTCAAATCTTTCACTAGTTTGGGTTTATTTTCATGGCAAACCTGCCAGTTCTTTTGGTTGGTGTCTTCACTCCCTCGACATCTAATTTAGCCAATATTGTCAAGGTCAAATGTCAGCTTTAGTTCCAGCTCCAAAGAGCTGAGATGCTATGAATAGGCACACTGGTAACTCCACCAAGGCAAATTCCATGGTCTCCAGGAATCCTTTCTTTCAGTTCTCCATCAAGTTGTTTGTGAATATTTCCTGTATCATGATCAGTGAGCAAGCTGATCCATCTAACCCTAGGTTTTTCTACCTGCTCTCCAGCAAATTCATCCCCAGGATTTTCTTGTTTCAGCATCTCAGGTTTACAGTCATGAAAACTCAACCTCATCACATCTTCTGTTACTGTGTTGCTTTATAAAATCATCTTTTAAAGACAATCTCTGATAGTCTGATGTTTTCCCAGCTGATTTCAGTCAGCTGTTTTGAAATATCATATGGCTTGCATTATTTTCTAATTTGAGGGCAGGGCCAACTTCTTACCTAAATACTTCAAAGCCCTTTTCCTCCTCATCAGTGCCTGCTGTGGGGAAAGTGGGGTGGCTGCCTCCTGATGGCATGATCCAGTGTTTTGGCAGTAATTTCATCCTCCCCCTCTCTAGCTTGTGCACCTCCCTGCTGAACTGCTGTCTGTTGTCCCAGCTGGAAATACAAAATGGCACTTCCAATATCATGTTCTGGTACTTGCCTCAGCACACAATTATCCCTGGCCAAAGCTACCTCACTTGTCTTTGTAAATGTATTAAAAGACTGACAAAGAATGACGTTTTATAATCCTTATCAGAGCTCTGTCCATCAGCTGCACATCCATGTATTTTCCTTTTCTAAGTCTGTAATTTGTACTGAGAACACATTTCAGTGAAATAGTTAGGGGTTTTACTGCATGCCTAACAAGGCAGCCCTTCAGGGAGAGACTTCTGCGTTGTCTTATTTCGTTCCAAATTTACTGCAAATGAATGTAATAAATCATCTCTGCACTTGTTTACTCTTTTACCTGTTTTCTTCAGTCTTATCAGGTCTCTGCCAGTTTTGTCTTGTGACATACACTTTAGGATGACTTTATGGTTTTTTTCCCCATTTGCTAACAATTTCCTTAGAGAAGCATGTAATTTTACTAGCCTTGCAAATATTCATTATTCTTTGCAAAGTCAAGTGGGTTTCTTGCTGTAACCTTGCTTTGAGCCAATTAGAGATTTTACCATTAATAATTCAGTCTCTAATTAGTCTATTTGGAAATTATTCCAGCTGTTAAATGCCCTCATATGTGATTTGGCTTCACCCTGCAGTTCTGTAATAAAATGATCTGGAGTCTCATATAGCAGCTCATTTCTTGTCTTTGCCTAGTGATATTTTTGCCTGAGGTGCTGGGCTTGGAGCTTTGCTTGGGAGTCTGAAACTTCCTTTTCTACTGGCACTGAAAGGCCTGGAAGTCATGCTGTACACATATAGTAGTAGTATGGAGTTCTTCTGGCCTGATTTTTTGTTCTAGCATTTGCTTTCAAAAAAATCAGGAATTTCTTTCATCCTCTCTTCCCTTTTTACTGGTGGTGATCTGCCAGTCTGAGGGTTTCAAGTACCATTTGCCAGTTCCCCTTTTGCCACTGATTTGGGCTTCTTCTGACCCCCTCTAAGAGTGCTGCAGAGACATTTCTCTCTGTAGCCTGTCCATACTCAGAGGACCTAGGTCAGGGTTAGAAAAGCTTCAAATCTTTCCCACAGCAGAGGTGATCACCTGTTCATTCCAATGCTGGCTGCTGCAGTAAAGATAAGCAGGCAGGAAAGATGTGTGAGAGGGAATAAAAAATTAAGTTATGCAGGTGTGTTGGCATAATGTAATGTTTTATTTCAGATATGCAAGAAAGAATTTTTTTTTAAAGAAAAGAAGAAAAAAACACTTATGTATGTTATGAGTGTGTTCTTTTTTTAAATTTTAAACTAGGGAGATGCAGGGTGCGGAGGTTCAGGGACATCACACCATAATTAATGTGATCCAGTGAAGCCAAATTTATTATCCCTGAAAATACTATATTTATAATAAATCTCTACTGTCCAGTATTACATGATTGGTTAATCCTAGCTGTTCACATGTCTAAAATAGAATGCTGATTGGATCACCTAATTTTTCACGCGTCTTGCTGTGGTTGTCTGGCCCACCCATGACTCACTTTTTTCTTACTTTCCCAAGCTTGCTGACAAACTTGCTGAGTCCTGATGACTCTTCTTCTTGTATCTTTTTCAAGGATTTACCGACCCCATTTCTGAATATGTCCATTATTCATTGTTTGTGAACGTGTGCATTGTCCGTTAGTACAAGCAGGCTGGATTGTGCATCGGCAGAATATGGCCATTGTATAGCAAGAACTCGTCAATCTGCAAAAAAACTCTCAACAGGGAGAAATAGCTTTTAATAAGTAATTTCCAGCCTTCTCAGAAATACTTGCAAAATATTCCTTTCCTCAGTCCAGGGGAAAGCAACAAAATGCTTGATTATCCTCAGAGCCAGAGGATGGATAGACCATTTAGGCTGGGTCACCTTCTCGTGCCCCGGCTGTGCCACACTTCACGCAGGGCTGTCACCAGGCGCCAGTGGGGATGGGGACAATCCCAGGGCTCTGTGCCAGTGCCATCAGCTGTCACAGGAGCTGATGGCCAGGCTGGGATGCCAACCCCATCAGAAAGAGGGGCTTCAAACCAGGGCTTTAGAGCTGCTGTCGGTGTAGCTGTGCTGCACACGTCCGTATCCTCTGTCACTCCCACCTCCACAGGGAGCCTTGTCTTCCAAACCCCCTGGCTGGGCTTCCTCCGCCCGTGCTGTGCATGTGTGAGGAGATGACAACAGAGGCATCTGTGGATTTGCAGCCATGGGTTGTTACCAGCTGTTGAGTCATTTGAGTCTCAAATTTAACTCACTGTACTTTGAAAATAGCACGGAACGGTAGAAAATAAGAGTGTTTATTCTACGCAACTGTGGTCCTGCCGTCTCAAAATAATCCTTCCACTGCTGAATAATTTAACAAAAATGGAACAATTTAATGTAGCAGGTGTAAGGCAAAACTCTGCGACTGACGTCTCCTAGGCAGTTATGAAGTACCTTCGTAGTAGCTGCCAAAGAGAAAGATAAACAAAGGGAGAAAGTAAGAGCCATTCTCTGGAATTCATTGGGAAATATGATATGTCCCACAGGGCATCTAGGATTTCTATTTTTCATTAAAAATCAAGGTCTCTACCCATTCTTCAGAATGTTTACTTGTGGTGACATGATCAACCACAACACTGAATATGGAAGGTATTTCCTATGATCATATTTTTTTTTCATTTATACAACATTATTCTTTGAAAGTTCAGTTTCTTGTGCTTCTTCACAAAAAAAGGAATAGTTTTAGAAAGTTTACATCAATTATTTTTTTCCCTATGTAAAGGCAAATATAAATGCACATGTATGTGCACAAGTGTATATAGACAGATCTTAAACAGCAGCCTGTGATCTTTAGAAAAACCAAGATCTGCAGTAATTTACTGGAATGTGAATTGTGAAGCTTGGGATAAATACAGTTTTCACAAAGGCATAATACCTTTGGCCACTTTGAAGAGTATTTATAATTCAAAACAAGTTGGAAGACTGGAAAAAAATGAGATACCAATCATGTTTTATTCACGTGGGAGGTTCTAAATTAATGATGACTGCAGAGGAGCTTAAAAATTTGGCAAAACTCCCTACAGACCACTGTGAGAACTTATTTATGTGGATTGACCTCCAGATGGAGACACAGGCTGGTTTGTATCAAGAGATGCCATAAATGGGTTATGAAAGTGTTTGAGACCAGGCTCAGCACAACAAGATGATTCCCCCCTCTGCCAAGCCTCCCCCAGCACACATGTGAACACTCTGGCTCCTACCTGCGCTTTTGGCTAAATTTCACATTATGCTCTAAGTGATTTAAGGCTTTGAGTTGGAACAAGCTTGAGTTAATGTACAGCATTAATAGGCTTTAAATGTTTAAACCACTCAAAGGCTCTTGATTGTTTAAAACCCTCAAACACATGACAAGGGTGTTGTGGAAGGCAGAAAAGGAGCTGATGAAGGTCTTTTTGGACCTGGGAGGAGAAGCAGAGCTCAGAGCGCTCATGCAGGCTTTATGCCCATCAGGAAGTAATGTAACAAGGCCAAGAGCATTCATATTCAGGAAATAAGAATTAACCTGTTTCTAAAAATGTCCTTCTTTGCTTTTAAGGATTTGTCCCCCTTTATGGGGAGTAGCTGAAGAAATTGGGGTTCGTAACTGTGGAGAAGACAGGCTCAGGGGAGACTATTCCTCTTTACAGCTACCTGACAGGAGATTGTAGCTATGAAGGGTTTGATCTCTTCTCCAAGTAGCAAACCATAGAACAAGAGGAAATGGCCTCAAATTGTACCAGGGAAGGTTTAGATTGGGTAATAGCAAAAACCTCTGCACCAAAAGTGTGTTCAAACAGGCTGCCCAGAGAAGGGGAACCATCCCTGGAGGCATTCAAGAGTTGTGTAGATATGGTACTTAGGAACATGGTCTAGTGGTGAATTTGGCAGTGCTGGGTTAACAGTCGGACTTGATGATCTTAGTGATCTTTTCCAACCTGAGCAATCCTATGATTCCTTTAAAACATCTCTCCCTGCACAGTTTGTGGTGTCTCTCACAGACCTGGTTCAAGGCCATGTTCCTTGGACCCATTTTAGGCCAGGTTTCTTGAGTCTGAAGTGTGGCTTTTCTTTTCTTATGTCTTTCAAAACCAGGATACTGACAGACATATGTCCAGGCATGTATTTGTGGATATGAGTTCACTGTTACGTACACACGTCCTGATATGGGGTAGAACTGGAACTGCTTCTTCATCCAGACCAGTGAACCATCCAACAATGTCAGCAACTGTTACCTCTTGCCTTCTGAATGCTATCTAATTTCCTATTTTCACTCAAAACATAAATATTTAGGAAATCATTCAGGCAGGCATACATACCCTTTGCCATCTTTTGAGGTTAATATATTTCCAGGATGGCCTGTTGAGCATTTCCCAGCTAGAAAAAAGTTGCTCAGCAGATGGCAGGGCTTAAAAGAGCTGGGGGTCCATGTTACATCTTAACTGCTAGTACTTCTCTCTCCTCTCTGGTGCACCAATAACACATTTTGCATTTATTTATTTATTTATGCTGGCACTCATTTTGAAAAGGAAATAGGAGACTCTGGAAATAGGAAAGATCACTCACTTTTGCAATACAGACATCTGTGTGTCACTGCCTATCAGCAACTGAAATACTCTTTTATAATTTCATGTTATAATACTCCTCAAGGGGAATCATAACTCTCATTTACAGCATAAGTTCAAATGCAGAGTTATATCTTTTGTCTCATAGAATATTATTTTCACTAGATGTTATTTTTTTTCCAGTACCTCAGGAATATCTCTGATTCTCTAGGTGCATACCTAGCATTGAAATGTTGAAACCTGAGGTAACATCTCCATAAGGAAACAGGGGTGGGATATAGATGTGTTTTTTGCAAGTCAATAACCAACTGTACTGCAGAGTGTAGTCAGTTAGAAGTATTGTTCTGTGGGGCTTTTTTTCCCCTGGAAGGAAAGGCTCAACAAGAGAATTCATTGTCAATTCCATAGCATTTGATCTCCATGGAAACATTATCAGCTGACTTCAAAGTCAACCTTCAAATGTGTTGTGGGTTGTTTTTTTTCCTGTGGCTCATTTCTGATGCTCCTAGATGTGCACTTGCAGGCTGTGGGGAAAGAAAAACCAACACAATTTCATTAGCCTTGTACCTGATCATGAGAGGGCACTGGCACTTCAGAGAAGGAGAGAAAAATCTTCTTTAATGAGGTGTAGAGATCTTATAGTCTGGAGCAAAAGACAGGGCAAGTAGTTTATGCACACCTCTAAATTCATTGTTTTTCTGTCCTAGCTCAAATCTGTCTCCCTGAACTTTGTGTGCAGTAAATTAAGGAGTCAGCTCTGTCTGGCTTTTCAGCAGGAAGAGCTGTTCATATTCCTCTGTGTGTTCATTTTGAGTCAGCTATACTGATTTGTAATTTCTCCCTCACCAGGATGGGAGGTGCTGGCAGAAGCATCAGTACCTTCCAAAGTTACGGGAACAGACAACTTCGCGCAGCCCATGAAGGGCATGCAATCAGGTTCCTTCTCAGGGATGTCAGTAGGTCTTTGGGGGGCTGACAGAAAGTAAAATAAAGTAGGAATAAGGCAGAAGAGACAGATTCTGTAGAAATACAAAAGACTTCCCCACCCACAGCCCTGGAAAACAAGTTCTGTGTGTTTTAAAATTCAGTGGTTGTCCCATATCCTTTAATAATGTCATGAGGCCTTTGATCTGTTGCTGGCTTCTGAATTCCAATGACAAGATGCACCAAAGCCAAAGGAAAACAATGAAAACAAAACTGGCATTTATTATTGGGTTGGTCTTTTTTTAAAAGGAAATTTTGCTGAGCTGTTTGCATGCCTGACATAAAAGTGGACTGACTGCACATGCAACAGAAGGAAGATTAATACTGGCATGATTTGCTAGACAGAAAGAAAACCTTACAGAGAGAATAGAGAGAAAATTTCTGTGTGTTGCAGATCTTTTTGTTAAATGCAGAGGCTGAAGCAAGATTTAGATTCACTTTCTTTGCTCCTCAGGTTGCCAGCACAGAAAGCAACATTCCCCCTTGGGCAAATCGCTGCCACACACACTTGGTCTAATCCGTCTGGACAGAGTCCAACTGGACACTAGAAACTGCATTTAAAAAACAACTGGGAAAAGCTATAAACGAGTAGGGCCTTCCTCATTTCTGCCCAACCTGGCTCTTCCAGGGCATACAGAGATAAGTCATGCCAATCTACTTGTATGGGCTACAGAAGATGAGCAGGTATTTCCTCTGCCACAGGAAAGGAGATTTCAGCATTGACACTGAAATCAGTGTCAGTCTAGTCTGTGGCTTGCAGGCATTTATGTGGAAGATGTAAGCTTCATAGGGGTACCCTGCACTAAATGGTTCTTGCTGACCAGACAAAACTGCATTTAATTTTGATTTCTGACTATTCTCTCTCAGTAACTGTATCAGCACATATAGAAAGGATTTTCTCTTCCTAACAGGTCAGCTCAGGGAAACAGTAATAGAGCCCACAGACTTTTTTAGTAAAGATCCTGAAAGTTGTACAAGCAAAGACTCCTTTGGTCACTTGACAAAAATGAATGGATAGGCTTTTCTCCAGCACCTAAAGGGGAAAATATCTAAATCAGGTAGCCACCACCATCACTCCCAATGGCTTCTTTAGTACTGCCTTCAGCTAATAGAAGGATTAAAAAGGCATCTATCTTTTAGATATTTAACTATCCTTTTAGACCTGAAAGTATTCCCCCTAGAAATATTTATAGTGGCACACAGTAGGCAATATGGAAGAAGGCTGCATTGAATTTACTTGTGCTGTACCTGTTCTCCAGTCTTACTTGTCTTGAAAAACATCTATCAGTAGACTTTTCAGCAATTTAGGATTTCCTGCACAAGAAAGATTACAAGAATCCTCTGAGGCTCCTTCTGAGAGATGTCCAATTTTTTGACTGGAAGAAAATGGTCTTACGTACTTATAGACGTAATGAGCTCATTACTAAAAGACCAGATGCAACATGGTGCACAGATTCCTCCTACTACAGAACATGTCCTGTGACAAGGCAAACCCACCATGACTCCACAAGTTCCCTTTAGCTCTGACAAATGCCTAGGGTGGGAAGAACCTGCCTAAGGTACAGCTTGATACTAAATTTATGTGTCGTCATTGGAGGCAAATCTGAGGTGTGATGGAGTCACTTGAGTTTGTTCAGACCTCCAGTGCCTCTTTCTGTTTAATCTTTTGGCCTCTGCCTGGGTCATGCTGTGAGCTCCACACTGCAGAGGATGAAAGACCCTGCCAGAAGCCTCTCTATGTTGCCAAGCATGGTGCTTGCCAGCACACGGATGGGATAATTCTTCTAACTCTGGATTAGAATTTTTCTTCATTTTGACACTGAAGTCCTTTCTTTACTTTCTGCTCCAGTAAAATCAGAATAACATCACAGTGCTACAACTGGCACAATTTTTGCTGTCTCCTGTGTTGTGGCTGCAAGTTCATGACTCGTTATCTTTGCTTAATGGCTGTAGTAAACCCACTTTATTATTGCTAGGTTATTTTGGTTGGGTCATAGGAATCACCATGGCTAAAGTACTCGGAAGTTTATTCACTCAGGCTTTGATCTGAAAGCTTTCTTCTCTGCCTAGTCCATCAAACCTTTGTGCCTTTAGCTAAGTAGTGTTGCTTTTGCCTTACATGGCAACTTACAGCTCCAGAGAGTGCTTGCTCATCGCTGCAGCTCACTGGCTGGGGCTGTGCACAGCATGGGTGTTCACTCCCTGTGCAGTCCCATGCCCCGAGGGATACAGTCATGGAAATGTCACCATGTGCAAATCCGCAGTGTGAAATATGGACTGACACTTGTATCAGCAGAGCAAACTGGAGTTCAGCCCTCAGCTGCTGTAGCATTGTTCCTATATATGAGATGATGATTTACACAAGCCTAAGCATGGTCCCCATGAAGTGTTTGGGGTTGTAGCTGAGGACACATAATTCTCTGGTGCCATAAGAAATTACAGCTTGTGCAGCAGCAGTCCCTAGACAGGCACACAGGGGAGGTGACACACAGCAGGAGCACAGCTCTGGCGTTTGCTGGGCACCTCTGGCACCTTGTGAGGCAGGAGGCCAAAGGCCAAATGCAAACCTCATTCTGAGAGTGGCTATAATGCAGTATCATGACAGACCCTGCAGTTTATCTGGTCCATGGTATAAGATAAAAATGCATTAAGTCCCAGCCCAGGTGGGGATGTAATCTCACAAGGACACCGCACTAAATCTCCATCACCCAGTCAGATTTATCCTTCCATCTCCGCTTTTTTCAGAAGGGCAATTTTCCAGTAAACCCCTTGCTATTCTGCAGCCTATTGGTGATGCTGCAAGCTGCTTCTGCTGGAACAGTACATAATTAAGCAATAATTTATATTCTATGCGTGTATGCACAGAGCAATAAAGTGTTCTCAAGAGCTGCGTGCTGCTGAGGCGTTTAATCCGTGCACAGAAGGAATTTACTGCAAAGCTGCTCCCTCCCTCCAAAAGGCTTTTGTCATCACTGTATTGGGAGGGAATTCGGTGTATTCTTCAATTATTTCATTTGATTTGGATATAATTTAAATAGTTAATGCTACACACTCAACTTTAGGATCAGACCTAATTTTATTTGTTTGTTTGATGTACCTTGAAAATAGTAAAAGCTAGTAGGGCAGAGAGAAAGTAAAGATAATGTTTCACTTGTGAGATTTTTCTTCTCACGTAGCTCTATAATAAAGGAAAGTGATGATAATTAAGTAAACAGCACTCCTTTCAAAGACATTAGTGGTCACAAGAAGCTACTAGAAATACTTTAAAGAGGAGAGATTTACATTTATTTGAAAACTGCATGGTTTCAAAAGACATCTTAAAATCCATACCTTTGCAGTTCTCTTTTTATCTACCAATTTATAAGTAATACTTGACATTTCCATATGCTTTAAAAAATAACAGAAGGTGAGAAGAATCAGTTTTTGGGGTTGTTTACTTTGTACATCTGACAGCACAGTTTGTGAGTCACTTCTATCTGTTGTGGGGGGAAGGGAGGGAATGAACATCATTCTGTCAGATGCGAAGGAAATGATTTCCAAATCATGAGACAAATGATCTGTAGGAGGAGGGTCTCAGAGATGGGCTTGGTGCCCAGATCATTTTAATTACCAGCTTTTTGGAATTCCCATGCCTTCAAATTGGTGATGTCTCCTTCAGGTTCCAGTCAGACACCTCCTCTCTAATAATAAGGATGAGGGTGTTTAGATGTAGCTCCTGCCAGTAGGGTCTGTTTTTGCCCTAGCACCACGAAGGTTCCCCTTCATCTGCGGTGCATCTAAGAAAGGCATCACTTCTTGTCTCAAGACATCACAGACCTTGGGAAATCCCCCAAGCTCTATGGCTCTGGAAGTTGAACCAGGTCTATGGGTGAAGGACGTGGCTGCTGACATGGTTCGAGGGGATACTAGCATCAGGAAAAATTCAAATTCAGATTTGCTATGGATGATTTGAGCCTGTTTGTGTTTAAATCAGTTCACTCACAAGCAGTTTTGCTCTACCCTGGAGGTGAGGTTTAAAAACTGTGGAGGCATTGCAGACCCTCACACAGCTGGGCTGATTGGAAAGAAAAGGACATTTACAAAAAAGAAAACAATAATTCCTTGCAGCAGAGGCCCATGGCACTGCTTGATATAATCATGCTTGAAAACAGCTACAGCAAAGGGCTCTGACTCATAATCCACATGGAATTAGGCTTTGACCAACACTGACATTACCTTTCCCTGCCATCCCTCTTCAGACCATGTCTGTCCCTTCAGCAAGTATGACAGGACCCTAGTCTTATGTACATATATAGCAAACAAGTTCATCTCTGTCCTAAAAAACCTTCCATTCTAAGTTAAAGGGACATCCAGCGTAATTTTTATTATTCTTTAATACATAAGAAAGACAGGCACAAGATAACCAAGAGGGATTTAATAGCTCAGGTCCTCAAACCACTGATGATCATCCAGCCATTAGCAGGACAGGGACTGTCAGAACCAGGCCCAGATGAAGGGAGGCTACCTGACAAGGAGTCAGGATGGAGGTTTGACTACATGTCAAACAGCAGTTTCTGTGGCACTGACACAGCTTTACATGAAATTTCATCTCTCACTTGATTGAAGCATTTTGCAGTGACACGTGAATTACCTGTCAAAAATCCCACTGTTGCCGTGTCTCATTCATTAGGTTTCACTTTGGAGGATAAAGTGTAAATCCTAGCACAAAGAACTTTGTAAGTTCTGCTCCCCCCAGCTGCTGAAGGACATGGCCTTTATTTCCCTGTGCAGCACAGGTACCGGTGAGCTCTTATTGACACCTGCCATTCACATTTTGTGCCAGGGCCATGGCTGGACCACCAACATTCAGGTCTGGTCATGTGCTTGGACCACAGCTATTGGGAGTGTTTTTCACAAAGAAATTAAAATTTGTATCAATGCAGTTTCCAGGGGATCTGAGGCAAATGCACATGTAGGAGGATACTTCACTGACAGCAAAAACTTGGGAGGAAACTGCAGAAGGCTTCAGTTTGACTTCTGGGGAGAAAAAGGATCATAGGGTTGGGAATGCTCATGACTTCCTGCAGTGCTGCTGCCTCTGAAGCACTGTGTCTGTAGTGCAGAGTGTCATGGGCAGCAGCAACAGCCTCCCTCCTCCTGCCACCTCAGCTCCATGTCTTACCTGGACTAGCAGACCCTTCATTTCCATGGGTAAGCTGATATTCTGCATCCCTTTTACCCATGACTCCTTCACTACAATGGCCAACAACTGTGCAATTTGCAAGGATGATCTTTTGTGCTCTGACTGCCAGTTCATGAGGAAAAGCTACTGAACAGTCATGAGGTAGGAACTTTACTTGGTTTTCATCAGTAGCCTTCCTGGTGAGAGGCCAGATTAACTATAAGCAGGAACTTCCTTGCTTGGCTGAACACAAGCAACACACAGGACTCATAAAATGGCCATAAAGATTTTTCTAGATGGCATAAAATGGCATTTTTTGTGTCTGCAATGAACAGTGCTAGAGAGACAGATAAGTCTATGCTGTACAAGACATCCCGCAGAAGCACTGGGGGGTGACAGGCTGAGGACTGTGTTCAGCACTCTGTGACATTGTGCATGGCAGTCATTATTTGTCACCATGTGTTAGCACATTCTCCAGAAAGGGGCCAGGCTTTTCTTAGAGAAGTCTCATGCTTGTGATTTGCTTAGTTCTCTAGTGTTGCTACTTGCTCCTCTTTGCTGTTCCTTTGTTAAGGGGCAGAATACCCTCAGCAAGGTGGAGTGCCAAAACACTGGGCACAGCTCAAATACAAAGAGTAAGCAACACTCGTTGCACTGAAGAGCTTGTGAACAAAACAGCCAAGACAAAGCGTGAAAGCACGGGGAGTATTTGAAATCCAAAGTTATTTCCTTCCCTTTTGTACTTAGCAAATGCAGCTTTAGTCTGGCCACACAGATTTTCCCACCCACCTCTCTTAACAATCTTATATTTTGAGAGAACAGAAATTACCATGTTCTTACTAGCAAAGAAAGGCCTTCCCTGTCATTTTCTAACCACAACCATTTGAAATGAGCCACAGAGCTCAGTTCAGAGCACAGTGCCTCTGAAGCATCATTTTTCCCCAATCCCACAATGTTCTAGTCATTCTGACATAGAACACAGGGAACAACTGCATTCTTGTCAAACATCTTCATATTACTGAAAAATTAAGTAACATAGGAAAGTATATGTGGTTTTTAATAAAACAACCTGATTTTTGACTAAGGGATTGTGGGATGGTGATCTCCCATTTATCCTACTCTGTGTTTTGAAGTAGTATAGGACAACTCCAGAGCCTGGGATCTCATGAGGCTTTTGCAAGAATCCAGATCACTGATTGCAGACTGCTGGGGTGCTAGTGGGAGGCAAGAAGACTGTTTTGAATGAAATAGGCAGAGTACCTACTGCAGCAGCTCACTGGTCCTCACTGGTGCCCAGTGGCGCTCCCATAATGAGTACTTGTGAATATCCTGGGCCATCTGGCAGCTGCACATGGCATTAGCAGAAACACCTGACCTCCACAGCAGAGACTATCTACAAGTGACATTCCAAAATACAGTGGAGAAAGGGCCATCCCAACAGGCATAGCAGTGATCAGAAGAGGGAGCCATAACAGTGATCTCACTGCAGGTCCGTGATAGAGATTTGCCTGTAGATTCAATGCCTATGTGATGTTCCTGCTAAAAAAAGGAGGTGGGTATAATGGAAAGTCCACACATTTTGGTGATGTAGGTGTGTTCCTGCAAATGCTCCCAGTTTCTGAACCCAATTCCATGGGAATTCACCAAATAATCTCACCTCTGTGTTCAGAGTGGGGAGGGTCAAATTCATTTATTCAATGCAACTGCAACTAAAAAGAGCAAAGCAGCAGAGAAACAACAGCAAAAATGTTGCAGAAAAGAAGGAGAGCCGGGGACAGGAAGGGGTAGAAGCAAGGACATCTGTTAAGCAGAAGACAGGAACATGTCATTGAGACCAGGCAGATTGTGACTGCTTTGGAAGACTATGCTGGGTTAGGGATGGGACCAGGGAGAAGAGGACATTCCTCACCAGCAGCTGTAAGTGAACAGATGCAGGATGAGCTGCACAGGTAGCACACGTCACACGCTATGGATGCATGCATGAACAGAGGGAGGACACACAGGACTGACTGTGTGTGTCTGGAGGCTGCCTTCTGTGCCCAGGGCTCTCCAGGCAATCCAGAGAGGCCCACAAAGGGAGGAATTAGAGAAGAAAAATAAAGTACCAACTTCATGCTGATGTGAGTCGTTATCTCTCGTGGCAGGTGTGTAGCATCTGTATCTATCCATTATTTGGTGTGTGGGTGGCAATTGTGACATTTCAGGAGCTCAGAGTTTAGCTTCAATGAAGCTGGAGGCCAAAGATCAAAATTAAACTCCTCTGGGTGGGATAAAGTTCAGCCTCATCTTATATGTGTGTCTTTCCATAACACCACCTGACAGAGTTAGGAAGTTTGTCCTCGCTGTGTTCTCAGGAATAAGAAATTAAATATTTCTGCTGAGATGGAAAACAAGAACAGGATATTTTGAAGATTCCAGCAATGTGGCAGAGGGCATCTGGATTGAAACTGGAGTCATGCAGAGGGCAGAATCTGAGTTTTGTGAAGGATTTAAAGATTTTTTTAGTGACATTTGAAAGGAGACTGTATAATGAAAAATTCTGTATTTTGATATAAGAAAAGCATGAAGAAAATCTCCCACGTAAGTTCAAATGTACATTTCAACGGAGCCAGAACATGACAAGTATATTGTAATATCCTATAAAGCCTATCACTGAGAAATTGGAATGAAACAAAAAATTCAAGGTTATTTTTCCTCCCAAAAATGTCAAAACAAGATTATTCATTCTGTATTTACTCTGAAAAGCAAAGTTTCAGAAAAATCAATGGTTCCATGGAGCATTCTGGTTCCCAAGGGAGTGCTCATAATGAAAAAGTGTTCCTGTTGAAGTTTCTCCATACAGCTCTGTTCAGCAGCAGATCAATATTCAGGGCTCTGGTGGCACTCAGTTCTTTTTCCATGGAGCCTCCAGACTAAGCCACTCTCTATATAAACATCTTCCCTTAGGCACTTCCTTACTGCTTGCTCCAGCTCTTCTCATGCAGCTTGGAAAGGGATATGTCTATCACTCTTCTAACTTCTCTTTGTTTTTCTCCTCTCTCCTTCTCCCCGCTCTCCTCCAGGAACCTTCTGCATCATTTCACTGTGCACGTGTGTGGCTGGAATCAACTTTGAGCTGTCCCGCTACCCCCGCTACCTGTACGGACTGCCCGACGACATCAGCCACGGCTACGGCTGGTCCATGTTCTGTGCGTGGGGGGGCCTGGGCCTCACTCTCATCTCTGGCTTCTTCTGCACTCTGGCCCCTTCTGTCCAACCTGTCCCCAGGACCAACTGCCCCAAATCTAGACCTGAGAACGGGACAGTGTGCTAAAACAAATAGCAAACAAATACACACACACAAAGATACATATATATATATATATATATGCCTAGGTATGCCTATATGGCATGCATATATATGTATATATAATTATATATATATAAAATCTCAAATTAATGCCAGTGCCAAGGTAGAGCTGAGTCCAACATGGCACTCACATCTCCACTGGACTCTGTGTTGCTTCATTCTTTCTCACAGTGATGGGAAAGCTTTTCTCTCACATGGCTCTTCCATCCAACTCTTAACTTCAGCATCATACCTTAGAGGTCAAATGAACCTACAGTTGCACCTACCTACTGCCATTTGGGAGGGGGAACAGGGGATCCATGTGGGCAATCTGGAACCTGTACAGGACATGGTGGGGGCAGAGGCATGGGGGGGATGACACAAAAAGTGTGTCCATTGCAGCCAGAAGGGAAAATGTAAACAGCAAGCAAATGAAGCATTTGAGCCACTTCAACAACATACCTCCTCAAGGCCATTATCAGAAACCCACCTACGTTCTTTTTCTTTCTTAAAACAAAATGACAGAAATTGTGTCATTGGTTTTGGGGTTTTGTTGGGTTTTTTTCTCCTTAAAATGCAGAAAACAAAATGGACAGAATGTGTGAGGAAAAGTAGAAAAGCATTTTCTCTTTGCCTGCCAAACTTTAGAGAGAAGCAAACAAGTGAAAATACTACTGATAACAATTAATAATAATAAACATCCAAGAAAATAAAACCAGAAAACAATAAAAATCTCCAAGAGGACATCTCAGCGGACTTTCCAACAATGCGGTTTTAATCTTCCAGCTGCCTTACATCCAGGCTTACAACTGAGGCTGAACTGCTAATGTAAATGCAGCAGAAGGCCTTTTGAAAATGCTGTGATACATGTGTGTATAACTTTTTCTTCCCTCTTACTTTATTTATTTTTTTTAACAAAAAGAAAAATTTAAAACATTGCAATGTGATTGTCCACCAAACCATCCATGCTGTGTTTGTGGCCCGAGACTGAGGCACCCAGCGGCAGAAGCGTGAGGAAAGCTCAGGTCTGAGACAGCGCGTCTTCTCTGGTGGATTTCAGCAGATTTTTTTTTTCATGGAGCTTCTGAGAGTTCAGGATGGTGGATCCAGGGGAAGACTGACCAAGGAGAAGGGAGGTGGGGGAAGGCCTGGTAGCTGTTCTTCCCTGGGATTTGATGGAATGGGATTTCATCAAGTTTCCGGTTTGGATGTTTGAGACAACTGAGCAAAAGCCATTGTGGAGGAGGAAAAGGGAGCTAATTTCTGTAGAAGAGAAGTAAGAGATGCCTCTCATTGTGTTCATGTATGCCAAATAAGACCTTCCCACATCTTGTCTTTGGAAACTGCCCCAATTCAATGGACATCTCCTCTCTCCATCTGGGAGGACTGTGTACAGATGGATGTGAAAGGGTCAGATGCAGAGAACAGAGATCCATTTCCCATGAGCTTAAGCATTGTATGATATAACTGTGAATCTGCAAATGGAACTCTCTCTCTTTTTTGGTCTTTCTCTTTTTCCTGCTACTCCTCTTCCTATTGTCTCCTTTTTCCTTCCCTCTGCTCTTCCCGTTGTTCAGGTCATAGGTCCCAGAAGAGCTAAACAAACAGCTGAGTCTGGAGAGGTGGGTGAAGGCCATTAGAGGAAGAAAAGCATTTTGGCTGTGAGGACAGTGGGTCCTTGCAGGGTACCAGTGGCTGAGGGGAAGGTAGGGAAGAAGGGCCAAGGGTGTAGCTAAAGGGCCTCTGAAGAACGATGACTGAATTGCCATTTGCAAAAGTGAGGGCACCACTGACATATGTGCAGGCAAAGGGAGACAGGGCAAAGAAAAATGTCTCCCCAAAACCAATCCAACCCAACATGCTCTTAATTCAGGGATAGTACCAGCAATCCTTTCTTACCTGATAGCTGCATGATATGAGTCCTCATTAGTAAATAAAAAGTAATCCTCTCCATCTAAAATATCTCACCAGGAGAAGGAGCCTGTGCCTGCTGCACAGAAATGCAGGCTTTAATTTCCAGGTCATGCCATTTACACAGCTGGCAAGAAACAGTATTGCTTGGTTTAAAAATATCCAGCTAAAAAATAATTCTTGCACATGTAGTTGTATTACAGTGCTCAAAGAAACGAAGTTTCTGGAGGACATGTTGGAATAGAGTAGATTTGGGTTTCTTCCATTCTTGCTCAACTACCTAGCTTTTGTTTTCTGTTGTCTGCAGATTCCCCAAACATGCCAATACCAGCTGCTAAGTCAGTGTGTTTCCACTGAAGTGCCATCCCTGTCAACTGAAGTTTCACAATTTCATTTTACATTAGATGTGACCAGAGAAATTACTTATTTATTCAAGTTGAAAATACAAGCCTTTTGAAAAAACTTCCTTTTTAAGCAGATTTGTTTATTTATTTTTTCCTGGGAAGGTTTTCAAATAGAGTGGTTTTGAAAAGTTTTGAAATCATTAGACTGTGCAAGTGCCTACTTGGTAAGGAGGTTGATGAATTACCATTGAACAGAAGAAGGAAATTTAAAACAAAAATAGCCTTGGAGAGCTAAATGAAGGCTGAAGGCAGAAAACCAATAACTGGAAACCCAAAAAAACCTATTAAAAAATTGTTCATTTCTTCAAAGCATGAAAAATTTTGGAAAAAACCCCAACTTATTGGTAAGAAATTATACAGCTGCTTAATTAAAACAGCTTTGAATGCAAACTTTCTTCCTCCTCTGCAGTGCTGAATGTGATAGGAAAGGTGTTTCATGTAAATACAGATATCTGGAGTGACACAGGTAAGCCAGAGTCACAGAGGTCCCTATCTGGAGTCTACCACCAAGCCCTGTGGCAGGCAGAGCAGTACAGCAGCTCCTGTGATGATGTATCCTTGTGTGCTCCTTGAGTGTTCACAGGGTGAATTCTACAGATACAGTTTTGAAAGAGGTATAGCAGTAAGATTTAAAGAAATGGAAGTAATTTTGCTGTTTGATGGATTTTCAAAGGTTTCCTTTTCTTCTGCAGCTGGATAAAACCAGTTTTGCCTTGATGAAGTATTCTCTGATGATGTTGGTTTACAAGCTGTATATAAGCCTCTGTGTCTGTCTGTGTGTGACCGTGGGTTATGGTTATTTTATTAACAACAGAAAAGTGTTGACCCTGAATCTTTGGGCCAGTTCTGTGATTTTCCACTTGCTCTAGCATAGTGTCTGTAAGGCCTGTGTGGCTGTGAAGCATCTTAAAATCTATGGGAATTTCTGAAGCAGCAGGTGATCATGTCACCTTAATCTCCACCTGAATCCCCGAAAGAATAATTTGTCCAAACACCAGTTCTCTCATCACTGCTTTAAGTAAGGGCAGAACCCTTCTGGGAGATTGTGAATTTCCCCTCTGTGCTTCTCGAAGACCTGGCAGGAGTCCTGTGTGCTTCCACACCCCTGGATGGGGGTCACAGCCCCACCACACCTTCTGAGTGCTCAGACTTGTCTTTAGAGCAGGGTTGATCCAGAATACACCCAGATGTAAATTTGTGAAGGTTAATGTCTCCATCTCTCCTGAGCTGAAGCACATTCACAGCTACTCTGAGTTTCTGCATTTTGAGGGAGGCTTTTGAAGTATCTTTCTGAACATAGATTGAAGCTTTTTGACTAGTGTGTTGTTTCTCAGTTGGAGGAGCAGCTAATTAGAAATCTGTTATCAGTGATCCCAGCATTAAGGGGCTTGACCCTGTCCCTCAGATCTGCTCTGGCCAAGTGCCTAAGCATGTGCTTTACTTGGAGCATGTGTCTAATCCCCTTACATTTGGTTGACTATTCATACGCCTAAAGTCCAGAATGTGCTTTCTTGGATGACATTCAGCTTCCTGCAGAGTCCAGCCCATGTTTTTCTTTTCACATCCTTCCCCTGTAGCTAAGGTGACACTCTCTCCTAGCCTGAGCAAGCAGTATGTTCTTGGTCTCCCTTTTTGTGAGGTGGAAATGCAGGATCCATATTTAGCAGGCTCTTTGCCACATGTAGCCTTACATGTTGCACCTCTGGGACAACACATTTCTATGTTCCAGAGACCACAGAGCCACTGGAGTGCAGTGAGCACAGACACCCTAAAATGCCCATCGTAAGGATGAAGGATGAATTGGCTCAGCACACAGTGATCTGCAGGCTGAGGTTTTGTGTGTAGTGACTCAGTTGTGTTGCCCTGTGACTATAAGGAGTCAGCTCAGGGGTTCTGCTGTCTGTCCCTTCTGCTGTACATCTGAAGGGACTATGTGGCAGGAGCACAGGTGCCCTGTATCCTATGTCCTATAGGATAGGTGTCCTATAGGACAACTCCTTCTTCAAGCTAAAGCTGTTTGTGTGTTAAATTTCCTAACCCATATTAGCTGCCTGTATATATCATCAATCCCTTCTTCCTCTCTGCAAACACACAACTGATCTTTCCTCATCTAAACAGTACAGTCCCTCCAGTTCTTTTTCTAGTTGGGCTTTTTTATTTCTACCCCAGAGACAGTCACAAGTGGATCACAAACCACCAGTGACCAGAGCAATTTCTTTGAAATACTGCTTTTGAAAAATTGTCATTACTTTTTAAAGTGTTATTCCAGCTGCAATAACAAATGAAAGAGGGGTAAAAAGCATCCTCAGAGTCCTCTAAACAGAGGATCCTTATCCTCCCAGGAGTGAATTGTGAGAGTACAGGTATTCTGCTTTCCTGTGGATGCAAGTCATTTGGGACCTTTTTTAGCTATGGCACGTTAGCTGTGTAGTTCAATGGATGGTGAAAAAAGCAAAGTTGGCGAAGGAGGGGATTGATGTGCAAGGGCTATTTCAGCTTCCCAAGCATTCCTGGAAGACTGTGTCTCCATGGCTGTCCATTTACCCACCATGCAACGCCTCTGCATCAGGCTCATCCCTGGAGCCCCACTGATAAGCAGAGCTCAGAAGAAAATCACTGTAATCTGTCCTTAATTCCTGAGCACCACGCTAACTGCCAGCAGTGAAATGGAGGGAAAATAATATGTTACCAAGTATAGCTTAAATAAAGACATGCATTATTTGGCCTCTTTCTTCTCTGTGTCTCTCCATAGGCCTAGAAGGGCTACAGGAGTGCTCAGGCACATTCACACAAACCACCACTGCATTTTTTTGCCCCCAGGTTTCCCACTCCTTCATGGTCCAAACCACTGTGCTCATCCAGCCAGCAAAGGAAGACTCAAGGTGAAAAACTGAGACAGCTCTGAATGATTGCCAGGTACCACCAAGAGACAAAAAGTGCACAGGAAACACAAACAGCATGTAAAGATTAGTGACAGATGAATTTCCAAGGTCAGGAAATGAAGTTCAAAAAAGCCTAAAGTTTGACTGCTAACTTCAGGCCAGATCCATAAAATCTTGATTCTGCCAGTCTGAGGTGAAAACTCAAAAACCAGGGCTTAGCTCAAAAGTTATAGGCCACTGTTTCCAGTCATAGCCAGGAATATAATGCAACTATTCCATAGTCTGTTGAGGTTCATGGAAAGCTCAGATGCCTTAGAAAATATTTTATTGCTGTCTTGGTTAACACCAAACATGAGATGTGTGCTTACACACCCACAATATCTATTCCTTGGCTTTAGAAAGAAAGTCATCAGATGCTACCTCCTCTCCCTCCCTGCCATCCTCCCAGTTCAACTTAGGGTTTCCATCCTGTATGCCCCACTAATACCCCACTCATACAGTCTTCTTCAGAGCCATAATTATTAATTGCAACATTTTGGCAACAAGTGCTGCTGGTGCCAAAGGGCTCTGACAAGCTTCATGTTGACATCAGTTGGAGAACTGTAGCCTGATATAGTGCTGTCAATTTAATTGCAGTAGGCTTTGCACAAGTTTAGGATTTAACTTGAGAAAGACTCTGGACAACTGCCTCAATATAGGTCACAAGAGGGAAATTAAATTCTGGTCACCTCTAGTAAAACACTCCAGAATCACAGATCAATTGTCCTTCCCTTGTTCAGGGAAGACTTTCAATGAAAATATCAGTCTCAGGTTATCTCCAGGGCAAAGTGGGAGACTGAAAAAAGGGAGACCCAACAGCAGTTGCTTCAAAATTGGTAGAATTCTGTGAGGGTAATCCAATGTCACCCTCAGCATCAGCAGCAGGAATTGTCATTCCTTTCTAGGACTGCACTTTTATATTCTTCCTTTGCTGATTACATTCCTGCACAGTGGCAAAAAGTGACTTCCAAAGTTTTCTTGCATAGGGTATGTAAACATGGGCACCCTCACTCCCTTCTTTCCTTAAACACACACACGTGCATATCCCACATGATGTGGATGCCAGGAACCTGTAAAAGTGTCCTATATAGAGAGAAAATACATAGGAAAATGCAGCATAATTGTTCTCTGTTCTTTTGTACTTAACTCATGAGCTGCAATGCAATTCAGATGCCATCTGTGTCCCTGTTAAGTTGTGCATGCAGATCACATACAAAATCTCTGCTGGAGATGCATGAGGAAGCACAAGACAACTGGGATAAATCTGGTATTTTCCATCAAAAAGTATTTGGATATTTAAGGAAGAGATGCCAATGTATCTCCTCCAAACCAGAAGTGTTTATGATCCCCTAGTGAAACAACAATCTCAGGACACTCCTGAGCCTGCAGAGGGCTTGAGCAGGCTGCTGGCAGCATCAAGGCTATGGTTAAAGCTCTGGGCACAGCAGGGAGCTTCACATCCCGTGGGTCTGAGCCCTACCTGTGGCAGCAGGACACAGGAACAGCTCTGTAAGGGCAGTTCCTTCAAGGGGCCTTGTTACTTGCCAGCGGTTCAGAAATACTCAAGCAGCAACAGCAATTCTGCAGTGGGTGAGATAAAGAGAAAAGCCTTCAAAAACCTGGGGGTTTTGCCCCAGTTTCAAAATGATGTAGACTCCAAGGACTGTGAATCAGTCATGGCTCAGTCTCCTGGGGCCAGATACACAAAACAGCTTCAGCATCCAATCCCTCTTTAGACAGTGAATAAAGCACTAAATGCTTTTGGTGCCTAATATTTTTTTTAAAACTTATACGGTCCTAATTTGCTTAAGCTCCCATGATGTTTTATCTCAAGAAGAGTTTTCTTCTGGCTGTAAAGCATAAGGCTGTATTTTTTTTACAAAGAGTTATTCATTAACAATATAGATCATAAGAAAAAGGTTTGAGTAATCAGAACAACAAAAGTGCAGCCTTAGACTATTCAGTTAGAATGTACTGAATTATTTATAACTCCTGGGCACCAACAGCAATCACAGATATCTAATTTAAACTGTTACTATTTTTACTTGGCAATTTCCATCACTTAGAGTGTTTATATCTATGTATTTGCAGTTTGATCTTTGCAGAACCAAATTTCCCCTACTTACACAGAAAAGCATATTTGGGAACTTTGAAGGTCTTTTCCTGCAGTAACTTTAATTATTTTAAAGCATTTTGAGGCTTAGTAAGGTAGACTTTACAACTTTCAAAACTCTAAACTGTATCTAAAATGGGCTTGAACTTTCAGTTCTTTCTCAAGTTAAATTCTCTTTGATTACAGGTCATTGGGATCAAGGAGAAATTTGTTTCATTAGTAGATGTAAGACTGGGTCCTATTTATGTGTATATGTGATGAGGGGACTTAGGTAAGGGGGCTGCACTTCAATGTCAGCCTACTTAAGGATCTTCTGCATAGATGTAGGAAATGTCACTGCTATGTCACTCCAACTTTCTACCAATCTCTTTTTGTAAAAAACAACCATTATACTTGTGTGTGGCTGGAATAAAGCGTTATTAAATCTAGTCCATAGGTTGACACACACATGCTTGTAAATATGTGTATATTTGTATATATATTTGTAAATTTATGAAAAATGTCCGTATCTTCATGATTGCCTGAAATGACCTGAGGTTGATATACAGAATTTCAGGCAAAGGACTGTTTCTTTTTCACAATCCTCTCATATCTCAGATTTAAACCAAAACAACCTAAAAAGAACTATTTCCCAGGAAAATCCTCATTCTGCCATTGCACCAGTTAAGGAGGGGTACCACACTAGTCAGCAGCACATACATCTACACATGTACATCCAGTCAAAGGACTGGGTCTCAAGGGCTTTTTTAAGGAAAAGGAATGGACTGAAAAAGCAGTGGTAGAAGTTCTGTTCAGCATTAGCTCTCTCAATTGGCTCTCTTGTCCTTTATTAGGAGGCCCTTTGTACAGATGCTGTTCCTCTCCTTAGGTGTACATTTGGGAGGAGCCTTTGTGTGTGACACTGAGCCACTGAAAGGCCAGGACTTTCTGACCTGCCTTTGTCCCCATCAACCTTAGATACTTCACTGAGTTCATGATGTTAATGGGCTCATCTCCCCTGGCTTCTTGTACAGGTAGTAAAGAGAGACAGTTGTTTACAGGTAGTGACCTAGCAAAACTGACATCTAAGCTTTAGGAGCTCCTTCTTTCTTCACGCAATGACCACTCACCTATCTTGAGTGACCCCAATATCTTAAAAGATATTAAATCCTGGTGAGGTGAATCAGGTACCTAGTGCAGGGGAGCATCCATATGGAGATCAGCTGTGTCTGTGTGCTTCTGGTGCATGGCTCATCTGTAAAACACAGGTTTGAATTGTGAAAGTCTGTTGGAACAAAAGGAGGTGTTCACAACGGCCTTCCCCTCCCAAACTGCAACATGACTGCAAAGGACAGGGCTTGTCCAAACCCCTGGAAATGGCATTTGAGGTGAGTGCCTTGTGGTGGCCTCCAGGCACAGATGAATGGGTGGTCCCAGTGCTGGAGGTAGAGGTCTTTGATCTGAACTCTTCACCTTTCTCTGCCAGTCCTGGGCATTGCTGAAGCAGTGCAAAGAGTGAATTTACATCTTAAACATTTGAACAGCTGAGCTGTTCAAAGGTTACTTTTCTTCCTTTATTCCCAAACTGCCCTGAAAAAGTCATCTAGCTGGTAGTGATAATCACAAACTTCTCCTGCAAGATACAGTCTGGGTAGTTTCATATTATTTTTTTTTTCAATGTTAATAACTGCTTTACAAACAGCTTACATGGAGATTAAAGAGATTGCAATTTCATCCCTTATTGTTGGGATTATAGTTGTCCTCAGAAAAACCAAACTGAGAACTCAACAAGAGGATGAACTGTGGCTGCATAATTCAGAAAGCTGCTCTGACAAGGCTGAACGTACATCTCCATCTCATGGTGAGAGTCTCCAAGAGCCAAAATTTGGAATTACATATTGACAACAAGTCTATCTAGAAGGACCAGCAGTTTAATCTAGTATTAGAACTTTGGAACTCTTATATGGTCCCATATATTACCTGAATAAAACAAACACAGTCAGAGGAGTGGGAAAATTAAACTGATTTCTGAAAACTCTAAGGCTAAGTGAGCTTTGGATCTTGTGCCAATGTATGGTCACTACTATTTGTTTCTACAGCTAAATTTAAGTCAGTGACTTGACAATCTTCACCCATCTCTAAGAACTTTATTTTTAAAAATACCATTAAGGTTTTGACAAGAGGGATTTCAGGGAACTGTAAAATGAAGATTCAATACTGTGTACTAGTACTTAAGGAAAGACTTTAGTTAGAAAGTGGAAGATAAAGCTGAGTTCCAGGGATGAAATATTATTTTTCAGCATGGTACTACCTTGCCCAAGCTGTAGTGTATCATCCTAACATTCTTCTCCTGTTCTCCATTTCCCTTTTCTGAGGAGTAAGATATATATCTCTGTCTCCCTCCCTTCCTTTTCCTCTGTGTGTGTGAGAATACAGACATGCTTCCTGTAGAGACATTTTTCTCTAAATTTCATTCCATACCAGCTCTTGCATATGTGAATGTTTTGTTATTTAAGATGTCTGTGAAAAAGAAATAAAGGCTTTAAGAGTGAACTCTAGAAATGAGGAGAAGCTTGAGAATATATCAAATTTAAGGATGCAGCACCATTTTCTGCAAGATTTTTCAGAATGTTCCTAAATTCTCATCATCACTCTCCTGCCCTCCCTCTCTGTGAGAGGGATGAGAAAGGTACTGGGATGTGGGACTCTCAAAGATTGCTTTTTAAACTGTTGACTCACTGTGTCTCACATGGATTTTGCAGAGTTTTAGTGTCAAAGAAAATCTCCTTTTAAAAGGTGATAAAGCAAATGCACAACATCACGTGGGAGGAGGTTGTAAGAGGTGACTCCATAGCAGTTTATCTTTGTTTCCCATTCTTTACGACCCTCCTGCTTGCCCAGCCATGCACATTCTCCTCCCTGCTGGGTTCACTTTGCCAAGGCGTGGCTTGCCAAGAGGGGCCTGCCTGACCTCTCACCCCCAAGATGTACTTGGATAACTTTCCACTTTCTCTCAAAAAACCTGTCTCGGCTCCTAATGAAAGCCATAACCACTCCTGTGACCATGCCACAGGGTGTGAATGCCCAGGCTCCACAGACAGAGCAATGCCTGGCACCTGGGCGATCCTGGGGGTAAGGAAGGAGAATGGCTGGAGCTCTCAGGCCATCAGAGCTCCAGTGTCACCTTCTCCTGCAAGCTCCCCTGCTCCTCACGAACCTCTTGGCCAGTTCAGCACGTGGGTCTTGCTCTCCCTCTCCTACTTGTGCCCATGGGAATTGTGTGTGGATGTGCAAACATTCCTGTGTGAGGGCAGGAGCGTTGGGTGCAAGGGGCAGGGAGAAACCAGACACAGTGGACTCCCCACCATCCCCTGTAGGTGCACCTCATGAAGGTATTTGCTCTTCAGGATTCCTTCTGCTCCAAATAATACCCAGCCTAACCACATGCTACCACAAAGTTTTTGGAGGGTTTCCCTTTCTTGACTTTCTCATTGGTCCTTCTTTTCCTCATGATTTTTTTTTCTTGCTCAGAAGAAATGAAGCAATTCCCATAATCATCTTTTGATGATAATAAAAGTTGCAGTCAACACTGTTTCTAATTGACAGTTTGGGAGGCTTAAGATAATAATTCACTTAAATGCCTGCAAATTGAAGCATGTCAGCACTTTCCTAGGACATTCCCAAGTAAAATAATATGACTGGTACAAGACATTTGTCATGTGGGTACATCTTGGCCAGCTGTTTATGTTTCCTCTAAGTGCAGTACACACACATCAAAGCTGGATTAAGAAAGACCTAGAATGCCACAATACTCAGGCATATTTAGAGAAATGCAGCAATACATCACATTTATCTGGCATATTTTCTCTATAGAAAATTTTACAAGTATGAGTCCCATCCGACCTGTCTGAGGCAGGTAGGTATTATAGCCATTTTGGAGATGGGAAGCCAAAAGCCTGGGAAAAGACCTTCTATTTAGTGGTTTGATGTCCCCTCACAAGTTCTACCAGCTGCAGGGGGAGCCTTCTCTTTTCAGCACTTTTGAAAATCCAGACTGTAGCTGGGTTTACTCAAGTCTGCAGTGGCTGTAAATGTGAAAGCCAGGATTAGGACACTCAGGATCCTGATTTCTTCAGAGCACTGCTACAGAGTTTTGATCCCACAAAGCACTTGCCTAATTTCAAGCATCAATTTCCCATTAAGAATGCTATTGCCATGCTTAAAGCTAGGCACATGCCTAAGTGCTTTGCTAGATTGGGAATTACATTGAAATATATAAAACTCTGACATGTTTTCAAAAGTCTAAAACCATGTCTATTTCTGATTATGGTTTGGCCATTGTAAAGGATATTTGGACTGTGTATGCAGCTGCTCAACCAAGTGGGGAACTTTTTAGCCAATACACACAGAGTTTTATGACTTTTGGGTAGTAACATCCAGTTTCAGAAGTAATAGAGAGGGACATGTCCTGTGAGGCTGGGACCTCTGTGCTGCTGTAAGAAGCAAAGTGGCTCCTGTGGCCATCGGTGCTAACAACACATCAACAACCACTGACTATTTTGTTTGGTTGTTCTGGTGAGATGTGAGTGTGGTGGCTAATTTCACAAGTAATGTGACATCAAGTGTATTGTACTTTTCCATTTCTTCCTGTAATCTGTTGCAGCAGAGGTGAACAGAATTTGTTTAAACATGAAACACCCCCAAATTTCTTGTTCTGTTATCCAAGGTGCTAATCTGCAGACACACGGGTGTTTGTGTATGTGCATCAGTGTTTGCAGGACTGTGGCCCTGAAGGAACATTTCAGTGGCAGGGTTGAGATCAGGGAACTAATAGGGAGAATGAACAAACCCTTATAACTTTGAAAGACAGGAGTTGCAGAAAGCGTCACAGGACTTTGCTGAAAAACTGGTTACATCTTACAATTTCCCTTTTGTTTTGATTTGTTTTGGTTTTGGTTTTATTCAGATTGGCACAGAATACTGTATTTCCATCGATTAAAATCTTGTCTGGTAACTAACTAAACAACTTGTTCATGGAAAATTAAAAAAATAAATAAGTAAACTGTCAGTTGTGGAATGTAAACTGATTAAACAAATAAAAAAAATCATGTTGTGTGTTTTAAGAGGTTGTGTCTGCTTGTGTCAGGAGTGGGACTGGATATCTCTCACCATCCCCATCCTCACAGAAGGATGGAGGACAAAGACGAAAACTGGAAGGTGGGTGGTCTCTGAGTTATGGGGTACTGGAAATGCTCTTTGAAAACTAACAATAATAAAGATTAGATGGCTTCTGATCAGAATCACTGTACAAAACATTACAAACACAAGCAGGATCTCAATGTGACTGTTTATGAGGAAGTTTTCTATGTGTCATAGAAGGGATTGATTCCTGCTGGAAGCTTCATGTTAGAGTACTGCATGTACTCTAACACCATTAATCTCTTTTTGGAGCCACCTAATGTGTTGAAGTCTATGATTTGATTGAAATGTATAGAGATATCAAAATAATTTAGCTCCCACCTTCCCCCAGCAAATTAACAACTAAAACTGAATATGGATTAGAGCCTGTTGGGTTTCCAGTGCTCAGCTGTAAGGGCTTCAGGAAACCTGGCAGACACAACAGTGCACTGATATTAGTGCGTCTTCACTGCACTTGTGTCCTCAGGCTGACAACAATGCAGCAGACAATCATGCAGAAAACAACAATGCAGCAGTCAATCATGCAGCAGACAGATAATCATGCATCAGACACACATTTTCTGTAGGGCCTGGAGTGTGCAGCCACAGTCAGGCTGCAGGTGTCCCAGGCTGAACACCCAATGTTCAAGGTATTCATAAAAGGTACCAAAACTACCTCAGATGTATAAAAAAGAAATTAAAAGAATTAGACAAAAGTGCTTGCAACTGTCCGAGCAGAAGAAGAGCAAAAGAGTGGATCAAACAGAAAAGCACAAATAGTATTTTTTTAATTATTGAGTTTTAAATTAACTTAACTAGAATTAAATAATAAAAAAATAATGGCAAGGTATTTTTAAACATTATTATTTTGTTAGTTATGGAGTTAAATATAAAAATTTTCTATGTTGACTCTTTTTACCTGATTGAGGCATTGTACCTTTTGACCTGACAGTCAAAACTAAGAAGGCACCTGATGGTTCTTCCCAAGCTGACTGTTTTTCCATTACAGACTATGGGTTGTAGCAAAACAAAGAGTCTCCTGCAGTTTTCAGGATGGAGTCCCTCCTGCCCCCAAAGAGGTCCTGTCTAAAACACCAGTGCTAGTAAGGAACAAAACGATGAATCAGAGCGGAGAAGTGTTAAAGACAATTCTCCATCAAAACCCCCATCAGTACTGATGTAAATTCCTTGACCTCTTCCCTGGCACTAATGGCTGAGGAACGGAGACATCTTGGTGATAAACTACACACAGAACTCCAAGAATGTGCCTATTTTTGTCATGTTTCAAGAGAACCCACTTGTATTGCCAGTGCTCATGACCTGCCTGCTGCTGCAAGTAAAATCCGTGGGGTGAAGCAGAGAGCAGGAAAGAGCAGGTGAAGCAGGGAAGAGCTGGATGGGGGGGCAGGAACTGGCAACCCCCCCAAAGCAAATGAAGGGAACAGAGGTTTTACAGCAGCATATCCAGCACCACGAGGAGTCAAAACCTTTTGGATGAAGCTTCTCCTCTCCTTGTGCACTGCTGCCCCCAGGCCCAGCCTGCCCAGCCATCCTCACCCGCTCAGGGACAGCGCTCACGTTCAGCGGCAGTGCCAGTGCTCTGCTGGGCTCTGCTCTCTGTCATCAGCAGGGGAAACATGATTCATCAGTGCTAAAAAAAGAAGCCTTTAAAAAAGGAGCCTGCTTTGTGGTGAGGGAGAAAGCAGGTGCCCTCTCCTGTGGCAGGGATGGCATGGAAGGCACCCATGGAAGCCTCAGGAGCGTGGCCGCAGGGGCAGAGGGCTCAGCTGCTCAGCGCTCCTACGGGGAAGGGGCAAGAAGAACATGAACTTGAAAAGCCAGCTGGGCCTTGAAGGCTGAGCTAGAGATGCTGTCATGGAAGAGCTTGCATTTTGGAAAAAAAAGTGGCCTGACTTCAAGAAAGATTTATGCACAAAAGTCCAGGTTTGCATTAAGCACATGAGGGCTGAAATTTAAGCCACATTGCATTGTTGCTCCGTGCAGTGCCCAGGCTGCCCAGCCCTGCTGCTGCCAGCTCTGTGCTGCTTTCCAGGCTGATGCTCATGTCTTGGGCTCTGGCCCTCGGGCATGAGAGGATACATGAGAGCCACAGGATCACACAGAAGCCTGCAATGCAGCTAGATAAAGCAGACAGCAAAAGGAGGGAAAATTCATTAACTGTGGTTCACCACAGAGGAAATGAACAGAGGGATTTCAATAACCCAGTATCACACAAGCCACCCATGGAAGAGCAGGGGTTTGCTGTGCCCTTGTCTCAGTCAGGAAGGCAGGGACTGAGGCTGTCATACACAGACACTGTCCCCCCACACTTCTGGGCACCTGGACTTGGCAGCTCAATTTGGGAAGTGTAGCAGGAGTGCTCATCTCTCAAGGTCCAACTCCTGGTTTGAATTAGCTCCATCTATTCAAGATTCCAGCCAGTCGTGAAGGGAAAAAACTACTGAATTAGGGAGGAAAATAATGCAAATTTTAGGAGAAAGACATCTACTTTTCAGCTTCATCTGCAACACAGTGGGGCCTCAGCAGATTGAACAGAGGGACAGGCAGCAACAACTACAGTTCCTCATAGCAGAGAAATCACCTGCTGTGTCCCTGAGGAGCATCCCAAAGTTCAGCTTTTCCTTTGCTTTGAGTATCTGCTAATGTTTTGTGCCCACCCAGGGGTGAGGAACCCCTCAGTGGAATGCACGCTCTGTGTTTCAGAGGCAGGATAATCCCACGGTGACCTTTCCTGTCAGACACACATGATAACTGCAGCAGGCTGGGGCTGCATGGGGTGAGGATGCTGGTAATGAAATGCTTTCATAGCTCGACACTCATTATTCTGTTACATTATCGGGCTCTTCCCCAGGGGCCCTCTAAAGAGTCATGCCTGAGCTCCTTTCCTGCAGAGACCAAAACCAGACCACCTAACAAGCTACATTTACTAAAAATGTCGCTCCCTCTCTGCTCAGAGGGAGCATGGTCTTGTTCATTTGCATGAGACAGAAGTGGAAGAGCTCCACCAGCTCAGCTCTGATTTTATCAGCCTAACCCACATCAAACAAAGCAGTGAGCCTGTGGCCAGGCAGGAGTGACAGAGGCTGCTGCCATCCCAGAGCTCACCATGCAGGCCCCTGAGTTGCCCAGCATGCCTCAAACACAGTGTCCCTGCTACCCTGCATCTGCTACTGACTTGCAAAGACTGACCACTGACCGCTTCCTTTTCAGAAACTGCACTTTTCCTTTGACTGTTTAATTCCCTGCTATTGCTTCCCATCCTGAGATAAACCCTTGGCCTTCTCAGCTCTGAAATGCAAAGCAGAGCTCACGGTGAGCAGGCTGCTCAGAGTGGAGCTGGCACTGCCTGTGATAGCAAAGCCCTCTCTCAGAGCCCAGCTCTGTAGCAGGAAATGAGCTGGTGGCCCAAGGGCACGGCCAGCAGCAGGAGAGCTCCACTGCCAGCAGATATGGCTGGAGAGAGGTCACACTCCAAGCTCTGGGCCATCATCTCTGCCCTGCTCAGTTCCCCAGAGACAGCCCTTTCACTCAGAGGGGGTGGTGGCTATTTCAGGAGGTATTTTACAGGAGAACTGAAGGCATTAGGTATCCTGCTTTGGCTTTTGTTTACTGTTCACAGCAATACTCAAAATGCATGCCAGGAACATAAAGGGAGAAATAATAAACCCTGCCATAAAGAGTGTGTGATTTGGAAAATCAGAGGCAGGCAGAGGGGGAGAGAAGGGAATAAAACACAAAGGCAAAGTCTTCATAGCAGCAGTTGGCACTTGGAGCTGGCCATATATATTTGAAACCATTATGCACAGAAAGCCACTTGGTACTTCAGTGCCTTCTAATGACTAAATAAAGTGAGCACACACATGCAGGTACACAAGGTCCTCAGCAGGTAAAATATGAAACATGAAACAGCCCCAAATATCCACCTTCACAGTGGTGCAGATTTCCTTCTTTTCTGTTATGTTTTCTTACAAGCTTCCTTCAAATCTGTCAGAGCAAAGGAGGCTGAGTGAAACGTGTTGCCCTGTGCATTGAACAAAGCTTCAAGTTCTCAGTTTCACATTTGGGGTGTTTCTGACAGGCTGCAGTTTCTGCTTCATTTAACCTAGCTCATTCCCTTTGGGAATTCTCTACCCACTGAATTTGCAGCAAGAAATGCCATGTGCTGAGGTTTGTCAAGAGCTTTCAGACAGAACAGGTGACTGCTGAGTCCTTCCTTCCCCTCTGTCAGATAGATATTCATGCATTACCTTGCACTCCTTGTCTCTTCCCAGCTACCGATTTTCACAAATAGAAATCTCAATATTTTTGAAACTTCTAATGCTCCATCAAACTCGTTTGCAAATAACCAGTGGATCCAGAGTTTGATGGGGACAGATGGGCAGACATGAAGTGACAGAACCTTCATTTCCTTAGGAAATCAGTCTAAAAATATTCTGTCCAGAGCTCAGCTTTTTCTGTAAAGATGCGCAGCTTCCCGGGAGGCCCAGCCAAGTCTGGGGACGCAGGTGGCAGCAGCAGCTCTGTGTCCTGGGTGACACCTTTGCCCATGGCAGCTGTCATTGCTGTTACTGCCATCAGGGCTTCCTTTCATCTGGGGGGCTCTGTTGGTGTTGAGATCTCTGCTCTGGGACAGAGTCCCAAAGAGGAGCCCACCAGGGAGGATGACAGGGGAACACTCACGGCTGGAATGGAGATCCACCTTGTCAGAGTCAGGAGCTGAATGCTCCCAAGGTACACCTGGCAAGCTGAAGCACATCTGCAGAGATGGGAAGATGCCCTGAGGGAAGCTGTATCTCAGGACAGGCAGTCAGCCAGGCTTTCCTCCCTCCTCCAGCTGTAGCACCATCCAGAACAGCCTTGCAGAAAACCTTACAACCCACCTGCCAGCCTTGCTTTGCCCACGAGTAAGAATGGATGAAGGCTAACATCTGCAAGAGCTTATTGTGAAATCTACTGAGGTAGTGCTACTCAAATGTTGCCAGGTGGCATAGTCCCAGTCTGTATAAAACAGCCCCTTTTTGCTGTTTTGCCAGCAACAAATTAATTGTCACCAGCCCCACAACTTCTCTGCAGAGCTGGATTCAGGCTGCACATTTATTAGGAGAATGTTCATCTATTCCTGAACACAGAATGTGCTCCTGCAGCCCAGGGGCTCCCAGGACTTGCCAATGGGAATGCAGGAGGTTGTGCCCCAGGTTCACTGCCTGCTGGGGACGGGACAAGGGAGGAGGAGGAGGAGGAGGAGGGAAGCTCTCCCTCCAGGCAGTGCCGAGGTACCTGCCAGCACGTGGCCCCTGGAAGAGTTCCCAGCTGGCACAGTGGATGGCTCTTGATTGTCCTGTCACACCTTTGCTGACAAGTACTTAAATTGAGCAAGTTCATCCCATAAAATTTAAGGAAGAAGTGAAAGGACAGAAGAATGAAAATCAATGCATTTTTCTTTTAGCACCTCTCTTTTTCTCATTTTCTCCTGAGGTGTCAGCACCTTAAATAAAAGGCCTTTTACTGCCTCACTGTTGTCTGCATCCAGCCACAAATAGCAACGCTGGTGCAAACAGACCAAGGTCTCAGCCTGCCAGCTCTGCCCTCAAGGTTGTCACCTCTGTGCAGAGCCCTTCATTCTCCTTCCTCTCTCATTTGTCCTTTGCTGTCACATTCACTCCTGCCAGCTCAGAAAATGCTCTCTGCTTGCAGAGATCCAAGGAGGTTGAGGGCAAATTCCCAAGGTCTGCAGCTCACTTCCATCCACCAAAAGAATGTCCAGGAGGAGCCATGTTACTGATTTCCAGTTCCTCATGATTCATTTCCAAATTTGCAGACCAGAGTGAGAGCTGAACAAGTATTGCTCTCTCCTGGCTCCCTCCTGCAGACCCAGAAGGGATCTCCTACAAATTCTGCATCCTGGGGAGCCCACATCAGGCTGTGTGAGGGCATTGGAGATCACAAGCCACTCCCTCAGCAGCTCCAGACAGAGGAGATGGGCAGGATGGAGCAGGGGGCTGAGTGGAACTTCCAGCCAGGCAGGGCACTGGGCTGGCACATGGCTCCCAACACGTAGCAAACACCAAACCAGGGCCACATGTCACTTTTTTCCTTAAAGGTGACTGCATTTTTGCATTTCCTGGCTGAGCCCAGATAGGATTGCAGCAGAAGAAACGCTGGCAGTGTGTGATGCAGGATGTGAGTTACAGGAGAGCTGGCCAGAGAGCTGATTCCATTTGACCTCTTGTTCCTCTTCACACACCACAAAACTTGTGTCTCTTTGATCAGCGTGGTGGGAGCCCCTGGGACCTGCCTCATTCTTCCTAAAACTGGCTGCATACATCATCTGGGATGCATTTCTCTACAGGAGCACAGTCATAGGCAAGTACAGCCCAGACAGAAGGGTCACACAACATGAATGGGAAAAGGACAAGATATTTACAGGCTGTCATACCATCAGGGGTAGGATATTGTGCTCCAACTTCCCATTTTATTCTTTCTTTATGGATCCAGGAAAATTTTATGTTTTTTAAAACTCCTATTTATTATCTCTTTGTCCATTTTGCTAAAAATGTACTTGGGTGTAGCTGTATTTCTGTTATATCTGCAGTAGTGGTACTGAATTATTGAGGTAAATGCAAACTTGCATATTAAAACAAAAAAGGACTTTAATAATTATTTGGAGGATTACAAACTAGGAAGGCACTGGGCCAGCACAAAAAGGCAGTGACCAGTAGCCTCTCCTGAGTCCAAATCAAATCCAGGCACCTTGGCCCTGTCCCACACAGCAATTTGCACATGCACATAAGCATGTATCACACCATCCCCTCATTGATTTAATGGCACATACTGTACTTCAGAGGCTGGATTTCTTCTACTACCATTTGGCAGAGCATACCAAAGTGGCCAAAAATTCATCTGTGATGCTCAGAAAAAAAAAAAATTCCAGGCCAGAATGAACATAAAATAAAAGAGTAGAGTTGATAAAAACAGTGAGGTTGGCTGAGGATATTTTTGACATACCCAGAGAAGAAGCAGTCATGTTTCCATCAGGTGTGCAATGTACCCATAAAATGTTCCAACTATATTTTTGTGCATTTGCAGATGGAAAAAATCACTTCTATTCCTCAGCAGTTATTTTACCAGTGAGACAAATGATGATCTGTTGTTGGACTAGAAAGTACAGATCACAGCTAGGGACAGGAATTGTTTTGATACATGTTCAAGTGGCTCCATGCAGGTGTAACAGACCTAAATATAAACTGGCACAGCTGATAGGCAAGAACAGCTTGAAAATCAACCCACCTGCACTTCATGAATGCATTTCCATTTACTCCCCTGAGCTGAGGATCAAGCCCCAAATCTCTTAAATACAAATGGCTCAGAACAAATCTGTGGTTTTGCTTTGCTCAGTGCAACATCAGGAGCCACTCGCTACACATTGAGAAGAAAGTGATGGCTTCCCAGTCCTGTGCAAGCCCACTCAGGATGTCACCTGGAAGCAGCTGACATACCCAAGGTGTTGGATCACTGTCACAGAGCTCACCTGGCCTGTGCAGGGACTGGTGTTTGCCACAGGAGCCCAGCAACACTGTCTCTGCTAAGAGGTCTCCCTGCCAACGAGGGGAAGCTTCTGCAACCAATTCTGGTCCTGCCTGTGCCATTTTGTGGTAACCAGGTCACATAAAATGGCCACACTCTAGAAGAGAACCTTGTAATTGAAATTTTTTGAGCTATTTAAACCTTTTTAGAAAATAATGGGGAAAAATCTATGAGAACAATCTGATCCAGAATTATCCATCACTCACTGTGAGATTCAAATCTAATTTGATTGCTCTTACTTATGTATTTTTATTGTTCTCCATTTGCTTAATGAATGTTGCAGTTGTAGTAATAAGATTATTGGTAATATGAAACAGATTTGCAGAATGATGAGAAGATAATAAGATGATACCTTGAGGGTGATTTCTGTTTAAGACACAGTAACTATGTCATGGAGTAAATAAAGTTGGTGAGGGAAGATACCAATGGCTATTAACTAAGATACAATTATTCCCAAATTACCAGGATACACATTTCATTAATGTGAGATTACCTGTGACTGATGCTTGGTCCAGACTCTCCCATCCACTCATGAGCCTTGCCCAGGGTGTGAATGGACAAGCAGCCATGGTTCCCCAGAGCCCAGGATGTGGTGGCTGAGGTGGTGTTGGGATCTCTTGCTGGTCAGAGTGACCCTGAGATGTGTTAGAAAGTCTCTTTTCCCAGCCTGGCGCTTGAAGAAGGAGTCAGAGCTCTTAATTTCTCGGTCTCAAGGTTGTTCATTGTATCTTATCTATAAAAAATTTTCTCCTGTCCTGCCAAGGTCCGTCCAGCAGGACAGTCCAAGGCACTCTGCCTGCCCCTGAGTGGTGTTATGTCTTTATACTAAAAATTACATGTACAATGTTTACAATTACTTTCCAATACCTATCACCTATGTTAGACAGTGAGCTTCTACTCTAAACCAATCTAAAAGTGCCACCATCACAGCAGAAGATGGAGGCCAAGAAGAAGAAGGAGAAAGGCTGGACACGCCCAGTTCCCTCCATCTTGCCCCTTGAACCCCCATACCAAAAACCCTAAAATCTACTTTTCCACCCTGTGATAACTTCACTAATATTCTACTTAAACTATTGTGGCTTGCTGATCTTCATCTAAGGTGGTAACTTGCTCCACAGGTCATAACCAAAACCACAGGCGTTTTGGGCTCTGTGCTGGGGCCTCTGAGATCCCTGGCAAGGGTCCTGGCCATCCTGGGCAGCCAGAGGGATGTTCTGGGTTCCCACAAGGTGGGACCCAGCAGACCCTTCATGAACACGCTGGGTTGGGAATGGTGAGGTCCAAACTGTGCCTGGCTTTTGAGAGCTGAGCCTTACATCCTGCCTAGCTCCCATTACTCCTGTGTGATGGCCACAAAAGCCTGACAGGGATGGTTGGCCATCAAAGCTGTAACCTTAAAGCCTCACATTCCTTTCTAAATGGATGCTCAGTGACATTTCAGGATCAGTATTAGTGCAGGGAATCTGCTGCTTCTTGGATCTGCAAGGCTGGCTGGGGACAAAGCATTCACATATCCATGCACCTGCAGATCCTGAGGCTGCCCAGCTGTCCTGGCTGAAACAGCAGGCTCACCATCCCCTCCCTCCCTCCCTTCTTGGATCTAGGCATGTTCACACAACTAACTGTGTGCTCCAGGTGCCAAACTCCACTGAGTACACAGCTGCTTGTGTCCCACTCTTTTGGGAAGGTGGTGGGAACAGCAGTGCACACACACACAAGCAGATGCAGAGCTCTGCAGCTTGTCCTTCATAGAGAACCATCTAAAACTCTTGCTCCTTTTGGTACATTTAGTGAATTCTGCCAGCTTCCTTAGTGCCTTTAAAGGTTTGTGTAGTATTTTCTTGGCTCTTCACTTAAATTTTTCAGTCTCTTAAGGACTATCACGGATCCATTTTGGTCCTAACTAATGAGAGTTCCTACAGAATTTTAATAGCAATTCTGCTAATAACATTCATTTTCTCTATAGTCTCTCTCTGTCATATTTCTGGCAATCTCAGTCTGTCTTCTGTTCAAGGTTGGGCAAAACTTTGGATAGTGGGTTGGTTGTTTTTCAAAGTCAGATCATTACACACAATGTAATTCTAAGCTGTACCTACTGCATTTTCACAGAGGTAGCTGGGAGTAGCTCTAGGCCCCCAAAATGCCTGCCAGCTGTGTATTTAACTGCAAGCAGAAATTCCCAGGATGAACTGGCTTGGCAAACTCAGTAGTGTGACATGGCCAATTTCAGCAGACCCAGTTTTCTGTGAAAAAACCCAAAATCTCTTTATTTACTAGAACACACCAATATCACATTTCATTGGCATCTGTGGCACAGAAGTCATTGTTTTGCAGCTTTGAGCAAAGCTTTGCAGGACCACTAATAGTGTCCTTGGAGAAATGAATGCATAGCTTAACTCCTGTGCTGTGAACCATTGGAACAGAGTGCCCTAATAAACTCCTTCAGTTTCTCAGAGTCTGTATTAATATTGACACTGCACATCCATTAAACATCAGCGAGCAGCAGTGCTCCAGGTGGTAGCTGCAAGCAGCCAGATTAGGGGCAAATGTTAGCAGCCTTCCCAATGAATCTTTACATATTTCCCTCATCTATGTGGACAGGCTCTCCCTCATCATCTCACCCGTGACAGACTCATTGCAGTTTTTATCTTATGTTATTTATTCCAGCATTATTTGCATTATCTAGAGTTTTCTGTTTTGTTTGCTTAGCTGTGTCCCAGTACTAGAAGAAACTGTGCTTTGTTCCTACAAAAATTAATGTGCTGGTTCTAACATTGTCCTTTCAGTAATCCTACCAACATTCCCTCTTTGCCTCTGATTTAAGATTACTTTTCTTAAAGATAAGAAATGCAGGGACCTCATAGCACAATGCTAAGGGAGTTGAGATATTTTCTGGGTCAATATTACAAATTATGCCTTTTCCAGTATATTTTTAAAATATACCCATTTATTTTCCAGTTTTTTCACATACTTCTTTGTGCTTAATAAGCTTATTACTGTCCATTCTGTTTCCATATTTACTTACTGCTATGTGTGACTCTCTTACAAGTATCTTCCAAAAGTATTTCTGGCAACACATATGCTTCTGTATAACAGTTAAAAAATAAATGTCTTATTTATTTCCAGTTAAGATAATTTCATCTTTGGCTGCTATGCTGTACATTTCCACTATGTATCATTTTCATCTAAGCATTTGGTGCTGTCCTTGTTTTCATTACCCATCCTATATATTCCTTCTGTTGGTATTCACATGTTTTTGTGAAGCAAAGTCAAGTCTGGTGTTCCTTGCCTCTTTCATCACGGAATGGACATTATCCCAATTGATGCTGCTTCCATAAATCCATACACTGTTTTACATGTTTGTCATCTTGAGTCTCTTCTTTCTTATGACCTGGGACCCTCCATATATTTGTAATGGCAGAGCCCTGCCCATCCTCTGCAAGATTCACTCTGTGAAGTGATTGCTGTTTCTTGGCAAAGCTTATCATCTCTGTTAATTCTTAATTGTAAATCTCCTGTTAGAGGTTTAACACTTCATTCTCTCACTTACAGTATTTCCTTAATTTACTTTACTCCAGGTACCTTATGGTATTCGGTATTTAAATTACTCTTCCCATCTGTTCTTAGCAGGGGAAAGCAAGAAAACAAAGCAAGCAAAGATGTCATATAAATGGAGTCAGCAATGCCTGTGCATTTGGAGAGCGTGGATAACAAGTATTGGCTCGTTACTGTGGTTCAAACCACTTTCATTTCATGTAAAATACACGGCTGTTCTAATCGAGCCAAGTCCCAGAGTCTCACACTGCCCTCAGCAACATCTTATCACAGATCCTTAAAACAGCATATGAAGTGAAAAGAATGTCTAAACAGCTTGAGAAGCAAAGCTCAAGTCTTTGAACTGATACCAGATCACAATGTGATAGGAATTCAAAGAATATGCACTGTGTGCAGGGAAAGAAACAACATGGGATTTAAAAGCAATGCCTGTGTCAGTCATAATTAGCATGTCAATTAACAACACAAAAACAACAAAACCAATTCATAAAACCATATCACTTAGTAACTTTCTGGAAGATAAATGCAATGTGAAAGTGATCAAAACCAAGCTAGCCACAGAGATTGTTGAAGTATATTTGCTGAAAATGCAATAGAGTTTGTAAAGAAAGTGTTTGAAAGAACTCTCTAATGTTTTCTCTAATGCTAAGGAACCAGTATATATGACAGGATCTGTAACTCCAACAACTTTTTTCTCACAGGACAAGTGATTACCTTTAAATAGTTGAAAGCTATGAGAAAGTAGAATATCAGATTTTATTCTGATTTAACTGATTTGCTGAGAGAAAAGAAGAAGACAAAATACAATGACGTGTTCATCAGCACTTGAAGACATTAAGACTTCTGCTTCACAGACTGATGAAATGGCCAGTTACAATCTGTGAGCACAGGTCCTTGTCAGTATAAGATGCAGAATGTATCTTTTGGCAGGGACTGAACTAGACCAATTTATAGTAACTCAGTGGGATTATACTTTTTCTGAGTGGTCCTATTTTGCACTCCAGCATCCAAGACAAATTAATCTTCTACCTCCTACACAGCAGCAAAGGTATTTGGTTGGTGAAAAGGAATGGGAGGGGTTCATCATTACAGTGATGGATTTTTTCAGCCTGCCTTTGCCTGCAACTGCTTCTGCTGATCCCCAAACTCCACCTAAGGACTAGGATAAAACAAGTTACTGTCACAGAGCATTGCCACTGACTTTGGAAGGAGTGAAACTTTGAGCAAACACAGTAATGTGCCAAGTATTTGATCTAAGATGTCAGCCAGATGTGTTCAGTGGGCCATGGTGATGCACACAATTGAGTCAAAAGAAAATGAAAATAGAAGCATTTAATAGAAAACCAACAGGGAATCTCTTTCCTTCAAACTATGGCTGTTGCTCTTTGATTACAATTGCCCAAGGCCCCACTCCATCTGGTCCATAGATTAGGATGTCACTGCCTCAGTGAAAAATGAACCATTGCTGCAGATATATTAGTAGTTTTCAGAAGCTCTTCTGAATACGAGATCATCTGGCCATGAGATATAACCAGGATGGTATATAGCAGCATCTGGATTTTTGGGTAGGCAGTATCTCAGTGTGAATATAGGGAAGTTCATGTAGTATTTGTGGATGCACTGAAATCAAGGAACAGCGGAAAAGCCTTAATTTCCTACTCTTTCTCTCATCCAGCTGTACAACAGGTTAAAAGGAGAGAATATGACTTATTTCATTAAACAATGAGCATTAATCTCTGCCAAAAGCAAAATGCCTGAGTGAGGAGTCTCATGGGTTACATCCCTCACTCAGACTCAGTGCAGAGTGACAATATCTGCCTGCAGATGTAAGGCAGGAGAGGTTTGGTGCTGCCAGCCTGCTGGTGGAAGCTACATCCCTTCTAAGCATCCCTGCTTAGACAGGAATGCACATCCTGCAGGCAGGTCAGGCTCTCTCCTTCTCTCTCCCTCCTGCTATCCCACTATTTTCTATGCTGAGTCCTCTAATATGTAGCAGTACCACGGTGACAGCATGAGCTCAGAGAGGAGTGACCTTAGCCTCAGTCAGCGGGACTTTTTGAGGGTAGGAACCTGTACCAGCAACAAAATGGATGTCTTTGATGTAGCTCTCACTGAGAGCTTCCCTGAGAAGCAGAGTGTAGAATCAGCACAGGAGCTGCTAGACATTTCTGTGCAGGGGCTTGTGCTGCTGGGGGATGGAGAGATCCCAGTCCCAGGGCACCGGCCTTGCTCCTCCACTTGCAGCAGACCCAGAGGAGATCTAACTACACTCACAGCTTAGGGTCCAGGCCTGCTCACGCTGACGCCTCAGTGGCACCTGCATTACTGAATCCAAATGGTTTGGGAGTGAGTGTAGAGCCTTCTGAAACGTGTCTCTGCTAAAGGAACAAGTTCCTGACAAGATTGCCACAGAGCAACTTAATGGGTTTCTGCTGCTGTTCAAAAGCTGTGAATATCTCTATTCATTCCCTTGGAAAAAAGGTTAATAAACTCAGAGAATTAGGGAATATTTCTGTGTAATAGCTTGGATGTGGGAAGAGGGGGCAGGGTGTAAAGGTCGTGGGTTTTGCCATATAAATATGCTAGGCATGCTTCTGAATTTCCTTCTGAGGAGGGTGAAGCTCAGGTCACGTTCTGCTTAAGGAAGAGCCGAGGAAGAGCAGAGAGGGGGAATAAGGGAGGGATTATTCCTGTGCAGAGTTTCTCTGAGTTACCCAACCAAAAACCCTGCCAATGTGATTCAGTTCTTTCTCCAAACCAGTGGAGCAGGCACTGACTGCAGACATGACTGCCCCAGGGAATCACACCTCCAGGCAGAGCTGGAAATAAGGGCAAGGGAATCCATCATGAACTTTCTCTGCTCTCGCAGGCAGGAACTTTCTCTGATTAGCTTCAGTGGCTGCAGTGCTCCTCTCTCTTACATAAATCATTGGCTGGGGTAGAATGGAGTGGGACCTGGGACGCACTGTGGAGGAGGAGATTCAGGCCCTGGACACAAAACCAGAAGAACAGAAGCAGAGAGACACAGACTGGGAAGCCCACCAGAGATTTCAGCTAGCCCAGGGACCCTCCTGGGCAGGAAGGGAAAGAGCTCTGCCTGCAGCCAAGCCTAAAGCCTGTGCCTGTGGCTTGTGATTAAGAAAAGGCAGAGATGGATGTGCCCGAAAGGCAGGAGCTCCCATCCCACAGCCTGATCTGAAGAGGTATCCAGTTAGTGCTGCTCACATCCACCAAGGAAAAGGGCTCTCCCTCAGCCTAAACCATGCTTGGTGTTCAGGTGTTGCAGAATTAAAACAAAGCAAACTATAATCTCTCCTGCTGAGTCAGAGACATGGAAATATTTAGATTCTGTTTCTCTCCTCATCAGCTGCACAAAAGCCTGAAGGTTGTGTGAGGATTCTCTTCCCTGTCACTCTGGCCACAGGGACATTAATCATGTGAAAAACAGGGATGTGGGCAGACTCGAACAGGCAACGCTGCCTCGGTCTGGCAGGAACACGGACCTGCAGCGCTGCAGTGAACACACAGCTCCTGCAGAGCACTAAATGTGGTCTCCTTGCAGCACAAGCAGCTATTTGCATTTCACTTGTAAGAAAGCTCCTGAAGAGAATTACCGTGATGGCACGGGATGTGCAGACAGCACTGCTGTTCCATACCCCCAGAGCATTCATAAACGAGTCTCAAATGCCAGAGTAACCAGCAGGCTGTGGGGTCCCAGTTCTCCATTGCTGCAAGGATGACAGAAGGACTACAGTGGACTGGGGAGGTCCCTTTTTTATGCAAACATAGGCACAGATTGTGCTGGACAGAAATGGAGACTAAATGATTTTCTGTCCTTATCAATTGTAGGGCAGTGCCAAGCAGTAGACAAAAACCTCTCTACTGTCTCTTTTACATTGAGATGACTGAGGATGTGACTTACCCAAAGTAACAAATAAGTACGTGCCTCATGCATGATCACTTATCTGAAGCTTCCCCTCCTAACAGGCTTGGAACTGATGGTAGAGACAGAATGATAAAAAATTACTCCTCATATAAGGGTCAGACATGAGTAACTAGGATGAGGTGTTCACCTGTCTTCATACACAACTTGTGAGATAATTTTAGGTGACACTTCCCCAGTCAAGTTTTAAGAGTTACAGAGCAGTTTTTTGAATTAGTCTGTTTTTTACTAAAAGCACCTAGCAATCATAAGAAAACAAAATCACACATTCCAGCCTCTTCTGAACAGTGTTATGAAAAAGAGAGCAGGAATTTTACATGGCCTAAAAAATAACTGCAGCACATAATCTAGAGGATGCTCAAGATCAATCCTTTATCCTCTCATTTTCCATTGCACACACTCTAATACCTGCTTCTATTGATCTGACATGCAGAAAACTAGGACAGCTAAAAGAGAATTACCTGGTACATGCAGCAGCATGGCAGGTGTGATCTACCTTGAGGGTGGATCAGACAGCCACAGCTAAAAACTAGGACATACGTGTTTGCCAGGAGGGATTTCAGAATGGCCACTGCATTCTAAGTAAAGCCAAGTAAAAAGAGAAGTGCACAATCTGTCGTTGCTGACTCCACTGTCTCTTTCTTCTAAGGGCAACTCTCTTCAAAAAGCCCCACATCAAAAATCAGCAACCCAGAATCTCAGAGAGTGTTACACAGTCCCAGCAGGGGAGATGGGATGGGACCTCTGGACCTCACCCTGTCCAACCACCCTGCCCAAAGCAGGCTCAAGAAGACAGCTAGCAACTGAGGCAAAATTTCTCATTTATACTAACTCTGATGTGTTTTCATGGTGATGAACACAGGAAAATTTCCATTCAGCCATCTTAGAGATACTCGGGTCTTTCATACATTTAAGCATTTTTTTCTGACTGCTCTGAACATGCATTTGAATACTAAAGAGGGTTTATTTTAAAAATTCAAGCTTGTTTTGGAAACATCATTAATGAATGTAACTGTACTCGGTAGACTTGGTTGCAAAATAGGAAGTTAGAGATGTTTGCAAATTATTTGTGGCACCACATGAGAATTATGAATTTGAAAAGCATTTATCAGCACACAGTCTTTTCATAAGTGAAGAAAAGGATGAGAGTACTAATATCTAAGGCTATCATTGGTGTTAGCAGTTGGCCATATCACCTGAATACTCTAAAAAAGTAGGACAAACACCAAAAGAAAGAAAAGTAGGACATTTAATCACTCCACACCACCTGGAACATTCAGCACTGCATCAAGTGCACATACTCAGCACACTGAGATGCAGTGGACAGATGAACCTGGAATATTTAAGTGGGAAGCAATGGCTATTGTATGAGGTTATGCCTGAAATATTCATCAGGAGAAGATAATTTAATGTTTTCTTACTTAAAAAAAAATCCCAGATCTTCTGTTCTGCAAAATGAAGGGAAAAGAAAACCCAAAACATAGTAGGGATACTAATCCATAGGGTTTAATCAGCTTTTCTTATCACTAACAGCAGAGTGTCTTCTGGACCATCTTCTGCATCAATTTGATTTTTGCAGAACAGACTTTTGCACACCTAGAATCCCAAATTTAGCCTCAAGCAGCCCCCTTATGTTACAACTCATATCCCATCCTGACATTCTTAAGAGAAGGATTTGGAGAAGCTTTAAAAAAAAAAAAAGCATTTTATTGACTGTGATGTTTTTGAATTGCTAAAATGGCATTTTGTAAGAGGGAAAAAACAGTCAGAAAAAAAAAAAAGTGCCGAGTATTACATTCATTACCCTACCCACCAGTCCCTGCCAGACTGCATCCTTATTCTCCTGAGTTTGCAAACTGAGAGTGGTAAAAGGAGGCTGCACCCTCCAAAACCCAGAGAGAGAAAACCCCACGGGTGTGCCCGGGTGGACTCTCTCCCTTTATTCCAATAAAGTTACAGGGCTCCTCTGTCTTCTTTTAGACATAAATTTCTGTCGTTTGTGGCTTTTCCTGAGAAAAGTTTCACTGAAATCCAAAAAGATTACATGTACTGGCTTCCCTTGATCAATTGGGTGGTTTACCTTGTGAAAAATTGTTATAGACAATATAGTTACAACCTCATGCTGGGAGAGGCTACCACCACTAGCTTGTCCCAAAGCTTTTTTCCATGATGAGGTCAGATCTTGTTCCTTGTTTATGTTTCCACTTTCCCTGGCAGGCTGTTCATGCTGTTCATGGCTGCATGGCATCCTTGTGATATTGGTGTTTTCTATGTGTGACTGGAGACGTTTCTCCAGGTTCTTCAGCCATCCTGATGGTTAGGCTTAAACAGCAACCCCCCCCCCCCCTTACTTCCTGGACAACATTTCTTCTAACTTCATTTTATGGAATATTTGGAATTGAATATTTTCAGTTTGTTGTTTATTTGTGATTCTGTTTTACTTTTGAGTTTTGTTTTGATTTTCTTTGGGTTTGTTGTTGTTGTGTTTTGTTTGGTTGGTTTGGGTTTGGTGTTTTTGGCAGGTTTGGGGTTTTCTTTGGGTTTTTTATGTTGTTTTTGTTTTATTTTGGTTTTTTTTTGTGCGGGCAGGGGTAAGACCATGTATATTTTTATTGATGTTGTGAAATACAAAGCTGTGTTTTGTATCACGTACATACAGGCAATGTGTGAATTTGTGATTGCGATATGTGTGGAGACCGTCAATGGGACAGCTGCAAATTCTAATCATAACTGAGGAAGTAAAGCATGGAGAAAGGCCTTTGAACCCATCTTTTGTTTGCAATTGACCTTAGTTGATTTAGGAGCATTGGAATTAAAGCATTAAGGATGTTGCTCTTTGCTTGCAGTTAAGCCCTAAAGAGTTCTGCAATAATAACCTTTTGAAGTATAATCTTAGAATATTGCTTGTATCTCTGAAACTATAGCTTTGGAATATATATAAAGGAAATATGCTTATCTCATGCCTTAACAAAACAAAGAAAAGCAGCTTGAGAAAGGAAGATGAACATCAACTCAAGGATTTATAGTTCCGACCAAGGGAAGCTGGACATCACTGTTATGAGATTTATAGTCCTTGCAATTAAAAGGTGGACACACATCTGGGGAGCTGGACCTCACCAGATGGGATTCGTCTTTCTTCTTTCAGAAACCGGACCACCACCATCTGGGGATAATCCTTTTGGATACATCCTAAGAAAAACTAAATCACAATAGTGTATAGAATTGTGACATAAAAATTTGGAATAGAAACTGCTGATGAGTAAAAATTGGAATAGAAACTGCTGAGAATGCTTATGAGTACCCCTGTAAATACCTGTAAGCCTCAACCATCGGTGTGCAGTTGGAGGGAAAACTTCCCCCACTGTACCCAGCGCTGTATTGCTCATACTTTACCATATTAATTAATAAATTGATTGCTGCTTGAATATTGGCCTAGTCAAGCTTCTTATTTGTAACGATGTGGGAAAAAGACCTGTTTACTTCTGTCCCCCGCCACGCTCCATCTCCATCTGCCCGCGCTCCCGGCAGCGTCAGCGCCGGCAGCCAAGAACCTATGGCAACAGGCCCTCTGGGGGCTGGAGCGGGGCAGCGAGCGCCGGGACTCTGGGAAGAGTGAAAACTCTTTTCCTTGGGATTCGCGGGGTTTTTTTTATTTGTTTTTTCGTTTGTTTGTTTGTTTCGGTGACGCGCGGCCGGCTGCGTGCGCGGAACGCCGGGGCCGGGGGAGCCGTTTCCAGCCGAGCCGGGCCGGGCACGGCAGCGGCCCCCGGCGCGGCGGGGCACCATGGCGAAAGTGCTGGCGGCCCTCAGGAACCACTGGAAGAAATCCACGTTCGGAGCCTGCCTGCTGGGCTGGGGCGGACACTGGCTCTATGGGAAACACTGGTAATGCCGGCTGGGCTGGAGCCGGGCCGGGAGGCGGGAGGGAGGGAGGGAGAGATGGAGGGAGGGGGAGCGGCTAAAATGGGGGTCGGCTCTCGGAGGGCCCCGGCAGGCGGAGGGGATGGATCTCCCTCCTGCATGGATGGAGGAGCAGGAGGGGATGGATCTCCCTCCTGGATAGATGAGCAGGAGGGATGGATCTCCTTGGCTGGGCTCGGTGCCTTTCCTGCCTTCCCATGCCGGCCGCGTTGCAGGACTGGGGCGGGTTCCGGCGGGAGCTTTAAACAGAGGGGATGTGGGGATGTCTGGTTGGTATATGGGGCCTCTTGGACAGGAGAAGGTTTTCTGTCTTCTAGTCTAAAAAAGATTGTCGTGAGCCACACGTGTGCCTTCAGCTGGCTTTGGGTCTGTGCTGTAGGGATTACTGGAGCAAGGCCTGCAGGGTGTGCTGAGCGTGGCCCATCCCAGCGTGGTGTCCTGTGCCTCTGGGCTTTCCCTGCTCCTGTTTGCTGCAGCCCCTGGCTACAGGGTACAAAAAGAGACCCTACAGGGTACAAAAAGAGTCCCTGGCTCTTCCTGAGCCCTGGCACTGGCAGCCTTGTGCTGTCCCCACCGCCGGTGCGGTCGTTGCTGCTGTCACCCACCCAGTTTGGGAGAAGCCTGGCAGCTGCTCCTCCCCTAAGTTATACCTGGTGGGGCCATTGCCACTGCTTACCTGGGGAGTAAATGTCCCTGATGTGAAAAACGCCAATCACTTGTTTTTAAAATTTTAAAAGTTCAATAGTAATAAAATGGTTATAAAAATAGTAATACAATTAGAGTAATAATAATTTGGGTAAATTGAATTAGGACAATATGAGACAATAAATACAAAGAGTTACTGACGTCTGGGTAACTTTTTTTGGGCAGCACAAGCCGAAAAATGACACACGTCTACAGAGGATTAACCCTTTAAAACAACAGCCTGTTGCATATTCATACACCTCATACATGATGTATAAATTCCATTCAAACATAGGATTCTGTCTGGTCATCGTCAACTTCTTCCTCTGAATCCTTACAGCACCTTTGAGGCAGGAAGAAGTTTGTTTCTTCTGATAAGAGAGCAATAAATTCTTTTTCTCTGAAAGATTTAGGTGTCCTGTGGCTGCTATCTTGCTGCAAGTCCTTTCTTTAAAAAAAGTATCCTACATAGCATAGTTTCTATTTTAACTTTTTTAATAATCCAAAACTATATTTAACACAGTACTTAAGAGAATTAATACAGCATTACTTTCTGACACAACACATATAATATTAATTTTAATATTTGCAAAAAAGCCAATCATAAAATACATGCATTTTTCACACCTGATATTTATCTTTTAATTCTTGTCCTTAAGGATTATGGGTAATGTGTTTGACTGGAAAGGAGGCGTAGCCAAATTATTTTTAAAAGTTGTTACTTTTGGTTCTGCTGCTTATTGTCACTGTCTTAATGATTTTTAATTGTTTACTCAGGTTTTTAACAATGCTCTTTTCTGCTTGCATTGCAATGCTGCCAAAGCCTCGGTGGAAAAGTTAGGAAAATAAATCTGTTTATGTTGTTTTTATACTCTCTTCACATCCTTTTACCTAGGGACTTTGTTTTGCGTGGTACATCTGCTTTAGTTGCCTGCTTCTTACCTGAAGCACTGAGACTCAGTGTTCCCCTTGTATCTGTTGTATCTGGGAGTTCCTGTGCCTGTGTGCTGTGGTTTCAGATGTACACTGATTTCTTGTGTGGTAGCGGTGAAATTGTGTTTGGATCACTGAGAATTTGGAGTGTGCTGCAGGTGACGTGGTGGGGAATAAGGAGGAAAATATGAAAGGCAAACAACCAAAAAGGGAATCTTTGGTATCTAAATTTTGGTGTGTGGGGGTTGTTTGCCCCAAGTGTAGGCATGGTGCTTTAACCCAGAAATTGTACTGGGGGCAGAAAAATTTTACATATCCCATTCTCCAATCTCCCTATTGTCTGTAAAGGAAAATACAGCATTTCCTTAGAAGGCACTGGGAACGCAAGGTAGGAAATCCTGTGATGACAGACAGCTCAGTGAGACTTTGATGCAGGCCATAGCTACTGCTTTCACAGTTTTAAACACTGTTTGGGAACACTGACAACTGTTTAGCAGTTTCTGGGTCATTCCCTGCAGAGAGTTGTTTAATTCAGGTTATAGAAAAACAAGGAATGGCAAGAGTGTAAAGAAGAGTTCAAAGGTGGTCTCAAGAGCCCTTTGTGATACTCTCTGAGGTGAGGACCTTACCTTGTGGTTGGTGGACAGCAGGGAGTAGGCCAGGATGCCTCTCTGTAGCCTGTGGGGATGGCTTTGGTGGGAGTGTTTTGGTACACTCCCTGTTCCCAGTTTCTGTGCTGTGTCCCAGTTGTGCTGGGGAACGGGGAGGTGCCTTTGGTCCCATGCCCAGGTGGCCACAGACAGCACTGGGAGAGGGAGAGGTTAATGAAGGATCTGTAGGGGCTGGGCTGGCCCTGAGGCTTCTTGTTATCCACATCAGAGCCTCAGTCGCTGTGCATGAGCCATACCTGACTAGACTGATATTTGCCCTTTGAGAACACATTTAAAGTGTAGGGAGGTCTTGTGCTTAGGTTTCTGGCATCACAAGTTCCTGATGAAGGGCCTTGCTTTAGCACAGCATTGGCTCAGATTGGCCTCTGACTTCTGGAAGTAGCTGATGTTGGTCATTTATTTACAGCCAAAGAAATTTTTTGTTTGCCATCCTGCATCCCTCTTTTCATCCTTGTGAGTTTTCTGAAATATTTCTCTTGCAAGGAGAAGGTGATTTGCTTTTTTGACTTGTCAAGGTTCCTTCTTCTTTTGGATACAGCAGCCATGATGCCTGCATTAAGTGGAGCTATTGTAAATACCAATCTGTCCTGCAGATAAATGGCAGCTCTTGTCTAGTCAGCCTCTCCCAGCTCACAGGGACAGAAGAGCTCTGAAGTTCTTCCTTAAGACTTTGGAGGATGCTGTATGGACGGGAAGAGTGTTACCTTTTCCAGCCTTGTTCCCAGTGCCTCTTCCCTGCCTGGAAATGGATGTGGGAGCGCCCCTTGCACACCCTGAAGTCTGTGCTGTGGAGCCTGGTGCGGGTGCCCTGTGCTCCCTGGAGTGTAAAGGATAGGGAGGCACTGGAATGTGATGGATCATCACTGAGCTGGTCTGAACGTTGTGGATGGCAATAATTGTAAAGGCTGAGGAGCTGCTTAGTCCTGGCACTTTCTTCCTGCTGTGTTTAGTTTCTGGATCAGTGTGTTAGCCTTTCACTTTGGGGGGTGCTGGTTCAAATACTGACTGATTTAAAGTAAGGAGTTTTGAATGAGCAGGAAGAATTAAAGTAGGAAACCTTGTGCTTTTCCCCCCTCTGCCGTGAGCTATTCAGCCCTTCTGAGCCTGTGATAGTGCAGAAGGTACCTCTTCACAGGGCTCTCAGTCAGGAGCTGGCAAAGGGTTTTCATGTGTCAAATGATAGGAATTATGTCTGGTTGAACTACTGTTAACTAGAACCCCATTCTTGCAAAGCCATAATGCATCTTAAAATTCCTTTGTTCTCATAAAAGAATATGCTTTAAAGATCCATTGTCTTGCATTTAGGATAGCAATCACTCTTGTGCTGTCTGAGAAGTAGGAGGATAACTCAGTGTTTCTACATGTGAGCTTGTCTGGATTGCATGAATTTATAGATTAGGCTCATTTTAATCTGTAGCGTATCATGGTGCAGGTACAAGGGACAATTAATTTACTATTCTAGATCAAAGCTTGCAGGGTATTCAGATTGTCAGATGTCTGCTCATACACAGTAAAATTACCTCTGCTTAACATACACAGGTGAGGATGATTACAAATAAAGATTGTTCTTTACCATTTGATTGTTTTAAAATTTTCACCAAGTTTGGAATCCCTTCTCAACTTCATGTCCTGGGTCACCTTTCCTGAGCTGAGCTGCAGCTGTTCTTTGCAGCCCCAGGGGCTGCAGTGAGTTACCTGCTCTGCCAAATCAGCAGAAATGAAATCTCTGCGTGATGGACATCAGCTGAGCTGATTGTCAGGTTTGACCAGACTGTTACAGTGATGTCACTGCAGAAGTGATCATCACCATGGCAGGATGGAGACCCTGGATATTCTGCTGAGGCAGTTGACTCATCACATACTTAGTTTTACTCTGTATATATTAAAGTATTGACATTCTCAGTAGAAAATGCTGGCAAAGCACCTGAGCCTTTGACTGCCTGCCAGTAATCCTGAGTGGTGCTGTTATCTACAATTTGAATGTTAGTCTCTGTGTGTTTGCCAGCTGATAACTCACTTTGTCACCTTTCTGCATATACTTCCTGAGTAGCCGACTTTATTTCATCCAAACTTTGTCAAAAAAACAGAGTATAAATTCTGAGTCTTAGGTAAAGCTGATGAAACCTAAGATTTGTCTTTCATGCCCTTCCAAGGCCAAGATGGAAGTAAATTCCAATACCCAGTAAAGAGGATTCTGTGCTCTTGCTGTATTAGAAGCAGCCAAAAAAGCTCTCTGCTAAGATAAAATCTTTTTCAGGAGTTCTGATATAGCTCCTGAGGACAGATCCTGTGTGCACAGCTTTGGTCAAGTTTCTCCTCACGAAACTGTTTGGTGCAGACACTAAACTTTGAAGTTTTTAGACTTGTTCATATTTGAGGATATTTAATAGTCTTAGATTTAATGCTGATAACCCATTTTGGAATGAGATCCTGAGCTTCTTTACATTTGTAGTGTGATCACTTTTAGGGGAGTTGCTTTGCTTGGATGCAAGACAGACCCTTGCTGCAGCTGAGAGCCTCAAACAGCTTCAGTTCAGCTTTGTTGTCCTCTCCTTGTTGCATCCATTGCTGCCCTGAGTGACTTTGATCATGGCAGCTATCATTCCACCCTGGCTTCTGCTGGCTCTTGGGCACAGAACTCAGCCTCATCTCTGAGCAGCATCCATACTAAATTGTGTGCATCTTGTGCCCCTGTGTAAGAGTGTCAATGCCCTATTCCAGCTGAAAATGTTCAGCACAGGAGCAGTGGGCAGCTGTCCTGCCCTAGGGATGTTGCAGAGAAATCAGAGCAGGTCCTACAGATGTTGTGTTCTCAGAGCTTTGTGTGCTCTCCACAGTCACTCTGTGTCTCTTCTGTGTTGGTGCCATCCTTTGGTGTGGTGCTCTGCTCTGCGCAGTCTGTGCTGCTGTGGCTCTGGCCTTGAGGCTGTGCTGGGAATGTTCTGGCTCTGGGTTCAGCCTAGGACAGTCTCTTTCTTCCATACCCTGCCACTACTGTTTGTTCCTCTCCGTTTCCCAATTTTTTACTGCTTAAGCAAGTTGGCCCAGCTGTAAGCTGTGTGATGCTTAATTCTCACAGCAGGAAGACAGCCCTGAGTTTGCCAGCAGATGCAACACTGCTTGTCTGTTTGGCTTTAAGGCCAAATGCTGTAGATAAGGCCTTGGGGGAAACGTGAAGTAAAAATTGATTTTTAGTTTGCTGTGGATATGGTGCAAGTCAGAAGAAATCTCTTTGTATTCTTTAAGGCAGTGGAGCAATTTCCCTCTGCCTCCACCTGCTCATGTTTGAGGGTTCTTGAAAAAGCTTTGCTACTCCCTGATAGTAGACAATGAAGTACAAAAAATCAACCAAATGTTTGTTATTAAAGTTATTAAAGTTTGTTATTAAAGTTATTAAACCTTATGTTTGTTATTAAAGTCTCACCTTTTCTGGGAGCTGATGAGCAGTCATATTTTGAGAATGAATACATACTGAGGCAGAGGGTTTTAAGAAGTTTCCTTCTAGCTGATTTACACATTTTTTCTAGCTCTATTTAGTGTTTGTTATGACCTGCAGAGGACTTGCAGGGCCAATTGGGGTACTTGATGTGAGCCATGTGAGGTGAGTCAATGCAGCAGCTGTGATGAAGGAGGAGGACTGCTGTTCTTAAAAATGCATCCCTGTGAGTGCATCTGTACTGTTTTTTCTGGAGTTTGAATCTAGTTAAGTGTTGGCATAATATTTTAAGGAAATGAAAAAATTCCTATTACCTGGCATCTTTAAACCAAACCTGGGACATCCTTGACAAACTCAAGAGGACTTTGAAATATCCCAGTTGAATTATGGGATTCAACACTATGAGTGTGGCTGGGATGGTGTGGGATTCTGGGTGCTGTGCTGCTGGAGAAGTGAGACAAATCACCTGGAAATTGCTGGGTGGTAAATGATTCCTCTAGTCTCAGAATCTAGACTTTTCCTTTGACACCAAAATGGTAAGTGTCAAAGTAGGCTTCTTCTGTCTCTTTAAGTGCTTCAGTGCAGGAGAAAATCAGCATAAATGTTGACATCTAAACTGTCAAGCTTAATTTTTATGGGTAAAACTCACTGAGGTGAATCCTTGACAGTTGTTTTGCGGATCTTTGAGGTGGAGAAAGAGAACAGTATTTTCAGCTTGTATTTGGGAAGTATTGCTGGACTTCATTTTCAAGACAATTAACACTGCAGCATAAAGCTGGGGGCACCAGGAAAACAGCCTGACTGACAGTGTGACAGAGCTTGACTTGGGAACAAAATACCATCAATGTGAAGTAAACAGATAATGTGGGCTTGGCTGGGATTTGTTCAGAAGGTTAGGACAGCAATTCTCAAAGACATCAACTGTGCAGCCATCATTTGATAATGGGGGCTCCTTGACATCCCATAATATTTCAATTTTATGTATTGAAATTGCAATTATTTTCTATTTGCTTTGGCCACACGTAGTCACAGAGGGAGGTGACAATGTCCCTGTGTGAGGGCTCGTGCCCTCAGTGACACAGTGTGGACTCAGCCCGTCAGGCTGTGTTGATTGTCTGGAATTAGTTGTGACACTGCTGGCCACAGCCTGGAACACCAACCTTTGCAGAGTTATTATTTTAACTGCTGCATTTCCATCATATCACTGCAATCAAACCCAAGGCTGTTGCTCCTCTAAGTGATATCGCAGGTGCTTAATACAAATTATCTACTCCTTTGGTTTTAAGGAGCAAATATGACAGCATGCCTCTGAGGAATTCTTTTGCAGACATTCCAGTTACTTGTTATCCTGATGAGGTATTATTCACATATTTTCTTTTTCCATGCTTGAACTCTTCCTTTGTCTTTTCATTATTACCAGGAATAAATCTGTGGCTTTTATAGCGTAGTTATTTTCACAGAACCCAATTTTATATCTCACCTGAAGTCACCCTACTTCTCATTTCATGGCACTGCAGCATCTCTTGGTGATGCCAAAAAGAGCAGCTTGTATAGTTCTAGTGACAGATAAATATTGTAAACCAGTGGAATCAAATAGATGGCACTTGGGTTTGGCCTTGCCTTGCCTTCTCTTCTGCCATTTCCATGGCAGGGCTTGGCCTGATGAGCCACACTTTGGGGCAGAAGTGTGCTGTTCTCCCAGCCACCTGCTTTTGTCTGGTTGGCCTTTAATCCTTTTGGTTGGTACAGTGTTTGTTTTGGTATGCTGACTGTAAGTGGGGCTTTTTGTGTGTGATATTTTGAGACAAAAATATATGGTCTGGCCAGGTACTAGGCAAGGACAAGTGGAGGATGGAGAGTGTTGGTATCTGGAGAACAGGCAGGACTCGGCACAGCAGAACAGTACTTGGCATTTTGTCTGCAAGGGGAAATAGGGCATTTTTGGGGCTGGGGAAGGAATAGACTTTCATTCCTCACCCTTGCCAGTGACAAGTCAGGAACATATTTCTGAACAGACCATCTGACATATCTGACACTGAGCATCTCTCTTTTACCCTTCGCTTAATGCAATGAATGTTTTTCACCTGAGTTACTGTTTTGGGCCATGCTCAGACCTGGGTGAGTGGGAGGTGCTGCATTAATGTGTTTTTTGGCTTGCAAACTGATGGAAAGGGCAGCTCACAGTTGTAATGCACAAAGATTTAAGTCCTCTCTAGAACCCTTCCACACTGCCAGAATGGTAAGTACCTTTAGGGTAAACACCAGGCAGCAAGAACACTGGAAAAACCCACACCTGAGCTCTGGAGTACAGTTATGTAGCAATTTAATAAATAAATCACAGTTACACAGTGTGCCAGAGCCTACATAATCTCAGCACACTTGGCATCCTGGTCTTTGTTTTCTGCTTTTATTTTTTGTAGAAATAATGCTAATGTGCACATGCAGAAAAAAAAAATGAATCAATGGGGGTGTTTTATCCTTAAAATGTTTTGGGGTTTTTTCTGTTCCAGTGTTGTCAAACTGTGTGTAAAAAGGGTATGTACCTACATTTTGAAAATGAGCAAATTGTTTTAAATTTACACAACATAATGTCCCCTTTCTTTTCTGTCTTACCTGATAGTGATAACCTGCTACGAAGAGCTGCATGCCAAGAAGCCCAGGTAATACTGTTTAAAGTAATAAAATTAGATTCAAATCTGCCTCTTATCTTGGTTGTGCAGGGCTCCTGAGATGTTCCCAGTGGGCCTTTCCTACGTGACAAGCCTTCTGATGATTTCATCATCCGTGTTCTTTCCCTGGATGCCCAGGGGTGCTGCCCCTTGTGTGTCCTGGCTGCTGCTGCAGGGGAGGGCAGCGTTATCCTTGGGGTGATCTTAATTGCTGCTGGAGCTACCCAGACCTCCATTGCTGCATGTGCAATTGCTCTGTGCCTGTAAACCTCTGGCAGGGAGATGATTTGTTGATAAGAGTGAAATCCCAGCCCCACCAGGTGGGGTGGATGCTGGGCAGAAGCTGCACAAACCACTTTGTGTCAGTGCCCTTGTCTGTTTGACCCTGGGTGACTTTATCTGACATCCCAGCTGTGATGACTGACTGACCCAGCTCTTTTGGGACCCATCTCCTGGGAACTGCATGGGGACAGCCTGGTTGCTGATCAGTGACAAAAAGGCCACTGTTTGGGGGGGAGAGTTACTCTCTCAGGGTACTGGCTGTTGCATTTCTTAGATTGTGGCCTGCATGGGCAAACAGCAGTCAACAAACTCCCATACTGCAATATTCCCACAAAGAAATCTTGTCCTTAATAAGCAGTCTTTTGGAGGTGTAAGTGCTGCTGCCTATGGATGACATCACCTCTGTAGGATTTTAAGAGTTTTTACCTCCCACAAATAAAGTTTATTCTGAACCTGCCTCTTCATGACAGATCTTTGATGTTTTGCAGAATGTAACACTGCTCCCATCATTGCCATGTACTGGGGCTTGAGTAGAATGGTGAAAATTATTTTTCTCAGTAAAAAGTGTTGTGCACCTGAATTATCCCAATTTTAGCCTGTCTGCTGTTGAAAGATTTTCACAGCAACTTGTCTTGTGCAATGGATCTTCATGCCAGAATAGATGTAAGGGAACTCACTGCTCATGAAAAAACAAGGAAAATCTTTCCCTGAAAATACTGCTTTCATAAACCATACTTGTAATTTCAGAGTCTTTTTGTTTTCACTATTCATTTTTACTACATAATAACAAAGTAGAAGTTTTTTTATATGACAAAAAATAACCATTAATACCTCAGTATTTGAAGCATGCTGACCAAATTAAACCAAATTTTCTAAAAGGAGTTGATTAAGTGGTTTGTGTGTATTGTGTAAAGAAAGGTGTAAATGTTAAGGAAAAGACTGATACCAGCAGATAGTTCAGTTGTGGAAATCCTGAATTTCCCATTTCTTAAATCCAGTTATTAAGTGACAGGTTCTATTCCATTATAGCTTATTCTTAGAAATGAAAATACAAAAGCACTGTCAGTAGAGCTTTTGCAATTTTAGTGGTTAGAGCCTGAGAAAATGTCCTGCAGAAGACTCCTGCATTAGAAAGGAATGAACCAGAAAGCCTAGTAATCAATTCTTGCTGCAATTTCCATTCTCACTGACGTGTCATTGCCAAATAGTGCTTGAAAACACACAGCAGTACTGCATTAAGGCATTAAGTGTCTGGTATTCTTCAGAATAACAACAATCTAAAATTGTTTGTAAAACGCTACTTGCTTTTATAGTGCTATATTATAAGTATTGGGGAAAAAATAGAGACAAACTCACCAAAGAAAAGGTTCAGTTGGAATGAAGTGTGTGTGAAGTTCTTACTATTTTTACATTGGATTTTTAGGTTTTTAAGCCTGTTACGTTATCAAATTGGTGAGGGAGCTGCCTTCCCGAGAGAGAATCCATGAAAGCAGTATTTCATGCAAAGGTTCTGCCATGTGTGTCTGAATTTAAATACCAGTTTATGATGACAGCCTTGGTGTAGCAAATGATTATGGAGAGATTCTATAATGGAGAACCCATTTATGATATTTTTAACATTTTGCACCTCTGTCTCTGGGATAAGTCAGTGTCAGCTGACTCAGTCTTCCTTGGCAGATCAGTCTTGCTGGTTGTTGCTGAACTCTGGGCACATGAAAAGAGGTGCTGTTTAGCTGGCAAACAATTCACTCAAGGATAGTTTTCTGTAAAAGAATGTAGTTCCTTTGCTGGTGTTCATAAAGCACTATAAAAGCTTTGTATAAAGGAATTTTCCAAGTTGTAGAATAGTGGTTGACATTTTAAAAGTCCAGAAATGTAATACCTGGAAGTGTGCTTGTGACCAGAAAGTGAAAAAGGCACTGACTTACCTAAATTATACCTTCATATATATATATATTTTTTAATAACCATTTTTATAGTATGACTATAAGTTGTCTTTACTTATGTTCTGCTCTGAAAGACTTCTAGAATATTGCATTATTATTTTTTTATTTCCTGTCTTACAAATCAGCATTTGCTTTAGAAATGCCCCTGTATGTAACATAAATGTCTGAGTATATTACATAACGAAGCAATTATGTCATTACTAATAAAATCTTTATGAGCCTTGTTGGGTTGTTTAGAACCTTGCTAGATTGTTTGGAGCATGCAAATACATTATTTTGTGCCCCCTAAGCAAATAATTAGTTGTTTCTAACAGCTGTAGCATGCTAGAGGGCCCCTATTCCCCAATTCCCACCCAACAACTGCAATATAAGTTGGTCTGTTTTCCAGCTGATCTTTGAGTAAAGCTTAAGAGCTATCGATTTGTTTCACTTTCTTTGAAGATTTCTTTGCTCTCAGCAACTATTCTCATGCTTTTTCTTTCCTGAAGAAGAAATTTGGGTGTTTTAAGCAGCACAACCAGCTGTACCCTTCTTTATATTGAGGTTTCCTGTAGGGGGATAGAATATAAGCAAATAAAGATAGTGTAGAAAGTAATCTTACCCCTAAGGAGTTGCAGCTGGGCCAATTATCAAAGATTAGGAGCAGGCCTGATTTTAACAGGCCACAGCTGTAATCAATGAGAAGAAGAGTGCTATAAAAGGGTGGAGTGGCTGGGGGAGAAGGGAAGAAGAAAAAAAAAAAAAAAAAAAAAAAAAAGTCAGTGCTCTGAGGAGCTGCCAATAAGAATTACCAAGAAGGTATGAAACCTTTGTGATAAGGAGATAACAGTATGGAACCCCTGCAGTAAAGTGACAGCAGTTTTCTGAGCAAAGTTTGCAAGTGGAATTAATAATAAATTTAAATAGGTAACAGCCACTAAAATGTACTGGGGTTTTGTGTATAGTATCACCTCCTTCAATATAAAAATTCCTGCTAGGGGTTAACTTCCTAGGAAAAGGGGAAAAAAAACCAGGAACAGTTCTCTGGGCCATGTTCAGCATGGTAGTCTTTGGTTCCTACTCTTTGTGGGGCTTCTGGGTAGTATTGCTGGATACCTTGTATTCCTTGTGTTCAAATCTAGTTGGATTTGGTGTGAGGATGCCTTTACGTGACCTTCTGGAAGTTTATAGAGCAGGATAGAACGTGTGGAAGTTTTGTATTTCCTTGCCTGTGCTGAACAGCTTTGGAAATAGGTCCAAAGTGCAAGAGGCTTTGTGGAGAAACTCTCAAAGAATTTAAAATTGAGACACCTCTTCAGAATTGGATTAAAAGTTGAGGAGGAATTTAATGATTTTTATAGAGAGAGATTAGCTTAAAAAAAGTTTAAGAAACAGTGGACTTGCTTATAGGTCAAGGCAGATTCTTTTGTAATTATCTTTCCTGTCTTCAAAACCTGAAGCATAGAAAATACTGAAATGAGTAGAAGAGATAGAGGATTTAAAGTTCAGAAGTTGGAAAGAATGCAGAAAAAAGGTGGCAGGGAGGTGTATGAGAATTACATAAGGAGAGAAAATCCAGTAACCTTGGAGTCAAGGAGAGCTCCCTGGATTTCTGCCCATTGCAGAAAACCAGAGGTTGACAAAAACAAAATGGTGGTGGAATTGTAAAAATGAGCTCAAGAGTACTTATGACAGTGATGTGAGCTACTGCTAAGAATGTGGGTCTTTGAGTAAGAGACTTGTACAATGGCTGAAGATGGAAGTCATTTGAATGTCATGAGGCTTGAAAACCCATTGACATTTGTAGAGATGCGTTATTTTGAGCTGTTTTAGTGGTGTCTTAAAAGATAAACTGAGCCCTGCTCTTTTTCTCTTCCTTAGGCTTTTGGCAACCAGCTGATGCCTGCCACTATGCCATTGAAGAAAGCAACAGTCTTGCTCAACCCAGCAGCTTGCAAAGGGTAAAATTCCCCCTTCCCAGCCCTCTCATTTGAAGCTCTCTCTGTGCATTTTTGCTCTGCTATCCACTATAAAAGCCAGCCAGATTTTTGAGCTCATTTTTGCCTCCCTCTGATGCCAAGCTGGTGCTATGTAACTATGCCAAACTTTATTTCACCAAGAATACTGGGATGAGAAATAGAATTAATTGCTTGAGATGGAAGAATTATTTCTAAACACACACATATATTTCTTTTTTTTCTTTAATCCTGTGTTTCAGCCTTTGTCATTCCCTCGTATGTAGAATTCCTTTGTATTCTTTCCAAACTTTTGCATTTGATATATTTCCATCCTCAAAAACTATAGAAGTAAGAGATGACCTTGATTCCTTCAAGACTTGAAGTTGGCAAGAAGTGATCTTACTTCTGTGGGAACCTGCCCTTGAAAGGGTTGTGCCCACAAACTGAGGGGCTAAATATGGGCTTGGAGCAGGACTCCTGGAAGAGGTCGGCTGCTATTTTTGCGTGCTTATTAAAAGAAAAAACAGCATCTTGGGTCTGATGGGTGTCTGTTTCTGCTGATCAAATAAACTTTGGAATAGTTGCATTTTGTGGAGGGGCAGAGAGTTGTTACTACCAATATGAGGGGAATATAGCTGACATGAAAGTGCTCAGACACATGCTTTTGAGTCTGGAAAATGCATAATATTAACCAAGTCTCATGTTTCTACTTGCAAACAATTTATAGTTAGTGATATTATTATTTTGTTATGCAATGACAGGCATAAAATTATCAGTCCTACCACAAAAAAGATCAGAATTTTGCTTCTAACCTTATTTAATAATATGTAGTAATAAATAATCAGGATTTTAAAAATACTTTTTGAAGCCTGTATGGGCTTCTTTGTGGTCCTAAAGGCTAGTGCTTTGTAAGTCATTAATTTTCTAATAAATTTCTTTCTGGAGGTCTTAATTTGTTTTAATGGATTTTTAAAATTATTTTTGGCAAAAGTTAGATAGCATCTTGTGCACTTATTAAAACTGCAACAAAACCCTGACATCTGAGATATGAGACTAGAAATGTAATGCATTTGAACCACATGAAATCTCATCTTTCCTCACAGTCAGGTTGAGTGACTGATTGTGGAGATTGAATGCTTGGTTTTAAGTAGATTTCTTCTTGCTGTTCATTTGTTTCTTTCCTTTTTAATTTTTTTTTCAGCCACAGGCATCATTAAACAATTTTTAATCTGTTATTTCTAGCAAAGCTGGGAACCTTTTTGAAAAGAATGCTGCACCAATCTTGCACTTATCTGGCTTGGATGTAACTATTGTTAAGGTAAGAACTGATAGGTCCTGCTGCTGTGGAAATATTGACTCTTCTTTCTTCTCTTGAAGTATTGAAATTCAAATCTGTATGCATTTGAAATGTGCAGTTGTCCTGTAGTCATCTTATAGGAAGAAATAAATACTGAGATATTAGACAGATACCTAATCTTTTTAATACACAATTGGTTTTCAAACAGTGTAGTGAGATTTTAATTTTCAGCCAAAGCAGTACATATGCTTGTTTGTCTGTCTCAAGCAGCCTTTCTATAATTCATGTTTGAGAAAAAACTCTCTAAATATTTGAGTGCTGGCTAGTGGTGCGTGCCCATTGCTGTTGAATTTGTCATTTTTGCCTGAACTTGAAGAATTGAAAAGTGAGGAATTTTGACATCCAGTTGAACTGTTCAGATTAATTAAAAATAACCTTTTATCTTTACACTCAAATTATTTCTGTGTCTCTCCAAATAATTCAACATTCCCACCACGAAAGCAGAGCACTGAGCTCTAAATGGTGTAAATAAGCACACAGGTTTCCTTTGGAAAGAGAAGAACAAGGAAACATTGAAGGGATTCTGCTCTTTCTGCAGTTTTTTTGAGGCTGTGATATGTGGATTGCTTAATAGTCAGTGTGTCCTAACAGCAGAGTACTCTGATATGCATCTTTCTGTCTTGGAATCTTTTCCACAAGGTTTAGTATTAAAATACTCTTTTTATTAATCCCTTTCTCTGATCATTAAATGTACCTAGTCCCACCCTAAGAGAAGAAATCATTTTGCAAGACTTAAAACTGATGCTTGGTAGTGTTAGACTCAACATGTTGGCAAAACAGGGCTGGGCCAGGAAGTGAGGCTTAGATGACTCTGTAAAAGATGTGGATTTTGCAGAAAACAGTTTTAATGGTTTAAAAAGTCAGCACTCTTTACTGCTAAATCCATTGGCAGTGGCTGTCAGGCAGTGGCCTTTTGTGTAGTTGATGCTGTGTTTCAGGAGATGCACTTGAGCAGTTTGGCTGTAAAAGATAGTGGGAGTTTTTCTGCAAGTTATTGGCTCCTGGATTTGTTTCAATGTAATATTACTTGGGAATAAGATGGTTACTGTGGTATTCTAGATCTATTGAGTAAGATTTACTCTGATATTGCATTCAACCTCTGTGTGTGTGTCTGTGTATGTGTTTACTTGCACATATTATATTATGCATCAATCTGGTCTTATAAGTTGAAAAAAACCTCTGAATGTAAGTAATATACAGTACTGTGTGCCTATATAAAAATAACTATTAACCAAATGGATAGATGATCATTTCCATGAAAGAGCTATATTAAAAATAGTCATTTGAGTGCTCATGTTTGGATCTCTGTTTCTTCAGACTGATCACGAGGGACAAGCAAAACAGCTTCTGGAAATAATGGAAAACACAGATCTGATCATTGTTGCAGGAGGAGATGGCACAGTCCAAGAGGTACTGCAGGAGCCTGGTTTGTTGAGAATCATGGTTGGGCTGAGGGCAAGAAGATTGAGTCTGTGCAATGCAGCAGCATCATAACAACTGTTCCTAGAGATCTGTCCCGTTATTCTGGAATGAGCACTCTTTGGAGGGACATGATTCTAACTTTTTATTTCTGTGTGATGTAGTTGTAGTGGTTTGATTTTCAAAGTTCCTTCCTCTCTATAAACTCCCCAAGAGGAATGCATATTTTGCTAAGTGGGAATCAGATAATTTAAAAATTACGTGGGAATGATAACAAAGCTTGGAACGTATTTAATAAATGCCTATTGTCAAGATGATTAATGACTGGAGCAGAACTGGGGGATACTCTCTTTTTCAAGACTGTATTTTATTCAAGCAGTTCCTGATTTCTAACTACTGATTTCATAAGACAATGGCTTAATGAATACAGTGACCTTAAGAGAAAGAGATCAGAATACATCTGTAGGTCATTCTGGCCTTGTGTTAATTGCACTGACCAGTGCTGGTTTTGCATTATGCAGAGCATTATTCAGTGTTAAAACATTTACACTGGCATTGGTTGTGGTACCAGCATGTACTCAGGCACACTCATAAACCTGCTGTTTCCAACATGTTTGCAGGCTGAACATTCCTCCTTTCCCATGTAGCACCTTCCATAAAAGGGTAGCTGCTCCTTAAATGTCAAAGATTAAATGTGGTTAAGAATTTAATCTGTTCTTACTGTGACTGAAAAATAAAATTCTTAGAGCATTTCCCGTGTTTTTCAGGTCATAACTGGACTTCTCCGTAGAGCAGATGAGGTGAGAAGGTGTCATGTTAAAAACTGTGTTTATTTCTTGGAGTGTCTTGTGCATCCACTGTGGTCTCTTGGCCTCAGCTGCCTCCAGCAAATGCTTTGCTTACTACTCTGGAGCCAGCTTTCTGTGCAGCCATCCAGCTGGGCTACTGTCCTGCAATGCTGCCTGCTGTTCTTTGTTCCCTTTCTAAGGGAATGCAGTGACTCCCAAGCCATGGCTTTGGGAAGTTTCCAGCGTCAGAGCAGGGATTGTGGAGAAGCCAAATGCTCAATTTTCAAAGACCCATGGACCAGCTGTGCATGCCACTTTGTTTGGCAGAAGCATTGGGCAGAAATACATGTTTTTCTTGTGTTTGTGCAGGCTTGAAACTGAATTCAGTTATGGTCACACTCCTACTGCTTTGGGATTGCTTTGCTGCTTCTTCAAGCAGTGCATACCTACCTATGCAGATGGCTGTACTAAGCAAATTTTAACCTCTCAAGGTGGATCACTCTGAATGGAAATGAGAGAGATTTTTCTTTTTCAAGTGGGAGGACAGTGTTATTGAAGAAAGGAGGGAATCATTGTTCCCAAAACCTTCTGGCAGGAGCTGGCTAAAACTCAATTAAACAATCCGGACAAGATTATGATGATACCCTTGGCAGCTAGAATTGTATCTGTTTAGACATTTGCTTTGTCTGAATGTGACAAGGGGGACTCTGCAACCAAGTCAATATTTTTAAAGGAAGGCTAGTTATATCAATTCTGGTGCATCATTGTTTTAAATCTGATATTATTATAGTTGGATCCTGAGACTTTTATAATCTGACGATAGTGGAAGCAAAGTTTAGAGGTTTTACTGGCTACTTTCTCTTTATTTTTTGGCTTCTTATCTTGATGTAGCCTGGATTGTTTTGCAGTAGTGTAGGGAATTCTGCATCCAGCACAATTATGGGTGGAATACTGCATTGTAGTATTGCCACTGTGTCACTTCATGTTTTTGGCCAAGGAATTCTTGTCCATCATGTCACTGTGTCCTAGGAGTAGAGCTCTGCACTTGAGCTCCCTCTCTCTGTGCCCTGCTTCCCTTTTCCCTCGGAGGTGCCACACCACTGTTGCCTGCATGAGAGCCTGTGCAGGGGATTCCAGAAGCTCTGTTCCTGGCAGCCAGGGGAGCAGAGCTTCACTGCAGGAGCTGCAGACAGCCTCTCATCTGCACACTGCAGAGCAGTGCTGAAGAAAATGAGAGCAGGGTGTTTGAGTTTTAGCACCTGCAGGTGACACAGACACAGCAGGGCAGAGGGCTTGGGTGTGCAGTGAGAGGGAAATTCCCAGGTGGCTGCAGATTGGCTGTGTCCTGGTGCTGCTGGCAGCATCCCCAGGGCAGGCATGGTGCACTGGGCTATGGGGTAGTTTACACTGCTTTGCTGACATGCTTCAAAAAGCAAGGTTTGAGATGAGGTACAGGGTAATAACCTGCTCCTTCAACAAGCCCTTTTGCTGAGCAGCTGTAGAGAAAAATAATATGGTCAGTGACTTCCAAAAATTGGACCTTCTGCTGCTTCATGATTTGGATGGCAGAGGAATCAATTAATTTCCTTTCCTTAAGTGTGAAAATCTCTTTGCTGTGCAAGGTTACTCTGTCAGAGGGGGATTTCTGCTGTGGTAAATGGGATTCAGAGCCTGTGATGGCTCCATCAGTATTAAGGAAAATGGCAGATTGCTGACAGAATCCATGCATTAGTTGGGATGTGGCTGCCAAAATGCATGTAACAATGCCCTTAATGATTACAGAGAGCTCCTTTGTACCCAGTTGGCAGTGGTGGCTTCACAGATTTGGGTGCCATGTTCTGAGTCATTGTGTGAGGAAGTGCCTGGTGCTCAGTGCCAAAGGGGTGATGCCAGACACAGCTGTGATCTCCACACAGGAAGCTTCATGCAAATGTTAATTTATTCTCCTTATGTGTCCAGGCTGCCTTCAGTAAGATTCCTATAGGATTCATACCCCTTGGAAAAACTTGCACTTTGAGCCACACACTGTACCCTGAGTGCACAAATCAAGTCCAGTAAGTATCACATATTTCTGAAACATGGTTGGTTGTTTTCAAGAAGCAGTGCTTCTTGGTAGCTTGATGCTTTTCTTTTTCTTCTGTGTTACATAGAAGTTGGCAGTCTCTGGGCAGAGCCTGATGATTCTCTGGACTTACCTGACTTAATGACTTCCAAAAACTGACTAAAAATTAAAAGAAGGAAATGTATGTATTATTAGAAGTCATTTGCTGTGGCTAATTTCTCTGTGATCGTGTGATGCTCGGAGTTTAAAAAGAAAAAGGGATTAAAAGGATCAGCTTCCTAGGGTTGACAAGGATATAGCAAGGATTTGACAAAATAAGCCAAAAATAAGTCTTCTTTCTGACCCTTCTCCACTCTAAGGATTCTAGAAACTGGTCTGCATATAGGCTGGTTAGGACCTGCAAAGTCAGGCATACAGCAATATGGGAAAGATTGGATCCCATTACTGACTTTTGTAGGGCAGGAGTGACTTTTCCCTGTGGTGGGGCTGATGCTGGCAGTAATCCAACAACTCAATTCTTCAGCATCCTCAATATGATCCAGTCTGGTGGTATCTGTTGTTTGCAGTTCAGTTTGCTGCAGGATTGCTTTGTCCACTTCTGTAGAGAAAAGAGAGTCAATCTTTCTTTTCCCCACACTTCATTTCTTTTCAATTTTTCCCTACCTCTCCTCTCATAATAATAAATATATTTCTTCTTGGTCCTGAAATCTTTTCACTCTCACTCTCCCAGTAACTCATTAATGTTGTTCTCTTTGTGGAGCCCTTGCTGGTATCCATCATACATAAAACCCATGAGTCAGCTGGCATAACATCTTTCCTTTAAAACTACCAGAGTGCTTTGAAGCCCAGAAAGGTGGACAAGGCTGTCATCAGCAGCTAAGATTAAAATAATAATTTATGTTTGGGTTCTAAAGAAGCTGTTTGAAATGGATGATCTTCTTGTGCCAAGGTAATGAACTGTGCAGGTGGGACTGCAGCACACTAGAGAAGTTGAAGGTAATTTGTTCAATAGACTGCTCAACAGCCTGCACGTGTGGAAGAACCTGAGTTAAGAAGTGCAGAAGTGATATTTTTGGAAGAAATATTTGGGCTTTGGTTCCTTCAGCACTCTGAGGTGTGTAGGACCTCTAAAGGTCTTATAGAAAGATAAGAGCTGGGAGAGAAGATGGGCTGTGGGAAGAACAGCTTCCTTATCTGTCTCACTGTTGTAATCCTGATGAAACCAAAGGTGGTTTCTCCCACTGATTCACATGAATATTGGGCTGGATCTGAAAACTGCATTTTTTCTTTGTCCAGCTGAGACACTGGAAACATATGCAGTATGGAAACTAAATATTACCCAACTTTGAAAACAAAAAAGGGATTTCATCAAGTATATGCTTCAACGTTTGAACATAGACTATTTAGTAGACCTAGACACTTTGGTTACAAAATCTTTACAGCTTGAAATAACAAAGTGCCCTGGCTACTGTCCACAACTGAATGGTGACCTAAGCAATATGGACACTGCTGATAGGTAGATTTACATTGATTAAAAACTTCAAAATAAATTAGCACATACTAATGCAGTTCAATCTCAGACATGTGAGTTGAGACCAGTCATGCTGTCCCATGCTCTCCCAGGCTGTAGTACTTGCTACCACTAAAATAAAACCACGATTTATGTCCTTAGTGTGTTAAATATCTGAAATAGGAGGTAACACAGTTGACCTCTGACCTCCCAGGTTAGCTCAGAAAGGAGGACTATCTCAAAAGCTTAGACTGATAATTTCCTTTCACTGTTTTCTGTATTTTGCTGTTTGTTAGGTTTTGTCATGTGTTGCAATCACCCATTTTGCTTTCTGATTTCAGTTGGGTGCAGCACGTTTCCCTGGGGTTTTTACTTTTACTAAAAAAAAACCCTACTTGTACTCATAGTGAAATTTACTGGGAAAAAAAGTAATTTTAAAGTTTACTCATTTCCTTTATTGCTGTTTGTTTTCCTTTGCTTTTTTCCTGTTTGTTTTGCAGACATATTACTAATGCTACATTGGCCATTTTGAAAGGAGAGACAGTTCCACTTGATGTCTTACAGATCAAGGTGAAAGCATCTACTTACTTGGAAACCAACATTTCTAAAGCTTTCCCATTCTGATGTTTTTGTGTTTACATGGACTGGTTTTCCTCTGTGTCTTGCTGTTATGAATTTTAGTCTCTGATATCAGCAGTTCTGCTGGCAGTCATTTCTCCACCATGTGCTATGGCATCAGACAATCTAAACAGAAGAAAACACTAGAATGCCTCAACATTGCCTTTCTTTGAGACTCAGAGAGTATTGATGAATACAGAACTTACTACAGTGGTGTTTCTGTAGCAATGGTGAGAGATAGCAATAGCTGTCTGCTGATTTGATGCTTTCATGTGGATTGTGAAGTTAATAGCTTTCTTTGACAAATGGAAAAATACAAAATTGGAAAACCTTTGACAATGCCTCAAATGGTTTCTGAATATTATTTTTCTGTTCAGTTGTAGAATGGACATTTCTGCAGCAAGAGTGCTGTGTTGCTGTGCAGAGCTCCTTGCTTTTGGCTAACAGTCAAATCCACGAAATGAAATGGCCATTGCTGGGTGTGCAGTCAAACTCAGGCTACCTGCTCAAAACTTCTCCTCTTATATTCCTTCCTGGAGCAGATGGAATGTACAGTGCTTAAATTCTGCTAAGCTTTATTGCTGTTAGCTCTTTGTCATACCTCTTCTGTTAAATTTCTGTGTAGAAATTTAACAGAAGTTTTTATGTAGCAATGCTGTTTTTCCAACTTCAGAAAATAGAGTTGGAAAAAAGGGTAAGAGCAATTTTGCAATGTTTATTTTTCTTTACAGGGAAAAAAGGAGCAGCCTGTGTTTGCAGTCTCTGGTTTAAGATGGGGATCTTACAGAGATGCAGGAGTTAAAGCTAGCAAGTAAGAAAATACTATTTTTTGAAACAGTACCCTTTTTAGTATCAGTTGCCTAAAAAGACACATTCCCCTCTCTCATGTAAGTCTTTTTCTGAATGTAGGCATCTGACAGGCAGAGACACCCACTCTTGCTAGATCTTTCATTACACACATGGGAGTGTAAGATGTATCAGAATTCTTGTAATTTGAAATAAATATTTGGTGCTGACCTGTTCTTTTAAGTATTTACTTTCTTCTTGCTTTGTGGTATCTGCTTCTGAAACTTTATTGTTCAGGGGGAAAATGTCTCCCTTGAGTAAAGTCTAAGTAAAGTAATTGGCCATTGTTTTTCATCATCTGCCAATGAAAAGCTGTGTGTGTACTCTGAAACTCAATTCCAGCAAGGGACATCAGATGCCGTAGAAATGCCTTCAGGTTCCTGCCAGAAGTGGCATGGACTGTGCTATCTGATGACTGGTCTCAGAATGCTAAACTCATAATTATTGGGCTTTCTCCAAATGGACACTTAACATGTCAGTGTCTGTGTATCGAATGACAGGAACTATCTGCTGAAGGAGCAGCAGAGCCAAAGCAGCTTACTCCCCAAACTCTTATGGAGGAAATGTAGTAAAAGCTGTAAGGAAATAGCATGTTCTTTGTGAATGAGCTGTCTTTGTCAGGAAGGAAGAGGTAGCAGACCTCTGGAGTTTGTCTGGAAAATGTTTGAGTAGGTTTAAGAGGGGATGAGGGAGATGCAGTACTCAGGTTGTTGGTCCCTGGGAGGCCAGGGACATTCTTAGTGGGCTGTGTAGGTGCTGACTTGGCTGTGCTGGAGGCTCTCCTGCTGATTGCAGCCCCCAGTCCAAGGAAGTGCTCTTCTCTCTGCTCTGCACTCCTGCTGGCCTTCCTGCCCATGCCCTGCTTTTCTCCTGGTGTCAGCCTTTGCATCTTTCCCTGCAGCACTTCCCTTTTGCAAGAGTCCTTTGGGCTCAGTGCTGGAGGCATGACAGCACCTTTGGTACATGAGGCACACGAACATCCTCAAGCCCTGCTTCTTTCCCTAAATGTTTTTGAATGCAGAGAAATGTGTCCAGCTTGGAAAGCACTTCTGCAACAAATGAACAGGTGCTCAGAGTCTGCTTGGAACAAAATCCTCATGTGCTTGTGCTGTTTTTATACTTTCCCACTTCATCCACTTTTGCTCCCTGTGAGAGATGGGTTATTGGACTAAAAATATTTGATGTGTTCCAGTGCAGCTGATCTTAAACTGAAAAAACCTCAAACGGAGTTAAGCCATAAGACACAGTTCCAGAAGTGTGTCTGACAGTCCCTCTGCTAAGGACTGTGCTGCTGGAGACCTGGTGCTGTCTTATGTTACTATTTTATAGACAATTTCATGGCTCGAGGGGAGTAGTGGCACATTTGCATGCCTTAATGGTTAATGAGACCCTTGGATCTGCAGTACTCTTGAGCTGGTGGTGTTCAGTGTGCTTTGTTGACCCTCTTTGGTGAATGACACTGATCAAAATGTGCCAAGCCTGCCTAAATACAGTCACATCTCTAGATTTTGTACAGTGCTGTGTGGCTGGCAGGATTTTTATTTTGTAAAACCCTGATTTCACTGTGAGAATCCTTTGGGACTAATGAATGTTTGCTAGTTCTTTTGTCATTGAAGCTTTGGTTTTCATTTGTTTCCTCCAACCTTTGGAAATATGCTGTATTGCATATTATGGAGATGCACACCACCAGCTGTTAGACCACAGACCTTTGAATCATCCCCAGCTGTCTCACATAACAAAGTAAAATTCTGATAGTGAGGTGTCCTGCTGCCTGTAGTGAAGATTATACACTGCATTTTGGTGATGTGTAACTCAGGATAGGGGTGTCACTGCTGGGCTGCTGGTCTGTAGAAACTATTTTACTGTATCAAAAAGCTAAAGGTTGTCAGGGAGCACTAACTCAGTCTGTGTGCTCTGACTTCATGCAGAGTTTCTCCCTTTCCCAGTATTGATCCCTGGATATCTTAGAAGTTCTATTTCTGTTCTTTTTCCAGGTACTGGTACCTTGGGCCTCTGAAAACTAAAGCAGCTCATTTGTTCAGTGTATTTAAGGTAAACATTAATTGTGAGGAAAGTGTTTGGGAAATGAACAGGCTGACTTTGCTTTGTAAAATATGTCTTCAAGCTTTCCTGAAGGATTCTGATAACAATATAAAATGGGACTAAAACTCAACTTGTTAAAAAAAGCCTACCAATTGATAGATTACTTCTGAAGAGAGGAAGGAGAAGAAAAATAATTCTAAATTTTTTTTTAAATTTTTGCTATAAGATTAGCAGGGGAAGCCAGTAACCCCCTGTGAAACTGGTGAGCAGCAGTGGTGAAGTGCTAAAGTGCTCAGCCACATTTTCTCAACAGCCTTTGTAGTAACATTTCACTCTGTTTTACTCATCTGGCAGAAGGGTCTATAATTAGACTGCTCATGCACATTGATAATCAGGCTTCCTTGTGTAGTAAAATGAACATGAAGATGAATATCTTTTATCTCACCTTAAACTTTCCTGTTGCTTGAAATCGATCCTGGAAAGATTTAAATTTGACCTGCATTAAAGGTAAGGCATTTTCATTCACGGGGTTTTCCTTTTCTCTCAACATACAAGGAGCCTCTTGAAAGGCAGGGAAAATGCCCAGGAGCTGGTACAGCAGATCAAATAGTGCAGTCTAGCCATGCTGTCTGTGACAATGACAATGCTTCCTTTAGAGGCAGCTCCTGTAAAGGGGATTAATAGTAATGTATCCAGAAAAGTTGGGATGGCTTTTCCCCCCTCTCATCCACAGAAAATTTGAGGTTATGCTTCTGTGTTCTGGCATTCTAGGTAGAAACCTATTCTTCTTTTCTGTCCACCTCCTTTCTGACTTTCTTTGAGCCCTTAGGTTCAGCTGGGGCTGGTGATAGTGGATTTTTCTGGTGAGCTATTAATTGTACATTAAAAGGATCTGTTTAACTTGCTGAAGATTGAAGAGAAGTGCCCACTTCTTCAGCAATTTAGATTGAAAACTTTCTACCTGATCTCACCTAATTGTGATATTCACATTCCTTTATGTGCCTCTTATGTTATGATTTTATTAATTTCTACAAGAAGTGTCTCCAGCCTATTGAGTTTAATCTCTTCCTGGCTTATGTTTGCCGCTTCACACTTCATATTTTCTGGTTTTACTGGGGATGTCTCTTGAAACAGGATGACCTGTGGCTGAAAAAAAGTGTAATTGGAAATATCACCTCTGGTATTGGCATTGTTATGAGTGTTGTCATCTCTTCTAAAATACACAGGCTTAAATTATCACAGCATTGCTGCTTTTCCATTTAATCATTAATATTTATTGTTTGTGTACTGCCCTACTGATGCAACCTCTGTTTGTCCTGCTTATTATGTAAGTATGAGAGTGGAGTCTTTCCTTGCTCTCAGAGGTGTGAGGTGAATTAGTTTACCAACCTGTGCCAAATGATCCAAAATTACTTCTGAAATTTTGTACATAGAAAAATAATTGTACTGAGTTCATGTGGGGCTTGGCTGTGTTGTTTTAGTATATAAATTTAAAAACCAATTAAGTGTCCTATGTTTGGAGCATTTCTGAAATTATTTTCAAAACAATGGCAGGAAATAAATTTTGTCAGTGTCTGGAAATATTTCAAAAGCTAAGGTTCTTCTGTAGCCCTGGTACTGGAATCTGAAATATCACCAAGAATAATGTGTAAGTACTTTCCTCTTTTTTTTTTAAGATGCCTTATGAAGCTCACATGACTTGCCTTAAGAGCTGTTGTGTTGCTGTTCAGAAGCACCTGGCTATCAGGTCAGGTCTGGTTATTTGAGTTGTGGAGAACAAAGGCCTGTCAGGTTTTAGTGCCCCTTGGCTGCACACAGCACTGCAGGCTTTGTCTGTTTGCACTGGATCCTGCTGAGCAGTTGCTCTTTGAGGTTGCCTTGTTGCCATGCAGAAACCAGCTGTGCTTTCAGACATTGCTGGTGACCTGGCTGGTTTGGGTTGTTCCCTCCAGCCAGAAGCAGCTGTGTCACCCTGCTACACCTCAGCAGCAAAGGAAACAGCCCTTCACCCTCTGTTCACAGAGGGGAAAACGCCCTCACTCCTGTGCAGGGAAGGATTAGATTAGTGGATTTGGGAACTCTGGGTAATCTTTTTGAAACTGCAGAGTTGTCATCTCACCAATGAACCTGGAGACTGGAGAGCCATAAAGTAGGCTGAGGCAGTGGGCTGGCCTGAGTAGCTCTGCAGGACTATGTGTGAGTGCACAATAAACAGGCTACAGGACTAAACAGAATAAACTGGACATGCCCTAAACAAAATGCCCTTTATCTTCTGTCTTTTCTTTCCATGTAAATCCAAGGAGTGGCCTCAGAAACATCAAGCTTGTCTCATGTACGTGGGTCCAACTGAGAGACCTCCAGAGGAGCCAGAGGAGAAATCATCCAGACCTCCTTTGTATGTGAGGCTTTACCGACGGCTGCGATCCTACTGGTCATCTCCAAAAGGTGGGCTGGCTGTGCTCTGCTATCAACTCACAGGCAGGCTCTGCTCCTCTGACACATCCAGGGCTGTGTTGTGTGGAGGGCATGTCTACTTCACTGCTCTCTTTCTTTGTTACTGCTATTTATTTGTTTGTTTCCTTTTTTATTTATTTAAACTGTGATTTTTGTCAAGACAGTTATAGTGGCATCTATCAGAAATGGAACAGATGTTTGTGGTCTCATAAGCAAATACTCAGTTGTAGAGAACCCAGGGCATTCCCTGGACTCACAGTTGCCTTTGCAGTGGAGGCATCCATTGAGGATACTTGGCACTTCTGGGTGAGCTTCTTGAAATAATCTTCCAGCAGAATGGCTTCTTAGTGAGCTGGGCAGAGAGGAGCAGCCCTTGTTTTTCCAGGGTGGGGAGAGTTGCTGACACAGAGCAACAACTATTACTGTAAATAGAACAGTAACATTTGGGCCAGACCTAAATTTTTCTTAGTATGTTAAATTCTTTCTGTACCATGAATTTTGTGTTCTCTGAGGCTCTCTTGGGTTGGGTTGTGGAAGGAGAGTGGGTATTCTGCACAGTCTGTTGGTAAGACCTCATTCCTCCTTGGCTAGCAGAGGTGATTCATGCAGGAGCATGAACTAAGTGGCCTGGATATGAGAGCTGAATTGTGGAGCTCCTCCTGTAGAAAATGCGTTACCACAGCCTCCTCAACATTGGATTCCTGGTTTTTTGGTGCTAACATTTCATGGGTTTTCCAAATGTTTCTGTCACCAGCCCAGGAGATCTGTCAGTCCCTGGACATGAGGATTCACAGGGCTCTGATGTACTGTGTTTGACAATCTTTTCTGATACTGTTCAAATGCTGATGGTATTTTTTCTTTTCTTTGGTACTCCTAAGCTCCCTTTTAATTTTTTAAGGTTTTGACATTTTAGAGAAACAAAACCAGTGGCCAGAATGGCTCAGACTGATTTTTGTGTCTAGCATCTGCTTCATAGTGATGTGTGTCATTAAATTCCACTGAATGACTGATTCCTTCTCTTCCTGCTGCACAGAGTTCGCCCAGGAGGTAGCCCCAGAGGACTGGGAGAAGCTGAAGCTGTCCACCATTGAGCTTTCCATTGCAACTCGGAACAAACAGCTTGATCTAGCAGTAAGACCATAACATAATGGGATTCCAAATGCTGCATGCCCACAGGGTTTTCCTGTCTTGCTAAACTCCCATTCTTGGGTGTATATAAATAACATTTATTGTTTCATGAGAGAAGAGATCCATGATTGAGGAATGGGCAAGTTTCAGATCCAGTGTGCAAGCACAGGAGACCAGTGTAAAACTGGAATTCAGTGGGATCAGAAAGAATTTGCACAAGATTTCAGTAGCTAAACAGAAGTTTTAGGATTTCCCATGAGTAAAAAAAGCACCAAGAAGCATTCCTTTCCCTCTTCGCTTATGTGAGAGTGATTCTCTTTTATCAGCTAGAAGGAAGCTGAGCCTGAGTGTCTGGCTGGAATTTTTTATTTTTCTCTCTTTTTTAGACTTGCAGAGTGGAGTTAAAAATAATTGGTACTAGGGAAAGGACATGGGCCTACACTGATTTGAAGGAAAGGAAGTCGGGTGGTTGAAAGTATAGAAGCAAGGCATCAAAGGAACTGTTCCTGTCATAACCTTCTCAGCACGTTCATGCTGTTCATTCACTGTTTTAGAACCTTTCTTTGGCTCATGCCTGTGTTTTGGTGCAATTTTACTGCTGTGAAAGCTATTTGGATGGATGTCAATCTTTAATTTTATAGGAAAATGCTTACACAGTGATCCTATACTTGTGAGCTTCCCTACATTTCCTCCTCAGGGGGACAGGAAACCCTTGCCACTATACCCAGGTTAACAGGAGGTGTTGAGCTTTCTGCAACATATTTCTTCCTTAGAAGTCAGGGTTTTTAAGAACATAAAAATGTGAGTTATATTGATATGTTATCTTGTAGGATCAGACCAGAAGAACCCAAGCAGGCAAATATAGTTTTTTAATGTTCTCCTAATTTCTCTTTAGAATATACCACCATGAACTTTAGTTTCTTCTTTGTTGTGGTTTATGATTTGGACTGTCAGTGTCCTAGTAATGGTAGAAGCTAGACAGAGACTAGTATTTGGGTATTTTCTAGTGGTTTTTTGGTGGCACTTGAACAGAAGAGTTTTGGTTGTTCAATTGGAATGGAGCCAGTGATGTAAAGTAAAAACAGACCTATGAAAAACAGAGAAAAGAGCATGAGGGAGTTTGTGGCAATCAGATACTTTCTGGGGTTTTGTCTGTTTTGCCTCCCTTAGGCCTTCAAGAGGCACTTTAATATTGGTTTTGAAAAGAAGAAAGTGATGTAGGGATCTCAGGTCTCTTGTATAACCTAGAGAAATGGAGAAGTTCATGGTAGGCCATGACTTTGCTGTTTCTAGAGCTGGAAGTATCTTGATACTGATACTCTTTTTCTGCAAGTGTGGATCCCTTATTACTGTATTCAAGTCCCTCTCTTGAGACCATTGTCCCTGTAGTCCTCAAAGCTGCCCAGCAGCTCTCTGGAATCAATACCAGGGCATGCCATGTCTGCTGGCTGCTGCCAGCCACTCCTGTCTGTGTGTCTCACCTCAGACTCATGCAGAGGCTGCCCCACTGGAGGGAAGCTGATAAAGCCATACAGGTGCAGCTCAGGCAGTGCCTCTGCAGAACAGCACAGGAATAAACCAAGTTGAATAAATACATGCATTTATTTTTACTTCTGTCATTTTTATTGCATCTGCACTCTATGACTTTTTCCAGGAAAAAATATTAAAATGCATTTAAAAAAAAAGTTTTATTTTAATCAAAATTGCTTTCCTGAAAAAAGCTGTACTGTATACTCAGTATAAGGGCAGGCTGTGAATGGGAAAGCTAAGTAAGGAGTTTAGAGGATTGTTACCAAGGACACTTTGATTTCTAATTTGTATTGTTTAAAATCCTCTCACTGTGGTATTTGGTGGCCAAATGTTTTATCATTATACTGTTGCTTAAATTCATGAAAGACCCATTGAATAGAAATTAAGAGCCTAAGAGGTCTGCTATTGTCTTTAAATGTAACAAGAAGCCAAACGTGTGACTCATTATTTTGCTTCTTGTGGTATTTATTGAATATTCATTAATGGGAAAATACAGTCTGTAATTTCTAATTCAAATCTCAACTTGAGATTTGAATAAAGCATGAAATGCAGAAATGCATCTTCTGCCTCCTTTTGGGGGACAAAGGAGTGGCCATTGTGTGAACATATTGCAGTATCATGGGTGTGGCACTTTGAGATGTTAACTGCTTGATTCCTGAATCCTTTTTTGCACAGCGCACTAAGGACTTCATGGACATTTGCATCGAGGCAGAGTGTGTCAGCAAAGGGGAGTTTGTTCACAGAGGGTGAGTATGGCAAGGCTGCAAAAAGGGGGCAGGGTCTCTGAAAAGTGTGCTAGTTTTCTCTCATACTGTGCTGCAAAATTCAGAAGCAGAGGACTGCAAAGCACACCAGTCAGTACTGTTCACAGGGACTAGCACTTTGATTCTTTAAAATTCTTACTCATCTTCTGTTTCTGTAAACAAGGCAGAACTCCAGAACCTGGAGTATTCAGAACCTGGAGTTATTCCTAGCTTCTGAGTTTGCTATAGCTTTCATCTTCTCCCCTGTTGCTGTAAGTCATTACTGCTTGGATATTACTCTCCTTAGTTTTGTAGCCAGCTGTGCAGACTTAGCCCAGAATCTCTCAGCCCTAGCTGCTCAGTGGATTGAGAGGTGGGTCACAGAGCTGGTTTGTTTGTACTAGTGGTGCCTGGGAATTCTTGAATGTGATTAGACAGGCCCTCCTCCAAGAAAAGCTTCCTTGCCTCAATAGCTCTTATGAGAAATTAGGTCTGAGCTGGAAGAACTTTGGAAGGTGTGAATTTAAACAGGGACTTTAAGCAAATACACTGGTCCTGCTTGTATGTGGAATAAAAAAGGCTGCAGGTATTAAGAAGCAGCGTGTGGAGAAAGTGAATGTTACTGCTGCCTTTGTACTTGTGATGATGTCTTGTAGTGTGCTTGTTCCTCCTGCTCTTACAAAAAGCAAATCAGGGCTGCCTTTTCAAGCTCCTTTTTACAGTCCCACTCACAAATACTTTGCATCTTCAGTGCAGGTTTTCCCAGCAACAGATTTTCCTGCTGAATCCAGGGGAGCTCCTCTCCATGTTACCTTTTCATTTGCTGTTTTCTCAGTCTTCGAGCTCCCTCTAGTGAAATCAGAGGGTGCATTTCAGTGCAGTTTTACCTGCTTGTCATCACGCTAATAATTCCTGCGAGATAATTGTTTATGATACTAATGGCAACTCAGGCCCCTTATTTGAGCCTCCCAGGAGCCTCAGTAGGAATAGAATCTTCTGACCCATGCATACACTGTAAGTCAGGTTACCACCTGCAGCTGCTTTCAAATTGCATGAGTATGTGGACTGTGGTTGCCTGGGACTGATTTGTTTGCTTTGAAGGCTACAGAGGGAAAGGAGGAGGCAGTTTTTCTGTTAGAAGCAAGAGGAATCTGGTCTCATAAAGGAGATGTTATTCTGGGTTCTCAAACACTTTGCTGGCAGAAAAAAGTAGATGAGCTTGTGTGACTTGAGGGAGGCATATTCAAGTGTATTCCCAATGTAAATAATACCTCCTGTGTTGACTGGACATGCTCCCTGCAGGAGTGTGGCTCATTTCTGACTGCAGTTACAGTGTCATGCAGAAAAAGCCTCTGAGGGGCATTACCACAGCCCTGCTGTTGAGAGCTAATTAGAGGCAGTACTGAAAGCTTTGAGCTGTTCAAGCAAAGTTCAGAGAAACAAGCTCTTTTGATTAAATAGTGCCCAAAAGCCTGTAGGTAACAAAGAAAGACAAAGAGAGGTGTGGGGAGCAGTGGGAGAGGATGGTTAGTTGTACAGAGAGGAGTCAGAGCAGAGAAAAGGTGCCCTGTTTTTTCAAGGCAGAATCAGGGTGTTCAGAGGTCCCACTGTGCCTTTGCCAGCTGGAGTTGAGTTAAGCCCATTATCAGAGGCCCCCCATTGCCTAGCAGCAACAGGGTTTGTCTTTGGAAATGTGTGAAACAGCTCTTTCTTTTTTCTTCTCTTTTACTGCATAGTTTAAATACCAGAATTTGTGGGGTTGAAAAAGGTTTTTAGGGGAAATACCTTATCAGTGCAGATAACAAGGGGTTTTTATATTGGAGAGGACACTGACATGAGCTGATGAGAGCTGATGGGTCACCACACATCCGGCAGGAGAGTGCCATGGAGGCTCAGGCAGTGTGTGTGTCTGGGGAGGTGTGGGGATACATCAGTGTGCTGGAGGGCAGCTGCTGTTGGATTTCCAAGAAAGGAGGAGGTCATCCCAGGTGTATAAAAATGCCCTCTGGCTGTGTGAACAAGAGCATCCACAGCAGCCATAGATGTTTAAATAAGGTGGGAGAAGAAGAGTTGTTTACAGTGGAGTGCTTACTAAGGAGTGCTGCGGAGAAGGAGAGCCGGCATGGAAAGTGTGGCATCTGTAATCCACATCCTGGTAGCCAGTTTACATTCTATATGTGAAAGCATGGAGAGCTGTCACTCGAGAGCACAATTGCAGTTATCATCCACAAAAAATAAAACTGGAGTTTTTTGTTAGAGGGCTTACTCTGACTCATTTAACATTAGCACCTTCTGGATATGAAAATGTCATTCCAGTAGTGTGTTATGTGCAGTAGATGTTGTGGTTCTCTCTCTGCCTGTGTTTTTGTGGTTCAGCATAGAGTGGGATGCAACAATCAGTGGAAACTTGCTGTTAGACTTCTGATCTTGTATCTATTTCACATTCCTGTCTGGTCTTGAGTGAGGAGCAGAGTCTAAAGGAAATGGATTATGGTTTTTTTTCTGCTGGACCACTAGAGAGGCAGTCACTGCAGGTGATTGTCTTATTTGCTTCTACCAGTGTTCTCCTTTGAATGATCTTGAATTCCATGTCTTGGCTCTTTTGAGTTTACCTTGACCCCATAATTACATCTCTATAGAGCTTCATGTGCCTTCACTGGCCAAAAAAATCTGCTTGCTCACCAGAGTATGTCTTGTATGTATCTAGGACCTTGTATGATAAACTCCAAGCAGGTTAAACTTCAAGTGATAAATCTTGCTGCTTGTTTGTACAGCACTGTATAAACTGACAGTATTGCATGCCATCAATGATTTATAATTTATATTGCTGGAGGATGTTTAATTCCCTCACAGTCACTCATCAATCTTTCAGTGTATACATATTTGATTAAAACCAAACTTTCCACAGTTAATATTGCTTCTGTCCTTCCCTGCCCTTTCCTTAGTTTTTCTTCCTTTGTCTTTGATTTTCATCTCCTTTTTCAGCCTTCTCTTCTCATGATCCTTCTCTGGGATTTTCTGTGATTTTAGAGGCACTGCCTTCCTTGGGGCCTAGAAGACTTGGTGTACAGGGAGATTCTGACATGCTTTTTGTGAGTTCTTTTCCTAGGCTATATTAAAATACACCCTTCTTTCATATCAGCCTAGAGATGGAAATTTGGGGACAGCAGGCATTGCCTGTCAGAGAAATATCTGTAATAATTCCACCATGCTTGAGAGTTGTGGTGTATTAGCACTGTTATTCTGTGTTGCTCTCTCTGCTATTTGTGTGTTGCTGTCTGTCTGGAGAGGGGCCCAGACTCAGAGGTTGCTGCCTGGGGTGCAGTGTGTCCTTTGCCAGTGGTCAGTCAGGAGGCCAGAGGAAGGTCAGCACAGCCCAGAGCTGGTGCTCGCTCTGCAGCAGCACTTGTGGGGACAAGGAGTCACAGCTCACTGTCTCTAACAGCTGAGACAGTGACAGGACAGCAGCCGAAGCCTTGAAATAGACCACATGGCACTTGCAACACCAGCTTTCCAAGGCAGGAAACTGCATTCCATGTGGTCCCTTTTGACATCAGCAGACGTGGGAAAGGAAGCAGCACTTACCTAAGTGCAGTACATAAATAAGAATCTCACCGGTACTAGAAGAGAGAAACTGTCAAAACTGGATATGTTGTTTGGAATGGATAAAATTATGAGGGTTTCTTCATGAGTGATAACAGAAGCAGCTGATAAAAAATGTCATGCTGATTGGTTTTGATATGAAAAATGGGGGTGTTTTGTTTGTTTTTAGATAGAATTATAATTACATTGAAGCATTAAATTACTATATTTTTGGCTTAGGTTTTTTAGGTTGCTGGTAAGTTTAGTTGCATGAGCTATGAGGAGATGGTAGTCACTGCAGGAAGTGCATAATTCAGCATGGAAGTGAAGAGCACAAAACTGCTCAGTGTTCAAATATACTTAGTGAGCCTCAGAGCAGAAGCTGGTCGGAGGCTGTCAGTGCATTGACTGCAGCAGACGAGGGAAGGACTCTTCTACTTTTTCACAGTTAAACCCACAAGTATTTGTGTATATAACTCTAAGTTTACCAAATGCTTAGTGATGTACCACAACAAAATGCCATCCCTGAAGAAAGCTGTTTGTGAGAGAAGCATGTCCTTACCTTACCTCTCTTTTGGTTTGAACAGAAGTCAAAAGATGCGTGACCCACACATGTGCCCTGAAGGGAGTCAGTGCATCCAAGCCAGCAGATGCATCTTGCAACTTCCAGAGGTGAGAAGCTGGGAGAGCTGAAAAACTCTTTCACTTTGTTTCCTGTACCTGTTGATGCTGCACTTTGGGAAATCCCTACTCTAAATCTGGGAGACTGATTACACTGCAGGTGAGACACAAAGTTCCACAGTGCAGCCATGAGTCCTTTGCTAGGACAGGCATACTGAAATTCCCCAAGTAGTCTGTAAACCTGCTGGGGGAGCTTTGTTCTGCCAGGAAGTAGTGGCAGATCTTTTATGAAGACAGTCATGATGGTTAAAGAGTCTCTTACTTGAGTTTATTGCATACAAGTGGGAAGTTCCACCTGAACATTAGGAAGAGCTTCTTTACTGTGCAGATAACCAGGCACTGGAACAGACTGCACAGAGAGGTTGTGCAGTCTCCTTCACTGGAGGTACTTAAGAATCATCTGGACACAATCCTGTGCAATGTGCTCTGGGATGACCCTGCTTGAACAGGGAGGTTGGATCAGATGATCCACTGTTGGTTCAAACATTCTGTAATGCTGTGATAGGCAGATCATCTTCTTAGCACTGAAGATGGGTACATTTTACCCTAGAAGGCATTGTGCTGTAGAGAAGAACATAAATATTAGAGACAAAGGAGGGTGAGACAGGGCAGGGGAACTGAGATCAGTATTAGGAAGTGCCTCAAAACTTTGCAATGATGAAGCTGAGAAAGAATACAAAGCTGTGCCTGCTTGTGTAATTTAGATTAGTCTTTTCCTGCCTCTGAGCTGTTATTGCAGCCCTGGGATGAGAGTTTCTTGTTTTTTCAAGGACATTAAATCAATCTCATAGACAATTTCTGTTTTCAAGTGATCTATCATTTGGCAAAATAATTCCATATTAAGGGATAAAGAATTTGTTGAAAGGTTAAAAAATCTGTTGCTACCAAATAAAAATCATGAATTATGATGTCGTGATTAACCAACATCTTAATGCTTCCACTGAATTCAGATCATGGCAAATTTGTGATTCTGAAAGAATATTCTGCAGTGCTGGGCTAAGTACAGCTGGGCCATAAGTAAGGGTTGTGGTATGAAATGAGGTGTTCATACTGCAGCTGCTGCTAAGATCTTCAGAACATGGGTGCATGGTACAGAGCAGTGTTTGACTTCATGGCCCAGCTCCAGTGAAGGAACTGAAGCAGCCTAGATGACTCTCACCAGTTCATGTTGATGGAAGTGAACTGCTTTGCTGTACCTCTGACTGCCAGAACTTGTACTGTTCCCCATGTCTGTGCTGCTCTGGTGTCCCAGTTCCCTTGGGGTTGGTTTGAGTACCCACAGCCCTCCCATGAGTCAAGGGCACACAAAGCAGTCACTGAAGTTGTTTTTAGGTAGTCAGCCTGCCATTTTGATGAATGGTTTTAATCACATGGTGACTTTATCGGCATTAAACACTTGAGAAAATTCTACTGCTGAGTAATTCCTGGCCAGTAAATTACTTTGCATCTCATGTTTCAGATCAATATAGTAAAACAAAGCTGAAAGGGGTTTGTAACATGGATTTAATAGAAGTTACTTAACAGGCATTACTGCAGATTAGTTTATGTCACCACTGGCAGACCCAAGATCTAAGTGCACATAATTCTAGTTCCAATAGAAAAGAATCCTTCAGTATAAACAATGCGGGTCATTAGAGCTTCCTAGTGTTTAATTATCACCAATTAGTAACTAAGTGAGGTAACATCTCATGCACCAGACTCTTAATACATTCTGTGTGGTGAAGGATAGGTCTCCCTGTGTTGTGGAGAGAAAATGGGCTGGAAGGCAGAGGCAGGGGGTCATCTTGGTTGAGACTGAGCTAAGTATGCAGCTGTGTTTTATTAGTAAAATCAGCATTACTGAAGTAACACTTGGTGTTTAACTCACTGCACACAGGGCACTGAGGGATCCTTTGGCATTGATAATGAGGAGTATGAAGCGATGCCTGTGGAGGTGAAGCTCCTGCCCCGCAAACTCCGCTTCTTCTGTGACCCCAAAATCAGAGAGCAGCTGCTGCAGGCAGTGGTCCACTGACAACTCATGGCACAGGGGCCAGTGTTCACCAGGCTCTGTCTCTTCAAGGCACATGAGACCTAACCAACCTGATTAACCCCACTAGACTAATAAGCCTTTTGGCTATTTTTATGTGCAAGGTACTTCCATTGGAAGTGTATGACTTGACTGGTCTCAAAGGGGTTAAAAATGCAAATGAAAATTCTGAAAAATGCATGTTAACTTGATGGCATCTTTTCTTCCCCCTCCTCTAAGAAGTCATCATTTACAGCACTACAGGCTGAGTGCTGTGTGCCAGATGCTACTGCTGTAATGCAATTGTATATTAAAGTAAAATTTAAGTATACTTGTCCTTGTGTTCTAAGAGTTTAGGTTTACTTTACCCATGTAAAAATCTTGCAAAACCTGGGGTCCTGGGGAAAAAAATATTTGGGGGGAATAATGCTAAGGAATTCTATCAGATATTGGAATTGCCACATTAAAATAGATGGTTGGTTATTGACTGTGCCACAAAATAAACTGGAGGATGGTGATACAAAGCTTTGGAGCAAGTTTAAAAATTCCTATATGTATCTTGATAATATATTTGTTAATTTTTTCATCTTGCCAGATTCAACAGCACAGAGTTCCAGTAATTCCATAGTAGAAATGTATTCCTTTGACCAATTTAGGTATATTGTACAGAAGCAAATTGGAAAACATCATTGACCCAAAGCTGTATGAAGTACTTTTGGAAAGACTCTTTAACAAGCTGAGTGAGTCTTTTTTTTTTTTTTTTTTTGTAAATATTCCTTTTATTCCTGCAGTAGTAGATGCCAGCAAGGATAACCAAATAAAGTTTATTATTTATTGTGGCTGATTGCTCTTCTCTAATGTAAACAGTGCTCACCACTCCATACGCAACCTCCATCCACTTGAGCCTCAGTACCATAATTAGTTTTGTTGCTTTTATGAGCTTTTGTTTCTAGCTTTGTTTTAATTGCTGAAAGGAAGTATTACTGACTTAGGCAAGCTTATCTGTTGCCCTTATTCTAACTGAGAAATTCACATGATTCTGCCTTGAAGAAAATTGTCCTTATTTTTCTGATGTGATTGTCTGTGGTCAATGTGTTATGCTGTGGTCTAGTCTAAGTTCACTTGTTGACTCTGTCCTGTTATGAAAATACAGACCTAAGTGAGTTGGCTTCCAGCAGCTCTGCCAAGGACTGAATCCTGGCAGCCTGTGCTCCAACAGCATCCTCTGCTGGAGACACCTTAAAGGAAAAATGCCTTGAAAGAGGAAGCAGGGTTGGGATTCTGCAGGATGCTGAAACCAAGCTGAATGTTCTTCCCTGGACTACACTGCAGAGACACAAATTAGCTAAACTGGGTGACCTTTAAAGTCCCTTCCAGCCCTAGCTGTTCTGTAACTCTTGACTGAGACTGAAGGGAATAGAAGCCTGCTAGTTCCTTTTCATAGTTATGCTGGTGGTCAGACCTGGTTTGTGCTGTCTCTTGGTTGGCAGTAATGAAGGTGCTCAGTGCAGCCCTGGGTCACTCTCCAAGGAACATGGTGGTTGTGCTTTGCTCTTTTTGCTTGCCACAGAGACACCTGGGACATGGCTCTGCAGCCCCTGGCTCATTCAGAGTCAAGGGCAGTTCTCACCATTGCAGTTTTCCCTCAAGTTGATGTTTCTGTAATAAAATCAGCAATGTGTTTTTTCTCCAGTGGCAGGAAAGACAAGGCAACAGCCATTTCAAAAAGGTAAGCTTTAATAGTATTAAAAAATACCCATGTTTTTAGTAAGCAGTTTCTCTACAGAGCCACAGGCCTATGGGAGCAACCACACATCTGCAAGATGCAAACAACATCAGAGCTGTTAGAATTACACCCAGCCTGCTGCAAGGGGTGAGATGGTGAGAACTGGCTCCTTGTTCATCTGTACCATTTTACAGGGAAATCACTCATTCTTTTCCATAGCTTCCATTGCAATGTGATTCCTTGCTTGAGGGTAACCAAGAGATCCCTTCAGAATTGGTATTGCTGATGCTGTTCTGATGCTGAAGTACCAAGGATGATCTGAGACACAGGCTGGTATTTAAATATTCATATCAGCATAAGTTGAGTAGCTTGTACAAATACCATTCCAGTAGTTTTTCTCCTTCCTCTGCAGCTCAGAGTTCTTTCAGTACAGGGTAATTCTAGACCTCTGAATTGCAATGTTCAGAAGGGAGGTGTGAGACAGACATGACATAAAATAGGCAGGGGCTGAACCCACTATCTAAAGTGTTGAGGACTCAGTTCTCATGTCTGTCTGACAGCAACACAAAAATCTTCCTTTGTATAAACTCCAAGACAGGAAGGAGGAGTAGGTCTCACTCAAGAAAACACTTATCCTGGCTTCAACTTACAATCCATTCTGGAAGGGCTTAAAATACTGTAAGATAAAGAAAAGGAGGGATAACAATCTAATGATGGACCAGCTCAAGGCACCTGTTTATTTTGACCACATTTAAACATTCCCATTTGAATGACATGTTGCATTAACCAAGATCTAAAATCCTGGTTCATAGGCATTTAGTACCCTCAGTTTTAGACAGATCACACTGTTAAGTCAATACATTCCAGTCCCTTGTACAAGACATTTTTGTTGTCCTTTCTCATAATCACTACACCACTGGTGGTTGGAAGGTGGGAAGATGACAGCAACCAACTCAGAAGTAATGACTAGGATGAGAGTTAGGGTTAGTGTGCATCCTTTTTACCTAGAATTCTGCTTTAGGATAGAGTGCTCTTGCCCTGCTATTCCAGGAGCCACTGTCTTTCCACCTCCCTGAGCAAAGCTTGCCTGTCCCTTGCACAGTCTGTGGCCAGGAGGGCCACAGCTACTCCTAGCCTTTTGCTCATTAACTTTGACAGATGTTAAAATGGGCTGTCACCATAACCCTGCTTTACTCAATAACCTATGCAGAGACCTACTTCTTCTGCAAAAGGTGATGGACCTTTCTTCTGCCCAAAAGGATGGTGAACAGGCAAGCTCAGATCCTGTGACAGTGGTGACCATTGGCTGTAAGATCACTGCAGTAAGTACCTCATGCATGCTAGAAAAAAAGGTAGTGGCATGTCTGTAAGACAAATCTGAATTCTGATTCCATAAAGTGCCTTTGGCCTAGTATCCATTATAGTTCTTTATTGGCTCTATGCAGCTTGCAATAACCTTGCAGTGAGAAGACTTTTGGATGATTTAAATGTCTGGCATGGTGTTGCCTGTTCAGCTTGAAAACTGAGATTTGCCTCTCATAAGCTTTACCCTCCAATGCAGTACAAGTAGTAATAATTCACTGCTTGATTATGCATTTCTAGTGCAGCTTGAGTTAAGATGTAGTTAGGAAGCTCTTGTTCTCCTGGTTCAAGTCAAGCAAGTACAAGCTGAGAACCTGCACTGTTACCCAACAATTTGAGTTTTGGAGAATACACAGGGGCACAGCACAGCCCTGGTTACTGTACCCACCGTTCAAACCTGGGCTCTGATCACAGCAACTGACCAGAGGCTTTACACCCAAGAAACTGAAGGCACCACTGTAAAGGCAAAGGGAGAAGATAAATCAGTAATATCCTGTCTTATGCCACATTTTCCTCCCTCTTTTGATTCAAAACATACCCAGCAGATGTCTCCCAGCTGCTACTATGAAACAAAGCACCCAAGTGCCCAGGAGGGGATTTTGAATATCTGTACATAACTGTTTTACCTTGAATTATGGGATCTTCTGGAAAGATAAGACTCAGTTAAACTGGTTCCACAGAACAATCCTTCATGTCCCAAGCTATAACAATTTGTTTCTATTATGTACCCATTACCCATTTCTCGAGAACTTTGCACATGTGACAAAACTAAAAGCACTACCTTTTAGAAAAGGAGTGCAGGTGAAAGCACTTTTGCAGCTAATCAAATAAGGAAGGCTTAGGAGAGAAAAGTCTTCTTGTTCTGTCTTCTGTTGGACAACTTCCTGACTTTTGTAGCAGTTGCCTGCCAAGAGAGCCTTGATAGAGAAGCACAATTACAAGGAAGAACAAAATTACAAGGAAGAACAAGATAGGCTGCAGCCATCTAACTGGATGTAGCACATGGATGCTGCTGCAGCAATCTGCTCTGATGCTTCTGCACCCATACTACTGCTAACAACTGAGGACATGATTTCTGGAAAGCAGAGGTTTAGTAAAAGTCAAATAGGAATTTCAGGAGCTTCTGCTCAGTGGACTATGTCAGTGCAATCTAGTAGACCTCATCTTCCAACAGTTTGTAAACAACACTGCTCTAATGCAGAGTGTTAGAAAGCCTCTGACTGCAGTGACTGTAACATTTCAACATTAAATCAAAGGTTTGTTTCTGTTTAGTTTAGCAAAAGAACTACTGACAAAGAAAATAGAAAGTCATTAACAACTGATTACAGCTAAACTGTGTAGCAAACCTTCAAGAAAGTGAGAGGAGAATTGCTTGTGACTAGTTTCAGTTCTGGTTTTCTTTTGATGTCTGAAGAAGTGACAGCAATACAAGGGCAGCTCAGCTGTACTTCCTCAGGGACCATCACTGCAGGCAGCATGTTAAAACTGAAGTGGAAGTTAGAGAAAAAAGTGTGGAGGTTGTGGGCCACTTTTATACTTCAGGTGTCAATTTAAAAACAAAGCCATTTCTTAAGGAAAAGAGACTGCTATTTCCATTAAATGATACTCAGCTGTTTTACCTCTTTCTCCGTTTTTTTCCCCAGCCTTCTAAGGATGTTACAGTTGTTGTGAGCAATTGTTAGTATGAACAACAGCATGTTTTTTTTCTTTACAAAAACATCCCAAAGCCCTGAAAAAGCAGTAGGGGAGTGACTGCTCAGAGACAGGCAAATTGCAGGAACAACTGCCTCCTCCTTTCCAGAGGAAGACAATCCACAGAGGGTGTGCTTGGAGAACATTTGCTTCACCTGTTTCAAAAAGGTGCTTGCCTGCTTTAGAGTGCTTCGGGCCCTGTCTCATCCCATAAAATGCTGGGACAAATGGATACATCAGATACAGTTTGCATTCCTACAGTGCACAGAAAGCCCTCCAAGGGTGCTGAAATCTGTAATGATAGAAGCAGCAACTAATCAGCTATAGCCACAGTTCAGGAAGAACAGTCAGCTTAAAGCTGATACTGCTACTGGCTGAAGGATTTGGAGCAAAGCTGTATGTCACACATGGAACCCACAGCAGCATTCTTGGATTTTGTATGACAAAGGGGTTCCACTTTACTGGGATAGCCTTCTTGGAGGTAATGACTAGTCTTTCAGGAACTGAATCCTGTTCTTTCAACAGCATGAGAAAACATCTGTTTCATCTGGTTCTACAGCTCTGCCCAGAAAAAGAGATAGACTTGGTTTTAAACATCACTCCTAGCAGCTGTGCCAGGTAAGAATACCAAACTCCAAGGGAACCTCCTGCAAACTTCAGTTGTTCCAGCTGGAAGGTCTGTTCTCTGTCTCACACAGAAAGCCAGGGAGAGCAGCAGGCAGTGCTGAAGGCTCAACAAAAGGAGGATTAGCAGACAGTGTTAAAGCAAAGGAGCAACAAGTCCCATCAGCTACAAAGGAAGGGCTAGTGACAGTGGTTAAAGCATTCTTATTCTACCCCCTCCAGCCCAGCACCATCCAAGCTGAGGCTGGACAACAAAGTGACTGCAAAGTGGCTCAGTGGTGTTGGTCCCTGTTAAATGGAGACCATCTTGCTGGTTTGAAGATTTTAAACCAAAGCAGCAGGTGGGATGCAACTAAAAGCCAAAGGTGGTGGTGGGATGGACTGAGGAGAGAGGTGCTCTTCTCCATCTGTGAGAAGGTAGGTGCAGTCTCTACCAGTTTAGAGCACCTCAGGTGCTGGAAGTGAAACTGCTGCTCCAGTAAGCAAAGTCAGAAGATCCTGTAGCATCCCCAGTCCCAAACTTGCTTCTGACGTTTACAAGGAAAGGTGGCTTGGCTCCAATTCACCTTAAAGTTGGGTGAGGAATGTTTAAAGGAGTCCTGGTTCTGTTCTTATCATTGGTTTAACTGTCCCCACCAATAAACTTGGTAGGAGCTGTTTATGAGATTGGGCCATTAACAGCTTGTGCTAAGGCCCTCTTCAGTCCCCAAGTGGGAGTTGATAGGAGGATTTTCCAGCCAAGTCTGAAAGCTCAGCTATAGCATTTCACATTGGTTGTCATCAAACAAAGTGCTTTCCTGAAGTCTTCAGCCCTCAGGTATCCAGGCTAGGCCAAAACCTAGCTATCACTGGCAACAGTGAGGTTTGGTGCAAAGGTGCCACTGGTCCTAGCTAGACAAAACAATCACAAATGAAAGGGAAAGGGAGACAAAACCAAAAGGAACCTTAGAGCAAGTACTCACTGGGAAGTCGAGTGTGAGAAAATAAAATCACATTTTGTTTTAAAATTATAAATACTCTCCATATAAAGTTATTTAATAACTGTGGCTGTGGTGAGTTCCAGTGATCCTCCTAAGCAATGTCCAGTAGTCTTTAAAAAGTGATCTTTGCTCCCCATGTCTCTTGCCCTTGGTTTAAGTGCAGCAGGGGTTGTCAATGACTAGCATGACATCGATGCCATACACTTCCAGGAGGTCCATGAGGAAGCTGCGATCCCCCTGGGGGTCCAGGCCCATGCCCCGTGCGTGCTCAGCTGTCAGGGTCTTGTCCTGGCTGGCTGACACCTCCAGCAGCGTCTGGAATATGCGGTTGTTCTGCTCCATGAAAAACCTGCAGGGGAAAGTCAGAGAAAGGGATTGCACACACTCTCCAAAAAGGCAGTGTATTCACCAAACAGGCTGCAGAGCCCCAGAACTGCACTGAACCCCTTCTAGCCAGAGATCCTACCTCGTTAGGGGGTGCTGTAGTGCTTTCCCATTCTCTCTATGGTGACCCAGAATAAACAAAGATAAAGCAGGAACTGTTAATTGATAGTGGTGCTCCTGTCTGTGGGTGGCATTTCCCTCAGAAGGAGCCACGTTATCAGCTAGAGTGTGATCTGTGGTCACCAAGCAGGTACATCACACCTACAGCTCCCCTAATGCAAAGGAGGAAGCAGTGTTGTCACCCATCTGATAAGCCAGTGGGTAAATAAATTCTCCATTACTGGTGCAGAACACACCAGTGAGAGCTACTTCTTACCTGATGCTTTCCTAGGAACATGAAAAGCTATTCAGAAAGAGCTCTGGCTACACCTGTGAAGCTCAACAATCAGAGCTCTGCCCCCACAGCTCTTCACACAGTTTCATCCCATTACATCTCACCTGCTGCAGAGTGTGAGTAGCAACAGGCACAGCAGGGCTTCAGAGGTGGTAGGCATGTGGTTTTTATCTAATTTTGTACCTCCCACTCTACACCCAGTTCTGGTTCCTCTGCTTGCCAGGTATGAAGTCAGCCACATCAGTGGGCCAATCCTTCACAAGCAGGTCTGATCACACTGTACCAACCCCCAGTATGTTACAGTGCCTGCTTTCCATGAACACTGTCCTTTCCAGAGTCAAATGTTCTGGCAGTATTGCTTATGTTTGTGAGGGCATTCTTACATCTCTGTGTTTTTAAAATTCACCTCTCCCATCTGGCACATAAGCGACCCCGGCGGATGCTACAGTTTGGCTTCTCAAAATGAAAGGAAGGTGATCTGAAGAAGAAGAGCCAGTCTGGTTTTTTGCACAAAATCAGTGCAAGAGGCTCCCTAAAACTAGCAGTGTCCAACTATTAGAGGTAGCCACTCACAAGATAAAAAGGTCCTCTTCACAGGAGCTGCAATCCTCACCCACTTCTTGAGAATACATTAACATCTGCCTGAGAGAAGGGAGACAAGTTAATTGCACATACCTACTGTGAGCCTCAAAGCTTTATGAGACAACCAGAATCTTCAAGAGATGAGCTGAACCAGTAGTTATTGATATTGATATTTTGAAAACACTACAAGGAGGAAAGTAAGGAGCAGTGTCCTCTTTATTCCACATCTCCTGTCAGGAGCACCCAGACCTCTGTGATTACCTTTGGTCATTGAGCCGTCGGTACTTCTCCTTGTCAGCATTGTTAATTTTCAGGAGTGGTTGCAGATGTTCGTGATGCGTCTTCACATTCTGGTTGTCCACGTAGACATCATAGAGATCCCGTTTCTGCTCAAAGATCTTTTCTGTTGTACCTGCCAAAACCAGAGAAGATTTTCAGAGCAGCATGTTGCTTTCCCAGCAGACCAACTGTTCTCTCCTGCTTGCATAGTTAGTCATTCCATGCACAACCTATTTCTCATCAGTTCTATTCCACAGTCTGGTGTCTCAAGACATTTTGCAGCCTGAAGCTAAAAACATCATGCCTAATCCATCATACTTACAGGCCACGTATGATACTTCTGTCTCCAGCATTTCTATGTCTGCTACATTCACATAGAAGAATGGTTTGGACTCTGGGACAGTTCCTCCAAGACCAGGCAGGGAAACATTTGCAAGGCAACAGCAGCAATACACTGTGGACAAGAGAAGTACATCCTGAGATGGTTTTGGTTTCCCTCAAGGCACTCGGAACCCCAATTGCCCACTTCTCCCACAGGCCTCTGAAAACAATGGTCAGAGCTCTGAAATGCCCTTGAATACCAGAACTTCTCAAGTGATGACATCTTGTTTTGCATAGGAAATAATCAGTTCTCCCATAGGAATCCCACATTCTGGAATCCACACATTCAGTCAGTGCTCTTATTGTCCTGTGCTGACAGGAACTGAGTTTGACAGTGCCAGATGTGTCCTTACTCACAAGGCCTGAAGAAAAACATTTGGTAGGAAACGTGTAAATTCAGCCTGAGCGGTGGTTTCACGAGGCATGGTCACAATGGATTCTGAAGACCTGCATGACGTCTGTCCCCTCAGTACTCACAGGCAATTTCTGCAATGCTTCAGCCTACTAGATCAGAGCTCTGCAGTGTCCCTGGAAACATACCTCTGTAGCAGACAACTCCAACTGGGGGTGGTGAAAATATCAGTATGCGCTTGCGCAGCAGGGCAAACTTCCAGAGGACAAGGATCTGCTCACCGAAGAATTTGATGAACTGAGACATACAGCCAGCAGGGTGTGTGATCTGCAGGTGGAGCGAAAGGGAAGAAAACAGCTTAGAGGTGAAGCAGGGACACATGCACAGATGCTAAGTCTAAATGTAGGAGCAAGACCAGCACACAGCTTGCAACGGTCCAAGTAACAAAATCTTATCTAAGCAGCCTACAAAGCGCGGGAGTGACTGCTTACATAAAGGAGTGTGAGGCACCAGCAAGGAGCAGCAGCCCTCTGCCCATTCCTGCAGGCCTCAAGCACCTGCCTCACCTTCATCTCTGGGTACATGTATCTGTGGATGGAAGGCAGCCAGTGGACAGGTTGCTGAGAGCTGGGGGTGCCCTTGCTATCAGGGAGAACTCCTTTCTTGTCATCATAGAATGCCTCTAGATGGGAGTAGTGCCCTGGCATTTCCAGCTGGTGTCTGGAAAAGAAACAAAAAAAGGGGAGATCTGTAGTATCTCCAGACTATTTGTTTAGTGCCTTGCTCCCAGCAAACATCTGCTCTCCCAGCTAAAAGGGATCCTGGGTGCCTCAGCTGCACAGATTCATCCAGAAGAACTGAAGAAACACCAGGACTACCAGCTCTCAGTGCAGCCAGAGAACACACGCACACACACTCTGACACAGGCATAGCACTGATCCTGTTTGAAATACACTCAGGTAGGAACAGTTTTCTACCATCACCATTTTTGCTGCTAGATCCACTCAACACAACTGAAGCACACAGCAGCATCATTACACAATTAGAAGCCTTTTGTAAACCTCTAGTAAAATTGTTTTCAGAAGGAGAAAAGGGGAACTTCTTGTTCTCTCAACTCTCCCTGTGACACTTATGTCTGCCTACAATAACCAGGGTTTGGGTGACATTTGACTAGCCTGTTAAGGAAGGAACAAACTGCTGCTAATCAGTTCCTTGTCTCCTTCACACTGTGAACCTGTAATATTTTCTGGAGAAATACCCAGTCAAGGAAACCACAGCAGAGCATTGTCAATGAATTCTCACTTGCCTAAAACTGCTCTCCATAGAAGGAGCATTGCCTCTCCCAGGTGGGGAAGGGCCAGGCTCATTCCCAAGGGAACTTACCTGACCTGGTTCTCCAGGAAGTGCATGTACCTATAGAGTAGCGTGTAGGAAGGGGAGAGGATGCCCACGGACTTCATGCGGGCACCACGCTCCAACTCACTCTCCACAGGCATGTTGGCAAAGCAGGCCAGGCCAAAACAGAGCCCCTTCCTGAAATAACTGCAGACAAAGGTTTGACAGAAGGGTTAGTGTTACAAAGAGGGAAGAAAAAGAAGAAGAAGAAAGGTAACTGAAGGCTAAAATTGCTGATTTGGGAATATTTCTTGTGTAAGGAGCTCCCTGAAATCCCACCCTGCTAACTGAAGGGCTGTGGACAGGCCTTGGATGCCCCAGTCTTCTGAGTAGCAAGACAAAATATTTAAGGCAAGAGTTCCCAGGAGCTCCCACTAAAGCCCCTACCAGCCACGTCACAGGCCAGTAAATATAAAATAAATCAGTAACTTGGAAGGAAGACCAACAGAATGCATGATTCAGTCAGTGCAGAGCTCTTCCTCCAAGGAAGAAGCCTGCAGTGAATGCAGGTCTGAGTACATTACAGCTACTTGGTCATATATGGGGTGCCAGCACGTTGAAGCACACTGTAATTATCAGACTGCAAGAGTTCAGTTCACATGCCTTTAAGAAAGTAACTGTTATTCCTGACCAAAAGGAATTGTGACACTGCAGTTCATTGCAAAACATTGCTGCATTGCAACATTGGGTTAGCAGAATGCAGAAAATTCCTCTCTTACGTGTTTCCACTGAAGGAACTAGCAAAGAAGAAAGTGAGACCTGTTTATAACAACATTTAAAGGAACCAAAAGCCCTGTCAAAGTTAAGAACATTTTTCTAAGTCCTCTTCCTGCAAAATCCTTCCCATTTCAGTTCTGCCATTCCTTGCCCTTCACTCTAGGCCTCTGCTGACAGTCTCAATAGTGGCAGTGCAGATAATTTGCCCAGAACACATTAAAATTTGCATACCAGTGAGAAGTTGGCCTACACAGGCAAAGCAGACATACAGCAGATCCCTGCAGCTAGCTGGTACTTAACATGGTACTGAAAGTGTCTGAAAAGTATCTTTGGCAAGGCAGGAACAGCTTAGCAAGCCAGTTTCTGCAGGACCCTAGCTTCCTAGAAGGTATTTTTCTTGCATGTTCTGAATTAAGAGCTGGTGGCGTAGATGCACAGCTAAGAAAGGAAGAAGTAACATAGCTCACATGTACTCACATGAAATCTGACTGGATTTTGTGGGACCCACTTGCCATGGATTTGAATTCCACACCTTCCAAATCTATATCTTGGGGTAAACACCATTCCACCATGTTGCCTGCAGAGAAGCAAATGAATTTGGGTAAGCTTGAATACAGTACCCCTTTCTAAAATGCATACATCATCAACAGCAAGTTGTTGCTTTTCTAACCCTGGGACACCTGAAACAGTGCCCTAACACAATGCCTGATCTCCTGAATTGTCACAGACAGTACATGGCATCTCTTGCAAATGTTACTTGTAGCACAACACACAGAAACTGCAGGATATTTGGGGCCACTTCTGAAGCTAGTGCTATTTTGTGGATCTATCCATGATAACCTTAATTACAGCATCTCAAACTTTACCTGATGGTGGATAAGCTTTGGTCTACACAAGCATCCATCCCATAAGAAAGAACCAAAGGACAGACTGTTGCTCTTCAGGATGAGTTTCTGGGATAGCTCACACTACCACCAATACTGTTTGCCTATGCTGGCAGGCCTAATCAAACAGAAACCCCTAAGGCATCATCCAAGTCATCACTTCTTACCCCTGAAGTCTCTCCTATTTTCTTTAGGATAGGATGAGTTACCTGAAGCTTTATATGGAGGCTAGGGTGATCCAAGTACTGCAATGTGTTTGTGCATGCTAGAATAACCAACAAAAAAATGCATAAATTACAGGCTAGATCAAGATCAGCAAACATCTGTCACCTGCCAACCCAGCCAGAAAGCATGCAGTTGTTCAGGGGAAAAGGCCACCTGAGGAGCCTTATCCTGGAACAGATTATATCAGAGAAGTTATAAAATGTCCCTAAAGAAATGAAGTCCAAAAAGTTTACCACGGACCTAAAAAGGGGTGACTTCTTACACTTTCCCGTGACAGCACTTCAGAGCCCAGCCTGCTCACCTGGACATTGCCACTGCACTGAGATGTGCTCCAGATTTCCCCACTGAGTTTCTGCTCTCTGTCAGTCTGCCCACAGCATTTGAAGTCATGTGGCTTAGTTTTAAAAGCAAGGCAAACAAACCAAAATCCTTCAGGATAATGCAATGGCAGGTGCAGCACAAAGGTGTTTCCTACTGGTTCACTCCTTTCCCTGCCCTTTGGGGTGAGCATTCCAGCAGTGCTTGCACAGACAGCGCACATTTGGAGGGGCCTTACACTCAGCCAAGACTTGGAGATATTTAAATCTGAGGCCTCATTTCTGAAGCCTGTCTTTTGTCTCATTACTCATACTGCACAAGTATATGCCTGCACAGGAATAGGGCTTAGCTACTGACATTTAAATAGGCTATTTTTCTTCTCACATAGATGCTGTATTCAGTAGACCTCCCCCAGCCCTGCCTGGCAAGGACTTCAAAAAACCCAGCAGCGTTAGGCATGGCAACAGGAGGAGCTGTGCATCCAGGAGCCCACTGGCAGTGCCCAAGCAGAGCTCTCCTGCAGAGCTGGAGCAGCAGCAGCCTCGTGACCCCGAGCGCAGCCCTGTGCAGTGACAGGCGGGAGCACAGAGCTCTGCTGTGCCCAGCCCGGCCTCTGAGGCGTGTGAAAGGCTGGCAGAGAGAGCCACTGACATCATAGCAGCCTGCACGCTCCCCTGGAGGGCTGCAGATTATATATAGATGGTGGCTTTTGTTGTTTGGGGCTTGTGTGAGCCTGTTTGCTTTGCTTTTTAAAGGCGCAAGAACCTTCCTTGAAAGCGTGAGGAAGTCAACTCTTGAGACTGTTGCCTCATAACCATGAAATTGTGGTTAAGGCTAGATGTGCTGTTAAGCATCCCTGATTGGTCATGACCTGTAGATTCATAGATCAGTAGGTGAGAGTGCCAGCAAGAGCAAAGGAAGATGGGCTTTGCTCAGCTCAGTCACAAATCCCGTCAGGTGTCACATCTGCTGCAGAGCTGTTAAAGCAGACATTGTTCAAACAATGTTCGTTCTCTAGCAGCAATAAAGGAAAGGATGCCCTTGAAGCAGATCTTTACCCTGCATGTGACCTCAAAGCCAGCTCACCTATCACACAGCTATTTTTTTTTTCTGGGATCTGGGAGCAACCTGCAGCTGTGCTCCTGGCTGTTCCTCACGCCACCCTGCCCTATGAGCACATGAGCGACGTGGCAGTCGGAGAACAAACGCCGAGATTAAAAAGTAGGAAAGTCAGTCTGGCCAAACAGGAGAGCAAACAAAGGAGAGACTTCACCCAAATGCAACAGGACTGCCAGTCTGCCGGAGAAACCAGAGCAGGGAGGAGGGAACAATGTTGTAGAAAAACAGGAAGCGCTGCCCTTCCCCATGGAGAAAGCAGCTCTCGTGCACTCAGGAAACTTTCCAAGTGAGAGTCACCCAGCATTAGAGAGCTGACTAGTGACTCTGCTGAGAGTCAGACCTGCAGATCTGATCTCCTGGAAGCTATCTCCCACCTTCAGGTCAGGTCTGAGCCAGCACTCATTTTCTAGTGTGCAAAGTTAAGGATGTTCTTCCTTCCCTTGTATTTCCTTCCCACTGGATTTTCACATCCTCACAAAGATATTGGCACCAGCATTTGGGGTCATCACCTGTCACTCCTCACTATTAGATGTTTGCTGAGGGCTTTAGGGTCCCCTGCTGTGCCGTGCTACCATGTTGTGCCAGGACAGGAGAAGCAAAAAGTGTAACCTAAACATCACACTGGCTCAGTTTCCTGCACAGAAGAAATGTGGGACAGAAAAACAGAATATTTGCATGTTCACTGGTGCAAAACACATTACTTCCCTCTTTTCTCTCCTTGTCTCTTATTACTCACCGATCCTTTAAGCTCCTTCTCAAGTGCCACAGGGTTCACCAAGCTGCAGGTGAGGACAGCACCGATTCAGAAGCTGCCTCTGGCTCTTGTGTCAGTCATTCACATGAGCACTGACAGGCACAGGGACACTGGAACTGTAACAGTGACCTGGCAACCCCATAACCTACCTTTGGAAACTCATCACATGCTACTGCTGTACACTAAGCTCCTCTGCTTCAAGCCCTTCTAAATTTTGGAGGGAAGTTGTTACATTCTTTATTAGCATGGTCACCACTTCATGCTTCTACAGTAAAACCTCTCTTGCCCACCTACTTGCCTGTGGCTGGGCAGACACTACCTGGCATAACCACCAGAAATTCAGCTGTTCCTGTGCCTCAGCAAGCTGCCAAAGGAGGTCTGCCACACTTTTCCTGGGCAGGATCAAGCAGCTCAGACACTAACTGGGTGATTTCCTTTAAGTCATACAAAAGGACTAGTTGCCCTTACAGACATACACAAGTCCCTCACACTATCTGATGTGGTTCACCAGAAATTCCTGTATTCTCTTTTTGACCTTAGCAAGTTCACACCACTGCACCTGCATTATATCCACACCCTCCACAGGGCACTTTGCTCCCCAGCTGTAAAGCTGACATTTGCTGGTGTATTGCTCACAGTCCCATCATCCCTGCTGGGTAGCAGCAGGAGGCTGGATCTTCCTGGACTTGCCAGACTACTCCAAGGCTGATGACACCCAGCATTAACTGCACATCACATGTGAGAAGAGCTGTTGCCCAACTTTCCCTGGACTTCATTCAAAGCAACAGCTGGTTCAGAAAAACTCCTGAGAAGCTCAGCTTTCTGCCAGCTCTCAAGAAAATCTCACCATTTCATAGAAGGCATATGCTGTCAGATTGAAAGGCAACCTGCTGTTGCTGCAGTCACCCAGACTCTTTCATGTTTTGGATACTTAGGAAAAACAACACCTCCATTTTCCATCTCCTGGAAAGAGAGATGGAAAGATGACAGATGGAAGACGAAAGAGGTGGAAAGATGACATCCAATCTTATTTCAGATTTTTATGAGTGAATGACCTCTAGACTGAAGACACTTCCCTCTGATGCAGTATGAAAGGGTAACTTCTCAAAATCCTTGTGTGTTTTGGGATACAGCAGCCATGCTGTCTGACAGTGGGCACTGCTGACACCACATCACTCCAGCAGTTAAGTCCTGTTCACTACTTCCTTAGGACTTTCAGTTCAAGACTGGCATTCAGTCTTCACTACCAAGGCCCTCTTGTGAGCAGGATGTCAGGTACCTTCCCCTCTCACTGAAGAACTAACCTCACTGTGCTTTACAGACTCCTGTCCCTTGTGCTTTTGCTGTGGACCAGCTAAGGCAGTGCTGGTCTACAGGAGAGGAGCTCAGTCTCACTCCTGGGCTCCTGAATCTCTCTCTTGCCTTTGAACCCCAGGTTTGGTGCCTGGCAGCCAAAAGACCCAACAATGTGTCTCAGGACATCAGACCCCTCTGCACAGCAGTACCTGTGTTCATAGGTACAAGGCAGGTGCTAACTTCCTATCTGTGTCCTAACATCCTGTTTGGTGGATGATGTGGGAGCACTGGGACAAGGAAAACAAAGTTAAGACATTTCTGAAATGCTGACTTACAGGTTTGAAATTAATAACCTCTGTCAGTAGTGATACAACAGCACAGTCCAACAACACTGAGAGTGATGGATATGGCCGCGAGAAGTAGAAAATAAATTCCCTTGTCCCTCTCCTCTGCCCTCCTGGATCGCAGCACTCCTTCAAAGCACTGAGTCCCAGAGATCCCACCAGGGGCTAACCTCTAAAACACACTGGTCACCAAGAAATAGGCAGCTGAGCTGCTGCTGCTGCTGCTGGTGATCATGCCCTGCGAGCCTGCCGGATTTACGCCTGCCACAAACGCCATCCATCACCGATAGCTGCGGGCAGGCCTGCGCCGCTCCACGGAGACAGAATGATGCTCTCCAGATGCTGCTAACAGGTTGGTGCCCTCCAGGCAGCGCTGGGCAGAGGCTCGGCCTAAATCTGTGCGGGGCACAGGGGATGCCCCAGCGCCGTGCACGAACTCCCTGCGCCGTGCAGAAACACCCATCCCTCTCCTCCGAGCGGCACCAGACGCGGCGCCTTCCTCCCGCCAGAACTTCTTCTCGGCGGGATGGAGACCACAAGCAATCCCCTTGTGCTCCGTTTTCGGCAATGCCCACGGGCCCCGCTCCCGGGGTCCGGCCACGCCGCCCAGCGCGGTGGGAGGAGCGGTCCCTGGGGTGCGGGATGCGGGGAGCGCTCCCCAAGGGAGTCCCGGTCCCCGCCGCATCCATCTTGGTCCAGCGGCAACGGGAGCCCCAGGCCCGGCCCCGCGCCCCGGCCCGCCCGGTCCCGGCGCCGCTCACCCGTGCGGGGGTCGAAGGTGACCACGAAGACGGCCACGATCTGGTCCTCCTCCGCCTCGGCCCGCTGCGGCCCCGCCGCCTCCGCCGGCCCCTCGCCGTCCCACGGAGCCGCGCTCCAGCCGCCGCCGAGCCGCCGCCCGCCGCTCCCGCCGCCGCCACTGCCGCTGCTGCTGCTGCCCGGCTCGGCCGCGGGCGGCGGCGCCGACACGGCGGGGCCCTCGGCCCAGAACAGCAGCGGCGCCTCGTCCGAGCGCTCCACCATGGCCGGGCAGGGCCGGGCCGAGCCGAGATGAACGGAACCGAGCCGAGATGAGCCGAGGCCGGCCGAGCCGAGATGAACCGAACCGAGCCGAGCGGGGCAGAGATGAACTGAACCGAGCCGAGCCGAGCCGAGCCGAAGCGAGCGGAGCCGAGCGGAGCCGCACCCCCCGCGCCGCACCGGCGGGGGGCGGGAAGCGAGGGGCGGGAGCACGGGGGTGTCACCGGCGGGGCGGGGCCGGGGCAGCCGGAGGAGATCCCGGCTCGGAGCTCTCCGGTGCCGGCTCCGGGAGGAGCTCGGGGGCTGCGGACAGCCCGCATGCCCGTGCTTCACCTCCCCGCTCCGGGCAGAGCCAGCCGCCCGCCTCCTGTCCCCCCAGGCTGTGACAGCAACGCCGAGCAGCTGCCTCCCCCAGCCCCGTCAGAACCGTCCTGCTGGGAAAGCCGCGGGAACTGGGCAGAGCGACGGGGGCAGGCTCGCACCCCTCACATGGCTATGGTGGAAGCTGTGGACCACAAATGTGAAGGAGTCAGGGATACTGGTCCAGTATCAGTACACTGGTATGTGTACACACACACACACACACACACACACATATACACGTATATCTACATAGGTGCTACAGAAGGATGTGAAACAGTTCTGGGCGGAAGAAGCAGATTGAAAGATGGGGGCAGAAGCATGACCAAGGCATCTCCCGTCAGCCAACTTCTTGTAATTACCGTCCTCCTTATGCCACCGCCAATGTCATTAAGTGTCACTAGGATTAACTTGGTTCCCTAGGTCTTTCTGATTAATTGAATTGCCCAATTAAGCAGGCCACAATTAAAAGGAAGATACTGTCATAAAAGCCTTAATTGTCTAACTTTTTTCCTGTTGAGCAGTTCTGAGTGCTCAATACCCCATTAAGAAACCCATCATCCAGCTTCCTCAGCAGTGGGGTTTGGGTTTTTCTCCTTTTTTTGATAACATTAGCATCCATTTGCTGTGAGCTTCATTTCAGACAGCTCCAACACTGAGTGGGCATTTTGTTTCGCAAAGCCCATGCACAAGTTTACTTTGCAGAGCTGTAGACCAGAGTAGGTGGTTTTTAGCAGATGGAGTTTTTCATAGAAGGTGATTGGTAAAGAAAAAAAAGAAACAAACCCTGCACAATATTTTGTTACTGTGTAAAGAAAAGCCAGATTCTGCAAATACTTGGCCACATGCTTTGCTTTAACTGTATAGACAGTGCCAATCTTCATTTGGATGAATATATTTTTGCATGTTGGTGATGCTGAAGTGACAGCTCATTTCTATCTTCATCTCCACAGTAGGGCTGCTACAAATGTCAAGTGTCTGTCCCCCAGCAATCCAGGCAGGAAATAAATCCCAAATAAGAATTTCTTCATGACCCACACAAGCTATTTGTGGTGCAGAGCTGTTCCTGGTCCCCTCAGCAGCGCAGTCACACCAGCATTGCCCCAGCATGAGGGAGGGGATGCAGTGGGAAGAGCAAGCAGTGACAGGGAGCAGGGGCTGCCAGTGCTGGCTCTGAGATGTGAGAAACATCATCATGCTCTGAGCTCCCAGCTTTGCTGAAAAACTCAAGGGACAAGGGACCTGGGGGTACCAGAGCAATTGATACGGCTTTGGCCAGCAATCTGGGCCTGCTGAGGGCACACTCTTTGTGGGATACATGCAAAAAACAAAGGCCACATTTTCTACTGTTTTATTATTTCACCAAAGTTGAAATGATTTAGGCTGGAAGATAATATTACCCTTTTAGAAATAAAACCTGTACTTCAAAAGAAAATGAACGCCTTTTCCCTCCAGCTGAGAGTTCAGGAAATTGTCATCAGGTCTTTGAACAGTCAGGTAAAATATAAATGAAAGAGTGGTAGCTTTTATTTTTAAAATGCAAGATGAACAAGCTGGACTCTCTTTACACAGCAGGTCCAAGTTTTCTCCTTTATATATCACATCCCTCCTTAGAACGATGGATAGTTCCTTTAAATCCTGAGAGGGGGAGAAAGTTTTAAAATTGTTTAAGGTGGGATTGAAAACTGATCTGAAGGAATTTCCTTTCTGGGAATTAAAAACATGTAGTCATGGGGACTAAAGGCATTATTTCTTCAGAATGAATATATTTCAACTTACTGCTTCAGGTACAGAACATCTGATGAATGCAGTCAGATCCCAGCAGTGCTAAAGTGGGCCTGGATCTCAGCTGGCCAGATGCTGCAGACACAGCTGGTCACAGCAGCCAGGGCTGGCACTGCCAGGCCTTTGGATCAGGCACAGGGAGATGCAGCAGCTGCATGTCAGGCTGAGAGAGGCTGCATGGCAGCAACAGCCTGTGCCTGCAAGAAATACTGCAACTCTGGGCCAGATGCAAGAAATACTGCAACTCTGGGCCAGATGCAACCAGTACTGGGCTCCTGCCATGTCCTCCTGAGGCTGTTTTGGTGAATGGATACAAATCATTCCTGTATCAAATGAATTGTTGATCACAGTCTTAACAAGCAGTTTCAGAGACACATAAAGCCATACTTTCCATTGAAGGAATGGGTTAGGAGAGCACAGAGAGCTCAGCCCAGTGTGGCCCTGTGTGTTCTGGTGGGAATTGCCCTTGATGTGGGCAGGAAAGCAGGTGCTGCTTCTGCCAGGCACCCATCTCCTACGGGCTGCAGCCTCTTCCAATCTCTGCACGTCCTTCTGGCAGCTCTCCTCAAGGCTAAGGAAAAAGGGTTGCTGTAACCTTGTCCCCAGTTAGTTAAAACTTGCTCTAGTCCCACTGTGACTCACAGGTTGCCAAAGGCTCAGAAGATTCCTGGTTTTTTTTTTACAAAGACCTGCAGTGAGGGGAGAGTTGACCTGAACACAGCAACCCCACCTCTGGGGCTGCCATCCCAGCACTGCTCCTCCCTCCTCTCCTTTGAAACCCCAAGTGGGAAGCTGTACCCAGCCCTGTGTGTAGGGCTCCTGACTCTCTCCTGAAGTCTTATAAATGACACATTCATAAATCTGTACATGATAAATTAGGCTAATGGCCTCTCCATGCAGGCTGCAATGCTTGCCCAAACTAACACATATCTAAATGCAGGAAGTGAAATTCAAATTTAAGGGGGAAGCACAGGGCCCCATCATCACAGGGCTGCACAGGTAAAAGGTAAAGCCCACAAAGGCTGGATCTCTGATGGGATTATGGAGCAGACAGGCTGTCAGCAAACATCACCCCCCTTCCAGGCCCCAGGAAGCTGGAGAAGGGATGAGCATGCAGGAGCAGGGAGATGACTCAGACTGAGAGGGAGTCAGGCTCCCTGCAGAGCTGCTTGTTGGCACTGCAAATCCACATCCAGAGAGAACTCCTCATCCACCAGGAAACTGTGGACAGGTGCTGCCAAGCTCCAGCTGTTTTCCATTAGCATTGGCTCGGGGGTGGGGTGGCTATAAATGGCCCAGGGCAGGGGGGAGTCTGTCTGTGGGGTATCTGGTGATTCCCTGGGGCACCCTCTGCTTTTACAGCTGTATGTAGCATGGAATTTTTTCTTTTTCCTCCCTTCTAGTTGAGAAATTTAATGTAGAAGAGAGTGAGTGGAGGCTGTGTGTTATTCTTTAGTATGTGTTTCCCTGTGTGATGGGAATAAGGAATGGTGGAGCTCTCTTGGAAACTTACTGGCAAAGGCAGTGGCTTCTGAGTTGTATCTGACTTATGCTAATAAGGCAAAAAGCAAAAATCTGTTTTTACATGAGCAGTAGTGGAATGGCTTTGAACCTGGTAATTCTGAGGTGCTCTTCACTAACCAATGCTGTGTGGTTACACTGATGAATGACCAAGGTTTCTGTGTATGTGGGATTGCAGAGTGTGGTCAGCAGAACTGATGCCTTGATGAAGCAGGCAAGAAGATAGTTTATTTGTAAATAATGCTGTCTTTGTGTCTCTCTAACAAAACAGGCCAATATCAGCTCTACCTGCTCTGTTTCATGTGCTAACATGGATGACTGGGACAACAACAATGAGTTCATCCAGCGACTGGACTTTTCCAGCTGTGGTGAGGAGAGTGAAGAAAGAAGTGTAAATGAGGAGGACTCCCTGAGCTTGAGCCCCCCCAGAAGCTCAGAGTTCCAGAAATGGCAAGAGAGCAGTCCTCTGCCAAAAACCCCTCAGAGAAAGCTTAGTGAGATTTTCCTGAGCAGAACAAAAGCCTGGATGAGTCCCACCCTGAAGTCTTCCCCATCTGTGAGCAAGAGCTGGACTAAACCTGAGACACCACTGCACATCACCTGGAAAAAGCTGCAGCTCTGTGACACCCCACACACTCCTAAGGTAATGGCAGGCCTGGGGGGCCTCTGTAGGAGAGAAATGCATCTCCCTTCAAGAAGCTTGTTGTTTGGGGGCAGCTTGGAGGTGGGCAGCTGCACTTGCTGCTCTTTCAGCACATTTCTGGATGCTAATGGGTTTTGTGTTGAAAATTGGAAATGGTGCTATGGCTGGGATGTGTACTTCACCTGGCAGGAGTGGTCAGCTCCAGCCAGCTTGTTGTCTGGTGCCTCAGTGTTCTTTTTGTGTGAAAGAGTTGCTCAGTGGATCTGAAGAAAGCAGGACATTGTTCTCAGGGCAGCAAATCTCCTACGGAAGGGGTGGCAAACCAAGGTGAGCTTGTGGAGGGGAGTTAGCCTCTCTTCACCTGTGTCACTGTCCTAAAATACAACTTAGCTACTGAGCCAGTTTCTTGGGAGAATGATCCCAGCCCCTGTTTTATGTGTAACTTCTTGGAGAGAGTATAATCCAACTGCTTTTTTGTCTTGAGTAAGCACAGGTGGAGACTTGGCACCAGCTTCTCTGTTCCCAGGTGATTTCTGGTGTGTGCATGGCTCCAAGCAGTCCAGGCCTGCAGTGGAGCGTGGCTGTTGCTCTTCTCTCAATGTTCCTGCTCTACTGATGGATTGTTTGCTCCTGTGCTTAAGTGGCACACAGGAGATCTGTGCTTTAATGCTTCTGAGCTAGGCTTTGACTTCTGTCCTCCTCCAAAAACCTGATTGTGTGGAGAGAAGGATGATTCTCTGGCCTTATATGATTGACTGTGTGGCAGTATTTACTGAGGAATGGCCTACCACTCTCTAGGGGAAAGCATCTAAAGGGCATCACTCCAAACATTTCCAATAGTGAGCTTTTATAAGAAATCTCCCTCAATCTCACCTTAACATAGTTGAGAAGTTGTCCTTGCTTTTCATGGAGTTAATTTTGCCCTAGTAACTGGTACTGCATTGTGATTTTGGGCCTAAGCACAGAGTTGCTGAAACATGGCTGTTGCTGAGTGGTGTTTACCCAAAGTCAAGGACTTTTCAGTTTCCCATGTTGTGCCAGTGAGCAGAAGTACCTGCAGCTGTGTGGTTCCAAAGCCAGGACAGCTGCCAGGAACAAACCAGAGGAAAGTTCATGCCATAGGATGTTGTGCTCAACATATAAACAGAAGGAAATTAGCCAGGAGGGGCTGATTAGGGCCCAGGGCTGGGCTGTTCATCAGTCAGCAGGTGGTGAGCAATTGTGAATCACCTGTCTGTCTTGGGTTTTATTTCTCTTTTCACAGCAAAAATAATGATTATATTTTATTTTAATCATTAAATTGTTGTTTTCCCAACCCACAGCCTTTACCCGTTTTTCCCTATTTCTGCTTCCCATCCCACTGAGGGAAGCATTGTAGTTGTGAGCAAAGGGTTCAAAAACAGAGGGCTTAGTTTCTGGCTGGGGTTAAACCTCAATAGATGTGTATAAAAATCTTTTGAGAGCAGATGGGCTGCAGGTAGTGAAGGCTGCTTTCAGGGTGTGCATTGTGTACATGTTGGCTAGATGATTCAAAACATGCTGCTTGTAGTTTGTGATCTTGTAGCCCATAAGCAATCACATGAAATCAACCATTTATTTTCCTTTCTCTCCTGGGATAAAGGTTTTGTTTTCCAAGCATGCTGCAAAAGATGGGCTCCAAAGGGCCTAAATCTACCTGTAGACCCATCTGGGAGTGTTGGCCTTAGAACATTTGAAAGTGATAGAAAGGATGGGAGAGCAGAGCCCTGTCTAAAACTGCAGGCAGAGCCACCAGATGTGAGTGGAGCTGTGGCTCCAGGATTATTATAGTGAGACCACTGTGGGATTGAAAATATATGAGGTCCTTGATCTTCAACAGGGAGACTTCTGTGTTCTTAAAGGGCTTTTAACTAGAAGAAAACATGATGTTAAATAATCTTTTAGACTGTAAACCACTCTCTTGAAGCTGAAACAAATCAAAACCAAACATATTTTTTAAAAGCTGATGGTTACTGAAGGAGTCAATTCATAGTGAGTAGATTTTTGTCTTCAGCTCAAGACTGCTGAATATGCTTTCCATGGTCCAATGTTCTGGACTAGTGAGTGAAACACAATGGCCTGTGCTCTGTGGCAAGGAGAACTATAGAGGTTCTTTCTGAATTTAAATTTCTGAAACTCTGGTTTTTACTTGTGAGGAGAAATGGGTTCATATTGCTTTGCTAGTAGCCATATAAAAAATATTTCTAGCCACTTCCTCTACCCTAATGCTGCTTAATGCTGGGAAATCTGGCTGCTGTTCTAGGTCATCTCCTGACAAACCTGAACTGATGCAATGGTCCATGCCTGGCAGAACTAGGTCTTCCATGTCAATGGAACATATGATGCAATTTCTACCTCTCTGTAGGAGGGAAAGGGGAGCAGCTGGCTCCTCTTGAGGGCTGTGATTGCCAAAATGGCTCTGCAAGCCTCGCCCAAGTGAGCAGGGAATAGACTATGAAAGGGCTTAACAAAGAATGGAATGCTTTGTGGAAAATGAAAACTATGGGGACTAAACTAGGGACACAGGGATTTAATGATTCAGCTCTGCCAAGGAAGGGAGCTGAGTTCTCCTTGAGTTACAGGAGAACAAGAATTTTATTCGGAAATAGCAACAAAAAAAATGTCCTGGTTTATTTGCCACTTATTTTTCCCTCTCTCAACGCAGAGCCTGTTATCGAAGACAGCTTTTCCTTCATCTGCAACCAAGGTCCCGGCCAAAGGCCTCCGGCACCTGAGGCTCACTCCCCGCGCTGACCCTGAGGACTCCTCCCACGCTTCCCTTGTCAACATTAACCCCTTCACACCTGAGTCCTACCGACAAACGCTCTTCCATCCCAACGGCAAGAGGAAGGCTGCAGGAGAGCTGTGAGTGAGCTCCTCTTGGGCAGCAGGCTGAAATCAGGCTGCTGGAAGGGGATAAGCAATGGAGATGTTCAGTATCTGGAATTATTTGCTAACAATGAATCATCCGCTTCTGTAGTGTTCATTGGTGTGGAGTAAATGTTAGCAGAGGTATAAAGGTAACAGAAGTATAAATAAAAATCAGTCATTGCCTCTGTTCACAAAGGTAAGTGGGGGATCAAGAGCTCCCTGTAGTGCTGTGGCTGCAGCTTCAGCAGGAATAATGAGAATTATGCCTCTGGACTGTGCCACTCTGTCCTGTGGGCAGTGCTGAAATTGCTTTGTGAAGGCCTCCCAAATGGGAACAAAGAATTCCCAACCTGGCACTGCAGTCTTTAAGAGCTCAACTAAAAACTTGTCTATCAACTCTATAAAATACATGATTAGGCTGTGAAGCAAGGTTTGGAGGCTCATTTAAAATATAATTTAATTTCAAACCCAGCTGGATTGCTGCACTGAAATGATACACCAGACTTTCCTAATCTTCTGTTATAGGAATGATTCTCATCCAGGAAGCCAGATGAAAAAGGAGCTCCCTACAAAGGTGAGTGTCTGTGCATTTTCCTCCCACAGAGTGGATAAGATGTTTGTGAAAGCTTGGTGTTTGATGGAATTTATTCTGTTATTGGAGTATAAACCACGGCACCATGCCAGAGGATAAATACCTATGACAGAAAAGGTCTAAGCTGAATGTTTTGTTAACATTTGCTTGAGATGACAAACTTGGAAAAGGTAGAATAACTGCAACTGCCAGGTTTATGGAAGGACAACGGTACCCTCTAGCCGAGGAGACTGGGATTGCAGGCAGATGGCCTCCCTGGAAAAACTGCACCTGCAGAGCAAATCTGCTACCAGGCAACATCCGGGCTGCCACAGTTATTGTTTTACCTAGAAGAAAGCCTCAAGGAACTTGCGAATTACTGGAATATTATTCTGCTTGATTTCTAATGAGATTATGTAATATAGGTATAAAATTGTGTACTAGGAGGTATTTGTACTGCCAAGTTTCTTAACCTAGTGTAAAATACAGCTGCGTTATGAAATGCAATCTGTTGGGAAGGGCTGCTGCTTCATGTGAGCCACATTTTACTGGCTGTGAGGACCAACTCTTACCTCCTCCTGTGCCATAAACTGCAGCAATCACAGCAGTTTCTGTGGGGGCCGCTGAGCAACATGAGCTGCTGTCCCTGTAAGGGATGGAGAAAAATCACTTAGACCACTCTTGTTGTTCACTTCATGCTCCAGTGCTTTTCTTTACTTACTTTCCCTGCCAGTAGGCATCACTCTCCCAGCAGTACCAGCAGCTCCTAGATCCCTAGTGGCCATTATTGTAGCAATAATTATGTTCCAGCAGTTCTGCCAGCTTTCAACTCTTTGTGGAAAAGTGTCTCTGGGTGAGATATCAGTGGGAATGCAAACAAATACACTGAGAGCAGCTAATCTGCCATTAGCCAACAGCTGGTGCTTCAAACCTGCAGAGCCTGAGCTGGTACAGAATGGCCTTGGCTGCAGGCAACCTCAGCTGCCAGGGCAGAGCTGCTCTTGCATAGCTGGGCCAACACACCAAGCTCCTCTCCTGAGCTCAAAACAGGCTCTCAAGTCCTGTCTTTAGGCCAACACCTTTTTATTGCTTTCTGTTCATCCCTGAGTGACTCCATCAGCTGTAAGAACTGATCTGGGTTGTCAGGAGAAGGGATTTCATGGCAGTGACCCAAGGAGGCTTAGGCATATACACCCAACTAGACTAAATTTCTCCTTAACTACAATTCTACCTCTAAGGATAACAAGTCCTGATTATATAAAACCAACCAGCTTTGCAACTTGGCCAACCCAGGGAAGGTGGCCTTAAAGTGGTCACAAAAAAACCCAAGTGGAAGGTAATTTCAAGAACTGAAATTTCTGTTTCAGGAACTGGCCACACACCTGCACCTAAGCCTGGATGAGCACCCAGAATGGGAGAGGGGGGCAATGTGGGTGCTCAGTGACAGTGAGTGTTACACACCTCTAAAACAATGGCAGCTATTGAGGCTTCCAGCTCCTGTTTGTCTCTGCTGTTTTTGCCATTTTGCAGAGATACACTCTGAAGGCGAGCAATATGGTTTCCCGCTACAAGAAGGAGTTCCTGGAACTAGAAAAAATCGGTGTGGGGGAATTTGGCTCCGTCTACAAGTGCATCAAACGCCTTGATGGATGTGTTTATGCCATCAAACGCTCCAAAAGGCCTCTGGCAGGATCCTCAGATGAGTGAGTGTGCTTGCTGGAATCTGCCAGTTGAAATGATGGGCATGTTCTTGAGAGGTGTGATGGGAAGGAGGGAGTGTGGATCTAAAAGTGTCTGATGGGTGGCATGAGCAAGAATTGGCTACTGCTGCACACAATAACAGCTGGGAGAGTGGGGGAAGATACCACTACACAACTATTGGATGTAAATGTCTGGGGAAGGAAGAAGTCACGTGCACTGCAAAGTGGGAGGATGGAATACCTGAACACCTTGGGTCCATCCAGACAGTTTCTTTATAATAACTTCAAGAAGTTTATTTGACAGACATACTGCTGTCCCTGCCTTATGTATGGCCAGTGCTGCTCTTATCTGTATTGACCAGCTTGTGGTGTCCTGTAGCTAAAGCAAAGTCTTTGAAGCTGTTTTGCCTTTGCCTCTTTAACAAAAGACTTGCTCAGCAATAATTTTCTTTAACAGCTGCTCAGGGCATTTGAGCAAGGGCAGGTTTTGCCTCAGCAGCTGGGAGAGCCAGTCTGTCTGTCAAAACCTGAGAGAATGGGGGAACAGAGGGGTTCAGGATTTGACAGGGCTCCTCTCCTGGAGCCAGGTATCCTCTGGCAGGCTGTCACCTCAGCTTTCTCCCTGTGTCCCCCAGGCAGCTGGCCCTGCGGGAGGTGTATGCCCACGCTGTGCTGGGGCACCACCCCCACGTCGTGCGCTACTACTCGGCCTGGGCGGAGGACGACCACATGATAATCCAGAATGAGCACTGCAATGGTAAGAGCCCAGCATGGGCAAAGCTCCCTTCTTCTGTACCTTAATGTGGGTGTTGTGGCTTACAACAAAGCAAACTGCCCTGGGGCTGCATTTCTGTGGAGAATCCAGCAAGGGCGTGTAATATTTAGGTGAAGTTCTGAGTGATGCTGATGTTTTAGAAGCAGTGCAATTTTGTATTTCTAGGACTTGAAAACGGTTTCTCTGTTTTGGCTGGCCTGGAAAAGCCAGACTGTTGCTTAGGGTTGTGCTGGGACTGTCCAGGTAACACCTGATATGAGTGACCCAAGAGCTGCTGACTTAAGGGCCATGTATTTTGGCAAAACCTCCTCTTAATGAGAATGGGTAATAACTGGTTGGATGAAGGCACCTTGCATCCTGACTAGAATAAAGGGGTTTATAGCTGCAGAGGAATGGAGCAAATGATGAGGCAAAGTATAAATGGTGTGCTGCAGGCAGGATGGTAAACTCCTACTGAAGTTTGCCCTTGGCAATACCACTGCTTGAGAGAAATGGGGAAAGATGCCTTTAGCTACCAGAGTTGCTGAAAGCAAGTATGTAATGCTCATCTTTTGACTGCAGCTGTAGTCTTGGGGCTCAATGAAAAGTGGTGACAGCTGTTTGGAGTATTGCTCTAAAATCTGGTGGAGGCAACCACAAAATGTACTCATTGCTGCAGCATCAGTGCATTGCTTGTGTTCTGGTGGCTGAACATCTGAGGCTGATGGGACAGAGGCTATGATACTTCTACCTCTGAAATATCCATAGTGTCTCAATGGAGACCAACAAAACTGTGTCAAATGTTAATGATTTTCAGTCAAAAATCTGCTAGTGGGAACTTAATTTCCTTGTTCCACCACTCCTACACTTGCTTTCTGCATCCAAGCACAGCAGAAGCAATTACTTTTTCTGTTGTTCACTTGCAGCAGCACCAGCATCGCTAACAGGTCAGCCCTCCTGGCAGTATGTAGAGCTTTAGGCTGGGGGCAGAACTGCAGTTGGCCATCCTTGCTGGGCATTCCAGGGCAGTGGGAAGGCTGAAGCCAAGGGGTGATGGCCAAGTTTGCTCACTAGAGCACACAGAGCTGCTGGGGTTGGGTTTGTCACTAGCCAGCCTCTTGTTCTGGGCAGCTAAACAGTTTCAAACATGCTGTTCCATAAAACCTCTGTCAGGTCTCAGACTGACTGTTTTCCCCTAGGTGGGAGTCTCCAGGATGCGCTGCTGGAAAATGCAAAGCTTGGGCAGTATTTCCCAGAAGGAGAGCTGAAGGAAATATTGCTGCAAGTCTCCATGGGACTAAAATACATCCACAACTCTGGCCTTGTGCACCTGGATATCAAACCTAGTAAGTAGTGCCCTTCTCTGTGGAGGGCTTCCTAGTGAAGCCTCAGGGGTAGGACCTGTAACAAATCCTTCTGAGTGCTCCAAAGGAAAGAGGACCTTGCCCTTGTCTTGTGTATGGTGGTACTTTCTTTTTAAATTTTTATTTTGATTTGTGCCATTACTGCTGCTCTAGAATTGAGCTTTTTCTGATAGTTGGCAGCATTTTACTCCTGTCTCATGACCTCTGTAATCCTAGCTCATGGGAATCACCTTCATACTGATGGAGCAAGTAGGGCTGCCAGGGAAGATGGGCACTTCCTTATTTACTGTCTTGTTGCACAACACTTGCCTTTTTTGTGTTTAACAACCTTGGGGGAATTAAGGTCCTGCAAAAATAGTAATAAGGTTTAACAAAATAACAAGTAATGAGGTTTCCTCTCTGCAGGATGGTCACCTCCAGGGCAATGCTTCTCTTCTGTCACAGAGTTAATATTCTTAGAGAGGAACTCCTTTTTCCTGCTGAAATTATGATTCTCCTATAGAGGGCAGGGGGAGGGGAAAGCTGATTTCACTGGGATATTTTATGCATGAGAAACAACTGTCTTATGCCAGCTGTGTGGCTGGATGTGAGCTGGGCAGAAAGCTGACTGCTGGGTGGGAAGCATGTGCATGATTTCTCTGGCTGCAAAGCTTAACTACAGGTGGGATTTTGATGAATTTGTCAGGCTGCTGCATTGCTAAACTTCTCTGTCTTGCAGGTAATATCTTCATCTGTCACAAGCTGGCAGTTTCAGGCCCTGCTGGGCAGGAGGAGAGTGACAGTGAAGATGAGTTCTCTCCTGGTGTGGTGTATAAGATTGGTAGGTTTTAGCCTACTTTACAGCTGGCCTAAGGTTAGGGCTGCCCATTACTGCCTGAGACTGCTGTGTCCTGTGGCTGAAGAGACTTGCACACAACTGATAGGATGGTCATGAATGCCCCAGTTACTCACCAGGACTAATTCCTCTGAGAAGACAAATCACAGAAAATTCATGTGCTTGTTTCCAAGTGCAGGTTCCTGAGTTAGGAGCAGGCTTGTTCTCTTACTCAGCATTTCTGTTGGTGCCTATAAAGTGCAGGCTTTTAGTGGAGAATGACCTCAGTTTGCTTCATTACATTTCAGCTGCTTGTTCTCTGTCTCAGGTGACCTTGGACATGTGACATCAATCACAAACCCTCAGGTGGAGGAAGGAGACAGACGGTTTTTGGCCAATGAAATTTTGCAAGAGGTAAAACTGCTAGATCTGGGCAGGAGGAGAGGAAGTGGGGAGACATCAACTGTAAAGCAGTCATTAGTCTAGCTTGTTCCTTACCTTATCTCCTCTGACTTGTTCCTCACCTTATCTCCTCTTTCTTCTGTCTGGTCTGGCTGTGAAATCTGTGAAATTGGCACTTGATCATGAACAAATAGTGGTGTGAGTCTTATCATGTAAATACTTACTTAATATGTAAATACTTCATAAATAGCTATCATTGGATTATTGCAATTATTCCCCTTGAGGGATCAGTGAGACAAAACCTTTATCAGTTTAAAGACATTTGATTTGCATATCCAGCTGAGATGAAACAACGGGATGTGATTATTGAGGAATATATTTACCCAGACAGATGCCTTGTAAAACAAACACACTGAACAAATAGTGGTGGGAGGCACAACACACCTCTTAAGCTGACTGCAGTTTTGTCAGTCTGGCCAACAAATGAAAAGGGAATCAGAATTGAACAACCAGCTTGGATGTGTTATTCAATTCAGGTGTTTAAGGGACAGTATCTGTGCTGCAAGTGGATTTGGGGGCTGTTGGGCCACTGTATGAGATGCAGCCTTCAGTCTGAGTTGGGCATGGGTAGCTTACTGGTGGAGGCTGGAGGAACACATGTGTTAGGCCATCCTCTGGAGCCACTGCAGTGATCCCAGCGTGGCCTGCAAGGTCCTTATGGCTGGCTGAGATCCAACATGCTGGTGGTTAGTGGCACTGCCTGCTGCCAGTGTTTTCATCCTGAAGAGCAGGAAACAGCTCACTGAAGGCAGTGCTACATACACACACTTGGCTGTTTCTTTTTGGGCTCATTCCTCAACTCACCTTTGCTTAGTGCAGCAAGATGTTCCTTTCTAACACCCTTCCCTTCTCTCTGCAGCAATACTGCTACCTGCCCAAGGCAGACATCTTTGCCCTGGCCCTCACGGTGGCTCTGGCAGCTGGGGCAGCACCACTGCCCCACAACGGGGCCCTGTGGCACCACATCCGCAAGGGCAACGTCCCACCCATCCCCCAGAAGCTTCCCCACCGTTTTCTGGAGCTCCTCAAGGTGAGGCAGTACTCCTGACAGGATGGTGGCTTTTTCAGCTGGCATGTGACAGGAGTGTTAGACTCTGAACTCCTTTGCCTTCCAGCTCATGATCCACCCTGACCCAGCACAGAGACCTTCTGCCACAGCTCTCACCAAGCACCCTGTTCTCCGTCCTTCCTCTGGAAAAGCTGTGCAGCTCCAGGAGCAGCTCAATATGGAGAAATGCAAGACTGCTATGCTGGAAAGGTAGGGCTGGCTTGGGCATGAAGGGGAGAAGGTGTGGGCACAACCATGCTGGTCACCAGCTTTGAGTGGAGGGTGGTAGTGCTGGGAGAATGCAGAAATCCCCAGCCAGTTCCTGTGCCTGGAGCTGGGGGATGGTGGGGATGTAAAACAGGGACTTGCAGTGCCCAGACAGCAGCTGTGCTTCAGCTCTGGCTTGGAGGAGCTGGCTGAGTTATAGCAGTGAATTCTGCACTTCCTGCAGCCACTGGTGGTGCAAAGTGCTGATACAACCTGCAGCAGTGGGCAGATGAGGAATTGATAATGCACTGAGAGAGTGGGCTAAGCACAGAAGGAAGATAAACATCAGGTGGTGGCAGATTTCCCTTGTTCCCTCTCACTGCTGTTGGCAGCAGTGTTTTGGGGGGCTGGGATCTAAGAACTGCCCGACAACCCCTCTAAGTGCAGTGCTCAGCTGGGGAGGAAGTTTTCTGTGTAGACAGAAGAGTGAATGCTCTGGAAGAACAGCAAGTACCAGAAAGGGAAGAAAAGCAATGGAAAAGAAGCATTTGCCATTATTTAGGTATATATTTATGAGATGACATTGATCTAAGTTGCAGCACTTACAACTATCGGAAACAATGGGAGAAAAACTGAGCCAGGTGTTCCCCATACTGGTGCCAGTGTGTTGCTGACCTGATACATGGTTTTCTTCTGGAAAATCTTAAGAGCTCCTACCTTTTCAAACAGAAACTCTAGGGACAGCTACAGTAATCTTCATGTTACCCTCTGGGCTGAGAAACTGCCCCTTTCCAGCAGTGCTGGAGTACTACAGTAACCCTCTTGTGCAAGATTGTTCGTAGTTTGCTTCTGTAGCTGCTGGGGGTTCATGCCCATGACATGACATGGTTTTCTTCCTTTCCTCTTCCCTCGTCTCCCCCCTGCAGGGAACTTAAAGCAGCTCGCCTTGCCCAGAGCCTCATGAAGGACCAAGCCTTAGGAAGTGCCAAGTTACAAGAGTCTGAAACCTCTTCTAAGCAGAAGAGCAAGCGTCTGGTGGGAGGGAAGAGCTGTCGCTCCTTTAGCTTTACTCTGGGTTTCTGAATTTCTGTGGTGTCCAAAGACTGCTAAATGGCCCTGTGAAAGCAGAGGGTCTGCACAGACCAATGCCCCACCAATGCCCCATATTCTCTCTCCCTGGTTTTTTTTTTTTTTTTTTGTTCCCCTATTAGTTATGAGATGTCTGAGAAAATGACTGACTTACAAGACTTACAAGTGCTAGATAATGGGATTTAAGGTTGTCCTCAGTCTTTTACTTGTTTAATTTCTTGTGTAATTTGCCTTGCTATAGACTCAGTAACTCTGCCCTGACAAAAGAATGACATTTTCTCTACTCACTTCCCTCTTTCTTCAGTTGGGCCCTGTTATTGGTGATTTTGTGGTCTTAACACTTGGGCTGATTGTATTTTTAGAGGGGTGATAATGTCTGTACGGGGAGGCAGCATCTTCAGCTGGCCCCTTCTAGGAGCAAGCAGGCAGAGACTACAGCAGCGAGTTTTAGCCGCACATCAGGAGCCAGGCTGGTTACACACAGCTGTCCTGGGGGCTCAGGATGCAGCTGGAGTGGTGTTTCACTGAGGGGGGACACGGAGTCATAGGAAATACCTTGAGTTAAGGACTGGGAGTTGAAGAAAAACATTCTTTGAAATTTTTGTAACTGGGTGTGCTCTAACAGACTAGTTAGTCGCTGATACCCGACTCGTTTTGTGTCAGTCGGGGAGGATTCCTTGTTCGCCTGGGGGAGACAGCTGCAGGGTGTTGGTAGCTGGGTCTGTCTGTACCCAATTCCTGCCCAGTACCTCGCAGGTGCTGCAGCTGCTTGCCTGTGAACTGTGGCCTTTCAGCAAAGATGAGGGCAAGTAGAAAGGGCTTTTCCAGCTTTTTGGAGCTGCCCATGTTGATGGTTGTATGTATTTCGTCTTTGAGATCTCACACACGCTTCCCCCTCTCCCCGCTAAATGTAACTCTGGGGGTCCTTGTCGCTTGTTTGTGTTGGACAGAGCGCTGCGCTGCTATGAAGGGAGCGCTTGGTAACTCATTTTCAGCTTCTACTGGTTTGTTTGACGATGTTGCACACGCTGGCTTTTAACTGTTCGATCCTATCGTTCCGTGCGAATAAAGCTTTTATCATTTTTTAACCGATGATGGAGTGATGCAATTTTGTTGGTTACTATTTTTTTTCCCCTCTGCGACCTCGGGGTCCCCCGGCGGCCGGGGCTGCAGGCGCTGCTCGGGGTCCCCGGGGGCCGGGGCTGCAGGCGCTGCCCGGCTCCGAGGCGTTTCCGCCCGGAACCCGCGGCCCGGCCCTTTCCTGTTCCGGCGGCCGGGGCGCAGCGCGGCGGCAGCGGCGCGGGGTCGGGGCTCTGTGGGGCGCTGCTTCAGCCCTGCTTTTCCCTCCAGGTGCGGGCCCGGCGGCAGCATGTGGCGGCGACCGGCGTGGCAGGTAGGGCCGTGCGGGGCAGTGCGGCCCCTGGAGCGGCTCTCCGGACACGGAACAGCGCTCCGGGAAGGGGGAAGGGGAGGGGCGGACGGAGCCCAGCGCCCTGAGCTCTCAGCCGGCCGTGCCCGCTGGGCCGGGGCCCCGGCGCTGGGTCTGCCCTTGGGGAGAAACAGTGTGAGCTCTGGAACCGCCTGCTCGGGGAAATGAGCCCTTTTTCCAGTTCCTGCACGTGGATCTCTAGCAGAAGTGCTTCTAGGCTTTTTTCCCCCCTCCTTTCTTCTAGGATAGAATATTTGCAGTTCCAGTACAGCTTTCTCACTTACGTACTTTTTGGGCACACCTGGTTAATCTCTGAAATGGAGCAGAACTCAGACCTGTTTGTTTCTAAAGGCTAAAACTCAAACAATTAAACCCTCACTCTCCTACAAACCTCCTCTCCTCTTATTTACATATTATAGAAAAGCAGTAGTTACCCCATGTACCAAAAATAACTGCTGGAGGTGTACCTTTGGGCCATGCTTTTTTCTAGGCACTCTTTAACTTTGATTTAACCAGATGTTCTTTAAGTAATCTTACTAGCTTCATTTGGCTGAACAGATCTCTTTCCCCAGGTCCCCCATTAGTTACCTGGCAAAGAACATAATTGCAGAGCCTCTGCAAGTGCTCAGAAAATGAGATGTGAAGGCTTGTGAATGCTGTTCCTAGTTTGTGTCTTGGAAACTCACATTTCTCTGTTCCTTCAGGTGCTACGCCAGTTTGTAAGACATGACTCTGACACGGTTAACTCACTGGTACTTGAGAGATGTAAGTACCCCTGAGATGCAATTTAGTTGTTAGTCATGGTGTTTGCCTCTGTTTTAGGACACCTGAAATAGGGCAGGAGAGAAGCCGTAGGAATGGTGGCTCCTCAGTGTAGCACCTAAGGATGTGTTGTTTCAAGCACAGAGACTCTTGAGTGGGTTCCTGCCTGGTCTCTGTCAGCTGAAGCAGCACTTTAGGGGGGGAGAGAAGAAAGCCCTGACCAAGACTGTCACTCTATAGCCCAAAAAGTTGTGCTTTATCTGTGGCAGTGGTTTGGCTCTGCTGTTGGCATGGTTTCTGAAGCTGCCTTCAGGTGTCTTATGTGCTTGTTTCTCACACTCCTGGGTCCCCGGGGCCCTTGTGTGTGTGCTGCTGCCCCAGCAGGGTTTGCTGCAGGTGTACTTCAGCCTTCACTGTTCACTTCACATGCTCATTGTGCACGAGTGATACTTCCCTGACCTCTTCCAGTTGTCCTTGAACATGGAGAAGGAAAGGATAGATTGTGTCTGCCTAGGCCTGGTAATGGTGTAAAAACTGACTCTCATTCAGAGGATGGAGTGCAGCAATGCAACTTTGTTTCAAAGGTACTGCTGTGCACTGTGTTTTGTTGGTATGAAACAAAAGTCACATCAATGCAGTTTAGTCTCAAGTGACACATGGATGTGAAAGAGATGGAACAGAAAGAATAAGGGACCTTTGGCTTTTTAAATCAGTTAGTTCACAGTGGTAATGACAGTACAGACACAGTCAACCATCTGCTGGGGCCTGAAAAAGCCAAATGTCACAAGAGTTTAAAAAGTGCTCAGGAGGTGCACAAAGTTGTAATCCTGGCCCTTGAGAAAAGCTGCTGACTGAGGGCTTGCCATGTTTAGAATCATCATAATTCACCTGTGTGTTTGCTCTCTGTTTCAGCCATGAATCGTGTTCAGCTGCTCGGTCGGGTTGGACAGGACCCTATCATGAGGCAAGTGGAAGGAAAAAATCCTGTTACCATATTTTCCCTTGCAACCAATGAGATGTGGCGGACAGGAGATAGTGAAGTGGGCCAGGGAGGTGAGTCTGCACAACGTGTCCCAGGTCATTTGCACACTGGCAAATCTGGGGTGCAGGAAGGTTCCTTTGAGCTCGGCAGAGATGCTGGGGCATTTGTGTGTGTCTCACTGATGGGGAAAAATTAATAGCATGAGCACTGTCTTACAGAAAAAGCAATGTCTTGGTTTGAACTGTGCTTCTGCACAAGAATTTGTTTGGATACAGGCGACTGGAACATCTAGTTCTGGAGTGAAGTGGGAGATGGCATGCTAGTAAACTTCTGTTTTCAAATCACTTCTCATAATTTGAGAATACTGATGTGTTGAAACTAATTTCTGAGTTTTGTATCACAAAGAGGATTTGGCATCCAGCTCTGTTACTTCTGTGTACCTTAGGTGATGTCAGTCAGAAGACGACATGGCACAGGATCTCTGTCTTCAGACCCGGCCTCAGGGATGTCACCTATCAGTATGTGAGGAAGGGGTAAGTGAATAACAAATGTGGGTGAGGATTTAATGCCTTAATAATGCATTAATGTAATAATTATGGTGACCAGGAACTGTAATAAGATACAGGTGGTATAAAACAAGTTAGCAGAGCAGCTGCAAACAACTGATACAAAAGCCTGTGTACTTTGAATCAGATTCTGAATTCAGCCTTTTCATCAGGAAGTGTAATGATCAGACAAATAGTCATGGGCTCCAAGTGGAAGAGAGGAAACTTAGGTTTACATCCATATATTCAATCTTACTGTCAAGGTGGTGAGGCCCTGGCACAGGTTGCCCAGAGAAGCAGAGATGCCCCATCCCTGGAAGTGTTCAAAGTCAGGCTGGATGGGGTTTGAGCAGCCTGATCTAGTGGATGGTATTCCTGCCCGTGGCCAGGGGTTTGGAACATGTGGTTTTTAGGATCCCATTTTAAATTCAATCCCAAATGGATTACAGAGTGGAAAACAGCAGTTCTCTCACCAAAATAAAATTCTTGTTTTTTTCAGCTCTCGGATCTTTGTTGAAGGAAAGATAGATTATGGTGAATACACAGATAAGAACAATGTGAGGCGACAGGCCACAACAATTATAGCAGGTAAGGAGCGAAGCACCAAGGTGCCTTTTGCTCTTTTAAAATGAAAAGAGGGTGGAGAGCCTCTGAAATGAAGCTTGGTTTGTCTTCATTCTCAGTATCCACACTCAGGGATTTAGAGAGAATGGATAGTGTGTACCAGCAGATTTCCTCTGGCACTGCTTGTGAACACACAGAAAATGAGAGTATCCAGTTGCAAACTGTTGGTGTCATTGGCTTACCCCACAGAATGGATAAGGAGTGGACTTGTGCCTTGACACACAACAAAGAAAACTAGGAAACTCAACTTCTTCCTTCAGCCTTTAAATAGCTAGAGCATCCTGCAGCATCTTTATTGTGGATAGAGCTGCTCCTGTGTTGCTTTTGAATGAGGGATAAATTAATTGGGTAGTAGAGCAAACATTTCTGTTACACAAGTATGTCTAAAAAAATAGAACAGGGGGAAAAAAAAGGAAAAACAACAGTCATGTAACAGTCATATTCCTGGATGTTTTTCTGCAGCCTCTTTAAAAGCTAGCAGTACTATAAATTACTGGAAGGGAGAAGCAATTCCTCTTTTTTAATTAGTATTCTCCTAATGGTTTCTTGTTCGAGAGGCCCAGTCTCAAGAGTTTAGAAATTCCTTGATGAAGTAGGAGCTTCCCATAGTCCTGCAGGCTGTTGACATGGTATATTGTATAGTATGTAGTGCAGAGTGAACATGACAAACGGAAAGGGAAATAAGCTGTAACTGATGGAGATTATAGTTGAAGAATTAAACCATTATTTAAAAATGTTTTTAGTCTTTCACTGTTCAGCAGCTTTTCATCAGCTTTAGCACACTTGTTTCATAGTACATGTGGCCACCTTGAATTGTCTGCTTTCAGGGGAGGTAGAGAAGGAACCTTTTATTTGACACTGTTTTATTTTATTAACTATCATTCTATTCCAAAACCCACATCTTAGCAACTTATTTTAACACAAATACCTGGGCTTCATGGTGTGAAGGCTTACAACAAGGCAAAACAATGCTCAAGATTAATTTTTTTAAATTTCTTTTCAGATAATGTGATTTTTCTGAGTGATGGCTCGGTGAGAGAAAAGGTGTGATGTCCTTAGTGCTTGGATCCAGGCCATTTCATTCCTTTGGTTTTTCTGTGCTTCATAATTCTGTAGTCACTTATATTGCTGTAGTTTCTTTAAGAAATAAATAAAATGTTTGTTACCTAGAGGGTACTTGTGTGTGGTTTGTCCTCCCATGTGCTTTCTCTCTGTTATGATCTTTTGGATTACTTTCTTTTTTTTCTTCTTAAAAGGAGAAGTACCCTAGGCATCTGTCGCAGACATTTCTTTATAGAAATCTTTTCTTTGAGACTTGTTCATTTTCTAGGAAGCTGAGGCCCTAGAAAGAGAATGTAAACAATGATTATCAGCTGCTGTGGAATGCAATAAGATGCACCTAAGATTAGTTCATGTTCTATGTGTACAATTAAGGGCTAATCACAGAGCAAGCTCTCTAGAACACAAAGACAGAGAACTCTCTTGTTTTTAGATTCCTTCTATTCTATTCTTAGCTTAGCAGTCTCTGCAAGCTCACTCTTTATTCTTTTTAGTATAGTTGTAATGTATCATATATATCAATAAATCAAGCCTTCTGATCAAAGAACAAGATTCTTGTCCTTCTCTCACCACAGTGACTGTCTAAAGTCGCTGTAATAGGCATCTGTATCAGTTCTTGAGCTGATGAATATATAAATGGGGAGTCACTCTTTGCATCCAGCCAATTTCAAACCTTCTGTCCTTGTCTGCCCTAATCTCCCTCCTGTCTTGCAGGGCCTGCCAGCCTGATCCCCTCTCACTTTTGACATCCCTCTGTTCTGTAGGTGTCATTCCCTGTTTTTCCTTCTCTAAGCCAGCTGGACAGTGAGTTCAAAGCAGAACCATTGGCTTTGATTAGTGCTCAGCTGATTTCTGTCACAGACCCGGAAAAGGCTTCCTGTGCATTTGCATCTGCCCCTCTGCTGATCATAGGCATTTCTATCTCCAAACCCTGCTTAGGTCTTGTTTGTTGTGGTGTTTGCTGTAGGATGACATCAGCATTCCCATCCCGTCCCTCGATAGGGTGCTGTGCCCGTGCTTTGCCATCAGGAGGAGCTGGAGGAGCGGCTGCCTTGGCTCTGCCTTCGGGATTCGCGTGGAAAACACGAAAAACATTCCGGGTCCGTGATTCGTGGTGTGGGAGTGGCCCTTGTGTCACTGCGTTTTTGTTGTCGCAGTGAGAGTTACTGTGTTATTGGCAAGAAGTTGCTCAACTAAAAGGTGTTTAATTCTACTACACAAAAAAGAGAAAGGGAAATTCCCACTGTAATACAACGTGTTGGAACAGGGAAAAAAGAAAAATTAATAGAAGTGACAATTTCCTGCCTTCAGAGCTGGTGGGATTTTGTATCTCATCTCTCTCTGATCCCAGTGCAGAACACATTGTCTGCAGCTCTTTCCCCTACAAAATACTGGGGTTTTTTTAATGCCTTGTGCACATTTTCTAACAAAAACTTCAATTCTTTCAACTCAGCATCTATTTCTGGTTGGTGCTAAAGCTCTGACAAGCATCCAAGCCCCTGTCACTGGCATAGTGGGGTGTCAGATGTATTGCAAAGGCTTAGTTACTTCAGTGGGTTGTCATCCACAGAAGAATGTCTTTTTAAATATAAAATCCTGACTTTAATTCCTTTAACTACTTGTTTAATCTGAGCCTGTTGCACTGCTGTGAGAATTGTGATGGTGCTTTTGCACAGTAGTAATCCAAGTAGTTTGTGCACAAATTTTTCCTGTTTGTCTTGAGCTTTGTGAGCAGATGTGCTGAGCTTCTGTTCACTCAGTGGTCACTCCATTTGCACTCTGCTGTGGTGGAGCTGCCTTTCTCCTCCAGGCTCAGAGCAGAAAGGGCAGCAAGGATTCCCTTCACCACACAATGGAGTGGCCAGAACTGCCAGAACTCTGCAGCTGCTGAATGGCTCCTGCTATCTCTGCCCCTGGCTCAAGCTGGAGACAGCAGAGCTAGCACAAGGTATTAGGATTAGCAAGGAAAAATATTTACTCAAGAACTCAGAGTTTTCTTGCCCTTCCAGTTCTATTTAAAGTAGCTAGTACACTTTAAAGATTGCCCTGCTACAAGGAACACACACTGGCTTTGAGCACACACTGGAGGCAGTGTGCTGAATGTTCAGCACAGCTTGGCAGTAGGGCAGGCCTTCCCAAATGATTCTGCACTGCCCTAGTTACAGCAAAAATAACCAGTGGCAAAGGCTTGCTGTTCATCTTGTGTCTGCTCTGCCACTCTGGGGCAAAGTTAATCTGTAACTAAGTCATTTCACTTGTGAGAAAATCCTGTGTGAAATCAGCATTCCTATAGCATCTGGTTGGTTTCAGGGTTTTTTTTTTTTATGGATAGGTATTTCTTCTGTGAGGAAATGGGATGGGAATGGTATCACCTGAGTGAAATACAGTGATTCCTGGTTTGTAACTAGGCAATGAGTGTTTTCCCACAGTGTGCCCCGGAAAATGGCATTCTGCTTTTTCTTGTCAGTGTTAGCATCTTGTGTAAACCTGATGAGGCAAACCCTGGCTGCTTGCATCAACCAGGATATTTAGAAGTGTTTGACCTTAACAAGGAATTTATTTTATGTATTTATGGAGATAATTACAAAAGATAAATATGGGTGACTTCTTTTTAAAATGTCAGCATGTTCACCAAGTATTTAGAGCATTTCTGAGCAGCTCTGAGGCAGAGCTATTCTAGTCTGCAAGGCAACTCCATGGCACTCAGATATTTCTGTCAGCCTGCTGTAAGGTGTAGGAAACACTCTCTTCTCTGCTTGTTTTTGTGGCTGGTTGGAGGAAGAAACCACATTATTGTGCCTGTGTCACACAGCAAAGAACCCTTTCAACTTTATTTCTCATTACTCTGCAGTAATTGCTCTGCCCACAGAAATCAGGTGGCTTGAAGAAGTAGGAGAAGATGCTTCAGCCAAAGAAATCAAGTCCCACTTCACCAGAATAGCTTTCTTGTTCTCCTCCTGTGTGTTCTGTGTGTTGGGGGCACTGTGTCTGTTCCCAAACACAGCTCACACTTCAGTTCAATGCCAGCAGTGCCTGTGTGGGCCTGGTCAAAGCCCCTGCAGAGGGGCAGGGATTGCAAAGGCAGGAAAGCTGAATTGGAGCTTAGAGAAACCCCTGGGCACAACAGCAAGGAAGATTCTGGTAAAGGGAGCCTGTATTTCTGTCAGTGTACCGATTATGTGGGTTTAGTAACAGGCTGTCTGCAGGGCTGGCTATCCCACTTTTTCATGTGTCAGAAAAGGAATGAAATGCCAGGATTGTGGGAAGAAAACTTTACTATTCTCAAGCTCACCTTCTATTTTTAACTATGAAATTTCTGTGGTGGAAGCCTTTTTGCCAAGTAGTTGAGCGTGTCTAAATGTACAAACTAAGGCTTGGTGTCTGTTTATCTTGGCAGTGCTGAGCTTCTCAGCACAGCAGTGTGATTTAAATCTCATTTACACAAGAAATTTGCTTTGTTAGTGCAAGTAAAATCTTTGCACAATACACAAAGAAATAACTTTCACAGGGTTTCTCCTGAGATATCCTCATGTAGGGAACGTGTGTCAGTGTGTGTGAGATTTTTCTTCTGCTTGTTGCTTAGTCCCACGTAAAAAATTCAGCTCATTACCATGTCACAAAAATCTCCAGTAACTTCTGTGATTAGAAATTGGCTGCTGGTTTATTCTTTGTCTTCTTAGACCTGAAATTTGTGTCCTGCACTCTTTAAGAGGTGCTGAGTCTGTTGAAGAAATCTCTAGCTGTGGCTGTTTTCTGTTGCTTTCAAGGGGTAAGATTTTTAAGGGTAGCTGGTCACAAACCTGGCAGTTTTCATCCTGTGGGCTCTGTTGCTGTTTGCTCTTTTCTTGCTGGTTGGCTTCTCAAACTGATTTGAACAGAGAGGCTGTAGAAAATGGATGGTTATCTTGATCCTGGTTGTCACAAGTCAGAAAAATGTCACCTGTAAATATTTAATGAACCTTTGTGCAGCTGACCTGATCAAGAACTGAGTAATGATGTGGTTTGCAGGAGTTGTGGCTTCTGTAACCCGGATCTGCAAGGAGAGCACCTTTCCTTTGCCAGCTTTGTATTTTTCCTTGCTTTGTTCTTTGATGTTTTAAGTGGTGTTTGTTTGGAGCTCTGCCTTAGCAGCCTCCTCTTTCTTAGCTGGTTTGGTTTTCTGTGTTGTTTCTGTGTGGGCTTTCTGCTCCTTGTAGAAAGGGAGCAGAATTCTCACTAAACAAAAGCTGAGCTCTTCTCTTTCCTATATGTGCAGACAATAGCTCCCCACCCTTTTATGTTCTTGTAGATTTTTGGTTGATTTTTGCACTCTCCTTCTGTGCTGCGGGGTGAGTACAAACCCACTTCAGAAGAGTGGAGTGAGGAAAGGGTCTTACACAAACAAAGAAATCAAAAATGCTCTCAGAGTTACGTGAGCTGGAACTCAATAGTACTATTATAGCTTTTCTAAGAGAAAAGTAATGTAGCATGGAGAAACAGCCTGGATTTTCAGCAGGCTGGTAACTGTTGGAGTCCACCATTCAAGTCCTGCAGGGAGTATGGGATAAAGTTAGGATAGCTGTGTCTGTATCATGTTCTTGTAGGTTTGAAGGTGCTTTCCCCAGTGCCTGACTGCTGGTGTAGTGTCAGTCTGTGGGCAGCAGCATGTGACACACTGTGTTGTATCAGCACACTGAATAATTAATATTCTCTGGAAAGGATTACTTTCCTCCACTTTTGTCTCTTCCTTCTTGGTGTCCTGTGTGTGCTGCCAGCCTCCAGCAGAACCTTGCTATTTCAGATGTCCTTTCCTAAGAAGAGCTGGTGCTGCAGCACAATCACATCAGTGTGGTCTCTGTGCTGTTGGCTGCCACAGCAAATTGGTCACATTTCCTTACACAGTCTTGGGTCATTGTTTCAGGCGTGTTGAAGCTTAAATTTTACATACAGCCTTGAAGATTAATTTTAATAATGTGTCAGTGACTGGGCAGGATGCCCAGTTAGCAATATCATGTTTTATATTTATATTATAGCCCCAGAAATGGCTAGTTTTGTGTGTCAAAATATTTCAGTGGCCAAAGAAGTCTTGCAGCACACTTATGAATTCTCAGCAGCTCTGTGTCTCACAGCAGCAGCTGTGCCTCAGTACCAATGACAGAGAGAGAGCTCCTGGGGAAGAGCAGAGGGAAGAGGGACACAGCTTTACATGGTGCAGGAAGAGTGGAAACCCCTGGGAAAAGCAGCATGCTGTTTACCCAGGGTGCCTCAGTTTGTGTGAGGGATTTACCCAAGGGGGAAGGACAGAAGTGTGTGCCTGTGCAACTTCTTCCTTAAATAAATATTTCTGCCTGAGAAATGTGTTAGGGTGAGAAAGTTCAGCCCAGTACTCAAACACCAGACCTTGGGAGCCCCTTGTTCTCATCATGCTCAGCAAAGGAAGCTGCACTCACCCAGTCAGGACCACTTTCTTCTAAGGGGGCCTTCACTCTGTTGCTTTACAAGGCAAACGTGGGTCTCCCTTTAGACTTCTCATATGGGCAAAACACTCATTAATGCCCCAACCCCAAAAAATTATCTAGTCATAAGTGATTTTAGAAGGTGCTAATGTCAGCCAGCAGGACGCTGGAGAGCCTTTTATTAAAGGGATTATCACAAGGCCTCAAAAGCTTTCAAAGGAAGAACACATCCAATGAAAACACGGAGGCTCCTGGACCAGGAACTGACCTTTACAAATTTCACAATCTGCATCTCTGGCCTGGCACAATGGAATTGCTTTGATAACAGTGCCTGGCAGTACAAACAAGAAGTTTGTACCTCTGGTTGGGCTTGCCAAAGGGGAAGGTAGCAATTCAGGTAATTTGGCTTTTCTTTGCTGCTGAAGGCAAATATCAGACTGACTTCTTTCACTTATTGAGAAACTTAAAATAACTAATTTTTGCAGGTGATCTTAGATAGTGTAACTTCTCTTACACTGCTTATTCCCCTAATCAAACTCCAGCAGTTTAATAAACTTTAAAGCTACAAACCTGGCGGAGTCACCATAATTGTTTCTATTTTTGTTGCTGTTGTGCCTATTAAGTGCTGGGCAATCCTTCTGGCTTTGTTTTCCTCAGAGGGTTATTCAGGGCTCTGCAGAGCGAGGGCTGGATGAGGTGCTGCCTCTGTGAGTGGGCTGAAGTAGCTGCCAACAGAGGTGATGTCCCAGGGGAGCGCTGGGAGAGCGGGAACACGCCAGGAATTCCAGTTCTGTTCCTCTGAATTCTGTTCCAGTTCTTGTCCTTCTCAGACAAGCCCTGAGCAATGCCCAGCTTTTTGAACCCGAAATATTTGGCAGCTTGCCACTTTTTAAGAACAATGGACTGTCAATCTTGTCCCGGCTTGGCAGCAACACAAGTCTCAAAATACCACAACTTCCCCTTGCCTGGGATTATTTTTGCCGCCGGTTGATGAGCGCTCTGGGACCGGTCTGAGGCAGGCACCAGCGGCCTCGGTGCGGCTGCCCAGAGCTGTGGAGTTGTGGTTATCAGAAGGTGCGTTCAGACCTGTGCTCACCGAACGGGCAGCCCAGCCCTGTCCCGTCCCGGTCCCGTCCCCTCTCTCCGGGCCCCGCTGTCCCGGTGCCCCCGCGGGTCCCTCCCTGAGGGCGGCCCGGCCCGGGGCGGGGCGTCGCGCGCCGGCCGCAGTCTTGTCGCTGTCTCATTGGCCTCCGCTCCCGCCGCTCCGCCGCGCCATTGGTCGGACGCGCCACGCCCATGTTCGCGGCCGCGGCCGCTCGGAGACCCGCGCGCCCATTGGCCGGCGCCCGGCGCTGCTCGTCCCCGATTGGCGGGCGGGGCGGCTGGGGCGTGGCGGAGGTGACTCGCCCGGCCACGCCCGCGCGCGGCCGCCGGCGGAGGGGACGCGCCGGGGCGGGGGCGAGCGCGCGGCTCCGCGGCCCGGGGCAGCGGCGGGGGCAGCGTCCGGACCGACAGACAGACGGACCGACAGACAGACCGACGGGCCGGCGCGGGTGCCTGCGGCCGCCATGGAGGTGTGCGAGAGCGGCGGGGAGCAGCCGCCGCTGCTGCACTGGGACCGCAAGCTGAGCGAGCTGTGCGAGCCCGCGGACCCCGAGACGCTGCTGAGCCGCACGGTAAGGAGCGGCGGGGGCGGGCGGCGGCGCCGGGAGGCCGGGGGTGGGGTGGCTGGGACACGTTCTGGGGGCCGTGGCGGGGTTCCTCGGGCTCCCCGTGCGTGCCCGGCGGGCGCCAGGGTCGGCACCGGGCGGGTCTGGCCAACAGGTGCTCCCCGCGCCCCTCGGGGCTGCACCCCCGGACTGCACCTCGGGGTCCCCTGTGCGCCGCGGGGGTCTCAGCTCCCTCCCCTCCGGGCCTGGCTCCCGCTTACCGGGGTCCCGCAGCCCCCGCTCCGTCCGGCCGGGGCTCCCTCGGCGTTGCCGCTTCTCCCGGGCGGCCGCTCAGGAACCGCCGGTCGTGTCTTCTCCTCCAGGACCAAACTGTCCCGGCTCCATCCCGCTCCCCGAGCGCAGGAAGGAAGTGACACAAGTTTCGATGTTTTTGTTGTTTGTTTTTTTGGCTGGAATCCCCATATTTTGGCTTGCGTAAAACGCATAGCTAGGGTAGTTCCGAGGAAATGTGTGTGTTGGCTCGCTGTTACTCAGGAGAATTTTCGCAAGCACAGCGATTTAAAACCTCTGTCGGTGCAAATCCCGAGTGGAAGTGAGCACCGGAGCACCCCGGGACAGCGGCACGGAATTCTCCCCCGCACGCTCGGTGTGGCTGTGGGGCATGTGCTGGGATGGGGATCCAGAGGGACACGGAGGTGGCGACATCCACAGGGATGTGGCAGTGCCCCGGGGATGGCGCCTGGCAGGGGCTGCCGCGGGCTCCGCGTCTCTTCCATCATCCCAAGAGGGTGATGTGCAAACGCAGCCCCGAGCGAGGCACCCGGCTCTCCCTCCATGGGAGCAGCGGGGATCCCGCAGCACTGCCCCGTGCTGATCTTGGCGTTGGTCGTGTAAGGCAAACAAGGAAAATCTTACTTGTGATGTGTGGCTGATCCGGGATCGTGTCCGTCTCAAGCTCCAAGCCTCGTCCCAGCAGGAAGCGAGCCTGCTGCATGCCTGACGGGTCTTTAAACAGTGTTTGGCTTCTTTGTCTTTGAAAGTCTTGGGCTTTCTTGCGCAATGTGTGTCTTCTGGTAGATCGGGGGAAAGGCAGTCCTGTTATGGTGGCTTGGGCTTTTAAAAGAGCCAGCAGGAGCACTTAGAAATAGAAAGCTCTTCCTTCAAACAGCTGTTTTCTTGTGGGTTTTTTTCCTTATCAACAAGAATGTTGTGAATGACATGAGAGGCTCTTTGGAGAGTGTTTCTCTTCAGATTTTATACTTGTGTTGGCATACTTCCTCTTGCTCTGTTTGGATCCTTGTGATGAGAATGGAGTTGCCACTCTTAACTTTTGTTTTCTTACTCAGTGTTCTCATGTCTTCTTTAATTAGTGCTTTGAAGGAGATCTTACACTTGGGCTAGAAATTGTGGCTGCAGTGGCATGGATATGTCTTTTCTGCCCTATTTCAAGGAGCCTGAGCATTAAGTGTGTCTTGATAAAGAAAACATCCTGCTTGTCTGGTAGTTGGAAATGGGATGCTTTTCCCTTTTCTGTTTTCAAGTTTTATTGGAGATTTTCAGCTTTGAATGCTCTGATGATGAGCATTTTATAAGGGGCAGTGTGTAGCTGGATCTGCAAAATATAGGGCTGTGATGGCTTTTGTTGGGAGTAACACTGACATTGATTTGTTTGTGTTTGCTGTCTTGCTGATTGGGTCTTTCTAGAAGTTTAAGATTTCTTCAGAGACCCTCTTGTAACCAAATAAAAAGCATTTAATCAGTTTCTTTTTTTGGTCGTTCTTGGAATTCTTCTGAAAGAAGTTTCAGGAAAAAAAAAGCCCAACTAAATGCTATAAAGTAGGTGTAGTGAGGTATTGCAATCTTTAAAGAAGAAAAGAATGTTTATGAAAAGAATGTTTATGAAATTAACATTCTTTAGAGTGAAAAAACTCGAAAGAGTTCAACACACTTGTGCCTGTTGAACTTTTTCTTTTGTGAATGTGCCCTGCCATGTGGACGAGAATACCATGAAACACAAGATCTCTATTTACCTCTGGCCAAAACTTCACAGAATCATTTGAAAAACCCAAAACAAACAAACAAGCTCACTGGATGAAACATCTGTTCTTCTCCTTGGCTGTGTGCTTTCTGGGAGGACTGGTTTGACCCCGTTATTCTGCTGTTTGCAAACTTGCTGCAGGGTTTTTCTGGAAAGACTGGGATGATGAGGAGACCCTTCCCGTGCCCCCTGTGCTGGCTGTCAGCCTCACAGCCAGGGAACATGGGTTCTACAGCATCTTCTGCTCCTCACACCCTCCTCAGGTGCCCCTTAGCTGCATGTGTAGGTCTGCATCCAAGAAAACTTGGGAAAAGTCTCTGGGACAGTCAGGGCAGCCCTGGGAGCTAGAGTGGCAGGGATGATGATGATTGAGGGGAGAGCTCACCAGCAGGAAGAAGGGTCACTGTCATTCCACCAGTGTGTACAGTCTCTGGTGAGGGTGAGAATTTTGTGCCAACTGCCTTTTGTGTATTTTGAGTTGAAATTTAACCTTTCTATGACCAAAAAGGCTGCCCCTGGCTCTTGTTGATTTGACGCTAGCAGACAAGTGTGAAAGTATGCATACACTTAAAAACTTGACCTCTATTTTAAACTGTTCCAGCCTGCCTTAATTACCAGGGCTGAAATCCAACCTCCTGGGGATTTACATTTCTCTTTAACAGCTGATGATTTCACCAGTGCCCGGAGCTGTGTGAGGAGCCCTTCGCTCACCCCACTGGTGCTGTCAGTGATACCATCAGCTGTACCAGGAGAAAGTGGGGCCTCCAGGAGCTCATCTCTGCTATTGGCAGGCAGCAATCCTGGAGGTTAAAGTCTCATTAAAGTCCTCACCTGGCTGCCAGATAGCTTTATAGCAGTTATTTTTCCAGAGTAGTTTCCCATGGAAGCAAAGGCTGAAAGGTTTCCCAGAGGCGTGTTCATGGTATGTGTCACATGTCTGCATTATATAATCTTCAGCTGTGCTCCAGCTTGTTGTGACTGTGTTGGTAGTACCATGTGCTGGCACTGTGCAAGGCAGTGTTGTTGTTATTATTAGTGTTATTATTGTTATTTTGTGCTTTTTTGTGGTGGTTGAACAGAAGGGAAACACAACAGCTGCCCCTGCCCAAGGGGAGCAGCAGTGTGGCCAGGTGGCAAAACCTCCAGCTTCTTGCTGCTGCTGTTACTTTCCGTAGCACACAGGTGGGCCTGGAGTGGGAGATCTCTGCTGGGGCTCCCCTGGATTTGATTGTCCATGTGGTTGGACATGGCCCAGCTGGGACCCCGTCTTCTGTGACAAGTGCCACATCTGATGCAGATGGATAAGTCTGACAGACACGCCATGAAATGCCAGCTACCTGTCCCATGGCTGGATGGGGGCTGACAGGCAGGTGGTTCTTGGACACTTAAAACCTCCTTATGTAATACTGAGGAGGCAGCTTTATTTCCCCCCTCCCCCCTTTTCATGGCTATTTTAACCCATGGGCTGCTGCTTCCAGATGGTGGCAAAATGCAGCAGAATGCAAGCATGGATGTGATCATGGCATGGCACGGCACATGTAGAAGTGTTCCCCCCTACAGGTATGGGGGCACAGCAGCTGGCTCAGATATTTACGACTAAATTCCTAGATGTCATGTCCTGGATGTTTGGACGAGTGGTTAACTGGAAGGTAACTTCAAGCGCCAAGTGGCCCAAATGGGTTATTTGGTAAAGAGCCTGCCTATTGAACTTGGAACTCATGAAAGCGTTGAAATTAGTGAGATGTCACGTTGCATTGAAGTTAGTGAGATGTCACATTGCTGCTGCTGTTGCCTGGGAGGTGTCTGAGCCCTGTGATCCTGTTTCCATGTCACTGGGGATGCTGTGGGCAGCTCAGCCCCGGCTCAGGGGTGCAGTGTGGGCTGGAATGAGAGGAGGAGGCTTCCCAGGCTGCAGCTACCAAGTTTCTGTCTCCCTGTGAAAGCAAAGCCAGAGGTGAAGGTTAATGGTCAGGGTTGTGATTGCCATCTAAGATGAGCTGGGGAAACTCTGAGCTGGCCTTTCCTCCCCATCACAAACCCCTGAACCTCAGCAGAGCTCGCCTGGTGACTCATTTCCTCTGCCACAGAAACGATGGCTGCTGCTGCTTCGTGTGTCTAATGACTTCTGCAGGAAAGCTGCTTCTGGATCAGCTGCCAGGGAGTGCCTCGAGCTTTTGGAGCAGGGCAGTCGTTATTTTAATGGATGGCAGGGCTTGGTTTTTACAGTCTGTGTGTATTTAATTGAAAGCTGTGGTTGCTGCAGTGAGTGTGGATGTGGAGCTGGCTGTATCTTATTGTGTGGTGGCTGCGTGTAGCTCTTTGGTGTCAGTATAGTTGGATCCAATTTCTGTTTCATTTTTGTAGGGGGAGAACGACTTCATTTATTTGCATGTGGGGTTTGGTCTGTTGCCCACAAACCATAAAGCTGAAATCCCTCATTCTTTCTTCTCTATACACCTGCAGCTGGCTTCATGTAAAATATTTATACAGCCAGTACTTGTAAAGATTTTTCCAAAATTGCAGTGAGGAGGGGAAATGAGAAAGTGAGATTTTTAAATAGTTGTATACAGAGCTCATACAAAGCAGTAGTGTTAAATTTTGTCGATGACTTTCCATATCAATAAAAAAGTCAACATCACAACTGCTGAACAGCAAAATTAGTTGTACATGGTGCCTTGCACTGAAAACCATTTCTCCTCCTTGTTTTCTTCCCAAATTTAAATAAGAAAGCCATTCCAGTTTGCCAAGAGACATGTCACTTACTTGTAATGGGTCTAACTGATCTACAGTTCCCCTAAAAGCTGAGATAAACACAAGTAGGAGACCCTGAAACTTTACCCTGCTGTTTTCTGACAGTTAAAATTAGAAAAATGGGGGTATTGAGTTGCTGGCTGTAACTGTATAGTGAAGTGCTTGATCTGCAGTGAAGACAGGAGCTGGAAAAAATGTCAGTCTGTCCTGGGACCAACTTTGAAGCGTGGTAGATAGGAATGAGCCAGCATAATGTACAAACCCAGTATTTATTCTTTTTCCTATGGACGTGACTGCTGTGCTCTGTGCTGTGCAAATGTTTCCTTTGGAAAGGCAGTCCTTACACATGGAGCAGGTTGTGCACGATAGCAGGGCTGAAGGAATTTCACTTATGGTGTTACCAGACAGGGCTTTCCTGTGTCTGGAACTGTTCAGCTTATCTGCGGGGCTGGTGAGAACTTGTGCTCTTTGCAGGTCTTTGTTTGCAATGTGAAGAGCCCCTTCTTAGCTAGGGCTGAGTGAGTTTCCCCCTCATGGGATGGGGACTAGTTTTTTATTGAAGCAGTCTCACATTTTTAGGATTATCTGTGTCTGTAGAGGAGGCCAGTGTGTGCTGTGCCTTGCTGGCTACTCCTCCCTGCACAGAGCTGGGAGCTCTGTGTCACTGTGGGCTCGTTTTCTCTTGGTCCCTCAGCTTACAAGGTCCCTCTGAGATACTTGGTTGTTGCTTTGAGGACACTTTGAAAGTAGCCCCTGTCTCTGAAGCCAGTTTTACTGCTGGCTTTGCACTTGCAGACAGGTGCTGCATTTTTGTATCTAAATGTTGGTTATCAGACCTTGCTGTCTGCACACCTTCCTCCCTGCATTCCCAAAAGCTGTTTTCCAGTCTCTTCACAATACTTGGTTTAACCATCCATCATCTCTGTATCCTCTGTCTTTGGCTGCTTCTCTCACTTCTGGGGAAGGATCATTTTGTGGGTGAGATTAGCAGTTACTGATAGGTGAAACTGCTGTCAGACACAGAGTGTCTGACCTGGCCTGGTGGCATTTGTCACAGGCTGTCTTGGCTGCCAACCTGAGCTTACAATGTCCCCCCTTTAACTCCTCTGATTCCCTAGAGCATCTTGCCCTTTTTCCAAGAGAAACAGGTTCCTGGTGGGTCCCTGAAGGGTGCTTTAACAGCAGAGCTCTCAGGCTGTGTTTTCAGGAGGGCACATTCTTTTGTGCTGTTGCTCCCTATTCATCTCTCTCTGAATCATGGAGATGCCTTCTGGCTGTGTTTTTTTTTTGTGGGTGACAAGACCTGACAGTGCAGTTCTGCACCTGGATGTAACCACAGGCTGTTGTGGCAGCTGCCTGCGAGCTCATCCTGTTTTGAAGTGACTTTTTTTGCCAGAAATGAGCTTTCAGGTTGATCAGTTCCCTGACACAGCTTGCCCTGTAGCAGCCCAGGTACTGATGCTGATGTGAAGGGGCAGCTAGGAATATTTGGCTGGGGAAGGGGTAGTGGAACTGCATTTTGAGCTAAAGGAATGTGCAGTGGGAATAGTCAGAGTAGATTTATGAGTTGTGCTCAGATGCAAGCCTGATGTGCATGTGTGTATTTATTTGATACCAGCAGACTCTGATTTGGATGTCACTGGAAAGAACAGGGTTTGCCTGGAAGAGGTATTTGTTCAAGGGTCAGTAGGAAAAAGGGTTGTTTGAGGAGGATGTGGGTATGTAGCACAAAAACAGACTGACCTGATTTTCAGGGAAGCACTGATGTTGGGTTGGTCCGTGGCCCCACCACCCCTCCATGATGTCAAGCGCTGCTGAAAAGTGGAGACTGCCTTGGATGCTAAATTATTTTTCTTTCATAAAAGCAAAAGGAATGGCATGCAAAGAATAAGCTTGGCTTAGGGCCACAGTTTTGCTGGCAAATATGTTGCCCTTTCACCTCTCTGAAGTGAGTAATAGGCAGTAGAGAAGACAGGTGAAAAATTAAAATGGTGGGGTTTAACAAGGCATAGCTGAGGTGCACATTCAGTCTGAGATGCTGAGCTTTTCAGAGCAGGGACTTTCTCCTCATTCTCTGTCTGTGAGCGGTCAGACACAGATCACAACTGCAGGAAAGAAAGTCACTGGATTGAGTGGAGTGCTAAATGTGTGCAAGAAGGATACACATATTCTACCAAATAATGAGCATTCCCTCTCCTGAGGGTGAGTAGGGAAGCAGAGAAGGCAATGTGGGAAAATAAAGTGTGGTTAAATGGGATAGACCTTAATTGCTAGAACTGTCCCCATTGGTGCCATCCATCCAAATGTGGAGCTGAATATTGCCAGTGACCTCTCTGTATCTTGGAAACTACTACCTTCTATTTTTTTGCCATCTGCTGCTAACTGGCTTTCAATCTTCTGTATGTGATCTGGCTCTGCTGTGGCGACAGGCAAAAATTTAATGGAAAAACGTGACACGCACTTCATCTCTCTCCTCTGTGCCAAAGTAAAACATTCCTCTGCAGCTGTGCTGGGGCTGGCTTTGTCCTTTCATGCAATCTGTCAGTCATATGGGGTGAGAAATAGAGCCCAGGCTGCTCTAATAACCCCTTAGGGAGCTTTGGGTGTCTTGGGGAGCTCCAGGCCTCCTTCCTTGACAGATTGGATGTGTCATGAGCAGCAATGCAGGACACAAATTGGTGGAAGCTCCTCTCTCTGTAGTGTAGGGGCAAGGAACAATATTCCTGATGGCTTTAGTGGCTCACATGGGGCTGGGCTCACTGCACTCCTGCAGCTCTGCTGGGGTGAGCCCAGGCTGTTTGGTGACTTGCAGCACTTGCTGTAGCTGAAGTTGCCTGCAGAGGTAAGGAGTGTGCATTTGTGGGTGAGATGGGCTGATCTCCAGGAGACAGGAGGAAAGCCATTTGCTCTTTTTTCTGCACTAAGGATGTTGAGTGCTGCCCCTGGTTTTATATGTGAGCAGAGTCCTCAGCTGTGTCAAAATTCTTTGAAGCTCCTGGTGACTTGTGAAGCAAGAGAAGCATCTTTCAGTTGCTGTGCTTAGGAGTACCCGGTTTAATTTCCCTTCTCCAGAGTTTGGATGCTGTGATGTGAATGTCTGTAGAAAAGTGTGGAAAAAGAGTCAGGCTCTATACCACAGCGTGGCAGGAGGGTGAGAGGAAATGGACACCAGCAGAAATGAGAGAGGTTCAGACTGGAAAGGAAAAAGGGCTTCACAGTGACAATTATTGAGCACTGGAGAGAGAGCTGCCCAGGGAGCCTGCACCACCTCCTTCCTTGGAAGTTTTTAGGACTTGACTGGCTAAAGCCCTGAGTAAGCTGGTCTTAGCTTAGTGCTGTCCCTGTTTGGGCAGAAGGCTGGGCTGGAGATGACCTGAGCCCCATTCCAGCTGGACCTGTGCTGTGGTTCCTTTTACAGCATCTGCTCTCAAGGCACTGACCTGACACAGGGCACTGCTGGGCAGCACACTGGTTTGTTTCAAGGCTCCTTGTCTATGCTACCTCATACCTGTGTTATTTCCTTTCTGTGGATAACCCTGAAACTGAGCGTGTGGGAAGAGACCACGTCATGGATTAGCTCATGTGAGTAGCATGGAGGAGGTTTTGTAGACCTAAAACCTGAAAAATACCCAACCAATAAAAACCCCACACTCCAGTCCTTGAATGGCAAGCAGATCTCTGTTCCTTCATCCGTGCAGCAAATTCTGTGCACAAGAGAATGCTTATTCCAAGGCTGCTTTGCTCTCCAGTCTTAGGAAAAAAATAGGTTCTTTTGTTGGTTTCTGTAATCCACCTGCAATGTTTTGGTTTTGTGGGGGTTATCTGAAGACACGTGTGTTCTCATTTATGGAGCCTCTGGTACCCACAGTAGAGATTTGTGTATGTGTAGAACCAAAACTCAGGAGCAGCAGAGAACTGATCCTGTCCTGGATTTTCTCACCACTGCTGGAGCAGTGATGGCAGGGTTCCTTAGAAAGCCTGGGGTGTTACAGACACAGTGATGCCTTCAGGAGGGGCCAAGACTGAGAGCTTAGAACTAAGGCTGCAGTATTTCCTGCAGCCAGACACCTGGCTTTCTGGGATCTGTCCTGGCTAGCAGAGGATGAAGACTGAAGGAAAATATGATGTCTGAACTCTCCACTTTCATAACTGCTAATATGAGGCAGCAGCTGACTTTGTGCAAAACATCTGTCTTTCTCATCATGGGTGGGACTGGCCTCGTCACCAGCACGGATGGTGTGTCTTGTTGGAGCTCCTTGGTGCTGCAGCTCCCTCCCCTCCTCCTCTGTGCCTCCCCCTGCCCTGCTGGCTGTGTGACTCAGGCCTGGCAGTGCTGTGGCTTTCAGACAGGCTGGGAAGATGTATTTTTTAGAAAAAGGGCATAAAACAGAAGGGTTCTTTTTAGAAAAAGCAAAGCAAAGCAAACTGGCCCTGCCTACATAAGGCTCTAATGCCTTGTGTGCTCCCTGGTGGAATGCCACAGGGACTGAGGGCTCTCTGGGGATGCCCATTATGGCTGGCTGAGAGCCATCTGCCCTTCCTCTCACTGGGAAGCATCTCCCCCTTGCCTCTCCACATGGAGAGAGTGCCATCCACACCATCCAGTGCCTGCTTGCCGGGCTGACCCCTTCCCTCATGGCACTCCTGCAGGGAGGGCTCACTGGGAGAGGGCAGGGGCTGGCAGCTGCAGGGGGCTCCAGATGTGTGGGTGCTGCTGCAGGAGGCTCCAGATGTGGATGGGTGCTGCTCCCTTGGGATCTGCAGCTCTCTCTGCTGGAAGGCACCGCTCAGGCACAACTGCCTGCAGTAACAGGCATGGCAGGAATGAGCTTTGGCACTCACTGCTTTTAAGGCATGAGCTTTCTGGATGCAGAATTTGTCTCCTCCTCGAGCCTTAGTGCTTTTGCAGCTCTTTTTCAATTCAGCTCGTTTGCTTCTCATGGCTTTCAGTGGATGGTGTTGCTTGCCAGCAGGATTAAAAGGGAAGAAGTAGTATTTCTTAAAAGAGAAGAAGTAGTATTTTTTAAAAGAGAAGTAGTATTTTGTACTTGCCCAGGGTGACTTGTGACTTCTCACTTGGCTGGACTAATTGAGAGCAAAATTTCAGCTAAATGTCCATCAGAAAAGTGCTCTGGGGAGTCTGCTCTGTGACTTGGGAATGTTTCCCTATTGCCATTGCTTGTTTGTTGGGTTGTTAGAAATATGTTAGAAAAACCACAGGGAGAAGATGAACTGAATTTATGTTGCTGTTTTTTTCTCAACTACAAACACTGCCAGATCAAAATGAACACAAAAAGTGTCACTGGCTTTCAGAAATGTGCAGTTAAAATCTTGATTACTTTTCTAAAAAGTTTAAAGCCATTTTGTGTCCAGAACAAGCTTCTTAGCTTTAATTTAGCTTTGTTTTTTAGCTTTAATGAAAAAGAACCTTGCTTGGGAGAGCTTGCTGGCAAGATTAGTTGGGGATGGGAAAAAACCCTACTGGGTTTTAAGATGTGGCTTCAGTGCTCAAGGGGGACATGGTGTGGTGGCTGGGATGGAGCCGCTGGAGCTATGAGGAAATTGTTTCAAATTCTCAGGCATTTGAGGGGGAAAAGGGAGCTTGGAATTGTAAGCAAGAAACAAGAGTCTGCAGAACCTTGCATTGCTGAAGAGGCTTCTGAAGCAGTTATTGAGGGCAGGAAGCTGTGAAGTCTGGGTGTAAAGGAGACTGGGCTGTGGCTGGGGATGGCAAATTAACAGTGCTGCTGCTATTGTGGTGACAAAAGTGTTGAAAAGTATGGTTTGGGGAGATTGTTAAAAACCTGGCTCTTGCAGGTGTCAGTATGTTACAGTTTGGCTGAGGAGTTTTCAGTTCTTGACACCTGGATGTCTGAAAGAGGCTAATTTGGGAGAATTCCAAGAACAGCTGCAAAAGTAAGTGGTTGAAGTAGCAGGTTTGTGAGAAATTATTGCAAACATTAAATATGTATTGCTTTAAAGGTGGACAGGTGTTTGGAGGAGTTTGAGGAAATGATGTGATCAGAACAGTTTATATTAAGCTAACATTACTATTCTTGAGGCATCTTTTTCAGTTTCATGTGATGTATGTAATGTCATTTTCAGTAATTGTACCAGAATAGAGTGTCTGAAAACTTTGATTTCAGCTGTGGTTCTCATAACACACAGATAATGAATATTTCTGTACTTGCAGCGGGATCCTTTCAGAGCTTTGTGCTTAGATTAAAATTCTCATAAAGGGGATTATGAATCTTAAGCTATATTATGCTGTTCCTTTTTTAAACTGCTAATGTCCTCTGGTAGTACCTTTTCTCTTTTTGTCTAATCTAATGCTTATAGGCTGGAGAAGGGTAAAAATGAATTGTTGTGAAGTAAAGAGAAACTGATGATGATCAACAAAGAATATCCAAGGGAAAACACAATGTTGGCAAGTGTAAGGGTAGAAAGGTGTCTACCTTTCTAAATGGTGTCATGTGAAAATTAGCCACTGTCAGTAATCAGGTTACAAAATGCCTTGGAACCAATAAATGTAGATAACTGGAAATCCAGATAGGCTGGAAGGTCCCAGAGGGAAAGTTTGGCTTGTTGACATTGATTTTTGTTGGGTCATGACATTATGAGGAAATACTTGAAAATATTCAATTAATAGAGTAAAGGGGAGGGAATTAAAACTATGCACTGGAGATCCTGGTACCAAAGATATGTAAAAATACTTGGAGTCTTTTATTATTCCACTGTTACAGAGTGCAATAATACAGATAGGATTTAGCCCTAGTAGGCAGAATTTAATGGAAAGCAGATATTGTCAGACAAACCTGGTTACATTCTTTGAGATAAAAAAAACATGATAGTAAATGGAGAAATTTTGCAAGCAATTGGCTATTTATTTCATTGTATTGGCTCAAAGATTGTACCACAAATTGTGTGGAATTAAAGGACTGACTCAAAGTATTGCTAATGAAGAATTGGTGTCAGAGGTTAGATTTATTGGGTTCTGCAAAAAGGTACCAGACAGGAGGCTTCTCAAGGTTTTCATCCATGGTCTGGAAGCAAAGTTATGTGAGTAGGAACAAAAAGATGTGTGTGCCTATGGGACAGGTGAATACATATTGGAAATCAAGACTTGGAATGCATAACAAAAGAAGTGCTAAAATATGCTTGAGTTAAGGAAAATGCTCATTCCTCAATCTTTGAGGCACACCCATGTTCTCTTCTGGCAGTTATATTTCAACAAATTATCAGATCCTATATAAGGATACCTCATGGAAACAGTGGATTAAGGAGGGAAGATTAGGAAGGTTTCATAGTCCTTTCTAGCTTGGAATGCTGTAAAACTTTATTGCTGGGTCTGTTGATGCTGGATACTTCAAGGCAGAGCATACATCACATGCATCACAGCATTTGGTCATTTTCCTGAACTGTTGATTTTGAAGTTTAAATAAGTGCTTTAATTGCTTCAAGCTGGTTTTGAACTGCTTGTGTTTATCACGACACCTCTTGGCACATATAAAGGAGGAAAATATGCAAGACAGATGGAGAAGGATAAGATTTCTGCTAGAAAAAAGATGTTAGTCCCAAAATACAGGGCCACCTTTATGTATGTTCCCTCTTGAAGCTGAGTACCAAAGGTGGCCTTGTATAGAGTGGGTAAAACAGACATGATTGGTGTCAGTGTGCCAAGGGGCTTCAACCCTGGCAAGGCAAGGGCAGAGGAGAAGCAGAAAGCAAGGCAGTTAGGGTGAGCTATGAGGGAGAAGGGAATGTCTGAGAAGATGGGATAAATATACAGATAAAAAAAGCAAAGTTTCTAGCTTTCATTTTAAAGGTATAAGTAATGGAAAGGGGTGGTTGATATGGTACCAAGGTTTACCCCAGTGTTTAGCAGTGGAAGATTGTTCTTGTCTCTCTGTCTCTGTGCGTCACTCTACGTGCCTGTACTTCTCTACACCATTGTGGGGGGGATAGAATGTAAGAAAATAAAGATAGTGCAGAAAGCAATCTCACCCCTGAGGAGTTACAGCTGTACTAATTACCAAAGATTAGGGACAGACCTGCCCTTAACAGGCCACAGCTGTGTCCAATAAGAAGAGTGCTACAAAAGATTGGGTTAGCTGGTTGAGAAGGGAGCTGCAGTTTGTTGGTTGGTGCTGTGAAGAGAGTTGAAATTTGTTGGTTGTGCTGTGAGATGAGATGGAGTTTGTTGGCTGGGCTGTGAAGAAGAAAGAGTCAATGCTGTGAGGAGCTGCATATGAGAAATCACTAAGAAGGCATGGAACTTTTACAATAAGATCACAACACACCATCAGCTGGAACAAGCTTAAAGTCCTTTGCCCTTGGCTGTGGCAGCCTTACCTCATTAGTGCCTGTCCAGAACCTCTGCAGCATTTTAACCAGCCTGGAGGTCTCTGTGTGATCCAGGGTCAGTCTCCTCATAGTTTATAGGGAAATAGTCTTTAATTTTGAAATGAAAATTGAAACAGGAGGAGAAGGGGGCCTGGGACATGTGGGAAGGGTGAGTAATTTTTCTCTTTTGGCATCTGTATTTAGGCAGCTGGCAGACAGAAGATACTGCCTTAAACTGCTTCCATGGCATGGCATAACCTTTTGTAGTGGTAATGCTGTTTTGGTTTTTCTCTGGAATATCCTAGAAGCAAAAATATTTTGTTCTAGTATAGTGTGGACAACAGATGTGGTTTGAAAGTGTCCAGAAGCTGTATTGGAAACACAACAATGACCAGGAGAGTGCCCATCTTCTCTAAAGCAGTGTTGCTTTTCCTTGTGGCATGAAGTCCAGTGTGCCTGTGGTGGTGGTGTGTGGGGGAATGCTGCTGCACTCGTGGAGTGGCCCCTTCCTGACCTGCTCAGCGTGGAGTGCCTGCTGGAGAATGTCTGGCAAGGAATGAAGCTCCTCAGCCTGATGATCCTGTCAGGCTGGTCAGGCTCCAGCAGGAGAGGCTGAAGCTACGTGCCTGCTGGGAGTCACCTCCAGAGCCTGTCTGGGGATGGAATAAATGAGCAGTGCTGATTGTTCAGCAACACTTAATTTGTGGGGCAAGTTCTCCTCCTGTGACGACCTTCATCATTCTGCTGTGCAAAGGTGACCCGTGGCAGTGGAGCCACAGGACCGGACATGCCTGGCTTTTCAGAGTACTGCCAGAAGGCCTTGCAGGGCTCTCTCTTGGCTTACACATCCTCTCTTGATCGAGCCCTCCTAAGGCACTTTCCAGCAGGTGTCCCAAAAATCCTGTTCTGCTGAGATCTCCAACAAGAGGTGTGGTGTTTGAGGCAGGCAGGCTGCATTCCATCAGTTCAGTCAAGCAACAGGGAGAAAGGGGAGTCAGAACTCTGTGGAGATGGTAGGAAGTGAGTGAGCAAATGCCTGAGAACCTGGGCCAAGCAGGCGTGTGAAGAAGTGTGGAGGCAGACGGGGTGAGGAAATGTGATGAGCTGTGTACAGCCCAGGCTGTGACATCAGAGGTCTGCACTGCGTGCCAAGGAGAGGTGGCTGTGCTGGCGCTGGGAAGCAGCTCTTTGACCAGCTCAATCACTGGCAGATGCTGCACTGTGTGTGAGCTTTGAGGCAGCACTGTGACAACCTGAAATGTGTCTGGGTGAGGCTTTGCTTCAGAGCTCTTGCATTAAGCAGAGATATTTGACACATCTTGGTCTGGAACTGTACTCACACAGGAGCTGATCTTCCCTCTGGAACTTTGGAGGGGAGGGGGTAGAAGCAGCCCTGAGGTTACACATGACCTGATGATGTCTCATAGCAGCAGGGAGGAGGTTGGGGTTTTTTGTTTTTAAACAGATTATCAAGAATTTCTCTGAAGTACAAGGGCACAATCAATATAACCAGCACTTTCAGGTTCCTCACTGTGCTTATTTGCAACACAGAAACACTTAAACACTCTTTTGTTAGCTTAGCCAGGGACCAAGCAAAGACCAGGTTCCTTCAGCCTCCTGTATTTTCCCCTGATTTGGTGTGAGGAGTGGTGCCTGTGGTTGCATTGCTCCTTTGGGCTTGTTCTTGGAATCTCCCTGCCAGCCCGGCTGTTTCCAGTTAGTGACGCAGCGCTTCAGGGAGCGGAGCCAAGGCAAACAGGGATGTTCAGGGATGTTCCCACTCAGGGAGGGAGCAGGGAGCCTTAGGACCTTATGGGCACTGTAACTGCAGACAGTGCATTCAAATGCTTCAGGTCACTGGTAACTTCTCAGAGTCTCCTTTTTAACAAATTGTCTTTGTGACCTGGTTCCCTTATATCCTTGTGTTCCTTTGAAAACCAAACAGGAAAATAAGGTTGGGAAGGAGAGGGTTTTTCCATCTCTCTCTGGCAGGAAGGAAAAAAAAAGGTTATAAAATGTCAATATTTAAAATAGTTTTATGTGAGGAACATCGCTGCCTCATTTAGGTCTTTTCACTATAGCCCAGTGCACAGTTTCTCACACCTCCCTGAGGTGGGCAGGCTCACATGAAAGGGCACAAGTGTAACCACAACAGGGAGTAAAAAGGATTTCCATTATCTCACTGGAAAAGGGTATGGCCAGAGGATCTGTTGAGGGGATCCAGGGAAGGGGCAGAGAGATGTGGAAGAGCTGAGAAATGTGTGCTTTTTCAGCCAACTCCTGCCCTAGAAACCATACAGTGTAGGAAGGTGTCACTTCTGCTCCTTGCCTTGCTGGTAGGTGCTGGTGGTCTTGTGGAGCTCTTATTGTAAGTTTTTGTGTATCTAACTCAGACCTGTCAGCTCCTGCTGAGTATGTTCAAGAGAAGAACCTCTTCCCTTTCCAGATTAAGCTTTGGAGAGCTCTTCAGGGGGTTCAGACTAAGGGACAGGGCACAGACTGAACAAAAGTCAGTTTGACAGAATTTGGGAGGAAAAATTAGCAAGAAGCTCTCTAGCTTAAATCTTTAATAAAGACTAGGTGGACCAGGAAGAGATTTAAGAAAGCAGAAACTGTCTGTAATTTCACTTAAAACAAGAGTTATCACTAGAGGAGACAGGTTCCTCTTATTCCATATTTCTAGTATATGCATGATGAACCTGTGACTTAGCAGCAGAATGTTTATCTGCAGGCTGTGCTTTGTTATCTTTGCCTGGCAGACATGATGCAGTTGTGGGTATTGATGCCTCTGTGAGGAGCTGGGCCTGCTGGTCAGGGGCACCTCTGGGAAGTCTGGGGTGCTTGCTTTGGTCAAAGGCTGACTGATAAAGTGAAGTACAAGGTAGCTCAGCCACTTTGGTTTGAATTCTGGCTGGGCTTGGAGGGGTTTAAAGGAGGTTTAAAGACAGTGAAAGAAAAAGAAGACAAAATGTGCCCTTACCAGGAAGTGATGCAAACCTCAGAAGATCCAAATTTGATTCCCTCTTCAGCAGGGGGAGGCGTGTACCCAGCCTTAGCAAGAAACTGTCATCTGTCCACTGGTGTGTTGTTTTTCTTGGAGGTGTGCAGTATTTTGGAGACAGTTCCTGTATTTTGGGAAAAGAGTGGGAGTGCACCATCCAAAGCAAATATATCAGAATGTGGCACTGGCACATTAGCGAAATAATGTTTAGCTAATGTAGCTTAAGTAACTTAAAGAAATTTAAGTGTGGATGTTTTGCTTGGTTAGGATTATGCATGACCACAAGGAAGGTAAAGATCTTGCTCGTTAATGCAGTGGGAATTTGCTAGATGGAAGCATATGTGAAGGAGAAAACATGAAAGTGTGAAACATTTTGAAATATATTCTTGTATGTGTAGTGCTTAAAATGTGACTTGATAACTCTGTAAGAATGAAATAATTCCTGTTACGAGTTTCTGATAGTTTTTGGTCCCACAGTGGTCTTGGGCAGCAGGAGAAGTGCTCTCCTCTGGAATCTGGGATGTGCAGGGCTCCTCCTGCTCCTTCCACTTGGCACGGGTGCTGCTTTGCACCCCAGACACAAATTTGGGATCTTGTGGGAGGGCTGGAGCACCAAGAGCACCGCAGCAAGTGGCACTCCAGGCTTGTCAGGCTGTGTAAATAGGGAGGGAGGGGTTTGTACCTCTGAGTACATCTGTGCTGTGGGTGGGTACAGACTCAGTTGCAGGAGGGCGGCTCAGAGAATGTTTTACTGCTGCTGTCACAACTATATATGGAAAACCAGAAAAAAACCAAAACCAAACCCACTGTAGTGGTCAGGCCAAAAGAACTTCAGCTGAATTTTATTTTCCAATTGCTAAAGCATGGTTGGATTGTTTCTGTAGTAAGAAACAAAGTCAGGTACTTTGTGTCTGGTGAATGGCAGATGGCCCAGAGATGAGTGGATTGCTCAGTTTGAGGCTGATCTGTTGCCATCACGAAGTACGCGGCTACCTAGAGCAATCTTTTTTGGTGGGATTTGGGAACGTTACCTGCCAGAAGGAGATGTTCCCTTCAGTAGGAAGGGTTGAATAGTCCTGTGTGTGTGTGCTGTGACAAAACTCTGCACAGGTTTTGGAGGAAGCAGCATTGCTAGTGCCCTCCCAGAGCTTGCAGTGGCAGTCCTGTCAGTACAGCCTGCAGGATTTTGTGATTTATGGGAACTCTGACACCTCCAGCCGTTTGGTGACTCAGGCTTGGGGAGAGTCGCCTGTGAAATCTACTCGGCACTTAAATTGTGTTGTTGCAACATTATAAGAGACAGCGTGTCCTGGTCAGGATGCACTGTAGCCCCAGGCGTTTCAAGCTAATCCATGAGATCATAAAGATAGAGAACCACACAAACCACACATTCTTGTCTAGGAAAGAGCTGTTCACCCTGGAGATAGTACAGCTACTCAGTGTAAATTTGGACAAGATGTCCAGATCAATCTGCTTTTTTTTCCTGTCCTATGACCATGGCATAACAATTTAGTGAAATTGGACTTCAAAGTGCATCTTCACACAAAGAAATTTTGTGAAGCCTTTGATAGAGCTCAAATTGCTCATTCCATGAATTTAAGAAGAATTATCAAAGATGTCTATTGTCTCTACCAGTTTTGGTTCTTCTTGAGGCTGAAGACAGAGAATCTCTTTTCCAGATTTATACATATGGGGATAGGTAGATTTGCAGATCCCTTACAGGAATACTCAAGTTTTTGTTGCATTTTCAATGCCAACTGCTGCTCTAGTTTGAGGAGATTACCTCTTGCACTACTTTGTCTGGAAAGTAGATGCTAACATACCTCACTCTGTTTTATGGGATAATTACAGAAAATGAAGACTTGCCCATATTGTTGGCAAAGATCTGCTGCAAGAATATGTTTTTCTTTTTTTTAATGGAAGTGCACTTCTCACTTCAGTGAAGTTCTGTGCACCTGACCTCAGCCAGAATGGTCTAATTGTTGCAATTAAATCACCAAATTCTGTTATTTGTAATACCTGTAAAGGGAGCAGTGCTCTGTGCAAGGCAGTGTGAATTAGATGAAGCAGCCTAAACAACCTACATCGTAATATCTCATTTTATAAAGAATTACACACACCAGATGATGCAGGAAGAATGTATGATTTTTTTATCATGTCACTGTAAGATTCTGCATGAGAACACTGAATTTCTTACATACTTCTACATTTTCTTATGTTTCCAAGAAGAAATAGGCTGTGAAGTGAGCTGCTGCTATAAACAATGCAGTTCTGAGAGGTGGAGAGAAAAAAGAAATCCAAATTTTGCTTGAGTTGTACAGGGCTGAGTGCTTGGGCTGCTGCTGCTCCAAAGTTGTGGAATCTTGCTGATCTCTTACATGAGGTCAATCCTGATTGACCAAACAGATAGAAATAAAGCAGAAATCACCCATGGGAGGGAGAGCAAGAAATGAACCACTGGTTAGGTGTTCTGGCTGTCCACTTCAAAGCTGCTGGCATAACTAAACCTGGAGTAGCTCCCTCGTACTGCTGTGCCAAGGTGGTCTCTGTTAGTTTGAATAACCCACGATTCCATCCTGGTGTAACTGGGTTGGAGCAGCAGGTGTGGAGTGAAGCTGAGAGAACAGTGGCCTCTGGGAAAGATGGTGCCTTCTGTTGAATATGAGGAATAAACCAAAAAGTTTCTGGCAGAAGGGCACTATCTCTGCATGTTATGGCTGTTAAACATTTTTATCTCAGAATTTCAGTGACACAGCAGTACCAGGATTTTCTTGGTGTTGGCCTTTTGCATGGTCTGCTGATGCTGTGGGATGCTGACAAGAGGCTGAACCCCACACCTTTTGGTGAAACAGATAGGATGGAAAGTCAGGCTATAAGAAATTGCATATTTATGAAACTCCTTCTGCATTTGCAGTCTGGTGTAATGGCCTCAGATTGAGTCTTGCAGTTGAAATGTGCCTCTTTGTTGTGCTCAGCCTGAGTTTTAATGACAGAGCTGGCGTAGCAGAGTAGTTTGCATGTGACTTTGCCAGGACTTGCTCAGTTTTCAAGATGTGCTCTCATCCATTGGATATGAGCAGCATTTAGACTCTTGAGCTGTTAAAGATAGGTTGCCAAAGTATGTTTCATAGCTTGATATTGTTATAACACTCCTTCCTGTATGTGGGTTTTCAGGCATGTCGAAGTTTTCTGAAATGTGTTCTTTCAGCTTTGTTCACACTGGTTTGTGTCGTCTGAGATCCCTGCTTTCTCCACCGGTATCAACAGAGCAAAATGGTTTCTCAGAGTTTGGAAAAACCCAAGTGTTATCCAAAAATGAGGATAAGATAAAGTTGTGGTCATTTATGCTGAAGACCATCCCTTCAAAGTCTAGGAACAGTCAGAGGAGCATTCCATCACAATAGACTGCCTTATAATTGCTCCCCTTCCCCATCCACTTAAAAGCAGAACTTGGGAAAGAAATAAGAAAGACAAAAAAGAAGCCGACCCCAAAACGCACCCAGCTTGGGCAGTCTGAGACGGTGGAAGCAGAGGCATGCAATTAAAAAAAGCTGCGTGCGCCGGCCCCAGACATTCCTGCAGCTGCAGGCTCCTGGCGCGGTGTCCGGGTGGGCTGGATCGCTGCCAGCCTTGCCTCGGCAGGGACTCAGCATGGGGGACAGGCGGGGTTACTGCTTTCTACACAGGGCCATGGGCTGCTCCTGCCTCTGCTCAGAAATGTCTCACTGGCCGTGTTTATGCGCCTTGCGCTGGAGGAAGAAAGAGCCTCAGAAATGTGTGTGGAAGGCAGATGGAGCACAGCTCCCCTCCAGCGCAGCCCACCTCTGCTCTGTGGGGCCGGGTTCCCAACAAATGGCTCTGTGTTCCCTTGGAGCAGGAGGGACAGGGAAGGCCTTTGAGACCCTGCGACCACTGAGCCCTGTGTGTGCATAACTTTTAACCAAACCCTGCTGGATCCATGTGGTTTCACTCTGCCAGAGGGATGATGTAAATCAGGGAGGGGTTAGCACATCGGTTACTGGTAGAGTTAAATATAAAGGGTGAGAGCATGGCTGGGATGCTGGTGGGGTGAATTGCGGGGATGCTCGCGCCTCTTTCCAAGGACAACAGCTCTGTGTTTGTGCTTTGGGCTGAGGCAGGCCTGGAGCTGCTCTGGGCACACACTTGGCCTGTCTTTGCACAGGGCTGCTTTTCCATGCTGCTGCCAAAGTTGTCCCTTTGGTGTCTCTGCTGGGGACTGTCATGGGATGAGGTGCCTGTGCCTTGTGCACCAGTGTTTCAGCTTAACCCTACCCAGGAATGTGAGATAGGCTCCTTGTCCCTTCCTGAGAACAGGAGTGACAGGGGTGAAGGCCTGTTCCTGCCATCAGGAGAGTGATAGTCCTGCAGGTGTGTGGCACGATGTTATCTTAAACCAGGGCTGTTCTTCTGGACATTTTTCTTGAACTTGTTTATCTGAGTTTTTGGGCAGTGACTACAGGGTTCAGGTATCCTGGGGCTAGATAGGTATCTGATACAAAAAACACCTGGAGTGTTCTGGGTGGCTGTTGGTGAAATATTGTCCCTTTCCCCACCATCCCCAGGACTCTTCCCCATCACAGGCTCACAAATGTGCTCTTGTGCCACCACTGGCAGAGGCTGAATGACCACAGGACCTTTTTGCTGCTAGAGGTTATCTTGCCAAGGATGAAGCTTGTGTGTGTCCATAGAGGTGGCTTGCTTCTATTCCTGCACCAGTTTCACAAGTGTGCTCTTGTTTATGGAAAGAAAAGACTCATTGCCATGGGACTTTGAGTGTTGAAGGACAAGATGGGGAGCTGTGCACATTCCTCTTCTCCTCTCCAGTTGTGTCTTTGGGTCTTGTGTACTCTTGTCTCATCACTGAAGGCTTCAGAAGGTCTGTGTTGTGATTTTTCTAAGTTCTGGTAGGGACCCTCTGTCTAGTCCTCCTTGGGTGCTGGATTTTTTCGTTAAACAAAACACCAGCTTCAGAGGGTTCCAGAACACCTGAATATGTGCATGGACATCCCTTGACAGTGAGAGATTTCACAGCCCTTGGCTGGGTCTGTAGCTCATTTGCTTATTGGTCCAGTTGCCTCTCTTGGAGGTGCAGAGTTGTGGTGTTGTCTGATAATACAGTGCATTGCCTGACAACACTGATGTGGTGTGAAAAGTCCTGTCCAGCTTTTATTCCTGTAGGTACAGCACTGTGTGTAGATCCTCTATCTTATCAACAGAAAAGCCAGGAATACAAATTTCTGCACATCAAAAAAGGCTGATTCTCAGCCTGTATCCTTGTTTACTGCTTGAACTTTTAAGAATGGATTTACATCAGGATCAGACAAATCATCTGCTTGAATAAGAATGGCTAGAGCATTAAACCTTTAAAAGCATATCAGATTGTTGCTGCTTTTATTTAATATTTTCATTTTAGTTAGGGAATATGCAGTTTGATTTGCTATTAGCATGGGAATCTGGTTTAAATCTATGTCCATGTTCTGTCCTGACCTTTTCTGGCTGGTTTAACAAGTCCTGTGAATAGGGGTGTAGGTCTAACTGCAGCTACATGCACCAGAGATTGAAGCACTGTAGGCAGGATGGGGAAATTGATGATGTCTTCTATTCCTTCTCCCCATCCCACCCACCTGGTAGCTTGTAGAATTGCACATATGGGAATTATGCTAAAAGCTGGATGGTCCATTTAAATTTGTATTATCTCCATCTGTTTGCAGGCTTTTCTGGGTGTGCCTGGCTGTCCCCATAAACCTCAAACTGGTGGCTTGTGTAACAGAACCCTTTGATGGAACAAAACTATTAGGTCTTTCTGTAAAAGGGTCTACTGTGTTCCTTTTACAAAAATTATACCCTACTGGACCTTTTTAAATGTTACTAGATATTTTTATTGCATTACTGGAAAAATAAAGATAACTTAGTGGGAAAAAGAAAGGCAGCTGCTCTTTCCAAAAGAGTTATTTCTCTCTACTGTCCTGTGCTTGGGTTCCCAGCGTGTGCATGCTTGTTACAACACAGGAGCAATTCAGCTTCCAGGAACCCCAGAAATACTGAGTTCTTCTCCTTTGGCATTAGTGCCAGCCATGCTCATTTTGACTTGCCAAAGACCAGATCTTCCAAAGCCATCTGAAGCCACAACTTGTTGGTAGAACAGAGCAGTGCTTTTAATTCCCTTGCTGTTTTTGCACACCCAACGCTTTTCTGGGGAAATTTGTGGACTCTGCAAACTCAAACATATTTCACGTTCTTTAGTTTCCTTTGTTAGACTTTGCAGCTCTTGCAACTAGAAAAAAAATTAAAAATAGAGGTATAGAGAGGAGGATGCTCAGCAATTCTGAAAATCTGATAGTTTTAGTTTTGGCATGTTTGAGTCTTTGTATTGTTATTGCATAAGATGTTATTATTGTGAGCCTTGGTTTATAAAATCTTCTAGTTTGTAAAACTTTAGTCTCTGGAGAGCAGAAGCTGCTGAAGGGTCTGGAGTACAGATCTGAGGGGTGGCTGGGGTTGCTGGGTTGTTTAGCCTAGAGAAAAGGAGGGTTGGGGGAGACCTCAGTGATCTCTACAGCTACCTGAAAGGAGGTTGGGTCAGTCTGTTCTTCCAGGTAACAAGCAATAGGAAATGGCCGGAAGGTGTACCAGGGTAGGTTTAGGTTGGATAATATGATAAAAAATTTGTGGAAGGGGCTGTCAAGTATTGCAACAGCCTGTTCAGGGAAGTGGTTGAGATTCTATCTACACATAAACATTATGAATGTGAAGCTGTCTTAGTTAGAAGGATGTTGGAATGCTTTACACAGGAACCATTTGTTCTTGTATGTTAGTTTAATGAATTAAAACTTGTGTGGCTTTGATGTGCTTTTTTTTGAGAGAAGCAGAAGACACTCTGTGCTAGCCTGCTGAACGCCAGGTACCACTTTCAGTTCACTGGGGCAACATCAGTTCAGTGCTTGATCTCCTGGCACACTGATGCCTGTCCTGGCAACTTGGTTTGGTTTCATTTCGTGATGCTGAATAGAAGTGGTGTGAAGTCAGTCCTGTCATTGCAGCCAGCTCCAACCCCCACAGGAAGCAGCAGTTTTAGGATCACTTCTGTTTCTTCTTTTTTCCTTCTTTTAGTTAAAGAACCTTCCTGATACCACACATTTGTCAGTGTCCCTTATGCAACAGCTTTCTGTGTAAAATCCGCTGCAAGTTTCAAATTCCTCAAGAGTCCCATGGTGTTCTGGTCTCCCTCCCTCCCAGCCCAGATGGTCTGTGGCAGATGCTCATCTGAAATGTTAGAAAAATGATCTATATTTAATGCACACAGACACACAAGCCCACACACGCATACACATGTATATAAATCTATGTATATATAGTCCTAGCTGGCTCTGGAGTTACACATTGCTGATAAGCAGCACAAGGTTCCCCTGATTATTTTTCTGGCTCTGTACCTGTGTTTCCCTAGAGCCAAACAGACTCATTTAGCTCTGGGAGAGTTTTCCTCCCTCTGGGTCTCTCTGCTTGAGCTGTGTAATGCCAGGGGCTGTGCTGGGTTGGTTCCTGGCAGTGGGATTTTGTGGGCCATGTGCCACAGGTGCCTTACAGGGTGCATGGAAGAAATCACAACACCTGAAATTCCTGAAGGCACATTTTCATTTCTGAGCTCCTGAGCTTGCACTTTGCTTCTGGGTAGCCTCAGAACCTAAAGTACTGTATGTGGCATTGGTGATGTGACATCTTGAATCTGGTGTTTTCCCTCACTACAGGAAAGACTCTGAGGTGCTGGAGCAAGTCCAGAGAAGGGCAACAGAGGTGGTGAAGGATCTGGAGCACAAATCTTATGAGGAGCAGCTGAGGAAGCTGGGGTTGTTTAGTCTAGAGAAAAGGAGGTGCAGGGTGACCTTCTTGCTCTCTGTACTGTACTTCAGCTATCTGAAAGGAAGTCACAGCAATGTGGGTTGGGTCTCTTCTCCCAAGGACAAGTGGAAATGGCCTCAAATTGCCCCAGTGGAGGTTTTAGATTGGGTTATAAGAAAATTTTCTTTACCCACAGGGTTGTCCAGCACTAGAACAGGCTGTCTAGGGATGGGATTGCGTCACCATCCCCAGGAATTTTTAAAAGATGTGCAGATGTGGCACTTAAAGACCAGGTTCAGTGTTGGACTTGTCAGTTCTGGGTTGGACTTGATGATCTCAAAGGTATTTAGTAACCTAAGCAATTGCAAGTGCTTGTGTGTGTGTGTCTCAGTCCTGGCCTTCGGGCAGTGTACAGTGCTGTGCCCTGCAACAAGGGGCTTTCTCTATCTCCCAGCTGGCTTTGGTTTTCTTATGATCCTGATAATTTTGGCATTGAATGTGATGCAATCTTCCATGCCACTACCCTTGAGATCCCTCCCTTGTGACTGGAGAGTAACTCTTCCTTACTGCCCTTGGGTGCGTGGAATGAAGAGGCAAAGGGCACCTTTGCCTCAGGGGAGGAGAGGCCCAGGCCGGCCCAGGTGCTGTGTGATGGCTGCTCCTGCTCAGCCCTCCAACCACCAGGCCATACTTCTTTTCTTAGAAGAAAGAAAATATGTTGGTCAAGTCTGGAAAAACCACATTTTCCACCCTACTCCCCTGGCTCTAAACTGTGGGGTAATGGTTGCCCAAGCAGGGGCTGAGGGGCCCCTGGAGGCACTGGCTGGGTGCTGGGACAGGCCCCATGTCCGTCCCCAGGCACACCCCCAGGCTGGGCCTCCCCTCCTGCTCCCCCATTCGGGCACCCAGCCGCCTCTGAATAGCTGGAATGGATCCTGGCTGTGGCTGGCAGGGCTCTGAGCTGGCCAGGACAGCGGGAATGAGCCGTGATGTGTGCCTGTGCTTATGCAATGTCTGATACTGCCCTGCGCCTTCGCTGTCCCCAGCACGCTGGCAGGCTCCTTCTGCAGCCTCAGGAGAGGCATCTTCCACGCTGCACAGCTCACTCACTTGCTCAATATATCCAATTAATTAAATTTCAGTGCCACAAGTGAAAGCGGCTTTGTTTGTGCATTAGGGTTTGGAGAAGATGCTGTGCAGGGCTCTGTGTGTGTGCGCTGGCTGGAGGTGCTGGCTGGAGCACCTTCTGCTGGCATTAATCTTGTAATTAATCTTTAAAACTGGATCACACTCCTCCTTTCCTTAAATGCTCCCTCTCCTTTCATTCTGTCAAGTGTTTGCTTTTAAAGCTTTTCTGTATCAAACTAAAAAAGCTTTAAAACCTTTTTTTAAAAAAAAGCTTATGTCTAATGTAAAATAAGAGTACAAGTAACCTTGTTCTAGCTGTGTTTGAACAGGGTTGCACATTACACACTTGTGTTTGTGCTCTTTGTCAGATTTAAAGCAAGAATAAAGTTACTTGCCTTTGATTTCTCTGCTGTAGGCAGGCTTGTGCTGCTGCAGACTTGGCACTTGGAAAGGATGATAGGCCCTGAAAGAGATGCCCAGACACATGCAGCTTTACTAACTAGAAGACTTAGAAAAGATTTTGAAGTGAGCAGCTGCTAAATTACTTGTTTCGAAGCAAATCCCTTCACGTGGAAGTTCCCTTTTAATTTCCCCATGCACTTCAGCATTCCTCTCGCTTGGGCTCATGGTGAATCTGCTGTCAGCACTGAAAGTGGCCATCTATTGGATGTGGAAATCAAATGTGGACCCTGAGAATTGTAACAGTGCTCTGTGCTTGTGACTCCTTGCAGTTTGTCACAACCACTTGCTTGTGGTGTGGTGTGGCTGCAGCTGCCACTCCGATCCTGAGGAACACATTAGTTTCAGAAGGATAGGGGAGAGTTTGCATGTGTGTGTTTGCATTTCAGTCTTTTTGATAGAGAAACCTTGAAGTCTAGTGCAGGCTTGCCAAATCTTTCCTCTGAGACCCTCTCCCAGCTCACTATTGAGCTGGGGCTCTTGCAGTGATGACAAGTAGCAGGGGCTCCCTCTCCCAGCTAGCAGCCCTCTGGTGTGGGGAGGAAAGCTGACTCACTTGTGCAGCAGAGCTGGAGAACCCAGCCTTAAAAATAAACAGGGGAAAAGGCTTTCAGTGGGCTGGTGCTGTGGGATGTGCTGGCCACCTGGAGTTTGCTGAGCGCCGTGTTTGGAGCGGGATTGTGAGCGGGGAGTTGTGTGTGACACGAGCAACCTTTGGTCTCAAACCTGCCTTCCTGAACTGTGTTCCCCAGCTGCCTTCCTGATAAGCATATCAGGTTATCTGGAATACAGGAATGCAAAGCTGCCATCAGCAGGTTTCCCAGCTCTGGCTTTGCATCAGTTTCTCCAGAACACATTCTAGTAAACAGCCTTGTTTGGCTGCCAGAGGGCCAAAGGAAACAATTATGATGAATTATTTTAACCTTATGTAAATCAAGGGCTATAAAACTTCCTCAGATTGTTTGAATTCCTGCATATCTTTTTAGGGCAACCTCTAGTCTTCAATTAAGAATGGCTTGGGTTGAAGAATTCACACTGTTCCTTCGTGATTGATTGTTCTCCCTTTTTTTAATATTGTGAACCACAATGAATGGATCTGGCTTCAGATGGTAAGCTGAGCTGTGAGCTGGTAGAGCCATCCTATGAAGTCTTATTCCCTGTTTTATTACTTAGGAACATGCATGTTGTGCATTTGTTTCCTCTTTGATAAGCTGAATATGTTGGTTTCTTCTTTTCTTACCTGCTTTTATTTTGAGGCAAGATTTCCCTTTCTATAGTGATTCTTACGATTCTCTGAACTTTCTCCAGTTGTTCAACTTCCTTTTTTTTATGAAATTTAGTGGCATAGGAGTGGAGCCTGGCTGTGGCCAGTAGCAGCTGCATGCACCATGAGCACAGAGAAGTTTGTGCTTCACACCTCTTTGTCTCCTGAAGTCCTCAAACTCTGTTTTTTCAGGGAGCATAGACTTGTGCAGCAGGTTGTGTGATTGGGGTGAGGCTGCAGTACAGAGCTGTAGCTGGGGGGTTGGGCTTTACAGCCACACTACTTTTAAATATGAAAGAAATTTCTCATTTAAGAAACAAGTACAAAAGAAGTCCTAAATAAATAAAAAGGGCAAACATTTCTGCAATACCTCCCTGCTGTTCTTTGGGTGCTGGCCCCACAGCATGGGATGGCCATGCAAGATTTCCCAGTGCTTGGCTGCGCCTGGAACTGAGTGAAACCCCAGCGCTGGCTGAGAGGCTGAACCTGAAATACAGCAGGGATCTCCTGCATTTGGAGCATGAGCACACATCTGCAGGAATTTCTCCCCAGACCCCAGTGCATGTGGTACCTGTCCCACAGATGTTCCTCAGCCATGTCCCTGAGTCCTGGGGTTTTGGCTTCTGGCTGTCATCTCCCAAGTGTGACTTAGAGCCTTTGGTATGCACTGTAAGATACTTTTATTTTATTTTATTTTTTCCTTCAGCTTTACTTAAGACATCTCTTGTTTATGGCTGCTTACCAAGTTCTCTGTGTTTTGGTTTGGTGACCTGACCTTTTTGTTACTTGCTGCCCCTGCTGATACTGCATTATCTGCAACCTTCAGTGGTGGTGGCTTTTCCTCTCAGGTCTCAGTATTAGAGTCTGGGGCCAAGAACTGATCCCTGTGGGAACCCACTGAAAACGTGTGGCACAATCAGCTCTTTTGTGTTTCACATCTGGACATTTCTGATTTCTCTTTCCCTACTGAATGGGGCCTGATGACTTCATTTCACTCTGGCTTTGTTTGTATAGCACCAAGTCAATTGCCTTACAAGGAGTATTAAGCTTATAATATTATTTCAGAATGGGAGAAAATTTAAGGAGCTTATCAGTTATTGTGGAATTGTAAGCATAAATTAGATTTCTCTTCCTTTTGGAAGTTCTTGGGCTATTCACTACTCTCTTCCCTTCTCCATCTCTTCCCTTCCTCAGAAATGAACAGTAGGTAGGTTAACTTGCTGCTACTTTGGTTGCCTTGTTTACATTTAAATATTTTTGTATTATTTCTTACAGTCCATTAATATTGTCTCTTACTGAAAATAGTTTCAAGAGCTCCTTAGAAGCTCTGTTTAGAATTTTCAGATGCAAGTTTTCTAGATCTACTAATTAAAATGGCCAACTTTGAGTAGCTGTTTCTATATTCTCTTCCATTATTGTTGGAATAAAATTCGTTTCATTACCATCCTGTGGGATGGCTGTATCATCTGGTCTTATATAAAAAGCAGTAATTCAGAACCACCCCCTCCCAGGAATATTCAATTAAACATTTTGATCTTCTTTTTTCTCCCCTCAATAACTGCAGCCAAGCAGTGGCCTGACCTATAATTAACATTCTTCTGGATCCTGACAAACTCAGAAGCAATCTTTCTCCCTCTGAATTGCATTTTCTATTAACTCTTTCTTGTTTTCTAGATTCTGATTAACGTTAATTCTTGGTGATTTTTCCTTTCTCTCAGTAATTCAAATATTATAATATTTATGTTCCCATGGTAAGCAGGTTTGTTTTCCCTGTGTGGCTTTCTCTTCCCATGCCATGGTGAGGTGGCAGTGGTTTTGCCTTTCAGGTGGGGAGGAACAAATGAGAGAAAGTCCAGAGCAGTCATGAGAGTAAACACTGTAATACACTGAGATTTAAATGGCAGTGCACAAAAGTCAATGACACTTGGCAAAAATACACAGCTGGGGATGGAGGAAGTTCTGGCACAATCTTAATATGCTGCTTATCTGTCATTGGTTTATTTTATCCCTTTCCAGGAGCTGTGACTTTGACTTTTCCTGTTGTTTTCCTTCTGCTCCCTTGCTTTTCTGGCTCTGCTCCTCCAGAGTCTTTGCCTGCAGTTTGCAGCTTCATTTCCAGTTCTGCTGTTCTTCTTTCTGTCCTGCAAGGGGTTGCATGAGTAGCTTGGCCTCAGTTCCACCTGCTTGGGAGCAAAGGCCTGGAAATGGAAGGTACAGAGAGGAGCTGGAGATGGAGGAGAGGGGTGCTCTGAGTGGGAGAGAGTTAAAACAAAGAAGCTGAAGTGTCAGGTCACAGACAAATAAATTATGGCAAAACTGGTTTAAAAGTCTCGTTTGTATTCCCAGGACTCATGAGGAGAAAGAGCCACCATACCTCTTGCTAGATAACCTGTTCCACAAGTCCCTGCATCTCTGGAAGGAAGCAGAGAGGAAAAACAAGCACAGAAGTTTGTTTTTATTTAAGACCTGGTCTTAGGATACAGATGTTTCCATCTACTGCTATCTTGGGTCCTGAGCCCTGGTCCAGTACCACTCATGGTTTATTTATTTATTTTTTATCGAACTGAGTGAAGTAATGTTTACTGGCTCTGGGACAAAAGGCTTGTCATAGAAAATTGGAATACCAGCTCTCAAGTGTGGGGTATCTTAAAATGATTTTTCCAGACACATGCTTGTAAGTGTATATTTATTTATCTTTTTCATATCCTGTCTCCTTTTTTTAGCTTTCTGCAGATTTCAGTAGGGCTTCAAAACAAACTTTGTCTGCCTTTGACATGAGTAAAAAACAAGTGACCCACCCACACTCTTGTTTTGACATAAAATGAAAAGTGTCTTCCCTCAGAGGAAGGGTCCCAAAGTACCAGTGCTGATGGAAGTACAGATCCCTACAAAATGAGGTGCCGAAACCATTTCTGTGGGTTCCTGTGTGGATTTCTGCAGAGTCAAAGCTCTACAGGTGCAATGTGGGTGTCCTGAAGTATCCATCTCATGGTGCAGAGGACCTCTGGGGGTGGCTTTAAAAGGCAAGGCTTTTGCTGTGGGATGCGTTTGGTGGGGCTGGCTCATCTGAAGCAGCACCAGTGTCATGGCTTCAAAAACCATGTTCTTTTTCAGGTGCAGGGTAGGATGTTCTTGGTGTTGTCATCATCAAGCACTGTCACACTGCTCTTCATGAGCTTGCTGGGGCAGCAGCAGGTTTGACATTAGACTTGCTGCAAACTGGGAATGTTTTGTCAGTCAGGGACGGGATGATGGCAGCTGTTGATGAAGTCCTAGCTCTGGTGCATCCATGGTGTCTGGGCTTAGTGCAGCTCAGGGGAAGGGTGAGAGGTACATCACATCAAACCCCAGGATGTTTCTGCTGGTAAAGCAAGGTAGAGGACTTGTTTGGAAAGGTGCTTGTTTGTGGTTGTTTGTTTGACTCTCTAGTGAGATCACTGGAAGAGTATTAGACACACAACCAACTCTTTTAGCGCATGATACTTAATGTGTAAGCCTCAGTGACAGCAGCACTGAACACAAAGTCCTGCCAGTGTGTTTCTCCCTCTGCCCTGATAGCAGATATCTGTGTGATAGACAGGCAGGGTCTGAACCCTCTGGCAGCTCAGGTCATTGCTAGCCAAAGGCTGCTGATCCTTGAGCTCTGCAAGGGTTGGGCAGCTCATCCCCCTGGGTAGGGCAATATGACCTGTTGATTTCTTTACATTTGTTTCACAGAAGCACTGCATTTTTTATTTTCCCTCCACTGTGCTCAGGCACCTGTTTCTTGAGTTCAAGAAAGGGTATATGTTTGTGTTGTGGTTTTTTTTTTTTTTTTTTACTATAAACACATCTGCAATCTCAACCATTATGTGTATGAATTTTTTGGTAGTTTTTATAAAAGCTAATTCATATTTTCCATAATCAACGTATGATGTCTGCATTTAGGCACTTGATAGTCTGACTCTTTAAAGCTGAAGAGTGCCTAAATAAACATTGAGGAGTTTAAATTTGTGTCTTTTCAAGCCTCAGCTTCTGTTCTTGAAAACAAACAAACAATGCAGCAGAACATCCCCCAACCAGTACTGTAAATCTGTAAAACAACTCTTTTGAAATAACATGCCCAATCTCTCCTTAAGCTGCCAGTACTGATCATAAAGCCTTACTTATTTTATGGTAACAGACAGCTTTAATTAAAGGGCAGGATTTTGATGGGTAGTGTGTAGGTTTGCAGCCAGCATTAGGAAGAAGAAGGAATGATGGCTCCTGCAAGCTGGAACCCTGCCATTTAAACTTTGCAACCATTAAAGAAGAAACACTTTTGAAGGAAAGCATCAGGATTTTTATTTTAAATGTCAAGTGTCTTGTCAGTCAGGACTAGCAAACACTGCTGATAGAGCAGGAGTTGTTTCCTACCTACATCAGTCAGACTGGTGAAGGATCCTCCTTTGGAAGATACTAATTTGGTCCTCAGGGAGGAGGATGCTGAGAACACTTTAAACATGAAACACCTGAACTGGAAAGCATCTGTGTTCTGCAGGAGGTCCCCTGCACTAATGGGAACCTAGATGTGAAATTATGATTTTTCTGAGGTTTCCTAGCAGTATCAGTGGTTATCTTTTCCTCCTTCCTGTTACAATTCTAAAGTCTGCTGGGAGTTGGACTTGATGATCTTTATGGGTTCTTTCCAACTTGAGATATTCTGTGATCTCTAAGATACATGCAGGACTAGTGGATTCTGTTTAAAATACAGGAACTGTGCTGGCTGTGCCCTTTACAAAGGGCTCATCTGTACCCATCAACAAGGGATGCTGTTGCAGGAGGCCTGAGATGTATTTTCTTTGCTTTCATCCCCTCCCATTTCCATGCTGAGGGAAGATGTTAAATTAAGCCAAGTGCAGTGTGCCCAACTGATGTAAAACTCTCCTATATTGTTAAGATCTGTCTCCTGTCAAGAAGGAACTGGAGCAACCATGTTCTTTGAAAATGGCTCTAAGTTGAACCAGCTGTGCAGAGCAAAATGTGTTATCCCTGAGTGCTGAGCTCTTGGGCAGCAAAGAGGGCCATAAATGCCCACCAATGAATTGTAAAATTTGTATACAATCTGAAAACTTTCTTCACTGTTTATTTTTTGGCTTAACCCTGTGAGTTCCACAGAAGACACTAGTTTGATGTGAAACTTGCAGTCAATCCAAGTTCCTTCCATAGAGCCTGGAGGTGTAGCTGGGGTGTAACCAAGCAAATTAATATTATCTCACAGCAAATATTTATGACTGGCACTGCGTGGCTGGAGCATGGGGGAAAAAAAACCCCAAACAAACCAACCAAAGATATTTTTCTTCACTACACAGCTTTTAATACATAACTGGTCCCTTTAGGTATCTTGTGTGGGTGCTAAAAATCATTGGAGACCCCAGTGGGTAAGTTTTGGAAGCTGAGCTCCCCTCCCTGCGTGGTGTGAGCCAGGCTGGCTGGAGGTGGCAAGGAGAGGCTTGTCCCTACTCTTGGTGGCTTGTGAGATGCAGATGGGTCAGTCAGGCCTGTCCTGCAGCTCTGCAGTCACTGGGGTAAGGAACTGTGACCCTGCTGCTCACTGGGTCAGGGGAAGGGCATGGGGACAAGTAATGGGGAGGTTCAGTGTTCTGTGCTTCTGCTGCTCAAGCTGGTAAAAAAAAATAAGGCATTGGGGGGTGGGGAAAGAGCTGAGAGGAAAAAACAGCTACATCTGACCTGAGAGCCTAATCCAAATGCTTACTTGCAATGCAGAATTACTAATGTACTTTGAGGTCTCAGTTGGGGACTCACATGGGGGAGCCTTCTTGAAGGGATTCCAGCTCACTGACTCACTGCTCTTGCCCCAGTGACTCACTCCTCTGGCTTTGGCTTCTTGGGAAGGGGGTGGGAAACAGCAAAACATGCACCCAGCCTGGTGAAAAGATCCAAGAGCTGTGCACTGGGAGAAGGGCAGGGAGTGTGAGAAGGATTTTCCTATTTTGCATGACTCCCAAGAGGCTTGGGCTGGGAAGGAGCAATAGCATCCTTTTCTCTTCTTGCAGACAGTGGACTTGAAGGACTGAACTTGAGGGCTGTTTCTCACCCTTGCCTCTACTGCACGAGGGCTTCTTTCTTTCTTTCTTTCTTTGATTTTTGTTTTTCTTTCTTTTAACCCATATTTAGTCCTCTCTAAGAGTTTCATTTAGGTTTTAGTTATGTTTTTAAATACAAAATATTTTTTTGATGGGAGTTGTTAAAGAAAAAAGTGAAGAATATTTTGGAAGACAGGCAAAGGAGTAAGCATGGTTCTTGGAAAATCCCCCTGATAAGTTAAAAAAATGCATGTCTGCTTTGCTGGTTGTAGGGTGGAAATATTTGAGTGTTTGCAATGGAAATGTGTGCATACATGTGTACATAATGGGGTGGATTATAAGATTTGCTCAGCATGAACTTCAGCATTTCCAACTGTGTAACCTGAGCAAGTTGGGAAGATGTGCAGATTTAATTACCCTGTAAATCTATTAGCTCTGAATTTCCTGGCATTTGTTTTGCTTATGACACAAGCTGTATGTTATTCACTTAGTGGATTTCTTAAAATCTGTCCACGGTTTTTTTTAGTGCTTAAAGTGAGTAAATGCTGGTGTGAGAGTCCAAACAATTGTGTCTGCTCTTACAGTGGAACTCATTGCTGGTTTCAAATACCAGTTTTGTGTTACTCTTCATATTCTCCCCCAAATGAGCGAATTTCAGTATAGTTACTGAGGAGACATTAAATGATTTTACAGTATAATAAAGACATAAACCCAGGCTGTTTGTACCTACAGATGGATGGTGGGATTAATTTTTTTTTGAGTGCCTGTTGTGTACCTGACTGTTCCTCCTGCAGAGGGGTGACAGATCCCTTCAGATGCGGAGATTTTGGGGTGAGCCAGGAGGGAGCCACTAACACCCAGGAGGGTGGTATCTTGAATTGGTGGGTGTTCATAACCCTGGCATGTTGCATGGTTGCCTTGCCCTGGTCTGCTGGGAGAGCTGGGCTTGTTTTGCAGTGTGCAAAAGGTGCTGTCACTGCAGCCCCTCTCTGGCATGGCTCTGCTGGAAAAGGTGGGATTGTGCTGCTTCAATTGGTGTGTGGCACTTGCAGCTGATGCAGTGCGTTTTCCAGGCTCAGCAAAGCCTGCTCCTTGTTTAAAAATTTAAATATAATTGGGAGGTGTCATTTTGGGCTCTTGACTTCTCTGCACTCCTTTTTTAATGAGTTCTTAGAAAGTCAATTTTCTGAAGATGACTTTAATTTTTAGGCATGGTAGTGTCGTCTTCAAGCAACCAACTGGGCTGGTGCTGCTCTCATCTGGCTTCAGGTCAGCTAGTGGAGAAGCCAGCACTGCCATGCACCTAGCAAAACCTGAGTGCTTTGCTTCACAGACCTTCATTTGATCAGACAAGAAGTAAAAAAGCCCCTGGTCCCTGAGGCAGCTGGAGAAAAGGGCCTTTGTGTGGCAGGAAGGGGCAGATGCTGTGCAGAGCTGCCGCCCGCGGCACAGCTGGTGCGCAGCCAAGTGCTCCTTTCCAAGAGCTGCCCAAAAATCCCCTGTGCACCCGGATGTGGGAGCTTTCCTGTGTTTGCTCACTGCAGCAGCATGGCTGGAGTTGTTTGTGTTCCCAAAAACACCCAGGATGTAGGCACGAGCCAGTGTCCAGGCAGATGAGTGCTGAAACTCCTCAGGGCTGCCTTTCCTTCCTGTGTGTAAACAGGAGTGCTGCTGTTTTGTTTTTCTGTTCAGGGTTCTGGGGGAAAGGGGAGGTGGAAGATAAAGTTACATCTGTCCTAAATCCCTGACTTTTTACAGAGGTTAAAATCCTAGCTGAACACATCTCTTTGCTATGTGGTGAGAACAGTTTAATAATTCAAACAGACTCCTTGTACTAACACATGTCTGCAATTAGTGCTGGGGCTGCCAGTGGGGTGTGAGGATAGCAGGAATCTGGCAGCTGAGCTGTCTGCAGAGGTATTAAGAACAAAAAGGGAAAAGAAGAAAAACAAAAGGCAGATTCTCAGTGCAAGTGCTCTTTCCTCTGTTTTTTAAATTTTTGTAAAGGTGAACTCTCTGGGTCAAAGATGCACAGCTGAAAGCTGTAGACAAATAATTTCTTTCTTTTGCAAGCAAATTTATCTACAAGTTCTAAGGGTCAAAGTCTCAGTTTCCTTCCCAAATTGCCCTTTCGTGTTCCTGAGCACAAGGGAGGTTGCTACTGTGTCAAAATTGAGGGTTGGTTATTCTGGGGCTTTCCAGCTATGGAAGTGGCTGATGACTGCTGAGGTGCCTGTGGAAACAGAGAGGAGGAGGAGAAGGGGTGGCAGTGGGAGAATGTGCTTTGAAAAGAGAAGGAACAGCTTAGGTGGAGGTGGAAGTTTTGGGGAGCAAGAGGTCTGGCTGCCCCCAGATGGTTTCTGCTTTAGCTGCTGCTCAGATGCCTTTTCTTCTTTAGTTCTCTAAGCAAACATTCAATGAGACAATTGTTTTATTTGGGACAAAAAGTGATCTAGCTTTAAGCATTCACTGTAGTAGAGAAGTGTATCACATCTGAAAAATTCCTGTAAATCAAGGAGCCTGTGATTTTTTAAATCAATTTTTTAAATCATCCCTAAAATGGTCTGTTTGCTGAGTTCAGTAGCTGCACAGTCTGACCTGTGGCAGTCTCTATTGGCCAGTGTACAATGTTACATCACAGAACATTAAAAATAAACTTGATACTTATAATGAAACTAGAAAACCATTTTAGAAACCAACCATTTATTTGCTCTCAGATAATTCTATTATAAATGCATATTCTTTTCTTGCTCACAGCTTGCTGCTTTGCAGCTGCACGTGAAAAGGAGAAAGCACAAATATTGACAAATGTGTTTAACAGCCTTCCCCTCCTTGAGGTCCTCTTTCTCTCTGGTTTTCTGAAGTTGAATGTTTGTTTCCTCCTTTGCCTTTCCTGAAGTGGTTTGAGTAAAATTCCCCATTCAGAAAGGAGAAAAAATAAGTAAAATCTGATGGGCCTAACTTCAGTCAAATGGAAAAGTAAAATAACATTTGATAAGATTTCATTCCATATCAAAGTAGTAATAGGCAGAAGGCTAATAAAAATCACTATTTGTGAATTTGCCAAAAATAGCTGAGTAGCCTGTGACCATGTTTCTTTAAGCTGAGTCTGTTAAGTTATAGCATCTAAATAGTGAGACTAAGTCAACACATAGGTATGATGTTTTCAAAGATGACATCCTGAAATTGGATGATGCTGGTGGTAAAGCAGCTGCATGTGGAACCATGGTACAAATACTGCAATAGCCATATTCCAGCATCTGCTACTCATCAGTCAGAGTAATGCATGCAAGAATTAGAACGAAGGAAATGCTCCAGCTTTAGGAAAATATGTAAACAAATATAATTGACTCTTGCCATTGCTCCAAATGAAAAGAAATGTGTAGACTGGGGGGAGAAGCATTGTCCCTAAGAAAGGCACTGCTTTTTTATAGGTTCATCCTTGACTTCTTTCCTGGATGGGAAGTATTTTTGTGCCTTGTTTACACATTAATGGCTGCCTGCCCTGTTTTATTCAGTGTCTTTATTGATGTACCAGGATGTTCAACTACTCTTGTACATCCTTTTTCTTTTTTCTTTGCATAGTGGGGTGTTGTAGTTTATATCCTTATTGGGAAGCACCTGGTTGTGAAGTGCTAGTGAGTCCTTGGGTATGAAAATTAAAATAAACGAGGCTTTCTAAGGTGGTCACGACCTTCTTGCAGAGTCCTCTAAGAGTTTATTAGTTTATGACTTACAGTAAGTAAATATGAGCCACAAATCTGTTTTGCCATTTGTAAAGGCTTTTCTTGAGCTAGTTTGTAATTCCAGCATAGCAGCTGTGGTCCTCTGTTTATTGCCTTGTATATTTTCTTTTCCTCATTGTCGGTCAGAATTGACTCAAGACTTACTGATTTTGAAAAAAGGCACAGTTAGCATTTGGAGGAGGTGCTTGAACATCCAGGAGCTCTGTGAGAGCCAGCTGTGCTCAGGGTTTTCAGCATGAGGCTTCAAGGCCACAGGTGCTGCTGGAGCTGTGAAATGTGAGGGTGTGAGCACACTGCTTCCCTTGTGGGTTTGCACAATATTGACTTGTTTAATTCTCAATTTAGCCTACAGGAAGCTGAATCTTGAATTTCAGTGTTTGTTTCTGCAGGAGAGAGCACGATGAAGAGCCAAGATCAATACTGCTTGCAAAAACTAAACAGATCAAACAAACTTGGACTTTTATAGCATGGTGCCTGAGCTGACAAAGATTCCTATATAAGATGCTAGATAATGGCTCATTGTTCAGAAAATCTCATTAAAATTCACTATGCAAGTATTTTTATCCAAAAATAGAATTCTTTGTGTCAATGAGATGAACAGGAATGCTTTGTTGCAGTGCAGATTTTTCATCTGTCTAAGATGTAGTTTTCTGATATTGGAAAGAAGATGAAGAGACAGAGTTTTTGGCTATTGATGGGAACTGCATTGGAGTTGGGAGGAAATAGATTGCAAGGTTTGGTTTGTGCTCATTTTGAATAATAAACAAACATGGAATTACTCTGCTACATACAGATCTAACATGTGCTGCTGGTGTAAGGAATTCAGTGCAATAGATAAAGTGGTAAATTAGTACTGGCTGTCAGGAGCTTTAGCTCTGGGGCCTAGAAGCTGGATATGGGCTCTAGGTGGAATGCTACTTCTAAAATAGATACATAAATCAACCAGGAAACCCATTTTATAGCAAATGTGTTAATTGCTTGGCTGTGGATGTGCATGGACTCGTTTTCCTGGAGCACACGGAGTGTTCTGCACAGCTAAAACAGTCATATGTGGTGTCAGTCTGTGCTGGAATGTGTTTCATTTTTCTTCTGTGCTTCAGTGAACATTAACCCCCTACGTTCTATTCCATAGACAATATGTTCTGGTGATAGATCCTGCAGGATCTTTCACTCTGTCTGAGGGAGATATGCTTTCCCATTTTTCCCACTATGGTGCACTGTAGTGAGTACCTTTGGTGTGGCAGGAGCAGACTGCTTCAGGACATGAGTACCATGCTTCCATTTGTGTTGCAGTTCAATGAGAGGCTCTTCTGTTGCAATGCATGCCTCTGAGAGGACTTTTGTTCTAGCTGTAGCTCTTCAGCTTGAAGCAGTGGTTGGAGGAGGAGGTTGTTAGACAGGGCTGGTAGATCCTGCTGCTGACTGGCACGGATGACCAGGGCACATATAGAATTGTTCTCATCTATTCCCTCCTGGAGATGGCATGACCGGCAAGGAGATAAACTTTCCCCTGCTTTTTTGTCTCCACAGCACTTCACAGAGTTCCTGGATGAATTTTCACCTGATGTCCTAGGCCAGCTGTTGAATGATCCCTTCTTGTCTGAGAAGAATGAAATCATGGAGGTGGAACTGTCCCCAGCATCGCCAGCACCCCTCATCCAGGCTGAGCACAGCTATTCCCTCTGTGGGGACTCCCGACCCCAGTCTCCCCTGACCCACATCTCCACTGATGACAACTTCAATGAAGGTACAGCACACTGAGCCCAGGTTCTTTTGTTGTGATGATGCAGTAATGAAATGCTCCTGGTGGAACTGTGGCTGTGGAAAATGGTGATGCATAGAAATTGATGAAAACCCACAGCATTTTTAACAGCTCCCTATAATTCAGCAGTTATAAACTGCTGGAGAGGAAAAAGGAGAAAGGCAAAAATGGTGGGAGGAGGAGATCCAACCTTCTTGTTCTGGTATGAAGTGGTTGGTGGAGGAGCAAGACCATGAATATCTGGTAACTACAAGGAATAATTGCAATGCCAGACTCCTAAAAATTGGTTTATCTTCACCATTAGCTTTACAGTACAAAGCAGTGGAGTGTTAAGCTGCATTAGAATAAAAGGGAGAGAGATTAGTGTTTTTGGCTAAGCATTGACCAGCTAAACTGTTTGTGAAGATCCACCAGACAGGTCTTCAAAGACTGACAGTTTTGTAGTCCAAAATGTTCGGTTGGAGCAAGATGAAATCTTTTAGAGATTTGACAAGAGGACAACTAATAAAACCTGTGAGAAGGATTTTTCAATGTGAGACAGGATTTTTGGAAATAATTGGGAAATACAATCTACAGAAAGTTTTCAATTTTTCTATTTCCTAGCTGTTTTATAGGAATATTTTTAAATTAACACACACAGGAGATATTAATTGATGAAGGGAAAGCAAGCACAAGGAACATCAGAAACCAAGCTTTTCTGGAAGTTAAGTTAGGGAGAGTTTCAAATTAGGCTAAAAGTGAGGGGAGTTTCCTTTGGGGAAAATTCCTGAAGAAATTCATACTGCTGAGACCAGTGTAATAGAGCTGTAGTCAAATGATGTTTTAAAAAGCCAAGAAACATTAACAAGTGGGTTTAAAAATAGAAAATGAATGGAAAACATTTCATCTTATGTTCACTCTGCAGAGTGTTTCATAAGAGAGGAGGAGGAGTTGTTCTTGGTGTTTGGGATTTTATTTAATCCTAACCCCAGAATCATGCTCATGACCATTCTGCACCTGTTGACTTCAAAAGAGTGAAGCTCAGAGAATTACTTAAGGAAATTGCAGTATTAGAGTGAACCTGGCTGTCTGATAGATATTTAAAGGCATCACCCTGATGGTTTTCCATTCCTTGAATCTGTGAGAGCAGGAAAAGAGGATTTTGTGGATGGCAGTAGCAAAAAAGAGACATTTATTTCTGGACTTTGATATATATAGAATTCCAAAAGTGACCATGGCTTGGAGGATCAAATTGCCAGTTCTCCAACCACACTGGTCAAACCAACAGTCCATCAATTCTCTCTTCCTTCAGAAAGGAATGCAAAACAATCATTATCTACATGAAAAGTGCATGAGAAACTCCATTACAAAAATGTAAACATCAAAAAGCTTAGAAAAACTTTAAAAGAACAGAGCAACACCCCCTGCCCCGAGTCTTCCACCACCTTTTTGAAAATGTTTAGTGTTTCCTCTCAGCCAATGTTATTTAATGTTTCATTTCAGCCATTATGGTGGAGTAATTGGTTGCTCTGATTCCATTTTCCTGCCCGCTCCTGCAGGGGAATGAGTAATTTCTGCTGGGAGCTGTTTCTTGCTGGCCTCTGCTTGGCCATTACCGTAATTTCTGCAACTGCTGAATTGACCTATTCCTGTAATTGTAAATTTTACATAAAGTTTTTTCTAAAAAGAGCTAGAACTGTAAAACTTTGGAAACTCATAAGTTTGGGTTTAACTTTTCCGAGAAGTCCTGTTAAGTTCAAGGTGAGCACACATTTAAGTGTCCATAAAGTCAAGGTCCAAACACTGGTATTCCCCATTTACTCTTCTGACTTCACTGTATTGAGGCCATTTCCCCAGCTTTCTACAGAATAACGTTTTGGAATACTTGCAGCCTGTTGCTAGTGTGGGCTCTCTGAAGGTATCAATTTTAAAGCACATGTGTACAAGACATCTGGCATTTAATGCATTACTTGGTTTCTTCCCATGATGAGAATCTATTCTTAGATTCAGTTTTGCATAAAAGATATTAAAATTACTACTTTAAAACCTTTGCATAAAAAATTTTAAAGGTACTGGAGGGAGAGAGATTTCCAGGCTTAACCTGCCTGTTTGCAGCTGGCTGATCACTTTCGTTTGCCTGAAGTGGTGAATAAGGCGTATGGGGAGGGCTTCAGGCTGCAGCATGAAAAAGGAGGCTGTGTCCTGTGTACAAACTGTCCACACCAGCTGCACTGCCACCTCTCTCCCACCAGCTTTCTGCTTTCTAGTTTTGGGCCCTGGGGTTTCTGAAACAACTGCAGAGTGGCTGTGGAGGAGGACAGTGGGTAGCTGTGGAGTGGAAAATGCTCTTGAAAGGACATGAAGAAGCTGGGAGTAGGGCTGATGGGTAAGGGAGATCTCATCTCAGCCTGTTGGGGCACAGAGTAATTTCTGACAGCTGTAAAGAAGTAGGGAAAGAAGCCTGATTTTTCTGTTGTGGTTGGGGCAGGTTTGTCTTCAGTTTTCCAGTCTCTGCAGCCTTCTAGAAAGGGAGGGCTGTGGGTCAGACAGCCAGGAGCAGGGCAAGACCCAAGTTTCAGCAGGCACTAGGGTTATTCTTGTGACTAACAGGCTCAAGAGTGTAGGCCCTTTCCCTGCCCTCCCGTGATTGATCTTGTTAGCTGTGGGCACAACTTTGGGATTGTGCTGTCCCTTGTTTTGGGCATGTGAGATGCATGGATGACAGAGCCTGCAGCATCTCTGTGGGGCTCCTCATCCTCTGAGACCGGTTCAAGTGCTGGGGGTGTGTTGTGGTGCATGTGTATTTGATTTTCCTGCTGTTTTTCACTTTGTGAGCCTGGCAGGGCAGAGCCAATGGACACTGGCCAGTCACTTGGGTACTGTGTCTCAGATTGTGCCCAGGTTGCTGGGTGCATTCCTTCCTCAGTCCCTGCAGGGCTCTGCTTTTGGGGCTGGTCTGGGTCCCCACCTGCCCCTCCTGTTGGTGCTTTCCTGCTCAGGAATGCTTTGAAATTACTTTTGGATGTGAAGAGGCTTGTCTTGGCTGAAGGTTTGACAGACTGATTGCTGAAATGGTGTGTTTGTGTTTTACTCCTAGCTGTGCCAAAACTGGGGCTGGCCCCAGTCTGTAACCTGTATTGTTACTGGGTTTTTTACTGCTGAGGTTATGATTTTCTGTAATGTGCTTTTAAAACTCGAATTTTCTTTTTCAACTTTTCAACTTCAAGTCCATCTCCATACATAGTTTGAAAAACATAAACAAATAAGAAACCCAAGCAAAACTCCCAACACCATGGCTCCCACTTTTCTCCCTTCAACAATAAATCCATCCCTCATCTAAGGCAGGACTATGAAAAACCCTTGCTTAGGTATGGCAGTCACAAGCAGTAATCAGTGTCATGTGCTGTTTCTGCATAGAGGCACCTCTGGGCTTGAGCCTCAGGTTGGTCTTCATGTGTTTTATTTGTATCCATGTGTATGCATGCATTTAATGTATATGTGAGTCATAAGAGTTTTATTATTTGTATTAGGTTATATTACACATCCTAATTTATTTTCTGTATATAGAGAGGTACAATGTCCTGCTACTGCCTGTTTTTGTCCAAATACTGAATCTATGTAATGTGAACAATGAAATTGGGAATTGCTGCTGCCCGGACTTTAAAGAAAACAAAAATGAAAGAAGAAATTCACTTGTGCTTTCAAAAGTTGCTGTCAAAGCCATACTGGTAATTTTTTTAGGGCATATTCCTGCAACTTGTTTTCTGTGTATTTTTTTTTCTTTTGTGTGTTTATTTAGGAAATGAGGAGAAAGCCGTTTAGTGGGAGTGGCCTGTGTTTGTATTGATTTTTATGTGGAAAGGTAGCAGTCAGTCCTTGTCACCATCTGCAGTGTTAAAGTCATAGAAACATAGAATACTCTGTGTTGGAAGGGACCCATCAGGACCATCAAGTCCAGTTCCTGACCCTGCACAGGACACCTCAAGAATCACACCATGTGCCTGAAAGCATTGCTCTGTATGAGAACAACTAAATTCATACCAGAGTATGAGAAGATTTTTGAACTTCTGTATATCTGGGGTCCACAGTCTCAACAGATCACTCTGCATCAACCCTGTAACTCCTACTTGAGCAGCAGCATGTCTGAAAAATGCTAGTTTTGATTTAGAGGTGGGCGTTTACTTATGGTTACTGTTAATTGTCAGCTTTATTTGCAGTCTGGCCTCCAGTTCCACACAGATGAGATCTCATTATAGCCTTTGTTTCTTTTACAGAACCATCTGCTCTCTGAAACTTCTTTTCCTAGGTGTTTGTAGGCTGTGATTAAGTTCTCTCTTGACTGCTGCTTGGATACAGCCTAAATGAACTGCACTTCCTTGGTGTTTCCCCTTAGGTGGAATCTTCTGGATCTTCACCTGTTGCTGTGCCTTTCTCAATACAGGGACCTTTGTAGTTTCTTTTTCAAACTCTTTGTCAAGTGACTACAGGAACTGATTTCCCAGGAATAGTTTCCCTGATGATGCGTGTTACAGGAATACTCCTCCCACTTCCAGTCCTGCTGTTTGTTAAATCAGTGATCTCATTTTTTCTGTACTGTTGCACTGACAGCTTGTGCTCAGTTAGTTATGTACTGTGAACATCATGTCCATTTTCACGTGTGTTGAAGCCTTAATACAGATCTTAATACAATTTTTCGCCTCCCACCCCACACAGCATCTGTGTGGGGTGGGAGGAGAAAAAATGGGTCCTGAGAGAGAGAGAGAACTTTGGTTTTATTTGACCACGGTGCTTCTGTGGATAACGTTCTCATACTTGAAAAGAAAAAAAATCATAATCTTTTATAGGATATTTAATGTTATCCAACTTTAAGGCTGTAAATCCAGCTACTTACTCAGTCTGTGCCTGATTCCCATATATAAAAATATGATAGATTTTTGTTTCTATCTTAATAACTTTGATAGTTATGCAGATTATCTGTGGGTTTTACGTGGACCCCATGCTGGTCAAAGAGGGGATGCTGGTATGAACGATGATCATTTGTTATGAGAAAAGCTGTTTCTGCTGTGTATTGTAATTACTGTGTATTACTGCTGCTTATCTTTGCCCCTTTATTGAATTTTCCCTTCCTGGCACTTTAGAAAGGACCCTAATGTTTGGTAGTCAAACAGTCTCTCTTTTGTCACAGCCCTTCTGAGGGCTCCGGTTTCGTTATTTGCGGTGGGAGCGTGTGCGCGCCGGGAGGGGGAAATGCCATCTGGAAAATCTGTAAGAGGAGCTGTTTGTGGATGAATGTGGGCTCTCACCTCCCAAAGGGGAGAGGGGGAGAGGTAGAGGCGTTGGAGTTCAGCATTTCAGGCAGAATAAACAGGGCTTGTGTCTGACAGGGAGTGTTATGTGAGCCCAGAGCTGGGCACTGAGAACCATCCAAACCCAGGGCAGTGAGAAGGAAGCAGTTATTTCTCCAATGCATATTTCTCCAAAGCTGGGGACACTGAACTTCCTTCCCTGCAAGTAACATGTCCAGCAGCATGCCCAAAATGTATGCATCAGAAGCCCTTTTGGGCTCATGGTGCAGAGGTGCTTCTCTGACAGATCAAGCAGACATTTTCCCCAAAAACAACTTGTGAGCCTCTTCTAAGAGGTGCTTTCCCTTTGCAGTTAGCTGGCTCCCAGCTGGCAGCTGTTCTGTGGTGGTGACACCCTTAGGTCCCTGTGTATAGAGGCACTTCCCTCAGAGGGAGGATTCAGGTGAGGATGGACGCTTGTCCAAAGGCCAGCTTTGCACACAGGGACCCTTGGTGCAGTTTAAGCACCCTCTGTATCAAGGTGTCATTAACATGTGGTGAGTTGAGCCTGAGACTGCACATGGTTGTTTCAGAAGCCAGGTGGGCTGTGCATGCAGCCCTGTGGTGCATGGTGGCAGTGTAAGGTCTGCCAAAAGGAATGAGTTGAAACCCTATTGTTCAAATCTGTAACACAGCTGAAAAGGGAGGTTATTTAAGTGCACTTGGCTGGAGAACACTTTGACTCATTAGGGAACTTCCTGCATTACCCTGTTCGGAGATGGTTTTTCTGATACCTGTGCAGAGCACTTTGATAGTCTGTGGTCACCTTAAATTTTCAGTTTTGTTTTTCTCCAAGTTATTTTATCCATTGCTTGAACTTTATTATTTATCATTGCTTGAACTTTACCAAGGAGGCAAAAGCTGCCTCTTCATTCTGGTGATACAGATAAGGATATATCCCTTAATAATTCTAGAGGTCTGTTTTGCACACTGGTTTGAAATGTTATTCAGTGCATGCATCTGTTCTCTGTGATGGAGATCTGTAATGCTGGTATGGGCTTTTATCCCCCTCAAAGATTGGGTTCAGTGATACACCCTTCATGTGGGTTGTTTACATAGTGGTGCTATCTTACTTTTTACTGCAGGGGAAAAAAAGGTGAAAGTCAGGTTGATTTGCTAGGTACTTGGATCCTCTGTACTTGAGAAGAGTGGGGGTGAGATGCAGAGTGCATCTCTCATTTATTTAAAAATGAACAATAAATGCACATGCAACTTAAATATCCAACAATAAGTGTCTCTGTAAACTCTAATGAAGAGTTCTGAAAAGAATGTGGGGAGCAAGAGACACCATTTTAGTTATTTTTGTAAGTTTTTCTGTACAGAAAGGGTGAAATTTAGTCAGTGTTGGAGAAGATCTACTTTTTCACAGGAAAGGAAGTGGTATGTTGGGCAAGATTGAAGAATTAGTTGGATAGAAATAAAAAAGGAAAGCAAAACTTTCGGGGAACTCGAATATTAGAAAAACTGTACAGTCGAGGTAAGCATTTTTCACCTTGTTTTCCACTCTGCCTACCCTGCCTTTCCATACCACGTCCACAGAACAAGAAGAGAAACAAAATGTTGCAGTTCTGAGAGACATCAATATCCTAGAAAGCTGCACATGGTCTTAAGAGACTATGTAGAATTTTTAAAATATGTGTATAAATACAGATATATATAAAAAAGGTTTTTTATAAACACAGAAATGGTATCTATTAATTATGACATGTAAAAACACAGCTGTTGTTGGTTGTGTGTTTTTCATGTGTGCCTAAATCACACACACAGATTACAGCTGCAGCTGTGGTGCTTGGAGGAGCACATTTCTGTTGACAGTCATCATCACAGTGTGTGAGGTGTGCAGTGGCAGATGTGTGCTGAACAAGTCTGCAGGAGAAGAGGCACAAGCTTGATGACAGAAGAAGCACACAAAAGCTTTCTGAAGAAATGTAATTTTAGTCTTGGACACAGGAGATCTTAGGTGCATGTGTCACAAACCCTGGGTGGCTGTGATGAATGAGTTTTTTGGATGGCTGAGTTGAAACTCTGATGTTTAACTTGCAGCAGTGGTAGGTGCTCACAGCCCAACATGAAAGCATGCTGGATTTTGATCAAGTGTAGTGACAGGGCTAAATCATCTGAAAAATCCAATTCCAGTTTTTTCCAGCTGGCCATTTCAAATTACTATTTACTTTTTGGCCTTAGTCTCCCCATGTCTTACTTGAATTTTCAGCTCCACTGTGAAAATGAATTCAGATTGTGCAGTGTCTCCCTAGGAGGGAATTAAATAGCCCTGTGGGAACAAAATATGGATTGTATTTGGTAAAGGAGAGGTGAGGCTGTGCATGAGCCAGTGCAAAGAACAAAACATGGAATATCTTCTCAATTAGTGAAGCACCATGTGTTCTGCTTGTTGGATAAAGCATGGGTTCTGTAGAGAAACTGTTTGGTCATGTTATTAAAGCATTCCTATTTTTAGGTGTATTGGATGTGCAAAAGGACACTGAGTTAAACATTCACAGGTATTTCTTAATACTTGGGTGCTTTGCAGCCTGAATGTTCAGTTCACCTGTGCAATTTACCAGCACCAGGGCATTGCAGGTAGGAGTGTTAGCTGGGATTTTGCCAAGTACTGTGTGGACTCCTAAATTACATGTTCCATGTGCCAAAATGCCTAGCATTCATGGACTTGGGAAAGTGTAGGTAAAGGGGAATGCTACTCATCTAAACAGTCATTGCATGATGGAGTTCTGAGGTTTGTAGAAAATTTCAGCTGTGGAGGGAACTGACAGCCAGGATCACTTTTTCAACAGTGAACTGTTTTGAAGCCTGAGAAGAGATTTTTCAAGAGAGCCAAAGTGACAATACCTAGGATGTGTATTTTCTTGGCCATTTGGAGAGCCAAATCTCCTGTTTAGGCTGTCTTGTCTCAATATCTGGATGACTTGCAGCATATTTTGTTTCACCTTTGAGGATGTAGTGTTGCCCTATCCCTAGGGCTAGAATTTGTCTAGAATTCATACCATCATGAAGATCATCCTTTCAGCTTTTCATTTTGGACTGTGGCTCAAAAGTTCACATGTACCTCCTGGATCATGTCAAATATAAACATAAACACCTCTAACTTCTTGACACTAGTTATTTACTCTTAGCACAGCACATCTTGCTTGGTTTGGTTTGGAGAAGACACCTTTTACTCCAGTGGGTCTCTTGAGCCAGCTCCTGTTGTCCTTTTCATTCCAGTATTTCACATGCACCTTCTTTGTTGTTCTCATTATTCTGTAAAACCTCTGTTGTGGTTCTCTGAAACACTCTCATCTTGGAGGGTGTGTCATACCTCTCTGCATGACCACTGATCTATTAGCCTGCTCCATTTCCCCTCTTTGCCTAAGTTTTTCTCATTTTGTGTTACCTTCTCAAGGGCTTTGGGAGAAGGGTTGCCACTTTGCTCTGCTAGTGCAGTGCTTGGCAGAGTAAACTAAGATGCTAGGGAATTATTATAAGAGTAAACTAAGAATGATTTTCAGATAATTTCAACCTGTTATTCTCAGGAAGAGGAGAAAGGAGAGTGGGAAATAAATCCCTTGGAGCAGAGAAGGGTTGTTGGTGACTTCAGAAGCTAGAATGTGTCAAAACAAAGTAACTTGTAGCACAACACTCCCTGATCCAGGTAGGGAATGTGTAAGTGCAATTTGGAAAAAGGGGGGAGGGGGTAGGGGGTTAAGAGAGTATCAAGGTGAGATTTAGGAGAGTATCAAGATGAGATTTAATCAGTCCCCCCATCCCTTCCTTTCACAGGATTGTTCATCTGGAATGACAGCTGTCACCATGCATTGTGAGAGGCAGTGTCAGAGAAGTGCCAGATGCAGTTGTTCAGAATGATCTCAGTGCAAAGTGCAGTGTGTTGCTGTCCTGGAAACCTCTGTAACCCTGCAGACTGGTTAGACTGGCTTAAAGCCTGCAATAACTCTGAGCAGTTTATGCAGATCTAAGTGGTGATGGCAGGGATGTCAGGTTAATCAGCAGAGTTGCTTCCAGAGGAGTAAAATGATGGATTCCAGAGGAGTGAAGTGACCAGCCCAAGGCCAGCATAGCTTGGTGTCTTAGAGCAGCTGAATATTCGTGATGAGTCTGGGGATTAGAGGTGATAAAAATCATAAAGTGCAGCCTTAGAGGACATGCCCTATTGTGCTGGTCACCCATGGCTGGATTTCCCTTCTACTTTCATGATGCTACAAATTTAAGAAAATTAAGGGCTAATTACTGGCTTCATTAATAGCTCTAATTTATCCATAGCCTTCACAATGGTGCTGCCCCAGGGGTAGCTCGACCCAGAGGTGCAAGAGGCAGCAAAAGGAGGCTCTGCCCAAGGTGATGTGGGGCCAGTTTTGACTCAAGTTATCCAAACAAGCATTTGGAAGTTGCATTTGCCAAGGGATTCTGGGTTTCCAGGCAGGTACCGCTTTAAAGGTTTTACCTGAACAGTGCATACACAGCAAGCTGGGAGGGAGCTGCTGCTTTTGTGTTGTGACTGGAGAGGCTCAGGGAGGGTTGAAAAACAGCAATGTCTTCTCTCCTGAGTTAATATTTAGGCAAGCCTACCTATTTTTTTCCCATAAATACTTCTATTTTTGCATTTCCCAGGAAGCTTTGGGAGCAAGCTCTCCAGAAGTTTAAATATGTTGTTTAGCCCTTGCAGTTAACCTGGCAGAGTGCTGGCCTTGCTGTTCTTGAGCTTCTGATTACAGGATACATATTTTTCATTTTTAATTCCTTGGTGTGTCTTTACTCAAATTACCTCCTTCCTTGCCAGTGGTGGAGGTTAGGTCCTACCACAAAGTAATTACCAGCACTGGAGATGCACATTTTCCTCCCTTCCTCCAGGCACCCAGCTTCTGCCCAGTGCCTGTGTGCTCTGTGTGTGTGTGGTCTTAATAGCAAGGACACACAGCAGCACAGGCTGTAAGCCCACTCTTGTTTTTGTTACCTGTTTGCAGCTGAGCTCTGTGGACATCTCACCAGCTTGATACACTCAGCTGTGAATGAAGGGTTTTGTGCAGCCTTGCAGAGTGTTGGTGGCACAGCCATAGCCCCAAGGCTGCCTCCCAGGATGTTGGTGCAGCACACAGTTAATTCACTGCTCTGTTGCTTTTACCAGCCCTACAGTGTGTGTTTTTGCTCTCTCTTTTAATTTCATATGTGCAGTAACGAATCTGCTTGAAGGCAGTAGAAAGCTTTGAAAGAAGGATCAGCACTTTTCTTCCTTTTAGGTATATTTGCTGTCAGACTCCAGCTGCTCTGTTTAGTGGATATGCCTCTCACAACCACTGCTCAGTCATGGCAGAGCACTGTGCCACATGCAGCTGGGATGCAGTGCCCCTGGTATAGGATACTCTCCTGCGAGAGAAAAGACTAAACTCTTTCAGTTGGAACAGGAAGTTTTCTAAGGCAGAATTGCAATTGACAAAAAAGCATTTGATTATTTTGCATTTTTAAAGAGGGTTGTTAACAGCCTTGTGGAATTGTTTCAAAGGTTGAGTCTTTCTAAGTTCTTAGTACTCTATTATACTTCAGACCTGTGACCGTGTTCACAGGAGTCTCAGGTTGAGGGAAGAGACAAGGATCTGACTCCATGTTTCAAAAGGCTGATTTATTATTTTATGATACATATATTACATTAAAACTATACTAAAAGAATAGAAGAAAAGGTTTCATCAGAAGGCTAGCTAAGCTAAGAATAGAAAAAAATGATAACAAAGGTTTGTGGCTCAGACAGAGAGCTTGAGCCAGCTGTGCTGTGATTGGCCATTAATTACAAGCAACTCTATGAGACCAATCACAGATGCACCTGTTGCATTCCACAGCAGCAGATAATCATTGTTTACATTTTGTTCCTGAGGCTTCTCAGCTTCTCAGGAAGAAAAATCCTAAGGAAAGGATTTTTCATGAAAAGATGTCTGTGACACAGATCTGGGAAAGTCCTTTTTCAGCAAGTAAAACAGTGAATGGAAATGGGGAGCTAAATTTACCATGCCCGCCTTCTTCCAGTTCTTGACAATGCTGGGCGAACCCTTCAGCTTTGTCGAGAAAAAAGTTGCATGGCTTTCTCTTGACTAGGGAGCTTTCAGTAAGTGGAGTTAGGGGATATTTCTGCTGACACGTGATGCACGTTTCATTGCTGCCAGATGAAAAATGCATCCTGTGCTGTCACCTCCCAGGGGCTCTGTGGGGGAAATCAGCATGATCACCATGGCACTGGTGCTCCTCTGAAATCATCAAAGCCTATATCCTCTTTTGCACATACTAAATGAATCCTTGGGGGAAAAAAATGAAATTAAGTAAAATACTTTGTTTTAAAGAGTATAATCCCACCATTTGAGCTATTTGCTGCCTGCAAGCAGTAGAAGAAGCAGAAGTCTGGCTAAAGGCTGTCTCTAGAAGGAGGAATAGAACTGAGTCAGCAGGCATTAGGCTGTTTGGGACAGGGCTCTCTGGCTGCTTTACCCAGAGCTTGTTTAGTCTTGTTCTGCTACGCATTAGCAGCTTTCAGCAATGCACAGTGATTAGTGCTCTGTGTCTTTCCTCGCTGCTCCTCTGTGTATCCTGGGGCTAGGATTAGGTTACAGCCTGAAATGGCATGGTTGTCTGCATTGACTGAAAGCTGAATAGTAAGGGCAGAGTTTTGTTGATAGACTAAAATGTCTTCTGTGTTTGTTTCCTTTCTCTGGAAGAGGAATGACATTATTTTCATTTGTAGTCTTTCTGTTTCTGGTCTAAACATGTGGTGTCCAATTTCCTTCCCTGGCAGGTGACCTGGAAAATGAGGAATGGTGTCTGGCTACAGAGTTTACTCCAGCTGCAATAAAGACAGAGCCAGGGCTGTGTGAGACATCAGGCCTTGCTCCCTCAGTCAGTCTCACCGTCACGGCCACGTCGCTGGAGGGGGAACAGCCTGAGCTCCACACAGATGCCCTGGTACTGCAGACTCTGCTCTCTCTGCTCACTTAGCTTCTCCTAAGGCTGTTATTACCCGTGGGGGCTCCTTGGTGCCAGAGCTTGGCAGTTCAAGGTGCACACTGCAGTCTGTTCCAAGGGTTTTTAATGTTTGCTGGTGTCCCACCATTGATGTAAGAGCTTGTTGTCTGCATCTTTAACTCTTAATGTTTGAATATACAACTATGCTAGCCCCAAAGCCTGGAGCTCCTGGGTTTCTACAAATATTTGAATAGTTTCTGATGAACCACTTGTGCCTAAACTGCCTAATCCACTTGCTCTATGAAGCCTGTGACAAGCTAAGTGTCTTTAATAAGACCTTGCTTTAATGCTGCTGTGCCTTCCCCTGAGCAGAACAAGACTCCTTGTTGGGATTGGTTGGAGAGTTTCCCTTTTTGCCAGCAAAGTTACTTTTGCCAGATCTGTGAAGCTTTAACATTTCAGGCTGCTGCTACTTCTGGACCCAGCAGCCTCACAAGGAGCTTTGTGATGCTTTTCTCACCACAGCTGGAGCAGCCAGTGGGCATTCTAAAGAGCTCAGTTTGGCTGTGGTTGGGTTAAGGAGAGTGAACTCTAGCAGCTGATGGCTCACCAGGCTCCCCAGCCAGCAGAGGAAGAAGCATGGCTGTTGTCAGCCCCCAGCATGCAATGTCAGTCCAGGCTGGAGGGAGTTGATATATGCTGAAAATAAATGTTTCCACTTGGATGTGGTTCAGAAATACGTGCAACAGAAATTATTTTATGAGAAACTGAAAAAAGCTAAGCACAATTTTCCCATAATTTTCTCCTGGCTTGAATGTGCTGTTCCCAGGACACAGTCCTGCTGTAGCTTGGGATGCTGTGATTTGCAGAGTATGGGGGCCTGCTGTTGCATGGATTGGTTACACAGGTTACTGGGAGAGATTTTGGCTGCAGTTGGCCTACTGGTGTGCCAGCCTGGCCTCCTCAGGCCTGGCACTGCAGCACACAGACAGGCTCTGGGCAAAGCTGGGCAGCCTGGTGCCCACCCTGGTCAGTGGGGCAGGCCAGGTGTGTTCCCAACTTCAGTCAGCAGTGACTGTCTCTTTTCCTGCTCCTCAGCCCTGTGAAAGGAGCTTGGGTCCCAAAACATGGTGCTCAGTGGCTGGCTCCTTGCTCCTGCTCCCAGATGACAATGGCCTTTAGGAGGCTGTCCCTGACTCCCAGGGGTGTTCTGCCCTTGCTCAAACAGAGCCTGCAGTCCAGCAAATCCTAGCAGCAGCTCTGTTGCTAAGAGAAGTAATTGGAGTGGGTTACATGTTAGCTTTCAGTCTGAAATGTCATCTCTGAGGCGTAATCTTTTATTTTAGCTAAATATAGCAGTAAGAAAAGCCATAGTGGGAGTAGTCAGGGCAATATTCTCTGTAGCCTGGTTTAGCAAACTGTGTGAAGCAGTTAAAGCTTTGCCTGTGGCAGAGCAGGAGGAGAGGAAACCTCTCCATTTATGGAGAAGTAATCCCTGTGCCCTTCTATCAAGACTTTAAGATGTGTGCTCCAGGTTTTCATGCTGTTAATTTCTCTTTTCTAGATGAAACCACTGACCCAGAAAGTTCTTCCAGAGATTAAATTGGAGCCCCATGAAGTGGATCAGTTCCTGAACCTCTCTTCTAAGGAAGGTCTGTTAAATACCAAATGAAAATGTAGAGCTAGATGTCCAGCAAGTACAATAAATGTACTTTACCCTGATTAAATATTTGGATTTCTTGTTCACCATGTCAGATTTTAGGCTGAAGCTACATTTTATAGGGATTCAACTCAGGCTATTGAAGAGCCAGAGTCTCTCTGATCCTTTATGTGAAGTTTTTTTCTTTCTTTTTTTTCCCCCCTTCTTTTTCATCACAAAGAAAATTATCCCCTTTTCTCTGTAGGGTATCAATAGTTGTACTGAAGGAAGCTTGAATTATTCAAGTAAGGATTATTTAGGATAGAAAAGAAATCAATTTGAGGAGACTTAGTTAAGATATAAGAAACTTCACTGTTAACCTCTGATGCAAAAGCTGGATGTGAGTTTATATGAAAACAAAAGTTAGGTGAATCTGTTTGTAGCATGTTAGTTTTAGGAACAATCATTATCTCTTTGTACTTGCACTCTAATGTGAAAGGAGGAGCAAAGATCCCTACCCTGAAAGCTAAACACAACTAAAGTAATGAAAATTTGGAAGAGCCAAATATTTGGTGTGAGATCTGAGCAGATAACTGCTTTTCAGTTAGAACCACTTGATACTCTGTTAGTGAATTAATTTCTGTGGGTAAGTAGCACTGCTCCAGGGAGAGAAGGAAATGATGCAGCAGGTGGATAAAAGGATATCTCAACCCAGGAGTAGATTTGTTTGCTCACTTTGTGGGATTAAGGGCCTTTCTGTTTTTCAAATATGTTTCTTCTTCTGGCAACTGCAAGAGCTAACATTTGAGATAAAAAGAGTACTGTAGATTTTTTCTGACTATTTTTCTTCCATCCTCCCTTACCACCCATTTGATCTTTTCAACTCAAATTTACAAAGCATAACAGAAGTGGAAGGTGGCAGATCAGCCCTGTATCTTCCTACTTCAAAATTAAATTGCTGTAAATTTAGCTCAGAAAGAGTGACTTAGTTATGGCTGTTTTGAGCATCTGCTAAATTGTCCATTTAGTAAGAGTGAGTGAGACATGCCCTGTTTCTCTTGGTCCATCCCCATTTGATCATAAGCAGCACTTTGACTGATAACCTCAGCTGCAGCCAAAAGAACCTGCTGTAGAATTATCTTGTGGCCCTGGATAGGCACTGTGAGAGAGGTTCCTGTGGTGGCTGCCTGTGCTGCTCCTGCTCCATCAGTGCACTGAAGCCTTTGCTGTCACTGGGTTGTCAGTCACTTCCCAGCTGTGCCAGATCATGTCCTTAGGAGGCCTTTCTCTCCTTCCTGATCATGTAACTCCTTGGATGTGATCCCTTCCCTTGCAAATACTGGCAGATTGTTTAATCCATGGCAAAGTTATAAAATACTATTGTTTTTGGAGAGAGAGTATGCTGGCTCAGAGCCCCTCTGTTAATGTGGTTTCCCAGGAAAGGGAACTTGTACTTTACATTATACATGAACCTCAAAGCACTTGAAGAAGAAGCTGAAGTGTAGGTAGAAGTGACTGGAGCATATGCACAGAGCCCTGTTTTGTCTGTCAAACCTAAAGATAGCTGTTGCATTTCATTCCTTCTTTGGAGACCTGCATGCTCCAAACCTCTTCCAAGTTGCCACTTCTGCCTGATCCATTTTTCAGCAGACACTCCAAGTCCTGGGAGCAGTGTGGTGGTGGCTGTGGTGGCAGTGTGAATGGACACCTTTAACCCTTGTGTTGCTTTGTGTCTGTGTTGCCCTGTAGCAGTGGATCCCCTGCACTTGCCTCCCACCCCTCCGAGCAGCCACGGCAGTGACTCTGAGGGAGGGCAGAGCCCGGCGCGGTCGCTCCCTCCCTCCAGCCCCGTGCAGCTCCAGGCCACGGCCAAGGTCGCGTCGCGCGCAGCCTCGATGCTCTCCAACTCCCCTCTCCTGACTGCACCTCATGTGAGTTGAGCTGCTCTCTCCTCCACCATTTATCTCTGTGTCTTTTTTTATTTTTTTCACTTTTTAAATTACTGGTTTTGACAGAGATTTCCTCACTTTCTGTTGTTGTTTCGATGAATTAATCTCTGGTCAAAACTGCAGATCTGGTAATTCTTGCTCACTGGCCTGTTCTGTTCCCACAGGGAACAGCATGTGCCTCTCCTCCAGGTTGAGACAGGGTTCACCAGTGTTATTAGGTTTATCCCATCATGGACTGTGTTTTGCCTTAGGGCCCAGCCCTGCTGGGTTGACCTGTCTCTGGTAGATGTGCATCTGTCCTCTTGTCATGTCATTAGCAGGAGGTGATCTTTAGGGAGGGATTTTCAGTAGTGTTTCTCAAGTGTCTCTATCCCTGTTTGAGCCAAAGGCAGTTATACTGTTGGCCTCACAGATGAACCAAGAACACCTGTTTTGAGGGAATCCTGTCCCAAAGGTTTGAACTCAGAACGGAAGTTACATGAAAGATCTTCCACACATTCCCAGTTGCAGGAGGCTGTTCTAGTGTAACAGATATAATCCTGTCTGGATTGGGAGGCCTGCTGCCTCTCCTCCCTAGCAACCTTTTCTTCTAGGATTGTGTGCACTTACTGTTTTGTTTTATTTTATTTTATTTCATTTCTATGACCCTCGAAGAAATTACAGGGGACTGGCCCCCTCATCCTGACAGAGGAAGAGAAGAGGACACTGATAGCAGAGGGCTACCCAATCCCTACCAAACTGCCCCTGACAAAAGCAGAGGAGAAAGTCCTAAAGAAAATCCGCAGGAAAATCAAAAACAAGGTAAATGTTAGTTAGCTTTGCTGGGTGGGTCCTACTTGTCCTTCATTTTAGAAAATGCTGCAGAATTCTGCAGTAATGGTCCATGGTACTGTTGAATGCTGCAAGTTGTCTTTTAACAAAGTGCTTTTCTTTGTTCCTGAGCACATCCATCAAATTGTCTGTCAGTGTGAGTGTGCCTCAGTGTAGGTATTTACCTGACCCTGTTAACAATAGAGTATTTAGCAGGCAGGGTATCAAGTTGCTGTGGCTTGGCTCCATTTAAAAATCAGAACAATCCTACCCTTATGGTGGGCAAAGACCTCTGTATTCTTTGCATGATGAGGAAGGTGTTCTTTTCTGTTTCCTGTTTTAAAATATGACTCTGTATTACAGTGCACTGGTCTTTTGATCACTGAATTCAGTGACTTGAAAAGTTGATACCAAGGATGCCAAATGCCCTGCAAGTTTGGTTTTTTTACCTTCTGACATGGGGAAGATCATAGTGGTAGGGACGAATGGAATTTTTTTCAGACCTGGCCAGCTCACTTATTTTAGAGGATTTTAGCACATATTTCATGGTTACTATATTCTGCTACTGGTTTTAGCAGATAGAGGTGTAAATTTGAGCACACTAAATTGGAATTTGGTCTTGTACTGTGTTTTTTTCAAAATTTTCTGAAGTGATGTTGTGCATTTCACGCACCACTTACATAGAATCAATCCTTTATATTGAGGAGAAATCTGGAGGTCCTTTGGTCAAAGCCCTGGCTTGGAAAGCAGGGTCAGCTTAGAGAAGGTTGCTCAGGGTCTTGTCCAGTCACATTTTACTGCTGCAAAGGCTGATGAGACCCCTGTGTCTGTGGGCATCATGTTCCCATATTAGGACACTCTTGAGGTAAAAACAAATAAATAGAATCCCTAATGTGTGATGGGAATTTCCTTTGCTGCAACTTGTATTTGATGCCTCTTGCCATTGGCTGTGTGCCTCTGAGGTCTCTGACATCATCTTTGCTGCACCAGATAGTTGAAGACAGCAATAAATCAGATTCCCTCCTTGGCCTTCTCTTCTTCAATCTGAGCAAGCCCATCTTTTTTCTTCCTTTTCTGAAATGTCATGTGCTCTGGCATGCTTATTATAGCAGAGCCCTGCCCCTGGGCCTGCTTCTGTACATCCAGAGGATTTGTTTCTGAGCCATGGACTGCACTGCTGTACTCAGCTGGGGTTTTGCAGCCCCTGAGCAGAGGGGGAAGAGCCCATCCTCTGGACTTGCTAACTGCGATCTCCTTGATGTAGACCCCTGTTTGGCTGGCTGCTTTTCCAGCAGGGGCACACTGCTGACAGTTGTTTGACTTGTTCATCAGGACCCCATGCCCTTGTCTGCAAAGCTGCTTTCTAATACATTCATGGGCTTTTTTCCTTCCTGGATGCAGGACATCATGCTGGGATCATCTTTTGGTATTTGTCCTGGGATATTCTCTCCAGATGAATCTGGTTTCTTTTTTAAGGTTAGCAGGGGATGATCTTTTTTTGTGTGATTGAAAGGAGGAGCCTTGCTTCAGAATGTGGAAATAGATCAAGTCAGTGCTTTGCTTGCCAGGAATAGAAATGAGAACAAGACAGATGCTGGAATCCCATAACACTGGGGCTTTTTACCAGTTTATTAATTCATCTCTGATGCTTTTGTTTTCTGTGCAAATATTTGGTGTTTTTCATCGTTTTTCCTTAGATCTCTGCCCAGGAAAGTAGAAGAAAAAAGAAAGAATACATGGACAGTCTGGAAAAAAAGTAAGCCAGCCTCCTTCCTGTTTCAAGCAGGCCAATAGCACTAGCTGTGGGACTGGGGAGGGATCCAGCTGTGGCTGCTGGGACGGTTCCATGCACAGAGTGCCAGCTGCCATCTCGTGGCAGTGACTGAGAAAAGGCCCTGCTCCTGGCAGCTGCTTGGCGGGGTCAGGACCGTGCTAATGTGCCAGCAAACACTTCACACTTTAATTAGGCAACACCCAGCTGCATTGGCCTTCACCTCAGGAGACTGTGTTGGCCAGTGGACAGGCAGTGTTCAGGGAAAGATGGATCCAGAGTGAGTGAACTGTCTTCCAGTGCAGATGAAAACAGAAATAGGAAGTGGGTGAGTCAGGACTGCCTGGGAAAATAAGCAGGACTCAGGAAAATAGCATGTGACCCATGGACTTCCCTTAGCAAGCAGGAGCCAAACCCCCAGTTAGTGATTTATATCCCAAATTTATCTTTCTTCCAGGAGATGAATATTCTAGTATTACTCTTATGCAATTCACCAGATGGTTCTGTTAAAACTCTTGTACCATCTTTGGTGATATCCTTGATGTAATTTCCATTTTTTTCTTGTCTCTTTATAGCTCTGTCTTGCTTCCTCAGAGTTACTCTTCTGAAATTCCACCTCATGCATACCAGATATCAAGGATATTTTCTTTTCCCTTTTTTCTTCTTGAAGCTATTCAGGATGGTTTTGTTTGTTTTCTTAGGAGTCACATATTTTACTTGAACCTCTTACATGTTGTATGACAATGTCCTTTAGTTTGGGGATTTCAGGGGTGGTTTGGAAATGGGTAGTGTCTTGGGACAGTCTTGAGCACTGTCCTTAATCTCATGGCTTATTAGCCTTTATAAACTTGAAATTTGAGGCTCTGATTTCAGAAGCATGGCATTTGCCAGACAGCTAATGCAACTTTTGCTTTGTGTTTCATGCTATGAAGTGTGATTAAATATTGCAACTAAGGTTCATTGGTGTAATTGTTTCTTTAAATGCAGGCAAGATCATGGAGCTCTCAGTGAAAGTAAGTTTGGCTTGTTTTGCAATCACTTGAACAAATAACAGATGTTTTTATATTTCTGTTTCATTGTGCTGTCTCCAGAGTTGAGACCTGCTCAAATGAAAACAGTGAGCTGCGTAAGAAGGTTGAAGTCCTGGAGAACACTAACAGGTAAGGTATGGACATCATCAAACAGAACTTGGTAGTGGGATATCACCATGAAAAGTGAAAATCTGATGGTTAAGAGATCAACTGAAATGTGAACAATAGCTGTGTCTGATGGGGTTCATATCAGAGAAAGATGTGGAATGCCAGTTACTGTGACTGCAGGGATATAAAGCATGGAGGTTTTGATGTCATGTCTTAAACTGCCTCCCCAGCCTGTGGTGTGCTTGAGAAACCTTTTAGCACTCTTCTCTGAGTTCCTCCACTGCCCAGGGGAATGTAATTAGCAGTACAAAACAAAACAAAAAAAACCTACAGTCCAGCTCTCCCAATTGTCTTTGTTTAGTGAATTTTGCCAGGAAGCCTTAATCTGAGACATGACACTTCCAGAATTAACAGTGCTGAAACTCAAGTGTCATTATTACTTCCTTATGCACTACTAGATGTCATTGCAATTGTTCTGCACCCTTCTAACTATCTTAGAATTTCCTTCATTTGGAGGGGAAGATCATCTTCTTGCTTCTTCATTGCTGAAAAAATGAGTGACTCAGTGGTGGCTTTTTCAAAGGACACATGGCAGAAGATGTTGTGTAGCTAAGCTTTTAATTTGATGTTAGCTGGGAGAGCACAGTGTCAATCCTGGTTTATGCTCAGTGGCAAATTCCAGTGAGTAGGTACCAGATGAGCCCACCCTCAGCACTTCCCAGTTAGAGGCATTTGCAGTGGTGCCTGAATATTACCAAGGAACATGATGGTGACACTGATGTGTGGGGGGAAGCTGGATTTTGAAGATAAGACCCAGGATCATGGAAAATGGCCCTAGAGCTGATCTGGCAGCCAGTGCATTGCTAATTGAGTGGCATGTGTTGTTTCTAATCTCTGGATCCAATCTCTAATTTCATGAAGCCAGACCCTGTAGCACTGTGACTTGTTGCAGAGTGTCTCCCACACACTGCTCATGCAGAAAGACATCTGCTGCTTGCTTGAAGAGAGCCAAGCCATTCCTGTGCCTCTTATATCATCCTCCAGGGTTTGACATGAAAGAACCAGCAGCTAATCTGTAGGTGTGGAGTAGAGATGTCTCACCCAGAATCTGTCCCAGAAGGTACTGAAGCCAACTTCTCTTAAGAAATGGTGCAGCTGTAGATTATCCCCTTGGGGATAACATGTTATCAACCTGCTGTTGTTCTCCCCAGTTAAGATAAATTTGGCCAGCTGTTTTCATCTCTAAGCTATTGAGGATTCACTCAAGCTTTGTTGTCCATCCTTTCACAAAGGACGTTTGGCATCTTACCTATTATTTGATTATCTTAATTCTTTCATGCTAAATGCTCTAAAAGGTTTTAGGCAAGTGGTATGATCTCTAAATCCTTCATGCTTTCCCCATGTGGGTTGAGTTGCATTGTTTCCTTCCCTGTGCAATAGCACTGATATTGATCTGTAATCTCATGCAGAGAAGCAGATGTTCATCCTTCTGCACTGAAATTCTTGTAACTCATGGCGATGCTGTTTTGGCTATTTAGATATCAACTGTGTCTAAAATCTGCTAAGGCTTATGTGTGAAGTGCTGAGAAATTTGTTAAAGTGCCTGCTTTATCAAATCTCAGTTTTGTAACATACCATATTATAGAGTTTTTCACCTTAACTCCAAAAAGCCACTTTTCCTCTTTACTGTACAATTGTGCAACTGTCTCATGCAGAGAATGGTTCCAGGCCCTGGTTTAATGTACATTATCCACATCCTACAGTGAATTCAAAATGTCTCATTTCCTCATTGGTATTTGCACAGAGCCTTGGCATGACATCCAGAAAATGTTCACAGGTTTCAGAACTTGTCTTCACAGCATCCTATAGCTGGAGCTTGCATCTCCTACATACAGTCAGGAATCTAAGGAATCTATTTGGAGCAGTGGTGGTCAAAATTTAGTGTCAATTTGGTGTGTCAGATATCCAGTTTTATATGTTTAGGGCTTTATTTCTCAAATATTTCTCTAGCTCAGTTAGACACACATGTATCTTATTTAATATGCCCAAAACAGAGCCCTAGTTGACTTTAGCTGTAACTTTGAGTATTCATTTCAGTAAAAAATGAAGACATTATTGAACATATTATCTAAAATTAGATCAAAGCTGTTCTCCCATTGTGAAAGACTGTAAGAGGGGAAGAAAGATAACAGGAAAATAAGATTATGTGTTAAAATGATGCTTTCAGCTGTAGATGTAGACAAAGTTGGATTTTTACCTTGTTGAAAAGTTGGGCTACAGTTGTTTACCTAGAAGTTAATGAACATGTGTTACTATCAGTCACTATCATGTTTGTGTAGTCTAGCTGGATTGAGAGGAACTGAAGAGCAATTTCCAAAACATACAACTATTGAACAGCAGTTTCCTTTCAGTATGTGCAATCAGATTTTAAGAGTATGTTAATCTATATATAGAAAACATTTGCATAGATACATACCTAAGACTTAAGGGAAACCCTGCTTGCATTTCAAAATCTGGCTCCAAACCATGGAAACACGAGAATTTTTTTCTGATAAAAGTTTTCCTTCGTTACTCTCAGTAACATGAAAAAAATTAGAAGATTCTTCCTTGAAAGCCAGCCTTAGCCTGAAAATCTGGGTTTGAAGAGATGTAATGTCAAAGGTGCAGGTGTGGTCAAAAAAATTGCATCCAGGAGCATCTCCCTTGGCATTCACACATCTTAAAAGATGAGGCAGGAGGCTGGCGATCAAGATGCCATAGTTTTTAATTCTCATTACTCTGAGTGGGTGAGTGCAGCATTTTTGTCAGCTTTAGTATTAGAACAGTAGCATATGTTACCTCTCCTCATTTGTGTGACTCAATCCCTTAAAAGAAACCCATCCAAGTTCCTTCCTAGGCAGTTTTCTCAAAACTATGGAAGCCCATTATTCCATTCTTACCTGTTTTGTCTTATAGCCTCAAGTGAGCCATTGGTTTGAGTAGCATCTAAGCTCTCTCAGAAAGCAAAGGGTGTGAGAAGAAGCTGGTGTTGGGTATTGAACTAAGTTGTCCCAGTCACCAGGAAGGCTTGATTTTGGCTCACTCACATTTTGGCTGAGACCAAAGGCAGAAACTGCCAGTGATTCAGAGGTTTGCTAACATTCTCTGACCACCAGTGTTGTCTACCTGGGAGCCCTGTTTGGGCTTAAAGACCATTTTGAAACATCTGGTTCTGGGTATCATGTGTTGGGAATTGCTTTTGCTTCTCACTTTTGTTGATTCTGTACTTGTAAGCATCTTGATGATCTCTTTTCCTGGAGAAATGATAGACATAGGATCCAGTGCATGTGTGGGTGAGAGTGTCACACATGGACAATGAATGCAGGTGGATGCCAGAGTTGCTCCCATGGAGTAACAGCAACCAACTGTGCTGGTCTGCACTAACAAGCACCTTAAAGGCAATGCCTTGTAAACAAAAATAGGATATTCTTCCATTTCTTCAACTCCCAGTCCCCTAAAGATCAAGTTGCACATCAGTCTGACCCACTAAAGGTTTATCAGCACCAAAGCTGCCAGACTTCACTGATTTGATCAGTTGTTTATTCATTTGAGACTGATAAAGTCATTTTAGCAAATTGTTTTCAAGGAGTAAAGGATGTAGGTTTAAGCTGCAATGAGATCTCTTGCACCTAATTTCAGGCCACCATTACAATAGTTGACAAAGCTTGGCAGCCCTGGAGTAACTCCTTACTTACTTACTAGGGTTTTTATGCTGAAACATCTTTTGTGAAAAAAAATTGTGGAGATTTTCTTTGTAATTCAAATGAGGGAAGATTGTGGATTTAAGTGGTCTTTTAGTTAAAACCTCACTTTGGGATTTGTCGCCATTGCTTCAAATGGGACAGGCAGAGAAGCAATCTCTGTGGAGAATTACAAGACTGAATATTTTTTTTCTCTCCGTACCAGAATTGGGTTTTGTTCTTCACACCATAGGAATCATCCTCTAAAAACTTTTGATTAGGATAAAGTGTTTGGTGTCCCCAGAAGATGTTGTTTGGTTGTTTCTGTTTGTTTGCATCAATGTTGGATTTTAAACAGAAAGACTGACTTGAGGAAGTCTCCCAGGTGGTTCTGTAGTGACAAGTTTTCTCTCCTTAATTAAAGTATCACTGGGAGCAGAAGGGAAGGCTTGACTTGCTCCATACTTTGGTAGTGAAAAGGCCTCTTCTGAAGATGAATATTTGTGAATATGCACCAAAACTAAGACATCACTGGCAGACTGAATTTGCTGGCAGCATGTGGAAGGAGGTGCAGGAGTCTTCAGGCACTTTACAGCTTTCCTCTGAGGTGCTTCCATTGGCAGGGAAAAGCGTGAAAGCTCACTCACACCTCCTACAGAATTGACCCTCTAATTGAATATCCCTGGGAAACGTGTCAGACACAGTGAAAATAATCCCTGTGGGTGCAAACCCCCTTAGCATGCTGTCTTGGCATTGCATTTTCTCCTGTTAGGACTTAGCCATAGGCAGTGTATTCCACTAAAAGCATTTGTGGCCTTTCTGCTGGTATTTAGAGGGAGTGTCAGAGATCTGCTCCTTTTGCCTCTCCTGCTCCAGATCACCCTTGCAGCTGTCTGGTCCCAAGCTTTTGCATAGGAATCTTTTGACCTCAGAATCCAGTCTTCCACCATTCCATACTCAGAGAATAAATGCACCAAGGAGTGTCTCATTTTGACAGTGGCAGGATAAACTGGTGTCATCTCTGATCAAACGTGTTTCTTGTTCTTGCCTCAGTTCTTGCTCACAGTTTGCAAATGCACCTGTATCCTGTCAGCTCCAAACACTGAGTCCTTGTCTGTAGAGAAGGAAACAGTAGCTCTGCTCAAACAGATAAGTGACTGGGGGAAGAAAGACATTTTATGTGAAGGAATTTGGTAAATAAGGTGGAGGATGAATCTTCCTCTGTCTGTAGAAGACCTTAGAATACCTGCCTAATTACACTTTCCAAAGAGGCTGTTTTGTAATCAGCTCTCTGGGCCCACTCTGCCCAACAGGTTTTTTAAATTGAGCATGAAAAGGCAGAGATGAACAAACTGAGGAGAATTGCCTCTTCTCTGTTGATTTCCTCACCAGCCATTAGCTGTTTTCTCACTGACGCCTCCACAAAAAGTGGCAGGAACGATCAGCATTTCAAGGCTGCTGCTGCCAGCCCCCAAGCTGAGGAGGAGGAGAGCTCCTTCCTCCAGTGAGTCAGGCCTGAAATGGGGGAAAGATTTAATCTTCCAAAATAGCACAGAAAGTTCAGGGTTGGAAGGGCATTGCTGTCTAACCCAGCTGGTGGCACGAGGTGGGAATACTGCAGGAAAGGTGTTCTGTGCCAGGAAATGATGTGCACAGGTCTGTGCCATGCAGTGGATGGCAGGAGGAACTGGAGAGAGATGCCAGAGGGAGCAGGGAATTAGGATGGTTTCATTCAGGTGGTGGACACTGTTTGTATCTCTTAATTTGCCTGTGGTCTCTGTATTTACTGAATAAAGGATTGCATTGGGCATATTGCTCTCTTTTTTAAATACTGAGTTACAGAGTAAGCCATGCTCTCAAGAGCATTCAAGATATCCTTTCTTAACAAGTTGAGAAGGATCTGCTGGCCCAGATAAATCTGTGCTGTGAGAATGCCTTGTGCTCATTTCAGAATGTATTCCTGAAGTCCTTGAATTCATTAAACCCTAATTAGCAGTGAGCATTGATGATTAAAAAAATCTATGAAAATAGGCAGACCAGTGTATATTGAGCTGTGAAGGCACCTCTGGGTCTGTCCTACAATTAGCTTTTAGCCAGTTTGGTCTTAAAATACTCCTTCTGTTTTTTCTGACATCCTGACCTTGCCTCTTGCTTTAGCTTTTGACGTAACAGCCTCCAAAACTGTCTGGAGTTTCTGTGGGGTATCCTCCACAGTAGATTGTGAAAGTTACAGGAGAAGTGAAAAGTAAATTTGGGAACAAATAGAAAATTCAGCATCTTGATACAAAATTGTACTGTATTTGTGTTGAGGACAGGCATTTGGGTTGCTCATAGATTGTTAAAGAGACTTATGTGAAAATCCTGTACCGATCACACTTTGAGACAATCTCCTGTTTAAATTATTTGTGTTTTGACTGTAGTAATTGATGCTACAGCAGAAAAGGTAAAAAAACCAAAAAAAACAAAACAAAACAAAAAAAAAAAAAAACCACCAAAAAGCAGTCAGGTTCTTTTGGTCTGGGACTGTTGAATCCAGCCACAAGAGGATTGTCATTGTGGCTGGGACCTCTGAAAGACACAATCAGAGGAGCCACCTGAAGCATCTGCAATTTTTGTCAACTCTGCAGGATTTAACAAATAGCATTAAAGTGTTTTATTTAATAAATGAATGTGAGAAGTGAAGTCTGTGCCTATGTCTGGTTTTAAGTTCTTCTCTTAAAAGTCAGCCAGCATGTGTTCTAAACAACTAAATAGCAAGATTTTGGGAAAAGGGGGTTTTGATAACCGACTGGATTACCAACTGGAGAAGTTGAAGGTTTTGAAAACTAACTGAGCAGTTATAAACTTGATTTTGCACCTTTAAAAATAATGGCAAAACTCCAGCTGAATTCATGACATTATATATGCAACTGGTGACTTGTATGCAGAGCAATTTCAGTTGTTAATGTGTCATTTTGTATAGAAACACTGAAAATACAATTTTTATTTATAAAAGTTTACTGAAAGTACTAAAGAAGTAATTGATGAGGGACTTAAGCTGAGGGAAAAGAAAAAAATCTTGAACATTTCAGTGCTAATACATGTAAAAACTTTGTAAAATTCAAAACATTCCTTGCTAGTGATTTTAAGAAGACTTTAACTATCTCTACCTTATCCTAAATGCTGTGTTATTGCCATGTGTGGAATTTGGAACAAAAATCTATTTAACCAACAGGCAGGTCAGTGTGTGTGATGCTTGTTTGTTGTCTTTGCCCTCCAGAACTCTTCTGCAGCAGCTGCAGAGACTCCAAGCCGTGGTTGCTGGCAAAGTGTCCCGCTCGTGTAAGGCAGCGAGCACACAGACAGGGACCTGTCTTATGGTGAGTATTCCTAAGGCTGGGAATTCTGAGGGAAGGGGGATCTCTTTCAAGGCACATCTCTTGATCTGCAAAGCCTCTCAATGGCAAATTTGCAGCTTAGGGAACTCCTTTTAATGATTTAACAATTTTGAGGGAGGTGAGACTTGTGATGGATGAAGATTAATGGTTGTGGGAAGGTACTGAGTTCTGGAGGAGACTAGCCCTGTGCCTTTAGTTGGATGCTGCAGTGATGAAAGAAGGATCAGTGCTCTTCCAAGGGTCCCACTTTATTATTTCCTGCAGTTTTATAAGGTGGAAATGGTGTCTAGGGTTGTAAAATGAAAATGAGGGTGACCTTTGAGGCTCGTATTTTTGATACTAATAAAAATAAACTTGCTCAACCAAATCAAAATATGACTGAGGCTGTAAATCTACCTCTGTCCTATTTAAGTAGTAGTAGCCAAGATAAGAAAATGAGTAGAATGAAACATTTGCTTTCCCCTGCTTACATTCAGCTATCAAGTTCCCTTTATACCAAAAGTGCTGTAAATTGATGGAAATAATTTACAAGGCATGAGCTGTTCTCCCAATCTAGCCTCACTGTCACTTGGAAGCAAAACTGGGGCCAGCAGCAGAAATAACTTTGGAAATCCTCAGCAGTGCCTGTAAGACACACATGGCAGCTTTATCTGCATTTCAGCTTTGTGAGTAAAAAAGGCAGCTGGTCAGAATGGTGCAGACATTGAAAACAAACCCCAGCATTGAGATGTGCCCTTTGAAGCACTGAATTGTCATTGTGTAGGTGCCTTTGCTGGGTGTGCAGAGGTGAGGATGGCCCCACATGGTTTGTTTTGATAAAGTGTCAGATCTCCTGTGTGCATGTGGGTCAGGTGCACTCACCTCTCCTGCCTCCTCCCTTTGCCAGATGGTGGTGCTGTGCTTTGCAGTAGTTTTTGGCAGCTTCTCTCAGAGCTATGGGCCATATCCTTCTGCTACAAAGATGGTGTTGCCCAGGCAGCATTCCTCACCAGAGTCCTACACAGATTCCATTGGTAAGTGACAGCTATTCCAGTCTTGCTCTTTCCTTGGTTGTATTTAAGCACTTGTTTTCCACACCCATTCCCAACCCCCTTCTCAAGTACCTCTTGCATTTCTGCTCCTTAAATGGCCATTTTTTAATGTATACCTCTGTTTTTCTAAGAAGGATAGCTTGACTGATGTTGATGGCAGCAGACTTCATAAAAATGGGCAGAACTTTTTCCCCACTAGCCTGCTTGGTACTTTTGTTTAAAGACTTTTTTGCCTCTGTTTGCAGAACTAAAGTTAGTGGTCTGTGAAGGGTAGCAGGGTTTCTACTTGGTAGCAGATGTTCATACTGTTAAAATGCACAAATTATTTCAGTGGCTGTTTTCTTTGCCAGTGTCACCAAAGAGTCCAAGGACTGAATGGGAAACTGTTAGTATTACATAACCATAATAAAATAATATATTATCAAAGTTATTATTTAATTTTGTCCTTGTTTTTTGAATAATTTAGGGCTTTTTGATCCCTACCTAGACCATTCCTGTGGTTTCTTTCTTCAGCTCTTAAATTGCCCCATTTAATCACTATGAAAAGAAAAGGCCTTTGCAGCTTTGGCTCTGCCCTAACAATTTCCATTTCCTGAAATGACCAGGGTTGTTCTCTGAGCTGTCTGTTGCTCATCTCATTTTGCCTTCTCTTTTTGTATGCAGTGAGGTCAAGGAGCCTCCTAATTTATGAAGAGCCTCAACAGCTGGAGGAGCCATCCAGTGCGATCTCCTTCGCAGATCGCAGTGACAGACAAACAGACGCCTCCAAGTTGACAGCACTGTCCCTGGAGGCTGTGCCAGGGACACAGCAGGATGAAATCATGCAGTTCACAATAGCCAACGAGACCAGGCTAGAGAAATCAGTGCTGCTGGGCCTGCAGCAGCACAGGTGAGTGCAGGGTAGGCTGCTTGTCACACGGGTGTTCTGTGTCACTCCTGTTCATGCCTGAAGGACAGAGGTTAGGCTAGCACTAACACTTTGTGTGCTGGGCACCATAAAGCATGAAGGAAGAGTTTGGCTTTTATCTTTGCCTATAGGCAAAGTCACTGTTGCTCTGGAGAAGTGGTTGCATCAGAACTGTAGTAATACAGCTACCAAACTCGGTACTTCTGCCAGAAACCTAACCCCTGTAAGCCTGTTAGTTGGGCCTACCCCCTTCTTTAAAGCACTTACTTGTGTGCTTCCCAAAGGAATAAGCTTTTGGCAGTTGTATGGAAGTGTGAGGTTGTGATTCACTGGAATTTCAATGAGGTTAGGGCATGAAGAGCTGGAGTTTCTCACAGCAGTGATTTTACTGAAGCATTACTGCTGAAAGTTTGCAGGACTCAGTCTCAGGAGACAGACATGTACAATTATCTGACTACTTAAGTTCTCACACTGAATTCCCTCACTTTCAGCATAAATGTAAGGGATTTTTTTTTGTTTGCTTTTTATTTTTAACATAAATGTAAGTTTTTCAGGCCTCTGAAAAGAGAGTCACTGGTTTAAATATATATGCTTTCATCTGCTGCACCTTTGCTTGCCTAGAACCAAAGAGATGACTACTTTAGGATAATTCAGTATGTTACCAGACTCAGCTAACTGACCAATACCTTGCTGGTAAATACTGAATGGATCTTTAGCATTAGCCAAATCAAGCAGGATATGTACTTAAAAAACTTACTGTTAGCATTAACCTTTGGTTTTTTGCTCCCTACAGAGTCAACTCGGAACTAGAAGGAAATGAAACACTGAAGATAATTGAAATAGACAGAAGAGTCAATGCCACCTCTTAAAAATAAAAAAGGCCTTTTTTCTTGACTTCCCTCCTTCCCACATATTTTCAACCAAAGTTCCCCTGACTTGTCATCCTCAGTGAACCAAAGTACAAAAGAGAGGGAGTTCAACTTCTGCATTGACTGATGGGGCTGTGACTACAGATGGGATCTCTTGTCTCTGTAACTCCCTTCCTCACGTGGCACACAGTCCCTGTCTCTGCTTTTGTCCCTTTCCTGTCTAACACTGCAAGGGCAGCACTGAATTATGATGGCAGAGGATGCCAGCAGTGTGCCAGTGACTGTGTGTGCCTGTGCATGCACACAGCCTGATCTGAGCACAAAGACATTCTGGAGAAGGGTGAATTGTGCAAAACCAATGGGAGCATGTGGGTGATGGTTTTCTTGGGAGAAGGTAATGGAGAGAGAGAGGAGATGCAGCATGATGGTGCTTAGAGTCTCACCCCAGCTCTGTGCCTGCTGGTCTGCAGCCCTGGAGCCTTTTGGGGGGATAGAGAAGCAATGTGCAGCCTGCTGCTGAGGGGACAAGAAAGGGCCCTGACACTGCGGAGCTCACAGCACAGGCAGGAGAGGGCTGGTCCATGATGCTGCTGGATTGTCCTCCCCATGCTCTTTCTCTTCTCCTCTCCAGTCTCTTCATCACTTAACAGGGTAGGCTTCTCTGTGCATTGAATGCAATCCTGGTGGGCTTCCCTGCTTCCACCCTTGAGAAATTAAGCAAAGATCAGTCACTGTCCTACCACACACTGTGTGGGAGAATTACGCTAGTTTAACTAAATCTGTTTAGAAAGCAGGTTTTGTTACATTTATGCAATAGTTTAGATGGATGCCCTTTAGTCTGCTTAAGGCTAATATATTTAGCTTAAGTCAGTTCCTTCCCAACAAACTAAATCAATGTAAGGCTTAAACCACAAGTGCCTCCTTAGAGGAGTGTATGGATTTAATTTATTGGCTTCTAGCTGGTTGATGAAAATTCTTGTGTAGACCCAGTCTCAGATTGTCTTGTGTTTTCCTTTCCTTGCCATCTTCCTGTTACTGTTGTAAATAGTATTTATTAGCTTTGAAACATTCTGTTCAGGTAGCTGCAATGAAGAGAACTGAGCTTTCCTAACCCTGCAAGTGATCTGGGCAAACCCTGAAATTGGACAGATGAACATCACTGAATGCCCATTTCCTCCCCTTAAGCTTGAATTGCCCGAAAATAAAGCCAGGTGTCTTGTTTTCCTCTTACCTGCTTTTCCAGAGGTGTGGTCTGAGACCACCTGCTTTGGGTACAGATAGGCCAGCTCATGCCTAGGGTGGTGGATCCTGTATTAAGTGTTTGCCTCTGATCTGAGGAGCTGATTACATGGGCAGGAGACCTGTCAAAAGAGGAATGAGATGAGCACGTGAGGGGGTGAAGTGACTGTCCCAGGCTCAGGAGAAAGCCAAGAGCAGCATTCAGGTCTGATCCTGGTCCAGTCCTCTTCTCCATGCTCTGTTCCTTCTTGTCCTATGGTGTACTTCATGTGCCCTCTCTGTCTCTCTCTCAGTACCCTGGTCATGCCTTTGCCTGAGCTGTGCTCCTTGCAGTTTGTGTTTGCAGGGGCATAGTTGAACTCAGTCCAGAATTTGAGCAGGGTTTTATCTGGTTCCTACAGAAGGGCACTCATGCTCCATTGAGGATGGATCTAATGTGAAAATCCCTAATTCAGCAGGCTAGCAGAGCTGCTTAACAGTTTACCAGAAGAAGTCAATTAAAAAAAAAAAAAGTAATTTGAAGCTCTTTTTTCTTTTATTTTTTTTTTCCTAATGATAAATAAGGGAAAAACTAACCTAGCCTTACAAATAATTTTTTACTATGTACAGTAGATATTTCTTGCAACTATTCTATTTTGTAAAATATTGAATTTGTATTTTATTACAGCAGCTGTTGCACCAGCTCCTTCCTTGTTCTTCATTCTCCTTAGACTTTCTTCCTTCAGCATCCTGTTTTTCACCATCAGGCCTGACTCAAAATCCAGTGAAATGAATGGAAGGGATTTGGTGGATTGGAGGGGACTGTGGATCAGTCCTCCCTGTGCCATTTTAAGAGGGTGTTTCACATCAGTGACAGTGAAACAAGTGCCTGACTCCATGGGCTCATTCTGGTGTGCAGATTTGCTCTTCTAGGTAATGTCCTATTCTTCTACCCAAGTGCCTTATTGTTTTACCTGAGGTGACAGTGAGAGGAGAAGTGCAGTTGTAGTCTGCTTTGCAAGTGTTCCCATCTTGGCATGGGTCAGCCTGCACCATAAAGTCTGCTTCCCTTCACAGTGATCCTGCTGCATTCTCTGCATCATTCCAGCATCCATTAACAACTTTTGTGTTTTTTTTTTTTTTTTTTTTTTTTTTTACAGTTTTAACACAGTGGTCACTTGTGAGTGCCACAAGGGGTGGCTGCATTGCTCAGCCACTTGAGGTCAGCAAAGTGACAGGAGAAAGCTGGGACTGACCCCAACTGGTCAGCATAAGTGGGCAAGGTCATAGCTTAGAAAATTCCTTAATTTCTTTTCCCAGAGCACCCTTGGTTTGCTGCCTTTGAGGGCAACCAAGTGGTTAAAATGTTCTGCAGAAGAGGCCCCAGGGTGTGAAGCACAGCACCACTTTCCAGCCTTGCAGTTTGCAGTGTCAGCCTGAGCTCCTGCCCAGTGCCAGCTAAATGCAGCTAAATCCCATTCCAGATACAGCTGGTGACTCCTCTGTGTGAAAACCTAAGTGGAATTATTTCTCAGCTCTTAAAGGATAGATGATTTTGCACAACAAAAATAGCTCCTCCTCTCTGAAGCCTACTGCACTGGCCACCATTAAAACTTTGCCCTTTTTTAGTTTGATTTGGGCTGGTTGGAAGATAGTCAATTGTGTTTTCATCCTGAGCATTTGAAACTGGCCATGGTCTGGGTCAGGCCTCTGTACTAATCCATCCAAGCCAGTTTGGCCACTCTGATTTCTTGTAAGTATTTGATAATCTATTACTATAATCTTAATTTGTGTACTCCTTTAAGTTATTTTTAGGTACTCTTTTTTAAGGAATCTCTTGACCTAGCACACACATTGCTTGGGGATTTATTGTATTACATGTTAGTTTAGAATAAGGAAAAGCTTTGCTTCACTTTGCTATCTTTGTGGTCATTTTTCTTCAGGGGCCTTAACGGAACAGTTTTCTCTGCCAGGGGCCCAGGAATCCCCTGCCATCACCTACTCAGAGGCTGTGGTGTGGCGAGGACCCACGACCTCCAGAGGGGGTTTGTGTCCCTGTTCTGTGCCTAGCAGGGGACAGGAGAGGCAGGACAAGGTGCCATTGCACTGCCAGCCTCAGCATGCTCGGTGGGAATGCTGGTGCACTGCAGCCCATGTGGAGAGGCAGCTTCTGTGCTCTGGGTTAGGGGCACAGCAGTAGTGAGGCACATTCAGGGAGGACACCAGTAAGTGCTTTTAGTCAGTTCAGCTCTATTACTTGAGGCCTTAGCCTTCAGCCAGTGTGCTTTTTCTGCTGATCAGTGACCTGGTGCTGTGGAATCATAGGACAGGGAAGCAAGGCGTTGTGTACTACATAATTTCCATTTCCAGCAGAGGACTTAAGTGAAATCCTCAGCTGTAAGGTTAAGTTACTCACCAGCACAATTTTATACACAGCAGTAAATTTACCTTTTGGCCTGTAGCTTTAGAGCATGTTTAGATCTGCTGGATCTTTGCTTCTAGGGAGATAAGCTATGAAGGAATATAGGGCATTATTTTATATATATGTATATTTTAAAAGTCTGAATCACAGGGCATGTGACATTTCTAACCTTGTTACTGGGGTGTAGATAGTGTTCAGTTCTTTTTCCCCCAGGCTGTTTATAGTTCTTTGCTGCACTTCTTTCATTTCTTCTGCACCACTCAATATTTTTCACCAGCACAGACTGATGGATTAGGCTGAGGTTCTTAGGCCAGATCCCAGCTGGTACAACCAGCATGGTGTTCACACTCTGCTCTTGGAGGCTGCAGGTCTGATTTATACTGACAGAGGACCTCTTCCTCCACATCTGTCTGTGTAGCAGTGTATCTTAATGTGTTCTTGATTCTTCTAACATAGACCAAAAATTAATCTAAAAACTTTTTTTATTCCTGCTAAAGAAACCAACCCACCCCTCCACTCCCATCCCTCCAAGCTATCAGTGGTGAATTCTGTCTAGACACTTTTAGAATGTAGGTCAAGTGAGTGAATGATGCTAATTGCTACGTTGGGAGGGATTTCCACTGAGTATTTGGGCTCTAGATTCTAGCTAATGCCAAGAGGCCATTGTTCAAAACCCACGCAGCTCAGAACAGAGGAATACAGAGTATTTTTATACTCCTGGTGACTAAAATATTTCTTTCTTCAGTCACTAATTAAAAAGGGAACATTTTGTGTTCTGAAGGTGAAATGATAGGTCAGTACTTTGTAGCTACTAAAGTTGTCCCAGCCTATATAACAGTGTAGTGCTATGATGTGTTGCTGCTTTGCACTCTCTAGCATTAAGATTTAACAACTTTAGGGGTTGCAAAGGGGAATGAACTCATGTATGTGTTAAGTAAGGTCTTTACAAAGAAAATGTAAGGATTCAGTTCATCTTGTAGCTTTCTCATGGCCAATAAAGTGACATTGGGCATTCAGAGAATTTGTTGAAGATTAATCCTGATTAATACTGCATTGCTTAGGTGATCAGCATCCATTAGAGACTCCAGGATTGAGAGGCAAATTGCAATTTGGTTTTCTCATTTTTATGTCAGGTCTTTTTCTGCTTTACCAGTGTGTATATATATATGAATCAAATTCTTGTATAGAAAAAAGTTCATCATGCAGGAAACTCATTTGTGATGCTGTTTGAATCTGATGCTGAGTGGAGTTTGGATATTCTTTACTAGCAGTAGTCTCTTATCTGTCCTACAACCAATCTCCAGATTCTTCCTCCAAGAGCTGCAACTAATGAGGTGAGAACACAACATGGGAAAGCTGGATTTGTAGACCTGTCTTACAGAAAGGGTGAAAGAAAAGGCAGGTGAAGGGACTCCTTGCATCACAGGGAAGCCTTCTAGTTCTTGATTCCATAAATCAGCAGTAATAGCCTAAATCAGCAGTGATAGTCTCTTTCATTAGTTCCCTGCTAGGTTTAGGTTCACTCCTGTTCCCCTTGCTCTTTAATGCCATGCAGTCCTGTTTATGCATACCTGACCTTTATATTATACCCCACTTTACCCTCTAAACAGCAGGTGCAAATCTTTCTGAGCCTTAGCAGTCCATAATGAAGGGAGTGGAAGAGAGAGGGAGGAGCAGAGGCAGGTACTGAATTTTGTAAAACAGAACTCTGCTCATATCTGACTTTACCATAACAGACTTTAATCAGTGGTGCTGATATAATGGCATCTTGCTTTCTTCATTTGTACAGTTAGAATGAGTGTGTGTGTGTGCATCTGTGCACATGTGCATGGTGAATATCAAAAGGTATCAAAACCACAGAGTTTTGAGTTTTCTTCTTGTAGTAAGTGTTGCTAAATAAAGGCATCTACCTGATCACACAGGGCACTTTGGGCTTGGTGCAGCAGAAAGTCCAGGCATTTCTCTCTGAAACCTGTTCACATTCCACATCACGGAGCACTTGTAAAACTGTTGTGTGAATTGTTCTGAAGACTGTCCTGTGATTAATTGTTGACTGAATGTTGTTGCACTGTGTCATTTTGTGTGTGTGCCTAGATTGTCTGGCCTTTCCAGAGACCAGTTCTGGCTTGGTACAAAAAACTAATTATTTTGTATTCTGGTATCATTTCTGGTCTGCAGAATTATGGCTTTGAATGCTTTTTTTATTATTATTTTCTTTTGTAAGTGGTGTAAGTTGCCTTAAAAGGTGGCCCCTGGGAGCACTGATGCCCTAACCACCCTCAGGCACAGTGAGATCCAGTTTCCTCTCAGAGAGTGCTGCAAGTACATCCCAGTTTCCCTGAGATTCACTGGGCCTTCCAAGGGATTACCTGCTGGTGCTCTCTTGAGGAGAAGTATCCATGGGCAATTCCATTGCCTTGGGCCGTGCAGAGCAGTCACTGCTGTGACACCCCTAGGGCACTTCAGCTGGTGTTTGCCTTTCCCTCTGTGCATGTGAGTGCAGTATAGGTTTGTGCAAACATGTAAAACTGTCTAAGATGACAGGGACAGTGATACCAGTGCAAAAGCACACCACTCTCCCCTCAAAACTCTTCAGTAAACTTCATTGGGGCCTCTTCTGACTGCAGATATCTCTATTCTCCTGCCTTGTCTATTTAACTCTGTGTCTGTGTTCAGTGACCTTTCTATTTTTGTACAAGTGCTGTCATCTGGATACAGTCCCACCTGATTGTTCACACTGCAAACATGTCCATTGGGTGGAAAGAAATTGCTGTTTTTTAAATCATCTGCCTGATTCTGTGAGAGAACAGACTACTTGCTTTTTTAGCCTAAATATGTATGTAGTGAAGTATGTTATGCTTTTCATTTCTTGCAAATAAATATTTTCTGTAGAAAAAAAGCAATTGCTACTTGTTTGATTTCCTGATGACTGGAAAAAATGTGGGCCCTCGACTTTCCCAGGTATGCCAGCGTGTGCAATGTGTCCATTTAGCGACTGGTAATTTAGTGATAGAAAAGGAAGGATATGGGGTTTTACTGAAGTTTTACCTTCCCTTTTTGAGGTTGGCAGAGAATTATATCTTAGTAATGAGTGGAAATCAGGGCCAGCAGCATTTAACAGTGATAATGACACTCAGTGCAGCGCTGTGCTACAGCCCCACTAACAGTAAATTCCCTGTACAAGTGGGATCCAGGAGGGCTGATGCCAAGGGGGCATTGCTTCAGCCAGGGTCACTGAGGAGCTGTCACCTGGAGTGGCAGGGCCGGCTGGGGCTCATCTGGGTGGGCAAACAGCCCAAACAGGGAAGGTGGGGCCTTTCCCTGCTCTGGGCTTGCTCAAACCGGAGTGAACTCTTAAATAGCACTTTTTGCTTTGGCTTTTTGGGATGGGTTCTTCTGCTGGCCTCAGCTCCTTTCCTTAGCCTGCCTCCCCCCTGAGATAATTTGGGAGCTTTCTGCAGCAATTTGGAATTTGTTCTGCCTGTGTGAGCACCCAGCATCCAGCCAGGGCACAGAGCTGACCTCTGCTCCTTTGATAGGCATGGAAAAGGAAATGCCTGATTCTTTCAGTCTGGGTTTGCTGGTTGCCACCATGATATTTTATGGAAAATCCCTTTGCCAGGATTTTTCTCCTGAGAAGCTGAGAAGCCTCAGAAAAGAAATGTAAACAACAATTATCGGATTGCTTGGAATGTGGTTTGGAGGTTGCTTACCAACAGGTGCATCTGTGATTGGTTCCATGTGAATTGTTTTTACTTAATGACCAATCCCAGTCCAGCTGTGTTGACTCTCTGGTCAGTCACGGGTTTTTATTATCATTCTTGTCTAGCCTTCTGATTAATTCTTTTCTCTATAATTTAGTATATTGTTAGTATATAATTTCCTTTAATATAATATCATAAAATAATAAATCAGCCTTCTGGAAACTTGGAGTCAGATTCTCATCTCTTACCTCATCCCACAACAGCTGATCATCCAGGGAACTGGACCATGGATGACCTAGTGCCAATGTGAAAATTACCCTGTGCAGAGCTGGCATCACAAATACACATTAATTTGTTTTATGCCAGTTTTCTACTGGGAGGGAGACCTCATAGCTGAGTACCATGCATCCCTAGAACAGCAACCAAGAATTTATCTTCCATAGGAAATATTAGCCATGGAAGGAATAGTTCCAGTTTAACTGAAAATGGGGGTGAGAGAGATGGCTTTGGTGCATCCTTCCCAAGGCCTCTTAGAGGAGGCTGCTCTAGAGTTTGGGGAAGGCAGCATACCATGGGAATTGGAACACTGTGGCCTGCACTAAATTTCTGGCTGATGTGGGTTTTTAGAAATGCCTTGATTTGGGGATAAAGAGGTTAAAGTAGTAAAAGAAATTGGCAGTGAGGGAAGAAAAAAAAGAAGCTTTCCAAAGAGGCAGTTTCACTTGCCAGGACTATTGATCCAGGGCACTTGTTTGCAGCATCAAGCCACATATAGCATTTTTAGAGGAAAATCGTTAGACTGTGACTGATCGGGAAAGTTACCCTCAGCTTAGCTTTAGCTGAGCTCAGTTCCTCCAAGCAAACAAAGCACAGGCCTGTGATTAGCCACTGGTTAAGAATCTCCTCAATCTCCATGTGACCCTTGAAGCATCACACAGCAGGTGATGCTGCAGGGAGCCTGTGACTGAAAAAGAACCCCCCACACAATGGGGAAATGCTGTGTGATGAGCTGTCAGCCTCCCTACCTACCAGCCTCCAGGACATGCTGTTCTTGGAAAAGCATCTTGCTGTTGGAATCCAAGGCTGGATTTTGATTCTCCTTTTTCAGGCTGATTCCTGATGCAGGACAGGAGGGAGGATGTCCAAATGCAGCTCGTGATGCCTCTCATGGCGTGCTTGGGTAGAAATTGTTCTCCTTGTGCTGTTAGCTATTGTTTGTACCTGTGTTACAGCAGCACAGACTTTGTCCCCCCTTGAAGGTATTTCATGGAGGATTCATTTGTGATGTTCCCTTTCCTGATTTGTTTGCTTTAGGATTTTTTTAGAGCCATGGGCCTCATGCTTGTGGCATGCTGGTGAATTTGGCTTGCCCTGTTTATTCCATGCTTCAGATTCCTGGTCTGCAAAGCCGCTGGTAGCTTCCTCCTCTCTGTAAATCCCACTGAGATTAAGCAAAGCAAGGTGATTCAAAGGAGATAGCAATTGGAAACAAAAGCAAATTTCCTTTCTTATGAATAATAATGCTTGCATGTCTTGTCTCCCTCCAGTTTGTGCCTCAAAAAGTCAAAGTGATTTATTTGATTTCTCATTTTCTTGGTGTTGTCTCCCTGTGGGCTTCAAATGGTTATGCTTTCATTATTGAATTAGTCTTACACTAAGTTCTATACATTGGTATAAAATAAAATTACTATTTTTGTCTCTCCAGTAAGAAGGAAATTAAAAGTTCTAACCCCTGTCATTGCTGTGGCACAGCTGAGGGAAGCTAAGAATAAGTTCATGACTGTTGGATTGTCTCATTTTCTCTGTCTAAAGCAATGCTTAGAGTCTGGTTAGCCCTCTTTTTAAAACCTTTCTGATAAAAATCTGTGTTTGATCTGCTCAGCTGAGGTGGGTCCCTCCTTGCTGAGCCTCAGCATCCCTCAGTTTCCCAATGGATCAGCAGTGCTCCACTAGACTTTAAATGCTGACCAAAAGGGAATGATGTTGTGGGTGGATCCAATCTATCAGCATTGGATCTGGAAAGCAAAGCTGGCCATTTATGTCACATTAAAAAAAAAAATATTTACAACTGGAGGAGATGCAAATACATGCATACACATGTCTATGTGTATAAATATATTTTTATATGCTTTGTAATTTTTTTCTTGAAAGTTGAATGTTGGGGGCTAACCTGGGATTGAATTTTGTGTGAACTTCAGGAATATGGAGCATTTAAGTAGACTGACTTCTCACTGGCTAGCCAGGCACACTGAACAAGTAAGATTGCCTCATCCTTTTCCTCCCCAATCCCCTTTTTCATAAATCCATCTCTTTTCTATTAGAAAAAGAATTTTCAGTCCCTCCCACTGCAATAAAACTTAGCACAGTGCACACAGTCTGTGCACACTGGAGTGTTCAAAATGGGATTTTACAGGCATGTGAGTAATGGAATAAACCTTCCCTTGGCTTTACTCCAAAGGCTGAAATCCCTCCTTTCGCTGCAGCTCCTCCATCATTCCCACCATCCACCCTGCTATTCATGGCATGCAGTGTGGTGAGAAGTTCCCACCCAGGAAAAGGAGCTCCCCACCTGCTGAACCTTGTCAGCTCTCCCAGACAATCAGGGCAGGCACCACGGAGTGGTGTGAGGTGCTCCATTTAACCTGACAGCACTTAACCCAGACCTGGGAGTTCGGAATTTTTGTTAGCACGATAATCCCAGATACTGGCAAAACCTGCTAAAAATCTATTTTCGTGCTCATGCTTTCCCTTCTGGCCCGTGGTGTGTCTGCAGCCACACCTTGGAGCAAACGTGATACTCCTACAAAGTTTCCACTGTTGCTGCCTTCCTGTAGCCACAGGGATTGGCAGCCCCACCACAGGTGTAATAGCTAAGCAGGGCTTTCCTTCACGAGCCTCAGACTCTCTCATAATTGCTCATATTCAGGAAAAAAAAAAGGCAGAGGAAGTCAATTTAGCTCTTCATGTTGCAAATGAGTCATGCAAATTGCAGCAGTCAGAGGAAAAATAGGTGATCCCGGAGCAGGGTGTAAATTTGGTCATGTGGATAAAAGAAGGGTTATTGACAAGCAGGAGCTGCAGGAGAGGTTGTGCTGGAGGAGGAGGTGGCTCAGTGGCATGGAACTTCACTGGAGAGGGGGTAGGAAACCCTGATGGGTTGTTAGGCTGTGCTCCAGATGCTCTGGGGGAGGTGGAGCTGGGGCACAGAGCTGGTGGCAGAGCTGTTCTCATGTGGGCCAGAGGCTGACAGAATAAAGCTGTGAGATGATGCACAGTGTTCTGCTCTCCGAGTGAAAATTAATTTGCAGTTACAGGATTTTTAGCACATGTCATTGGCATCTTCTCATAGCAACAGGCCACACAATTTTCACCAATGACAAAACCTCTGAATGGCACTGATAGGAGAGGGATCACTCCCCATCCTCAAAGCTGACTTTTGGGCTGGCTCTGAACTGCTCTTTGACAGCTCCAACTCAAGATGGTTTAGTTTGGTTCTGAAAAAAATATTTGTTACATGGTCTTAAATTGAATGCTTTCACAAGCAACATTCACTGCTGATTTCCCTGGAAGTTCAACCGGAGACTTTCCAGCTCTCAGTGGAAAAAGACCAATGGTTCCAGTGGAGCTCCATGCTGGTTTGAAGATCTCTCTGCACACAGCTCAGAGGAGGATCCAGACCTTCCTTTTGCAGTCCTGCATAAGAACCCTAGTTTGGCTTCTAACAAGCAAGGGTTTTATATTGCTTAATTATGCTTTACGTGTTTCACTAGTAATTAAAAGTAATCTGGGAATGGAATTGGAAAGGAGAGAGGATCAGATGTAAGGCATCTGCTGACTGTCACGAACCTGATTGGCACAGGGCTCACCCAGAAGAGGCAAGGCTGCTTAGGGAAGCCTTCTGTGGAGCACAGGAGTTACTGAAATCTCTTCCTGCAGGGTTTGCCTTCTCTGTAGAGCGTAATTGTTCATGCTTCTTCATTTTTATTTTTATTTTTTAATGTCTTTCTATTTTGGATTGCATTACCACAGGGAACTTTTGCATACAGAAAACAAAGTCTGTGCATAATTCCTTCAGTAATTTCTGTATAACTGTAGACCTGCAATAATTCCTGCAATAATATCTGTATAGCCGAAGACCTCAACCTTTTCTGTACTTTTCCATCTTATTGTCACTGTCACATCTTGTGCTGAAACACGCTGACACTTCCCTCTGAAGTTTTCCTTAGTGTCCCTAATGAAGAAAGAGATGAGGTGGGAGTACAACTAACTTTATGGAAGGGCACCGTGATGCTCGTCAGGTGTGTCTGCCCCTGGGCGCTTTGAGACTCAGCGCACCAAACTGAGATCACGGGGGGAGGGTGGGTGCCCCGGGGCTCCTGTGCTCGCTCGGGAAGATGCTCGCTCGGGAAGGTGTTCTCTGGGAATGTGTTCTCTCGGAAGATGTTCTCGGTGCGTGTGGCGGGGCGCGGCCGCGGGGCGTGGCGCGGTTGGGCGCGGCCGCGGGGGCGCGGCGGGGGCGCGGCGCTGCCATTGGCCGGCGGCGGGCGGGGCGTGGCGGGGGCGTGGCCGGGCAGGAGTTTCCCACAATGCCCCGCTGCAGTGCGGCCGCCGATGGATGCTGCGCGGTCGCGCTGCCATTTGCAGCCGCCGCGGCTCGCAGCGCGCCCCGCGGCCCCGGGAGCTGCGGCGCCCCGGCCGCCCCCCAGCGCCTGCAGCCGCCGGCCGGGCCTCCCCTGCCCCCGCCTCCTGCTGCTGCTGCTGCTCGGCCCCGCTGCCCCGGCGCAATGAATCCCCCCGCGGCCGGCGGGGAGGAGACGGGGGCGGCGGGCGGCGGCTGCCGGGGCGCCGAGGGCGGCGGGGAGGCGGCGGGCGCCGCCGGGATCCCGGAGGAGCAGGGGCTGTCGGCGGCGGACGAGTCGCTGGAGGAGAAGCTGCGCAGCCTCACCTTCAGGAAGCAGGTGTCCTACAGGTGGGTGCCGGCCGGCCGGGCGCCTCTCGCTGCCTGGGGAGGCGGCCCGAGGGTCCGGCGGCGCTGCCCTCACGCCGCTGCCTGGCCGCGGCACCGCCGGACCCGCCTGACACCTACGGGGCTTCTTCTTCATCCCGAAGTCTGAAAGAGCTCTCCCAGATCTTAAGGCAGAGAGCGGGCAGCTGCTCCCAGCCCTGCTGCTGCCGCCAGGTTCGGGGTAGCGGCAGCGCCAGGGGAGATGGGGAGCGTGACGGGGAACGCGGGTGAAGTTCGGAGTTACTCCGAGCCAGAGTCGGGGCTCCTGCCCGGCTGGCTGGGGATTAGAGCTTTGCCCTTTTCAGTGGGAGCACAGCCGCCCGTGAGCCCGGCGCCTCCAAACGCTCCTCAAGGGGATGGGAAAAGCCTTTCTGGCGGCAGCGCTGCTCCCCGTGGGGGTTTGGCTGTGGGGATTCTCCCGGAGCGCGGTGTCCCCTCCCTGCCCGCTCCCACCCGCGCCCGCCGCCGTTGCGTAAGCCCCGGCAGCTGATAAGATCGGGGGGCTGATAAGATAAGATCGGGGGGTGCTGTGCCCAGGCGTGGCTGCGGCCACCGAGTGCCACATGCCCCGCTGGGGCCTGAGCAGGACGGTCCTTTCATAATCACGGTCTTCTCTTGTCGTGGCTCTGCGTTTGCCTCACGTGTCTGATGGCAAATAAATGTTTTTGTTCCTCCTGTAAATACACCTGCGTCGGGGGGGCTGGTGTGCTCCTCTGTTCCCAGCTAGGAGCTGCTAATTGCCAGCATCTGCCCAAAAGGATTGCTGGCTGAGAAGGTCCGTGCCAAAAAGTTTTTGAGTGTTACCTAATTCTGGTTGCAGAGCCCCTGTGGAGGCAGCACACCACCAGTAACTAATGTTCTAGTGTGCTCAGGGATGAGCCCTCTCAGCTGGGAGGGCAGAAAACACAGAGCTGTTACTGGTCCCTGCAAGGAAAGGGTGTCTCCAGCCCCAGGTAAATTAGCTGAAGGCTCCCCCCAGCCATGGGGATGCTCAATGTGCTGTCAGTTTACAGCTGGGATAACTTAGGAGCTGGTCTAAGCTCTGCATGTGGCAGGGCTTACAGATGATGTAATTAAACACTCTTCCTAGCTGAGTTTTATATAATACCTGATGTGTGAAGAGAGGCTTTCCCCAGCAGGGCTGATGGTCCCAGCAGTGAGAGTGAAGTTTGGGATGATTCATCCTGGGCTCAGTCAGGTGAGCCATGTGAGAATGAAAACTTAGTGGATAGCTCTGAAACAAACATTGCATCAGCCAGCTCTGGGTGCTTTTGCATCTCTACCCTGACAGTTTTCTTAGCTTGTGGCATTTAGGGGGAAATCCCTTGCAGGTAAAGGCAAAGTCTGAGGTGCTGAAATAAGGTGGCTGCTAACAAAACAGGTTTGTTCATGTGTTTGCTCTTGGGACAGAAAGCAAGGAGTTTGCTATAAGTCTTCTTAGTGGCTTTTTTTGGGGGTGGCATGGGTAGGGAAGAGGAGATAGTGAAATCTGTTTCTAATGTTCTGCTGTTTAGATTGTTGAGAAGTGTGTTAAAGTTGTGGGTATTCTTGAAGTTTTCTGCATGGTCGATATTTGTAAGAGTTTGATATTTGATGCTTTTAGGAGGAAATGTAGGGTTTTTTCCTCCTTCTCATCTCCTTCATCTATGCAAGCATATAACAAGTCCTGAAATTTCAGATATCAAAGCCTTTTCTTAAGCATCTCTTAATGCATATCACTCATTCTACTTGACCTAAGATATGTGCAAGAAAGTACAGTTTCTTTGCATCCATGTATTTCCACACCTTTTCCTCATTTATGGCTGGTTTCCTACCGATAATATTCAATTTATCATTTATCCATGATGAGAACAATCTGGATAGATAGAAGAGTATAAAACTTCCACAGAGGACCTCCACTGAGTTCTCCACACCCTGTAACCCCAGTCTCTTTAAATTGCTACCATCTCCCTCAGTAATTTATGGTGCTGAAATACATTTGTGAATGTAAATGGCTATGTTAGGTCCTGGAAAACCTATTTGCATTGGCACTTGGACTCCCTTACCCACTGGCACAATAGAAATTATTCAAGGCTTCACAGAGCCTTTCAAACAGCTCATTGAGGGCTCTATGCAGGTGCATTACATTGCCATACACACCTGTAGAGCTGTTTTTATACATTCAGGAAAAAAGCCCCAACAGTTGGAACTTGCTTAAAATAATAAAGGTGCATGAAAATGCATGTAAAAGAATAAATCTGCTGGTGGCAGTTCAAGGAGTGAAAAGGGAGGTCAGGGTATTGTTACAGGGGAAAAAAAAGAAGAAAAACTTCTGCTGTGACAAGGTTATTAAACTGTAGTTTGCCTGAGTTTGGGTTTAAGGTATTATCTTTCTTTTTTAATTTGTTGTTGAGCAGCAAATATCCTCAATGTAATACATCTCTATTTAGCTGACATTGTTGTTGCATGCAAAGAACTTGTTAGTTTCTCTCGAATTGCACCAAAACTATGAATAACATGCTCAGAAATCAATGTTTTGTACCCATGTGCCCTGTAGCCTGAAACACAGAAACCGCTGTATTAAACACGTCATGATTTTGTGTAGCAAACGCCAACGTGGGCGTGTTTGTCCCCCAATCAAACCAGCAGGAGGAAAAACTTCCTGTGAATAGCACAGGTATGACAGGTGGGGAGCCTGACAATGCCCACGGCCTTGCTTCCGTGCTCCCAGCCGTACCCACCCTGCAGCTGGCACTCGGCAGGGCTCCCTGTCCTGTCCTGCTTCGGGGCAGATCCACGCTCTGTCCCTGGCACTGTGCTGGAATTGGGGACACACTCATGGAGGGGATGTGCCACTGTCCCTGCCTGAGCAGGACCTGATGGCTTTAGAGCACGGCTGCTCCTGTGTCCGTGGCTGGAAGATCCCTTGAGCAGATTTTCCTTTGCCCTGGAGTGCCAGGGCTGGGATCGGCAGAGGGAAGGGATGGGATGGGACTGGGGCTGCAAGCAGAACCTTGGGTCCCTTGCAGCTCCTGTTGCCTTGCAAAGAGAGTGACAGCCACAGAAATCTCCTTTTCAGGGAGCAATCTCCCTTTTCATCTCTTAAATCTCCCTTTTCATCTCTTAAACCATCCACTCCACGGCTGGATGCTGACATCAGGATGCCAGCGGCTAAGCAGCATTTCTTAACCCTAATTTATGTTTTACCCTGCACATAAGGAGTTAAATATCTTAATGATGTTTTGGCTCTTCTGCTGGAAATCTGACACATTGGCCCACAAAATGAAAAACTTCTTTTCTCTTTATTTTTTTTTTATAAACTGATAAACCAAAAGTTCAGTTTCCCGCCCCGCTGTGAAAAGATTGGCAAACGAAAAAACGAAAAGTGAATTAAATATGTACATCTGCCAGAGAGAAATGCATTTTACAGTTTGGTTCTCAGAATAGTATTTATCCCATACATTTCTATACCCAGCAGATTATTTACAAGATATTGGAACAGAAAGCTGTGAGGTAATTTTTTTTCCCTTTAATTTTTGTTATTTTGTCATTGCAAAGTTTGTGAGGAACCTTGCGGTGTCTTTTAGATTAAGTAGAAGCTAAAGTTGCTTTCCTGAAGTAATTAATGATATAAAAGAAATTCAGATTGTACTAAAGATAGATGCTTAGTAAGAATATACAATAAAAAGCTAAGGTAGGAGGAAACCTGGAAACTAAAGCATCATCTGGTAGTCTCCTGCAGGTGTTTGCGCTTCCAAAATCTAATCTGAAATGCAGTCTTGTCATTTAATTAAGCTTAGAGAAATAGTAAAAGTAATACATAAATGAATAAAAACCCCAACCAAACAAAAGATCATCCCTAAAAATCAAAACAAGGCAAGCCAACTGAAACAATCAATAGTGCAAATGGTTTTTAATTTCTTAATTAATTATTATCTAGAATTTCAGGCAATCTTGATTAGTGGCATTGTAAATAAAACTAAAGTTGTAATTTTTAATGTCCCTCTTTTGAGAGCTCAGGTGATGCTTGGCAAACACCTGTCACCAGAGAATAGTTTTCCTGGAGAAATGCAGTTTCATTTTGACCAGGCTGAGAGCTCCTGACTGAGGCAGTGGGTGGCAAGCTTTAGAAGTTTTGCTCCTCCTTGAGCCAGCAATTTCCAAATGTGGGGCTGTAAATGAACACCTCAGAGTGCTGTGCTGCTACCTGGCAGTGTCTTGGCAGCTCCGTGCTCCTGCCGTGCCCTTGGCCAGACAGGGAATTCCAGCAGCGACCATGCCTTGCCCTTTTGGTGATGGAGAGGTTGGAGGCACTCTTTCCTTGGCTGCCCGAGTCCCCTGGGCACCCAGCTGCACTCCTGGAGCAATGAGTCACTGTGAGAGCACCTCAGGGAAGGGGTTTGGGTTCTCCTGGCTGGAGCTTCTGCCCCTCGTGCCAAATGGATCTGTTGGGATGTGCCTTGCGTGCTTTCCCAACCCTTCCTCTGCCAGCAGAAGGCAAGAATGGAGCTGGCCTCTCCCCCTGCACCATCAGCAGGAGCTGCTTGCCTGCCCTGGCACAGCAGTTATAATTAGAGCAGGTTTTGTCGCTGCTTTTGAAGGGGGAAAGTTATGGCAAGAAAATTCTGGGAAATCCTTGTTACACAAACCCTGTCACTGTTGATGAGCATTTAAGTACCTGAGACTACAGATGGGGACCAAAGTAGAAATGTAAATTTGAAAACATCCTCATTATTTGTGTTCTTTTGTTTTCAGACATGATAACAGTCATAAGACACGCATCACTCCTCGGTAAATATTAAATATAGACAGGATAATAGATGTGTTTCCTATTACTAAGGCTTAATTGTTTTATGAAATGTGACAGCATTCAGTAGTGTACTGTGAAGTATTATTTATAACTTAAGCTGAATGTCATTTGTATAAATGAAAACAACCAACACAAGCCTTTGATCTTTTGATTATGTTGTTTTATTTTACCTAAATTTCTTTGAATCTTAACACATTCTAATGCTATAAATGAGTGCAGCTACTCTGCATGAAATTGATGGATGGGTTTTTATTTGTTACCAAATGTCAAGGAAATAATTCTCACTCTCTGGCCTAATCTCAGAGGATCTGCATGCAACTGTCTTTGTTAGGAGTTGTGGGCAGGGACTGTGCAGTCTTCTTACCACCCACTAGTGCAACAGTAACTCGATTTACTTTGTCACCCAAGACTTTCATCACCATTTTGCCGTTTCCACCCAAAGCAGATGACTGGATGTTTTTGGTACATGAGGGGGCCTTCATGAAGCCATTTGATTTATAAAGCTTTGAGGTGGAAGCTCTGTGCTGCAGCAAAGTGCAGAAAAATGCTATGATAGTCAGAAAGAAGAATCCTACCATGGGAAAATCAAGTTGACATTTAAGGCTCCCTCCTGACATTGAGATGAGGCTGCCAGTCTGGCCATCAATGTCTCTCTATGCAGCACAAAGTGAAGGGACTCTCTTTGAATTTAAAGCGTGTCTGACCTTCTCCCTTCTGTATCTGGGCTTAGCAGCACCTCACAAAAGAGGTGCTGTGAGTGGTGACTCTGACTGAAATGACACATGAGCTGCAATGGAATTATGTACATAGTCAAAATGAGATAAGTGCACCAGTGATCCGAAAGGGTGAGCCTCTGTGGGCACATAATGAAGCTGTTGTGTAGCACAGGCACGGACCTGTACACTCAGATTGCCCTGCAGGTGGAAAATTTCATCGTGTGAAAAGTGCTGAATCAGGTGCCACATAACTTTGATGAAGTGGAAAACCGATTTTGTTCTCTCTAGTCCTTTGGAATAAACGAGCAGGTAGTCACTTCTTCTCTCCTGGGTCAGCCATGGGGGTGAAATTATCTTCTTGAAGCCTCACCAGACTTTTGATAGCTCTGTTTGGTTATTTTTTATTGTTTGGGTGTTTGTTTTTTTAAATTTAAAAAAAAAATAATTGGCAGCTTGGCTGAGGTTTTGTGAAGGAGATATGCAAAGGCAACAATCTCCTGTGCTCTTTCTGTTGCTTTATGGTACATGCAGCATGAGATACACACGTGACAGTCAGACAAAAGATTTCACAGATGTTAAAGAAAGGAGGAATGGGGGAAAGAATAATAATAATAAAAAGTCACGAGTGGCAGCCTCACATCTTTGTATCTACTTCCAGTTACAGAACTGTCAGTGAGAAACTTTGCCTTGGAATACAATGTATGTTGAAATCTGGAGCTCTTCTATTGTCTCGCTTTAAAAAGTTCTTGTTTTGGTTCTTTAAAAGCTCTTTGTAAGTGGAAGTAATGCATGAACTCAAGAGTACATGTTCACCCACGTGTCCAATGTTGGTCTGGGGGCATTTTTTTCTCCTGCTTCTTTTAGGTTTTGAATGATTGTATGATTTGTTGCCTTTAGCAAAGGAAAGTGGCATGGGATGGGGTATATCTGTAAAAAAAATGTGTTGAGAGTACCTCTAGAGAAGCCCATGTGTGTGTAGGGAGACTGCAGGGGTCTCTGTGTGGGCTAGTGCTGGGTATTTGGGGGCTGTGTGTGGCTAAAGTGATGTCCCTTCAGGGTGAAGAAGGTTTTGTGATAGGACATGAACATGAAAGATTTTGCTGTGTGTTTTAGAAGTTGCAGTCATGTGGGAAAACCATCTGTGCTTTCACCAAAACCTGCTGGGCCCTCTGTGGGCTGAGAAATACACACCACAGTGTGCTGTGTGCTTGTGGGCCTTGGTGCGTGCTCTGTATAAATATCCAGGGACAAAGATGAAGGATAAATGACAACATAATGACAACAACATTATGTTGTCATTATGTTGCTAATTCCAATGTATGGTGTGAGAGTTTTCAGCCTTTTGCTGTCCCTTTCTCTAAGGTAATGCATATTTATGCATGCAAAACGTTAATGTGCTTGCTCATGGCAAAGGCCATAGGCCTGATGGAAAGGGCGGTGCCAAGAGCTGTGTCCCAGGTTTTCATTTCTCTGCCTTTAAAAGCCCCCACATCTCTTTGGATTCACTTCTCATTTCTGTCTAAACAGTGCTTTTCCTTTCTGTTTCCCTGTGTCTCCTGGTGTGGATGTGCAGCTGCCTCCCTGGTGCCATGCTGTGCCAGCCCCTGGATTCTCCCTTTACCCTTTCTCTGGGGATGCTGACCTCCTGGTGAGGCTCTTGCTGATGCACATGCAGCCCACTTTGTGAGCAGGAAAGCTGATTGCCTCTCAGTCAACTCCTAAAGGCTTTTATTTTCCTATCTGGAAACTTGTCTTTTTTGTTTTGCCTAGAAAGGAATTCAGGGAGGATTTTGTCCATGCAGATTAAGTTGTGTGCAGTCCTCACTCCAGCACCACCTTGTCTAATGTGTGCCACATACTGGCACAGGCTACTCCAGTCAGTGCTTGAATTGGTCTCTGAGGAAAACACTGGGCTTGGGATGGCTGTGGTTAGGAAAAAAAAGGGTTTTTCTACCTTAAATTTGACCAGAATTTTTTTCTCTTACAAAAGATCACAGTCCCCCATCTGAGTCTGCAGAAGAGATCCACAAACAAAGTAGGAGACAAAGTAGTGTCAAGGAAAAGGCTGCTTGGTTTTTGACTCCAAAGAAATCTAGTGTGCTGGCCACAGCCTTACCTCAAATTAAAAGTGTAATTTTTGTCCATTGGATGCTGTCTCAGCTTTTTCCACCTGTTGGGCTGTAATCTGTGACAATCCATAACACAGGCAGCCTGAATTTTTGTAGGTTTGAGAAACAGAGAGAAAGGAACACAGAGGGACTTATTTTAGAGTGCAGATGGAGTCTCTGGGACAAAGTGGGAACAGATCTTCAACCCTAGCACTTAGAGCAAGACCTCTCATCCAGGCCAAAAACAGACTGGAAGAGGAAAGGATTGAAACTGCAACTTTCAGAGAAAACCTGAAGGCTGGGGGAGAGGCAGAGGACAGCTGTGCATGAATATTATAATTTGATCTTGCTTGGAGTACAATATACCCAAATATATCTAAAAGGGGCCTACAGAAAAGCTGGAGAGGAACTTTTTACAAAGGCATGTAGTGACAGGACAAGGGATAGTGGCTTTAAGCTGAAAAAGGATGGGTTTAGATTTGATATTAGGTAGAAACTCTTTCCCATGAGGGTGCTGAGGCCCTGGCACAGGGTGCCCAGAGAAGCTGTGCATGCCCCATCTCTGGAAGTGTCCAAGGCCAGGTTGTAAGGAGCTCTGAGCAACCTGGGATAGTGGAAATCGTCTCAGCCTATGGATGGGGTTGGATCAGGATGATTTGTAAGATCCTTTTCAAACCAAAGCATTCTTTGATTCTATGAAGTTTTGCTTCTGACTTATTTCACTGAGCGAGTGGGAGGGTTCCTTTTTAAAGATCTTCTGTAGCCTGAGGCTGCCATAGGGTGCTAATTCTTCTTCTGAATGTCTCAACACCTTCAGTTAATTTAGTGAAATGGCTGAGTATAAAGTTGGGGAAGAGGCTGAGGGGAAATGGAAAGATTTGTTAGATGTTTCTGAGGAATGAATGATCACTAAATAATGTGTCCATGACAAAGAAAGGTGGTGTAGGGCTGACCTTAACTGTGCTCTGGAATTGAGCCTGATAGGTATTTCCCAATACCTATCTATACTGCATTTTTGAGGAAGTTTGGTAATTTGAAGCACTTGTGCTAGGAAAACCTTGGTAACGAGGTCCTGAACCTTGCAGTGCTGGATTTCCATTCCAAGTGGCTCTGAATGGCACTGCCAGCATCCCTTTCCATTTAACAGCTGTTTGAAAGCTTAGTTAGGTTCAAAACTTACAGTTCCTAATGGGAAAGTGCTATTTCATTATTTGGTTAATGAATTATTTTTTTGGGGGGGTGGGGTTGGGGAATGGAGTTATAACATTAAAGTCTACATATAAAGATTTGCAGCTCACCAGCCCTATGACTTCCTAACATTAATCCCCATTGCTGTAGACCTTCTCTATGACTGCTGTAGCCATGCTGCCAGAGAGGAGGGAGGTGTCTAACTGTACTTGAGATTGAGGTATAATTGAACACTTCATTTTCCCCCCGTGGCTAAACAAGAGGGATGAGAAGATGAGGATGCCCTTCCCTCAGGCTGCCAGTGAGGTGTGCAGCATCAGCAAGGAGGTCACTGATGGGCAGAGCTGCTGCTGGCAGTCGTGTAACCCCAGCTGGGCCACAGATGCACTGCACAGATAAATGATTTTGGTGCTTTTGGTGGTCTGACTCCATGCAAAAGCTCTTGGAGGAGAGATGTGGGCTCTTCTTCAATGCCCAGGGACTTGGGGGAAGGTGTTTAATGGTCAGAGGTGTGGGTAGTGGAAATGTGGTGGGCAAATACTTTGTCTTGCTTCCTATTATCCTTTTCAGATTTATTCAAAATTATCCATTCCTCCCTCACTGTTACTAAGGAGTTTGTGTTTAATATGTACATCTAAAATATGTGCATATTAAGGCTATATGATACAGAAGTGTTTGGGGGTATGAGCTGATGCTTTTTAGAGAAGGAGTAAAAAATTATAATGTTTAATAGAGACATAATTATTAGAAGCACTACGCTTATGTAGAACTCGCTTCAATATTTGTAATTTCACCAACTTCAAAGGAATTCAAAATTGTAAAATTTGTTTCAATATTTCTCATTTCTTTCAAATGTTCATGAGTTTTGCCTGTCATAAAACCAAACAGCAAAGTCCTCAGTAGTGAGGTTATATTTCTTCTAAATTGTATGACTCATCAGGAAGCTTGACCCACTGGGGAGCATTTTCCAAGTGGAGCAGGGATTAGGCTTCAATTGCACAGATTCATCAAAGATGGTGAGTCGAACACCCTAGAATCCCTCTGTGCTCTGAAACTGCTCCCTGATGTTGTGTAATATGCAGGAGAGGGGACTGCCTGTGATGCTCTGAGAGGTGCCATGGGGTTTCTGGGCACCATAGCAGGGGATGAGGAAGCAAAATAGCTTTAAAGCCCGTTAGCATTAAAAGATGATGAGAAAATACCTCCCTGTCATCACTTTATTTCATTAGGTTGCTAATGAGCTTCCTCTAGGGATGGCAATGGGGTAGTTCTGATGCTTTTATCCAATTAGTGAGTGATCCCAGGAGTGTATGCTTTTGTTGTGAAAACACACCGAGGTTCATTCCTCCTGGAGCACTGCATCCTGCAGGTGCTCTGAAGGCAGTGAAATGCCATGGGAAGGTGCATGCCAGGCCAGGTCCCTCATTACTAATTGCTGATGTTAGCCTGATCTATGGGTTTGAGATGGAGCCCCAGAGGGCAATGGACTCTGTTGTGAAAGTAAGTGAAATGCCAAAGATGTGAATAAAGTTTCATTATGAGTTTTGAGGTTACTTGTAAGTTGAGACACTGAGAGAATTCGCATTTTAAAAACCCTGGTGCAGATAGGAAACAACAGCTAAGTGCCTTTGATGCTACTGCCTCAAGGGATATCCAGTAGCAGCGCCTTGCCAGCTGCTTGTGCTTGTAGGAACCTTTGCTTCTGGCACTGTAGTCACCTCCAGCTTTTAGCTTGATTTAAAATGACATTGAAGAAGGAATTAGCAACAGCACTGATGCAGCTGACAGGTTTGGTTGTGGGTGGCCTTCTGTTTGTGAAAAGAACTTAAGATATTCCTTGTTCTTCATTTCTGTCTCTGCAGGTAGCCAACAGCTGCAAGTGTCACATCTCTTGCAGGGCACTGCATTTGGCTTTGCAGCAGGCAGTTTTGTCCCTGGCCAGTGTCTACCATGAGAGAATTCATGTCTTTCTATATTTTTAGTTGCTCTCTGTCCTTTTAATTCTATAATTTCCCTTTGTTTCCCTGCCTTCACCCAGACCCCTGTGCTCTGTGTTATTTATATACCTGGGGCTGTGCAGCCCGTGGTACAATGAACAAAGAACACAGCACTACATGAACACTGGGTTTCACATTCCACAAGGTTAGATTTAAGTTATTGAGGTTGCTCAAACTGTTTTTTCCTGCCTCCAAGGTTAGTGTGAGCTCTATAGCACAGTGCTTTATCTCTGATTCTTTACCATCAAGTTTCTCATGAGCTGCCTCCTTCTCCCCATTAGAGTTGCAGTATGGGGAGTTTGCAAGCCCTGCAGTGGTAGGCTGTGTTGCAGAGGAGTTGCATGCTTTTTTAAAGTGTAATTGGAATAGAGACTGGTTTTTGACTTCTTTCTGTCAGTACAACACAAACCTATGGCAAAAATGAAGAGGCACTAGTTATCCCCTCCAGCTTTTCAGCTTTTATTTTTTCCCAGCTTTTTCAGGTACTGAAGGAATGCTGAGAGGTGTCTGACAAGCCCCAGTGGTGCACAACAAACAGTGCTGGAGCAGGCTCCCAATGGGTTGGGTACAGGCTGGGGCTGGGATGCTTGCCTGGGCTCTCTTTTGGCTTTGTGAATCTTGATTCATCCTGGACAGCAAACAGCAGAGCAGTGTTTTTCATTTCCTTGAGTGTGATATGGACCATATCATGGTTTGATAAATGTGCCGTGCTCCAGCGCGAACAGCAGAATTACTGAGCGTTGGGTTATTTGGCCTCTGTCTTGGCAGCACTTTGTTCCTCCTTTTTCAGCAGAGAGAAGGATGAGTAATGCTGGCTGTGATGCTGGGGCAGCTAGGAGCTGGATTGAGGCCAATGAAGCAGTTAAGATGCCCCCTCACAGATTTTACATCTGGTGTTTAGAAACTACTACCCTTTCAGTCTAGTGGCATAGGAGTGGCAGCTCTTTCCCCAAAAATCCCCTTACCAATCAAACCTTAATCCATTTGAGAGGGACAAAACCCATAACCTTCAGCAGGGATGGCTGCAGGCAGTCTGGCCTGGCAGGCTCTGGTACCCCCAAAGGGAGGGCTGGCAGAAGCAGTTTTTCTGCTTTCCAGAGGAGATACTGCTTGTCTTTCCCTCTGGGAATAGCATGGGCTTTCCAGACCCCAGACTCCATCAACAACATAAGCCAAGCATTATGCATGTTTATCCAAGCCTCTGGGCAGTCTCAAGCCAGAAGCACTCTAAGAAATGCTGTCTGGGACAGGGCAAACCCAGAGAGAGTGTTGTGTGAGCTTCCCTCTTAAAGAATGTGTTTACAAAAATCTCACATGTGATTAAAACCAAAAAAGAGATTGAGTGGAGTAAATTCTGCTGATTTTTCCTATTTTATTTTTAAATGAAGGACACAAACCTGAGCTATCTCTGGCTGCATCTGGGTGAGATGTTTAATATGACACAGAAGTAATTTTATTTTCTCATAAGAAATCCTCTAGTCACCTATTCAAGAGGAAGGAATACATTCTTTCCAATTTTCCCCTCATGTTTGGTGAAAATGTGAGAGATCAGATAGCAGGGAATTTAAAAGGAAAACCTAATCTGATCCCTTGGATGGGCAATATGGCATTTTTCCCCTAATCCCTGGATTGCTCAGTTCCCTCTCCTCCCCTTACCCCCACCCCCTCAGTGCAGAAAGGAAAGCACTGAAATGTGATTTTGCCATCAGCAGATGATAGGTTGGAGCTGTCATTTTCTTGCCCATATAACAGCTTCTTCCAATTTCAATTTCCCTTCTTTCTGAAGAAAGGCTTTGAGTTTGGTGTTTGTGTTGGTACCTGGTCCAGTAAGGCACAGCTGCTGAGCTGGGGGCTCCTCTCCTTTCACAGCTCGTGCTATTCTTCTGTGGGAAGAGAAGATCAGATGAGTAATTCGGGAAGAGAGATGGAAGGAAAAAGGGAGCTGACCTATGGCTTTGAAAGTGCCAGGTTCATTCCTCCTCATTTCCTAATTGGCAGGGAGTGCCCTCTGCTCAGGGAGAGACAGAGGCAGGGAGAGCTTCCAGCACTCTCTGATTATACCCCTCCTCTGACCTAGCAGAAAAAGAAGGTAATTCACTTTCTTTTCACTCTTTGGCCTTTGTCCTAAGATTACTCAAGTCTTTTGCTTCATGAAAATTGGAGATCATCCCATTTTACACGTGGTGTGCCAAGATACCAAATGGCCTTTCCTTTCTGCCACCAGTGATGTTATTTTGCTATCCTCTGTGGCTGTGCATCTTATCAGTCATAAAGCTGAGCCTGACTGCCTGCTGAAGGATATGGATGTGGGCCTGCTCCATGTGTCTGCTTCTCCCATCTGTTTGTGCTGGGAGCTGCAGGTGATAAAAAAAGGATTTGATTATTTCAACCCACTCAGAGTTTTGGATCCTCCACATGACCAAAGATAGGCTTTTCAGTGGGTCACCAGCAATTACAAATGAGAGAAGGAGGGAAAGGAAGGGTAATAACAAAAATTTTTCCAAGGTTGAAAGAAGCCAATAAGGATGTGAAATACAGAGAGAAAGAAAAGAGAGAAGAAATAAGCTGGGGCGCCAAAATCAACTCCACCCACTTTGATCCAATGGGTGGAAAAGAGAAAGATGTGGTTCCTCTCCTGCAGGAGACACAGCTTGCTGTCTCAGGAGGCAGCTCCCTGGCAGGTCAGCTCTCCTGCCCACTCCTGCCTGCATCATGCCCAAAAATCCCAGGGGTCTCCTGGGTTCTGCTGTGTCCCAGCTGTGCCTGGACAGCAGCCCCTGTTTCCTGCATGGGATCCCCTTTCCCAGCCCCTTTCCCAGCCACCCCTACCCAAACACGCTGTGGGAGCTTTTTGTTCCTGATTCAGTCACTTTGCAAACAGTGTCACAATTTGTCAGGTGCTGAGCATGATATTTGCTTGATGGAAATGTTGGCCCTATTGTGAATCAATCCTAACAGCTTCTCACAGCGAGGTTGTGAGACAATGAGACAAATTTACTACACAGGCAGACAAAGCAGCTCCTATTATGTGTGCAACCACAAATAATAGGAGGATAAATGGGAACCAGTGAAAATATCTTCATGATGGGTGGCTGCAGGCCCAACAGTGTGTGTCAGTGGCTGAGTGAGTGAGGAAGGTGCTGGGACAGCCAGGTGAGCCTGCAGGGCTCCTGCCTGATGTGCCTGGGCTGGGGGTGTGTGCTGAAACACAAGGAAGGTTTCAAAGCCATTCTGTGAAGAGGCTGCTCAGAGTGGGAAAAAACATTTGTTTTTTATAATGATGACCTTTTGCTCATTCTAAGGAAGTTGGGCATCAGGTAATACTTGTGAAAGTACCACAATATATGCATTTGCTTGTAATTCCAGCCTTCTGTAGTGGAGAAAGGTAGCTTAAAAGTTCCCGGGGGAATATTCTCGTTGTAAAAATATTTTTGACATAATATTTTCCAATTAAATTCTTCTGGGAAAGATGCTGTTTTTAAAAAAAAACAACCTCACAACATGACCAATGTATTTATCTATTAATCTTGTAAGTAAAATATAGAATGGTTGATATTGTCATTCATATATAATATAAATATAATATAATATAATACAAATATAATATAATACAAATATAATATAATACAAATATAATATAATACAAATATAATATAATACAAATATAATATTCCATGTATAAATATATATTATATATAAATATATATAATATATATTTATGTATAAAAATATATAATATATATTACATTATATGTATAATATATATTACATTATATATAATATAAATAATATATTATATTTTACATTATATATATAAAATATATATAATTCTGAGTTGTTCTTTTCACTCTGATTCAAAAGAGAAAAGTGATTTTGTTTTGATCTGAAATATGAGGATTTTCCAATGAATGGGATTGCAGGCCAAAGTTGTTATTTGGTAGCATTTGTGCAACTATCTTGGCCATGATTCATTTTTTATGATAGGAATGTGTTGTAATGACCACATCTATAGCTGGTCAGCCCTATGACACTCAACCTCTTTTGAGCTACCAGAGACTGAAGGAACATGGAAGATAAATTTCCCTCTGACTGCTAGCAGCAACTTCTTGATGTCATGATTAGAATATGTTATCAGAGTAATATTGGGTGACCATCCAAATTTTTCCAGCTAAAGAGGGAGGTGATTCTCCAGGGATGTCTGAAAGCTGAATGTACATCAGGTGTGTGGTTAATGGTTGGTATTTTCCCTCTCTTTTTGAGAATGTTCTGTATCTGGGAGTCTTCCTCTGCAGCTACTGGTGGAAGTAACTGGTTGGTAGAAAGCTGAATAGTCACTTACTGGCAACAGCTTGTCTTACATGGAGATAGAACATGGGAGATGAATTGTCCTCTGACTGCTAGCAGGAGCTCATTGATGTCATGATTAGAATATGTTATCAGAGTAATATTGGGTGGCCATCCAAATTTTTCCAACTGAAGAGGGAGGTGATTCTCCAGCGATGTCTGAAAGCTGAATTTATGGTTAATGGTTGGTTTTTCTCTTCTTTTTCTGAGAATTTTCTGAATCTGGGAGTCATCCTCTGCAGCTACTGGTGGAAGTAACTGGTTGGTAGAAAGCTGAGTAGTCACTTACTGGCAGCACCTCTTTTCTTACAGAGAGGATGAAAGTGATGTCTGATGTTAGAGCTGGAAAGACTCCTGCCCTGGAGAGGTATTCAGGCATTTCTGCTGCTCCTTTCTGAGCATGGAGCAGCTGGGTCAGCAATTACCCTCTCTCAGGGAGGGGCTCCAGGATCTTGTCAGGATGAGGATCTCTCTCTCTCACCATGCTCTGCTTGCTGAGCACCACAGTGGGCTCAGCTCAACAGAATTTTGTACTAGTCAAATTTCTGTGAGATTTGGCTCTCTGGCCTGAGCAGCTCCCATCCAGCTGGTCTGGGCAGCAGAAAAGGAAGGAGGGTAAGGCTGAAGGGTGTTGGAAACTGCAGTCTGGAAACAAATATAAGAGAGAGGTGAAATAGCAAGGCAGTGTTTGTTATAGTAAATTGTGTCTGGACAAGGGATTGCTGAATTGTCAGTCACAGAACAGGGTCTGCTTGTACTGGTTTTGCTGTTCCAGACATATGTCTCCCACAGGATTTAAGAACTTTCTTGGGAAGAGACCATGTGAATGTGCAGTTCTTGCCATTAAGGCTAATGCATTTCCTTCTAATGGCTCTGCTGTGATGAATCAGTCCCCACATGCACATCTTAGTGGTTGGTGTCACGCCCTGCTGGCTCTGGAAAAATTGTGAGTGCTGGTATGTGTGAAAAAGTCAGTATGAGGAGAGGAGGAATTATTTCTGCAGGATAATTTCAGGCTGGGGAGAATACCCCTACTCAATGGTTGTTAGCATGTGAGGGAATCTTCTCCAGAGGACCGTTTTGCCAACATAATTCTGCCTCCAAACTGTTCTCTGGAAGAGTCCATCTCTACTGACTGCAGGCAATCCATGGAAAGCAGTCTTAAAATTAGTTTTTATGTGGACCCTTCCTACAAACAGGATGGACCAAGATGCATATTCTTGTTAGTGTTTGACAAATGCTTCCAAATTGAAATAAAAAAAGGCAAAACAGAATTTTTCTTGCAAAAAGGGGTTTTTCTCGGGTTTTTTGTTTTTGTTTTTTTTGGTTTGTTTGGGTTTTTTTGCTTGTTGTTTTTTTTTTTTAGTTTTGTTGTTGTTGCTGTTTTGGGGTTTTTGTTTTGGCAAGATAAGAATCTGCTTTGAAGTGGAAGTGGTGACTTCTTTTAGTGGATGCTGGCAAGTGTGTCAGTTTTATAAAGTGCTGCAATATCTCTCCAGCCAAATAGAGATGTTGCCATTTTGCCTGCTGTGAGCTGCATCTCGAAAATGAACCACTTTGCCAGCTGCAAGGGCAGCTGGGAGCCTCTTGTTCTGTGACTCTGCCCTGGTGCAGGACATGGGAGCACATCTCTTGCCTCTCTAGGGTGTGCACATCTAGGGGGGCACGTTTGTCATGTTTTCCATGAGCTACAATAGATTGCCTGGGAAGTGAAATGCACGGATTGCCCATGACTGCTGGTCTCAGGATTGCTCTTTAATGGTTCAAAGCCAGCCCTGGCTGCTGAAAGGAGCCTGTGTTAGAGGAGGGTGCCTCTGTGCAGGTCCTGATGTTATTCCCTGGGACAGTCCCTTTTTTGGTGAGCTTTGCTCTTAGCTTAACACTTGCTGTTGCTCTAATTCGTTTACCTCGCCAGAATGGCGCAAACAAAACCTGCAGGGGGGAAGGAATGGGGACAAATCATCTTTATTGTGAATATGTGACACCTCCAGCTGTTGATGGTGTGCTGAATGGCACCTGGGTGGCTGGCATCTGACCTCTTTATTAGTTTTACTCTTTTCTTCCTTTGATTTGTTGGGAGCCTGAAAAGCTATAGATGAAATGGAAAAGGACTAAAGAAGGGTAAATCACTTCAGGCATTCAAGTGTGTTTGTGATTATTCTGCAGGAAGAAAGATGACAGGCTGTGGTTATTTGGTTTATAAGTAGAAGAAAATATGATGAAATAAGTGAGCTCAGGGGCTTTTTCTTTGCTTGCCATACATGATTGTTTTGTGTGTATTTAACAGGGACTTCACTGCTGCAGCAAATCATTGAAGGGGAATATTCAGTGGAATCCAAAGAAGGATTAGGCTTTAATAGGAAAATGAATTGCATTTGTAACAAGCCTGACTGCCGAGTACCCACAATGTCACTGGAGCTGCCAATGATTTCTTGCTGCAGGAGCTGAGAATGTGATCTGGAGGGGCTGGAAGGAGTGCCTGTGCACTGCACCTCCCCATCCTGCACTGGGCACATCTGGGCTTCTGCCTGCCTTGCCCTGTGTTGGTGGGATATTGAGCAGAGTTTTGAACTCATTGGGCAGTGATTTGATCAGGCATGACAGCCACTAAGGACCTCAACAAATAGCAGAGAAGCTAATTCTGTTCCCCTATCTAAAATTCTAATCTTGTTTGTGACATCATAATTGGTTGCCATAGGGACAATTATGGTGTCATAAAAAAAGGATTAATGATGAGTTTAAGTGAGGATTAAGCAGCTGGAACAGATGAACTTTTTAATAACTCCTGCCTCCTCTGAAAGCTACTGTTTTGTGCATAAAAATATAGCTCCAAATAAAGAATGATGTGCTGCATGAAAGTAAATATGCACTGAAGGAACTATTATGCATGCAAAAGGATATTGCTCTAAGTTTCTGAGGTCTATCTGGATGCTGCACTGTAAAGGAAGTCTCATCCATGTAGAGAAATGCTGGAATGAGCAACAGATCTCCTGTGTTTTTTTCCAGATGTGAAGCTCCACAGTTTTTTATTTCTGTGCATCTTTCTTTTGTGTATTTAAACATGAAAAACTATGCATACTTGGGGTGAATGTTCCACTGTACTTAGTTTAGAAAATAAGTATGAGGGAAGTGATATGTAGAAGATGAATGAATATTGATGCAAGTTAATATATTCACTTGTGAGAGTGCTTCAAATTTTAGTGGCTTGTCTGTTTGGAATAGGTTTTGTCAAGAAAATCAGGATTCCTGGAGCTAGCATACTTCAGGATAGATGATCTTAGCTTTTGCCTGTGCTGTAAAAGCTGGGAGGGCTACTCAACAGAGAGCAAATCAAGCAGCCAGGATCCTTGTGCCCAAGCTGACAGGATCTGAACTGCTGCATTAAATGGTTGGTTCACACACACGTTTTCCAGGCTGCTGATTGTACGTGATTTGTAAAGCAAAGTTTTGAAAGCAAATCTATATTGATGATTTTTAAAGCCAAGTTTTGAAAAAAATCTGAATAGTTTCTGCAGCAGGAATGTCTGTGCTGGCTGCTTTGTCCTGCAGGTTCCCTCAGAGCTGGGCAGGCTCCGTGTGGCTCTCACTGCCCTGACCCCTCTGGCATCAGGAATTGGCAGAAGGGCCATGGACAGCAATTATTAACAGTGACAGGGGGTGGAAAAGTCCTGTGAATGGCACTTGGGATGGACTCAGTGGCAAGAAACTACCTGAGGGCCTGTGTGTGTGGGTGTCAGGGCTTTGTTGTCTCTCTTGCTCTTGTTACTTTTGCTTAACTCTTTCTGTCTCTCTCCTCCTGGCTCTTCTTGGTGCCTCTGTTACGAGCTGGAGAGGAAGGACTGTTTCTGGGAGGGGAAACACAGGGCTCCTGAGCTTTTCTGGGGACCCAGCTCTCTTGCTTATTGCCGTGATGTTGGTCTTTGTTGAGACTTCTGGAGTGGAGTAAGAACAGCACCAGCTCTTTGGTTGTGGTTGCTGAGCGTTGGAGCAGAGCTGCTCCTGCATCCATTATTGAAGTGCGTGGGAATCCTTACCAGAGCGCACTGGCTTGCAGACAGGGGCTTGTATGCCAGATCTCCTGGTATTCCTGCTGGGATTGCATGGATTTGTATGCCAGGTGTTCCTGGTATTCCTGCTGGGACTGCATGGATTTGTATGCCAGATCTCCTGGTATTCCTGCTGGCATTGCCTCCTGCCTTGGGTGCTGCTGGCAGATGAGGTTGGGTGTCCATGATCCTGGCCCTACTCTTGGCTGCTGCATGCTGAGCGCAAGCCTCTCTCTGAAGCATTTTGGGGGAATAGTGACAAACTCTGGGGACTTGTAAAGTGGTTTTCAAAATCCTGTACAGGTGTACATTAATCTCTGCAACATCACTGGGGTGGCAGAGGACAGGCTGTTCTCTTACCACAGGAGATGAAAGTCAAGAGTAAAGGTTAAGCTGTGAATTTTCAGGTGTTAGGAGAGGTGAAGCAGTCCTTTCAGAGTACCTGCTCAGGAACACGTGAGCTTGGGGCACCTAAGAGGCTTTCTCTGATTTTTAGCCAGGCTGAAGGTTTTACCACAATTATAGGGGATTTCTGTGGGTATAGTGCCAGTACGTTTGGATGCTCTGACTGCTGCCTTCTCCTTTCATTTATCTCTTCTCTCCCAAAGTCTTTGACCTTCATTCCTCCTGGATGAATGCAGCAGCCCAGTGTACAGCATTTCACCTCAATCTGCCCTTGTGCCCCCAGGCAAAGGATTTGTTGGCCAAGGATCCAACCCTGCTGTTTTGCAATGCTTTGGGAAGAGCAGTTTATAACTGCCATGAGCTGTACTCTGGTTAGTCCTGCCCTCCAAGATACTGAAATCAGCTTGAGAACAAAAATTTTAACAAAATTGGAAGTATTAGAAAGCAAGCATTTTTATTACAGTGCTGGACACATCTGGGGGACTTTTCCCCTAACTGGATGTGTGTTGTGGAATTTTACAACAGGGTGTTTATTCCGCCATAATTGATCATATTCATTATAGCATATTTCCTAGCTAATGCATGAACATCACTTTTCCTAGAATTAATTTAGAGGCTTCTGCCTCTTACTCGAAGTCCTCTTATGGTTCTGAAGGGTCATCTTAAGGTGTTTCTGGTGGTCATATTCACCGAGAGCCCTCAGTATTGTGATGACTTTGCCTTGAACTTCTCTTAGGGCATGTGCTGTTATTTCTTGTTACATAATTTTACCACAAAAGCCCCTATGTTCCCCATTACCTGTTTATCCACTGGTCCTAGCTATGTTTTTCATCCTGTGTGCCCACTTTTACATTCTTTTATCTAATTTGCTAGTTAATCTTTAAGGTCTATTTTGCATCTTCAAGGCAACTGGAGATTGTTATTCTCTGTGTAGTCAGTAGGAATATTACAGAGTAGGAGGGTGGCTGCTCTGAGCTTTGTGCAGGATGGGGAGTTCAGTGCTCCCAAGTCCTGGAGCAGCAAGTGCAGGACAGAGTGGCATGATGAGCCCAGGGCAGATGGCTTGTGCCAACACAGACCTCTATAATCTGTGTTTTCAGGGGGAGCTAAACCCCTCTGCTGAGTGGACCTTGGTGGTTCTCTTCTGAAATAGATGATCTAGTTGAGTCTCTTTCTAGATCACAGCAGTAAATCCTTGAGGAATGGCTAAGAGGGCACAAACAGTTTTATCATCTCCTCCAGACTGAGAAGGTGTGCCCACCATCAGGTGTGGAGATTCAGGCAAATTCAGAATGTAATGCCCAAGGAACTTCTTGGTTATTTTTTCCATCTGAGCTTTTCCGGCAGTCTGCAAGCTCCCCCCTTCCCACCCAGAGATGTGGGGCTCTGACTGCCCTGGGAGCACCTCAGGCTTCCTCAGGGTTTGTTCAGGGACCTGGTGCCACCAGTATAGTGATGGGGACCTGCTGGTAGATCAGAGGGGTGAATCTGGGAGAAAGCACTGCCCTGGCTTGCTCTCAGATGTGGTTTTCCCCCTTAAATCCCAAGTGTTCCTTTGTAAAATCAGAGGCATCCTGTTTGTTTTCAACAGGCTGCGCCAGGTTCCTTCCTCCTTGCTTACAGCAAAGGCAAGGTGTAGGGCTGGAAGGAAACGTGTTCTGTTCTAACTCCTGTGCTCTCAGGCACTGAGATAAGCTTATCTCAGCTGTGTCTTGGGCTGTCTGTGTATGGCATGTGCTCAGTGAGAGGGCACAACTGTGTGCCTCTGAGCTGGGCAGGAGAACATTATTCATGAGTGGTCACATGCAGCTGACAAATGTGGAATTGGACCAGTGGTACCTCACAAACAGCTTGGCTCTGCCCTGACTGCCTGCTGTGCTGCTGGGGCTGGTGGTGGAGGTGCCCCTTGTGACAGCAGAGCTCATGATCTGCCTCTCTGTGGGTGAGGAACAGGACAGGGCTGTCCCCCCTTTCAAACAGGGTGTGAGTACATCTCTAGACTGGCACAGTTGTTCTCAGAGTCACCTTGCCCTTGCAGAGTTCAGATGGACACCAGCAGCACTTTCTGCCACAGGCTGAGGGGTTTTGGGACTGGTCCTGCCTGCCTGGGCTGCAGAAGTGTTCCCTGGAAGTGCAGTCCTTGTGGTCTCAGGAGGCATTAAACACAGGTTAAACTGAAAAGCAAGTGGGAGCAGTGGGTCTGGATGCGAATACCTGCCACAGCACAGAGGAAGTACATGAAGCAAGGGGAATTTCTCTGTCTTGTTGACACCTAGGCAAGAATTGTGAGCCAGAAGGCATCAATAATGTGTTTATATAGATGCCTTGAGCTCCCTGCTGCTTTCCAAAACACAGCCATAAGCTAAGCCTGTTTCACCTTCTGACATTTGAAACCTGTTTCCATTTCCTACATCAAAATTTCTCCCCTCTTCTCCCCAAGTATTTTATCTTTGTCCTAATTAATCAGAAGATTATTAAAAGTCCTTACCCAAACCTCGTGAACAACTTCTTAAATTCTAAACTGAGTTTATTTCACTTTAGCTGGGACTGAAGTCCTCTACCACTTGTAAGTTACTGAAAAGCCTTTGATATTAGTTTGCTCACACATGGGTGAAGACACTCTTTTGGTTTTATTAGTGATCTCCATATCAGAGAGAAGACCAGGCCCTGAGGCTAACCTGGAGGTCTTTGAAAGAAAGCTAGAGGCAACCAGCACCCCAGATCCCATTAATTGCCATCAGATCTGCTCTCCAGCTTTTTTGATTCCTCTGGAAATTTGCTGCAAGTGCTTTAATTTGATCTACCTCAGAGGAGCCTTCTGTGAATGAGGGTTTGGTGGCTCTAGAGAGGATGTTGAGCTGTCCTTGTTTGAAATGGGGACTTCCCATGGGTGAAGCAGTAACAGTTTGTATCTCACCTAAATCTGGGCCTCACTCTTTAGGGCTCCCCTTTTTAGATATTTTAGAAATATTAAGTAATAAATTTCACTGCAAGATATGTGCAAATGGGAAATTATTTCTGGCTTAGTATTTCATTTCTGAAGCACTGTTCAGTCTTATGAGGGTTTTGATGATGGTAAATGAAGAAAAGAAAACCCTCTAGCCAAATATCTCTTGAACAGAGCCCCCTTTTCATCTGAATCTGGGAACATGAAAGTACAAATCTGTCTCTTGCTGAAAAATTTCATTTCTGTTCTAATTTGTAATCGGTCTCTAGGTGCTGTAACAATTTCCTTTCTCTGCAGATTTATCCTGAGCATTTGTCAACAGTTTGGAACTGAATGGATGTTTAAAGTACATTTTTCTCTATTCTTTCCCCTTACATGTAGTAAAAAAGAAAAGTCTAAGCCAATTGGTGACCAAAATGAGCCATGGAGACAAAAGTGTTAAATATGAGTCAGACTGTCTTGTTTTAGCGCGTGAGTCAGCTTTGGTTTTAAGAAAAACATTTAAAAGATGATTGGAAAAAATGCTGAATGGAAATATTTCAGAAGAGTCTCTGTGTCCCTGAGTGAGAAGATGGGAGATTTACTTATCTGAAATGATCACAAAGTGTTAAGTGCAGAAATGATCACAAAGTGTTAAAACTAGTACGAGTGATGAGCTCATACAAATTGAAGGGCCTTCCTTGGGAGGATCATGCCCAGTGTCCCCATTTATGGCAGAGGAAGTGTTATCCAAAGGGAATATCAGGGTGCAAAGCAGGGCAGTGAGTCCCTTGGTTTAGCAGGCACAGGTGCTAGGAACATGTGGGTGATGGGACTGCAGGGAAGGAGAGAGACTGAACTGCTCTGCCTGAGCTGGCTTGGAGGCCTTTGGAGCTGGACTGAGGCAGTGATGGGACTGCAGGGAAGGAGAGAGACGGAACTGCCCTGCCTGAGCTGGCTTGGAGGCCTTTGGAGCTGGACTGAGGCACTGGAGGCTGCTCCTGCCCTTGGCTGGTGAACCAGGCATGCTGTGACCCCTTTTTGGGGAGGAGACTTTGTGTGTGCACTGAAGCTCAGCCACCTTGGTAAGAGGGTAGCAGGTGTGAAGGGGAAGGGAGCATTTAGAGAATGGAAAGACTGAGGAGTTGGCAGAAATCTATGAAAGGTTTTTCCTCTCTGGATTTGTTGTACCTGCTTCCTGTATTTCACAGCATTACCTTTTTGAAAAAAGGATGATCAGTCCAAAGGGATAATCTTCATCTGTAGAGCTGGAAAACACCAGCAGAGAAGAGCGGGTGATGTGTGGCACAAAATAGCAAATGAACCAGCTAAAAAGCTATCCAAATACCCTGTAAAAAGAACATATTGAGAAAAAGCATAAGAGTTGCCATTAGCATGGAATGGACTATTGCTGTGCACTGTAAATGAGGTAAATTTATTCCTGAATCCACTCTGACTTTTAGAGCTTTGCTTGTAGCCAGACAAAATGTTTATTTGAAGAACACAGCAGCTTCTTCTTACTCATGGATAAAGATGAACCAGCAAACGGTGGTAAAGCATTATTATTATACTTCATCACAGGGTAAGGGTTATTATGTGCTCTGCCTGGCTTTGTTACTTGTTATGGAAGGCTACAGCACTCAGAGCTTTTAGAAAACCACAGTGGTTATCTGCTTGAAGCAAAAGCAAGGGATTCTTTATTTGCTGCTCTAACTTTCAGTGCTCATCCTTGGGTTTGAAGTAAAATTTCAGCAGGATCTGGGAATTGCATGGGTTTTGCTTACTCTGCTTTTACTTGCTGTCCTGATGTTCAAACACTGTCAGGTCCTCCATGGAAAAATATAAGTCAAGGAGGTGGGGCTTCCCCCCCCGCCAGTTTTATAAGTAGCTACTCAAGTTTTCACCTAAATATAAAAAATGGGAAGGGAACTGAAACCTACTCATATGACAATTGTTCCAGTGACCTCTTCCCTCTGTCTCCCCCTCATCTTTTTTTCTCTTGGCTACCCTGGGGCAGTCACAGGGTACTCCCCAAGCTTCTCTGGATCTACTGCTTTCTTGTCTTCATGCTGGGCACCTCCTGAAGTTGGCAAGAAAGTCAGACACTGGGTGCTGGGGGCAGGAGCCAGCAGAACTTCTCAGGAATGTGGGATCGGTGGAAAGACAAGCACCCTTGGAACACACGAAGGTTGGAAGCTTCCATGTGTGCTGGTGCACATTTATCTGTGTGCTCCAGGTTGTCATGTGTGTATTTACATCTCTGTGGGCCACCTGTGTGATCCACATTAGCTGCAGAGTGTGTGTCAGCAGGTTTGTGTGTGTACAATAGTGAGCTTGTGTAGTAAAGGAGCAAAGGGGCTCTTTAAAGGGCTCACCCTGTTGGTTTCTGTCATGGCAATTGGAGTGGAGAGCTAAAGAGGAATTTTCTCCTTAAATGTCACCAAGTGGCTTTAAATGTGTGGTGTGGAACGCTTGAAGTAGTGGGGTGTGACAGAGGACTCTGCAGACTCAAAATGATGTTGTGCTTTTAATAACTTCTTGTGAATTCATGCCTTGAAGTGCAAAAATTTTAGAGGGGTTTATGTGAAGGGTAAGAGGACTGAGATTTGACCTGCCCTCAGAACAAAGTTAGCTTGGTGCTCCTGATCTGTGCAGTGCTTATTCCTCCTGCAGCTGGGGTGTGATGTTCTGGATGATGTTGGCTCTGCTGCAGCAGGCACAGAAAGCTGGGCCACCTTCAGGATGCCAGGCCACTCAGGAGACCTTTCCTCAGTGCCCGCCCTTTGGTTCCCTGAGTGGATAGACTGAGCACCCATCCCTGCTGGTTATCCCCCTTCCAGTGAGTGGAATTCTTATGGGATCCCCAAGAGCTGGCTTTCTTGCTCTCCTCCTCCTTTTGTTGAAATTATCCTGGCTTTGAGAGCTGTAAAATTAGTGGTTTCAGAACCCCTCAATTGTATTTGTAACTCTTCATGGTCGAGGTGTTTCATGGTGTGAATGCACACAAATCACAGTGATTTGGAAGACAGGATGATATGTTTGCAACAGCCTCTGTACAGACTGGATTAAATACTGAATAATTTGGGACAAGGGAACCCCAATTATTAGTTCCTAGCTTTCCCTAATGAATCATAATGTTGTGTGTAGATCTTCATAAATCTTACTTGGTTTATGACTTCACTTGCTCCTTAGAAAGAGGAGCCCTGCAGAAATCACTGAATATTGCAAACCCTCTGCACTGGTTTCTCAGCTGTGAGCCCTCATGCTGTGCAGATGTTTTCTAAGCCATCAGCTCTCTAGTTTCTACTCCTCTTATTCTAAATCTTAGACTTCATTTACAGGCCTTTATCCAAGTATTTTCCTGTCTCTGTCTCAACAGCATCCATCATTGAAAAAAAAGATGGACTCAGTGTGAAAGGCTGTAGGATTGATTTGTTCAGTTTTCTGCTCATCTCATGTATAATTTGGTATCTGTTGGAACAGACAGAGTGACTCCCTGTGATTTCCTCTCTGACTACCCTGGGCTCCACTGTCCAAATGTGATTTTGAGGCATATTTTATTGATTATTGAACAGATGTAGATGACTGTGTGAGCTGCTGTAGCTGTGGTCCAGGACCCTGCACCTTAATTTTGTGTCTGTTGTACTTATTTGTCAAGTTCCATTGATTTTTTTTGGTCTTTTTTGTAATTTTTGACAAGAGATGGCATTGTGGAACATAAAGTGTTGCTACATTTTGTTTCAATTTAGTTGAATGTAATACAATTTTCTTAGTCATTTGCCCAGATAAGTATGTAAGCACTCAGTGTTTATATTTTGCAAGCTGGGGAGGGTCTAATGCTATCTAGCAGGAAATCACATTTTATGTAGCTGAATATAGTACAGCAAAAGTAATTTGGTGTGGGGGGATAGAATGCAAGAAAATAAAGACGGTGCAGAAGGTAATCTCACCCCTGAGGAGTTGCAGCTGCACTAATTACCAAAGATTAGGAACAGGCCTGCCCTTAACAGGCCACAGCTGAGTCCAATGAGGGTGAGTGATATAAAAGAGTGGGTTAGCTGATTAAGAGGAAAGCTGGGGTTTGTTTGCTGTGCTGTGAAGAGGAAGGAGGAGTTAGTGCTGTGAGGAGATGCCCGTGAGAAATCACCAAGAAGGTATGGAACTTTTGCAATAAGATGACAACAATTTGGGGTTTTTTTATATTAACAACAAAATCTTATTTCATGGTTATGAATTTTGAGCCCTGAACTTTAGCCTTCTGATGGTATTGGCTGTGAATATATTTTTAAAATTTAATAGCTAGCTAACAGTGAAATTTTTAGTAAATCCTTCCTGTGTATGTCTTCTTTTCCCCAGTTGCTTACAGTTGCTGTAAAGTGAGTGTAGCTACTTTTCAAATTTCTTGTTGTAGTACGAGATGAGGAAAATTTTGGTGGCTAGGTCTAAATGCTTTTCTTTAAGTGAGCTGGGAATAGAAAATCTTTTCTTTCACCCCTGAAAGGCTGTTCATGATAAATGTTAGTTTGCCCTCTCCCTGTGAGCTGGGCTGTGGCAGGGCTGCTGCTGGAAATTCTGGGTGGTTCAGATGCAGTGTGGGCCAGAGCAAGATCAGAGGAGGTTTTATTTTGTTTTCTCCTTTGGCATCCATTCATGTTACCCTGGTTCTCTGAGGAGCTGCAGTAGCTGGGGAGTGACAGAGCCCCAGGGAGTGAAAACTGATGATTTGGAAGGAGGGGAAGAGGAAAGGTGTGTTCTGTGACACCCTGTATTAATTGTTTCAGGAGAGGATGTTTGTGTCTTTAGGCTTGCTGTGTCTCAGACTCTGCTCTACGGCTGACCCTGAAGACAGAACTGAGGCAGGGAAATGGATGTGTCACCTATTCTGACTCTAAATAGTGATGATGATGATGATAACAGCTTTCTTGGACATTATGTATATGGGGATGAGAGGTTGAAATGCTGCTGGAGACCTCAACCAGCTGATTTTGAAACTGTGGTGTACTTAACCCTCCTGCCCCCAAACACAGAACTCCTCCCCCTTCCCTGAATCCCAGATCTCCAGCTCTATTTCAGGACTTGATTGATCACAAACTTCCTGAAATAAGGGAGAAGGCTCAAGGAGGATGTTAAATTTGGATATTCAAAGATGTTAATTGCAATAGAACCAATTTCCTGATGAGAGCTCTTCTCCACAGAGAAGTCATCTCATCATTGTAGAAACACCACCATAATTAACAGGAGCTGGAGCATTTATTGGCAGCTCATCACAGAGGCCTAGGTTAGTGTGTGTCCAGATATTTTATAATCTCCTTTTCTCACAGGAGTGCTATCTTCATGCTCAAAGATGAGGTGTCTTGGATTATGCTCACCTCTCTGTTACTGATGTCTCAGTTATTCTCAGAACAGCAAATGTGTGGTTCTTTTGTCCAGTTATCCAGACACAGAATTAGAATGATTGAACATCTTTTTGGGTCAAGTAGTCCAGAAACTTTTCAGAGTGTTTAAAATTCAACCCAATAAAAATAAAAATCCTGGAAAAGTGAAGAGGGCAACCTTTCTCTTATGTCTCTTCTCCCAGACTCTGTTTCCCTTTGGTGTTTCCTGTGAGGCTTATGCTTCAAATTTGGACACTGAGATGATAAATGCTGTGTGCCTGGCCCCTGAATGAGGAATAAAATTAATCCAATTCCTGTTATCCAGAAAGCAGAGCAGTGCAGGGCAAATCAGAAACCTGTTCTGTGGGAGAAGGTGTCTGGAAGGGTTGCAGTGAAATTAAAGAAGAGTCTTTTACCTGAGATGAGCCAAAGTTTAGTTTTCCTTGTAGGTCTCCAGCAGGGTCACTTGGTTATGCACATCCCAAATAGGTTGGACTTGGAAGTCTTTGGTCAGGGAAGATTCTAATATTGGAGCAGAAGTGATGCCCATGAACTACAGTTGCAGGGATCAGGGAAAAGCAAAAGACTGTTGCACAGAAAGCAAAGCCATTTGCCTAGCTCCAGGTGTTTCCAGCATTTTGCCAGTGGATATGGAATGAAGACACGCAGACAGACTTATGCTTCAGAAATGGACACTGTTTCTTAATCAGTACACAAGTGTGACAGAAGTCTATTTTAAGAGCATCTACATTTGGTACAAAGGATGCAGATTCCCTCATTTAATCTGATCTGTGCACTCCTTCTGCTTCAGCCTTCTCCTCAGCCATTTTCCCAACTCCCACCTGATGCTGCCAGAATTAGAACTCTGTCCCTACCAAAGCGACCCACAGCTCAGCAGCCCCTTGCCTTTCCCAGCCCCTCTCTGCTCCAGGCAGACAGCTTTCCCTACACATATCCCTGAATGTCAGGAACATGTTCTCTGCTCCCACTGCATCCTCCTTCTGCGTGTACAGCCCACTCCTCCCCACCTGTTGCTGGTTATGGAAAAGGAACAAAAGCGAGCACGAGCGAATGTGCAGAGCTCTGTACAGCAGCAGAGGTGTCAATCTGAGCAAATCCCCAGCTTTAGCAAAAGCCTTCTTTCCCCTGCAGTGCCAGTGTTGCTTTGCAGCTCATGGTCCTTCCTGTGCTGAGCCAGGGGCTGGAAGGGTTTTTTGTGTCTTGTCTCAATCTCCTGCTTTATGCCCAGTGACCCAAGCAACTCTGTCTACAGAGCATCCATAGCCTGCTGGGAAATTAGGCTACCTGCTGCTCCTAAAACCTGATGAGAAGATTTTGTTGCCCTAAACATCTTAAAGCAGGGGTAAATAGTGATATAAAAGTCCTTCTTCTTCCATGGGACAGAATGTCACTATTCAGAGGAACTAGTAGATTCCTTAACCAGTCTATGGCTGTGGTCTGCACACAGCATGTGGGTCAGAGCCAGACCCCTGTGCAGCTGCACTGAAGCCTCTCCCCACCTGGGAGCTCAAAATAATCTTGAGAGAAGCCAGAAGTGTAAGTAAAAGTCTGGTCATGAATGATCATCTGTGCATGACAAACCTCACCTTTGCCAAAGGCTGTGCTGGTGGGAGAGGAGAGCTACCTTATACCTTCCTGTCCTGGTGTCTCCAAGAACCAGCTCAAAATAATCTTGAGAGAAGCCAGAAGTGCAAGTAAAAGTTGAACTGACTAATTTGGGTGGGTTTTGACTGTGTCTGTCATCCCAGGATGGGGGAGTGCAAGAACTGTAGGAGGAAAGTTGGATGAGAGAGGGTGGTTGGGTGAGGATTTCAAATATGTGCAGGAGTATGTGCCTTAATGCATTGAGTGTGTTGGAGGTGAGGAACTAGAAAAAGAGAAGTTATCTTAATAAGTCTGAGTCACTGTGTGAGTGGGGGTGGTGGCAGAGAAGTCTCAGTGAGGCAGGGATTCATAAACCGAGGAGGACACTGGAAATTTTGCATGGGCTGAACTGGAAAACATGGAGGGGAAAGGAATGAAAACTGCTGTGCCAAGCTCTTGTAAAAAACCCTTTGAACTCTTTGCAGAGCCCACCTAGTGCTTACCTTGTGGAGCTTGTGAAAATAGAGCACGCAAACCTTCTGAGGGACTGGAAGCATAATCTCAAGTAAATGGCAAATGGTTAACTTAATGAATAGATCTTGGACAATTTTCCCCTTGGTCCCTAGACTGCCTCTTCCTGGATCAGGTACAAACCCAAAGGAGGCTTCAGTTGAAATAGTTTCAGCTGAATTTGTTTCTAAGGTTGTTCAGCTATGAATCTCTGAGAAAAACTGGAGGTAGGAGACCCATGGGGATAGAAGAAGAAATAGCCCCCACAGTGCTTTACTGCTGATCTGTGCACTCTGAGAGCCCAGAATATACTTTACACAAGGGGGGTAGCAAAGCCACCTGGGATTCCCATGTACACCTCTTCAAAAAAAGCAGCCCCCACAGAGAAATGAAAAAAGCAAAGTAGAGGGAGAGAGGAAACTTAGGTTGAATTTTAAAATGGCTTTGCTGAAGAATTAGGACCATGTTTATCAAAGAAAAGAGGCTTCTGATATGGGGCAGATTCATTTAAAGTAGCATTTGCAACACCTTCATCCAGAATGAATGAACCTTAGCTGAACTTAGTGTTGTTTTATTCACTTGTCTCTTCTTTCTACTTGTGGGCCTGAGCACGCACACATAAATATTCCCAGAGATGACTCCTTGAGTGCTGTTTCCCACATCCTTGTAAGGCGTAAGAAGTAGTGGGCATGTCAGAAGGATCCAGATCATAAGAGTTTATAGTTTAGCAGAATACAGACCAGTGGGGGTCAAGTTAGCCAAGTTGCATGTATGAAGCTCCATCTGAATTATGCCTGAACTTTGCACTTAAAATTTAGGGCTGCTAATTTAAGAAAGTATATTTCTGAAAGAGTTTGGGAGGAAGCCTAGCTGCCTTCCTGATAAAGAGGTACAAGAGCACCCATGTGTGCTGGGCAAGCAGGGGACCTGTGCAAAGCACAGCAAAAGGACAACTCATTGTAAACCACACTGTAACAGTGACTGCTTCTCTGGCAGTTATTTGCCGTAGCTGCTGGGTCTTTCAGCTAAACTCAGACCAACCCAAGCCTTGAATTAGCTAGAAATCAGTAGTCCAACTGCTTTCAGAATTGTGCTTTTATCCACTGGAGGCAGGCTGAGCAATGCCAAGTCTTCCATGGGGACCATGATTCATATGCCAGTGAACAGCTGCTGCAGATCCCTGGGTATGCCCAAATGATGCTGAAACTGATGCTTCTGCTATGTTGTGAGGTTATTTTGTTGTGGTGTGGGTGAACGATTAACTAGTTATTAATTTCAGGTAAATTCAGGTAAATAGGGTCCTCATTAGCTTTGGTGTTGCATGCAGTGGGAATTCAGCCTCTTGAAATCTTCTGCCTGTTGTTTTCCATCTTGAAATCACTAATTTTCTAGGTATTTACTTCCATGCAAATGAATGAGATAGTATTGCTCTTTCTCTGAATGATATTTGTTGTACTAAAAATTAGGAGGGGAACAACAACTTAAGAATCTCCACATTTAGTGCATATATATATATGTACACACACACATATATATATATTTATATATGTATTCCTCCTGAGATGGAAAGCATGGCTAGACAATTAGACATGCACACAGTGTCTCTTGCCCCTAGTTTTTTCTCTGTTACAAGAAAATACGTGAAGAAAAATATGGTGTCTCTGAGTGGGAGTTATCACCTTCTAAGTATTGGCTTAAGACCAGATGAAACAAGGTTTGTTTGTGACCTACATAATTCTGGCCTAGATCTCTGGTCCACAGTATGGCAAAAAACTTCATTTAGAAAGCTCTAGGCCACTGCAAACATCTTGTCTTTTTGGTGTTTCTCATATGTTTAGCCTCCTTTGTTTTCTGTTTTCAGTTTTCATCTCTGAAACACCTTCTCAGGGCTGTCCCCTCACTAATGGCATTAAAATTGCATTGCTGATATATAGTGAGGTAGGATAAGGCTGATAGTGTGGACTTTAGGAGAAGGGAGTTGTCATGGGAAATGTTGGAAAGTTTCATCTAAAATAGCTGGGATTAGGGGTCTCTGTTTTCATAGAATTGTTCTCAAGCTGCATTGTCCTACCCCGTGCTCTCTGCCTTGCTTCTGGTTTCTCTTTGGAAAAATCCAGAGAGCAGTCAGGCCTAACGCATCCCTCTGCACCACAGTGGCTATTTCTGCCAAATTCTGGATATTGGACTTGGAAAGCTCATACGACCTGTGGAGAAAGGAAGAGAGGAGGAAAGGATGATTATCAAACACATTATCTTTTTGATCTCTTTTTCAGCGAAGGAGGGAGGGGTAAAGGGAGGAGAAGGACAGAGGAGCCGAAAAGGAGAGTTCTGATGCTAGTTTATTTAGCAAGCAAAACACATAAAGATTAGGGTTCCTATGGCAACTAGCTACCAGCAGAAGCACCTCAAGGATTTGGGGAGGAGTGGGGGGAATGATGGAATGGTTAAGCACAAGGTTCTAGCATTTGGTATTGAAAACACCTTTACCCAACTGCAGCAATATCCTCAAGTTATTTGCTGCAGAACAACGTTTGTGTATGAAAATGTCCTCAGCTCTAGAGGAGATGTTCTCCATGTTAGTTGGAGTCAACAGAAACAGTTTTATTGACAGTCCTGCCATGTTCCCTCTCTGAAGAGTCTGAAGGAGAGGGAGATGGCAGATGATGGAGGGACATTAGAAGCTGATGGCAAGTGCACGAGGGACACAAGGTTTGTGGCTATGGTATCTTACTCTGTCCCCTATTCTGCAAGGCCATAGAAGCCACATCCCTTCTCCTAGATGTGAAAAAGGTTGCAGAGCAACTTTCTTCTCTGGTCTTCAGACAATGCCATTTCAATAAAATTAGGATAAATGTATGCAGAGGATAAAAGCAGCAGAAATCTTTAAAATGTCAGTTTTGTTTGGCTTTTAAAAAAATTATTATTTTCCTCCAGTGCTGTAGTAGCTCCAAGAGCCTGGGTGCTTGTATTTGTTCTCTGCTTGATGCCAGACCTCTTGTGGAGAAGAACATCTCTCACCAGGTATTGTGTTTTTTTTCATTTGGATTTGAAATGCCAAATCATGCAGTCATTTGAATCTGGGAGTAAGGGGAGGATGCAGGAGGTTAAGGATAGCTTCTGTTTACATCACCACAGTGCAGAGCAGAACCATCTGTATGCAACTTCAGTTGTTGGTATTGAAGATCCTACTGAACAGTCTCCTGAGCTAACCCAACCCTGGGAGGTTGATTGAGTGATTTTCTTAAGTGGGTGTTGTCTGTTCATCTCACTTGCTTTTTTTTTTTTTTTTTCCTTTTTAGTAACTTATTATAATCATGTCCCTCTGTCCACTAAAAAATCCCCTACACCTCACATTGAGAAAGAATTGTATTTGTCCTTTGGCATTTGGTAGTTGGCATAGCTTTAGTTAGAGCTCATGTTGCTGCTGTTCAGTGGACACAGGGAAGTGTTCCCTGCTCATCCTGGGCTGTGCACACAGAGTCATGGACCAGCCTGTGCTGGCAAGGGTGACAGAGAGAGGGTTTGTCAGTCAACCTGCAGGTGAAATCTGAAATCAGGCTAACTTTGGTGTTCATGGAGTAAATAGCAAGTTGTGAGCTCGTCCCACCAGAAAGAGCTGTTGTGTGACACAGCTCCATGAACGTGGGCTATCCTAGGATGAAATCATTCCATATGAGGAGAGCATTTGCACTGTTTGTGACAGAAGAGTGCATGTGGCAGGAATGAGATATGTGTGGGGCTTACAGACAGACAAATAGCACAGGAGGATGAAGGGGCTTTAGCGCTGATCAGAAAAAGATATGTCCAAAATTTTAATAGGTCGTAGCTGTTAACAAGAGCAACAATCCCACTACTGTCATAAATGGTGGATGGGGAAGGAAAAATTTAGGAGATGGGAAATATGCAGTAACATGAGGAAGGGAGATAGGCTGATATGAGAACCTGAATAGAATTCAGGAAAATGAAATATGATGAGGAGGTTTGGAACTGGGGCAGGAGGAGAAAGGCACAATGGATGCTGTGTGGGTAGGAGTGAAGTGGGGGAGTAGGAACTGAGCCAGATAAAAGGGGAAGGGAGGAATGGTTAGTGGAGAAAATGATCAGGGCAAGGAAGGTAGAGATTTGTAAGGCAATGGGAGGGGAGGAGATTAAATGGAGAAGGTGGAAGAAGGAGGGCAAGCAGGGAACATAAGTGTAACAGGGATATTGAATTAGAGAGGTGTGGGGGATGGATCTAAAAGGTGAGAGCAGGGAAAGGAGGAGAAAATGTTCTATTACCTAAGGAAAGCAAAAGGTTTGAGAGAGAGCATTAATTTTAAAGGGGAGGAGTGCAGGGGATGGAGAGAGCAGTAAACAACAAAAACCTCAGGATAAAAAATAGAGCTATAAAACAAGCAACAACAAAAAGGTGAGAAAATAAAAGGAGAGGAGGTGAAAGAGCCCCCAAGGGTGACAGTGTGTTACTTTGCAGACACAGCACCTTGAGACTCCTCAGATACACATGTTCTTGTGAGCTCCCATGCAAGCTTATCTTTGTGCTTCTCCTGATGGAAGTGGGCAGCCTTTGCCAAAGGAAATGAAATCTCCACAGCTACAAGGGTATGACTGTCTAGATGACCTAACAAAAATGCCCTCCACGCTGCCTCTGCCTGTACATTTGCTACATAAATTTAGGGTGAGGACACAGTTTAATTCCAGTTTCTAATACCTTCCTGCTGTTCAGAGAATACCCTCAGTGTATGCAGCAGTGGGAAGTGTGCATATTTTTGAGTTACTTGTGTAATAAAGATTTTATTTTAGTGGTAGGAGCAAATGCTGTCCTCAAGAAACAGATGTGATCTGTGTATCCTGAGCGGCTGACAGATGAAAGTGTACAGTGCAAATAATGCTCAAAACTGTGATCAATGCCTGAAATGTCTTTCAAAAGAGCTTGCTGTCATTCTCCTGCATATCTGCTCTGCCATGGAACAGCCATGACAAGCTGTGACAGGCAGAGTTTTAGGGAAATTCCTGTTAGCTCAGGGTGCCCAGCCAGGAATGGCAAAAACCCAGGAGGATGCATGGGATTCTCCTGCAAATCTGCAAGATTTGTTCTTGCAGCAAGAGATGTGCCTAGAAATGCTACTACTTTTAAGCCAGACTTCCAAGTATCTTGTGCTCTGAATGAATTGATGAGCATAGCCTGAGGCACACTATTTCTCCCTTGTTCTGGTCTGCCTGCAAAGCAGCATTTTAAGGGAGGCTGGGATGCCTACCCCAGGCACTCATTTGTGGCTGAACTCTGTCAGAGAGGGGCAAGTGCCAAACACATGCTCTGATTTGTAAGCACCATGAAGGAATTGTTCTGGAGGGGGTTGCAGCCATTCAACCGCTCTCCCTACCAGGCCTTTTATAAATTTTTCATTTACAGTCCAAGACTGAGTCAACAGACTAAGTGGTGGATGGGGTGAGGCCTCAGGCATCCTCAGCAAGACAGAATCTGTCAGGCTGAGCTCTCTCTGTGGAGTGAAATAATAGCATGGTGATGCTTCTAAGCCAGGGTTCACTTTCCTAGGCTTAGTTTCAGCTCACCTTACCTTTCTTGATCTCCAATTAGATTTCCTTCCGCAATTGTCACCATCATGAGCATCACTCCTTTGACTTGTGTGTTCATTGGGAAATGACTTTTTCCTTTCATCTGGAAACTTTCCACTCCTGTTTCCTCTGTGTGCTCTACACTAGACTTCTCCATTAGTAACTTCTGGGTGTTCAGCCCACTCGGAAGTAAAAGAGGTTGCTATATTAAAGTTGCATTTGAAATGCAGAATTTTGGTGGTGGGCTGAACATAGGTGGAAATCAATCACATCTTTGGCTAATGCACAGAAAAATGCTTTTCTGCCTGTGTGAGGGGTGGAAGGGTGCAGCTTGTCGAAGAAAATCAACTCTTCTCTGATTTTTGGAAGTGTTGGGGGAAAAGCATTAGACATGTAAAACCAAAAAGAAGTGGGTAGCAATAAAGAATTGGATGGGACTATGCTGATCATTGAGTACTTTTTCTGTAATTGCAGGTAACCATAATTGACAAGTCTAGGTTTATAGGGGGGGAAAAAAGCTAAATTTTCTTGTGCCTAAATTTTTAAGGAACTCTCATATTCCTGTAATAAAATCAAGCTCTCTAGCACAGTATTTGAAAAACTCTCCTGTGCTGCAAGGAGCCATCAAGTGAGATGTCAGACATTGCCAGCTTCCTGGGTCCCTGCTGGAGTGGGAATTTGGCAGTGAAAATACCCAGGTGATCTTTGGGAAACACACAGGGCCATCTGTTGGAAGGAAAGGTGGGAAAATCTCCAAGGTTTCTGCTAACCTGAGCTTGTGGGAAAGGCATTGCTGGTCTCAGGGTGGGGATTGTTTTAGTCACAAGTGTGTGAGCAAGACACCAGTCAAGCAGCTGAGGGTTTGACCATGTGGTTGATAGTGCCAGTGCTCAAATGGTGGATATTTGTTGTAAGGAGGTCAATCAGTACAGAAATTAAAGGAGTGCAAGATGTTATTTCTAGTCCAATATACAGTACATCTATTAAAGTAAGCCAAGATTTATAAAGAAGGTTAATTTGTTCTCTTACACAATCTCAAAATAGCAGCATAATCTATTGAGACTCCAAGCACTGATCCCTGCTAAATTGTCTCCCACACATTTGGTGATGTTCAAGTGCTTTTTGCAAGTGTAACAAAGGTGCGAAAGGTCACTTGTTCTCCATCTGATCCCTGTATTTCTGCTACTGTTTCACCTTTTCTTCTGTGAGTGGGTTTATCTGTCCCCAACTGGTATTAGTGCAGCTAATGTAAAACCTCTGTCAACTTTATTATTGTGAGTGCTGCTGGTTTGTGTTGAACCAGCAGTCTTGTTGTGGGTAAATTTGCTTGTTTAGGACATTAAGTATTTAAAGCTTCCATTTTAGTGGGTACTTATTTGGTTGGTGAGAGGACAAACTGTTTGAATGCTTTTATTCTTTGTTTCATCCATAGAGTGATTGCCCTCCTGCACTGACTAGGTAAGCAATTTTATAAAAGGGTTTTTTTTCTTTTGCTCCTGATGCAGTTTTCATGGTAGCTTCAAGCTACAAGTTTAAGATGAAGCCTCCACCTTATGCAGATTTCTGGAGCTTTTTTAAGCAAAAGTCCTCCTCCCACTCCTCAAAGTTGTGTGGCTTTGTACCACTGTTCTTGCTGTGTGCAGGCTGCCTGTCACAGATCTGCGTGGAGGCTTGGCTTAGGTTCTCTGCTTTTTTTCCTTCCCTGAGGTCTGAGATGCTGCTCTTGTGTCGTGACTGGACACTGTGTTTGAGAACACACGGTGCCACATTTTCTCTTTTGGTATTTGATTGAAGATTAGGACAAACAGTTGTTTGTTTTCATGCTGCTGTACTCCTGCAGTCTAAAATGGCTTTCAGAAAGAAAATGAGAGAGTTCTGAGGGCATCTATGAGTTCATCAGCTCTGAAATGGGAGGTGGCTACAGCAAGGACAAAAGCAGTGCCAATACCTTGGCATGTGTTGGGGCAAACGCTTTCCTGCAGCTGCTTTTCTCAGCAGGAAAAATTTTAAATTGCTCCTTGCTTTATTTGTACTGGTGAAGCTTAGTGAGTGAGAACTGAGCCTATATTAGTGTTTGTAGATGGAAGGCACTAAGAATTTCCCAAAATAAAAATTTTATGTTAAGGGGAAAAAAAATCATCTTGATCTGCAGAGTCCACCTGGATGCAATGAATAAGGCAAAAATAGATAAACATCTTCTCCAATTTGGGAGCAGGTGATTTTGGAGCCTCTGCCATGTTGGGGTAGCTTTTTGTCAAAGGAGGAGAAAATGCAATGAGAAGCAGGGTTGGAAAGTGGGGTAAGCGGGCGGGGGGGTGAACCTGCCAAAAGTCTGGGTGAATCCTGCAAAGGGAATTTCTGTACTGCAGTGTTGGAAAGGGCTCTGGGGACACTCAACAGCAAGCAGGAATTCACCAAGGGGGAGCTGCATGGAGCATCATAGCTCCTTTGGTGATGGGCCAAGCTATACTCAGGTTTTTCCAGCTGGAACCTGTCTCTGGCATGTCTGGTGAAGGATAGGTCAGCAGGCTGCCCCAGAAGTGCCCAGAACCAACCAGAGCTGAGGTTTGAGGCTTTGCTGCTGAGTCAGTGCCTGAGGCAGGCTGAGCCTCCTGGCAGCCATGCAGAGGCAGCTGAGATTGCCCTGCTCTCAGGACTGACAGCCTTCGGTCTCAGAGCTGGGAGCATGAGCACCTGGGCTTTGCAGAGCTGCTGGGGCTCAGTGCTGCTGAGAGCTTGTGTCATCTCTGTCTTGCTCCCGCGTGCTGTACTCAGCAGAGATCTGCTCATGACCCTTTTCAGCCCTATTGACCAAGATTCCATCATCAGATAAATATTTGGAGCTTCACAGTTGCTGCAAAAAAAAAAAAAAGAAAAAAAGAAAAAAACAAAGCTTTTAAACTCTGCTTTGCAAACTGCACTAAAGGTTTAATAAAGTGAGTATTTTTAGCATGTCATAAAAATATAAAGCCCCACTCTTATTTTTATCCCTTCAATCTCTGCAAAATTAATTGAAAGCATTTTACCTTGCTTTCCTGTTCTTCCCTGACTTTGAGAAACCAGCTAACTTTAGTACCCAGGAGGGAAGGCATCATCAGATGTTGGCAAAGGCTGGCCATGTTGTGAGTCTATTTATAGCAAGTGTGTGTGGAACCACCTTGTCTTTCTTTTCTTAGCATCAGCTGGACGAGCACAGCTATCAATTATCCACGAGGCTAATGATAATACAGGGAAAGCTATGTAAAGCAGGTGCTCAGAGGCCAAAGAAAAGGGGGAGGTAGGTGACAGGACATGGAGAATGAGGTTTTCGGAATTGAAAAAAATCCCTTTGCTCAGCCTGAAAACCCTTATTATCTGCAATAATTAGTAATAACAGGGGTGCCTGCACAAAGTCATTGTGACTGCTTTCAGCTGGTATGCCCCTCCCAAGCATGATTTCCCTCATTTATTTTCATTGTGTTGGCAATCAAGGGCAGTGGGTTTTTTCTTCCTTTTTCTTTGTTGTTATATTTTTTTTCTTTTTCTCCTGCTCACTTTGCTTTTAATAGATCTTAAGCTGAGTGTTCTGCTTCCCCCCACTCTGTCCTGAGTTCTGATATTTGGGTTGGTAATAGCAGGTTCTAGTTTCTCTGTGAAAAAACTGAGCCTCTGATATTTCTCACGCTGGGAGATTGCACACACACGTTTGTTTCCTCTTTTGTCTCCGTTTCAGAGAGGATTTTGCCTGTAAGGGCTCTGGAGGGAGAAGGGAGGAAGCGAAGGGATGTCGTTCCACTCGCTGCCAGTGACAAAGCTGATTGTCAGCTATTTATCAGCCTTTTTTAATGGCTTGTCTGTGCTGCTTTCATCTCTAAGCACAGGAGAGCAGGACAGTGTGAACTCTGCTCTTGACAGCAGCTCAGGTTCTGACACCATCTGCCACCTAATCCACTTCCAAGGCAGGGGCTGACGTTTGTGTGCATGTGTGTGCACACATGCCCTCCCCACCCCGCCATACATCACTTCAGCAGACTCACACTGATCAGCTCACCAGCAAGGTTTCTCTTCCAGGAATTAGCCTTTGATTGTATTACCTCTTTTCTTCCTCCTGCTTTAGATTTCCCTGTTTCAGTTTGGCACACTGGTGGGAGGCACTTCTCTGTTTTCTACCTAGCCTGACTGTCTGAGGTGTTGGACTTGGAGAATTTTTTTTAATTTTCCTGGAAGTTACGAATGTGAGCTACATGGATTTCTTTGGCAAAAGCGGCAGGAAACAGAACAGGTGTAAAATGTCTGTGTCAGGCTCCTTGGATAGCTGGTAAGTGGGTTCTTGCAGGAACTGTTGAATTTTAGCCTTGACAACCTTCATGACATAATGCTTAGTGACATAATGGCCAATCTTGTCCACAAGCACTGAAGGTGTTTCAAGATTCCTGGACTCCTTTCTCTAATCCATGAGGGAAGGCAGCTCTCATCACATGTGGTGCTGTGGTGTATGTGCTGGTGGTTTGAGATGAGCAGCATCCAGCTCAGCTCTCTGAGTGTACCTGATCCTGTTTGCTCCTGGTGCTCAGTACTGTGCACATTCAGTGCTGTGGAAAGTGGCTTGAGAATTGAGAAGGAAAGGCAAGAGGGGCTTTGGGAATGACAGTGAGGGAGGGAAAAACCAGTTGTTTTACTTGCAGTGATCTATTGTGCCATTTTTTTGGCTAGGGTAATGAATGCCTGGCAAACTGTATCTCTCTCTGCTGTTGGGTGGTTATTGCACCTGAGTGTTGGGACTTCTTCCTCCTGAGTGCTCATGCATAACCCTTTTCTTCCCCCTTTGAAGGAGTCTCCGTTGTACAAAAATGGTCTTTTTTCTGGCTGAGGAGGAAGGAATAATGCTTCCTTCAAAAGTTAACACAGTCTTGGGAAAGAGGTCTCTACCTGTGCCAAGCAAGGGACCAGGAATTCAACTTTCCTGCAAAGCTGAGCAGAGCTCTGCTGTGTAATGCTGAGGGTTTGATCCAGGGCTGCCATCATCTTCAGGGGACTTTAAATCAGGCTCCAAGCTCTCACTGATTCCTGTGAAGATCTGCTTTACTTTGTGGTTGTGTTTTTTTTTTTGCCCCTCCATTTTCCTTTGTGGACCCCCTCCTTCATTGTCCAGGCATATACTAATGGCAGTGTGTTATTTGCCCATGTGAGCATCACACTGAGCTTGGAACAGAGGAATCCTGCCATTCAGTTGACCTTCATTTCATCAAACACATCTAAAGCAAATTACAAAAAAAAAGAAAAAGACAGTTTTATACTGAATAATGCTCACTAATTAAGAAAGCAAAAGAAGTTTATTCCATTAATTGCAGGTAGATTTCTGTACAAAAACCTTGTTTATCAGCAATCTTTGCTAAGTGCATTTTATTTTTTTGTAACGGAAAAAATTACTTTTTTGTTTCTGTAAGATTACTTATGAAGGTGGTTGAAGAGGGGTTTATAGTGAGACTGTATTGATGAATTGATGAAGTCTATTGATGAAACCTGAAAACTTCTCTACCTTTCCATTGACAAATTAAAGCAATTTTCTGCACTTCTAAAAGAGGTAATGGAATAATTCTCTACCTACAACTAGCAATTTAATATTGATCTGACTAAGACAAAATATTTCAAACAATTGATTAAAGAAATTATCTTCTAACCCAAGTTTCAGATATTGTTTGGGATAATTTCCTGTTCACAAGACAGTTGCAAGCTTAAAAAATTAATAGTGGAACTGGCAGAGGTGTGTAATGCTCTGGTTTCATTTAGAGGATGTTATCCTTCACATTTTGCACTTGTCTGTGTAGTGAAAATAGCAGTGGGACCTGTGGAGGAACCTGGCTTCTGAAGTCACACACTTTTGTTAGAAAATTGTAATTTTTCAGTGAAATACGTTTCCCCAAGGCAATAGAAAACATTGTAATGAGAGCTGTGTGTGTGAGAATTGTGCTTCCTTTTGAATTCTAAGTATTCAGAAGGTCCTCTTTTTTCCTAGTTGGTTTATTTTTCATTGGAAAATATCTTCTAATGACTACTAATTAATCCTGATGTGTATTGGCCATCTCGGATAAAAACAAAAGCTCCTTTCCCTGCTGAGACATCTCTAAGGAATTAGAAAACTCTCGCTCCCTTCTGTACTAGAGAGTTTAGTGATTTGTTGTTTTTCAGCTCTATCTCTCTCTGCTTCTGTGCCTCTAGCATTCTGTCTCAGTATGGGAACTGTGTCTCACAGGCATAGACCTTTTCCAGCCTTCCCTTGAGGTTTGGCCAGGCTGGGGAATTCCCTTAGGTATAGGCAGTCCCCCTGTGCCTCCAGCCAAGCTGCAAGGAGCCCAGCTGCTCCTCATGGGAGGTGCAGACTGAACTTGCAGTTGAAAGCTTGGAAAATTCCAAATAAATCCCTGGGAAAACGTGTTTGAACTAAATCCAGGAGCTTTGGAGTTCAGTTTCCAGAAAATTTTAATGCATGGAAGAGGAGCAGTTGTGTTCAGAAGACTCTTTAGTCAGCTCGTTGCAGTCAAGCTTATCCAGCACTATTAATGAATTGAAACCCTAAGAAAAAAAAGCCCAAACAAATAAAAAGAGCCAAGATTCTGTCTCCTCTTACAACATTGGGAGTAAGTGTTGAATAAAAGGGACAAAGGGGGATGCTGAACGTGCTCCTGGATTTGGCAGTTTGGAATATTTTTGTCTAGGTTACCTGTATCACGTGTGGAAGACTCTAGCTGAGTGTGTTATTCTTTAGAGAAAGAAATGCTTTTCTGCATTTATTAACTTTATTATTGGAAAAATAATGTAATTTCTGAATGTATATGCAATTTAAAACGTGATGTAGTCCCTTTATTTTTTAGTTAAATTAAAAGGGATTATGTTGGATGCCCATGCTGAGACCAATAATCTAATCAGCTAAGCATAGATGCACCGTCATTTTTGAAAATGTCCCTTTCAAATTTATTTGTTCAACTGTTTACCTCAAATTAACTTTGAAAATGCCAGTAATAGGGAGTCACATGTTCATTCTCATTATTTTGGAAATGGCAGATAAAACATACACTTGCTTGTTTCCTGATCTGTAATATGAATATACATGTTAAATCTAGCCAACATTTCATAAACTGTTTTTAGGCTAAATAGTTTTAACACGTTTAGTCTCCTCTGATGATAGGTAAGATCACAGGTCAAATTATTAACTGCAACTATAAAGGCAATTCAAAGGCATTTTTCCCCACCTGGTCCGTAATTGGATGTCTAATGTGCCACAGCTCCTTGAATGTGAGAGCAGCAATTGCTCTACACTGGAGACTCGTGAGTCAGTATTTGTTCACCTAAAATGTAGATTTGTGCCACTGCTTGTAGGGATCAAAAATACCAGTGTAGAGGCTGGAAGATTGATGTGAATCTTTAATCTATGAAAATTAGTTTAAGTGTGTTTCAGGATTTCCACAGCAGTAGGTTATGGTCAGATTCAAAGTTGCAAGCTCCCTTTTGTGTGTTTGTGGTCATCTCAAGACAAGCATCTGTTTAGCAATGAGATTAAATTTAAAATCAAGTTAACCTCATATAGGAATATTTGTTGCAAGCAAATTTGAGATTTTTACATCAGGAACAAAACATTACTCCATACTGCTTACTCTGAGTACTCTGGATTTCTGATCTGCAAGAGCCTATTTTATATAAAGCAACAAAGGGATGTGAGGTAAGAACACCCAGACCGGATGATGCTTGTCTTGGGTTACTGCAGGGAATAAAGTGTGAAATAACACTGGTACTGATGAGGACATGGGATATGTCCTGAAAAGCCAACAGCTGTTGGTGACAATTGACAAAGCACCAGTGTGGGATTTACCTCCAAACTGGAGCAGCAAGGTGCCAGAAATCAGGGAACAGGAAAGCTGCCTGGTCACTGCTGGGGAACTGATTGAGAGTCTTGGCATAGCAAAGGGCAGCACGTAAGTCTGGGGTCAAATTGCCATTTCACTCAAATGGTGGAATCTTGCATCTGTTAGACTTTGCAGCTTTGAAGTGGCACAGGTGGGACTACCTCTGAACACAGAATGATAGCAATCCAGCCTAGCTGACCTGAGTTACTTGGTTTTTCAGGAGACTTTTTCATTGAGTAAGTTATCTAACAGAATTTGAAGTATGTACCATGAAATGCTGACAATAATAATTAAGATGTGAGTTTAACTTCTGCCAGCTCTCATCTCTGTCCTATCATTTTAGTGAGTAGGTTCTTTAATTCCTGTTTGTTTTGGTCTGAAGCAGTTCATACATTTTATATCTCACCCTGGAGGTGGATAAGCACAGCTCATCAGTGTATCTTTGTTCTCTCATTTCTGGGAAATCTGTATGCAGTAGGCTGCTTCATCAAATATTCCTAATACTTGAATAGCCTCAAAAAACCCCCAATGCAACCAAATCCTCTAAGACAAACACAGCTAGGACATGTTCTCTTAAAACTGCAGATGAGTACTTGTGCCCATTCCAAATGCTGTAAACACTCATAAGGGTACGTGTGTGTGTCTGGAAGCCTCTGTGCAGCTCAGAGCTGCAACCTCCTGCTCTCAGCACTGATGTTAAATGCCCATCCAAGGGGCATCTGAGCAAGGGAGATGAATAACCCTGTGGACCTTAGACCCTTAACGTCCACTACCCTTCACATGCTGGTATGGATTCACTGAGATAAAGCAGAATGTCTAAATTTCCATCTCTTTCTAAACCTGTATGCTCTTTGGAGAGGCAAAGTATTTCACATGGCTGTCAACAGGGTACTTTTTCATTTGCAGAGAATTCTTGTTTGGAAAAAAAGGACAGGAGAAAACATTTGGTAGAGACTGTAAAGGAGGACAAAAATCTCCAAGTAGATTTTGGTGTGCCAGGAGCTTTGTATCATGGTGACACTTTAAATGTCAAGTGATGCGTGCTGGCAAAAATGGCCTAAATTCACACAGAGAGATGTGCTCTGGAGCTCTCTAAGGAATAAAAGTCACTGTGGATATTTCAGTGAGGATATCTAAACAGAACATTACTGCAGCTGGAAAAGAAAAGGGGGAAAAAGACATAAGAGGGGTCTTCTGAGGAACACAGTGGAAGCGAAGTAGAAATTTAAAGTGGGTAACTGAGTTCATCCATGTCTTCTGTATTTTCTCAAGGATCAGCCTCTCCTGTAATAATCTTATTCTGCTTACAGGAGTGGATAAAAGACTGCAATTTCACTGTAATTAATCAAAAGCAGCATTGAGGTGAGAAATCTTTGCCTAACTCCTACTCTTTCTTTGCCTGCACAGATCTTGAATGAAAATCACCAGGTGTTTCCATATTTACTGAAATTCCCTTAACTCAAGGTTTTGCCTCAGCTTCAAGATAGAAAATATTGGTCTAATCATTGTGAATTGTGAAGGAATCACTGGAGTCCTTTGGCTGGAGGGGAGCTCCTGCAAGGAGCAAAACGCTCTACTGCCGAAGGTCTTGATTTTTTATGTTGTTTTAAAGAAAGCATTTGAATTGCTGTACATTGTTACTTCTCTCTTTCCTGGTGAATATGTAGGCAGTTGTGAGGAACAGAGGGCAGCTCACATAGCTCTGTGTTCAAGTAGGAAAGTGCTATTTTAGATTAGGTTTGAAAAGATTGTATTGAAACTGAAGATTGCGCCCTTAGAAAAAGCATCAGAGGTGTGGAGACTTGGAAAGAGTATAGAGATTGGTACATTTAACCCTTTAAGGAGTTTTAGGTTGGAGGTTATGCCCTTCCATGGGGGAGGAAATAGCCAGTCACCTGGATATTTTGGAAAGACTGTGATGCAGGGGTAGAGCTGTAACAGACCTCCATCAAGGTCTGAGATTTTGCTTTCAGCAGATTTTGCATCTCACATCATGTATTCACCAAGTGGTGCTGGAATGAGTGTGGCTAATGCCAATTAGCACTAAAAGCACTCAGCAGCTCCTGATGGCAAAAATCTCTGCCCAAAGGGAAAATGGTTATGGAACTGTGGTATCTCTCTTGCTTTCCCCAAAATGAGCCTGGGAATCAGCTCCCATGGGCTGAGCTGGAATGAGTTGAGGCAGGGAGGTGAGTGACATGGGAAGCTGTGGAAGCTCTTGTTATTCAAAAGGATGGATTTGATGTCTCTCTGGCAATTCACTGCTCTGTCTCAGGAAGGCTGTTGGATCCAGGCATGTAACTGCAGCCCCCTGAGGTTTCCCTTCACTTGACAGACAAGGAGGCTGACTCTGTCCAGTATTTAAAGGCTGCCTGACAGTTCACTTTACTGTACACTCCTGTGTATGCTTTCAGGTGAACCTTGTTTCTTCAAAGCAAAATAAGGAGATGACCTTTTTTCATAGCTCCTTTAGCTAATAAGGACATCTCTGTAAGATGTTCTAGGTGAGAAAATTGCTTTGCAAAATGTTTAGCATAGTGGTATTATTCAAGAGTTCCTTTATTTTTCTCCTCAGGTCTTCATTTATATTACCCTGTACCCAACGGACTTTGTGCTGGGATGAAACTTCCATGAAAGATGTCTAATATTGGTTAGAAACAAATGGATCCTTTTCTTGTTCCTGTTTAAGTGGTCATTGATGTTAGGGGTCATTTCCTATCTTAGTGAACCTGTAAAAATCTGTCTCTATCCTGTATAGCATAGGAAGAGCATTACACAAACAGTGGAACTTTGAGCAGTTTAGGATTACATCCTATGGGAAAAGACAAAACTGCTGTCATTATAAGGTCAATAAACCCTTGAGCTGATCTATACTGGTATTTTTCTGGGTTGCATCCTCTTCTGCCATTCCTTACGTGGGAAGGAAATGGTTTTCTGAAAATGTTTCTGCTGATGTCAGCGCTGGTGTTCCTAAACACAAAACAAATTTAAATGGCCTGGGCTTCAGTGACAACTCAGCACTTCTTGGTCCTGGTCAATATGAGGCTTAGTTCTCTTATAATTTATTTGGCATGCATTTGGACCTCTTTCTGAATTTACTTGTTTCATGTCTATGTTGCTTGCGCTAGAAAAAAGATGCGCTAGCAAAGATTTTTGCCTTTCATCCATAGAAGAGGCACCTCTTTCTTGGTTTCCTAGCTATTTGGCATTGCTGTTCAAGTATTTTTCTATGAAAAACAAATTTCAGTCTACATTGTCCTTTCTATGAACAAAATTACTGACAAACAACCATAATTGTGCTCTTCCTCTTAGGTCAGGGCTGTTGATGCTTTTAAGGGGAAAGGGTAAGAAATGCTTCAGAAGTGCACTTTAATTTAGAGATGCATGTGAATTTGAAGAGATTTACAGTGCTTCTCTTAAAACTATGCAGAGCTGAAGTCTACAGGGCTTGAAATTGGAAGAAGTCTGAGAAAACAAATGGAGCTATTGGACTGTATTGAAAATGATTGTCTGCACAGTCCAGTGAACTGAAGGGAATTGCAGGAATAAAAAAATACATGCAGCTGAATTCCCAGATTTTTTTTCTCCATTGTGAGTGCTTCTCATGAAAGATCACTAATAGGCTAAAATAATTTACATCTCTACAGTGTATCTATCCTCCTTAGCAACCCAGACTTATGCTGTAGAGGCTCTGAGCACTTTCACTTCTCATTTGTGATGCCATTCACAGTTTGCTGCAGACACCTGGGACATGTTGGCCTTACTGGGGAAGTGGTGTGGAGTAGTTATTGTGCAGAGTTATCTGGCAGCTGAAAGACAGCCAAAGTGTTTTAGCAGCCTTGTGGAAGCAGCTATTGAGGCACACTGATTGCATTTAATCTAAAAATACTTCAATCTATTTAATCTAAAAATACACAGCAAAAGAATTGGGCAATACCTCCTACCTCCATGTTTTATACAGTACTTCAGTTCCATCAGTAAGAAAGGAAGATATTTATTTTTTTATATGGCGAAGGCATGTCATTCCCACCCACCTCGACCTCCAGAAATGCTCCAGGAATAATCAAACTGCTGCCTTTTTACAGCTGCTTTCTTAGCACCATCAATAACTACCCCATGAGCAAGAGCTGTGGTATGTTACAGCTTTAGGGATGAGTGGCTAGTGCTTTATTTCCCATACATGTGAGCTTTGAGATAACTGTGAACCCTCCAGGGATTTGGATTTACTATTGATATGCAGACAAATCCCTAAGCCTGACTGGGATTTGCTTGCATTGAGTTTGGATTGCTCAAGGCTGGAGATGGGCTGGAGTGGCACTATTTAGTCACACTGCTTCTGTTCCCTCTGCCAAGGCTGTTTGTTTGCTTGATGATGTAATTGACATAACATATCTGTATTTATTTTTGCTCCTGTTTTATTTTTCTGAATGGCATTCTTCTTGGTCTAGAAGAAACAAAATTGAATTCTGTGGAGTGAAGATTCTTGTTCTAAAAACTGATTAAAAAAAAAACTAGACAGGACTGGTTTTTGGTCTGGAAGGGTGTAATCAGAGATTTATGTAGAGCTAGAACAGTTGGTGCTAAATGCACTCTTGGAAATTGTTTGGAGAGAGGAAATAAACTATGGGGTGCTGAAACTTGTCTCTAAGCTATTTAAAATGAGAATTAACTGTGGAGTGGAGGGAAGATCAATTGTAGTGACTGAATGGACTATAAAATGGGGGTTGCAATCCTGTGTTGATAAGGCTACTTTTCTCCATCTGCACTACATTGCAGTTAACTCAGGCAAGGATGGACTGTGCATCAGTTATTACCCATTTGGTGAGAGATTTAGTAGTCACTGTAGATAAGTCCCTGAATATTTCTGCTTATTGCTCAAATAGAGCAATAGTAATTTGATCAGTGAAATGGAACAGTTTATGGCTGGGAAAGGACTGAATAGAAAAAGTTTTACCAGCTTGAATGGCTTGGAGAGCAAACAGAAGGCAGGTAGGGAAGGCTAAGTTAGTGTGAGAGCCAAATAAATTTGTCAAGCAGCTTTAAAATAAGAGGAATAATGTTTGCTTACAATTCAATTTTATGTGGTGGTTTTCATTGCCACACAGTGTCATGGAGACAAATGTACCTGTGTTAAAAATCCAGATAAATGAACTGGTGAACAGGGAATGGGAGGATTGGATGCTTTAGGGGGAAGGAGATCAAAACTACGGTTTGCTAAAGGCAAGATAGATATGTGGAAGGCAACATAACTCTGGACTTCCACATTCTCGTGCTTTCTCTATTAATGCCCATCACTAATTTGCTGTGAGCAAGAGCTGCTGGCTTTGGTCTGTCTCAGTAAGATTGTTCTCTTAGGCTTAGAGTGTCTATACTAGACAGAGGTTTTTGTTTGGGGTTTGGGCTTTTGTTTTGATTGGTTGTTTTTTACATGAGCAAAACAAAGCATTTTTCTTTTCTAATTTTCACGACAGTGAGGTCTTGGAGATCAAAGGTAGACTAAGCTACCTGAAAAATGCCCTTTGCATGGTACAGGCTGGGAGCTTGAGTCTGAAGAACAGCTCATCTTGCTGACAGGATACCGAGACTGATCCAAACCCCCCGCTAGCAGGATTGCTGGATCCTGCTGCCCTTGAGTGCTTCCATGTGAGATCCATTCGTGTGAGGTGGTACAGACAAGGAGGCACTTGCTGTCACAGAGGTGTCAGGACTGCATGTGAATTTTAAGCAGATACAGAGATCACTCTTGCTGCACTCTCCTAGCACCACCCTACTAGCCAACTCAGTAGCTATGTTACTTGGAAGAACCTAATTCCTTTCCTCTCAATAAAATATTATGTAGGGAGCCTGTATTTCTTTGTGGGGCCAGTTATCTAAAAATGTATCTACAAGACTCCACATTAAAATACATGAATCTGCTTCTGCCTCGAGCTGTTGTTCTGGAGCCTATTTTATTACAGATGGTTCCTGTTATGTTTCATTGTTTTTATCTGTGCTGAAAGCTGAAAATCTAGCTGTCCTCTTGCATGTTTTAAAGGTCTAAAACCAGTTAGGAACTGCTGAGAAAGTTCACCATGCTTGAAATAATCCATGTTACTCACATGCTTCTAATTTTGCTGTTGAAGGCTTAGAAAATCCTTCAAACATCGTATAACTCAGTCTGAAACAAGCAATTTTGCTGAGCTGCCAGACAGGGAAATTGTTGCATTTGTCAGATTTCTGATGTATATGCAAGGGCAAAAGAATAGGAATGGAAGCTGGGTTTGCTGTCTTTTTTTTTTTCACTTTCCTGTTGCTCTAGTCCCAGTTGCAGAGCTGCACAGAATGGTGCTATCCTCTGCACACTGATGTGGCTCTGTTGTGCCATTGCAGTTTTATGCTAGCTAAAAGCTGATTTATGAGACATTCAGCACTTTCTTTTTATTTTGGCCAAAACTGTTGTGAAATTTTTTGCAAGGCAGTGTCATTGATTTTAGCAAGCTCAGTATATATCCACTTGTCCTTCAGCATGTGGCATCCTGGAGATCCATGCCAAAAAATGAGTCTCTGCAGAAGCTGGTGCATAATTTCCAGGAAAAACAATGAAAAATACTTTCTAGTTCTTGTATATGTGTACACAGTGCCCTCCATGAGTCCTCTGAGGTTTGCTTTTGACATTAAGGAAGAGTAATGTGGTTTAAAGAAAAAAAAAAATTTATTTAAAAACCTTACTTCTTTGCTACAGTTCCCAGTTCAAAAGTATATTTTTTTCCTTCCTTTAAAAAGTATTTTTCTCTTTGAGCATCTTCTCTGGCTGGAGCTGGGGTTAAAGTAGAAGTCAAGCTGGTGTCCTCAGCCCTAGCACAAGATGTACACAGCTTCCATGAAGAAAATAAAAATGTTGAGTCAAATGGGTTTTTTTCAGGTATCTTAGTCTACCTTTGATCTCAAAAACCTCACTATCTTAAAAATTAGAAAAGAAAAATGCTTTGTTTTGCTCATGTTAAAAACAACCAATCAAAACAAAAACCCAAACGCCTCCAAAAAACAATCCTCAAATCCAAAAACATGGGCAAAACATACCTTACAAGAAGAAACAAGAAAACAAGATGTTGAAGAATAGAATTAATTCCTAGCTGTGTATTAAGCGCCAAAATTAAGGTGCATGGGATCAGACTATATTGTCTCTGATTTTTTGCTGATTTCAATAAGGTCTTTTGCACCCTTGGGCTGATCTTTTGAGAATTATCTTTGGCCATGGAAAGCATCATTTTCTGGCACTGGTGCGTTGCGGGGAAAACTTCTGTCTCCACTCCCTGTGAGGTCCAAGGCTGACCTTTGTACCCTGGAACAAGTGGTTTGTCACCATCTGTGCAGAGCAGGATTGTTGGGCTTGGAACATCCCCCTTCACTTGGATTCTCCTGCCTCACACAGACCTCAAGGAGTATGAGTAACATGGGGTATGAAATCAGGAGCATTGGGTCAGTGGAGGCTGGTGCTACACGAGCTGTCTCCGTCCTCTTCTGTGAGCAGCTGAGGTATGGTGTGGGTGGCACCCACTCAGGAGAACATGTTTGACACTTTTGTGGGTTCAAATATCAGCCAAAGGAGAATCCAGTGTCTTTTGTCATCTCTCCTGTATCTTGTCCATCTGTTTGGCACCTCTCACCTTTCTGCTCCAGCAGCAAGGGCTTGGAGAATGAAGGTCTTGTTGTTTTACCTGACTGGAGAGATGTTTTCCTGCCAGCTACCTTAGCCTAGAAAAATAAAAAGTTGTAGATCTTCTTACATATCTCCTCTAAGATACAGAAAAATAAAGTTTGGGGGATTTTACTGCTTTTCATCACACTGGGAGTGCCAGATGAGTGGGATATATTAGTCATTAGCACAAGTAACAAGGATATTCTGATTTGCCTGAAATGAACAACCTGGGGAAATCACATGACAGATTGATTACATGGGGTGCCCTGTGTTCTTTGTTTAAAGTCTCTAAGTTCACACAAGGACCTGCCCTTCTGCCTGCTCATTTTGAGAACACCTCTGAGGTGTATCCAGTGCATAGAGCTGCCTCCAAGCACATTATGTATCATAAGGTAATGCGTCAAACTGAGAGAAAATAGATGCTTTGACAGAGAGTTCTGCACTTAAAAAAAGCAACATTCCTTCTAGCTTCCAATCTTTTGGTTAGTTTTTTTTAAAAAGTATTTTCCCACAAAGGTAATTTATTGCCAAGTCTATGCCAGCAAAAGTGGAAAGTGCAATCACTGTTTTGAATTTGAAAGGTCTGGGGGAGAATGATAGGTGGTACAATCACTGTGGTTTGTTAGCAATGACTGCCAACAACTGTATTGTTTGATTTGTTTTTGTTAAAGTGCTCAGTTCTGCTTCTTCAAACACTTCTTCAGCTCCTTCTTTTCCCTGTTTTGACTCTTGTAAATTAGGGAAAGAGAACAAAAGCTATGCTTACCTGCCTTTTTTTTTTTTTTTTTTTTTTTTTGTAAGCAATGGAGAAGAAGTAGGCATTTGGAGGGGATTTGAAAGGGAAGAAGATAATGGTTTAAACTGGTGCAGGAAGTAAACTTAAGAATCTAATCTGTCTAATCTGTGGTGGGCAACACAGAGAGTAAAGTAATAAAAGTGAGAATAATATTCAAGTTGCTCATGGTTTTGGAGGGAGTAATGGTCAAGAGGCCTATGAGGAAACTAACTCATGCTTTATAATGCCTTGACATGGAACAATGCATCTCGTGCTAGCAAGACTCCATTGTCAATAAAGCATTTAGTTTTAGTTTGAAGGTACTCGAAAGACTATATTTTCCTCTATATGTCTCTATTAAAGAATGAGAAACCTCTTTTGGGGGGAGGAAAAGACTCTTTTTACCTTTTATGTGCTATCTGTATTCAGCTTTGTGTGTTTAAAAAAATCCTTAGAGCCCCAAGTGGAAAATTAAGACTTTCTTTGCATCTCAGACCTCTCCAATGCGAATATCCTGCTCTGGCCAAACCTGTATGGAATTAATTCTTTTGTCTGAAATGGACCAAGGGAACCATTTAGGACCCCAACAGTTCTTACATATTTTAAAGCCATTAGGCATTTTTAAAAACTGTAGTAGTGCACGCCTCTTTTCAAATAGTGCCTTTTATTTTAAAATGTACCAAATAGTTCATGAGGGCTCTGCTTTGGTAGAACCAGACTTTCCTCACCAAAACCAACTGATAACAGATTCTGTACTGCTGGAAGGGATTTTGTAGCAGTGACTGCCAGGGTTACTTCTGTGTTGAGTCCAACTCTTAGCATGAGCTGTTAGTGCCAGGCAGTGGCTGGAATAATGAATACAACTGAGGACACTGCCCAAAAGCACTTAAATACAGCAGATTGAATAAATGCTGAGGGAATGGAAATCTCAGCAGTGAGGACATATATTAGCTCGTGAATGGAGCTTGGATGGGAATTTTCTAGTTGTGCTGGGATTTTTCCAGCTGTAACAGAGCTGTCCTAGAGAATCAGATCCACTATCACTGCTCATTTATGTTTGCTCTGAAGCAATCTACATGGACCAACAACAGAGGCACATTGCTAGGGAGACCCAGCCAAACTGCAGCATTGGAACTGAAGTCCCAACGTGAATTGATAGCTCCTGTAGCAAAGGAGCTTTATATTCCGTAAGGTGATCTCAGACAAAATTGTCTTTCAGCATGGAGATGTTGTTGCTGAAAGTATTTGGTAATTTCTTAATCTGTTGTTCATTGCATTTACTGTTATTCTGTGGGGGCTTGATTAGCTTTTGCAACGAGAGGGGGTCAGACAATGGGGATCAGACATATGCTACCTGAGGAAGATTGGAGTGGGAACAGAAATACAGCTGTTTCTAAAAATGGTGTTCCTTTCACTGATTTCTGTTCTATCCTCCCCTAGTCCTCTTGCCTGAATTTGGTTCATAGACGAAGGAGGAGGAAACAATGAAACTTGCTGTATAGTAAGATCACTGTTCACTTGCTTGATATCAATTTATTGGAAAAATTGGAATTTTTTATATAGGTAATCTGAATGTAAAAAATGACCTTTCTCCTTTCTTTCTTCTGGAAGTGAGTACAGTAGAGTCAGCCCCTGGAATTTTTGAGTTGTTGGCTTTGAGGTGGAATAATTGCAACCAAAAGCTTATCTCTGCAAGAAAGGAAATAACACAGATCAGCAGCTTCTGAACTACCCATGTAAGGCGTCAAATGGCAAAAAAAAAAAGATTATTGGAGTCCAATTATTCATTGTCACACGTTTCATTGAGGGGCAGGAGTTGTGAGGAGAAGGTGGGGAACTTTCCTGCAATGGAGTGATTGTGTCTTGTTAACAGAGTTAGTTGATGTAGCTCATTTAAGTTCTTTTAAAAGAGCTTGTTAAGGTCCTTTTAAAAGAGGTACTGTTCAAATTTTTCCTCTATTCTTTCTCTACCCCTTGAACTGATGCTGCAACAATGCTTGGCAGCTTACTGTTGAAATCTGTTCCCATAGTGATGGACTTCTCCTCTGGATTCCCTTCTTCTGAGCTGCCGCAAGTTGCTCATGAGTGCTGGTCTTAGTGTTAGCTGCATTTTTATTTCAAAGGTTATTTTTGGTCCATCTACAGTTCTGGTGGGTTTATGACCTGTCTTGTCAATCCTTCACTGGTAGAACTAGACCTGAATTCCATTTCAGGATATTTGTAAAGAATGAGGATAGCACTGGTTTGAGTTTGAGTCCCCTCCCCAACTGCAGGGCTGCAAGGTGAGTCCCATCCTTGCTGTGATGTGGAGGCACCAGGTGTGGCTGTGTCTTCAAGGAAGTGGTTAAGTACAGTGCAGGCCTTCAGTTTGGGGAGAACAATGCTGAATTACAGCCTGGAGTGTTTGTTTACATGCTGGATAAGTGTTTATGACATATGGAAAAAGAGTGCTCATGTGACTGCAAAATCAAACATGCAGAAGTTAGGAAATGCCAAGATGTGGATTTTCCCACCCTCTTGCACATTTGCCTTGTGACTCAGTCTTTAATTACACAGTTGCATGCTCCTTTTCCCACAGAATTCCTGCATACCTCTGTGCTTGGGATGCCCACTGTTGTTTCAAGAGAAACTAGTCAACATTTTATTTTCTTGTTGCTCCTCATGACATTATTCAGGCTGCACAATGAGGGAGGAATTATGGAAGCCCTCATAGTTTTGTTTTGTTTTCTGCTCATCTTCACGACAGCATAAGTGTTTCATGGGCAATCTTTGCAGGGGTTCTATCTGATCCTGGGTGCTGTCCTGACCCTATTCACCAAACATGGGAATTCAAGAACATTGAGGATGTGCACTTGACCAACAGCCTTACCAAGCTTTTCTGAATGCATCATCTCCATTATTCTCCTAATTCCCAGTGTCCCATTCCAAATCCCAGTCCAAGTTTTTTCCTCTTCTTACCTGGCTTTAAAAAATAAATTGCTATGGTAATTTTTTTTTTTTTTTGTTACTTATACATGGTTTTACAATTCTTTTTGGAGATATCCTGTACCAGAATAAAGCACCAAGCCTCTTGTAAATATAATGTTTAGAGAACCACAGGGGAGAGAAAAACTAAAGAATAGGGAAGGTAAAGTTGTTTTTACACCCACACTCTGTCTCTTTTCATATTATTCTTGGTCTTGTCTGTTTCAGTGAAATTTCTCTATTTTTTTTTTCCTTTAAGTAGTGCTTTGAGAAGATGCAAATACCACCCATCAACTTTCTTTTAGTTGGTAGGTTAGCACAGCATTCTGTTACCAATAAACAGCAATAGATGTAGAAATGAATGTGTGGGACTGCTGGCTTCAGGTAAGAGTCTGGAAGCCCAGCTCAGATTTCCTTCAGTGCTCTCGAGTTTTTGTAGGAAGCTGAAGAAGCCACCAGTGTAATCTTGTTTCCATTTGAATTTCTAATAGCCAAACTATTGTTTCTCTACCTTGGTGGTACCATTAGAAAAATCAATGAGTGTCAGAGGATGCAGGAATACTTGTTGTGGCAAAAGCCAAATAAGTTGATTGTTTTTATACTCAGCTGGTTACATTTGAATTGATTTACCAGTATATTAGCTTCAAAGGCAATCCCAGTATAAAGTATATTGACATGTAGCTGCATCACAATGATTCATACATTTGCTGTAGTCAATATCACAGATTGTGTTTAGTGTTTATGTTTTGTGCATTCACTGAGTTTACCCAAAACATGGAGTTATTTCTAGTCCTGGTCTTTATGTAAAGCTGAGTTTTGGAGTCCGAGCTGGCAAAGCACTGCTGTGTTTGATTAGTAAAACCTAAACCAAAACAAAGCAACTGACTGCTCTTTTCATCTGCATTAGGCACTCCAGTTCATCAGAGTTCCTTGAGAGTCTTAATTCAATGCCACATAATTAATTTACTGTCATTACTTCTGGACTTCAGGCTGACCCACGTACATGGTGGTCAATCCACAATCTGTGGAGGTGTTTGACTTGACCATATTTGAAATAAAAAGAAGGGAAACACCAAAGCTGTAATATGACTCACCCAAATTTCAGTTTTCACAAGAACCTCTGTTTCAGGTAGTACTATATGCATATGTAATGTACATAACTCTGAAAGTTATTCTTGTTCTTTGAATTCCATCTCTTTATACAAGAGATTTATATATTGTAAATATGTGGTTTTGAAAAATGATAATTGTTTCCAGAATAATGTGAAGCATCACTACAACATTTGGGAAATTCTGGTCTTTTTTGTGGTGTTTTTTTTATTATATTTTCATATATTTTCTCCTGTTTTGATTCACATTTTATATTCATATTTTAATCTGCACAAAAGGATCACCTTTGTCATTCCTTCTAGCTTCTGGTGCTCTGAGGGCTTCTAGCTTCAAGGTGTGAGGTAGGGGATACACCTTGTACAGAATATATGGGGAAAAAGTATTCCATGCAGATTTGTTGCCCAGACCTTCAGCATTTGGTGTTGTGGTTGTCATGGTGCCAAGGATCACAGGCTGCTCTGCTTTCTAGACTAAGAGCCCCTTTCTTTTATGGATCTAAATTTGGGATAAAGAAGAGAATATTTTTTTTTTGCATGCCTAGAAGAGCATATTAATAAATCAGATCTGATTTTCATTTCCACAATGTGACTTCTGTTTGGCAAGCCTTCTTACAGATCCAAAGTTAATTTTTCTTTAGTATTATTAATTCTGTGTTAAAAATCAAAGTTCAGCAGCAGCAGCTCCCAATGGGTTGGTCCTAGTTGACACTTCAGGAGATTCATGTTCTGAGTAGCAATGAACAGCAGAATCCAAAATAGAAACAGTTATATAGAAGTAGTCAAAAATACTGGATTTTGGTATCCTTTTTTGATGCCCCAAAAAATAATTATTTAGCTGATATTTCTGCTGCCAAGTATACTTATCTGTATGTGATCTGTCCTTTATTTGCTCCCTGTATGGACCTCAAGATGGACTGGAGTTTCTCTGTTCAGAGTTTGGGGATTTTCCTTGACACTTCAGCCCCTGTGTAGGGTGTCATGTCTCTTTGGCCTTTGGGTGGGCACTGTGCAAACTGATCTGGCACATTCTTCACTGAATCCTTTTCAAGGCTCCAGCTCTGCTCAGTGAAAAAGTGAGGATATTGCAGTTAGGACAAATGGAGAGCCAGGACACTTTGGCACAAAAGAATGAAGAAACAGATATGGCTGAAGCCATCTGTGGTTCAGATCTGCCAGGCTGAAAGTCTCAGCACAGCTCAGAGTCAGTGCTATCCACTGGTGAGGGATGTAATGAATATCTTGAGGAAACCTGACTACTCTTCTCTTGGCCATGGAAAAGATGGAACCTGGATGAGTAATGTCACATCTCTGCTTCCTTTCCACTGCCATTAGACCAGCACCAGCAGGGTCTGTTCATGGCACACAGTCCTAGCTCAGCAAAGCTTTGGTGTTTGCTGTCAGCTTGTGCTGTAATGGTGATAGCCTCCAACACAGCAATCCAGAGTGAGCCTTTCCAGTCTTCAGCATACAGCCATGGGTGGCAGAGCTAGATAAAACACCTACAGACACATTGCAAGGGGGCTGGAGCACAGGGACACATTTAGAGTGTTACTTTTATTAAAGCTGCCCTTTCTTTCTCCTACTCCTCCTCTTCCTCCCTCAGATGATGATGGCATTGATTTATTTGTTTTACTTCTATAGTTAGCAAACATGGTTACTGAGCCAAATTAAAAATAAAGCAGCAAGCCTTCTCTGTTCCAATACTGTGAGAGCTGCTTCTGCAGAAGCTTTGCATTGCAGAAGGATATCAAGTGCTACCCCTAACTGGGGAGGCTGTGCCCCAGATCAACACACTCTGGGGGAGCTGGCAATTTCTGTCCTCTTTCTCTCTTTTGTGTGACTTCAGGCATATGATCATTAATGTCATCTTGGTTAAAGAGTGAAGCCCCATTTCCATGGAAACATGGGGAAATGCCTTTGGAGTTTTAAAGGACCTTTATTTCTCGGGTAGCGTTTTCACCTCCTATTTAAGCATTTAAAGCAAAGAAGTCTGCAGTGCTGGAGTCTTCTAAGAGAGATTGAGTTAAATGAGGGGGACAATTATAAAAATGACATTTAATTTTGCTCTGCTCTCTACTGCTGTAAAAATACATCAGCTGGTGAAAAATCAACCTGGTTAGCCTGAAGCCAATGGAACTAGACTAATTTACTACAGCCAAGACTTGTCCCAGAGGTCTGGTAGGCTGTGGATTAGATTCCTAAGAGAAGCTATGGGACTTTGATCACCTGAAAGCCATATCTAGAAAATATAAACTACTTAACAGATATGGGGAGTTTTAGTTCTTCCTCAGCTCTAGATGAACAAGGGAATCTGAACTTTGTTTAGGATTTGTTATTATGTTCATGGATTTCCTGATGCAAGGTTTATTTATGTCTAAATTACTTAATTTTTTTTCATTGCTTAGTGTCAAAGGAAACCAGAAACTGTGCAGATATTTTGTGTTTTAATGTGGGTACATATTGTTTCCTATTTAGTATGAGATTGCAATGACTATGTAAATAGAGTTCAAATCCTGTGAGTTCTCCACCTTGATCTTTGTCAAACCAAAAGTTATTTGCAGTATTTTACTGTAAAGACTAATAAAATACTTCAGAAGATACTTGGTGCCATGAACAGTCCATGGGAAGATAGAATGCATAAAAGGCAAAGAATATATTTTAAAAGGCTTAACCAATGGCATGGGAAACTACAGTCTTTGACACAGCTACTGAAGCTCAGGGATAAAATACCAGTCCAGTCAATGTTGATGTTAGAGTTATTGTATTAGGTGAAACCTGGTTCAACCAAAGATTTTTAACATTATACATCCCATTGCTTCTCCTTACAAATCACCAATTTTTTCCACATATGAATCAAATCCCTGTTCTGATTTTAAAAGAGTTTTCTTGAATAGAAATTGTTCCAGTTTGGTCTGCATCTGAACTTTGATCTTTAATGATAACCTTCAGAAATCTCTGCAATTGCAAATGTTAAAACCTGCTTGGAATAATGACAACTACATATGTGTGTCTCTTGACAGGGTCCCAAAGGAACAGTGCAAGATAATCAAACTTAAAATGTGACAAGATATCTGGATGATGTATTTACCTATAAGTAGTAAAATGAGAACACAGAGGGGCTTTGGATTCAGCAATGGCCTTAATTTTTGTTGCCATCTGATGTCTTGTCTTTTATTGCAACCCTGGAAGAGTTATGTTTTGCTTTTCTGAACCTTGCTGGTGAAGGGAGACAACATAATTTCACTTTGAGCTCCCTGAATGTAGGACATCACATATGGAGCTGAACCAGAGGTGTCAAGTGTATTTGCATTTACTTCAGTGTCAGGCAGCTCTTAAAAATCATGAGAAGATATAGGGGTGTGTAGGTGTCTGGGGGGAATATTCCATCTGGGGGGAGCAGCACCAGACTTGTCACTTGGTCTTCAGTGCAACAGAGGAAATTCCTAAAAGTGGGATTGCAGGGAAAGGTTCAGGGCACCTGAAATTAAATTCTTACTTTTGGGCAACCTACTTTTCCTGCAAGTTTCTAGCTAGTCTGGTTCCTTCTGTATAGGCTTTGGCCTCATGCTCTTTAGAGTGTCTCCATGTCAGATGAAATTAAGGGGAAGGATGAGTTCGGTGATCTGTACAATTAGGTGTGATAAATTCAACAATAAGTTAATTTTCAGGGGGCTTTTTGAAGACTAGAATGTTAGTGAGACAGATGATGTGCATGAGTGTTGAATAAGTCTCCTCCCTTCTCCAAAGCAGTATTTCTCAGTAAACAATTGTTAGTTCTTTCCCTTCTCATCTGAATTTCAAGTCAGTGACGATGGACACACTAAAGTGAACATGATCTCAGAGCAAGGTCTTGTACAGATTAGAAGATTAAAATACTGCTCTAAATTTAGGATGAAGTCATTCGGATGAGATATGATGGCAAATGCCTTTTATTTGTTTTAAAAGAAGAAAATCCAATCCTCAGCATCTGTTGAAAATATTAGCTGTTCTGATCAAAGCTGAGATCCAGAGCTCTGTGGGAAAAAATTCTATCTGAGGAAGATGTATCTTTTGGTTTCTATCTACAAAATGCTGGCTTTCTCCCTGTTTTATAATGCATTTCAAAATCTGCAATATGAACCACTCTATAGAAATGGAATGTCACAATTAATAGGGCTGCAAAGAATTTTTTTTCTTATGAGCTTAAAATGAAGTTATAAATAAACTGTTATTTTAGTTAATGGTATATTTTGGCATTACAAATTAACTCTTAAGATAGAACAAATACCTTCTCTCGAGTTCAAATTGCTCTTTGTTTTTCTGCTGCTGCTTCTGTAACAGGTCCTGAAACATTTTATTGATGAGGTAATACACTCTTGTCTGCATGTAGTACTTCTGTAACTCCAGCAAAGGTTTCTGGTGACATGCTAGACCACAAGAACAAAGCTCAAATTTATTGTGTTCCCCCAGATGGAATTACAGTCTTCATCAGTTAATGCAGCATTTCTTAAGTTTAGAAAGCTGAATCCTGACTTGTCAAGAAAATTAGGCTTGCAGTATTGCTGCTAGCAGCAATGTTGTTTTAAAAGCCTACCCCAAATGAGCAGTCACTCAAATAGACTGTGTAGGTATTCATCCTCATTTCTTGTACACTTTAATTAACAGTGCATTTTCAACAGTGTTGAAGTAATGCCATTGGCATTTGAATCATGACCTTTTTATAACCAAAATGACTGCATCAGTTTCTCTGCAAATTCAGACAGGCTTTTCTGCATTATGGATGGACTGTGGTTTCAGTCTTGCCTTTTGCAATCAAATGTCTTAGAAAAAAAAAAGCAATCACAATAACAAAATAAGGGGGCATTCTGGAGCACCTTTAAGAATCTGAGTTGGTATTCACTGCACTGTAGATTTTTCAATTTTTATTGTTGTACACTATTTACTGTTACTTAGTTTTTTCCTAGAGTGCTGTTAATTGGGAAATTTGCACTTGATTTACATGTGAGTGTAAAGGAGAGGCTTCAGAGCACTGTGTCTCCTGTAGGCACTCCCTTAGCAATTTCTTCAGGTTGTTGTAGTCTGAGGGGCACAGACTTGGCCTCAATTGCAGTAAGATGTTATCAAGTGAAAGTAATTTTCACACTCTTATTTGGACTAGTAAGAATTAAGTAGTCTAAAAATTTAAGCTGAAACCTTTGGTGTGGGTTATAATGTTGTATTAGCCCTCACCATACACAGAGTTATCTGCTTCTGTGCCTCCCAACAGCAATGGGAATTGGAGTGTTTTTCTTGCTCTTTTACTTTTTTCCTGACAATGCCTAATTTATTTTTTTTTTTCACTCAGTTCTTGCTTGGTGTTCCTTATAAATAATTGATTTAATAGAATACTGCTAGTCTGTTAAGAGCTAATTTGTGGCTAATGTCTCAAGTGATCCAAAGTGGCATTACTTCACTGGAGTTGGGGTTACACCGTATTTGCCAGTTGGGGATGAGGGCTCTTGATCCCAGCAAGGCAGCTACTGGTTTCTACATGTTCAGATGCGGCCATCCCTGCTGAGCTCCAGAAACAGACAATATACAGAAGAAAATCTGGGGCAAAAAATAGCAAGAGTACTTCACCTATTTTTATATCTATATCTGTCTGTTTTGCTTTTCCACAGAAGAGATTTATTTTTCTTTCCTTTTTTATTTATTTTCTTTTTCTTGTTGCCCAGAACTTTATCTGTGCAAGAGCTTTAGTGCAGTATTTGTTTTAAGAGAAGTTGCTTGCCTGTATCTGGAAGGATCTTACTGTGTAGTTGCAATTGCCTCCCTGGTGGATTTTTCTCAGTAGGAACTTTTCACAACCTTTCAGTATCACTTCATGGCTTGAAAGCCTGAATGTGATTGTAGGGAAGAAGCATCACCTGTGGAATTGTCAAGATAATTTGCTGTGAGGGCAGCCAGCAAGGGTGGGTTTTTTGGTCATTATAACTTCACGAGTTAGGTACTTTTTTGCGTGACTTCGGAGCAGACCATTGCCCCTCTCCTCCCTGTTGCTCCTGTATATGTGCCAGGACATGAAATCTGTCTTATCATCAGCATGGGATGATTATGTTCACTTTTAGAGCAGCAAAAATCAGTCCTGAAAATTACATTTAAATCCTAGGTTGAGCAGAAATTGGTCACGCTCCCCTTAAAATTTCAGGATTTCTGTCTTTTGCTATGTGCCTGTTATGCATGTTCTCTCTTCTTAACTATGTTCATTCTGTCCTTCTGCTCTGCTAAAGGCAGCTGGAAGAATGAAGCTGGAGCAGGTTGCTGCAGTAGCACACAGAGGTGGGATGTCCTCCTCCTCAGTGAGTCATATGCTGTGGGCCAGGTCCCCAAGCAAGCTGTGCTGTCCCTCCAGCTTAAGGAATGTCACTAGAAAGAGGGAAATTATATTATTTCTGTAGCACCCTACTCAAAATATTTATCCTCTCACTTCACTGCCCATTAGTATTTTGTTGAAGGCTTTATTGAAGGGATATACGGAATGGAGTTTAAGGGGAGAGTTTATTCCTCCCCCTAAAGTGGATGTAGTACCAAAATCAAAATAACACCTAGTGACTGAGTCCTTTTTTGAGTGCTGGGAAAGTGGCATAGTGAATAACTGTAAGTAACCTGGTCCTGCACTTGGGTGTTTTTTACATCTATATTGTGATCCCATCAGATCAGATGATCTAAGGTCGTTTGGATTTCCATGCTAAGAAAAGGTCAGGTTTCATTTCATATGTGAGCTTCCAAAGGGTGTCCTGGCCTGGCTGCTTCTGTATCTGCCAGGAGCAAAAGGCAGCTAAGATATTTTTGCTCCTGTTTGATAGAACAATGGTCATTTTGTGGTCAAGGTGTGATTTCATCCAACAGATGGTTGCTATCTAAAGAAATGGTTGTTCTGTGTGTGTCTTTTCGAATAGGTGATACAGCAGTAAAGTATGTAGGGAGAAAAGTGAATTACTGCATTTCTGTACCTTGCTGTGCTTGGTGGGGCTGATGTAATGAAACAAGGGAAGTGTTACTTGGTTTTAATTCACCAGAGTTGGATTTTCTTTCTTTTAATAGTGCTGTATCTGGAGACAGTGCCTGTTTAAGGCATGATGAGCAGTTCCCTCTAGCTGTTTTTTAATTCAGATTTAATTCTGCCTGAAACCAGCATGATTTAATGACTATTTAGTTGTGTTCCAAAGTAAAATGACTCAGCATTCCCACACAAGTCACATCTTAGGGGACATGTAGTTAGTCCTGTGCAAGAGGCTCAAGACACTTAGATTCATGCCTCCCATCCTTAAAAATCCCAAGAAAATATGAGGTGGAAGTCGGATTGCATCTGGTGATTGACCTGCCTTCTCTGTGTTGCAAGTGCTATTCCAGGGTAAAAGTGGGTGGGATGGTTGTATCATGATACAGTTGGTACCTTTTGCTCTGGTAATTTTGTGGTAAAGGATTTTCATCTCCTGTGCTGTCAGTTCTCTTCACATCTTAATGCTCAATGATAAAAAAGACCCTCAGATACTGGTCTCATTCTTTCATAATAAAACCAATGCATAAACAGGTAATATTTTCTTTCTATTCAAATCAGTATTTTGACCCCAGCGACCAACACAAGAGTTAAGACTGTGGCATTACAAATCTCTGGTTTACACTCAAAATCTCTTTCAAATTAAAAAATGTCCAAGTAATATGGCATGTCCTGTCATAAGCTTTATGTCCAGATCTCATCCAGGTCAAGGTCGGCTTTCAGGTCATTCTCTCTGAGTATTTAGCCAACCCTGAAGGAGCAGCAGCAATTTACTCTGTCCTTTTCTGAAGCTCTATAGGCACAAGAGAAGCAGCACCCAGTATTACTGTAGCCAAAAGGAAATTAGAAGAAAAATAAGTCTCCTTCCTCCCTGCTGTTTACTTCTTATATGCATTTGACAGTGCTTTGTATTCTGGAGGTTATTTTAGCTTGCTTGTATACAACTGATGAGTCAACAGGGAGGAAGCAGAACCACATATGTATAATTTAACAGAATTTAGATGAAAAAAGAAAAGGGCATATTATGAGAAAAATGAACATTTAAATTTAAATTGGTTCCAAAAGAAAAGAAGCACAACCCAAACTCCAGCTATACCATTTGTTTAACTAGATCAGCAGAGCTGAAAACCTCCACTTCCATCTCAGCCGTGGAGATCACTGCCCTAGTTGATGTACTGCACTTTGTTGCCTGCACTTTTCTGCATCAATGTCTCCCTGAAAGTTTCCCTATTCCAAGAGTGAGACCTAGGCTGACCCCTGTGACAGCTGTCCCTTGGGGTTGGGAGGGAATGGAATAATCTCTCTCCTGACTGAGAGTGCTGTGGCCTCTCCCTGCAGCAGAATTCAGTGTCTGCTGCACGGTGAAGGGAGAAGGGCCTCACTGCGATTATGGTGAGATCTGTAACAATGCATGACACAGGCAATGTTGTTGTCTTAATCTGATGTGAAACCTGGTGTGATTTCTCCTCCAGGCAGAAATGTTAAGGTTTGCTACAGAAGGTCTGATTAAAAAAAAAAAAAGAAGTTACGCGTAACTGCAATGTTGATTACCAAGAACAAGGTTCAATCATAAGTATTTTTGGTAGATAATTCATGTTCTATTCAGAGCTAAACAGCTGGATAAACACACCATGCAATGGGTGAGCACTGGCTCATGGACTGGGCACAAAGGGGTTACTGTGAAGGGGTGACATCAAGTGGGGACCTGTCACAAGTGGGATTCCACAAGGCTCTGTCCTAGGCCCTTCAGCATCTTCATAAATGACTTGGATGCAGGACTGAAAGGGATACTGAGCAAGTTTGCAGATGATACGAACTGAGAGGAGCTGTTGACTCCTTTGAAGGCAGGCAGGCCCTGCAGAGAGACCTCGATAAATCAAGGGACTGGGCAATCACCCAGAGGGCAAAACTCACTTCTCCCAGTTCGCTTCATGTGAGGTCCAACAAGGGAAAATGCTGGATTCTGACTGGGACAGGGTAACCCTGGATGCATGGACAGACTGGGGGTCCTGGTCATGGCAAGCTGGACACAAGCCAGCAGTGCCCTGGCAGCCAGGAGTGCCAGACCTGTCCTGGGACACAGGGATAGCATGGCCAGCCAGGCAAGGGAGGGATTGTCCTGCTCTGCTCTGGGCTGGGGCAGCCTCACCTCCAGTGCTGGGGCAGTTTTGGGTGCCACAATATAAAAAAGGTGCCAAAATATAAAAAAGACATGAAACTATTGGAGAGAGTCCAAAGGAGGGTACAGAGATGGTGAGGGGCCCTGAGGGGAGGCCGTGTAGGAGCGGCTGAGGGCGCTTGGTCTGTTCAGCCTGGAGGAGACTGAGGGGAGGCCTCACTGCAGTCACAGCTCCCTCAGGAGGGACAGGCAGTGATGTTTGCTCTGTGACAGCGACAGGGGCCAAGGCAATGGCCGGAAGTTGCATCAGGGGAGAGATGTAGGTTGAATATTTGTAAAAAGTTCTTCATCCAGAGGGTGGCTGGGCAGTGGAGGAGGCTCCTCAGGGCAGTGGTCACAGCGCCTGACAGAATCCAAGGAGCATTTGGACAATGGTCTTGGGTACATGGGGTCGTTGTCAGGGTGTCCTGTGCAGGGCCAGGAGCTGGACTTTGTCCTGATGGGTCCCTTCCAACTCAGCATATTCTGTGATTCTGTGAATGGGAATTCATTTTTTATAAACACACTGGGTATTCTAAGTTTAACACCTCACATCAGGGCTTGAGTCAGATTCTCTTCCAGTTTTGGAAGTTATTTTTAAGCTGTTAAGTTTTTTGCTTTCTGTGGGCTATTTCTTAAATGTTTTGCTTTCTGTGGACAAAAGAATCTTGTCAGGAGATGAGACTTTTTCCTTGTTTCTGTGTTGCCATGCTGATGAGGTGAGGGGAAGCTGGTAATTTATTGTATTTTCTACACACATTCTCCATTCCTGGTTTAAGGTTTTGTTTTTGGATGAAATTTTATCCTTAAGCCTCTGTTCTTTGATCCTAAAACTTGTTAAAAGTCATAAACCCCTTTTGATTAGAATCTGAGCTTTGGATGGGATCCTGCAGGGATGGGTTTCTACACAGACTTGCTGTGGGGAACTGATGCTTTCTGTTTTCATCTGCCATTCACTTACTGCAGTAAATTCTCTTTCTCCACCTTCTGCTGAGCTCTTTCAGTGTGCTTCAAACAGAGGGAATTGAAAGTGGTGACACACATCTGTTTTCTTGGGATGGGTGCATAAAAACAACTCCAGAGGGAAAGTAAGAAAGTTGGGAATGGTGGAGAAGATGAAGGTGCAGGCGCTTGGAGCATGGTGGTGCTTGTCTCACTTGGCAGCTGCCAAACCCCGAGGCATTAAGGGCCTCTTGTCCCAGGTGCTATAAACAATATTTTTTAAGCACAGCAATAGATGCCATCAAACTGTGTAGTCTTTGTGGTGAGGAATGAAAAGAAAAAGACTCTTGTTGAATTTTTTTGCATCATTTTCTGAATCACATAGGATCCTGGGGAGGGGAAGTAGGGGAGAAAACCTTTGTTTTATCTCAGTTGCTGGACTTCCTTCCTTAGGGAGAAAGCAGAAAATTTACTTGGTTAGTGAATGGTAGTGTTATGTTTTTATCTGTCTTTCTCGAGTGTCACACTAATGAAAAGTAAATGTAGGCTTTTTTCTTTCCCTTCTCAGTTTTTTCGCTTTTCTTTTCCCATGAACTATGCAGGCAAAGCCTGAACTCTCTTCCCTGATCTGCTCTCTAGACTCTGTGTTTATAGTGTCAAAGTCTTACTCACTTTTAAGAAGAGAGGGTATTTCTCCATCCTGTGTGCTTGCAAAATCTTTTGTAATGAAAAAATGGTTGTTTTGGGTTGTTTTAAAGCTTGCTTTTATTCTGGGTTTTTGCTTGAGTCTTAGGTATTTATATATCTGGAAGGAAGAAAATTAGATTCTTATATCAATACTTGGTAATAAATTTGTTCTGGCATCTCCTATAATATTTCTTTTTTTCGTAAATCCACTGTCTACAAACTGTGAAATTATTTTTCTTTTGTCTAGTGAGTATGAATCTCCATTAACTTGTCAATTTTTGTTTGCATACTCAGAAATGAAATACTTTCATTTTTAACCCCTATGAGACACTTGCATGCTAAATGAAAGCTTATACTGGGAAAAATATGGAAATGGACAATCACAATTTTTGGTGTTTCCATTTTCAAGGAAAAGATCCTACACAAGGAAAGAAAAGAACACTTAATGATTCATTGGCATGGAAAGGTTCCAAAAAATCCATATTTGAAACAACTATCTGAAGCTTACAGTGCAAAACTGCAAGGCACACATTGGATTTGTAGAAAAGAAAACAAACATAGTAGTTTATTATATAGTTTATGTGAGGCTATATAGTCCTTGACTCATAATGACATTTCAGCTTGTGTAAATAGCTTATGCCAACAAAGGATCCTGGTCTGATATAGAAATTACCTTAAATTAAGTTATTTTAGAAAGCATGTGCTAGCATCTGAATGGCAAGAAAACATTTCCAAGGCTAATGCTTAAATGCTGCTCTAAATTCCTCCCTTCCTCCCTGTCTTGTTTTGTTTTCCTTCTCTTTATCTTCCAGATCAAATAAATATTGATTGATGCCACCAAGAAGTACCCTGAAAAAAAGAGCTTGATTTTTTTTTTAATCTGGTTGCAGATATTCTATATTATCACTCTGCCACTCTTTTCTTTTATTTTGAAATATTATTTTAAAAAAATCATAATTATACCATAGTTATGTCTATCCAATTTGCTATCACCATGGTTTGTCTATACTTGAACTGCAGATTGCAGGTCCTGCATATCCCATGATTTTTGTCTGGATGAAATGTATGAAAATGATTCCCATTCAGACTTCTTTTGCTTTCTGAAATAGTAAAAAAATGTATCCATCTTCTCTAATGCTGCTGTCCAGTCTGTGATGCAGCTGGAAATCATTTATGCTCAGAGTTCCCTAGAGCATTTCTTGTTGTTTGCTTGGAAAGACAGTGATTAAATTTTATCATCTTGGTTACTCGATTGATTCCAGAATCTTTGAAATGTGAGCTTCTAACTCCCTCTGCACATCTCTGCCCTACATAAACTCACTCAAAGGATTTTGATCCAAAGGTTTAAAGATTTCTGGATCAAAACTTTCAGCTGCCTTTTATTCTGTAGAAGCATCATAAAAAATCATTGGTTGTCAGTTCAACTTTAACTCCTTGGATGAAATGTGAAAATCCTAATAATATGAATTTAAGGAAGATTGTGCAGGGGCATGGATATTGGATGGAAATTGCAAAAATAAAAAAGGATTTTGATGATGAAGAGAGTGGAGATCTAGCATGGTTCTCAGAAGGAATAATAAAGAAGCTACAACCAGGCTAGATCTGAAATGGGTCTTTAACTTTGTGAATTCACACATATGATAAGTTTGCCTGAAATAGAGTTGACTGGATATTGTGACCTAAAAGGTCTTTTCCAGATCTGATATATTCACAGCTTTAAAAGCTAAAGGCTAGAAAAAATTTAAACCCTTTTCTGAAACAAATTGATTTTGACTGAAGTGAAAATAAATCAAAATAAATCAGTTCAAGAAAGCTCTTGTGTCTTTTTTATCCCCAGCTTTCCTAGACCCCCTTTTTAGTCTCTTTCTCAGTAAATTAGAGGAATAGAGAATACTCTTCATCTTTTTTGCAACACCAACTGTATCACTTTTTACCCTTTCCTCTTCAGGAAACTTGATGCTGGCATTTCTGTTACTATAAGGAGCCGTCCAAGGCCTGTCACTTTTTGTGGCAAGAGGAAGCACCCTATTTGTACATATCTTTTCAGAAATTTTAAACAAAATATTGGGCGAAATCCTCTTGGTCCTAAAATTTCGTTGCCTTGTACCGTAAGTCTCCTTCATGTGTTATCCTATCTGCTAAGAAACCTAGAGAATAAATTAGGAGTAAAGGTAAAAAAACCCTGAAGTGAGCAGGTAAGAAGGAAGAGATGGGTTCTAACCATTGATATATGGAAATCTGGGCTCTGATAGGAGCTCAGAGAGAATTCCTCATGACTTTGACTTTTTCTTATAATTATCTTATTCATTATCCACATCTTGAATCTGAGCCATATTCACTTTTCACATTGCAGATGAGGATTGTTACAATTTCCAGGGGAATGAGCTGGATCCAGGGCCTGGCCAATGAAGGCATGCAGGGACAAAGTCACCCTGATTTTAGTGCAATAGAGACTCTGAAGTGACTTATAGATCTGGGACAAGATATATTGGTCACCTTGATAGGAGCTGACACAAAACTGTGTGCTTTCTCTGGCTTCTGAGAAGATGAACTTCTGATGGAAGATAAGATTTAAGGGGTTGAATAATTTAGCACAGTTCAGGATTAAATTGAAACCATAAATTGCTTTCCAAAAGGTAAAATTTGGTGCTTAATATATGCCTACTGGTCAAGTGAAGCAGAGAAGAGAAAAAATATATAGTAGAGATCTTTGGCATTTGGATTTGCACTGTTTTGACACTAAATCAAGCTCCAAGAATAACTGCAGGGCAGTGATGATTTGGATGTCTACACTGAAAAAACTGCAAACATATTCATGTCACAACTTGTGAATGCCTCTTGTAACACACAACCTGTTTCATGAATCCATTTTATTCTTTTGGGATAGGAAAAGTAGCCTGCCATTCTTGTACCCAGAATTTGAGGGGCAAGAATACCAAAAGGCTTCTTTTGAACAATGTGCAATGATACAGAAATGCAGTGTTGATGCAGAAAAGACATCATTGTGTCATAGAGGCATTTCCTCTGTTACCCTGATCCAACTTTCTGCAGCTCTTTTCTGCTCCCTTTGCTTTGCCTCATAATTCCTTTTGTTGGAAGGCTTGTTGGCTCTGTTTATTCTTGCACCGGCTCAGTACAAGCTGAATAAAATGTTTATTGATGTGGTAGATCCAAATGTTCCTAGCAGAACTTACCAGGGAGTTGATGCACTGTGTTACAGCTCTGTGGCTGCTGTTGGAGGCACTTGGGAAGATTGTTCTAGTGGGAATTTGTTTCATTCTCTTCAGGTCAGTCTCTAGTGGACCATGAGCTGCTCCAGCTATAGCAAGGCTGGGCTTGAGGCTGAGAGCAAAACTGCCTAGAGCTGCAGTGTTTCATGGATATGGGCCAGTTTCCATGCACCTTTTTTCAGACAGCTCTGTGTGGTGAGGGGTGGGGAGACAGGCAGGAAATGTTTGTTTGGGGGTATTGATGATGTGGATGTTGACTGGCTGGGAAATTACCCAAATCTTGGCTTTTCCATACACTGGTTCCCTGTGCAGCAGGGAGTGGCAGATGCATAGGGAAGCATTTCATGAGGACTTTTGAAAGGTCTGTTTCTTTTTGTGCTAATTGAATTTTTTGCATCAATGTTCATTGCTGAGGGTGCTTGAGAGTGTCCTAGGCTGAGCTGCTACTTGTGCAGATAAACCTGGGGGAAATGGAAAGGTTAATGTAAGAGACTTAGGACCACAAAAGGGGCAATAACTAATCACTAAGGTTTGATTTTGCTAAGTATTCTTGTGGAATTCAAATAAGAAACTGCTGAGAGGGCTTTATAAATCCTCTGTTAAGTGAGCTCTGCTCCTAAAGGAGTGGGCACAGAGAAACTGATGGGGCGACCCAGCAACAAGTTTTAATCAGAGAAACTGTAAAGCTGCTGCTAAGATGCAGAATTAGTAAATGCACTGCTGAATGTGATGTGCTGGAGGAGAGCCAGCACAGCTCTCTCCATACCAGGACCTGTGAATCTTGCAGAGGTTGCTGTGACAGAGGCATGAGGCCTGAGAATGGGTGGTCTGGCCAAGGGCAGCCCTTGTGGGCCTCCAGAAAGCTTTGATGAGGTAAAAGAAACAGCTTTTGGTACAGAACCAGGGGTGGAAGGCATGGTGCCCTCATGTAAACAGCTGTTTAAGTGTATCAAGCAATAAGGTGGTGTTCAGGGTTTGCCTAGGTGTTTACTGGTGAGGACCACTGGCAACCTGTGATGGGAGCAGTGCTGCTCACTGGAAGCAAAATTAAAGGGAGTAAAGATTGGTTTTCACAATTAGAGTGGGCATGGGCTGATTGTAGAAATTTTCAGAAGGCTCTCATGATGCTGAATGACTCTGAGGCAGATTGCAGTCAAAATGTGGGATTGGTGAAGGCAAAATAATGCATGTGCAGGGTTAAAATTCTATCAAGTTTGGACTTCATATTATCAATTAATACTCAGGAAAGAGATCTTTGGATAATTAAAGAGAACAATGCAGAAAGTGTGATGACTCCACCACTTGGGTGCAGCCAGATGTTGAAATTTTTTTCTAGTTCTGGCAATTGTACATCAAAAACTCCCATAACTGAGCTACAGATTGATAAAGATAGAACAGATTCAGGATCAGCAGAAGTCTAAGTAGTCTAGGGTGCTTCCACTTGGGGTTGTGGTGATTTAAGGGGTATATCAACAGATTCATAAAATCACAGAAGGTGTAGAGAGGCAAGTGATTACTTGCTGTTACTTACAATAGGATAGAGAAATTGAATTATCAGACAGGATTTTAAAAACAGACAGAAGGAAGTACTTTACATTGCCCATAATTAAATTGTGGAGCTTATTACATAGCCTGCTGTAAAGACCAAGACTATAAATGGATTCAGGGAAGGACCAACACATTCCTAGAGTAAAAAGCCATTACAGGCTATTAAGTGCAAAGGTCTGGAAGCAGCCTCCAGCTCAGGAAGTCCTTAAACTACTGATTACTGGAAACTGTGACTGGAGTATATCAGGGGGAGGATCACCCAATTTGTGCCAGTGCTTCTCTAAACACCTGCTACTGGCTACTGTCAGGAATGGGTTGGTGCACCAGACAGATTATTTAATTTGGCTGAACTTGGCTCCTTTCACAGCAAAAGTAAAAAATCTGGGAATCAATGTTGCAGTGAAATAATCACTGCCCAATAGTCAGCTAAAAATGAGGAAAATATGTGCCCAGAAGGCAAGCCGGGAACAGCGGGTTTCAGGATGCTGGTGCAGTCAGCAGAGATGCATGGGGAAAACTTAAATAATGCCACAGATTAGCCAGTACATTTTATTTATAACATTTATAAGCACCAATTTCAGGAGTGAAAGCCACCTCCAAATAAACACAGGAACATATAATTTGTTCATACAGCGTACAGGTGCTGTCTGGCCTTGTACAGGGCTTTTAAAGCTATAGTTGGCAAAGCTGAAGGCTGGCAGGTGTACAGTTTACCCACATGGAATATTCAAAGAAATTCAGGGATATTGTAACTTAAACATCATTATACAAGTTATTGCCTCTCTCTCCAAATATCTAGGTAAAAACATCTTTCCTGGCAGGTGTCCTAGGCATACAATCTGTGGGAACCAGTCTCTCTGCATTGTTATACTCTTTCAACATTGCAGCTGAGAGGCTACCCCAATGGTAATGCTCATGTACAAAGAAGGATGATAGCTCCAGCCTTGGAAAGGCAGCAAATCCCACACCAATGACAACTAAATTGACAGTCAAAGCTGTTAACCACATGCAATAATAACTTACTCTTTCTATTCCAAATAGATTTTTTTCGTAGCACTTAAGTAAGTTGTACTTAAATAAATAATTTGCATACTATTGACTAATTGTGCTCTTTGAAGGTTCAGGTAAAACTGTTCAGCCTAAGGAACTCATTGGAGGATATTTATATGCCTTCAGTGGAGGAAAATGCTCAATAAAGCCAAAGGCTGGGATATAAGCTGAAATCTCCCCTGATCAAATATGTATCCTTTGATCTAATAAGTAGGTTGAGTCTCGCCTGACTTTCCAGCAAAATGTAAACGTAATGCTTTTAAAAAAATAAAAAAAAGTCAGTGTACTTGAATGTCTGATTGCTTCTGGTTTTCAAGACAGTTAAAGAATTTCCTCAGTGGTATCAACTATGGAATTAGTATCAGATATTTTTGTTAGTTGTGTATATAGTGACATAAGCATTTATGTGTACCCATGCCTGCTCTCAATGGTGTTGTGTTAGCTAAGTCAATAATATCTATTACAAATAACTGATTAGTGGTTGTTAAAAAATAGTTATCAAAATACAGCTCATTATTTATGATTAAATATTTCCTAGCTGTTGGTTACTACATCAGCAACTGGGCTGGTTGTGCCCATTTTAGCCGAGTTGTGCCCTTCATAGTCTGAAGAATGGAGTATATGATGAGACCACAGATTCACTTTTTCTGTCTGTCTCTTATCAGGGAACAGTGATTGCTTCTATGGGAAAGGCTGACTGTCAAGCCTGTGTTTTCATTCATGCACTCAGCACAGTGGAGATGAAATTTCTGGGAAAGATAACTAAAAGCCAATCGTGTTACCTTGGCTTTGGAAAAGTGCCAGGTGGTGTAATTTGTCTGAGTAATATGAGATATGTTCACCTGGATACTCAGCATCTGCTCTGCTATCAGATTCATGCTACCTTCCCTTTCCCCCCTTTTTCCTGTCTCGTGTCTGTCTACATTTATTAGAAGGCCATGTGTTTGCTCTTTAGCTTGCCCTCCTTTTTTCATGGAAAGGCTTCTGCAGTGCGTACAGTGTACTTTGACACTTTGTCTCTCTTCGCTCCGAGAGAAAATTCTGACAAAAACTGCAAAAGTAGACATTTTTTAGCTTATTCCTGGGCTTAAGGGTCACTTCTAGCTGGCTCATGCAAGTGTGCAGTCCCTGAGATAATTTTAAGGGTTTTATGCTAAAACATATCAGGAAAAAAAAAGGTGTTATTGTCATGCCTGTGTTTTGTGTATGTGTACTTTCCAGACAAACCATAAATCCAACTTGGCATGCAGAGGAAGGGCAGGCTGTTGGCACAAAACTGTGCCAGGTCTCCCCCAAAAAGGTTCATCAGCCTCGACTTCCTCTTGAAGAAATGTGGGCCAAGTCTCAGGTTCTCCTGTGGGAGGCTCGCACATCTCTAATTCTGACTTGAAATAGTATCTGAGGCTCAGTGCTGAGATGTCTGCAAGCACTCATTACACATATTTACCTTCCTCTGTTGTGAGGACAGGCCTAAGTAGGTTTGCTTTACCCCTGTCAGTGATGCAGAGTGGAAAAAGTGATACTGCCCTGTTTCCACCCAAATAAACGAAGATGTTATGAACCACAAATAGACACAAGAATGCTCTCCTGTGTTTAGGAAGCCTGAATAACTACATTGATACTGAAAACAGCATCAAAAGAAACTGACAAATATTGGGAAGTTTTCTTGAAAAATATATTTGAAAAACATTTCTTTACTTTCTTGTAGCTTATTTCTCTAAGGCTTTAATCCAGTTATTGAGGTTTGTAGCTTATGTTGTGCTTATATATTTGCCATAAAATCTTTCTTGCTAAATTGTTCCCTCCTGATATATTGCCAGATAGTAAAAGTATTTTTCTTGGGCTTCTTCCCCTTTTTTTATCAAATGCAAAATATTTTGGAAAAAAACCCCTTTAATGTCAAAGTCTTGCCCACATTAAGTAGAAAGAGGATATTGGATGATCAGAGACTGATCTTAATGTTGAGTTGTTCGTGCAGCTCACAAGAGAAGGGGTTTAAGAGATTCTGCTTTGGTTTCCTTGATTTTTCCAGCCATGCTCTGTGAGCAGCGAGGCTTCCAAGCTCCTTTACTGCAGATATATATTGCACTGTATATTTTCAGGACAATGAAAAGATTTATTTAGCATATGGCTGACCTGGATTGTCTCCACTGGCTCAATTGACCTTTATTGCCTTGGGACAGTGGTAAGATTAGGAGATGCTATAAATAGCTGCAGCGCTGTGGGAGCGGTATCACAAAAATGCACTTTACACAAACAGCCTGTCATTTCACTTTGTGGGGGATATGTGTGTTCGGCTTACAAAGGGAGATATCTCTCTGAGATAATATTTGTCCTCTTCTGAATCACTGCAGCTGAAGCTGTGAGATTATTTTGGCCACTGCCATCAGGTTCTAATACCTACAATGCAATAGTGTTGGGGAGCTGTAGGAAATAGACTGTTCAGGTGCAGCTGAGCTTTGTATTGGCAGCATTCTGTGCTTCCACCTGATGAAGGCTCACTGGTGGAGGCAGCTCTGTCAGGGTTGGGTGTCTGAAGGGAGACAGGTAGGGGGGATGTCCCCTCAGCACTGTGGAGCCAGCTTCAGGAGTGTTTCTGGCCACCACCTATCCCTTCTGAGGAAGGTTACATCTATGCCTCAAGAGCTGTAAAAATTACTTTGGACTAGAAAGATAGGACTGAAATAGAAATATAAGTGGGAAGAAGCTGTAATTCCTTGAGGGATTGTGATATGATCAAAGAAGGTTGCAGTTTATAACTTTCTGGTGGTGTCTCCATGTCTTGTTTTCCATAGTTGGATGTGAATGGATGACTTCTTCCAGCCTATAAGCTGAGTAAAAGCAATAAAGGGTTTGATTCTTTGTATAAACTCATATTTTGTGTCTCCTATGAATGGTATTTGGAATTATGCATAAATTGATTTGACAGATTTAGTTGGTGTGTAAGGAATAGGTGAAACACATGAGGACTCCAGTAATGCTGGCAAACGTAACCACAGATAGCCCACTGGATTTGATATTTCAGCTTAGTGCCAGCTGAGTAACTGATCTCCATTAAACAGTAATTTCCAGTGATCAGGTTGCTTTATTCTTTTCCTAAACTGCTTTAACAGGAGATGGCATTCAAGCACCATTTCACTGAAGCTGAAATGAAATGCGTTGCTGCCTCTTCTCATTTCTGGAGAAGGCTGGGGAGGATGTTGGGTGGTTATGTTGGAGAGATATATTTGTTACATATACACTCAATTTATTTGTCTTTTTCTTTTCAATTTGCAGGAAAGCAATCTCCAGGTCAGGCCTCCAGCACTTGGCTCCTGTGCATACCCTCAACATTCCAGTCACCAATGGACCTGTGAAGGAACCAAGAGCGGCCTTAGAGTGGACTGTAGGTGTTTGGTTTTTTGGCAGTTAATTTGAGCAGTATCTCTAGTTGTTGCTCTCTCCATCCTTAAATCAACGTAAGACATCATTTTGCTATCAGAATTAGTCCTAGTTATTAGGAATATGCATCTATTATGAGCCGATGCATGAGGCCAAGACAGGAAAACTTGTGGGGACTTGAGGAAAAAAAGGACAGATTTTCCAGCTTGGAGACTGGTTACATTTTCCCACCTCCTTCTTGACAAAAGCTGATCTAATTTTAGCACAGCAGGGTTTTGTGCCTCTGTTTGATGGGCCAAAACTTAAGGCTGAAAACGTGCATCAAGTTGGAATGCATCTGCAGAGTAGGTAATTTAAATCTTTGGTCACAGCTCTTTGTAGGTGTGATTACATTTCTTCTGGGCCCAAGCTAGTGTATAGACATGGAGACTGTTTCCACCCCTCATCTTGCTCTTTTATGTTTCTGGGCTGAACCACACTAGGACTGGCCAAAAATCAAAGCAGATTGTTAAAGGCATTGTCCAAATCTCTTTTAAAGACTGGCAAGCATGGGGCATCAACAACCTCTCAAGGAAGACTGTTCCAGGGTTTGGCCACCCTCTCTGTGTTTGCTAGTGCAAGTCTGTACCTCCCCTGACCCATCCCCACACAACTTCCATGTGGTTATGCACTGGTAAGAGCTAAAAAGATGAGCATAAGCCAGCAGGTCACAAAATGTCTCAATTAAAGCAAAACATACAGAAGATTTTACACTTGGCTATTGGTAAAGAAGTTGATACATTGCATTATCAAGGCACCAGCCACCCAAGCAGCTTTTAGTTGAAGATAACTTCTGTTCTGATGAATATGACTTATGTTTTTCTTTGTTCTCCAAATCAAAACAGAATTGATTTCTAGATTGCCTGCTGTTCTTGAACTGCAGGAATTGCACTCAGAGTTTAAAGGGATGAAATTTTGCAGGCTGAGTTGTAGGAAGCTGGATTATATTCACTATTAGGGTCTGCAGTTTGAAAGCTTGCATAGAATCCTCTTGGAAGTGCTTTGGAGAATACCTTGTTCCTTCATTCCAGCAAAGCCAGGTGCTGATTCAGCAAGGCAGTAAAAATGCCTGTTTGAATCATCACTGCTGTTCAGTAGAAATCTGAAAGATCACTCACATAAGTGAAGGGTTAAGCACATCAGCTAAATTAAACACCTTTGAAAACTGTACTTAGAAAAAACAATCTCTGCCAAAAAAACCACCCTGAACCCCAAGTCCAACAACCACAGCTTGCCCTTCCTCATCCAATTGTCTGCAACTCCTTTACCAAGGTGATCCATGATCCCATGATGGTTACTCCTTTACCTCATGTGATCCCTATACATAAATACATCAGGAGCTGGTATAAGTTGGTAAACATTGATTAAATATTTTGGGTTTTAATTGTGTGTGGTTTTTTGGTAGTTTACTGTTATGGTTTAGATTTTTGGTCAGTTCAATTTCTTAGCTGTTTGCAGCCTCTCAGACTGTTATTGCTGCTTTACTTCACACTTTGATTGGAGAAGGGAGGAAACTCTGTGTCATGTGGGGAGAGGGACATAATAGTGAGTGGGAGACATCTGTGGTTAGCAGGAGACTGAACTATCCACTCGTAGTAACTGGTAAAAGGGAAAAAGGTATTTCTCAAATCTGAGGTATGATGGAAGTAAGGTTGGGACATGTGGGGAGGTTGAAATGGACCAAAGGTTTTGAATATGTAGTGAATTTCAACAAAGAAAAAGCCCTAAGTTTTAAATTAAGTCCAGAGGTATATTTGGTAGAGTGAAAAGATATTTCAGTTGATGTGTCAGAGCAGACAGGAAATTTTTGTATTTAATCACTGGAAGGCAGCATTGATCAGTGTGTGTTGTATCCTCATATACATCATCCTCCTTTTCAGTATTTCTGTGGATGATTTTCCAAGGACACATGATGGGTGATCTTTCTAAAGTCTCAGTGACATGAGCATAAATTGTCTCTTGACTTAAAAGGGAGGAAATGTTTTCTACTACAGTCTTCACAGTAATAACTCGAAAGAATTCCCTGGCCATTGTCTCCATTTTTGAGAACTGCTTTCAGGTGATTTGCCATTATCAGCTGGACCTGTGAACAGGGCACTGAGTCAAAGAGTGGGATTCCATTCTCTGCTCTGTCACTTTCCTCATGAGCGAGCTCAGAAGATTTGTTTTTCCTCTCAGTACATCAGCCTCTCTAGGTGTAAAACAGAGGTGATGATTCTTATGTCCCCTAAGACTTGTCGCACTAAACTCCCCAGAATTCTTTACTATTGTTGTTCCTACTGTCTCTGTTCCCTGAGGTTTCTTTTCCCTAAAATACTTTAAAATGTCCAGTTTCATCACATTTCTTACACTTAATTCAAGTTAACTTGTAGCTTTGCTGTATAATTTAAGGTTCTCTTTTCACACCAGGGCCATACAGAATACAGTGTATAGAGTAGGTGTTATAATAACCAGAAGGGAGTGCCTGGGAATGTCTTACCAAAAAGGAATTGACCTAAATGGCTGCCCCTGGGACATGTTTATGCCTATCCCTTTCTCCCACACACCTTCATTTCAGACATCACTCCCAAGTGTTAAATAATAAAGCAGGTAATTCTAGCCCAGATTCTCAAGTGAGTACACACTGAGCCACCCAATACACTGCCTGTGTACCTTTGAGGATCCAGGTCTTTGTGTATTTTTCTGTTGCCCTTTTCTACCAAGGATTATAACCATAAGCTTGTACTACACAAAGTCTTCCTGTAATTTTCTTTTAACTACTGCCTTCTAGCTCTTGCTTTCCATAGTGCCTACAGAACTATTGACAGCCACTAGAATAGTGGAGTGTTGAACATCCCCAAATCTTCCTTTTTTACATAGTGGATTTTTTCTGTTAATGCTCATTTCTTTCCTTCTCCCATGACAGCAAGACTCAGAATCTTTCCCCCACTTCTTAAGAGGCATTTGAAAGTATTCAGTTTTCATTATTGGAGGTCAATGAAAAATCTTGACTGATCTATGCTTTATGCTCTATGAATGCACAATTGGAGTCCTCTAGGTACAAGTTGAATGTTTCCAGAGGAGAAATATTACAATGTATACTATAAATCATGTGTATAAAAGACAAAGCCAGAAATCTTTTAGGTCTTAACAAGAACAGAATACTGTGTGTCATAGTAGAAGTTGAAAAAATGGCATTTGGCAATATGTGGAAGAAGGCTTCGGTCAGGAGGATTGTACAAGGCACTACCTGATTCCTCATGGATGGAGTAAGGAAAGCCAGATCTCATCTAGTGTAGAATCTTAGAGGAACATGAAAGGTAACAGGAATGGTTTCTGTAGGCAAATCAACAGTGATAGGAAGAGCAGGCAAAATGTTAGGCTGCCACTGAATAGGGCAGAGAACATGGTGACCAAGGGCATGGAAAACCTGAATTGCTCAGTCCCTTTTTTATTTTCACCTCCGTTTTTGCTGGTAAGAGCTGCCTTCAGCAGTCCCAGGTCACTGATAGCAGGGTCTGAAAGGAGGAAAATCTACTTTTGTGGAGGGTGATCAGGTTAGGGAATACTTTGAACACACAGAAATCTGTGGGACCTGATGGGTTGCACATATAGATGCTGAGGGAGCTGGCTGATATCACTGCTAGGACAGTCTGGTGTCTTTGAATGGTCATGATGGTCAGAGAATGTTCCTGAGGACTGCAATGAACAAATGTCCTTTCTGCCTTCAAGAGGGATTAGGAGCATCCAGGGAATGTCAGCATAATCAGTCTTACTCTGATTTCTGTGAAGGTTATGGAGCAAATCCTTCTGGAAGTAATTTCCAAAAATATTAAGAATAAGAAGTGACTGAGAGTGTTCAGCATTGATTTATGGAGGGGAGATTGTGCTTGACCAGCCTAACAGATTAAATTATTGGCTTGGTTGATGAGGGGAGACCATTGTGCTGAGTTTTGCAAGGATTTTGACACCATCTTCTATAACATCCTTGTAGATAAACTGATTGAGGTATGGGCTAGACAAATAGACTTGAAGTGACCTATATCAGTGAGGTATTTAAAATTACCGAATGTGACTTTTAAAGGAGTTTGTTGCTTTATATTCTGTGCCTTTTAGCACTGGTCAATAGTTCTGTCTGCTTACTTTCATGGACAGTAAGTGTTTGGAAGTGCCTAATGATGTTAATGATGTACTAAAGCTTGGAGAATTAGTGTATGTGTTAATACAGTAGCACATGTTTTACATATGATGAAACATTTCCCTTATTTTAGATAAATTTATTTCTTTTCCCCATTAATGGTTTGGCTTCTCTATCATAACTTCCTAAAAGCTATAGTAAGTTTTTCACTGAAGGATGGACTTCTCTTCCGTTAGAGGGTCTTCAAGGCTAAGTTTTGTAATTGGGAATTAAGCATTCAGTTGAAGAGCTGTTTATATGCTCTCATGACAAAAGAAGAATCCCAGGGTATTCCATTAGTCACATAAAAAGATGAAGAGGTGATAGGAATTCTAGTTCAAATTAGGCAGTGATAAATGGAAGCCCCATGCATATTTAAAAATTGCTGAATTTTTGTGTGCAGTTGACACTTGACGTGCTGTGTTCTGGATCAGTAGTTCTACTTTGCTGCTTCTTTTTCATGAAGGTTTGAGATCTGATGTTCTTTCCAGAGAGCTCTAAAGAGAAAAAGGTCTGTCATATTTCAGGATGGTGGCCATATCTTTGTATTTTTCCAGTCGTGTAGAGGCTGCAGTCATTTTGCAGAAGGTGCCCATCTAGAAAACATGTATTTTTTTTCTTGGTGCTGCAGTGCTACTGTTATCAGCAAAGTAGTTGTTCATGAGGACATAGGGAATCATCATCTCTGTTGATAGTATCTGAACATTGCTGCTCCATAAAAACAAATGTTGTCATTTTCCTTCTGTATGCAGGTGATCTCTTAGCTGGAGCTTAGGGGGATCTCAAAAGGCAATTGATGCAGGGATGTTGGAAAGTATGGTGGGGGAAAGGAGAAACATATCCCTACGCTGTTTTATTTTGCTCTATGTCCACTTGCAATAATTAAGGAATAGGTGACCTCTACGTGAAAATATTCCTAAATTAAAATGTGCTTATATAGAGTTAAAATTGAGACTATATATCAACAGAAAAATAATTGAGGCGCTGTTCTTCTTTGCAACACAAGTATTGCAAACTCTGAAATTTCAGAGTTAAGGATGTAACAGTAAGATCTTTGGGAAAGAGACATCCAAACAAATTTTTTCCTACTCAATAGTAATTTCATAAAGAAAAGGGCCAAAATTAATAATTTTTGGTTACGAATATATTTAATTAAGTTTGGATTGATGACCACTGATATTACACTAATCATAAGTATCACCCAAATGCATATTTGCAAGGATATTCTTCTCTCTTGCTGGAGTGTTAACAAAGGGGAATTTTTCTTACTGATTTATTTCAGAGATTTTTCTCAAATAATTTTTTGCAGAATGTCAGCCATAGCAGGAGTGGAGGAGAGTTTCATTCCTCCTGTTACAATTGGAGTTACAGCCCTTTTGAACTAGAAGATTGGGCTGACTGGTTTATTTGTTTGGCTGAATAAGTACAGCTGCTTGATATGTGGCAAATTAAAGCAGCCAGGTTTATCTTCATTGCTTTTGACACCATGCTGACTGCAGTCTGAAGAACAGTGAGGTGTGGAGATAGTGGTGGGTGTGAGTAAAATAGTAACTCTTGCTCTGTCATTTACTATGCTGGAGAGCTTGAAGAAATCCAGTTCAATCAGTGAAATGTGCACAAGTCGTGAACACATGTATGCAATTACATGGCTCCCAAACTCCTGATCCTTGAATTCTTGTTTCTCTTCCACTTCAGGGGGGATTGTGTGTGGTATTTGTTTTGTATGCAAGGAATGTTTGCTATACTGAAATTATTTTTGTTTGCTCTTGAGGTGGTAATGGATCAGGAGCAATCAAATGGGAGGTCTCCACCTCCAAGATGGAGAGGTATTGAGATGGTGTGTCCCCTGTGAGCCAGGCTGCCAGGAAAGCACTGCTGCCTCCACTTCACTGAGCAGGGGCTCTTTTTCTTCCCAGGACACTTGTGAAGGCTGGGAAGCTGGAGAGGAGAGAGAGTTAACAGTTTTTATTAGGCCACAGTCATTGCTGTTTTATCCACAATGATGGACAGTATCCATTTTCCATGTAGCAAGTCAGAGCAAAACCTGCCAGCCCAAAAATGTGATGTGACGGGTCGGCTGAGATGGCACCAAAAGCATCAGTCCCACTGAAGCCATCTTTAACCCACCACTCTTTGTGTCCGATCCAAAGTTATGTGGTCCCAGGGTGAGTCATTTTGTCTAGCTGATTTGGTAAATAAGATACTGTATTTGCTGGGTTCCTTGTGGTAGGAAGGAATGATGGATCTGACTCCATGTTCTCAGAAGGCTAATTTATTATTTTATGATACTATATTATATCAAAGAATACTAAACTATAATATGCTAAAAAATACAGAAAGGAAACTTACTGAATGCTAAAAGATAATAATGAAAACTTGTGACTCTCTCCAGAGCCCTGACACAGCTGGGTCCCAACTGGGCAATGAGTGAAAACAGCTCATAGCAGAAACCAATGAAACAATTTCCAAACACATTTCAAAGGAGCAAAACACAGGAGAAGCAAATCAGATAATTACTTTTTTCCTTTTTCTCTGAGACTTCTCAGTTTCCCAGGAGAAAAATCCCGGGCAAATGGATTTTTCCAGAAAATGTGAATGCCACAATAAGATATCTATTTATTTTCCAGTAGCTGAACTGATTTTATGTGTAGCTTTACAGCCACAGAGTCAACATGAGGAAAATGGCAAGAGAATGAGACTGGTGTCTGTGTCTTCAGGGACAGAAAGAGATCAGCTGCTTCTTTAAAAGCCATTAAATCCCAAAGCCAACATAAAGACATCAAGTACAAAATAAACCAAACTGGTGAACTTTTTATGGTAAAAGAAAAGGCTGTGTCAAAATATACAGGTGATAGAACCTTTACTGTGCTTAAGCTTTGTGTTAAACAGGATATCACCCTAAAGGTGATAGGAGCTTGTTCCAGGGACCTCTGTCAGCTTTTGTGTTGGTAGGTGAGGATGAGTGCCCTTTTGTCCAGCGTGTTGTGGAATATTGCCTGTAAATTTTAGAGTAGAAAATACTGTCTTATTAAAGCCGAAATTCTTCATAAAAATGTATTGATTTTTTTTCAAAATTTTCTGTCAGAAGTGAATAAAAAGTTGGCTTGCAAAAGGTCACAGAACTTCCCTTGACTATATCATGATTTTCATAAGTGGCAAGAGAATATCTCATCATACAAATTACAGAGCCTTGTACAATTTAAAACAGTAAAGTTAAAATAATTCCCTTTGATCTTATTGAGAAAAACTAACTGGGAAGGAAAGATTTTTGAGGGAGGTCATTTCATCTTGGGCAGTCTCAGCTTTTTGCTCTGATTCAGGATGAAAGATTTTCCAAAAGTCCATTTGCTGGAATTGAGATTGAGAGTTTTCACACGCAGTGCTGTGAAATTTTCTGTGGCTGCAGGTGTCTGGAGGTGTGCCACTCATACCAGATCAGGTTATTTACATTTTTATTGCCTAGTTGTATTAGAAGTCTATAATAACATGAACTTGAAGGTTGTCCTTGTAGACTACTAACTAATTTTATTTACGTGGTGATGTAAAGTTAGACAAGTAAATCTCTGATATAATCTGGAACAATAGAGAACAAACAGTCTAAACCAGGTTATGGAAATAGGCCACTTTATCTTTAGAAATCCTGACGGCAAGTTATGTGGACCTGGTCCAAATGAAGGGGCGGTTAATCTATTTTTTAATAGAATTTTTTTATTCCTTGTTAAAAATTCTGTCCCAGAGCTGTGTGCTTTCCTATTTAGCTTTCAGAGTTGGTCTTTGCTAAGAATTTTTTATATCCTATGAGATTTACCTCTGGGTTATAATGTTGAGTTGGCACTGTTTTGTCAGCAGAGAGTCTGCTCAGGTCAAGCACTCTTTGGTGAGCTTGTACCTGCTGCTAAAGACAAAATATCTGCAATATAAGGACACACATGAGGGACAGAGTTTACAATCTGAATAATGTACCCCTTAAGAAAGGCTTGAAAATTTTCTTAAGCTAGTGCAAGTCCTTAGAAATTATTTTGCAATATAAAAGTGGTGAAAATCCTTACCCAAACTATTGTGCTCTGGGAATTAGAACATTTCTGATAAAGACCTGCAGACAGTTAAACCCGTCACCAAAAAACAACCAGTGTTGGTCTTGTCCTCTAGTTTTATTGGAAGTGAACACCATGGTTGTGGTAGGCACCACGTGCACTCTTGCCTAGTCCTGGCTGTTGTGGATGCACTCCAGAAGGAAAAGGATTTTGCTACTGATGCTTTTCTGCATTACCTAAGAAATCAGCTTATCAAGAGAAGCTATCTCATTTTATCACTTTGAAACTGACAGTGGTATTTTAAATAAATTATTTTCTCCAAGATGGCTATTTCAGAGCATCCTGCTGTCGGACGCCATCTGTTTGGTGAGCATCATCATTTCTGACTTCTGCAGTGTGGGAAGCAAATGTCAGACTGTCAAAGCATTTTCTATCATGCTCTAATTCTGGCTGAACAGAATTCCTATTTATTCACTTTGCTTAAGTAGTGTACAGTTGACTTTCGGGCTTTTTAGTCACATAGGGATTACAGGCAAGTGAAACCCACAGTCCATCAACAATCAAATCTGTCTAGAATAAGAATTTGCATAGAATCAAGGTACAAATTTGGTCAAATGAGGCTGTCAAGACAAAGTTAGATGTTAGCCTATGATGTTAGATGTTGATCTAATTGTCAGTGTGCCAGGTAGATTCTTTTTTTGAGAGCATTTTTAGATAAATGTGTTGTTCTTTCATGTATAAAGTTCAAGTCTAGGCTCTCTTGGTAGTGTAATGCTTCGTTGAGGTATTCACAAAGAGAGTGTTGACCCAGCTATTTAAAAAAAAAAAAGCATTTTCCCTAGTCTAGTTTGTCCTATCATCCTAAAGATACAGTCAGCATGTTGTTTTTTGCTTCTGTACTTGATTCTCAAATTTTTTTCTCTCATTGAAAATTAATTTGTTGTGGTTTTGTTTCATCTCTCTGTTTCCTTAAAATTCTGTGCACATTACATGCTTATGAAATCTGAATTCCCAGTTAAGCTATGCAGCATGTGGGAAGAACATCAGCAAAGTTTAACTGAAGTGTGTTCAGATTGGTGACACATCATTGTGTTGTCAGCATCTTTTAAGCTGGGATGGTCAGCCAGGGTAATGCTGTTATATGCTATGGCTTTGTGTTGTAGAAAATCAAAGCAACACCTGGTGGTGTGGTAGTTGGGTTTTGTTTGGCCTCTTTTCTTAGTTTATTTTAGTTTTCTAAATTTGTTGAACATCAAATTTTTTCCCTATATGCTCACATAGCTGAATGTAACAAAATAGATTAATGACTATTTCTGTTTCCCAGGAAAATGCTGTGAATGGAGAGCATCTGTGGCTAGAGACAAATGTTTCTGGGGACCTCTGCTACCTGGGGGAGGAGAGCTGCCAAGTCAAATTCTCAGTGAGTTATTTTTGGATTTCTTTTTCTTTTTCTGAGGTAACAAGCCTGGCTTCAGACTGATGCAGTGCTCAGTCGCTTGAGAGCTTGAATTGTTTGCCTGTGTTCCAAAAGGAGAGCAAAAAAGGCAAAAGGCTTCTGGTAAAGACTTTATTGCTTCAGGAAAAAAAGCCCAAACCAGTTTTGATTGACCCAGATTATTTACACAGTGAGAATGCATGTAATGAACAGCTTCACTAACATGGTAAGGGAAAAAAAGAGTAGAATACTGAGATGTATCAGGAATATTAAAAGACACTAGTCTATTTTACATGAAAATATAACAAATATATCACTTGTTGCAGCCTCTGAGCGGAGGGTCTCATCAAATTTCTGCAATTTTAATCACTGCAAGGGTTTGAACTGAATTTTCCAAACTCTAGAATGCACTCACCAGCAATAAGTGCACTCATATTTGAGTGTTTACTTTCTCCTGTTTGGGAATATTCAAGGTTCGCTTTTTCCTGTTGAAGCTTTTCTGCTGTCTATGGAAGCATTTCATTGGAGCGATCTCAGATCCATGAGTATCTGTTGACTGTGGCACTTTCAGGCTATTTCAGGAGCTCTTTTTGCCTAGTGTTTCAGCTAGATGGCTTCATGAAAAGAGAATAAAATACCCAAACCCCTTTCACTTTGTTATTTAGGAAGCTTGATAAGAGTGGGGATCCTGTGCTCATATCCTTGATCTGAAACAATGCTCTAAGGGAGTATCCTAGCCCTTGGACTGTAAAGGTTAAAGGGAATTCCTCTTCTCTGGGATATTTGTGGTTACCATCTGTGACTGCTCATGATACTGCCTTTCTGCTTTTGCTACCACCCTGCCCAGTGCCCCCCCACCTTCAGAGCATTTAATTAAAATAAAAACATTTTGATTCACTAATCATCCCCAGTTTTCAGGGCAATGTGATCCAAAATACTTTCCATAGTACACTTTTGTGCTTTCCATAGCACAAATTTAATATCCATCTCCTAAAACTTCTCAAACAAATTGGGTGCATTATGGTATATAGCATTAAGGCCAAGCCTGAGGAGCTTTTGCCTCCTTCAGGGTACTGAAGCAAAGTCCCAGCAACTGCTGGTTGTGCGGTAATAATCAAGGGAAGTGTCACTGTGTGTTTGCTGTGCACTTACACTGGTCCTGAGACACTGAGTTCTGGCAGAAGCTGGACACAGCATTTCTTTGGCTTTGGTTTGAACCAGTGTGGTGTTTCTTGTGTTCTCAGTAGATTTTTGCCTTCCTAAAACTGAGCAAATTCTTCCTCATGATTTACATCATTGAAAGTAACATGGAAATTTAATAATATATTGTATATGGTTTTTACAGAGATAAAAACCAAGCTTGGCAAACAGAGACAAAAACTATGAACTTAACAATTCATGAAACATGTGAAAGCCTAGTCTGCTACACAAGTGAAACAGAACACCATATACATGTGAACATGCACAGTTAGGGTGTATTCAGATAATTATGACAATTAATAATATTATTATCATTATTCCACAATGTAAGCTGAAGCTGTGCTCCCTTTTTTATTATTTATTCAACTTATTTAAAATATGCTGAAAATTATAAAGAAATAATTTATGTGAGATTTAAATGGACATGAATAAATTAAATGTAAGAGATCTGAAGCAAAGAAATCTCAACTTACTGTGTATTTATAAATCTTCTGTCCCTCAAGCACAAGTCTGTAAGTTAAATTTACATGAAAATTAATTCCATCTGGTTAATTAAATTGAGTTTATGGAAGTAAAGTAAGTAAATACATTCACTCTTCTGGATGTATTCTCTTGCCTTTGATATGCTTTGGCCCAGGGGATTCAATGGAAATTATTTCAAAAGCCCTATTGAAATTAATAGAACTAACTAACTATAGCATAATTGAGAATTTTGTCCCTGCTGTAACATTTCATGAGCATTTAACAGCATTCTATGAGAATTTTATCGTTCTCTGCTAAAATAACCCAAGTACTGAAGTATTTTTCTGCAAGGCAATGGTCAGGCCCATCAAATTAAATATTTTATGATAAGCATGAAATGACCTCTTGCAAACTGATGCAAGTTCTCTGGTTTGCATATGCAATTTTTCTCCTCTTTGCTCATCATCCTCATAGGATGGCCACTTTTAGAATGATGCTCTGCACTGTTAACCTGATCTCCTACCTAAAGGGAGGCATTCGCTTGTAGTTCGAAAGCTGGAGTGCTGTGGCTGGTTTTTTTTTTTTTTTTTCACAAAAGTTCAGATTTTAACCAGAAGAGCTTCAGATATTATTTATTTATTTATGTATTTATTTATCTATCTATTTATTTCTAAATTTTTTCCCCACAACTGAGAGCACCAAAGGAGGGGAAAAAAATTTAAGCGCATTGCATAGGGAGCGAAACATCTCCTGCTTTTCAGCTGACGTTGTTTTCCCCCTGGGCTTAGCTCAGCTCCACACACACTCTGTCCCTTTGCTGTTGCAGAAGTCTGCTCTGAGGAGGAAGTGTGCTGCCTGCAAGATCGTGGTCCACAACGCCTGCATGGAGCAGCTAGAGAAGGTGAGACATTGCCATCTTCTGGAGCCTGACGTAGCCAACACGCTTTTAATTCTTTCAGTGAGGTTTCAGCCTGGAAAACACTCTGTGCCAAAGTTTTCACGGATGTTTTAACAGTGTACTTGTGAACAAAACTTGGCTTAAAATTACACCTTTTTTTTAAAAAGGCTATTTCTTTGAACCCTGTGAACCATAAAAAACCCCAAAACAAAGAAAAAACTAGAGAATGCTTTCACAATTTTAATGTTTAAAAAATAAATTGCCTTTGCTTCTAAATTAAAAATGGAAGCTTGAAGATGGAGTATCCTGTCATGTAAAAAATTGGCCTTTTACAATTCCCCAGCTAAAACCAGCATAATTCATTGTATGACAGCTAAACTTATTATGAGCAGTGCAGCATAAGATGCTAGTGTGAACTTTCCCCCCTGTATTTACTAGACTATATTGTTTTCTCTTCAAAAATCCAGAATTCAAGTTTTTGTGTGTAAAATGGAAAACATCAAACCTTACCGTCATGCTACCATTATTTCTGTGAGCATCTGTTCTGCTTCTCATTTCCTTCTAGGATCCTTGATCACATCCAAACACCTACAGAATATCTATCACTGACTTCAGTCTTCCCCTCTGAGATTTGTCTTCATTATGCTTAACTGGAAATGTGCTAGAGAAATCTCCTCCCCACCCTTTTCAGTCCTGATGGGATTTGTGCAAAAAATGTGTGGGAATTTCCCCATTGCTTTCATTAGAGCTTCATTTTCACTCTGAAATGTTTAGCAATGTTGTTCTTCATAAAACAAGCTGATGCATAACAAATTTATAGCAGAAACCCTATAAGGAAAGGGCTTTTTCCTTTCCAAGTATTTGGACTCATGTTGACAAATCCCACAGTGATTGCCATAATACCAAGTTGGAGAGGTACCATTTCCACCCCCGATGCTTTTATCCACAGTGAAATTAACATTAGCACATGCTTTCAGCACAAAATGTTACCAGTGAATTTTTCATGATTTCCTTCATCACCAACAGTGCTGACTTTGCATAGCCTAGTGAGTTGGTGGCATTGCCAGACAGAGAAAATGAGCACTTAGATAAAACCCAGCTTCTCTCTGCTCTTTTGGAGACCATGAAATCCCCCTCTTGGCAGAGGGCTGTTACAAAGTCTTTAAAGTTTAAAACTAGTACATAAGTCTTCTGCTTGACTCTCTCTGCCAAGGTGATAATTTTAAGGAAAATAAATGTAAGCTGGGTCTTTCCAGCCTGCCATGACTGAGCATTGAAACAACAAATTGCAATTCCAGGTGAAGAGCAATGGAAGACTAATATTACAATGCCTTTCATTTCTTTATATGTGCTAGGTATTTTGCTTACATTTTTTTGTGTGTGCCTTTAAAAAATGATTATTTTTATTTTTCTCCCTAGAACTATGATTTTGAAGGCAATTATTAAATGAGGGAAGAACTTATTTATTTGGGGAAGGTTGTATTTAAATTTGGAGAAGTTTGGTCATTCTATGTTTGTAACAAATGCATAGCTGTGCATTGTCTTCAAATGTTTAATTCTTTGAAGGATAGTCAAATCAAACTTGATTTTTTTTTAATTTAGTGCATCCTTACTTCACATATCCTTTAGACTTTGTGTAGGCCTCTCTCTTCTTCAGTGCCTCTTTTAGTGCCTACATCCCTCTATTCTTATTTCTATTGTTTTTCTTTTCTCAAAGCTTTTTCCTCATAGGACTACCTTCTTGTTTATCAAATAACTTTTTCCTCTTCACCTTCCTCAAAATGTTTTCCATTTATGAGATGATCTGTTGTTCTCTTTGGAGTGGCAACACCACTGCAAGAGGCAATACAATCAATGTTCCCCAAATGATTTGTGGCTGGGGAAGTGGATGCAAACATCCTTCTCTAAAGAAAAGGTAGACATGTATGAGAATTTGCATGGTTCTTTATGTAAGTTGCAACTTCTCTACAGATTTTATTTATGAAGACATAAGTACAGGATGTGCAAAAAAGTCTTGCAGAGTGAAATTTCCAGCACCTACTGGCTTTTGAGACCTATGCTGAACTCTGCACTTGTTTACAAATGATTTTCAGAAAAACAAAACAAATAAAGCAGTTTCCTTCTAGAAGGAGGAAGCAGTTCAAATATTTGAACTGAGTAGACAGCAATACCATTAGTGTGAAGATGGGAGTTGTGTAGAGGTCCAGCAAGGAGAATTAATATGCCATATGAGATGAGATTTTACTGACATCAAGGTAAGTATCTTTTTTCACTCAGTGAAGCTAATATTTTAATAGGTAATAAATACTTTGGAAGTCTAGCCTAGATCAAGGTACTGGAATAAATTTTCTTTCAGCTCACTTTAAGTTCTAACAGTTTTATTTCAATGCCAGATTAACTTTCGCTGCAAACCAACTTTCCGAGAAGGAGGCTCCAGATCTCCAAGAGAAGTAAGTAATGGACAAATTTCTTTTCATTTGACATGTCTGCTGGTCCCTCTGGTGTGCAGCTGCAAAAGTGCTTTGAGATTGAGAGGAGTCTCAGACAGAGAATTGGTTCCCAGTGGAGTATGTTTCCCTCTCCAGAATAAATGTAAAATGAATTCTAGCTGAAGCACTCTATTACTTACACTGACAGAAACCATTTCACTGTTCTGTTGTCTTTTGCCCACTCATTCAGTTATTCTATCTTTTCCCCTTTTTTTTGGTAGCATTTTTTTCTTCTTGGCCTTTGAGCTAGTATTTTTGTTTTTTGAAAAACTATTTTCCTCTCCTTTCACTTCTTGTCTCTTAATCTTTTTTTTCCCTCTAGAACTATCTCAAACATAAAATCAAAGATTAAAGAACCTAAATATTTAGGAAGTAGTTCTGGCCTTATTTCAACGAGATAAAGAAAACACCACCTTTTCCTTATTCCTCCTACAGTTTTGGTGGTTTTTGAGGTTTCCTGCAGTGCCTGCTGCACATTTTCACCCCAGGAATTACTCTGTTGGCTGAAGGGACTTTTTCTTTGGTGTCTGTGAACAAATTTAACATAGATGCAAGGTGCCCATGCTCCTCTAACCCATCATTTTTGTCCTTGTTTGCAGAACTTTGTGCGGCACCACTGGGTGCACCGGCGGAGGCAGGAGGGCAAATGTAAGCAGTGTGGAAAGGTGAGATTTCCTGCACAGCACAAGCACAACACAGGGCACTCAGGAGTTCAGGGTAGCCACTAGGTCCTTCTAGTCACTGCATTTCTTTCCATCACAAACGTTTGGCCTCTCGTAATAGCTAATGCAAGCCTGAGATGTTCAGCATTACAGCTCTGAATCCCACATGGGGAGAGAAAGGCAGCTGCATCTGCAGGAATGAGAACATCATTTGTCCTGGGAGGTTGTGGTGTACTGGCTGCTGAAAGTGAGGAGGAGGAAAGCTGTGACTCCTTGAGCATTTTTAATTGCTAGGCTAGCCCTGTACTAATATGATGTTCTTGCAGTGCTGTCCTCTGTGCCAAAATTGTGATGGCCTATTTTTTAGGCTCCTGGAAAAGAAAGGCTGTTGCTTTCTTTCTGCCCCAGCAGCCACTAAAATCTGTTTAAGTTTCTTCTACTTTGTAGATTGTAAAAATTTATTTCTAAAAAACTATAAAAAGGGGGAAGAAGTACTTTAACTACTGAAGGTCTTTCTTCTGAAATATTATGAACCCCTGAAATATATTGGGAGATATTTAAAAATTAAATTAACAAGGATTCAATTTCCTTTCTTTAGCACTATATTATACTTTTGCCTTCCTCTTTACAAATAGTAAGAAAGTCCATGCCTCATCTCCACAGCACAACTCTTCAGTCAGAGGAAAATGAGATTTGTATCTGGATACTCATGCAGATTGCCAGCTAACAATAGGACATGCAATAAAAATGTGATGTCCTTTTATAGCAAGTATATTGGGAATGGTGCAGCAAGGCAGTTTGCACACAGCATTCTTGGGCTATGGCTTTGCCATCCTTCTCTGCCTTCTTGGTCTGGATCTCCCCTACAGGCATTTGAAGTTGATTTTGCAATGAGAGAACTCACCAGATATCCTATCCAAACTTGTGCTGGGTATGCACCCATGGACAGCCTTGGTTGATATAAGTCTACAAATCCAACCATCAAACAGACAATAAAGAAAACTTCAGAGAAAATCTGTTTTCCCCATGAATAAGAAATATTCAGTTAAGAATAACATAAGTATGTTGTAGTAGAGTTGTTCTTTGCCAGGAAACAAAAAATTAGAGAAAATTATAATGAAAATAATCAGTTATATTTATTGGCCAAGCAGTCTCCTATTACAGCAAAATGCATGTGCTCTACTACAACATTTCAAAAACTTCCAAGTAAGAGCCACCTTTATTACTCTCTTGTCTTGCAAGAAAAAGGAAACTATCATTGAAACAGAATGACAGTATATTTAAAGCAATCAACAATATTAATCATAGAATACTTAAGGATTCTGGTAGATCTCATTGTTGAATAACAGTCCTATCTCATGCCTGGAATGGGATGGTTAAGTATTTTAGTGATCTTTAATTACAGTTCAAATAAAGAAAGTTTTCAGGATATACCCATCTCATGCTTCAAACCATAAGCAAGTGGATAGGAATTAATGCACTCCATATCCTTAGCACAGCCTTGTGGCTTTATATTCTGTGTGCCATTATGTGCCATGGCTGACACTTCCTGAAAAACTGAGTACACAGGGGTCTGCCACTGTTCAACCTTAGATCGGAAGTGCAGTTTGAAAGCAATTTTCCATGTTATCATCACTTGCAATAGTTCACATGGCGGACAGTCTTGTAACAAATGAACAGAATTCCTTTTAGATTAAACTTAATTGGAAGTTCACTCTGCAGTTAATGGGGGGAATTCAGTTCACAGGACCAGACCTGCAGCTAATTCAAAGTGAAATTATCTGAAAATGCTTGTGTGTAATCTCTTAAGTACTAACAGAGCCTGTGCTACCCTCTTACCCATGATTGCTAATGCAAATACAGACTATGGAAACTCATTTAGGCTTTAGGTTTTTACTCTTCCCAAGAGTCATTTCACTGATTTATTGCCGAAGTATTATATAGAGAAATTGGTACCAGGGAAGTGGGTCTGGAATGTGCAGTGTAACCAAGAAAACTATTTCTGTCTCATGAATTTCCAGAAATCATGTCTTGATAGTTAACAATCGATGATAATCTTACCTGTGATCTTGCCTTGCTGAACCTTGAGTTCATGTAAAGTTGTAGCATTTACAACATCCTTTAGCAAGAAATTCCTGAACTTAACTACATGTTATGAGAAAAACTACTTTTGCTTGTTTCAAACCTGTCACACATCAGATCTTTATCCTAATACTTAATAGATGTTGTGTTTGAAAGGATGGTAATTAAGAGTTCCCAACCCATGCCATCCACACCATTCATGATGTTTAAGAATTCTTTTCTTTCTCTTGAAGACATGGCAAAAAAGGGCAGTTTTGTAGCTGTTAGCTATTTGTTAGCTGTGATCATCAGAGAAATCGGGATAATTTTTTTCTTTCTATAATATGACATAAAAATGTTCAGACCATGTGGTCCAGCATCCATTTCATAACTATGTGCAGTAATAGAAGCTTAAGGATGAATGAATAGGAGTCTTTTTCTAATATGCTTCCAGTTATGAGTGGCTGAGGGGTTTTCTGAGCCTGAGAACACATTTTGGACCATAATGTTAAGCAAACACTATTTCTTTAACCTTCTGTGGTGTCCAGAGTGGGATGTCTTCCACACAGATGCAGCGTGTGTCTACAAGGTCTCTGTCACTGGTGTCCCTTTAAAGACCTGTGGATTGATGCAGGGCTGAATGTCAAGTTAGGACTGAAATTTCTAGTGCTTGAAAGGCCGCTCTAGTTCTTTATTTTAGCAGAGATTACCATCCAAGTGCTTCTGTTGCAGTCTGTATTCAAGTTGTAACCATACCACTCTCCTATAGTTATGCTGTATTAGGGTATCTCTAAGAGCACTAAAAAGAGAAAATCTTTTGTAGGAAAACACTTGCAAAAAATTATTAGCAGCCCTAACAGTGGTGTGAAAATAGTCTTTAATAATCTATACTTCTGTGAATACAAAAAGAACATATCAGAACTAGTAATCCCTATGTTTTGTCTTTGGTGCACAGGTGTCTATTTTAGTTTGTACTTTAATCCAGACTATTCAGACGGGTTGGATTACCAACACAGGATGGTTTTGTGGCCATTCAAGCACTCTTTTCCTACAAGTGCATTTTTTCTGGTGTGCACACTGTTTATTTCTACAGGAGCAGCTCCACAACATGGGGTTTCATGTGTTGTGGAGGGATTGGTTGCTGGAGAACAAGTGCTAATCATATACTATTAGCCTGATGTTCTCAGGTGAAATTAATTTTCTGTCCCAAATTAGAAATTTTGAGTTAGAAGACCTCCTTGCATGATTGAAAACATCTGCAATTCAGTGCTTCTCATTCAGAGGAAGCAGAAAATATGATTTCTAGTGAAATAGGAAAGGTTCCTTTGTTTCAGTCCAATAGTCCCTGCCAAATCTCCCTGTGACTTTCAGTGCACGGTTTATTTTATCAATTACTTTATTTGTGAAGCTAGCTTTCAAATAAATCCCATTTTACCTGAAACTTCTATCCTTAAAAAGAATTAGCTCACATTTGTAAAGCAACTTGAGGAAGGAAAGTGATGGCTTATTGCTACTTATCATTAATATGTTTTTATTGCTGTATAATTTTCTCTAATGACTCCCTAAAAGCCAAATGACTTACTAAATAAATGAAAAATGATCCATCCAGAACCAGACAAGCTGCTCAGTCCATATGTTTAAAATGCACAGCTGATGGGCTGTGGAATTAATGTACTGAATTTAGACTTTTATTTTTGGAGATTTTGGGAGAGAAGAGTTTTCCCATTGATGTTACGAGGCAGAAAAAACCAAAATATTTTTGTACCCATGAGGGGCTGAAATAATTATTTTTTATTTTAGTGCACTTTAGAACAAGGAGGAGTGAGATTTGTTAGAAACATTGTGGAGCACTAGAGTAAGTAAATGAGGAAAGAGTGTTTTGTCCAGTGTCAGACCTCTGCTCCAGCATTTGTATCACAGTTACTGCTCTTATGCTCACATTGAATGGCAGACAAGATGTGCCCAGCCAGAAGTGTCTGGCCAGCTTGTGTTTGTTAAACCAATTCACTACACTCCATTGCTAAACCTGAAAATGCCAAATCATGATGAAAAATCTAGTGTTTGAAACCTGAGGCATGAGGGGAAGGATTGAAACAAAGCCCCAAAAATCTAGTCAGAGGTGACACAAGCCTTTTCAGGAGTTGGTCTTGGTAATGAGGTCCATGTGGCACACTGGTTTGAGTACATGCTGGGGACACCTGTAGATGAAGCTGCAAGACGTTCTGTATTCTGGGCAAGCAGGTAGAGCCTCCTCCTTTTTTAAGTATCAATAGAATTGTCCTCAGCCACCCTGTACAGACAGATTGTAGCTCAACCCCTCACTTCAGAAGACCAAGGCATCTCTGCATGTTTGGTTTTTTTTGGTTGTTTATTTAATTCTCCTTCTTGGTGTGCTTGACCTTTTCATTTCACTGAGCACTAGTAGGCTCATTTGTCCTGCAGGGGGAAGAAGGACTTTAATAACAGAAGCAGTGAGGCAATGACCTGTTCGATGTTACTAAATCAGTTTATAACTTTTTTTTGCATTGGGTCTTGGGCATTTTCCAGCATGTAGGAGATTTAGGTATTACTCAGATTGTTGAAAAGAAAATTGGTTTACAGATTCATCACTTGGTAGAGAGATGGAATTAGAAAATTCGGAGTGGTGATGGGCTACTTAGAGAGATAGAGAGGGGATTGATGGAAGGCCATGAATAAAGGAGCCAACCAACTGCAAATCTAAAATCTAAGCAGTAAAGACAACTGACAAACTCTTCACTGAAATTGTGGACTTTCCATCTCTCCAGACATCAACCCAAATCAATTTTTTTCTTGACTAAAATAACCTAACTCAGCTCAAAATTACAGACTGTATCTGATTGTTGCCTGTGTTGCCTGCAGAAGGATATATATGACCCAATTGTCTTTTCCAACCTTAGAAGTTACAGCAAAGTCATATTGCATTCTGTAGAAAGAAGCTCCTCTCTAGGAGAATAAAATTGCAGTTTCTGGTTGGGGTGGGCTTTTTTTGCTTTAGAAATGCAAAGAAATAATTTATTTTAATTGTGAGATCTGAACCAAGCCGTAATGGTTTTTTTTTGGAACTTACTGGAAAGACTTTAATCTGAGTCAGTTCAATAAAATTATAAACTTAATTACTTCATTTCCCTGTCAGAACACTCTCAGAGAGACATTGTAGTTAATTCTGTCATAAAAAAAAGGTAATTCTACTCTGTAGTAAAAAAGAAAAATTCAAATTCTTGTTTATATTTAGAACAAACAAGGCTGCAATGACAGAACACTTTGTTCAACAGAAAATCTGAAACTTACGAGTCTGTAGAAATCCATTAAAAATTAAAATAGACAATTCTTCTCTATTTATTCCATTGTTTTTAACTGCAAAAAAGTTTAAGTAAAAGTGAAAAATTTTCCACAAATCCTTTTAAAAAATTATGTAAATATTCCCTAGTGGAAGAAGCTTCTCTGTTACCTCCTGTAATTGTTTTATCCCCCCAAAATCTGCTTGCCTAGCACAGTCACCTGGCTAGAGTTAGAGATATATACTTTCTTATAGTCAAGAGGAATTTAATGTTTTTTCCCCCCTGGTTATTCTAGGGCTTTCAGCAGAAATTCTCCTTCCATAGTAAAGAGATTGTGGCCATCAGTTGCTCCTGGTGCAAGCTAGCGGTAAGTGGAAAATACTTCAGGAGACTGAGTTTGACTAGGAGTGATTGTGGGATTTTTTTGTTTGTTGGTTTGGTGCTTTTGTTTGTCTTGGTTTGTTTTTGTTTGTGTCTTTTTAATTTTTTTTTTCTAAGAAGACATGGCTTAGGAAGATAATCTTTAGTTACATGTCCTAAATCTCCATACGTTGAAGGACATGAAGATGATGGAGTTGGGAATATTGCTCCAGTTTTTGTACCAACACCATCATCTTCTTCTCCATGCTTCCCCTTTGTCTTTCTTGACTCCTCTCTTTCCCTCTCTTCCAGTTTCATAACAAAGTCACCTGTTTCATGCTACATCACATTGAGGAGCCATGTTCCCTGGGGGCTCATGCTGCTGTCATTGTGCCTCCCACCTGGATCATTAAGGTGAAGAAACCTCAGGTAACTGCATGCTGATGTCTGTTTCTGAAGCTGTCTGGCTGTGCAGGGCCTGTCTGGCTGTGCAGGGCCAGCCTGGCTTCTCTGCTTGGTCCTCCTTCACCAAGGCATGCTTGTTCAACCCTGCCTCTCTCCCTGAAACCCAGCATACATCCATGGTGGTTATGAACCTGTATCCTCCTTCCCCTCCATCAAGTCCTTCAGTGAATTTCCCTGTTTGGGATGATTAACAACAAACATGACTTGTTCTGAGCTGATTCAGCTCAGAGTTGTTCCTGTAACTGTGAGTTCAGCAAGCATACTGCAAGACATCCCCTGTGTGGTAGGCAGTCAAGCATGTTTCATTAAATAGAGCTGAGCAAATACAGGGAAAAACTTCACAAACATCCACTTGAACTGCAGTAGGAATTGGCTGTGTCTGGACTTGCATCTTTCTGAATTTCCCTTTAATGGACATGTAAAGAATCAGGTCTTGCTTGCACATTCAGCTGTAAACAAACCCACACAGTTATTGTTGCACATAACAGGCATTGGACTTCAAAGTTTTTGATGGATGTGGCAGGTCTTGGAGAGGGTAATTCACTGAACACAACAGGGGAAAAAACATATCCTAAAGAGAGCTGGCCAGAAATTAAAAGGGGGTTCACATCATGCAAGGATACTTTTTTCTTTGAAAGTTTGTTTTTACTCGAAGTTGAGCTGAAAGAAACAAATGCTGGTTAATTTTTTTATTACAGAACAATATTCTTTATTTCAGTCCATCCTTGGGAAGTGACCTGGGCTTTTTGATTCTGCCTCTTGGCTGTCAAGAAGAAGCTAAGAAGTTCAGGCTGAAGCCAAGGCATTAAGACAAAAGTAGTCCATGAAACCAGAAAAAGGCCTAAAATGTAATACTACTTTTAGTTCCAGTTTAGGGATGTGATAGATTTGAGCATGAGTAGGAAGCCTGGTTGTTAAAGGCAAGGAGCAGAGGAAATACATGGATAGAGTTACCAAAAAATCAACCAAAGCAGCCTCTGTTTCTCCTTTAGATCAGGAGAGAGCATTGCAATATTCCCAGCCACCTCTACTCTGAGAAAAAAAGGCTTTTTTGCCATTTGTAGTTTTTCCCCATGCTCTTCTTTCTCAGTCTCCTCTAGAGAAATACTTTTTTCTCTTTTGTTGAGGAATGTTGAGTCCATATTAAACAAAGACTTAATATGCTTGGCTAACTTTCAGCCACTGTGTAGTATTTGACAGATGTATCCATGTTTGACCTTAGAAAAAGAAGTGTTTTTATTTTTATTTTACTTAATTTTTAGTAAAAAATTTTATTTTACTTAATTTAAATTTTTATTTTCCTTAATTTTTAGTAAAAAAGGGGAAACCCCCCCCCAAAAAAATAAAACCGCAATAAATTCTGACATATAATTTTCTTTTGATTTGGCTTTTGCCCAAAGCAGGGTATATCTTCCTTGCAATATTTGTGGAGAATTTGCTTGCTTGTCCATTTTTTTTTTAAAACTTCAAATTAAAAAATAAATCTAATTCAGGTAATTATAATTTATGGAAAAAATATCTTTTAAATAAAGGCTTAAAATGTTAAGCCAAAAGAAAGTAACTGTTAGCTTTGTGTGCCTGAGTAATGAGCACAGAGAAAATACTTGATTATTAACTTTCAATCACGTCTCTAGTCCTTGAAATTCATGGTCAGTAGCATGAAAACCTTATCTTGTGTAGCTGGAGCATTAAATAGATCAGAATTGTATTTAACACAGACAATTGGTGCATTTCCATGAAGCTTCCTAATAGCACCCATTGGAGTTATGGGAAATGCATCCTTATTACTTTAGAAAACAGTGATGCATCTTCTGGATGTGTTTTCAGATTTTTTGGCAGAAGCCTTGTTTTCTTATTTATTGTTTTCTTAGGAAATATTTTTCCTTTCCTGCTGTTTCTGGCCAGCTCTACTTCTATGTATTATGACTCTCTTCACCTTATAGAAATGTTTGGTAAACACTATGAAATATTCACATCACTTCATCCGGAGAGTACAGACAAAATATTTACAAATTGTTGTAATTTCACATTAAAAAAAAATGAATGTGTAATCAACAATGTGTTTTTCACATATTTAACAGTCAGAATAAATATGGCTATAAGCTTTTTGGGTATAAAATATTTCCTCAGCTCTAATTAACTACTTACATTGGTCACAGACAACTCCTGAACTGAACTCCCTGCTCATATAAAATTGATTTTTAGTGGTGCCTGCATCCTGTTTGTTTGTGCTTTCCTTGAAGTAAATAAGATGGCATTTTGTAGCAAAACCTTGCCCTGTTTTACAATTTTTTATTTTTTGACTGCCAGAAAAATGGTTTTCCATGCTTATTTTGTACAACATGGGTCACCACCTTTCAAATATTAGGCTAGCACAAAGACTACACTCTGTGTCTTGTTACCAACAATGTTGGGCTAGTGAAGCATCATGGTGTAATTGATTAAAAACAAATTTATACTGACATTTATGGTCTAAATGGGGAGCTTTTGCTTCTTATAAGCAACTGATTTAAAGATGAAGAATATTCACCATTGTTCAAACAGTTTTGGAATTGGTGGTAGCCCTGTGTGTAGTGACCCCCTTACATGAATGGAAAACTCCAGTATACCTCTTCCATGTTATCTGTAATGTGAGCCACTTCTGTAACTTTTCTACTGATTTCCAGTATTTCTGTATTGTTAGCAGTGCTTTGTTACCAGCTCTGCTTTCCTGGATTTCCAAACAATTCCATCTCCTAGTTTGTGAAGCAGGTCACCCTTGTTGACTGGTGGTATTTTATTATAGGTGATGTTGGTAGCCAAAGTGGTGTTAGCTCTGGCACTGGACTTGCTATATGCCTGTGTTGTGGGAGAAAAGTAGATGATAAGGAGAATCTGACTGGTGGATTTACTGATTTAGTCTGTCTTCTGTTTGGGAAGACAAAGGCAGTAACTGTAAAATTCCAAGGTTTTTCTGTTCAAGGTGAGTAAATTGGTGTTTTCTTCTCCTCCTTTGAGGACTGTGAACTAGTTCTGGTGAACAATTACATTCCTGGGCTTATTTCTAGAGTTCCTCAATTGCTGAGTGCAGCTGGCTTGTCTGACAGTGGTTTGTGGACAACCAGAATATGGTCAAGATTGACCTTCCCAGAGACTGTTCATTATTAAAGTAATTTGAAAATCAGTGTACTAAAAGCCTTTGAAAACCGATGATGAAGTGTTGCAAGGGAAAAGGTTGAAAGGTTTCATTGGGTGTATCTGAGGTAGGCCATGGCCTTCACACCATCCAAAACCGTACAAGAAGGGCTCCAATTACTCTGTTCATCTACCTCAGCTTTCTGAGAGCTATACTGACCATTCAATAACATGAGAAATCTCTTTTTGAAGATGGACAAACTGACATCCACAAAGGAGAGGTTTCCTCTCTAGAGGGAAGTTAGGATTTACTTATTGTGCCCATTTAAAGGTATGCTTTGCTATCAGGTACCTTGCTAAATAACATTGTTTGTTTACAAAACACTCATTACCTTGTTCTGTGAACAAGATCTTATGTATCCATTTCTTCACTTCAGTGTGCAAAGACTGCTGATTCTCTTTGGCTGTTACTCTGCTGCATGTTTGCAAAAAACTCCTGTGTATGTCTAAGCAGCTTTTTGCAGTTCATCTGCTACGGACGTGAGGTTGCAATTTCTGCAGCAAAGCTTTAGGTTCTGTTGACACTATAGGTGTAGGCATATTTAAAAAAAAAAAATTAAAAAATAGGTGAAATAACATTGTAGGGATGCAGCATTTAGTGCCTTTTTAGTATGGAAATTAAAATGGTTATAACCATGAATGGAGACTAGCCTTAAACTCTTTCTTTAATATAGTTGAATGCCTTTTCCCACTCCACTGTGGGAATATAATCCCCATTATAGTGGGATTTAATGACAACTACATTTATTAATTCTTTAAATTATTCTTTTAAAATTATTGGGGTTTTACTGAGCCATCTTTACCCTTGACATGCGTGTGAGCTTTCAGAACATTGGTAACAAGAGTGTGAATAGACTAGATCTCCTCTCTGACCTGTGTTTTGCCCAAATCCAGGGAGAATCCTACAAAGAATGCCTGAGGAACTGGGCTAAGGCCCCCATGGGAAGCAGCTGTGAATGTAATGCCCCCAAACTTTGTGTTGACATCAAGGCTTTTGTCTGCAGTCCATGTGACTACTGAGGCAGGGCAGCACAAGACCATGCAGATGGGATTGCTGATGCACTTGGTAGTCACTGCAGTCTGTATGATTAATCATGCTTTCAAGATCACTTTGTATCAGCATGGGGAAGATTATGAACTTGTGAATGCTTCTTTAGGTGGTTTCTCAAAATATGGTCTAAAAGGGCAGATTCCTGGTATTGCTCTACAGAGCTGTCTTGTCTTCAGTATTTTCAGTAAGCAATAAGCATGACTATTTCCTTCTTCAGAAATGCTGAGAACCTGGGACCTTGTGCTCTGTGGCAGGCTTCTCTTGGTCTATGTGATAGAAGGCAATGCCTTTAGGTATTTCAGTTAGATAGCTGTTAGTTTTTCTTCTCAGGGATGTGGAAACATTAACTTGTGCATCTGGTGTGTCATACCCAAGTCTTGAAATTTTGGAAGTGGTTGATGAGTATTAAGAAAAACTTAGCTATTCTTGTTGATGTTAGATAGCAAGCAGGATTAAGAATAAACATCACTTTTTACAGATTTCATGATCTCTGCTTGTTTAGTGGAACACATCTGATCAAGGTCAGGACAGAAAAGAACTTTCAGATGAGATGAGTGAATCTTGCTTTCCTTCTTATAACCAGAAAAAAAAAATCAATGAACTTTCTTCTAATTCCTCATGCTACTTTGTTTCCTGGTGATGGTTAGACTAGAAGTTGAAATACTTAAGTATAAGTAAAAATATTTGGAGTATTTCCCATAAGACAAAATTTCAATTATGGAAATGGTTAAGATTTCCTGCAGGTATAACTTTGATTAATGAATTAAAATAAAGAAAAAAGTATTATAAAATTACCCTTTTTACTGTTCTTGTCACACCAGAACACCTTTTTGCTGTATGTCACTGAGCAGACTGTCATCTACCTGGAGAACAGCCTTAACATAAGTTCTATTTTAATAGGTTCTTCACAAATACAAGCACTTTTACATTTTTTTCCTATGTAGTTAAGTGGTATTAATTTTTAAAAACACAACAAAAAATCAGCTGACAAACAACTTCTCTACTTAAATCCTTAAAAATCAGCAATTCAGTTTGTTCCTTAGCAGATGATTGCACAAGTTTCTTGATAGGCTGGAACTGACTCTACAGTGCCAGCATCATATGCCATGGTGGCCTACGTTATGTTGAGTCATGATGGTTGCCAGAGCTAAAACTTGTTGTTTTCTTTCCTTAAAAAAAAAAAAAGCAAACAAAAAAACATGAAAAATACCTTATTTATCATGTTTTTTTATTACATCTTTATGCAGGTGGTCTCCATACCAGGAGACGAGCCTGATTGGGCAGGAGACTGGAGCCCCGAAGGGGAAACGGGCGTCTCCTACCCCTTTTGGGAGGGTTGGCAGGTACAACATGTGGTGTTATGTGAGTCTATGGGAGCATCTGATCTTTTTTCCCCCCTCACAGCGTGGGAAAGTTTCCAGTTCCAAAGCACCAGTCTGGTCTCCGTGTGTGGCTTTCTCCATAAACGGTGGTGTGGAAGTGTAACGCATGCAGCGCATGTAATTTAAATCTCGAGCATGTGCCAGATACTCTTATCATTCTCCAAGTGGACATGCATGGAAGAGCTTCGTAAAGGGGCTCTGTCTGGGCCTGTCTTCTAAATTTTGTTTTGCTTTTCATGTATTCTTTTTTCTTTGGATATAGAACTCCTTAAAGACTTCAACAAGGCGAAAGAAGAGAACGTCCTTTAAAAGAAAAGCCAGCAAAAGAGGAAATGATGTAGGTATTCAAGTGCTTTGGATATCATGCTCCTTTTGTTTAAATGCCTAAACACAGACTTAAAAGTTTTTAGTTTTATTTTTTTCCCTTTTTTTCCACTGGAATGTTTAATGTATTTTTCCCCTGGGAAATTTTATTATATTGAATTTGTTGTTAGAAGAGGTAAAACTCATATGAAATTTTTTTTTTTCTGAGTTGATTTTTTTGGGGAAACAATGTACCATACTCCAGAAGGACCAGCACCCTAAAGAAAGAGTGTTCCCTTGGGATGTAAGAGACTCAGCTCACACCTTTTTTTTCCACTAAGCAGAACAGGGGGAGTGAAACTGGGGTTGTAAACCCATGGTGAGTGCCCTGGTGCAAGGCTGTGGTCCAGATGTGATCCATTTTAGGATGTCTTCTTCAGGGGATCTCATATTAAAATTGGACCACAGAGAGAGAAAGCAGTTTATTGATCTATTGGTTTATTTACCACCTGTCTATAGAAGACCTTGCTTCCATATCCTTCCTAGTGGATTAATTATATAGACAATGAGCCTAATGGGAGAGGTGGAGGGAGACTCACCCCTGCATAGCCAGGGCTCTCTGGTCCAACTCCTTTCTTGCATGGTGGGAGAACTGCAGACCAGAAACTGCAATCTGTGTCTGTGAAAGCCCAGGACAGTGCCCTCATTACTGGGCTCTGAGGTGTCCTGCAGGGGTGGGGTAGGGAGTAGGGAGGCAAATAGTTTTCCCAAGGATGTGTCATGTTGCATCTGTGGCATTTTTTCAAAGGTGGGAAGGCAGTAAGGCCAAGAATTTGAGAGCAGATTATCTGCAAATAAGTGCTTATGCAGCTTGTATGTTCAATGAAATTCATGGAATAAGTAACTTATCTCATTCTATTTTCCTTTGGAAAAATTGTTTGTATTAGAAATAACACTGTCTCTGACACATTAGCAGTGTTGTGTGAATAATTATGGGGAATAGGGTCAGAAATAATGTCAAAAGAATTTTGAAATAGTTGTAAGCTACCCTCAAATTATATTTTCCCCTTCTTATTTTATTCTGTTTTCTCAGCTGGTTAAATTGCTCTAACTGGGCACCACATTGACATGGCTGTACTATTTTCAGTACCTGAGGTAGTTTTGTCAGAGCTAGGTTGTGTCTTCTGTGTGTGCTTTGCCAAAGAATCTTACATCCCTTGTACTGAAGCTGGTCCTTGCTTCTGTTTCTCAGGATAACAAAGGCCGGCCTTTTGTGATAAAACCTATCTCCTCTCCACTCATGAAGCCACTGCTGGTTTTTGTCAATCCAAAAAGTGGAGGGAATCAGGTAAGAGTATCAGTTGGGTCTGGATTGTGAAGTTTAAGTTTAACAGCAGGGTTTCTGCAAGTGGCTGTATTTCTTGGCCAGTCAGATAGAAAGGAGTCTCTGCCTGAAGAAGACTGAAGACGTTCCTCAGAAGAGGTCCTTGCTGTGGAATGGCCTTTCTACTTCAGCAGAGTTGGATGACTGGAATGGGTGTTTGAGTATTTGAGTGGCTGTACTCCTATCTTCAGATTCTTGAAAGGAATCTAAAATGATACTTTGGAATTTTTCAGGAGATTTCATCTTTTCACAGAGAATTTAGGTTTCCAGTGAAGCTTTTAGACTTTATCCAAAAAGTGGTTTAGCTTTGCTAGGGAAGGCTGGTTAAAATTACTGAATGTGAAATGACATATTCCTATGGCATCTAAGAAAAATCATTAGTGGTCTTGGACTGTACCACAGAGAGCATGTTGCAGTGACTTAAATGCAGCAGACTTCTTCCTTAGGACTCTTGGAATGAATACTTACCAAAGTGACTATTGCCCTGGTTCTGCCACTTTCTGAATATCTAAGAGTTGGAGTGCCTTTCAATAAACAGGGCCTTGTAATAGCAAAGATTGGTGTAAGATACAACAAAGGCCTATAGAGCATGGAGAATAGTATAGGCACTGCTCATTTTCTCCTCTGTTAGAATTAGAGAGGCTATCAAATTCAAAACAAAAGAAAAAAGCTGGTTCTTTTCACAGCCTGTAGTTCAGTGAAAAACTCCTTGCATCAGGATGTTGTAGATGCTAAACATCTACACAGGCTGAGATATTTGGAGATATTTGGAAGTGGAAAAACCGTGAAGTCCCATACCTCCCTCTGGTTCAAGAGTTCTATGAACTGCACACAGCTGAGACTGGAAGAATATCTATGGCAAACATCCCATTTATTTTCTCTGTTCATATACCTTTTCCTAGATAGTATGACTGCTATTCTTGGTTCTTCACTTCAGGGAAGGTGTCAGGCAGAAGAGCCATTCCTAGGAAGAGAGAGCTATGGAAAATTCCTGATATGTATCCTCAGGCCATGTCTGAGAGGCATTCTTGAATTAGAGCACAAGCTCAGGCCATAGAGTTCTTAGCTCCGGGCTACTAGTAAGAAATCCTGTCACTTTGTGTCTGGTCAGAAGGTGAAGGAAGGGATTTGAGTGGGAATATAAAGCTCAGAGTTTGAGAAAACAGAAATTATACCATTAGGTTGTGGGCTGGCCACACTACATAGAGTGAGGGACCATTGGGGCAGCTGTACCCCTCAAAGTCCTTGACTCCTGCTTCATTAGATGGAAGAGGTTACAATGATGACTGATCATCATGGTGATGTGCCACTGCCATTGCTTGGACATTGGGCAGCACACTGTTCAATGTGATGGAGATTTTGGCTAAAGTCTTGTTCAACTTCTTGCTGTCATGGATAGCTGAGGGTGAGGTGGGATAACAGAGGTTTCTTCTTGTTGCAGGTGGTGAGAAGCAGGAGAACAGGTTGCTGTGGGAGATGAACCTTTGGTCTGACCCCAACTGCCTGTTCTTATGGACCATTAGTGATCTGTGTTGTTGGAATTGTTCTATACGCCTGCATGTGCACCTTGTCCTGGATTGCTATCCTACAGAGCAGTCATTTGCTATGCCACTTTTTAGTTTGTCTTCTTGTTTTATGTTGGTTTTATAAAGCACAGAAAAAAAGAAAAGCAGTTGAAATACAGTGAGTAATGCACACTATTATTTCCAAAAATCATTAAACTACTCATAACTTCCCTTCCTTTGATTTTTCTCTCTTGCCAGGGCACCAAGGTTCTCCAAATGTTTATGTGGTATTTGAATCCACGCCAGGTCTTTGATCTCTCTCAGGAAGGGCCAAGAGATGCGTAAGTACTGGAGCCTTCATTGCTGTGCACCCTATTTCTGATCTGGTCAGGAAAACAGGAAAAGATCCAGCTTGGCTGGATTAGTGGCTATGTGAGGTTTACACATCCAGGTTTTGGTAGCAAGGGGAGTATTCTATTTGTGGGGTGCCCTGACAAAGGAAGGAATGGAGAATCTGACTGCGTGTTCTCAGAAGGCTAATTTATTATTTTAAGATTCTATATTATATTAAAGAATACTATGCTAAACTACACTAAATAATGCAGAAAAGATATAGACAGAAGGCTAACAAGAGAATGGAAACTCGTGACTCTCTCCAGAGTCCCAACACAGCTTGGCACTGATTGGCCAATGAGTGAAAACAACCCACAGCAGAAACCAATGAAACAATTACCTGTTGAATAAACAATCTCCAAATACATTCCACATGTGAGCACAACACAGGAGAAGCAAATGAGAAAATAATTTGTTTTGCTTTTTCTCTGAGGCTTCTCAGCTTCCCAGGAGAAAAATCCTGGGTGAAGAAATTTTTCCAGAAAATGCGAATGCCACGGGGTAAGGGCTGCAGTGGGGGGTTTTGTCAGAAGAGGTCAGGAGCTGCCCCCAGTTTCAGATAGAGGCAGGTCCAGAAGGCTCCAAGGCTTGCTGAGGATCCCAATGCCTGACCATTCCTTAGTGAATGAGCATTCCAGTGGGGTGAGGCTGCCTCGAGACTGCCACCAGACAGCACTGTGCAACTGTCCCTGCTCACTGAGTAACTAACTCAGCTTAGCCAGACAATAATTCAAGTGCAAACCTCTTCCAAGGGAGAGAGTACCTCTCTTTAAAGGACTGATTTTTGCTGCTGAGGGCTGAGAAGCCACCCTCCTGTGGTACTTGACATGGGGATACTGACTTTTCTTAAACATCTATTCAGAACTACTTTCACATTTTGTAAATATGGTTTTTATGTTTTTGTAAATATTATTACTATAAATATTTTATAGTAATAATGAAAAACCAAATACTTGCCTGTAGAAGAGCAGTCCAAGTGTTTCCTATTCAAGGCACCCAAGCTTTTATTTTCCTGCAGAAGCAGTTCTCTCATGATGTTAAGAAGCTTTAAGTTAGACATAGATTTTTCAGAGTTGTGTAATGGGGAAAAGGAGGGTGAGTTCCTCTGACCACTCAGCTCTCTACATGTGAACGTCCACACCTTCATTAGAAAATATTTCATTATGGCTTTCTGAAGGGTGCAACTGAAGGAGCAGGACTTCAATGGGTGCTTTTTTTGGTCTCTCCTGTTGGTATTTAGATCACATATCCAGAGAAAGAACTCTATTACATATTCTTGCCTTCTGTGGTGTTAAAATACAGTCACTAGTTGAAAAAGCTGTCACATTATACAAGACTCAGAAACGGTAGCTCAACAAGTCATGATGAAGAACATTAAATATTGTTTTAAAACCTCAATGTTTAAATTTGTTTACTTTAGGGTAAGAGAAAAATGAAAGATTTGACCTCCCTAGAGGGAATATGAAAATCTGGGAAGATGCTAAACTGATCAAACACTTGTCAGGAGGTGCTGCCTGACATGGAGGAAGGCCTCATTTCACATCCTGGTGGTTTCGCATTTCCACCTCTCCTCATATTCTTAGTAATGAATATTTGAAAATGCAGTAAGTGGTGGTTACACTGTCACTCAGCAAAATACATTAAAAATGTCTGCATTGCTCTTCTTACATTTTTCTCCTTTTCCCCCCCTTTTTTTCCCTGGGCAGGCTGGAGCTGTACAGAAAAGTGCCGAACCTGCGGATCCTGGCGTGCGGCGGGGATGGGACGGTAGGTGGCAGGGGCCTGGCAGTGCCATGCTCTTTGGCCAAGTGATTAAACTCCTCACAGTGGGGGGATTTCCACCTCACCCTGCCTGAAGAGGCACTGAGAGACAACATATCTTACACTTGTGAAATCTATATTTGTTCTTCAATTTCCTGTATGGTCTGGCCTGTGAAGATATGGGGCCAGGTTCTCATGTCCAAAGCTCTCTCTTCTTTATGCATAAAGATTTTGTACAGCTTAAAAGGAATAAAAATGAACTCTGCTGGCCTCCTCTCATTATATACACTAGATCTGAGTGTTAACTTAGTGTCTGGGAGCCATTATATCTTAATTTCTGCTCCTTCCTGCTAGACCCTGGCAGATCCAGGTTCAGTACTTTTCTTAACAACACAATTTCTGTGTTCCTGGATAAGTGAATGGGGTCAGGCCTTGAAAGGATTTGTGCACCTTCATTTGGAGAAAAACTCTGCAGCTCATGGTCTGAAGGTCATGAGGGGTAATGGAGTTATTATAACTGCATTCTCTTTCCAGTACTTCAAAATATTTTAAATCTCAGTCTGTGACACTGAATGCTAATGCAGTTGAAAAACTGACCTTTAATCTCTAGGGGCTCAGTTCCTCAATGTGCATTTGGTGGCAATTTTAGCAGTAAGAATGGTAAGGAAAATGCATTACTACTTAAAAGATCAGTGATTGGACAGAACATTTCTATGTAGATGTTTAGGGCATGGAGAGCTGGTTGGTTTATTTTGTAGAGAGCTGAATCCCCTCTTTTAGTTCACCTTGGCTGGAACTTCTGGGGGATTTTTTCCAGCTTTTGTGGGTTCTTTTAAAACCCCAGGGGTAGGGATCTTAATATCAATGTTTCCCCTGCAAGAATGAAGAAAAAAATCCCTGATAAGACCACTGCCTTGCTGGTACATGGGAAAGCAAGACATGACTGTTATGGAATGATGAACTTTTCTTTTAAACATGAAAGGCAGTCCTTTAGCCGGAGGCATCAGCTAAGAAAAACTATTTCCATCTGTTTTCTTTCCCATCTGAGGAATGGGGAAAAAAGATTATCATTAAGATATTAAAAGAGAAAAGAATACAGCTACATTAAATCAGACCAACCTATTTCCCTTTGCTGAACTGTGCGAGAGGTGGCAGCACCTTCTCATTAGTATGAGCAGTGCTCCACTGTTACCTCTGCTGCTGCTCAGTTTGAAACAAATTAATATCTAGTTATTCCCAAAGCCATTACATCTAGAAATGAAAAATCTGGCTCAAATGAACTTAATGAATATGCAATGAGACCAGATGTTACCTCTCATTATTGAGGTGAATCAGAACTTTATAGTAACTTTTCCATTGTCACTTCAGGGCAGAAGTGGAAAGCTTTGCTTTCAAAGCAGTCAGGAGCTTTCTGTTTACAGGGAAATGATAGTATGTGTCATGCTGGATTGTGCAACTAATGTACAGGGTTTAGAAGTGACCTCAAGTTAAATAGCAATGTTGTCCTTATAAATAGAAGTTTGTTCATCAGTTAAAAGCATTTACCAAAGTGGTGGGTATTTTGATCTTACCTGTAGCAGTGGGAGGCTGAGGCACAGATGTGTGGATTAAGTCGGTGACAATGACAACAACCAAATTCTTTAAAAAGTCCCGGCCCTACTGATGTTATCTTGACTTTTTATTCTGTCTCCTGTTATCAGTGCAGAAGTATAGATATTTTGAAAGAGAGAGGATTACTTACCTCTGAAAAGCCCTATAAAGACCTCAGTTTTTTGGTGACATCCAAGTTCATGAGAGCTGTAAGTACTTGAGATGGCTGTTGTCAGACAATGAACTCAAGTAGGGGAGCACATCCCAGATGAATGCTTTAATAATTGGACAATTGGTTATGATAAATAGCTGTCTGATAAATGCCATTTGTACAAAATTAAATTTATTTTGAAGAGACTTGGAGAAAGAAACACCCTAGAATACTAAATAGCATGGTGGTTTCTGTATTTATCAGGCCACTTCCTCTGCAGTCCTTCAAACTCCAGCTATTTTTCCTGATGGCCATGTGATGCTGGGTGCCTTTTGTGAAGCTACCCTGTTTTGGATTGAGAATATCTTTGAAATCACAGTAACATTAGTTGGGGCAAGAAAATTCAATCCAGCTGTAGTCAGGATTTAGGTTTTCTGTCCTATTTAAAAGTTCACATTTGCAGTAGACACTGAATCTTTGAAAACTGGCAACAGGAAAAAAAACGCTTATGTTATTTTTTATTAATTCTTTATCTAAAAATGCAGCACAGGTTCTTCACTTTTTTTAAGTGACAAGTAGTTTAAGGAAGAGTCCTTTGTTTTTGCAACAAGAATTTCAGTCATCAAATTTTGATAACATCTTTAGCAAAAATTCTTTGTCCCTCTTGAAAATTACCATTTAATGAGAGCAAAATAATTTACAGTAATTTGTTCCTTCTGGCTAGATTTCTATTTGAAAGCTTTATGTAGTCCAGAAGAAAGAAAGATAGAAGAAATAGCTCTCTGAAATAACTAATAGCTTAGGATACAAAAGAAACAGATTCACTGTTCCAATTCAAAGCCTCCATCCCTGAGCCGTAGTCTGCCTTTTAGTCTAGTCTTTTATTCTTTTATTAAATATATGTGTGTGTGTATATCTGTATATATTATATATATATAGATATAATGCCTTGTACTGATTGAAATAATTCAGGACTAAGGTCTCTTGTATGGGAGAAGGAGATTTGTGAGCAAGTTCATGCTTGGCAGGACAACTTCTGAGATGCCATGCTGTTTTAATGTGTCTCTCATTTTCTTTCATAGCTGTTTGTCAAAGGTTGAGTTTCTTTTGACACAATGGTAATTAAAAAAAATTACCTTGAATTGTCCATATTATTCTTCATTCATTTTTAGATTTCCTTTACTTGATCTTCTCTGTAAAACAGAATATTATATGATCAAAATATGTCTTTTTCCTATACCATTCCTAAAGGTTCTCCTGATTTTCCTTTTTATAGGTGGGCTGGATCCTGTCCATCCTCGATGAGCTGCAACTCAGCCCCCCACCTCCTGTGGCTGTCCTTCCACTTGGCACTGGGAACGACCTTGCCCGCACCCTCAACTGGGGTGGGGTAAGGACTGGCTGGGGTGCATTTATGTGGGGTTCTCAACTCGCTGCTCAGATTTAGTTCTGTGGGGTGGAATTTCCTTTTGGCTAAAATAGCAGGCAGGGCTGTGTCCAAGGTCTGTTTTGCTCTGGCAGAATGGTTTGCTTCAATTTGCAGTCTGGGACTTTGAATTACTGATGCTGTTGTTGCAATAAAAGTGTACATAGATGTATCTGGTATTTCAGGCCAAGTAACAAGAACAGTCAATTGGCTTCTAATTTAAGCATAATTTAAACTTTCTCTTTGTTTATCCTTTACATAAGCATTGGGCTTATTCCAGGAAAGGCAGATATTCTTTGACTTCCTCTCCTTATGGTCTTACTTTGCCTGCCCTAGACTTGTGCACCTCAATAGTCACTTATTAAAATGCTTGATCAAAAATGTATCGAGGGTTTCAGGCACGTGTGAAAGGAGGGAAGTCTGTAGGTAATTGGTAACTTGATTTGTTTTCACTATCCATGGCTGATAGTCTGGTCTCTCTGCTATCAGGGTTACACGGATGAGCCAGTGTCTAAAATCCTGTGCCATGTAGAAGATGGAACCATTGTCCAGCTGGACCGTTGGAATCTCCAGGTTGAGCGCAACCCTGATTTGCCCCAGGATGAGCTGGAGGATGGGGCACGTAAGGTCAGAGCCTGCTGTTTCCCATGGGACACACAGAATGCTGATGAACCTATTTGGGTTACACTTCAAGCAGCATGGGTGGGGAGTTCTGCAACTTTTAAATTTTCTATTTGCATCTCTCCCTTTGATTCCTTTCATGTGTCAGCAATTCCAGAGTTGTGTGAAAGGCATTTATTTGTTGTTTGAACAACATTGGCATTGAACATTTATGTCAAAGATTAAATTTTTGAAAAAAATCCCTAGCATTTTATCAGAAAGGTCGTTGTTGCTTTTCTCTAGTTGCAGGAAAACTGCCATCCATTCTCCAATTAGACAAAACTAAAAAGAGGATGTAAAATTTAATTCCTTAGAATTTTGCTTATGGGTGTCAGCTGTTTCCTACTTCACAGCAAGGTGTAGTGTATTTTTGTATTTAACTTCTTTCTGTGTGGGTCCCCATATAATCTCCACTAGTGTATCTTGGTAGTTGAAGAATGGGAAAATTTTTGCAAGGAGATCACATAATTTATCATTTGGACTGGAGATGTTGAAAACACCACAAAACTAAAAAAACCTCCTGATTCTGTGAACTATTTCCTTCTTTTCAGTTAAAATTTCCAGCTTATCTATTGGATGCTACAGTTGCCTCTCTACAGCCCTGCTGGCTGTGTGAAACAATGAAGAGGCCAGATGTGTGCCTGCCTGCCTCATGCATCCTCAGTAGGATTAGGGCTTCTTCTCTGGGACTTGACTTGCTCCTGGTTATATATGGAGCGAGAAGAACACAGCTGGAGCTTCATTTGCCATGCTGAGCTTGAAGAGCCAGCAAAACCTTTGAAAACCTTTGTGTTGGTGATATGTTAAGTGGTGCAGCCTTATGGGAAATCTAAATGACAACATAAGGAACCCTTTGATGTGCTAACAAAGACACACATATGATCATAAAGCACTGTAGGTCTATTTGTGTTCTTCAGGCTCTTGTATCCGATTATTTTCCACAAGCCATTCCTAACCTTCAGGGCAACCTTCTGCTTACATTTCCCTGATATGTTCCACTTTGTTCTTAGTAGGTTTCCATGATGAGCCACATTTAAATAGTTAAACCCTGGTGTGTTGAGAAATGTTCCATTCACGCTGTTTTAATGTCTCTTTATTATCTAATTACAGCTTCCCCTCAATGTCTTCAATAATTACTTCAGTCTTGGATTTGATGCACATGTTACACTGGAGTTCCATGAATCCAGAGGTAATATGAACTTTTTATTTCCTTAGCCTTGTGGATGGGCAGTTATTTTATTAATAAGAAATAGAGTTGGATTTAACATCCTGTTCTTATAATTCAGAAGTAAAGCTGGAACATAAAACATTAAGATACATACAAGTAGAAAAAGTGATTATGTTACGAATTTCCAAGGGACTTCATGATTAAGAAATGAAAAAAGTACAAAGATGACTGTAATATACTGGAGAAAAAAGGCTGGAAGGGAAGCTTTGCGAAGTCTTTTAAAGGAGATAATATATGTCAGGTGTGAGTGTGGAAGTGGAGGGAAGAGAAGAGCCACAAGACTGGAAGTGGCAGGAATATAATTTTTTTCTCAAACTGAACAGCTGTTACCTATGGATCAGTATACCACAATGCCCCTGGACTTGGTACAGACCCAGAGTTCTCTGTGCAAGTTAAAGGGTATAATGTCCACAGAAGTGTCAGGAATTTGAGCAGCTGTAGCACCTTGTGTGTCCCCTTGCCAGTGGCAGCTATGCCACCCTGTACAGACTGACATGTGGCTTAAGGACTGATATGAGCAGCTTTGCACTGATATGAACAGCTCTATTTATATGGTTTAGACAGGTGTGCTTGTAGGAACAAACCTTGCTCAGGTGTCTGCCTTTAGCTTTTGGTTATTCCAGCTTCATATGCAGGTATTTTTTTTCTGAAACACAGCCTTCCTCATAGTTGCTGTCATACTATCAGAGTGTCATTTCAAGATGAAAAGATAGCACTCTAATGCCAGGCTAAATAAAGAGCAGGATACATGATGGAATGAGCTAATGCATATTTTATGATGTTTAAGACTGCTTCAAGCTTTAGGAATAATAATGAGGGGCCACAAAAGGGCACAGGAATGAAATTATGACAGCTGTATGCATTTTTTTATGAGTGCATGTCACTCTGCATTGCTAATGTGACTGTGAATATACTGTATAGATTAAATGCATGGCTACTTTCTCATTTAATAGAGGCATTATTTAATAATGAAGTTATGGAGCCCTATAAAGGATGAATGTTATTCCAGACATGCCAGGGTTTTAAAAATTTACACGGGTGAAAAAGCACTTGGCAGAGCAAGCTGAATGTCTGGGTATGTGTGGCCAGGGGAGCTTCTGTAGCACAAGTCCTCACTGTTGGTGTCATCCTTGTCTTCTCAAATGCTAAAATATGTGAATTCTATGTATTTTAGAAGAAGAAAGCTTATAGGAAATCCTTGAAGGTATTGCTGGTGTGTGGGTTGTGTTGTTTTTCATGTGGACTTGGGGTTGTTCTGCCTGGAGAAAAAAAGGTTCCTGTGAGCACTTACTATAGCTTTTCAGTATTTGAAGGGGTTTTATAAGAAAAATGGGTCCTGTTTCAATAGGACAATGGGGCAAAGGGACAATGGGGCAAAGGGACAATGGCTCTAAGCAAAAACAGTGCAAGTTTGGACCAGATATAAGGAATAAGTTTTTAACCATGAACATGGTTAAAACACTGGCACAGGTTGCCCAGAGTGGAGGTGAGAGCCCCATCCCTGGAAACATTCGACGCTGGATTGAATGAGGCTCTGAGCAGCCAGATGTAGGTGAAGATGTCCCTGCCCATTGCAGGGGGTTGGACTAGATGGACTTTAAAGGTTCCTTCCAGCCTAAGGAATCCTGTGGCTTGGTGAATTAAGCAGTGCAAAGCAGATTATGATCTTATTTACCACTGAGGATAATCCAGAGAAATTCTTAGCCATAGTAGCAAAATGTAAAGTACTTTCACAGCTATAGCACTTGTGCTCTTGAGGTAATTGACTGCATGCATTTGCTTATGTGGAGCTATTGTAATCACATATAGATTAAAACAAATGAATATCATGCCTGAAAACCAAAATAAGATAAATTGATATGAGCTGTCAGCCAACAGGACACTTGAAGCAGTAGATATTGGTCAGCTGTTATATTTAGAATAAGCAGTGATTGCAGTGTCTCAGAGGAACCTATATATTCATGTGGTCTTTTCCATGGCAACATTTACACTTGTAACTTATCAGATTGAGACTTGAGGTTGGATCCAAGTCTGATGGATTTAACTCTGCTTTTTTGGGAAGTGTTCTGGGTACTGGCTATTTCCCACTTCCTCCATTGGTATCCTTATTCTTTGGTAGAGCATGGAAGATGTAATTTACTTTATCCCTGCTGGCATGCTGTTTGATCCCTCAGCTGTGCAGGACTGTTCATTTGCAGGAAACTTCCCCACAGACACAGACAGAGTCTAACACATTCAATTTTTCTATTTCTTTGATGGTTTAGGAACAGTGAGGATGGAGTGAGCCTTGGATATGCACTCAATAATTTACTACTTCTAACAAAACTAAGGCTCTATTTTCCATCACACAGTCCTTCCACCCTATCCGTGCTCATCTGTGTTGGCAGAAGTAGGACCAGTAGGTTGAGGGACTGCTGAGTCCCTGACATCAGAAAGGTTCCTTTTCCTGTTCCAAACTGGGGCTTTAGTTAGGGGGAGTATTTGTCATAAGATCCATGTAAGGTCCAGTGCTGTGGTGTCTGCTGTCTGGAACCATTAGGGATACTCACATGAGGGAATGTGCAGCACAGGCACTAAGCCTTCAGAAGCCTTCTGCTGCTTAGCATGGGGTGTTGAGACTCTCTGCAAAGAGTTGTGAGCTCAACAAGTGAGATGAGATTGACTTATGCAATTTAATTCATTGTTTGAAGTAGAAGTGGCCCTGACTGAGTTTGAGCCACCTGTGACACAGCAACAGATATAATAACTGAGCCAACAAGCAAATCAGAAACCTCAAACAGCTCATTCTTACAAAATGGAGCTGTATTTTGTGAGATGTAGTAGCTTTCAAGAGAGCTGGAAGTATTGTTTTAAGTGGTCATTTGAGAGGTAATTTGGATGTGTCCATGCTAATGTGATGCTTTTAGCCAGAAGGACTGCCTTGGTAGTTTGATGTATTCACTAGAGAATCAATGCACCAGGGTGAGTAGCTGGCACTGACACTGAATACAAGGTCAGAAGGGCTGCTTCTGGAATCTCTAGCTGCCACAAACAAGGAAAGCAGTTTCCAAGGAGGCTCAAGAATGAACTGTTTTCTGGGAAATGTGCCTCATATAGGGAGATTAGGGGAACTCCATTTAGCTTATTGGAAAGAAGGTTAAGAGGCTATTTAATCACTGCCTATAAGTATTTACTCGAGGAGAAGGTATCTGATAGTTGAAGGCTCTTTAATCTGACAGGGAAGTATAACAAGATTTAGCAGTTGGCAGTTGAAGACTGAAAATTTCAGGATTGGAAACCACCACGTTTACATTAACAGTGAGAATAATTAACCATTAGAGGTACATTACTACTAGACTTAAAATTCTCCATCTCTTGGAGTCTAATCAAAATGAAATGGGTTTCTAAATAGGTTTTAGAGTAACCAATTCTCTTTTTCCTTTTTTTTTTATTTTTCTGCAGAAATCTTTGGGTAGAAATGTCTATTCCTTAGTAACTCTTAACAAATCAGAATTTAGGGGCTGTTTCATCTTGTAATTTACTAATGTTTTACTCCTGGTTCAAAGCATGGGTTATTGTTCCATAAATTTCTAATAATTCTCCACTCTTAGAAACAGAAGTCTAAAAAATCTATTCTATCATAAAATGAATAGCCTGAGAGGTGCTAAATTAACTGATTGAATTGAATTCTTGTTACCTCTTTGCTCTATTTCCACACTCTACAAGAAAAGGGAAGAATTCAATATCAGTGTTTGAAATCTGATAGCAGAGAAAGGCACAGATGGGGGACTCACACATGGAAAACATATTTATGGTAATATTTTCTATGAGTGATACACTGAAAGCACTGTAGTGTTGGCAGAGAATGTGAAGGTATAATGAAGTCTGTGTTTTATTAGGGTGTTCATAGTTTTTTTCTCATCCTTTCACAGAAGCAAATCCAGAGAAATTCAACAGCCGATTTAGAAATAAAATGTTTTATGCCGGGGTAAGTACAGATTTTTCTTACAGAATGGTGTTAACTTAGTTGCTTGAATGTCTTCTTAATTACCTTCCCCCACACTTTCTCACATCAGGAGCTCATGCCAGTTTATTCTGCCTGTTACAATTTCAAGTGCAGTCCTGCTGTTTCTGGCAGTGCCACACACAGGTGTCTGTAGGAAAGAGCCTGTGGTACTGTTATTATACAGAGCTGGGCAGGTGAGAGAAGTGCCACTCCTTTGGACACAGTCCTGGTCATATCTTGGTCCCTCTGCTTCTGGCTTATAAGCTTCTCAAGGCATTGCTCTGTTTCTTTCAGGGCTTGGGCACTGCATTGGTACTGACTTTGCTAGAGGAATTCTCAAAATTTTGGCCTGTGTCTTTGTAGCTTTGAGGAGCAGCCTTGGATGTAGGATGGTGGGGAGTGCAGGACACAAATCAGACATTTGGAGTGATTAATGATGGGTGAATATGCTCATATAATTACCCACTTGTGCATTCAGAAGGCAAATGGACAACACTTCATTCTAAAGCCGTTAAGAGTACACACTAGTTTGATAATGAATGGCATATAATGTATTTCTAGATGATAACACCCATGTGCCCTAAATATGGAAACAAGTATGTGAGCAAGAATTTCTGCTTAATTGCTCAGGATACCATTGAACTTGGGTGTTCAACGGCTTTTTTTCAGTTAAGCTCTCAAAAGCAGAAGTATCACAATTTAAAACAATAAAATTAAATTGTGTCTTCTGAGAGAGTAAGTTTGGCCAAAGGAGAGCATATTGGCAATTAGCTCTGTGGAGGGATAAGAACTGAGGGAAAAAAAAAAAAGAAGAGAGGAGGTAGGAGGTGTTGACAATTCCTGCACTGATTTCTGTTGCAGGCAGCCTTTACAGACTTTCTGCAAAGAAGCTCAAGAGATTTATCCAAGCATGTTAAAGTTGTGGTGAGTATAAGAAATTGTGTCATAGTGTTGTGGGGAGGGGGTGGAGGTGGAGGTTTGGAGGGAGAGTGAGGTGAGAGTTTAATGGCTCTGTTACTTTTCAGTTTTGAGCATGACATTTGCAACACATTCCAAGGAAAGTCTTGGGAAAGTTGTTACAAAGCAGCAACACTTCTCTTGTCTGTGGCTCCATTCAGCAATTTCTCTGTGCTCTGTCACTTTGGCTTTGTAGTGTGATGGTACAGACCTGACTCCAAAGATCCAGGAGCTGAAGTTCCAGTGTATAGTGTTTTTAAACATACCCAGGTAAGCTCAAGACAGATTCTTGAAGCTATGCAACAAAAATAGCAATAGTTTTCAAGACACCTAACAGATTTCCTAGGCTGAGTGAATGTGCAGGAAGCATTTTCTCACCTCATTGAGAGCTGGCTCCTTATAATGCTGTTAATGAGCTATGCAGAATGGCTTCAGAGTTCAGAGTGCAGCAAAACCATTCCTTAAAAAGTTGAGTATCCTGATACAGTAAAAATACTTAACAAGCACACTTTGGAAAGCTGTGCATCTAACCTGCAAACAAGTTATTAAAGAGATAGATACCTGGTCTTTTGCTTAATTAGACTCCAAGTGTGAAAAAAAAAGGACAGGGGTAGGAGGGGACAGAAATGGAGAGAGGGGAAGGATGAATATTTTAGCAGTTAAGGAATACCAAACTGCTGAAAGAAGTCAGTTTTAAACATGTTACAAGGTGTCCTTAATAAAAATAAGGCTGAATTATCAAAAGTTGTTGGTTACCTGTTCTCTAGAACAGTAGACTCCAAACTTCATTTGATTGTGCATTTCTGTCAGTAAAAAGCTTTTAAGAACCCCCTCAATAAATGTATATTTATAAATTATATGCATGTTCCTCTATTCTAGTATTACAAAAAATATGTATGTTTTTAATGTTTGTTTTCTTATTGAAACTAAAAGTAATAGTTGTCTTCAACCACTCTAATTGTCTTGTCAGTTGTGGATTTTTCTTGCATGTACCCCACTTTGGAGACCATTGCTTTAGACAACCTCCTACTTTGCTCCACAGGCAGTCCCAAGCACTTAATCTTTTGAGTCCTGTACTGCAAGCTTCTGCTTGGTGTCACCTCTCCAAAGTTCCCCCTTCTAGCTCTTTCAGATCACTTTTACATTTATTCTCTGATGGTAGAAAAGAGAGATGCCTCAGCTGTATCTGTTCCTGCTTCTTATTTCTCCCTGCCCCCTCAAACTATGCAATGTTTTGCATTCCTTGTGCTGAGCTAGCAGGGAGAGGAGAAAGAGGGGCACAACAGCTTTATGGCTCAACAGCTTACCAGCAGGAATCAAAGCAAATAGAGAGTGCTGCTCTTCTCTGTCCTATTTCCTGGTGTTTCCCCATTTTCCTCTCAGAGAGGAACCTGATAAAGTTTGTGGCGGGTACACCTGAGGGTGTTGTATCAGCTTGGGAACAAAAAGAACAGCCTGAAAGGCTAAAAGTCAGGACCTCTCAGGGCAAGCTGCTCTCTCCAACTGGCTCTCCAAACCTGTAGGTATTGTGCTGGCACGATGCCCTGGGGGAACCCTGGTGACCACAGAGACTTTGAGCCCCAGCGTCATGACGATGGCTACATCGAAGTCATCGGCTTCACCATGGCCTCGCTGGTGAGTGCAGGGGTGCTGCCAGGCCGGGAGGGCTCCCTGGGTAACTCTGCAAAATACTCCTTGTTACTGAAAATCACATGTGCTTCCCCAGAGTCAGATGCTCTGCTATTAACTGGCAGACTCAAATACTTCTTTTCTAATAAGAGAAGTGTTATTTAATAATAAAAAGTATTACTTGCAAAATGTGGCTGATTTGCATGTGCAGTGCTCTGAAGTTAAATGGCAAGATTATTACAGTAAGAACAGTATGATAAGAGCATGAAGTCATGATTTTACTGTGGCAATGTTCTATGATCAAATAAACACTCCCTTTTCTCTTTAACTTTTGTATATTTCATTCTATGGCATTAAAGTCTATTTTTGAGTATTGCTGGTATATAAATATGAAATACTATATAAATTCATGTCCATTCATTATATGGACATACAGTTTCTATATGTTCACCAAAAATCTTGTGAAACTTTAGTAATAGCTGTGGAAGACTTTATTAGTATTTCTTGCATGAATTTTATCACTCCTTTTTACTCTGCTAGAAAAAGGAAATTCAGCCAACAATTTTGTCAGTGCACTTTCTTCCAATGCCATCTTTAAAGTGAGCTAAAACTGAGATACCATAAAAGCAATCTTTCTTTAAATACCCTGGTGTCCTGCTATGGCAGTGGCCAAACACTGTGACAGTGCCTTCAGGGGCTGGTTAAATGCAGTCAGAGTTGGCAATTTTCCCCATGCAAGCGCCAGCCTACCTAAGGCACTGCAGCTTGGGCTTAGTGTGGCCAGCAGAAGGCCCACAGCTGGACTTGCTGGCAAGTTTTTATAGCTGACACTTAGCTCCATACCTGTAGGCCTTTGTTGCTGCTGTCTCATGTAAGCTAGTTTAAAAGAAAAATGGATAAGCCTGTTTTAGCTAAACTTCCTTGTTGTGTGACCTGCCCTCAGTCCACTTTCAGTAAATACCTACAATAATGGTGTTTGTTTCCTCAAAGAGAAAGTCAGGCAAGTCTAATCTTCAAAGTAAGCAAAAAGCAGTTTGGGTCAGTCTTTTCTTAAAAGTTTGTCTGAGTTAAGGATACCTTCCTGGATGTTTTTTTTTTAAATTGATCTAGTGGATTAGGGAACTAACCGGCAAGAAAAATTGTTTAGCCATCTTGTGGAATAAAAGTGAGGAGAAGTTTAGGACATGTTTTTGAAAATGCTGTCGAAACTTTAGCATGTACAAACAGACAGTTTTCAGTCAGAGGAATTTTTTATTTTTGCCTCTAACACAGTTCTAGTCAATGGAAGTGGCTAGACAGGTCTCAGAAGCTCCCAACAATTTCAGTTGGGGCTGAATTTAAGAAGTAGGGCCCTTTGAGCTTCTGTTTCTCTTTAAAGGAAGCCTAGTTTAGAACTGTGGGCCTACAGGTGTGCTTTGGTTGTGATGCTGAAAATGATTATAACCCTAGACAGCTTTGATATAATCCTAACTTGCCTTGTATGTATCAGATGTGCTTGTACTTAAGTGAGTTTGTGAAACCAAGGGAAAGAACTACTTTTTAAAAAGCATTTTTAATTATTGGTCATATTGTCAATTGATCCATAATATTAAGTGCACAGGCCTTGACTTGTGTTTACACTGTTCTCTGTTAGCATCGCATTAATATGAGATGATTTTTCTGCATCTGAGAGATGAGAATGAATTGCCAAATAATAGTCACATTCATTTAAAAAAAATGCACTTCTGCCCAAACATGTCTGCCTCAATCTTGAAGGATCTGCTCATTGTATTCCTTGCTTAATTTCTTTGAAATGAATTCTTTAACATTATATTTAATTTTTTTAACAAGGTCCTTCTGCTTGCTCTTTTCAGCCTGTCTAATGTTGAGGTTGACTTGATGTGTAAGCTTTCATAATAAAAAATTTAAATTTGCTAATTCACATTAAGGACCATTCTGTTCAGGAAGGGGAATAGTTTTTCTGTCTCGCAGATGTATCTAATTAGGGATGTTGTTTTAAAGAGCAAATAACTATTAGCATGACTGTTGTTGTAAAAACAAACCAACCAAAACAAATTGAAAGCTTTAAGAATGAGCACAGTTATTAATTTGTGTGTGTACATACAGATGATGAGTCCTATAAGGCATGTGGTTAGATAGCTGCTTGTTGCTCTGCAGTTTTGGGGTGAAAATGCTTTCATTGTGCTCTTTCAGAGTAGCTTAGGTATATGGAGTACTGTGTAAAGGATGCTGCCAGCAAAGTGGCATTTTGGATTTGTTAACTGCCTCAGCTGTCTCTGTTCTGAGCTGTCTTTTCCCTGCTTGTCGGAACCCAGGGCATCCCTCTGGCTGTCCTGGATGGCTCGAGCCCCTGCCAGGGGGCTCAGAGGCCTTGGCACAGAGCCCAGGACACCCGTGACTTTGAATTTGACCCACGGAGCAAATTACCACCTTTATATGCAGAATTACAAGTCAAGAGAGTTTAAGCAGAATAATTGTTAGCTTGTTTTAGGGTGAAAAGTAGAATTTTGAGGTTTCTAGAATGGGGGCTCGGGGTCCCAAGATGGAGGAATTTGGATGTGCTTTGTCCTTCTTTCTCCTTCTGCCTAGCCCCCATATTCTGGGAGGTGGTGGCACTTTTGGATTGGTTTAAGGTAGGGACGCACTGTCTAACATAGGTGATAGGTATTGGGAAATTATTGTAAATAAAGTACACGTACTTTTAGTATAAAAGACAACACTGACCTGCTGAACAGACCTCGGCAGGCCAGAGAAAGGATGTTATAGATAAGAAATAATAAACAACCTTGAAAACCACAGCTGAGGAATCCTGACTCCTTCTTTGACTGCTGGGCTAGGAAAAGACTTGTATGTATCTCGGGGTCACTCTGACCAGCAGAGACTCCAAGACCTGCTTGGTGTTTTGTTTGTTTGTGTGTTTTGTTTGTTGCTTGCAGGCCGCTCTCCAGGTGGGTGGCCATGGGGAGCGGCTGCACCAGTGCCGGGAGGTGACGCTTCTGACGTACAAGTCCATCCCCATGCAAGTGGACGGCGAGCCCTGCCGGCTGGCCCCCTCCCTCATCCGCATCTCCCTGAGGAACCAGGCCAACATGGTGCAGAAGAGCAAGAGGAGAACCTCCATGCCTTTGCTGAATGAGTGAGTTGCACATGTGCATGTCCTAGAGGCAGGAAGCCCGTGTGGGGCAGTGTATTCTGTCATGGATTTTGCATGTACTGGTCTTGCAGCGCATTTGAAAAATAAATTAAAAAAAAAAAATCACATCTTCTGAAGTCCCTTTTCACTCTATTGTAAATACTTACCTGACTTTCTTTTACTCTTTATCTTCTGAGTTACTCTTGTCTTGCTTTCAGACTGGTGTTCTATCTTTCTGTTATATATTTATTTATTTAGAGAGGTTTCTGCAGGCTTGGCAGTGTGCCCCTTGGCTTTCGATGGTTCTGCATATGTATGCCATTTACCCTTGAAGTTTTTTTGATTTAGTTTCTCAGCTTTATCGATCTGCTTTTTAAGCTGCATTGAAGACCCCGTAAGAAATTGCCACAATCAAGAGCTAATCAGGACATATTTCAGTCTTTGCTGTGAGCACATGCTGCCTGGCAGAGTCTATGGAGAAAAATTTGAATGTCCTGAAAGAACTGTTTGTACTTTGTAAGAAATCCTTCTCCAGTATAGAAACTCAAATGAGAAATGAGTATTGTAAATGTGAATAGAGAAAAGCTAAGATTGGAAACTAGTAGCTTGTGAAGAGGAATACACAGAACTAACATTGCTTTTCATGATTACACTTTCTTTACCAGTACTGCAATTATAATTTAATCAGAAGAAACCTAAATAGTAAAATTTTGACCCATGAAAGTGGCCACCCAATAAAATAATTTAGATTATTTTGTAGAGGGTATTATTGTAATCCTTGTAGAGGTCTTTATTGCTGGTAAAATGACTGTGCAAGGGACTTTGCTGTTTTTCATAAAATATTCCAAATATGAAGCAAAACAGTCGATTCCTTATCCAAAGATACTGAACTAATGCCCTAAAGTTATTAAGGATTCACATTTAATTCAAACACTCATCCACTGAGGCTTTAATATTTCTGGGGAAATGGGTGGTGGAATTTTGCTGTTGCAATTGTAATGATGAGGCAAATTCTGTGAAGAGATGTAATACCTTCCAAAAGACTAACTCCTATAACTGGGAAAAAAAAGCACAAGGTCTTAGGCACACCTTTTCTCTTCAGCTATCTTAAAAGTTGTGTCCCTTACAGCTGTATATCTAGAGAAAGATCCTGCTTTACTTCAAACTTTGACTCCAGCCCTTAAGAATTTTTTTCATTCCCTGGCTGTCAATCTATTAATATAATCAAAGCCACCCTGGTTACTTTCAACAGGTTCCTGTTCAATTTAGCACTTTGTTCTCCTACTGAGACTAATTCTTTAAGTTGCAGTAGAAACACATTTCTCTAATGTGCAATTTCTCTTTGCCTGGAAAATATATAAGATACAAAATACTCATTTTTCTTGAGCAGAGAATAGCAGACTCTTAACTATGGGCAGTAGTGCCCAGTTTCACCCAACCACAACTCCTCAATCTTCAATGAAAGCAAAGGGCAGCCCTGGGACATCTTTTTCTGCACTGAAGGAGACTAATGCAAATGTAAAAAGAGAATTCATGGTATTTCAAACTGATAATTAGCACAGGTTAGATTTGGGTTTTTAGATCTGAATTTAAACTGTGGTAGGGAAATCGAGATTTGTAGTATATTCCAATTGTCAAGGGGATATTCTTTGTGGTTTAGCTTAATTTAAATGTGCCATGGTACACTAAATTGCTGTCAGAGTCCTTTGATTTGGCTGACGTATTTTTCTGCAGATCTGTGTCTTAGGAAAATGCAAATGATCTGTCAGGAACTGTAGTGTCAGCTTCACATATCAGAAACTGTGTGTGTAGATATTTACATCTATTTCTATATATATCTGTGTATGTTCTTCACTCTAAGGTATTAAAAAGGAAGGAGAGAGCACTTGAATCTTCTCTTACTGTGATTAAAAGTAAATGATTTGTTAAAAGCTAAAATCTAGGAACAATATTAGTATTGTGAGAAGTTCATTCAATATGATGCTGATTGGTAGTATTGCACAAGTGAAGAAATTTGTAATTAAATATGTTTATCTATTTTTCTTAACTTGATCTCTAGGATATAACTCCTTGTTCTGTTGCAATCTCCCAGAGAGCCTTGTATGGGATGGACATGATAGATGAAGGGTTTTTTAATGACTATTGTTTAAATGTTAGATGTGTGAGATAAGTCAGTGGGTCTGGAGCCATCCTTAATTACTAGACAGCTCTTCCTGAGCTCCTTGCCAGGAAAGCAATTAGAAAATTATCTTGGTCACAGAATTGCAGATTTATTATTATTGTCACCTTTGATATTATTGCCATATAAGAAGTGGGAGTGAGTAGAAAAAGACTTGACTTGAAGAAGTTTTACACTGCTTCTGTATTTTTTGTCCTGATAATCTTTTTTCTGTGGTTTTTTTTTCTCTTTGAAACACTTGTTGGCTAAATTCTCATTCCCGTTCTCCACTATTGATCACAGTAGAATGTGCAAGAGGCAACACAGCTTGTTTTCTGTGACTGAGCCAAGAATGTGGCTGTTGAGAGCTATACCAAAAATTAGGGAGAATAAGAAGAGAAACTGTGGTTCAGCTTTTCCAGAAATAATTTTCTGATTAAAAACTCCTGCATAGTATATTCCCCAGTAAGTTTCAGTTAATGAACACTTGCTGAATTGAAAAATGTATTTTGCTCTCACTGACTTTTACTTTGGCTTGAGGAAGAGCACCCTGCATAATGGAAGAGAAAGAAGAGGAAAGAGCTTCTAGATAAAACATATTTGATGCATTCAAGAAAAAGAAAGGGACCATTTGAATATAAACACTAAAGGTGAATGTTAATAAAATGCAAGTTTCCCTAAAGTATGAACAAGAGGAACGGAAACAGCAACTTGTCATTGTAGATACCAAATCTCCAGTAAGGGTATTTTTTCCTTAAACAGTAATTATTTGGTCAACCCTTGAAGACAATTCCATCCATCTGGATCTCAGCTTTGATGTTTGTTTGCGTTTCTGGACCTGCTTCCAAAGTCTGTTGCTTTGAAATTTTTCAGTGCCTGTGGAAAAAGTTCTGGGATCCCTTGTCTTGTATAGTTATGTGCTGGGCTTTTCACTGCTCCCCACCTGTATCTTTAGAAAGCTCCTGTGTGCCACATAGCAGTGATTTTTCTCCATTTGCATGTCTTCAGTTGCTCTTGGCTTCCTAGTGTGGGCTCAGAGCTCTGCATGGCCCTTCATTCAACGTTTATGTGACACATTCCTTTTGTTTCTGTTTAAATGTTGTGTGTCTTTCTCTTTCTTTCTTCTCTTCCACTCCTCTCTCTGTCTCACCTTTTTTTCTTGTCTGTCCTCACTGTGTGCTGTTTTTCTCTTGGCCACTCATTTCCTGCTGCCTTATAGTATCCATAAAGTGCAGTCTGCTGACCTGAGGAGAGTCTCGGCTCCCCCTGATTCCTTCACTGTGTGAGTATCTGGCTTTTTTCTATTCTAAAAGTTCCACAGCCTTTTGTTATTACCCTGTGTCATTGAGCTGAGAGATGGGGCAGTAAAATACAGTGACAAATGGGAAGAGGGAGCTCAGATGACAGCATGACTGATGAGGCACAGTTCCACAGTAGCCAAGTAAGGTGAGCAGAACATGTCTAGTGATGGTGACCAGGTTCAGCCATCAGCCAGCTCCCCAAACATCCATGGCAACAGGCACATCTGAGATTTAATGCCAGGCATCATTCCTGGAAAAGATGAGATATTTTCAATCCAACACAGGAGGTTTCCTCTGAACATGAGGAGAAAATGCATTTTATCATAAAGTTGACAGAGCACTGGCACAGGTTACCAAGAAAGGTTGTAGAATCTTCATTTTTAGTCATAATCAAACCCTGCCTGGACATGGTCCTGGACAGCCTGCTCTAGGTGCGCCTGCTTGAGCAGGGATTTGCATCAGATGACCTCTAGAGGTCTCTTTCAGCTTCAACCATTCTGTGATTCTGTGAAATTTCAGAAAGCTCCAAGCGCTTCATTGTTATTTTGGAAAAAGGAAAGTTTTTTCAGTTTGGTGTGCCTTTTCCATGGGTGCAGTTTGCTGTATTCTGCTGACAGGCATAAAGTAATGAAACCAACTTGCCTCACCAATTCAGCATCTGAATCAGCCTCTAGAAAAAAGTTGAGGTAACCCTAGTTTCTTACACAGAACATTAAGCTCTGTGTCTAAGAGAAGGAGTACAGGGATATCCCTTGGAGCTCAGGGATATCCTTTGGAAAATGACCTCCAAGTTTTGATGCAGTTAATTTTAATGTCCCATGTGAGATCAGCTGTCAGAATAAAGCAGGGAGAGAAAGACTTGCAAGCCCCAAACTAATTTGAAAGTCAAAGTTGTTCTCTATCTTAAAATCTGTAAAAATAGATTGAACATGCTGCTGCACTGGGGCTGCCAATTAATGTGTCTGGCAAATTAAAATAGGAACCCAGGAGGTAACACAGAAATATGATTTGGATTATGATGGCTTTGAGATTCAAATATTGCTTTGTGGTTTTTTGTTGAGCAACATAGAAGAAGACTGAGTTCCAGTTAGTACTGAACAGCAGGGCAGATCCTACTGAGAGCTGACGATGGATTATAGCCTGTCTTAGATAAATGTCAGGATTTCTGCTGCAGGAGATGCATGGGAGTTTAGGGCAGCCAATTTATTAGGCTCATGTGGTCTTTTTTTGCAGAGACAGTAGAACTGTAGTGTGATCCATTGCAAATGCTTATACAAGGTGTGTAAGTAAATACAATCATTGTATTTTTGAAGGCCTTTTAAAAGGAAGGTGACAACTTGCATTTTCCTGCTGGATGTTCAGATATGAGAAGATGCATAATTGAGAGTACATTTGTCTTGTGTGGTTGATGCTGAAAATTACCATTGAAAAATAAGATATTAACTTGTGTAGCCCCTACAGCTCTTCTACAAGTGGAATAAACACTGTGGGTAGGCTGTAATTATTTTTTCAATTAAAAAATCTGAGTAAATGAAAATACAGATATCACTGTATTGGTAAATACTACTCCTTTATGGAGTTTGTGGTAATGACTGCAGCAGAGTATGTGTATAAAACCTGTGTGAATAATAAAAGAGTAATAGAAAATAGTATTTTTGCCTTTAGAGGTGCAAATGACAAACAGAATCAACTTTCTCAGGCTGAATATGGTTACTGTCTCTTAGAGGAGAGTCTAATAAAGAACAGTAGGAGGCAAGGTGTAAGGGAGAAAGTGGCAGAAAGTGAACAGTTCTCCAAATGCAGAGTTAAGGATGAAAATGCTTAGAGAGATCTCCTTTTTTTCTGAAACATGAATTATGGGGAATTGAGTCTCCTCATTTCTTATCAGTTTTTCCTGTTTAGCATGTGGATTTCTGAATGTGAAGCTGTCCTGTGTTCCCTGGCAGCCCAGAAAGCCAGCCATAAACTGGGCTGCAGCTGAAGCAGCATGGCCAGCAGGTCCAGGGAGGTGATTCTGCCCCTCTGTTCTGCTCGTGTGAGACCTCACCTCTAGTGCTGCATACAGCTTCAGGGTCCCCACCATGGCAAGGATGTTGACCTGTTGATGTGAGCTCAGCAGAGGGTACCCAAGGTGATTAGAAGAATTGGGCACCTCTCCTATGAGGAAAGGCTGAAAGAATTGGGATTGTTCAACCGGGAGAACAGGAGCTTTGGGGTAACCTAATTGTGGCTGAAGGGAACCTACAAGAAACGTGGAGAGGCACCATTTACAAGAGCATGTACTGACAAGTGGAATAATTTCAACCAGAAAGAGAGTAGGTTTGGATTAGATATTGGGAAGAAATTCTTTATGGTGAGATGCTGGAACAGTTTGCCTGGAGAGGTTGCGGGTGCCCCATCCCTGGAGGTATTCAAGGCCAGGTTGGATGAGGCTTTGAACAACCTGGTCTTGTGAAAGGTGTCCCTGCCCATGGCAGGGGAGTTGGAACTAAGTGATCTTTAAAGTCCCTTCCAACCCAAAAAATTCTATCATTCTGTTTAGAGGGATTATTACTTATGGAGAACATGCTGTGCTTGGAAGGGTAATGTGTGAGAGAAGCACAGTTAGCATGCAGGAGAAGAAAAGCAAGTTCCAGGATTCTACTGGAAACTTCAGAATGTGTCTCTACTTTAAGTGTCTCTGTGGGTGTAGCTCTACGAACTCAAATGTGTTTGCTGAAGAAATTGTGAGATAAGAAAGTACCAACAAACTCACTAGGGTTAGCCAGGTTAACCTGGCTTATCTGGGATAACACTTATGTCCTGGTTTTGGCTGTGACATGGCTGGTTTTCTCCCTAATAGCTGTACAGAACTGCTTGTTTGGTTTATGGCAAGAATAATGTTTTGGTTATTGCTAAGTGGTGTTTATCCCAAGTAAACACTATTTTCAGTGTCTCACACTCTGCTGCTGAGGAGCTGCACTCAATGCTGGGAGAGAGTGAGGCCAGGTAAGCTGACACAAACTGGCCAAGGGGATGTTTCACGCCAGAGAAGGTCACGCCCAGTGTGTAAACTGGAGGAGTTACCTGGGAGGGGTCTGACTGCTGTTTGGGGATATGCTGAGTGGTGAGCAGTTGTATTGTGCATCTCTTTTTTCTCTCGTGTTTGTTACTCTCTCTATCCCCCACTTATTATTATTATTATTATTATCATCATATTTATTATTACTATTATACTATTTTGTTCTGTCATGAAATTCTTATCCCATCTGTGAGGTTTATCTTTTCTTTCCAATGCTTCTTCTCACCAAGGGGACTGTCCTTTGGCCCAGCACCCTATGACATGGCTGCTCATCTAGTTCAGATTCCCAAATGAAAGAAAAAAAAATATGTGGTAGAGCTTATAATTTCAAGGGTTTGTGTTTTTTTTTTTTAGGTAAAGAGTTTAGCAAGACCTTCACCTTAAAATAGTCAGGAACTTTTGTGAAGCATTGAAATTGCTCCACAGAAGGGACTGAATGAGTCTGCTCTGTTGTGGCAGTTCTTATGTTTCAAGTAGATAGATGCTGTCAGAAACTTATTTTTAATGTATCATTTCCAAGCTCTGTCAATGTAGTCTTGAAAGTAAGGTGAATTTCCTTTTTCTCTTTTGGCTACAGCTTTCCTCTTTCCAATTGTTCTAAACGGCAGAATACTGAATTAATTTTTCATGTTTATTTCTTCTTTAGGAGACAGATAATTCATTAATCATTCATTGTCACTACAAACATCCCCTACAAGAATATTTTTTTTTTTTACTCAAGTATTTTTTGTATGGGGGGAAGTAGATTTCCTTTTCTATTTACTGAATCATGTTAAAATTTGTGTGTATGGTGGTGTGAGCTGTGTTCTTGGAGATCTATCAGAAATTTGTCACTGGATGCTGTAGACTTGTTGGACTGTTTATTCTTATCATTCCTTTCTCTGTGGAGACATGAAGTGTAAGAAATGGTTCACTGGGTTCATAAATAATTGAAATAGGGATTGGGGTATTTATAATTTACAAGTCTGTCTCCCCAGCTGAATCAAGCTGGTGGTGTGGCAGAAGTGTAGCTGTGTGCTGTGCAGGAGTGCCAGGCTTGGGCAGGACCCAAGCTTGCTCTGCCTGTGCTCTTCCCTGGGTGACTGGAAGCAGGAGCATGTGTCCTAGGAAAACCAGCTGTGCTCCAAGTGAGCTGTCTGGCATCCTCTCACTTGTTGCTGGATGATTAATAGGGGTGAGGAACTCACAGTTTCATCAAAAGCCAAGGGTGTTTTCTAGATGAAAGATCTTGGGGAAGATTCATATTTAGGTTTGTGTTTGAATGAAATCATTATAAATAATAAACATGAACAAACAGAATGTTTTATTTGACCTCGATCTTTATTTACATCCTCATGAGGCAAATGACATTTAGGATTTAGTTCTGTAGATTGATGTGTTTGTGGAATGAGTTCCTAATTAGATTCTTTAGGAGGTAATAGACTTCATTAATCTGTACTTTCAAGTACTTTTTGTTGGCTATGTAATACACCATGTAAAAAAATAATTGTTAAGAGGTAAGTAATTTAAGTTGAATTAAAGTGCAGCAATCTCCCCAAATTTATAAATTGCTGCTTTATGTGGAAAGCTTTTCTTCCTCTTGTTGCAGTTAAGCAAGTTGCTTTACACAGTGTTTAGAGACATCTATTTCTATTAATACTGTACTAATGTTTCTGTTCAGTGACATCCATCATCCTGTTATTTGCTTTTACATGGACATGCTTATGTATTTAATCTTTGTGGTTTCTGGATATACTGAGTATGTCTGAACAAAGACAAGTTGATCTATTTGTATAATAATATGGATTATGATGCAGTGCCCATGAAGACTGCAGTAGTGTTGATAGTGGAAGTATTTTGCTCAGCTCCATTAGATAGAGTTCTGTGAATGAATGAGTTAATTAGTTTGACTGATGAGGACAATATACTCTGGTGTCAATTGCTGCTAGTCTGATAGCACAAGAAATGAATATTCAAGTAGTGAGTTTTAGAATCAAATTTATTTTGAATAGGTAATAAAATTTAGTGACACAATGTGTCAGCCAATGATTATTATAAGAGAACAAAGGGTGTTTGCAAAGAACTCATGAACAAAACCATTAAGCTTCAGTTACTGAATAAATGTCTCTTTTGTGCATGTGTCAATACACACATGTTTTTAGGTATGCCTATATATGTTTACTTGTGTTATGAATCTGCTGCCTGTGACTGGACCTGGCTAAGTGTATAAATCTCTACCCTGTGGAAAAGAACTCCTGGCATTGATTTTTCTGGTAATAGCTTATTTTCTATAGAAAGCTACTGTTTCCAAGGTTACAGTATTTTTACTAAGATAACTAAACTTTTCAAACGGACAAGAGGCCAAGTTCTGTTTCTCTCCAGTTGTATGTTTTAGCACACAACCTGCTTATGTAGTGGTTTTAGCATGTCTTTATAAAAATGGAGTGAGAGGAGGGCAGAACAGGATACCAAACTCTGGTACTTGCCAGCTGATTGCCCTCCTACACTGGACCTGCTCCTATTTCTCCTCAGAAAATACATCACACTTTAGATGAGTGGTTGTTCCTTCTGCAGAAACAGTCATATATACAGTGTGCCTGTATATCAAAAATTATACTTTTTGCAAAAGCATGGGAATATTTTCTTAAATATTTTCTAATTAAAAGAGAATTTTGGACAGTGTATGTGTGGTTTTTGGAAGAAAGAAATATATTCTAGATTTTCTTAATTTTAGATACTTCTCTTCCTCCATTTCTAAGCAAAGAAAAAGACCTTGCTCACTTCTTTTCAGGTGAAAGGACTAATTTGACTCAGAAGGTGATACTGCACATGCAGTAGGTTGCCATCGGCTTCAAGCTAAGAAATAACATATGTTTTTCTTCCTTACATGGCATTAGGTAGTGAGTCAGCATATCTACAGAAGCCAGTGTTATCTTTCTCTCCCCTTGGTGTCCAAACACCATCCTGTGTGGGATGGAGTTTGGACACCAACAGGTAGGTTGGAAGGGAGGCAATTAACCAAGGTTTGGCAGATGTTGGCATGAGATCATCCTGTTTTCCTCTCCTGCTTTCATGAGATACCCAGATTATTCATTGTGATAATGAGTTTGAAATGATGCCCATTGTGATAGAACATAAGTCTACCACTGATTAATTGATGACATTAGTGAAGAAAATTCACATTTGAACCGGTGTTTAGAAATGAGATAACACATGTTACATTTGTGAGATGTGCCTTGTCCTTCACTAGCAGTGAAAATGCTATAAATCAAATAGTTTAAAATTGAGAAAGAAGCCAAACTGTATATTTATGAGAGTACACCGCATTATGCCTTTGAAAATGCAGTGTGTTAGTCAATATTACTGTAGGCAGAGTCCTGGTACTAACAAGATTAAAACAGAAAATATTGACAGTCTTTTACTAAAATCACAGAGTGAGTAATCTACTTTTAACTGACCTAGGGCTGAGTTCCTATAGGGCAGACATTTGCTATGTGTGTTATAAACACAGATTGTCTCTTTCTCTTTAAAAGTGGAAGATGCAAGTGTGGCTAAATGAATTTGGATACATCTAGCTAAACTTTAAAAAAATCAAACAATAGGTTACATTAAGGTAGTAACTAGTGTGAAATGAAAAAGAAAGCTTTTCTGGACAAATTTCTATCCATATTTATATGGATATTTCATGTTAAGTATATGAATACCTAATTTCTAGATACTGACCTATTGAGTCTTTCAATAGGTCAGTATCTAGAAATACTGAGGTATCTAAATCAAACTAAATTTTGTAAAAGTGAGGTTGCCATACTGCTACTTGCTTTTAAAAGTCCTTCTCGGTTCTGAGTATTAGACTCAAAACTTTCGAAATCTCGTTCTTAGCCACATCTTTGTTGACTGTTTCTCAGACCTGAGATGCTGGATCAGGATCCTTCAGTAATGTGGTGTAGATGCTCTCATGGGCAGAGGTTGTCCTGAGATACTTCCCAAGAAGCATCTTTCTGTGTCTTTAAATTCAAGTTGGCAGATCTATCTACTGACTGTGGTGGGGCTCTAAGAATCTACACAAAGTCGAATTGGAGAAGGGCGGGGTAGCTACACAGGGGTATAAGAATTCAGAAAAAACCTTTACAGTTTCAGGTCACACAAACAGCAAACGGGATTCTTGATCTTGCTTGGTATTTAAGGTGTAATATCTATGCTGTTGTGCAGTAGAAAGTCTTAATTGTAAATGCAGCCATAGGCCTGTGGGGACATGGCTCGCTTCTGAAGAGGCTTGTGCATTTTCTTCTTTCAGAGAAGATTGAAATCCCTTCATATCCTGTTTTCCTTTGCTCTTCCAGGGAACACTCTGTCTAAGAAGCTTTCTTGTTTCCTTGCAGTCCTCATTCCATCCCAGATCGCCTGCGGATCAGAGTGAACAGGATTAATTTACAAGAGTATGAGGGGCTACATTACGACAAGGAAAAGCTCCGGGAAGCTTGTAAGTTGGGAGAAGCCAGATTGTGGCTGCTTTTGATAGAACATTCTGTGCAAACCTTACTTTGACCAAAACGACCCCTACCCCAAAAATAACAACGAAAACCCCCAAAAACAGAGTCAAGCACACACTTTTGGATGAGTAACACTGAGAGTATGCTCATCTATATGTGCATATGTACAAATGTGTTCTCTCTATATAAATAGCATCTATAGAGATCATGTATAGATCTTCCACTGCTTTCTTATTTAAATATGTTTCTTATTATTATATTTATTGTAAAATAAGTGTTTTGTACACAGAGTTTTTTTTATTAATGTCTTTCTGTTGGTTCTGCTGGGTTTCTAGTACATGAAACTGTACCAGATTTTATGATTAGCATCAGATTTCAAGCTGAGTGGGAGGCCATGATATATTTGATATTGAGAATGTGCACTGACCTGGAACATGATTCTTGCACAGGTACATTTATCTTGGAGAACAAATCTAGGTTCCCCACACCCTTAATCTTTACCAGCCTTCAGTTTTCCATTTCAGAGAATAATCGCTGTTTTGTTTCCTCATGTAATGGTTTAATTGCTGTGTTTAGGGGTAGGTCAAAAGCAGACAGTGGTTGCTTTGGCAACAATGATGATGACAATCTGAACTTAAAAATGGAATTCCTTTCCTTGGTGACACACAGAGTCATTAATCAATGAGGGACAGGGCTTCTTGTGATAACAATTTAATAGTCTTGTTATGCATCTGGCTCATTATTCATATTAAATTACAAGCATGAGTGTTTGTTGTGCAACAGAGCTTCAGTTCCCTCTGCAATACAGAGTGCTTTGGTAATTACAGGATGACAATCCTTTTAATTGGTTTGCTTATCTTATTGTTAGAAGATAGTTAAACTGTTTCCATTTCACTCTTCCAGTCCCACCCCTCCTCAATTTACCGTCTCTCCTTACGCCGAAAGAATTGAAATAGCTTAAATTTTAACATAGGTCTTGACAGCCTTAACTGAAGTTAGTGGAACTTGGTCATATTTAAAGCAATCAAAGCCTTCACTGGACTGAGAAGAATTTTAACAGGATCAGGATTATTCCTCACTGGAGCAGAATTTACTACATTGAGAGTTTGACATTGAGTAGATTTCAGGCCACACTGAACACAACTCCCCAACACTGTCAGGAACAACTTGGTTCATTTGAGGGTTTTCCATCTGAGGAGAGCTATTCTCATCCATCCTTAGTATGGATGCAAATTTTCTGTGTCTGTAGTTAGCATGTTTTTTGTCCTTAGGAGCCATTACATGTTCTTACGCAAAACATGTAACTTCTTACACTATTGTCACTGCAGGGGTAGATGTGTATTTATGTTATTTGCCACCTGCCAAAATTCATAATGATAACATTCTAAGAAAATGCCAGCAACTGATCTAACATCCTGGTTTTGTATTTCATATGGATTTGATCACTTAGTAGGAGTGTGCTTAAGAGGTTATCATTCAAAAAACAGATGTTTGTTCATCAAGACTTAAAATGATTGCTTTTGGACATTGGTGGGTCATTTGTAATGAAACCCTTTTGAATATTTTAAGTCAATGCATGTCCACCGTGATAATGTAACATAGTTGAATTAGGCTATTCTCCCCAGATATTTTTCATTTAGTTGTTTTTCCTACTACTCCTCTTTTAACTGTCCCAGTAATGCTTGTGCATTACTGTTGTTACTTACTGTAAGAATGTGAGAGAGCAAATATCCCCATTATCCTAAAAGAGACCAGAAGAAAAGATACTTCACCTTAGTCTTTGCACTATGAATGTCTCACTAGATGCTTGCAGGAGACCAAGTTTATGTACCTGTTCAGGCTTTGGCAGAATACCCACAACTGAATCCAGAATGCTGCACTTAATATCCATTCTCCATCCACAAGGATTAAAACAGTTCAACCTCCCTAAATAATTTGAGAACCAAGTACAATCTCACAGCAGTCTGAACAGGAAAAGGAAGCCAGTTAATAAGGAGTTGTCCCTTAAGGAAAAATAGCAAAGAACCTATTATGGTTTTTGCCTGTTACGTGTCTCCATAATACAGTTTTGAAAGCTCTGACCTCACTGTAATAATCTGGATCATTTTAACTCACAGTGAATACATTAATCCCTCTTGCTTACTTGTAGTACTGATTTGAATCTATCAACTATTTCACCTAAGATTGTCTTCTGATATAGAGTAGCTCATGATACAAAATGTTCCATGAAGATTAATCTTCACTCTGCTGGAGGTAGACACTTCATTTTGAAAGCCTCCAGAACACTTAAAGAATGTCATTTTGTCCTTTGAAGGGCATGACTGTCCTTAGCTCATTCTCCTTCTGTTGTTTTCTACTTTTCTTATCAATGCAGCTGGCATTTAACCAGATGCTGTTTCTGAATTGTCCCTTTCTTCCCTCCCCTTGCTACCCCTTTTCTCCTGTCAGCATCTCAGTATTGTGTGGGGGATGATTAATGACGGTACAGAGGGTACTCATTGATCCTTCAGTGAGGAGGGATGAATGCTTTGATGCAGCATTTTAAGAAAGGGATATATGTTGGCATTTTAGTTATCTTTTAATATTCTTCACTGCAAATGTAGTTGTCTTTTCTAACACCACCTTATTCATGTCCTAAGCACTTGTCACCTAAGTCACAGGCTTCACCATCTCTGGCCAATGTGAGAGTTGTACATTACAATGACCACAACTAAGATTATCTCACTCAAGAAGTGAGGTCGACTGATGTCTCTAGGTGGACAGAATTTATTTCTGCCTCTGCTGCCTTCTTGTCTTGTGTGCACTCTCTCTGGGTTCCTGTTACAGCAGTAAAGTGTGATCCAAAGCAGCACTGTGGGTGAACAATTGAGTTATTTTTAAGACAGAAAAATCTTTCTGTGTGACACTGTATTTTCTCCTTTCCAATATAACTAAGAATTTCCTGACAATGGAGGGATATGTGGAAACCAATTTGGTTTAAAAAAAAGGCAACAAACAAACCAAACATAAGCTAGACAGTCACCTAGTGATCTTCAGTGCTTCCTAGTTCTTTCTAGCAACACCATTTCAGATTTGCACCATAAAAAATATCAGTGAAATAACTCCCCATAAGCAGTTACTGAACAGTTGTGGGGTTTTTTAATAGGGTATGTCAGCCCTTACTGCCCTTAACTTTTGTGTGTCCTAGCCATGGAGAATAATCTTATCTTCCTCAGTACCACTAAGATTAAGGAGGAATCATACCCAATTGCAGTGATGACAGTATTAGAAATAACTCTCAGCCTTGTGTCAGCTCTGGGTTTCCCATACTTTCTTTTACACAGACCCAGCTGCTCCTTATGTCCTCTAGAATAGAATGGCACACTAGACTCAAGAGAAATGTTAAAAGAAAATTTAGTTCCATGTGTTTAACGATTGGACTGTAACCTAACAATCCTTTTCAGTGCAGCCTCCTTGCTCATGATGCTGTAACATGATGGGAGCTTAACCTTGAATTCTTTTCTCTTTGATTATCTGTAGCTAAATGTCTATAATATGTGTGCCTCTAATATCTCTGGGTTACCTGAGGATTTTGGGGTCATCCTAGGAGCTCTTATCAGATACACGGGGGTACACAGAGTGACAAGCTTGTGAGTCTTTGTGATGTGTACATGTACAGTGATACTGTAGCTTCCTCATACCAGAAGTGCACTTAGAAGCCTTGATCTATCAAAGGCATTCTGACTCTAAAACTTAGGGATATCACAGATGAAGCTATTTGGAGACTAGCTCATGTGATTTTTGAGCAGCTAGCTAAGTAAGAAAGGGCCAACACTCAGGGCTTGGTATTTATATCCTGAATATGTAATATAAAAGTCAGCAGGGAGCAGAAGACTTCCTGATGAGCCACAAAGGAAATGTGCTTATATTGGGAAGCAATTTTGAGCTGGATGGATTTAGACAAGGCAGGTTGTGCAACTACAAACCTTCTCTTTCATCCTGTAAAGGATGCACCAATGGGCATTTATTTGTCAGGAGATCTCTTTGGGCACGTGGTCGAAGCTCCATAAAAGAAAACATTACCTTCAGTCTGCTTAGAAGTCAGTGCCTTGCTCTAACAACTTTGTTTTGTCAATATGTGTTATGCACACATTAGCTAATTTAGGTATTTCTTCATTACAGTCATTTCATAAGATCTGAACCTGAGAGGGGTTGAATGGATTGCTTAAAGCCTCCCAGCAAACTGAAAACAAGAGGATTAGAAGGCAGTAGTGAGTTAAATATTGGAAATTGCTGTTCTCTGAGGTTAGGGGAAGGAATAAACCCAAGCCATTGAAATTTCATATAATGAGGTTATAGAATCATAGAATGATTTGAGTGGGAAGGGATTTTTAAAAATTGTCTAGTTCCAGCCCACTGTCATGGGCAGGGACCTCTTCCACTAGAGCAGGCTGCTCAAAGTCCCTGCCCTTGAACTCTCCCAGGGATGGGGACATCTTCCACTTATCTGGGCTACCCATTCCAGTGTCTTGCCACTCTCATTGTAGAGAATTTCTTCCTAATATCTAATCTAAATCTACCTTGTCTTGACACCTCACAGGGCATATTCAGTAGAGTCCTCTGCCTTTTGAGCTAGTGAGAAATTGTCATGTGTTAAGTTTGTCATCTTCTTTAAACCAGAAGAGATAGGCATTTATATTTATAAAATTTGTATCTATATAACATTTTAAAATTCATTAAAAATTATATTTATATTTACCTTAGAGAAGTGGAAAGAAGCAAGAATATTAAGTTTCCATTTCACGCTGTAATTTGTCTTTCTCATGGAGGCTTTTCTGTGAGGTTCTTCTGTTCATAATCTACTTGCATGTTTCCTTAGTGCTTTTCTGATTTGATTTCCTCTTACTTTTTCAGTCCTGGTTGTCCCCTTTGGATAACTCATCCCACACACATCCTTCCTGCCTGTCTTAAGTCTGTCTCTGCAGACCTCACAGCACAGGTTCCTGCTCTTTTTCTATACCCTAAATACTTATTTGTTGTTTATCCAGACCTCTGCTGTTGGCTCTTACTTCCAATATCCATTCCCAGCCAGTTTCAATTCCCAGCTCTTTGGATTTTTTTTCTGTGTGGTGTTTGGCACAGGTTCTCTCCTCCTTTGACTTGGGCAGCTTCTTCCCTTTTGGCAGGATATTGGAAAAATCACTGAGAGACTGGAGGGAATGACTGCCTTCTCAAACATGGTCTGGTTTAATCTGATAATCTTCACAGTGTGTGTTTTACCTCCTTATATGTGAGGATTTTGCAAGTGGGCTGAAAAAAACTGGTAGCCAATGAACCTAGAGAGAATTGGGTTTTCTCAGTATAATAAGCAGAAGGGATCTGAAGAGACACATGGCTTAGATTTGTGTGGTAAGAAAGTCCTTTTGTACAAACTCAGTTTTATTAAAACCAAACTGTGAAAGCCAAACCTCTTAATATAAAAGTCTGAATATTTTATAATTCTCTATTTGCTTGGTTCTTCATATTCATAATATCATATTCTTAATATCTTAATATCAGGACGCCCTTCAGGAAAATGGCATTCTTATGACATATTCAGTAGTGAGGATCCTTTATTTGTTACATTAAACATTTACAGTCCAATGTCTAATCTTCCCAGTCCCCTGAGGTATCAGAAGCAGAATGAGTTTTCCTGGCATTCACATCTACTGTGATGTTCTGTCTCAAGGCTGTTTTGTTTGGGATTTCAGTGGGTTAATCATGGTATTAAGATCACAAATTGAATCCTTTCATAACAACAAACAGGTAAGTTAATTGAATTTTATAATATATATAAGTATGTTTGGGCTTCCTTCATTTGTGTCCTCAATACTATTAAAGAGTTCACTAGCTCTTGGTATTCAGCATAATGGAGACTTAATAGGTGGAAGATTTGTTTGTTGCTTACAAATTCCATAGCTAATTTCATGAGGACTTAGGAAATCACTCCTAATCTTGCAGTTAATTAGAGCACCAGGCTGGCCATACTGCTGCATCTGCCCCACCCTCCTCCTGCTGATCCTTGGTTTTGGTTAGTGTCGCTAGGAACAAAAGCCTTTCTGCAGTACTGTTTCAGATCATAAAGCAACTGCCTGCCTGTCTCATTTCCTGGGCTTCTTGCACTGCTGCTCATCACAGCTGCCTGGACAAAATCCCTTTTCATCATTCAGGGGGCACAAAGGAACTGGGAGATGGATGCAAGTGGCCAGAAGAGCAGGCGCCTCAGGAGAAAAATATCTGGCACTTGAGTGCTGTGGCTTGGCTCATGATCTGAGACTATTCCTTATTTTTGGCACAGTCACGTGGGTGGGTTTATCCACATATTCACAGGAGTGGACTGTGTGTGTGTACATGGAAAGTGGTTTTGTAGTGCCTGTCCTTTTGATGTGTTTGCACTCCCACCTCTCTCCTGGCATATCCAGTAATCCCTGTGCCCCACAGGGATTTGTACTGTCCACATCCTTATCCTCCCAGCAAATGCAGAGAGGATCCTTTAGTCCTGGATTAAAGTGCCCACAATGTTACTGTCTGCTCTGCATGTTGACTTGGCCTTTAATTGATTTATCATAAATTAACTCCTTTTGCTTCAATTGCATGCTATTGCACTATTTGTACAACGAGCAGCAACCCCAGAGTTTCTATCCCATTATCAACCACTAAGCATTTGCTTTTGTTTTAGAACAGCAACCATTGTGAGGCACTTTGTAAGTCTTGGCTGTGTGGTGCATTTTGATTGCTTATTGTGGTTTATGATAAAAATCAGGGCAGTGAACATTTTCCTTGCTGAAAGCCAAATGGGTTTTGCAAAAGGAGCCAACCAAGCAACAAATGAACAACAACAACAACAAAAATTGGGATGCAACATTTTAGCATATACTTTGCTGTTATCCAGTAATGACTTTAAAGGCTTTTCAAAGGCCATGAACCATATGGAATGGAACCACTTGAGACCTACCTCACACATTACACCTTAGCTAGCTATTGACCCCAAGTGCCATAGATCATACTAATTCACGATTTCCAAAAAGTTAAGGCAGCACTTTTCCTTTTAAGGATGAAGTCACACAGCCCAGAGTTTCTGAACTGTTCTTTGTCCACTAAGAACCAGTATCATATAATTTAAGTAAAGCTGTGAATCCCTACTTTGTCAATCATTAGATGAGATTCACAAAGTATCACTACTAATATCTACTGCATGCTAGTTTTTCTTTTTTAGATATTTTGGTGGATATCTTTAGAATTACAGTTGTTTTAAGGCCCTCCTCTTTTGGTCTGTCTGGAATGGTGATAGTTAAGGATTCCAATTCTGTTATCTGTATTGTTTTGTCAGGTCAAAGCTTTAGTCTCCTTTAAGTGTAGAGGAGAGAGAAAAAATCTGTGGTGACAGTCTGCGAGCCAGTGCTGTAACTCCCTAGTGCTCTGTAGCTGTTGGAGGTGTAGCCATGTCTGCTACAATTCAGTTTTTAGTGCTATAAATGAATTTAGCAAACACTTCTCTCAGTAAGGGCTGCAAAGGGATCTGTTCAATTGAATCTAGATAGCCATTAAGAAGTCTCTGCAAAGAGCTTGAGGGGCTCCTGCCAAAACAGGTTAAGCAAAACTAAACACTAAGCAAAGAGAATCAGTCTGTAGCCCAGAGCATTGGAGTGTTTGAAGCAAGCCCTGCTTCTGACCTTCCTTCCACTTGCTTGTGTCTCAGTCTCTGTTCTGGAGTGAAAGAATCTTGGAGGTCTCCATGACCACTGTTTCCACCTGGCCCGTCTGAAAATGTGCAGGGACTGTCATCACTATTGGATGTCAGTGTCCTTTCAGGAGATGTGTAGCCTCTTCCTTCCCACCTATTCCTTCTTTATGTTCTTGTTCTCACTCCAGCATTTTTTTCCCTGCCTCCCATTTTCCTGGGTCTACAGTTCTTCTGCTGTTCAATTTGCTTTCCAAACACAATTCTAGCAGCATTGCTGAGACCTGTGCTGGCCTCTGAGGTCCACAGTGACCTTGACTGCAGCAGGAGCTCCCCAGCTCTTCTCCTTGGAAACCACTGAGTTCCTCTTTGTGCTTCAGGCTTTGGTGGACCAGAGAAATAGGAGCTCTCTTCCCCAATATCTTAGCACTGTCTTGTTCTCTTATCAGAATGAAGAACTTTTAAGTATTTAAATACATCTCTCCCACTTAATCAACTTCTCTTCAACAGCAGGAAGGTTTGCAGCACAGTTGTGTTTTCTGTTTATCTCAGAAACCTTGGTGATTTTATGTTGCTGCTCATTATCCAGTTATCAAAATTGTTTATGAGTTGATATTCTGTTCTGCTTCTGGAATATTTCATGTGAGAATTTAAATATCTTTCCTGCTGCTCCAATAAATTTTTTGGCCATTATTTGATTAAAGACCCTTCAGGGAGAGAAAAAGAACTTAATTCAGTGATTCTCTTTTACAAAATTAGGTACTCAAGAGTGTTCACTTGTTTTCTTTTTATTTAATGAGATCTTAGTAGGCAGCCCTCTTTATTGTGGACTCACCTTTTTCTCTTTTATTGTATTCTTTATAATTTATTTTTCTTTTTGTGATTTTGTTTTGGACTCTTTGGTGGCAAAAACAGAATGCATGTGAAAAACTCAATCTCCTGTTATTAAAATTTTTGCCCTAACCTGAAAGGTTTTTCTGCATTTTCACAAGTTATCTTTTTTTTTTTCTGTGTGACTAAATATGGAAATGTGTCGATTCTGTGTGTAGATGGAATAATATCTGTTTTGGTTTAAAAGCAGCCTTAGATAAAAATAAGCTGGTATTGGATAGTTTTCCCTGATATCAGCCTGTGATTTCCACTGCTTTAAACCTGTAGACTTTGAGTTCTGAGAATGAAATATCACTCTTATTTCAAGATACAAGGGTGCCCCCCATAACTCTTGTTCTGGGATATGTTCCTTTGTTTTACAGATACTATTTGATGTTCAGATCTGAAAATGAAGTACTCAATTTAACTGAATATTTTTTAGCTTCTTTCATGAAACCATGAAAGGTTGTTGAAAATGAAATATTTGATAATTGGGTGAAAAATTTGATAAGCGGGTGAAAGTGATGATGATTAATATGCTCTAGCTTTTACATAACTGTTAAGGTTTAGATAGCAGAAAACTTTCATCCAGATGTGAAAAAAACCAACATTGGAAACCATTGAAAGTCTGTTACAGTTCAAGAGACTTCAGTTAAAGAGATTTTTCTTTGTTTTTGATTTTTTTCAGCCATTCCCCTAGGGATCATAGTTGTACGAGGAGATTGTGACTTGGAGACTTGTCGTATGTACATTGACCGTCTGCAAGAGGTGAGGCCTTTGTGAATTCAGGTATCATTCACAAACCTGTTTTATGCTTCTTCCCATTCTGAGTGCAGGGGTCTAATAATTGCAACAACAATGTATCAAGAGTATTGCAATTTACCTATCATTGAAGCCAAAAATCTAGAGTTAAGATATGATAATAAAAGTACTGAAAAATATTCCCTAAACAGGAAATTAAAAATCATACTGATTCCTTTTAAATGATAACAGAATTGAAGTGGATGGGTGTGTTTACTTCTCCTTGATTTATAATGGAATACTAGGACTTTCCATATACCTTGTTGAAAGTACATAAATTATGGATTATAAAGTGTGCTATGCAAGGATAAACACTGTGGCATTTGAGTGGGTCTAATTATGCAAATGTTGTTCTCTAATAATGGAGTAATATGAGACACCACTAAGCACAGCAAATATCAACTAGATATTTTCAAAGACACAGAAATGGGTGTTCATGCAACTAACAATGGTTTTGCTCTTATTCTTGAACACCTTGCCTCATGAGAGTTCATTCTACAATACACCCTGGGAAATGCAGACTCCAAATGCCTCATTACCCAGATAATTTTAAGTGTGAACCCCTTTAATGATAAAACGAATGGGTTTTCATTAATGTATTGTCTCTGATTTTTTTCAATCTCTTAGTGATAGCTTTCAAAAACATTTACAAGTCTGATGACATTACATTTATAAACAATTTATATATGAACATTTATAGGACTTTATAAATGGTTGGTCTAGTTTACATAGGAGCTGTGAAACTCGTCCCTTCCATTGAACTCTTTGGGAGCCATTCATTTCCAATAGATTTGGGAACTCCACACTTACAATCTGAATATGAAACTTAGTATCTCACTTGAGGCTTTCACTTCTTTGTATTTCAGCCAGGATTCCCTTTATCAAATGCATTTCTGGACAGTCAGAGTTGGAGTGTGACTATTATTATCAGACATAAATCCATATTGTAAGGTGGTGCATATTTGAAGTATCCAGTACAGGAAATTACAGTGAAATACTTATGATGATGATCTCATCAGATTAGATTAGAAATGTGATCTCACACTGAGTCCAGGCAGTCTTAAGTACAACCCCTGAAGGAAGCACAGTTAGATATTTTGGTTGAGTCACCCATATTGATTATGGAGTAATTGTGTTTCTCCAACCTTTTGCGGGGTTTGTACTAATTTTTGCATATGTGCTTGATTTGGCTCAGTCCCATTTGCTGGGAGTAGAGATGCCAAGATTTGCTGGGCTCTGCCAGTTTCCATGCTGCTGCAGGGCAATATTCTGCAGGCCAGGCTCTTTAGTAGACTGTGTCATGTGCTATAACTGTTTGACAAAATCTCTATTAAAATAAATTAGACGCCTGAACCCTGTTAAATGTCAGGACCATTCTGGTATGACCTTCTTGGAGTGAGGTTGTTTTAAAATAGAGAGAACTGTCAGTGATTTTCTTAAGTGCATTAATCACTCAGAAATATTTGCAAAAGTGTCTTAAAGATTTATGACATATTTTCATTAATTTTGTTGCTGATATTGTAAATTTAGATAGTTCTCTTGTAACAAATAGGTTTTTTTTTTTAACATGATAAGATACATTAGTGTCATCTCTTTTTGAAACTAGTTTTTTGGGCCAAATACATACAAATCTAAACTTGGAGTGAGCTTTCCTTGGCTTTTCTGTGGCATTTGTTTCATATGCTTAAAACCAGTGAAAAATATTTGCCAAATGACTTGTTTGCCCAACCATTTCAGATAGTAGAAGTACGTACAGCTCTTGTTGTTGCTTTAATCTTTTTCATCACTGCGATGTCTTTCATTCTCCTGCTAGGACCTACAGTCAGTAACCTCTACTACACAGAGAGTTCATTACCAGGTAAGATAGGCTTTCCTTTTAGTATCAGAACAGGAAGAGGCTTAAAAATGGGAATGACACTCTTTGCATTTGAACCCATATGTTAGATGAATTTCTAATTATCTGATTTACCCTTAAATACTGGAAGCAAGTTCTGCTTTCTCCTTGGACAAGTTTTATGGAATCACCTTTATAATTAGCAAAGCTTGCTGATGCTTGTGATATTGCAATAGCAGTATTTTCCACATTGAAGTGAATGAGAAAATGTTTCCTCTAGGACTAATGACAAAAGAAAAATTGTTTCCCTGTCTGAGAAACTGAACAATGACATGTTGTATTGTTTAGCTGTTGTAATAAAGTCAATTAATGAGGGGAAAAAGGGTGTTTTAGCAGGCCCAGCCTCTTAATAATTCTGTACAGGACAGCCATCTACCTTCACTTTACATAATCTTCAGGGTAATATTTTAGTCCATCCTAAGCACACGTGTGTTTTCTAGATGAGATAAATAGCTTTTGGTTTAGGTGGATAGTTCATAAAATTGGTCTCTTTGTGTTTTACAACTTGATTCTACATTTTATGCAGTACAGAACTTGTCTTTTCAGTTGGAAGTATCATTGAAGAATGTGTATTTCTCTCAGTAAAATAATTCATTGTAGAGTGCTTAAACTGGAAGTAAACTGAGTGAGACTAACTCTATTGACTCCTGAACTGATCTGATATTAGCATGGAGATTTGGCACAGACCATGGTCAGTTGACACAGTGCTTAGGATCACAGGACAAGTTTGCATGGTGCTGATAGCATCTTCCTAGAAATAACAATGCAAGTCTTGTTGGATCAGCAGGAATGAGTTCATTGAAGCATACAGAGAGCCAACCTACAGGAACCAATTGTGGTGAAATTGCAGATAATTTCTTTGGGGTTAATCATTACTTGGGGGATGCAGAAAAAATTTCCTGTTTCACAAGAATGCCTGTAGATGCTGTGACTGCAGACACTATAAGAAAATGCAATTTGGCATGTTTTCCTGGACTTGCCTTCTTTTTATCAGTTGATGGTTTGTTTCTTTGTTTCCCTGTCCAATGCTAACTTCATATTCTTGACATTTCCATCAATCATTGCCCTGGAACTGGGTTTTAGAACAGTGTTAGCGTCTAGCAAATTGACTAATAAACCAGCATGTATGATTCTGTTCCACTCATTATGAACTAACCTAAGTGGCTGCTGCCTGCTCCATGTGTAGGAAACTGCCTGAGGTAAAATGAAGAACAAAATCTGTGTGTATGGGGAGATGTACAAGAGAGTATGAAATGTCAGAAATCAGTTCCATACTTGGCTCTAACCTCTGCTGTTACAGCAGTATATAAATTAGATGCCTACCCGTCTTCTCTAGTGCACAGCAGTGTGAAATCCCTAACATACCATTCATTTTTTATGATGTTACATTTTAAATGCACCCTCTTTCTGTTTTGTCTTCAGTACTTGTTTGTCTAGTATTCTTTTTTTTTTATTTTCCTCAGTAGTTCATTTCTGCAAATTGTCTCATTAGGTTAATTTGAGGTTTGTTCCACATTTGTTGGTATCCCTCTACATTTTACAGAAATGGAAAAAGAGGGGGATAACAGACATGAATAGGGCGCTTGAGCTGATTGAGCAGTCTTTATACCTCACTAATAAAGTGCCGTGGGTACTTTTAAATCTCGTAAATACAATTTTCTTGTGTGATTCCTCTGCAGTTCAAAACATAGGCAGTCAGCAGAAATATTAGCAAACCAAAGTGCAAATGAGAAAAAATATACTGGAGTGTTTTCTCATTCTGTTTTGTTTCTCTAATGAGTTTAATGCTCACAAAATATCATTCTCATGGGCCTGAAACTTTGCAAGCTAGTTCTGTAGTGGAACTGCAATGAAGTCTTAGAGGGAGTATGTCAGAATGTGCAAATTGTGACTCAAGTTGACATTTACCATCAGTATTCCTATCTTCATTTTCTCAGCATTTTGTACTATATGAATTTTACTAGTTTCTCCTCTTTTTATAAACTGCATTTTAGTACACACTATTGGATGTTTTCTTCCTTTTCTCCTTTGTGTTGCAGTCCCCTCCATTCCTCACAGGGTGGACTAAATATAAAGCTTTGTGCATGTAGATACAATCACGTCAGCAAGCCTAGTGGGTTTCAGAGATCCTTGATTTTCTGACAAACACTCCAGTAGCAATACAATCAAATCTAAAATCCCACAAGTCTGCTCACCTGTATTAGACAAAGCTGTATTTTAAATTTGTTTCTATTGAATCCCTGAGATGTGTTATTTGCTCCTTATGTACAGTTAGAGTTCACCCAATGGGATGTTTTGCTGCCATTGTCTCCATCTCTGTGATGCACAGAGGCTGGTTACCATAAGCTGTATATGAGAGTAAGGTTTATGGGATCAAGTCAAATCCTTCCTGTTGCTTTTACTTTTTCTTTTCCTGCCATGTGACTTGACATACTGCTCTGTTGTCTGAAAGAGGAGTAAAGTTTAAATCTTGAGCCAACATGTACCTGAATTTACAGATTTTACAGATGTGCTGATTGTACTGCTTAAGATGTGAATAAGGATAGAATCTGTGTCTATACAAACTGTGTGTGCCAAACATCCATGCTACTCTGTTTTGCCCTGTGCAACTATGTTTGTGTTTAAATGTTATATGCAGCAGATGTAGGAAGCTGGCTGGCCATTGACTGGCATAATGAAGCCAGAGCCATGATCATCCTCTGCTGTCTTAGATCCCTTTTGATCCCTTTTACCTTTCCAGTATGAGCTAAAAAGACATGGGATAACCTGTTTGAGTCTTTGATAAGTACAGGTCAGGAAGATCATCTTAATTCCTCCCCAAAAATTTCTTTGTGTTCCTGGGTTATATAGATTTCACACATTGTGCAATGTCAGTAAAGCAAAATGAAAAAGTCAAAGTCTAGAAAATAGCCCTTTTCAGAGAAGAAACAGTTTGCTGGGTTTTCTTTAATAACATAATTTTCATGCCCTATCCAGGACCAGGAAAGCTCTTTCCCCAGAGTACTTTCTGTTCAGAGGCTCTCTCCTAGATGGTGCTTCCTAGATGGTAAGTGCATCTCCCTTCTGCTGCGCCCAGCATGCTGCCTGCTTCTGGTGTGCTTATGGAGGATATTTCTGAGTGTAATACTAGAGAGGGGTTCCTTCTTGTTATACTGAGCAGGTAAAAAAGCAGCTGAGTCTCCCACTTTCCCCTCTAAAAATTAAACAGACCCTTGATCTAACAATCAGAATATCTGCTGTAGCTTTTTCTTGCCACAGAGAGGCGGGTTAGCCTTTTTCTTGTCCCTGAGGCAGGTTAGAAGCTTGTGCCAGTGCCTCTGCTGTGATGAGCAGACTTTACTGCATGCACTGCCAGAGCTCAGAGTGCAGCCAGTTGTGGCAATTCACTGCTTGGTGTAAGGCTGAGCTCTTCACCCTGGTTTCTCTGCAGGTGCTGTAGTCTTTAGGCACTAGAGTTTTTAGGTGACAGAAATGTACCTCCCTCTCCTTGTAACCCTGTGCTGGAGAGCTGCACTTGTATTTGACCCAGACTTTGTCAAAGCAGATGACTTATCAGGGCCTTACATCAGGCTCCAGAGCACAGGAATTAACAGCTGAAATGGATGGCATCTGCTTTTACAAAAGCTTCAGCATGGGGAGGCCTAAATTTTTAATGCTCAAAACAAAACCAAATTCTCCTTGGCAATTTCTAATCACCATTCCTTGTCTCTCATGAGGGACATTGATAAAAGCCATAGTGAGAATCTGTTTGGTTTTTGGAGAAAGCTGGATGGGTAGATGTGTTCAATTTTTGTCTTTAGTATTTGATATTCCTGTGAAGTGCCAAAACCTACAATGCTACATCACTGTGCTCTTGTGTCAAAACTGCAGAGTGAATGAACCTGATTTCACTCACCCAAATAAATGCAAAGCAGATACAAAAAAATCACATCTGGCGAAGCACATTGTAGATGATAAATACTTTTGGGGTTAGTAATATAAATTATTTGGCAATGACAAGATTCATAATACGTGCTTTATTTAGTGAATCCCCCTATTTTCATGTGTTTTTCATGAATAGCGTAAATTTTCTTTGAACATAGTGCTAATTCAGAGTCAATATCTGTGGCCGAGCATTTGATTTATAAAGAGCTCCTAAGCATATTATTGTTCTTTAGATTCAGAATTTGAATTAATCCCATTAGACCCATCAAATTGAGTATATGCTTGCTATACTCTCATCAGAACAAATCAGATTTTTCTGTCACATATTTTAATGTAATCAATTCTTCTTATAAGACTGAAATCCATTTTATACATTTTAAATTATTAAGTTAATATTTTCAGTGACTACTGTTTCATTAAGCATTCTCTTTAAATTCAGCATTTAATGGGATAGGAATATTGCAGAATCATAGAATGCTAAGGGTTGGAAGAGACCTTAAAGATCATCTAGGCCCAACCCATCCCTGCCGTGGCCAGGGACACTTCTCACTAAACCAGGCTGCTCAAGGCCTTACCCAGCCAGACCTTGAACACTGCTGAGTTTAGGGCATTCGTAGGTTCCCTGGGCACCCTGTTCAACACTCTCACCACTCTCACAGTTATATCTTCCTAATACCCAGCCTGAATTTCCCCTTTTTTCAATTTGTACTCCTTCTTGTCCTGCCACCAGAGTTCATGATGAAGGGTGTGTCTTCAGCCTCCCTGTAGACATCTTCAGATGCTGGAAGGTTGCTTTGAAGTCTCCATGCAACCTTCTGTTCTCCGGGCTGAACAGCCACAAATTTCTCAGCCTGTCTTTGTAAGGGAGATGCTCCAGTCCCCATAAAACCTTCACAGCCCTCCTCTGGACTTGCTCTGACAGTTCCAGATGCTTCTTGTGCTAGGGGCAGCAGAACTGTACACAGCACTCCAGGTGAGGTCTCACAAGAGCAGAGGCAGAGAATCCCTTCCCTTGACCTGCTGGCCACTTTCCTTTTTACTGACACCCAGGACATGCCTGGCTTTCTGGGCTAAAAGCTCACCCAGCTGGCTCATGCTGAGTTTTTCACCAGCCATCACCCCCAAGTCCTTCTCTGTAGGGCTGCTCTCAATCACTTCTCCACCCAGTCTGTAGGTGTGCAGGGACTGCCATGGTTCCTGTGTAGGACTTTGCGCTTTGCTGGCCTCCATGAGGTTTGCACTGTCCCACCTCTCAAACGTGCCAAGGTCCCCCTGGCTGTGTCCCTTTACTCCAGTGTGTTTCCCACTCCGCCAAGGCTGCTGTGAGCAGGGAGCTTGCTGAGGGCACCCTCGATTCCACTCTCCGTGCCGCTGGCAAAGATGTTGGTCACAGCACTGACCCAAGACACACCACTCATATGGACATAAGGAATAAACTTGTGTTCTTGTGGAGCCACTGTGACTTCCCTGACACAAGAGGTGTTTTAGGAGCCAGTGATGTTAGTGCAGCCCAGCTTGTCCATGCAGTCCTGCTCAGACTATTTTCTGCTGTTGTTTCTCTGTCTTGCAGCAACTTCTGCTGATCGTTTTTACCGCATTGACAGATCTCAGGTAAATCCTTATTCATTTTTTGTTTCTATACATTTCTTTATTTTTAAAGCTACATCAAATGCAGCTTAAAATGAATTATCTGCTATTCTTCCTGTCTATTGCAAAATGTTACTCATGATGTCTCATGAGAAGTAGAGAAAAAACTCTGGGCTGTTTTTTAGTTGATCTAATTCATGTTGTTTTACTGAAGTCTTGTATTTGCTGACCATCTGCCATTCTGTTTACTACCAATCTGATAGAGATCAGAATTTTCTGCAATTGTTTTCCTTATCAAATCTTACTTGGGACATCTGTGTAGTGCCAACATATTTGTATTTATCTTTTCAATGTTGTCTTTAGGTACCAGAAGTCTTGCCTCCTGTATGTGCATGTGTGTGCCGTGAAATATCTATGGAAATTAAGATATTGTTACAATTTGAGAATTATGAGCAGAGATGCACAAGATATTCACAAGGAACCCCAAAACAATGTGTATCTCTGCTGGGTTCAAACCTGTGGCATAGATCTGACAATCTGAATATATTTTTTAAAAGACACTGAAAATTTTACAGGGCTTTTGGTGCTTCTGATTTGTAGCCAGAATGGGCCAATTAGTTGCTCAGAATTAAGTGCAAATTGTTGATTTCACACTGTAGTTGTTTGTATCTGGTCCCTCTGAGAGCTGTGTAAGCTGTTTCTGAATCACATGAACATGTTACTGTTTCTTAGCAAAAGCAGCTGGTGCTTTAGCTCAAGCAGAAGGAGCTGTGACTTTAGTTCAGAGTTCCCCTGTACCCTGTCTGCATATAGACACCATGGGACTTCTTTGCACACAGTCAAATAAATGGTTTGATGTTGTAATCTAACATTGGGAAGGCAGGAGTGAAGAAGATGCTGCTACAGACTAAACTGGGCAATTTGACTCTGTTTGCCTTATTCTGCATTTCTCCAATCCTTGATACTGTACTGATGGTCATTTTTAATGCCTACTCTTTCATCCTGTGATTCTGTGAGGAAAAAATTAAATACTGTGCATTGGTCCCTGTAGGGGGATAGAATATAAGAAAATAAAGATAGTGTAGAAGTAATCTTACCCCTAAGGTGTTGTAGCTGGGCCAATTATCAAAGATTAGGAGCAGGCCTGACTTTAACAGGCCACAGCTGTAACCGATGAGAAGAAGAGTGCTATAAAAGAGTGGGGTGGCTGGGTGAGAAGGGAACTGGAGTCAGTTGGTTACTTTACGAAGAAGAAAGTCAGTGCTCTGAGGAGCTGACCACGAGAAACATCAAGAAGGTATGAAACTTTTGCTATAAGGAGACAACAGTACAGAACCCCTGCAATAAGATGACAACAGGTTCCAGCATGCAAACAGTGGCAAGTTTCCTGCCCATTTCCCTACATAGGCATACTCACACTTGGTGGGTTTTTTTTGAAAGACAATAAGCCTTTAGTGTCAATACCAAAAATAAAGGATTGAGAAAGAGAGCTTTGGTAATGGAGATGTGAAAACAGAATGTACAGCTGGTGGAGATCTGGAAGAGTATCCCCAAACAGAGAAAAGTTCTGTCAACCATCATCAAAGAAGAGACTTCAACTGTTGGTCCTCATTTCAAAATGTAGATCTCAGCTTAATGGGTAGACCTCCAGGTTTCATCAGAATGGCACAGTCATCAAGGAACAGCCTTTAAAATATTGCTGTGAGTGTGCAACTTGTTCATGGGGAATCTTGTTTGGCTTGAAATGAATGACATATAAATTGGTGACTTCTGTGGCATTGATGTTAATGTGTGTGTGTGTGAGTACACACTTACATACAGAGTCCCTTGAATATTCTCCAGGGAACCTGACATGCACTCAACTCGTTCTAGGGCACTGTGTACTCTGAGGGATCAATGATGCTGCAGGTTCATTATTTGTTGCTTGTGTCACTCTGACAGGAACATTTGCACTTTGTGACGGAAATTTCGCAGGACGAGATTTTTATCCTGGACCCAGAGATGGTAATGTCTCAGCAGGTGGGGACGCCACCAGGAATGCCTGACCTGGTAGTGGAGCAGGCGACTGGGTGAGTGCTGCTGGAATCTGCTTTTCAGCAGGTGCATTAGAGATGGACATCTCTTTCTGGCCCCCTTTTCTGGAGGATTAGGAGATGTGGGAGGGCAGGTGTTCTGTAGGAACAAGTCCAGCTGTGGTAGTGACAGGAGACTAGCAGTGTAGCATCTACTCTTATTAGGCTTCCTGGAACACATAGCAGAACTAGTGGACTTCAGCACCTTTTAATCACCTCACACCACCTGACCCTAAATCCTGACATAAATCTCCTAACAAAGTTTGAGTTAAAAACTTCTCTGCATGGTCAGAATTCTGATCCCACTGTGTAAAGCCCTGGAGTCTTTGTGTCTAAGAATGATCATGAAGTGTCTCTGTTTCTTATCATCCTCTTGACAGACCAGAAATGCTTCTATTTGTCTTTAGGAACAGCACTCATAGTGAATTAATCTATGTTAACTTGCTATGGGCTGAAAAATGCTGGGGACCAATGAGCAAGGGAAGACAGCTTTGAAGTGGGGTGTGAATGCCTTTCTCTTCCTCCTTCTCTCCTTAGAATATCGGAGCGGTGGAACCCCACGGTTCGGAAGAGGATGCTGAGCGACAGCGGCCTTGGAAAGATTTCTCCCCACTACGAGGTACCTGACAAACAAAAGGACGCCAGCCAGACACACATACTGCAGTAAGAGCCCTCTGCATTTCTCTGCTTGATGATGCACTGTCCCTGTCGCCACAGACAACTCTTAATGTCTCCTTTAAGCTTAATTCATTGTGCTGAGATGCTGAAATTGCAAATACTTTTTGCTATTTCTCTTTTGCTTTGCCATTCTGTTCTTCCTCTTTGTCCATTATTTTATGTTCTTGCCTTTGTTTCATTCTCTGTGGCACCCTCCCCTTTTAATAAACCTAAATCCAAGTTTCTGAAAGAAAATAGCTTATTTTTGATGTCCGAAGTTCCAGCTTAGAAAATCTTCTTGGCAACTGGTTTGGTGAAAGGTCAAAGCATTCACTCTCAAAGTAGTTCTGATGCAAATGTGATAAAACAGAAACCTGCAGAACTGCTGCTTGCTGTCAAAGATGTAGGCAAAGGTTTTCATATAATCTTGAACCATGTGGGATGGCTGTACAGACGTTTTCTTTTTGATAATTTCCCCATAAAAGAAATTTTTTCCTTAGTACGATCTACTATGTTCAGATTGATTTAAAAAGACTTTTTATTTTGCTTACCTATGTTAGAAATTGTTCTCAACTTTTTGGTTATTTCACTTTGGATTTTCAAAACCATCAGTGGATCACTACCAAAGATTAGAGGAGAAATGTCTGCCAGAAACTCTGTTGCTGGATTTGAAGTTATTTGTGACTTAGGGTTGTATTCCTCCTATCCCTCAAGTAAATAATGTATAATTGTGTTTGTAATTCTACTGTATCAGCAGCCCCATAGGCAGGTTTTAAGACTCGGGATAGAAAAATTAGGATTAGTGACAATGTGGCCTTTTTTCAGATTTTTTTTCTGTCAGGATGTGTGTGGGAGAGGGCTGCAAGGTACAGGGCAGGCAGAGCCTACAGCAGTGCAGTGGGGATGGCAGGCTGTCTAGCCATGAGGATACCAACTGGAAACTTTCCAGCTAACTGGAAATTGCAGTCATGAGGAGATGTCATGGCAAGAAAGGGTGATCAAGGTAGCACTGCCAGGAGAAAATCACCTGGTTTTCTCCCTGAGGGATTCTGGACCAGTTCTTGATATTCTTTGAAAAGTGAAGAATGGTGAATTCAGGTTCATTTTTTCCATACACTGGAATGGCAGTGCCTAAAATCTGAAGCTGGCAAAGCTGTGAGAAAAATGATGCTTAGACAGTTCAAGGCAGTGTGGAGAGATGGTGAGAAGAGGTGGACTAATTTCTTATTGATAAGAAGAGTGATTTTGTTTACATCAGCATGACTGGAAATGTTTGCTTAGCTGTAACAATTACATTTGGTGGATTTATTAAGTACAAAGTAAGCTAGTAGCATTGCTCAGAGTAAAGTGTCCCCTGTCACTGCCTACTATGAGGAATTGTTTACAATTTCTCTAAACTTTAATTGTTTTGGCCGAATATTTCATGCTAAGATTCAGTCTATGACTCATTCTTTTTCTTTTAGTAAACACTTTAACAAAAAAGCCAGTTCTTTATGAAGAAAAGATTTGTGGGAAATGTGCTTCTTTAAATGACCTTCCTTCAAATAAATAAATCCAGTGGTCCTTTCCTGAGTTGTGTTAGTGCTGGTAGTGGAATGAACCTCATTGGAATGAAAATTTGGAAGCTTGACATTTAGTAAAATGTCATCATAATACCAGGGAGATGCCTTTTGCTGTCTTGAAAATTACCCCTGAATCTGCCCTGCTGATGAGGCTGTTCGTGCACTTTGGAGACACCTCAGATTCAAGAGCTTTGCTTTCCAAAGTTTCTGTCTGTACATGCTCACATAGGAGTCATGCTCCTTAGGGCTTAATTCAGGTTGCAGACCTGAGGGAAGTGGGACTGTGCTGCTCGTTATCTGATCTCCAGCAGCAGGGAGAAATGGGATGCATCAGTCATGGTCAGATGGAGATGGTCAGGACAAGGTGTGTGAAGAAACAAGGAAAAAAGGTTGCAAGGAGTAGAAGCACAAAGAAAGCATGTGCAGGGACTTGGGGAACAGGATTAAAGGATGGGAGCTATTCAGAGCACAGAGGACAACCAGGTGTCTGGGGAGTCGGAATGGAAATATTGACAAGGAGGAGGGCATGGGGTACAGATAGGTAAGAGATGAGTGAGACAGGCTGGGGGCATGGGGGAAGGGTCTATGGCTGTTTCTCTCCAGAATAGAGAATTCTGAATTTAATCATGATACTACACAGGTGGGCAAGCTCTGAAATATATTTAAAAACTGCCTCACTTGCCACCAAGGCGTAAGGTGTATGGTAAATGAGTCAGGGAACTGCAGTGGAGGCAGCAATATGTTATTAAATTTAAGACAGTTGAATGATGCTCTGTGGGACTGGCTTTTCTTTTCAGCATGTGTGACAGAATTTTTGAATGGTGAGGATTTACAACAAACTTTTCACAAGTGTCCAGTTAACCATGGGCTTCTCATTCTGTGCATGTCCACTGTGAAGTAGGTTTGGTTACTGGGGGCCACTACAGGGAGATTTTGAAAGAGTGTGGAGGGCTGGAAACTGAGAAATAGGATTTCTGTTCCCTCAGGTTGTATGACTAAAATAAATGGAAAGTTAGTGCCTGCTTTCCCAGCTGCAGAATACAGATAATATTGCAACCTCACCTTAAAGGAGCACAGTGAGGGCAAATTTCATGGTCTTGAGAAACCTGGATACTATGGGGAGACTCTGTCAGAGGTGCTTAGCAGGACATGAATCATTTTGCATTCTGTGCACAGTTTTGGCAGTGTGGAAGAAATAAATCTTGAGGCTGTGCAGTGCGTATATGGGAGGATATCAAGAAGGTTTTGACTTTAACTCTGAGGCAAGACTGCAGCAGAAAAAAAATGGGAAGTGGCAATGTGCCTACAATTTTCATAACATTTGAGTGAAACAGGGTTGAAGTATGATTCCAAATTTCCAAGCTTCTGGATGTTTGACTTAGCAATCTAAAAAAAAATCTAACATGGCACTTTAAAGAAAAAAATTAGTACTCTAGAAAGCATTATTATATTTTGGCAGCTGAAGTTCCTCATGGGTTCTTTGCAGAGATTTGTCCCTTCAGAAATTATTTTTCAATTAAAACTTGAGAAAAGGATTTCAGCAAAATTCCTAAACAGGAATATGGCAGAGAACAGAGCAGTCAATTCCTCCTGTACACAGAGCTCTCATGGATCTTCTAAGAGTCATCAGCATCCAATGTTTTTATTGAGTCAGAGATATTGTACAGCCAAAATACATTATCCTATAGCTTAGGGCAAATGGCAGGGCACTTGGTGTGAGAGAAAAGGGATCATTGTTGACTCACTGGGAGTGCTTTCTCGGTGGTCATTTTTTCTCCTATACAGGATATGACCACAGCTGGTCATAATGTATCTTCAGGATGCTTAGAGTGTATCTGTCATCACTATATACACACATATAGTTGTGTGTATATGCATATGTATATACATACATATAAAACTTCTTTAAGATAAAGTAATTATTTCTGACAAGTGAGGAATGTAGCTAAAAATTCAAAGCTGAATGAGCCCTTATATTATTTCAATAAATGAAAGCAGAGAACAGAATACATGTTCTAAAACTAATTCTAATGTTAGGTGTTTCTTTTGATCGCAAGCTTGTTTGGTAAAAGCATAGTGTGAATATAATGGTTTTGAGGCAGGGGTCTTTCTGAGATAAAAATTATGCTTTTTCTTCAATTAACTGAATTCATGTTATTTTCAGGTAGGTGTTGGTTAATAGTGTTTCATGTTGTGTTCCTTATTTGATAGCTCTTTGGTGGATTATTTGATCTGTGGTGGATTGTACAGGACATGAAACAGTGTCTTGATGCAGTAACCATGAGCTGGGGCAGATTGTAATTTAATAGGGACATCAATTAGTGTGAACACCGTATTTAAAAAAACACATTGGGACGACAATTTACTGGGACTAGAGGTGCTTGATCTTGAAAAAAAGATAAATATTCTAGTCTGACTGCACTGATGCTGGAAATTGGACCCTTCCTTTGTACATGAGTGGTTTCATTCTATCATTAAATGGTGCAGTGAGAAGCAGAAGACATTACAGCCTGCTGTGTGTTTGTTGTTGGCCATATATTTGTCTCCTTGGTTGTTTGTCACCCTGTTATATGATGAGAGCTGGAAAATTCAATAAAATAAAAACCCCAGCAGCATACAGAGATGTAAAGGTGACTATATCTTGGTAGAAGTTTAATCTATGTCTTTTAATTGAAGTCATTAATTTTCCCACCATTCAGGGCAGCAACCAGCTCTTTTCTAGCATCTGTCCAGCTGTGATGGTAATGTATTTCCCAAGCTGCTGGCTGCATTTTCTGGATCAAGTGCATGGCTTGTGAAGGGTGGGCGAAGGTTGGCCAGGACGCCATCTGGTCTTGTTAGGGAGAGGAAGAAATAAATGCCTGTAGGTGCTGGAAGATGGCTGCAACCCTTTCCACTAAATAGACATTAATTAGCTAGTAATACCATCCAGGCATTGCTTTATGAAGCTGTAATAACCTAGTTTCTCAGAGGGAAGAAGAAAAAGGCTAAATGCCAAGTGTTTCACTCAGCCTCAAGGATCTGATCATTGCCCAGGAAATCAGTGCGACAACACAGATGTTACAAGGTGGTTTAGGGTATTTTTTAAAGAGAAATCTTCACGTATTACAAGATGATAAGAGCATCAGGGATACAAATTTGCATGTTAAAGGAGAAAGAATGCTAATTTACTGGAAGTTTAGAAAATATAAAAAGATGATTCAAAGCTTGCTAGGCAGGGACTGCCTGGTGACAGTGAATCTTTAAAATTTCAAAGGTTGGTGAGGACTTGAAAAATCCAAGGGTTTGCCTGAAAAATATTGTATTGGAAAACTCAGCATCAGCTCCTAAATAGGCAAAGCTGTCTACCCTGGTGTTTTTGATAGCAAAATCTGAATTAATTTTCAGGATCAGATTTAGTTCAAGCTGCCTTTATAAAATTACATTGCAAGAGTGAAGTGTGTATGTCTTAATCAGGTATTTGTGTACCTGTAAGAATTGCTGTCTATTTTGCAGGTGATGCTCCATGAGTACTGATTGCTTTCAAACAAATCTTATTTTAGTGAAGGTGTAAATCACCGCTACCTTTACTGTAGACTCCTGTGTAGTCCTTATAATGGAACTCAAATATAACAGAATGCAGTGTCTTTTTTTGCTTAGCTCTCTTTTTTCTTTCTCTTCTGTTGTCTTGGATACTTTTACAAATAGCATCTCTCTCACTACCTAAAAGTGAAGCATGAGAGATTTGCCTAAAGCAACTCTGCCTCTTGCTAGGAAAGTGATGTAAAAAAGGTGGGGTTGGCACTGGAAAGGAAGACGTAGACCCAAAGAAGAGGGAAAGTGTTGTAAAGAGGACTTAGAATTATTCATAAGAAGGTAAACATGGATTAAATAGGGAAAAAATTTGAAGAAAGCAAAGAAGAATAAATTATAAGAATATAGCAAATGAATAAGAAATTGTTTGGAATGAAAGCAAGTTCCCTAAGAGAGACTGAGTGGGAAAAAGTGATGCATTTTGGTGTGGGGTTTGATCCTGAATCTTTAAAGCTTTTGCTATTTGTCAGCATGTTGCAGTCACAATACTTAACATTTTATACACATCCCAGATAGAAGATACAATTTATCCACCATTAGGCAAACCTTTCTTCAGTTCCTCTATAAATCTTCCCTTATCCCCACTGATGAAGAATTCTTTGACAAGGATGGCACCTGTTAATTTTTTTTAGTCTAGTGCACAGGTGTGGTAAACCATGTCATGTATTTTAAGCTTCTGTTGTGAATACAATTTCTCTATATACATTGAGTTCTTAGCAATATTCATTGTTTTGGGAGATTTTTCAGTGGGGAAAAAATGCAAGAATTGTTCAGGGATTCCTGGCCGTGTCTAATTAGTAAACACACCTTGACTCAGCTGTAGAAGAAAGGCAGAGTTGGGAGAGCAAAACAATGCTGAAAAGAGAGAATGGATAGGAATGTTCATACTGAGATACCTTTGCAAAGACTGGCTTGCATGAGAAATGCTCTTGGTTTATTCTGAGTGGGTAAAACTTGAGAACAGATGCTCTCAACTAAGGATTCAACAGGCTTTGTGCTACTTCAGCTGGAGTGGAAACATCTCAGGGATGGCTCTGGGTATGGAAAGATCCTGACATTTAGTTCTGGTGTGTGAAGGCACAAAAGCAGGACAAAGGAAAGTGGTGCCACACACAAGCCCTGCTAGGTCAGGGGATGAGCCACAGCTTTGTGGTGATGGCATGCACTGGGTCTGAAAGACTTTTGCAAACAGTGAGGGTCAGATGGTTCTGGAAGCTATTAAAAACAAACTTTCAGCAACTTCTGGTGTTACCTTTAAGTGATTGCATACAGGCAAAACCTTATTTAATAATCTCTTCCCTTGTTTTGATTAGTAGAATTTTTATGTCACTACTGTCAAGTCTGGCCTTATCTATAGACAGCTGGGCTGTAGAAAATTCATGGGTATTACTTAAAATTTTCAGCAATAGTCATTAGTAATTGGTATTTACATGTCATCTTGACAACCCCAGCCCAGTAACACTGAGCTTTAAGACACATCTTTTGCTTCTGCTCTTGTTAACCATAATTGGGAAAAGAAGAAATTAGAAATTGGCTTAGATTTGCACGTCTATAACCTTATTTGTGTGTGTGAATGCAATGCAGAGTGTGTGTGTTTTCTTCAAGAATGAAGTTTCAGCTTCTGCAGTTGAGGTAAAAGTGTTTTAGTAACAGTGTGCACGTGTGAGGTGAGTTTGTGCATCTTCCCCTTCGATAGATGGCAGAAACAGAGCACATCCTGTACTGGACTCTGTACAGTGTTCTTTTTCTCCTCAGTATTTATTACCAATACATTTTATCACTCAGCATTTAGCTCCCCAGAGTAGAATGGGTGGGATTTTGGCTTCCTCTTTTCTCACCAAGCTGCCCCCTCTTAATCACTTTTGTGGCATCTCAACACCTGATGCACAGCTGAGAAAATTCACCCTGCTGGCAAATTATTTTGACCGACAGTGATGTGCAAAGCACTCCTACACAAGATGAGACTACAAATCAGCTTCTTTAGAGAGATCTTGCTTCTTGACTGGCGTCCCACTTTCCAAAAGAGAAATGCAAGCAGTCCAGCTCTCCTCCTCTCCTTGGGGCAGCTTCATGCAACAGAATGCACACGCACTTGACAAAGGAACAATCTTACCTGAATGTTAAAAAGTCAGCTACCACCTAGCTTGAAAATGCCTTCTGAATCTTTCCAGCAGATAAAGGGGCAAAGCCAGGTTTTCCACATGGAATGTAAGTTTTTATTTTGGAGTGCATTTAAAGGATAAAAAAAATCATGTTGGCAAAGTAAAGATAGCTGGGTACCTTGGTTGCCTTGAAGTGGCTTACCTTAACATTTACTAATCTGCTTTCTACTCTTTGACTGATAGACAAGACTGAAGCAATAGAGTCTATTTTCTGTGACCATGTTCACAGGGGTCCGAGGAAGAGGGAAGAGACTAGGATCTGACTCCATGTTTCAGAAGGATTGATTTATTATTTTATGATATATATTATATTAAAACTATACTAAAAGAATAGAAGAAAAGATTTCATCAGAAAGCTAGCTAAGAATAGCAAAAGAAAGAATGACAACAAAAGCTTGTGGCTCAGAGAGTCTGAGCCAGCTCACTTTGATTAGCCATTAATTAGAAACAACCACCTGAGACCAATCACAGATCCACCTGTTGCATTCCACAGCAGCAGATAATCAATGTTTACATTTTGTTCCTGAGGTCTTTCAGCTTCTGAAGAGGAAAAATCCTAAAGAAAAGAATTTTCATAAAAGATGTCTGTGACAATTTTCTCTCTTTTTTTTTTTTTTTTTAACAACTGTGTTTTTTCCCCCCCTTTGCTTGCATCCTTGCTTGACTACTTTAGTCCTTGATTTGCAAAGCAGAATCTTCTCTGAGAGGTAAAACAGCTTTACAGCAAAGTAGGCAGCAATATGTCAAGAGAAAGACTTCTCATAATCTTTTCTTTTTGTCTGGGTAAAAGAAAATGACATTTGATAATTTAATTTTTAGAGCCTACTGCTTTCCCTGTATTGGACTTGTGGTAACTGTACATGGCAGGAGCAGGGTAGCAATAGTGGATCTGACAATGCCACTGCACAGTGTGAATATCCCTCTCTGCAGCTTTATGGACTGGAAACAACAGACTACAGTCCCCAGTGACATTCAAGGTGCTGGAAAAGGGGATGGATGGGTTTACTGAGGTGAGAAAGGATGATTGACAGAAAGATATATTCTTCTGGGTATACTTTAAACACTGTTACAAATATAGGTCAAGTATTCTCCAGCATGGCAAACTTAAAAGCCAATCAAGGCTGGAAAATTTGTGTACCTTGTAGTTTTAGACATGTATGTCTGTATTTATGTGTATTTCTTACTCATTTGTAGGAGTTGAGGTAAGAAAAAACAACCAAAACAACAAAAACCAAATCCCAAACCTTCCAGTCCTAGTTTTCTGGGCATTGCACTGGAATAGCAAGCCTGTGTCCATGTGCTCTGTGCCTGCCATAAGGAGCTGCCATCTGCTTGGAGAGGAGGCTGGTTCTTAATGTGTTCTCACTCAGTACCAAGCTGTCTTATCAAAGCCAAAACCAGTGAGCTTCAGAGCCTGGGTAAGAAACAGCCCTGTGCATGTGTTACACAGACATTGGGCTACAAACTCTGTTCAAGCTTTCACACCTGGACATCTCATTAGATCCATTCAGACTCTATTTCTGTTCCTGTTCATATCCTTAAGTTCTGGTTTAACAGGCTTTCAAAGAGAATAGAAATGTAGTTTGGTAAAATAGCTGCTCTAAAATATCACACAGAAGTACTACTCAGTTCACCTGAGTTGACTGTGTTAAATTTAAAAAACCCAAATATTTCAATAATTCTTCAGATATCTTCATGTTTATATTTCTGCTGTGGCTGAAAACTGGGAAATATCAGAAATACCATGCAACACAAAGGTAAAGACAAAGGAGAGTTGTGTGAAAATAGGTCACCTTTTGGGGTCTGCAATGGAGTATTTTAGACCTGCAGACATTAGTGAGGCTGGGGATGATATTCTGACATGAGCCCTCACTTGACTCATGGCACAAAATGAGGTTTTTCACTGAGGCTGCTTGGGAAGTTGATTTTTTTCCCAGGCTGTGTGTCTTGGCATGGCTGCTCTGCAGGGAGCTGCCCTTTCCCTTCCATGTCTGGTGTGAGTGCCTGCGTCCCCTGGCTCTGGGCTTCCATGTCAGGGTGTAGGAGGTACAGTGCCTCTTTAACACACCTGCCAAAGGACTTGGGAGAGCAGAGAAACTTCTGAAAGCTTCAAAACATTCACTTTGTCCCTGCTTCCTGCTGCTCCTCTGCATTAGGAAAGGCCCGGTAAAACCCACAGCTTTGTCTTGGTAGCTGAGACAGAATGTTTAGCAATGCTGGCACAGGGGTGTGAGCAAGGGAGGGAAATACAAGGGGAGCAGGGCCATAACAGAGAGCCTTGCTGAGCTTCTGGCAGTGCTGATGCCCATGGGCCAGCAGGGACAGATGGACATGGCTAAAATATGCCAAGAGCTGAAATCAGAGAGCCAGAGGTGGCTTGGAGCCAGTGTAACTCTGACTCCTAGATTGCTGTTTCTGTGCCAGACATCTAAAAGTGCAGCACAAAAGCCATATCTGAAACTCCCAATAGAAGTTTTTTCTCCATCAATTAGTCTATAGCAGGAGTGTAAACAGCTCAGCAGTTCTGTTCTGCCTAGGATCTCTGTGTTGTGCATATTAACTAAGGTGATTTTTTAATTTTTAGATTATTTTGTAAAAGGTGGCAGGAAAGTGAGAGTTTCTTAGTGCTTAGCACTTGTGAAAATCAGGTGACTTATTTTTTAACATAATTGCAAGAATCTTTTTCTGAGGGATTCATGTGTTTCTGGAGCAAAATGCTGTTTCTCAAAAGTGTCTGGTTTGCATTGTTCTACAAACACACCATTTAGGGTGGCTTCTGGATTGTTTAGGAACCCAGAGTGGCCTGAAATTATTTGGGTAGTATGTCAAGACACCAAGCAGCTGATGTGCTTCACCTCCATCTAGCCTGAGGGCCAAGAGAAGCTGTGTCTTATGAACCAGGCTGTACCTGAGGTGCTCAAAATGGGCTTGTCATGGCACTGTGCTTAGCAAAATAATTTCTTTCTCTGGGTTAAATAAAGCTGAAATCCCAACAAAGTGACCTCTGTTTTAATCTTTTCCTGGAAGAATTAAAAGTGCACTTATTTGTTGTTGAAGAAAAGCCAGATGTTTTGCTACCTAATAGATATGTTTTTATTCTCATGTAGAATGCTGAGGAAATGCATAAATGCAGCCACTTAGCTCCTGTTCCAGGTCTTCTTAGCAGTGGCCTGTGTCAAACAACATCCAATCCCTTGACATCCAGCTTGTTGTTTCACTAAAGCATTGCATAATGTCCTTAGATCTCACTTTCTATTGGTCAGTGAGGATTTTGAAGATTTGATTAAAGTCTGGAAATGGAAGAAGGGCATTTCAAAGAAGCTGGGATAAGACCCTCTTCAAAATAATTCTCTTGCATTCCACTGAGATATTTTAGTGCCATGTGATCATAAGAGAAAGAAAGGCCAAGCATTTATAAAAAAACAAACCAAAAAACCAAATCCAAACAAACTGTGATTATCCTACAATGATCTTGCTGCTCATTTGGAAAAACCTTCTTTTTCAAGTAAATGCCAAGCCTTGCTCTGGTCATGTTTTGAGGTAGAACTATCTTATCCAAGATGAATTCTATAGAACATTTCTCTATCCTTTTTCTCCTTTTAAAAAATTACTGATAGGCAGGTTTGGATTTATAACTGATTTTGCAATAAAATCTTCTATTCCCTTTTTAAGCAGCAATTCCTAGACAAGTCCTCTGGGTGTCAGTACAGCTTCAGGTATAGCTGCATTGTGGTCTTACAAGTCTTCATTAAAACATTTCGCAGTGGACAGAGGAAAGGTAAGAGACAAAAAGTTAGGCAGTAGTGCAAAAGGACATGTGACAATATAGGGGACGCTGACATGCCTGAGACCCAGCCTGGAACACATCTGAGCTGCCCTGATTTCCCAAGAAGCACCAATTGCTCTTCTGTGTGTTGGACTGCATGTGAACAGCCTGAGGCTGTGATTGCTGTGCAGGTGGGGATGGACGCTGCTGAAGGAAGTGATGCCTTGTGAAGGCTGACCTAGAACACAGCCTTGATGGAGAGAAGAAATAAAGTAGGTTTTTATTAGGAGGCCTCAATAGGTACATCTTGGGCAGCACAAGAGCCCAGCCAGGGCTACACCAAATATGAACCCAAAATGGTCACAAAAATGGACAACTGGTCACGAGGTCTCACATTTTTATAAGTTCTGGTTCATTTGCATATTGGAGTTAATTGTCCAATTACACCTTTAGGTTATGAAGTCTCATCCTTCTTGTTTTTCTCTCTTCAATCCGCATTGTTTATGTTCTTAGGCTTGAGATTTGGATCATTTGTCCTTGGTCCCAAGCTAGGAAAGGAATTGTTTTGTCTCCCTACTCTGTGAAGACAGCTAACCATCCTTAATATGAAGCTCAGAAGTACACTCTGAAGCAGTACAGAACCTTAAAAATATAAAAGCTACAACGTGAAGCATCAGAAGTTACAGAGATGCTAGAAGGAATACTGATCTTGTCCTTTAGCAGGATTAAGAAAGCATAAAATCTCTAGTGTTTGTCTCTAGATGGTCATTGCAGGTTACAGGACATGTCCAAACAGATTTCTGCAAACTAATAAATAACTTGAATGGAATTTCTCAGATTCAGGGGGCTTTGCTGGTCAGCATTTTCCCATGTGTGTGAGGCAGTATGGAAATTGTCTATGAGAAATATTTGATAGGAAAGAATGACAGGAAAAATGGGGAAGTAAAACCAGAAATTTTTGTAGAGAGACTTAAAAAATTGCAGAAAAACTTGGGTTGGGAACAACTCTGAAGGACATGTAATACAAATCTTCAGGATAGATCCAGCTAGTTGAAGTTCATAGCCTTTTCCAGATGAGTTTTAAATACCTGCAAAACTGGAGATTCAACAATCTCTTTACACAGCCTGTTCTTCTCTTTGATCATCCACATAGTAGAAATTTTTTCCTTAACATCCAATCTGAATTTCCCATGTGCCAGCTTGTCACTGTTGTTTCTTTCTTCATGCAGACTCTGTCTTCTCTGTCCTTTCCTGTTAAGTAGTTAAAGGCAGCAATTAGATTTTGCCCAAACCTTCTCTTCTTACTTCCATAGTTTCCATAGCTTTTCTTCTTACTTCCCAGCTTCCATAGCCTATCCTCCTGTGCCCACAGCATCTCTGCAGCCCTTTCTGGAACTCAGCCCAATTTGTTAACGTCTGTCTTGTTCTCAAGTCTCACAAGCATGGAGGAGAGGGTCAAAAATTACTTCCATCTACTTTATGGCTCAGCTCTAGCAAATACAGCTCAGTGTGTCTTTGGCTCTTTCCATGGCAGGGAACTCTGCTGACAGATGCTCAACTTGTACTTTGCTAACATCAGACATCCTTTCTGAAAAGCTTCATCTCAGGTGTTAGACCTCCGGCCTGTCTTGTTGCATGGGTTGACTCCTCCTGAAGTGCAGGACTTTGCATTTGCCTTTGCTGAACTTGCTGACTTGCTGTGCTTCTCCAGCCTCTGATGGTCACTCTGAGCTGGGAATGTATAGGATCACAGTGAAAGTGTGGGGAAGCTCTTAGAAATCCTTAGGCTTTTATTTTTTCATCAAATGCTATGCCCAGACTGAGCATTATCTGCTCCAGGAAAGAAAGCAGTTCTGCCTTTCTACCAGTAAAATTATGTACTTTTTGCAGCTGGGACTGCAGGGGAATCACAGCTACAGGGGTATTGACACAAGTTGCTGAATGAGAGGGTTTCCTCACCTATATTTTAAAAACACTTGATGTGCTAAAAATTTTCTTCATTTGCAATCAGAGGATATGTGAATAAATCCCAACAGGGATGCCACTTTTGATTCTGAAGAGATGCACTTGCAAAATGAGAAGGAATGGGTTTAATTTGACAGCTCTTGCTCTCCCCTCATCACAGGCAGCTGTTGTCAGACTGAATTAAAAAGTTTGCAGAACTACATTCCTTAAGCAGGAAGAAAGTGGAATGGTCATAAACCCCAGTAGAATTGCTGCATAGAGATTGTTATTTGGCCTTTAAATATTAAATGGCTGGTTTTAAATAGGTCTGGTGCAGATGGTTTCTGCTACAGGTTTATTGATTAAAATAGCTGCTTTACATCAGCTCCAACTTTGTTTCTCCAGAGGCTTTTGTCTTCATGAATAATGCACTCTTTTGCTGAAATTTTGTTAGAATTCATCTCCTGGAGTCTGGCTGTATATCTCTAGGTTCCTAAGTCTCAGTTGACTAGGCTCAAAATTGTGACATTTCCTGCACTTTCCTCCTTAGAAATGAATGTTCCTTCTTCCACCCCAGCTACTCTGAACAAACCTAGTGCTTGCACATTGGGCTGTGCACTTAGAAACAGCTCTGACTGTTTGGCTCTGTGAGAGAGGTTTATATGGTACCGAAGGTTGCCTTGCCTATACTGAGGATTAGATTTCTGCAGCCAATTATCCAAATCCTGCAAGAGTGAGTGGGAAAATTCCAGTGAGCTTTGGATCAGAGAGTGAATTTGGAGGCTTGTTGTGGTTTCAGGTGGGCAGGTTTCATGCCTTCTATATTGTAAGTATTCCAATTTGCTGGATGAATCTAATGTATATAAGATCTGGCTTTTTTTGCACCATTTTAATGGCTTTTTAATGCATTTCCAAAGACATGTACCTTGATTTCTGGAAGATGCTTGAGGATTTTGTGTTAAGTCCAAAGGGTATTGTTTTGCTTGCATAAGGGGTGGTGGAACAGACCTTGCACAGCCTCCCTTTACAGGCTGAGGTTTGCAAGGTCTGTTATCCCTCTGGCTGAGTTTGCCACTGCTGCAGGACCTGTAAGAAAAGAGGGCAATGAACAGCATGGAAAGCAAACAGAGTAGATAAGACCCTTCTTGACAGCATGCTTTTCCTCCTCCTCCCTTCTGATCCTCTTTCCTATCACAGAAATGTCTTTACTCAAACTATCTGCTACAACAATAGATGTTTGTAAAACCAGAGCAGGGAGAAAGTCAGATTAAAGCCTTTGGTGAAATATGTGAAATCAGGTTCTCCAGTTTCATTTATGCATGGGAAAATAAATATCACTGTTGGTAGAAGAGATAATTGAATCTCACGACTCTGGAAATGTAGCCAGTCACAGATAATCTGGCCTGTCTTTAGTCTCTTGGGGAGATGGTGACCCTTGCTTTCTACAAGTTAATTTTACACCAAGATAAAACCAGAAGAAAAACCCAGTTGATGTATATATATACACATATAAAGAAAGAAGTTATTCCATTCTGAAATGGCCAAGAACAGGATATTGCAGTGCCTGAACCTTTTCCTGAAGATTTTTTTCTGTTTTGTTTAACCAAATGAAAATCTCTTCAAGATGTCATTTGGCAAAGTGTTTTGACCCAGGTGATACCACAGATCTTGACAGTATATTATTTTTCCTAAAGTATCTCTGACCTGTCTCTAATTTTTTTTTTTTTTTGAGGCTGTTAAGATGATAACTTGCTTCTTTTTGACAGTGAAACACATAGCCAGGATCAAACTGGGAGGGGAGCTGACATGCACTGGACAGATGGTTCCTGTGTGGGTGTTAGCAGATGAGAATCCTCCCTTCTTGGAACACCTGTCTGGTGGCCAGTGCTGCCACAGTCTGTCTCTCACACCTCTCTCAGACCTGAGGGAAAGATGTGTGACCGGAAATATGAGCATCTACTGGATTGTTTTGTCCTATCAGGAAAGCCCCTGTGGCTGTGGAGAGGGTGGATGTGGTTTAGAGCAGGTCATTAGGCTTTCTCTCTTTCCTCCCTTAGAGCCTGCCATAAGCATGGGCTGGAGGAGTCAGTGCACAAAATGCCCAATTCCATTCAGTGTGGAGGTTTCTGCAGCCTCACTTCCTCCCATCACAGCTACAAACAAGACTCCCCTTGGTGCAGTTAGAGGAGGACTTGAGCAGTTAGGAAAACCTCCCTCCCCCTTGCTAGATTGTATGGCCTGGAATTGTAGGAGGATGCTGAAAGTCCTCTCTGCTCTTTGCCAAAATTCTCCGTGTCAGTGGTGGAACAAAGGAAGCCCAGTCTGTTGTGGTTGAGCCTTTGGTATCTCCAGTGGTGGAAGCTCTCATTGAGGCTTTTCCTGTGGCTGGGATATTCAAAACCTTCCTTTGTGGCTTTGCTGCTACATCAGAAATGTTGAGCTTGTGCTATTTTTTTTCCTGGTGTGTGCAAGCAGGAATTGACTCCCTGTCAATTAACGAGGGATGAAATGAGCCAACAAGCCCAGAGTTTATCAGAGTGAGACAGAGAGGTGCATGTGTACACATCAAGATACTGATATAAACTTGATGAAACTGATAAAAATAAGGTTATATAAACCTTATTTTCTCAGGATGCCAGGCTACACAGTTACATGATGGATCCTTTCAAATAAAAGCACTACTAGTAGCATCAGTGTTAATGTTACATTTCTTACAAACATTGTATTTGAGACAAGCAACAAAGCAAAAAGGCCAGTAATATTTTGAAAAATGTATAATAATTTTAGGCACACAAAATATGAATAAACATATTTTTCATCCTCCTCTTCAATCAATGCTTTAATTGAGAAGGCATTGATATTGTAATAACATCTCTTCTGTTGTTGATGCTTTAAGGAGCTAATGACATCTGTTTAACCAAGCATAAGGAAGAGCCAAATTATAGGATAATCTGTATTGTTTATTTTATTGCTTCAAATAAAGAACTGAAAGGTGATGAAACTGGGCAATTAAGAAACAAAACAAAGGAATATATTTTGCTGATGCAGTGAAATACTGCCTTAGCAATGGGTGGAGGGTCAAAATATGTGAGCCAAGGAACCTTGCATGACTCTTGCATGTAAAAATATCTTCAAGTATCTAAAAACTTTCACCTCTTGATATGAACCATTCTGGTTTGTTTAACCTTGTAGAAAATGCAGTGGCTTTTGATCTTCAGAAGGGGTTCTGCTAGGAGTTAAAGACAAAAGTCTGTAACTAGCTGGTCAAAGCAGGACAGTTCTAGTGGAGCCTGCTAAATCCTTTGGGTTACCTGCATTCCTGCTGTATTTCACACACATGGCTGAAGGGTGAGGGCAGAGCTGGCCTGGCTGGCAACAGAGCAGGATACATACTTAGGATGTTCAGCAGCAATCAGAGCCTTTAATGGGAGTAGAGGATTAATTAATTCTGATCCATACAGACACATTGGCTTCTTGTGCAGCCAGAATCCTAATTAGGCAATCAAATTTTTTTTCTTTCACAGTGACCATTGCTCCAGCTGTGCTCTAACTCTTTCCTCTCTTTATTTGCAAATCTCTCTCTATTTTACAGCAAAAAAATTTACATACTTTGGCAGGAAAGCTTCCTTTTCTTTCAATTTTTCCTGTTTGCATCTACATATTTGCATATCTGCTTCTGATGTTCTATAATCCCTCAACCTTCATTTTCAAACCCTTTTTATGAAATGAGATCATGGCTTCTTCCTCAGCTCCTTTATTCCTCTAACCCAGGGTTGCTTCACTTCTTTTCCCCCCTCCAGCCCTCAGCCCCTGCTGACTCAGTTAAATATACATGTGCTCTTTTCCCCTTTGTTCCTTCCTTTCCCTTCACCCCTCTGTGGCAGTTTTTTTTATGTTGGCTTTGATCTCTTTGCTGGCAATGCTAACATTTTAAAATCTTTCCTAATTTGTTATTTTTGTGCGTTGTTGTGAAATTAAATATCTTGGAAAGGAAACACGGGTTGCCCCACTCACTGCAGAAACAAACTCATTGGGTGGGAAGGCTGTGTATGGATCTGAAATCTGTGCTGGGGAAGTGCTGAGGAGTGGTCCAGCCCTCTGGACTCTGTGCTGTCAGTCTGGTCTGAGCAATGAAGGTACATCCCAGATTCAGCCCCATGGTTAGCCTCAGTTTTGCTAAGCCATGCTACTGCAGCAAAGGGAAAAATGGAGGGCCAGTACTTCCATGTCCCTTTGTTCTGTGTGGTGACCAGAACCATCAGGAGCATGATCCTTAGTGATGGGAACTGAGACACAAATCCCTGGAATTCACTTGGGATTCTTCTCTTAGTCATCAGGGACACTGAGAGGTCACTTGTGTTTCATAACCCTTCCCTCTCTTGGGGTATTATTAGAGTCCTAATCCACTGGTTAGGGTATCCCATAACTCTTGAGTTGGGGCTGGTATGTGGCTTTTTTCTGTACTTACACCTGTCCTGACATTAATTTTTTTTTGATCTGTTATGTTACTTTTGTGAAGGTGGCATGAGATGTTATTAATTATGACTACTGTTTTATGCTAACCACTACATTGATTTATGGCAAAAAATGGACACTATATAACTGAGTTCCTATCAAGATATAATTTCCTTGACTAACCCTAGTTGGGAGGTTTTCTCCTGGCAGTGGTAGTAGCAGATGAGTTTCTGCCAAGTATCTCGAGACAGTCTTTGCAGCAGTCCTCACAGAGATGGCTCCATATGCTCGCTCTGGCCTGCAGAATCTGCTGCTAGATGACCTGTTCAGCTCTATTTCTCTTTTTTCTTTATTTTTTTGCTTTGGTCAGGTGCCTTTCACTCCTCTCTTCTAGGGAATAAAGAATAAAAATTTCAAATGACTCCATATCCCCTTTCCCAGACTGAGACTGAACTTTATTTGTGACCTTCCTTTTACCCAAGATTGACTGGATTTTGTTGTTTTATTCCAGGTCACCGGTTTCTTCAGAAGATCAAGGTAAGATCTGTTTTATAGATACTAACAGCATATTAAAAATGAGACCAAAGACTAGTAAGCTCTGCTTTCATACAGTTGTGGTGGAGAAAGATTTTTTTTTTTAATAAAAATGAAACTTTGATGTTGATGAAACTTTGTTTCTGTAGACATTAAGTGCTTGATCATTTGGTTAGTTTAATTGGGACTGACAGAAGTTGTTATTTGTAAAATGAATCTTGCTTAATCAAATGAAAATATTGCTAGCGTTTACAGTTTATTCATCCAACTGTATAGAGCTTCACCTGTGAAAAATGTGTGGTTTAAAGGACGATACAAGTTTTTGTAAAGATAAGCACAACTTTTATGACTCTCATAGGACAGCATTTTTGTCACTGAGAGGAGAATGCATTGTGTTTTAAAGGCTAAAACGCACATTATCTTGGGTTACCAGTAAAGTCAGTTTAGTAGGACAGTATGGAGTTTAGGGCAGATAGGCTCTTCTACATGGAAAAATCTCACAGCTTGAGTAGCAGGAGTTGCAGGTTATGGCAATATGTTTGCTGTGAGGGAGACTTGAAGGATCTGATTTTCCCTATGGCCTAAAGAGGGAGTTTGTGATGACCAGCTGCTTAATATTGTGGCAAACTTAAGTCCACCTATAGTATATCAATATATGGCTACATTGGTACTGAAATCCAGAGACATTCTCTGGAGGGGTGATAATTGCATTGCCAGAATTGCATAATGAATGAGGAACAAAAAAAGGGAGACTGACTGAGATGAGAAAGTTCATCATGTGGCTCTGAAATGGGAATACTCTTTTGGTCCAAGAAAGAAATATCTGTTTTCTTCTGACATCCAATTTGTATGCAGTCACACAATCAGAACATTTTCTGGCCAATACCATAAGCATCACTCAAGAAAGATCCAGATGGGAATAGTGAGGACTGCTGCAAATGGAGGTGTAAGGAGGTCTGAGCCTGGAAGTGTGTCACTGAACTATGCTCGCTTGGAGTGTGGAGTGACTAGTTAGGTATCAACCTACATTGTCCTTGGCTGCAGCCAAGGTTTTCAGTCCACTGTAATGGATGTCAAACATATTGTCATGAATAAACTCTCTTCCATCTCCTTGGCGAGTCCTTCCTCAGTAACAAATGTTGTAAAGAAAGCCATAAAAGTGAACAAACATGCACGACCAAAGATATATCCGGCCCATCTAGTCCATTCCTAGTGTCTGGTAGCAGCAGATCCTGTGACAAATAAAAGCATGAGACTGGCAGAAGTATACAGGTTTAATTTCCTGATGTGGCCTATTAGATTTTTATTATTTACAGCTCATTGATTTTGTGAACCAGATGGAGTTTTCCTGTTTAATAGTTCATCTGCTTTTTACCATGACCACAGCTTCTAATATTCAGCACAGGACTGTGAGAAGTTAGCAGTATACCTCATGTCTCCAACTCTCAGAAGAGATTTGAAATCATTATGGTCTAATATACTATTTCAGGACCTGGATTCAAGCTGCATCTCAGTGCATAAACCTGTTAGTGATGGGCTGCTCTTGCTATTTCATTTCCCTTGCATTTACTCTATTGCTTCATCTTTATCTATTAATGGAGCAACAGACGGTGTATATGCATTTCCTTGTGTGTCTTTAAAGGTTAGTATTTCATGCTGTCAGAATGCTTTTCTTCTTTCCACTGTTTTTAAACTATTCGAGTTTTTGACAAAACCTTCCTGTTTGCCATCTACCATCTGCTGCCATGGTTTGGCTTTTCAGGTTTGATCAACATCTCTGAATAGCCTCTTCTTCCTTGCCTTTCTTCTCTTTCTCTCACAAGCAACCTCTTCTGAAATGCAGAGTGAAAGGCCTTGACCAATTAGTGATGTGACAGTGCCAGTTATTACAAGTTTTGTGACCATGGAGTTTCTAACTAGTTTTGTCATCCCTATAAATATGTAGGAGCTTCTCTCAAGCACAAAAGATTTCCCATTCTCCAGTGACTTTTCGGAAAGAAGGGTCCAATACTTGGATTTCCTCTAGCCCACTATGCCAGCTACAGAACATGGTAAATGGGCACAGTCCTGAAAGGAAAATGTGATAAAAGTGCTGCCGGTCTTTTAGAGTCTAGAAGGTTCTCAGGCCACTGAGACTGCATGTGTGGAGGCATCTCAAATTAGCCTTAGATCTCAAATCTCTTATCTAAACAAAAAGAGGGTCCATGAGAGAGCTGAAAACTTATCTCTGAATTGCCTGTCTTTTATAGTGTTTATACAGATGTCTCCTTGGCATATTGTTCTTGGAGTATGTATCTTGAAATCAGTTTTGGGACTTATTTATTCATTAATAATCAGTACACAACTGTGTACCTATTCAATATATTAAACATTTACTTTTCTTTATAAGGCAATACTGCTTTGGGCTACCCAGTGAGGCAAATCCAGCAATGGAATAATGTACCTTCACTGTATCTACATTCTGCCCTGTACCACAGCTGCTTTTCAGTATTATGGACCATTCTAGTGCTGATTTTCTGATGATGTGATATGTTGATCATTACTGAGGAAAGGCTCTTTCTCTGTTGTGTTGGATCTTTTTTTTAACCTCCCTCTTGGTTCCTGATTTTTGTTTTGTCTGCTTTAATATTCAGTTGTCACTTTTTCTTCTACTGTTTCTCTGTGGGGTTTTTTTAATCATCCTCTTCTTGCTTTTTAAATGACTCTTTCCCATTGACCACAAGGTTGCATTCTGCGTGGATTTTTGCATTGTGCTCCTCACCTTGGTTTCTGAATGTCCTGCTTCTGCTCCAGTGTGGACAGACTGCTACAAGCACAGTGGGAAACAGTAGCTGTAGCATCTGTAGTGTTCTAACAGACTTGTACCAGAATTAGCATCTAATGTGAGTGGCACTTCCATTAATCCCTGACAGGACAATGCATTATGCTGTCTTGACAAGGGGGTGAAGATAAAGCACCATCTGTCTGGGACTGGGCATCTATTGAACAACTGTAACTGCACACAAAGCTCCTTGTTGTGGACACGTGTTAGAGGCACCTTTATCAGTTACAAAACAGGCCCATTTTAATTGGCACAGAAAGGGAAAGAACACTGCTAGAAAATCCCAAACTTCAAAAGAAAAAATACCCAAAGCCTCTTAAGGTTTATGTCTTTGTTCTTGGTACAGGTAGCTAGGAAATAGATAACTAAGAGTGAAATCCGTCAGCTTTTTTTTTTTCACTTTCTTTTTTTAATAAACAAAAGGAGTAGAAAAAACTCCTAATCCTCTAATGCTCTGATTGACAAAATGATACAAGCCAAGTAAATCTTAAAGCCTACCAGTTTAGACAGGGGATTGATGACTCTGAATAAGGACCTGCTCAGCCAGGTACACCCTGGTGCAGCTCCATGGCCTGCAGCCTTGGAAATCAGTGATTTTCTTTGCGTTTTGGAGTTAGATAAGACTCAACAATGGACAAGTGCCAGGCCCACAGAAGACCTGGAGACCTGGTAGATGTCATGATGGAGAGCCAGGCAAGTCATCCTTAAGTGAAGGATACCACCTGCTACACTTTTGCTGTATAAAAAGTCTTGGTGATATGCCCAGGAGGTCTGACACTGTCGGAGATTATTGCATCCATTGTTTCTGGAACAGGGATGGTAGTGTGATGGGAATGCAGACTTCTAATACATCATCTAATACACACTCATTGTCTGGTTATCCAGTGCACACTTGTTGTCTGGATATGGTTAGGTGATTGGCTGAGTTTTACCAAACCCTTCATTCACCCAGCACCTTTCAGAGCTGCACTGTATTTTGTGTGCACACTGGATCATGCCTTCCCCATTCCTATTTACAGCCACCTTGCAGAAATCTGCATTAAATATTCACATCTGTAGTTTCATCTGGCCAAAGTTAGATTCTCTCTACTATTCTTTGTTTACCTTGTATGTTTGAGTTGATTCTTCATCATCACATAAACAATTGAAGGAAATGACCTTAAAAAGAGTACAATGAATTCTATTTCCATTTCAAGTATTCTGAAAAAAACCCCAGCAAACTTTTGAGTGTTGATATTAATGATGTAGGGGCATTGGTGTGTTATTCATGTCATGGCAACTTGGAGCTGATGCTGCTCAATAATTTTGTGTCTGACTTCAAACAGAGGAGCCTTGCCTTTGATGGAATTACTCAGTTTTAAGTAGCTATACTAATGCACCTCAAGTAGCAGGCAACCAGAGCTTAATCCTTACATACCTGAGTTGCATCCTGATCGGGAGACAAGAGGTTTCAAATATTTATATCACTGCTCTCCTATTTACTTCTCTATAAACCAATGAGTTTGGGCTTTCTGCCTAGTTGGCTTCCAGCAGATGTGTGGTTTTGCTGCAACAGCATAATTTCTGTGGTTTAGAGTTTGTGGTTTTGGCCATTTTGTGTGTAATAGAATCAAAATTCATGAGGACAACTGAGAAATTAAGACAAGAGGGAAATATATTCAGTGGAGCAATTTTGAAGACAGTTAATTATTACAAAGTGATAATATTATACAAGAGATTAAGATAAAGGATGGGTTTTCTGCTTGAAAAGACAAATAGCAACACTCAGAGGTCTTTCAGATTCTGCCAGGTGCTGGTTCCATGCCATGGAGTTCCATGCCATGAGCTAATGACTCCATAACTTGGAGTCATCCAGCTTGGATATCCTACACCTAGGAGAGATTTGAGTAGAGCCAGGAGTGCATTAGAAGTAAAGTGAGTTTATAATGATGACTTCTAAATTATTCTCTATTAGAAAAAAATTTCCACAGGGGTTGCTTGGCATGGGTTCAAACTGGAAGTTTTAGGTGGGAGGTGTAATTCTGTCTCTGGAGATCCCTCTGAATAGAGAGAGCTGCTATCTGAGTTATAAGGAAGAGACTGATCAAGTGTGTGCATGGAAGGCAGTGGTGGCTCCATCCCACACAGGAAAATGCTTTACTCTGCAGTGTCTGCTCCTGCCTTGGAGGCAGAATGGCCTGTCCATGCTGGCATTTGCTCCAGCTCCATTAAAGAGAGGAAATCTAAACACATGCAAGGAGGAAGATGGTTGCAGGAGTCCCAGAAAATAGCACAAGAAGGAATAACACTTCCTGGAACCTCTGATATGTGGGATTTCCTCTTGCCTATGGTGGCCTGTGGGAATGCAGATTTCACTCTCTTGGCCTCCTTTTTCTTTCTGGAGCCACTCTCCGCTAATCTTGAGAGTCACAGTCTGCAAAGGGATGTTCTCTAGAATTTTGAAGCAGTCTGCCATACTGATGAAAAGGATGAGCAGCGTGCTGCAGATGAATCCAAACATCTCAGTGCTGGAAAAATTAAAAAATAAAGATGAAAAAAATTAAAGAATTAAAGGCTATTGTATACACCAGAGGCTTTCAAAAGAGAGAGAGGAGATGCTGTATTCTTCATGGTGATGCTGCAGCTGTTTACCCAGCAACAAATTGAGATGTCTTGGAATGCTTTCTCTGTGCAAATTAAAGAGAAAATGGAAGGGGTTGGAGGGAGGCTCTGGACTGCAGGTATTTATTTTGATTAATTAGCCACTTTGGGGAAAAAAGCCCTCCTGGACAGTGTTTTGGAATTGTCTGTGGCTGAGCTAATGATGCCTTGGGGATCTGCTCTGGGTTGGTTCATTTTCTTCTCAGTTCAGCAGAGGCTGGTATTGATGCAGACCCAGGGTCCCCCTGGTAAGAGAAATCATTCTGTGAAAGCGCAGGTCTAGGGCTGAGGGAGGTCCTTTCTGGACAAAACCTTTAAAAGGTGCCTACACCCACCCTCTCATCATATCCAAGCAGTTTGAGGGGTCAGCAGGCATCTGAGAGGGAGATGCGGGCATCTGGATAAGTAATAGATGAAAACAGAAAAGCATTTATTTCACCATGTCCACTGCTATTATCCTTTTGCCCTCTGGAGGAAGTATGAGTGAGGAATAAGTTGTGTGACTTGGAGTGCTTGTTTTCAAGCAGAAGCTCTGGGTAACCTTGCAAACTACTTTGCTTCTGGCTTTTTTTCTGATGGAGATTGCTCATGGTCAGATAAGAGTGACAATCACTTCACCCACTGAAGAATTTGGCTAGAAAAAATATTCTTGAACTGAATTTTGGATTATGTAGTCCTCCTGTGAAGCCCTAGCTTTTTGAGGAAGGGTTACTTAGATATTGCCAGGCAAAAGCACTGCAGCCAGTGTTGCAGTGGCAGAAACCTGAAGGGAGAGTGCTGAGAGTGCCTGTGATGGGAATGCTCCACAAAGAGAAGAGGAACAGTGTGGCCCACAATGCTTCTTTTTTGTTGTTCTATTTATTTTCAAATTAAAAATAAACCACTGCCTAATTATTTTGCCTAGAATTCTCTTTCTGCCAAAGTAGTGCCACTCTATTGATAAAATTACTGCATTAGTCAGCCCAAGTCTTCCCTGTGATCTCACTTCATCAGACATTTTCTTCCACTGCATCACTCCTGAGAATGACATAAATTGTTGTCTTGGTTTAAAAATAAATATGGTGGAAGGGAAAAGGAAGGCAAAAAAGTGATGATGTGAGCCAGATGGTGCTTAGTTTATCTGTGACTGTTCTTTGGGGTTATGAACTATTTACAAAAGAAGCCCCTTTTTTTTTTTTACCATCTTTTCCTTTTGTAAATCTGAGTTAAATGGTCTTGCAGCAAAAGTTCAACATTAGGGTATGAATGCTTTCACTCCTAACTATCAACTGCACTCTCAGCTCTGCACTAGTGCCACATAAACAATTCAGGTTGGACTCTAATTGGCATCAAAGTAGCTTTAAACTAGTCTGAGTGAAAATGGGGCTTTAAATGCAGCTTGAGTGTAATTTACATCTGCTTGAAAGCCTCTTTATCCTTCCAGAGTTGTATGAAGGGACTTCTGTGTAAGTGAGAACTTGGCCTTTCTTCCTCTTCAGCAAGCATGTGTGGCTATTTTTGCCTTCCCCTCCCCTCCTTCTCTCTTACTAGTGTTTTGGTGCAGTTGTTTGAATTTTTAAATTCTTAAAAGGTGAATGTTCATAATGCATATTTATAGCCACCTGAGTAATGACTGATTTTTTTACATGTTACATTTTTTTCTTATTCACAAGTTATACAAACAGGTGCAATCAAAACTGTGTCAATTCTCCAAATCTGCATGGGACGCAGTGCTTTTGTAACTAAAGAACAGCTCTCAAACATTTTAGAAGGGTTTTCTACCTCCTTATCCAATCCTAGAAATAGATGTAATTGAGGCATGGCTTATTCAGAGGGCCAGCAGACTTCACGAGTGTCTCTCTCAAAGCCCAAGAGGACGTGTGCTTATGCAGGTTTTCCTGTCCAGGTGAAATAGCTGAAGATATTGTGAAGGCCTTCCAGGTGTGTGTGTCTGGCTGCTGCTCAGCTGATGGGCTGCTGAGCTCTGCTGAGTTGCTGCACTGTCAGTTTTCTTGGTCTCTTTAGGAGTATTTTGAGCTCTCAGGATCTTTATTTTGATCTCTTTCATGGAAAAAGTGCCTCACAGCAGAGCTCTTGTGACCTGCCTAGACTGGTGGCATTGCCTTCCAGTTCCATAAGATGCTCAAGACTTTTCTGAATCTGAAAACCTGTGGAGAACCCTTGTTTAACACCTGTTTCTTTAGGGCAGTGGTAGCAAACAGATATATTTCAGAAAAAAATTAAAATTCAATGAGTCTTTGCTTTATTCAGCACGAGGGATGAGTTAGGCAGGAAACCTCAAAACTGCATCTATTTTTTGCTGTCATATTTCCATCATGCTGCTTCTGCAGTCTATGGGGCTTCTCCAGCAAATTCAGGAACATTTTTCTGTTCCCTGTGAATGGAATATAGTGAATATTTCAGTGGATATAGTGAATGTATTCATTAAATTCAGCAAATTCAGTGAATATAGAATGGGTGATATATGGTGAATATATATCAGTGAATATGTCTAGATGAATATAGAAGGGGGAATATAGTGAATATATTTCAATGAATATAGGGCGTATCTTTTTAGTGAATATAGAATAAGTGCCTTTACCATTTATTTCTGGATTTTTTTTTTGCCAGCATCTAGAAGACCCCTTAACCTGCAATGCTTAACTTCTGTTTCATTTTTTCATGGTTTTCAGTTGTCACTTCCACTACTTGCAGGTGCATAAAACACATGAAGAAAAATTTAATTGCTCTTTTCACTCAGCTTATCTTCAAAGGAAATATTTAATCATCATCAGCTTTGGTGAGACTTGAGATTGTCTGTAGATCAAAGACCTGTGAGCTCACAGTCATTCCAACAAAGCACTACTAGTTTTGTAATTTAATTTCTCAGTTATGTAGACAGTTTGGCATGTGTATTTTATAGGTGGATTGTGTTTCTTTTTGCAACTTTAAAAGCAGATAAAATGTTGGAAAGAGGCAAAATTTTTGTCAAAGTTCAAGTGCAGAGATTTGTAACTTTTCTTCAGGGATCCCTAATATTGTTCAATGGGATTGTTCAGACCCTTCAGAAATACCAAGTGAGTTCACCGCTCTGTGTCTTAGGTGCCTGTTTCTCACAGTCCTCTCAGAAGGGAATTAATCCATAAAGCAATTCTCTGTGGTACTCCCCACCCTTTTCTTCTGCAAGGCTGAAGATCATGGCTAGAGTAGAAAAATATCAGTTCTGTACATTTCTGGATAAGTTATATTACTGTTAGTTTGTCATAAACCTTTTATGAACAAATTGCTGTTTACAGAGAAAATAGTGTATTTCTGAATGGACTCCAGTCTTTTGAGAGCATAGCTTTTGGAGTGATTGAAATAGAAGTTATTGATTTCTGTAAAACTGGTGAGAAATAAGTCCCAAGGGCTTCTTTTGTTATCTTTTCTCTAATGCTGATCTTTAACAGCTCAGAGGACTCCAACTGTGTAAAAGTACTCTTCTAATCAGGGTCAGCTTTTAACTTCTGCAGATGTAAAGCAGTAATTACTTTAAATTTCTGACTCTATGAATTATACAAAGGCTAAAACAGCAATAAAGGGTTGGAAATGTTCTGGAAGCTAATGATAGTCCAAGTTAAGTTTAATAACTCTCAAAAATCTGATGATGTCACCTTCTCCTATAGCTTCTTCTCCATTATCAGCTCTACAAGGTTTGAATGAGGCAGTATTTTATGAGGTTTCCCTTAAGAGTTCCCCTGAGCATTCTAGCAGGAGAGGGTGGTGAACACTGACACTCAAATTCTGGGCACTCCACACCAAAGCTCTTATATTTTTTATTAGCTGCCTCCAACCAGTAAGAAGCATTCAGCACTGAAATGCTGATGGCATATCCATTCCAAATGCTGAATCAGTGCATTAGATGTGTCTTAGAAAGGGCTGGACAGGTGCAGGCATTGTCTGTTAAATGAGGTTTCTGCAAGGAGCTGATCACTTCAGATTATCAACTCTCTTACTGTGTCTTTTGAAAGAGCTAAAGGTTTTATGAGCCCTAATTCTACTTGAGATCAGAGAATCACAGAATGGTTTGGATTGGAAGAAACCGTACAGAACACCTACTTCCAGCTCCCCTACTATGGGCAGGGATGCCACCCACCAAACCACTTTGGTTAAAGCACCCTCCTCCAACCAGGTCTGGACTTTTTGCAGCTGAATTCTGCCATCATTTCCCATGTGCTTAAATACTGTCATGCTCTGATTAGATGCATTGGTACCCCAGTATTTTTTAACTCATGGTAAGATGCATTATTGCAAATAATATTCTGCTGTCACACTGCATTTCATTCATAGGTCTATAATTGCCTGCATTTTAATTATGAATATGTCAATTCCTTGGTGTGGTACTTATATTTTATAATATATTTTAGATAATTCTGTTCCCTTCGTTCAAAATTTTTAGATCTTCACTAGAGAATTCCTTGTAAGTGTTGAAAACTTCAAAGTTGTACATTTTTATCACCATTCTTTGTGGCTTAGTTGGTACAGAAGTAGTGGTTTCAAATATGGCATTGAAAGAGTCAGATCAGCTGTGCAGTCTGACTAATAAAATCTGGAGGATATTTCTGGTTTATGAATAACTTTTACTCAAGTGGAAAGACACTTTACCCCTGTGCTTCTGACAGTGGCAGGCTGTAGAACCACCCTCTTCTTTGAGGTTTTTTTCAGTGCAGACCATCTCCTTTTGCTGTCTCACTAATGATTATTCAACTAACTAACTTAATATCTTCCATGTCAACCTACTTTAAGCAAAGAACCTTGTGATCCTGAGATATTACTTACAAGGTTTTGTAAGAAATTTTGTCTTCATGTTCCTTCTGAAAGTGTTTCAGCAGCAAAGTTTCTGGTGTGATAGCAACCCTGCGTCTGTCCTTGGTGTTAAGCTGATCAGCAGCTTTGTGATTAGGAGGAAATTTTTCTGCAGGATGCACAGGAAGGGGTGGTTGTTTGAGGTTTTTCCTTGCTTGTGATGCTTCTGAGAATTTTCATGGCTTTTGAAGTGAGCAATGTGATGGTGATAACTTGCCCCTCTCCTGCTGCATTCTTCTGATGTGCTGCAGTCGTGGCCTTGGCCCTTACATTGATGAGACATTCTCATTCTGCACCTGATGGTGTATGAGGAACTGAAATTTCCAAGACCACGAGTATTGCCTGGTGCTAGGAGTATCACACCTTGGAAAACCCTAAAAGAAGACCTCTCATTTTGCCCTTGTTTGGTTGTCATTCCTGGAGGTAATCAGACATGTCCTCTGGAGTCATGCCATTCTGAAGAATCCCCTCTCTGCCTTAGTTTGATTCTTAAATTAGGTGCTGCAGGTTGGAGGTAATTTTCTCTAGAGCTTCTTTAGTCTGTGGAACACAACATGAACTGTTGCAGGGCAAAATAGGTTATTTTTTATGGAGAGTTATTTTGTCTTCTGACCATCCAAGCAACCCTGTGAGACCTCTCAGGCATCTTCAGCCTCTGAAGATATGGAGTATGAATAGTTCCCTCCTCCTTTCTCTGATGCCCAGAGACTGACTTTTTTTAGTCAGTTTGATGACTTTGCAGCACTGTTTTAATGGTCCTGGCTTCATCTGCAGAGCCAGAGAGCAATTTTTACTTCAGAAGTTAATTTTATCTGGGAAACAAAAAATGTTGTTGTAATCAGTGACATTAACATAGATTTTTAGAATATGAAATAAAAATTGCTGTTTCCAATGGAAGCAGCAGACACACAGAAATTAGATGAGGGATATATGCCCTAGAAAAGTATTGTTTTCAGCATGAGAGTGTGCTAGTACTTGTTTATCCTGTGTCTCAATCTCTATTAGCTTGCAGCATTACCACAATTCAATTAGCAGCCTTTTCAACATTTTTTTTTTCCTGTTGGTGCATTATGCACCTGTATCTGCTCAATAATAATTTATGAGAGGTGGAGAGGGGCATGTGTGTGAGGGGGTTTGTTTTGGTGGTTTTCTGGTGTTTGTTTTGTTTGTAATTTTTTGTGTTTACTGGTAGGCCTGGGAACAGTGGGTTTTTTGTTTGTTTGGGTTTTGTGGTTTTTTGGGGAGGTTTTTGTTTGTTTGTTTACTTAGGTTTTTGGGGTTTTTTTTTGTTTGCTTGGGTTTGTTGTTTTGGTTTTTTTTTGTTTTGTTATTTTTTTTTTTTTTTGGTTAGGGTGTTTTTAATGAAGATTCTTTTCTAAGTTGGGTAGTTAGAGCTTTACTGAGGAAGCAGCCTGGGGACCGAATGCTTCCTCAATACATGAGCAGAGCACCCCTCTTGCCAGTTTTGCCAAGCTGTCACATCAGCAATAAAGGTACTTGCTAAATAAATATAAAAGGTAATAAAATACTTTTATTAGTAATGAGAAATACTTTTATTGGGAGAAACTGAGAAAACAATGACTTGATTTTAATATTAATTAAATCAAGTAATTTTTGACACATCTTTAAGACCTGAAGGTGTATAATATATGATAAAACAGTGACATAGTCAATTTTATGTATTATACCAGTGGCGCAGTGTTGTTTAGAAGAAATAAAACAATTCTCACTTTAATGCTTCTAATTTTACGTGAGCCTGGCATTGCATGTTAACAGCATTTTTCTCCAGCTTCTCAGTCTGCTCTCTCTCGTCAATGCCATCTGCTTGCTTGCTTCACCACCTCTTTTAACCAGGTGATTTTTGCCACCTTCACCCTCCTCCTCAGTATGCCCAGCAGCCCCATTTGAGTTTATGGGGTTAGTGGGCTAAGCAATATTCATATATTTATGTAAACACACTCCTGATTCTAAAGAACCTTTCTCCATTTCTAGCTCAATAGCTTCTAAATCTTCCTCTGCTGGGGCATACAGCTCTGAATTATTTTACTGGTGTGTAATCTCTTGTTATGCCAGCTGGTTTTGTTGATCTGTAATGTATTCATTTATCCAGTAGGTTCTACTCTAGCAAAGCACTTAATTTTAAGAGTGCAGGTAGACTTGGCGTGAAAAGAATGTAATTAGCTCAAAGCTAAGCACTTGCCTAAATGCTTTGCTGGATTTGAGGCTTAGGAAAGAGATGAAAAGATTGGTCTAATTATGTTGAATTTGTTTTAGAGCTGCTTTATCCTAATAGCCTTATCACCAGACCACTTCTGATTATGGATTTTTGGTGTAGAAGATTTTTCACATCTTGTCAGGCTTTTCATAGAATCTCTCTCTGTTTTTTTTGAACTGTAATCTTCAGCGTGGCTGGCATAAGAAAATGTATCACTGCCTCTTAGGAAAGTGACTTAGGCAAGCCATATCTTAAAAAATTGGATGTTGAAGGCAATGAAAAACTCATGTCACCAGTTCATTTGATTTTCACATACGAGATGTGCAAAATATTTATTCTTTAGGCTACTGCAAGTTCAGACTGCCAAAGCCTAAAGAATAAAGTTGTCAGTGGGACCAGATAGACCAAAAAAAGAGAGGGAAATATATAAAACAAGTTACATTAGTTAAATTCTGCTCTGCTATTAATTTGTCTGAGCAATTGTTAGAACTATTGGGGAAAAAAAGGAGGATGTCAACCACTGAAAATAAGAAGTGAAGAATTTTTAGCTCTTACCTGCTGGTGTTTGCTTTCTTCCATTCCTAAAATCTGTGTGTACTCACTCTCATAGATGCTGGAGTTTATTTTAGGATTTGGTTTAACTCATGGTCACTGAAAAACTGCCCTAAATCTAAAGCTGCAAGAATTGCTGTTACTCCTTCCTCCAGACAGGCTTAGCTGGACTGGGGTTTTGCTTTTCCTGGTGCTGTGTGGCCAGGGCATGAGGCATTACTGAGACCAGAAAGCCACATAGAAGCCCAAGGTGTTTTCAAAGAAAAGGACATTTGTTGAGTTGCTTTTGAACATCCTTCCTCTTCTGAAGTGTTTATCTTGGATGCCTTGTCATTTCTGAAGGTGTAGCAAGCTCATCATGGAATTCCCACTGTGCACTTTCCTGTGTGTTATTTTTCAGGGGATGGGCTATCCTGTGCTTCTCTTTCCCCACTTGTTCCTGCTTACTCCTGTATGAATTTTTGGCACCTTTATCAAGGATGGCACTTGGGGAAATGCTTAATTTGAGTGCACTGCCTAGGCACAAAGGTAGAAATGGGTTTAGATACTGTTGAAAAAATGTGAGTTGAGGCAGATGTTTAGTGTTTTGGAAGATGCAAACCACATAAGTGCTTTCTCAGAAAGATCATTCAGCATTGTTTTTCACAATATATATCATGATAGGGAAAAGGAGGAGAAAAGGACACACATAGTGATAGGTTTGTACAGCTTCTCTGGGCAATAGGGGATCCCAGGCTTTTGCATTCCTTCTGTTTTTTAACAGGCTCAGGACAGGCACTAGTGGGAAGTGAGAAGCTCCCAGCTGTTTGCAGCTCTGTCCTGCCTTGTTGTGAGCCCTTGCCCATTTTGTCTCTTTTTGCTTCCATGTCTGTTTAAAATACAAAGGCTGATGATATGAGGATTGGCTCTTGCTCTGTCTTTGACCCTGCCTGCCTAACCCAGGGGACTTGCTCCCCTCTGGCATCTCATAATGTCTATGTAATACAAGTAATTGTTAGGAAATTTCTCTCTTGTCACTCAGTCATCTACAATTTGGGATTCTCAGTGTACTGGGGAGTGACTCCATCATCAGTGTGACAAAGTCTGACAGTTCTGTAGACAGTTTCAGGTTCTCTGTGCAGATAACAATTGGTATTTTCAGTGATGGTTTAGGTGCTGGAAACTTGACCTTGTCCACCTTGTGGACACTGTTGAAAGGTCTCAGAAGAGTCTCAAATGAAAAATTCAGACAGAAGCCTGCAGTTCCAGAAGAGCATTGGAAATGATAGTTTGATGTCCATACAGCTTTCATCACCATGGGTTGTCTTCTGCCTTTCCCATAAGTGTCAGCACAGGGTTTGCACTGGTTCTGGTAGTATACATGAGAATGCAAGTGGACTGAGGGATGTCAGCCTTAACTTGCAGGTGTTGTGAGCTGTGTCCTCAGCTGTGGAGCTGTATGCATAATGCTTTCTGCCTGACATCAGTTTTCTTTTTGTCTTTTGCAGCACTTTTACAGGCAGTCATATCTGGTGATCTACTGAAGGTAGGTACAGAGCACTGAGTGTCCACTCAGTTTTTTGCTGGTCAGATATACTGTACATTTTATTACACTTCTGCTCAAATCACAAATAGGCTGCTGTGGGGACTTCTGGCAAATGCCATTTTACAGCCTTTCCAGGAAACTCTGAACACTAGGGGAACACATAATTCAGGTGAGGTGTGAAATTTGTGTGAATAGGATCTGGTGTTAGCCTTTTTGCCCAGGATTCAGAGCCCACTACACAGAGCAATGTGCCAGTCACTAACAGGGAAATTGCTATATTGACAGTGTTGAACAGCAGGGTAGTTCTGACACACCCTTACACAGGAGAGCATATTTTCCACCAGTGAGGCTGGTGGCCAACACCCCAAGTGCTACCTTGCTCAAAGTCTACCTAGGCAACCACCAGACCAGGCAAAGCAAACCTCATCTGGTGGTTTTATCACCTGATGGATGTCTCAAAACATGTAGTGCCTTGGTGCAGTAAGTTTGGGAGGCAAAACTACTCATGCAAAATTTTTTGTGCCAATGACTGCAGTCCCACACCAGACAGCCATTCAGGCTGCCTGTCTCACTAGCCAAGTCAGGATCTGAAAACATGCTCTTGAATTTGGATGAGGACTGTGATTAATGATTGCAATTTCATCTGGGAGAAGCCAGCTTGGAGCCATTTGTAAAAATGACAGTGCTGTTAGGCCAACTTTTTGCCTGCAGGTATTTTGCCTCCCTTCTATACCACTGCCTCAGCTCTTGTGGCTGCAGCATCTAGGAAGCAGTCCTTCAAGCAGTCATAAAAACATTGTCTCCTTTACACTTCTTGAAAATGTTTTGCCTGAGCTGGCTTTGGTGGGGAAACACCTAGTCCTTCTTCAGTGTACTGCATTATAAATGAGTCCTCACTGTAGCAATTCTCTCCTTTTTCTGCAGTGATCTGCAGAATCCCACCCCCCTTCCCCAAATTTTGCAGCATTTCTGAGACCTGCCTAGTTGCTGTTTTCTCTTATTCTTACCCCATGTATTGCTCCCTCTTTGGCCAGCCCTGAACAGGGAGTACTGTGACAAGGGAGGTCCATGACAGTCACCTCATCTCCTTGTAGAATTTTGAATTGGAGTTTCCTGATTTATTCAGAAAATATTTGACTCCTGTGCTGAAGAAAAATGTGAGTCTTCAGCAAAGAAGCCAGAACTTTTTATCAAGTGCATATATTTTAATATACCCCAACAGCGTTACCAGATGTGGTTTGCAAGCATTCCTAGCAAGCAATAAATCATCACCAGTAGAGTAGCAATGTCTCATTGTTTAGGAAATACAGACTGTTCTCCTTAACACATATAATTGTCAATACTTCTGGTTTCAGATGTTTTATATCAGGGCCTAAAAGCTGGCTTTAAATTAATGTTTGATTTTATTCTATTCTATTTTATACTAACTTACAATGAGAAGCAGTAAAGAACTTACTGACATATTTGTTTTTCTCCTCCTCCCATCTTATCCTTCTGTATGTTTTTTCTCTCTCTTTTTTTTTTTTTTTTTAATTTTGTTTTTTCCTTCTAGTTCATAGAATGTTGTAAAAAAGGAGCCAATTTGTTAATCCAAGGACCTGATCACTGCTCCTTATTGCACCACGCTGCCAAGACTGGGAATGGTGAGATTGTGAAATACATTCTGGAGCATGGTGAGTCCCAGGGGCAGACCCACAGAGAGCTGTACCTCAGCCAAGTGACACTCAGGCAAAACCACACAGGGCTGCTGCAGGTGGCCTCACTCATCTGTGGTGTCCCTCAGTGCAATGTCCACCTGCAACCTGTGTGAGGCTGGGAATGGGGTAGCAGTGAGAGTGATGGCTCCAGGCAAAGTGTGAAAAGAAGAATTAGAATCACTTTTGAGGAGGGTGGTGTTTCCATGTTTGCATCAGCTGTGAAGAGGCAGTGTGAAGCTTTAGTTAAAACGTCTGGCACAGGGATCCTCTGAATTGTTTTTCAATTAGAGCATATGTTGTAGAAAGCGTCTAATCTCTATGAAAACATTTACAGTGACAAAGAGCCCATAGAACCATTGTTATTATTTCAGCATTTAGTAACACACTGGTCAGGAATCTGCTTCCTTACATCTAGACAAATTAATCTAGTTTCCATTCCAGCCTTAGACTATTATGTCTGTTAGATTCAAGACCACCCAACAGCAAAAACTTATGATGTCCATTTTGTATTTATGGACTGCGATCATGCTATTGCCCTTTTTTCCTTTTCTCTCTTCTTATCTTTGTCAATAGATTAGAGGCTATGCAGCAATTCTTTTTGTGTCTGAGGCAGTCACATTTAGGAGCTTCTGCCTGTTGAACCACTGTAACCTTGTTCCCTCCCTGCTGGAGAGTGGCACAGTAAAATAGTCACTGTTCTGCACATAGAGCTGAAGTCACAGTTATCATCCTCCTTCACTGTAGGAAAAGTTTTCTAGTCTGAACTCTTCTCTGACCCCACTTGAAAATATCAATGGCTATTTTGGCTTCTGGGTGTCAAAATCAGCTTCATTATTTCAGCAGCAGTGCAAGTGTGAACACAGAGACTGTCTGGTAATTAGAATAAGTGTTAGCTATTGCTCCAAGGTATTGCACAAATTGTACAGAGAGAAGAAAAAAGCACAACTCCTAAGAAAGAAAGAAAGAAGCAACAATGCATCTCTTCACTCTTGACCCCTAAGTTAGGTATTAACATATAGGTGTCAGGTACTCTATAGGTACAAGTTCCTGTACTGTCAGCAGCAATCTGTGACTTAGCTCATTTGCTCTGGCGTGGCAGAGGCACTTTTGGTGGCAAATGGAAGTGAGGAGGGAATCCTTAATAGCAGCAGGCTTCTTGCAGACTGACTCAAAGGACATCTTAGTCAAGGTAGTCATTGGAGAAAGTGATTCAGGAACAGTTACCTGTGCACTTTATTCATTTAGATAAACATAAATGTGTGATGTCATTTGCCCTTGGATATCCAGGACATTTGCTTGGGTCTACAAGAATAGACAAGGCTCAGAGGAGGCCTGACCTGCACTGACAACCAAAGCCCAAGCAAGCATCTCTCTCATTCCAAGTGCATCCCAAGGCTTGCCCATAGGTATATCAAACAGCACAAAATATCTGTGTGTGGACAACTGAACTGTGCCCCAAAAATCCGACTGAGAGGGGCTGAATTGTTCTTTTACTCTTTATGTATAGATACCTACACATGGATAGGGCAGTGCAGCTGGCCTTATACCCAAATAATGACTGGTTTTCTCACCAGTTCTAGCAAACCTTACCAATGCTGACTCTATCTTCTATTTACTGCTCTGGATTGTTGCATTAGTCACAGTGCACACATGTGCCTCTGAATTCTGTAGACAGGCATAATTTTGCTTTATTTTCTTACTGCCCTTGGTCTCTTCTCACACTACACATGACCTGTGCAAATTCATCAATGCCTCTTTAGGATTTTTATTAGACACATAAAGTTTAGCTTAGTGACAGTCTGGCCCAGTTACTTTGATGAATATTTAAAGTGAGATAATTTAAACTGATAAGAATGTAAGCAGGGAATCCATGGGAATTTTGGAAGTAAATAGAGAAATGTGAGGGATTACGGACTGTTAGACAAAGACAAATCAGAAAGTTGAGCAAATGTCAGCTCAGTTCCTCTCTCCCTTCTTTATCCCCAAGGATGGCAGGAGGCTTTTGCAGCTTTCCAGACATATGTCCTCTGGGCTTCTCCAAATGCATTGTTTGTTTAACATTCTCTGGGGATCAGGGAGTGCATGGGACAATGCACAATCTAATAGAGGCCTCCTCTCTTCTCCCACCAAGCAATTAATGAAACTCCTTTCTACTCTGGGCACTTCTCAGCCACAAACGAGCTCTCTTGCTGAATCATCATCATCATAATGCCCTTGTTTTTCTTTGCATTCTCTGGCATTTGGCATCTTCTCAGCATTAATTACTGTACATGACCTGATCCAATGCTACTAATATCTAAGGGTTTCCCTGCGTGGAGCTTCTTTTTTTTGCCAATATCCACCCATAAAAATTTCATAAAAATGAGTCTTACTTCTGTTCTGGCAATTACCTCTGCCTAGTCAGACTTCCTCTGGAGTTTGTCTGCTTCCCAATACATGGGGAATAGTGAATGATAATAGGAGTTTCTCTGTAAAACATCCTCAAGCACACAGCAAAGAAAATCTATTATTAACCACACAGGGAAAAAAAATCTTCTGAATATCTCTAAAAAACAACTGCAACAAAAGAAGACAAAACCCACTGCTCCAGGAACTTTACCTTTCTAGTTTGAAAAACAGTGGGATGAATCCAATGCAGTACAGGAGTGGCACACATAGAACTAGAATGATAAAAGAAGGAAAATGGTGTAGTGGGGCTAAAGCTGTCCTTTATGGAGATGGCCTATTCCACAAACATGCAGGGCACATTTATATGAAAGGTTATTCTGTGCTCATGATCAGGATGATTTCAGATGTTAAGGGGAGGAAAAATAACCTATCTTAAATTAGAAATAGCAGGGATGAGTCACACAGGGGGACTGCTGTGCAGCACTGCCAGATAACTCACAGTGACCCAGCACAAGGCTGGAATATCAGCTGAAGCACCAGTGTAGTAGGTGTCAGGACAACAGCGGCTTGCTGCTGCAGGAAGAGCTGGGCTGGCTGCTGCTCCAGCACAGTAAACAGTTTCTATCCCCTGTGCAGGAAGGGCAGATACATAGACAGAGATCTATCACTCATTCAAGATTGCCCACCTAAAACAAAAGTGCTTCACTTTTAGTAGAAGGGTCAGCTTTAAAATCTTGTCCGTAGCTGAGGTAAGAAATGCTTAGCTGGAAACTGAGGGCCAAACTCAGTAAGTATCACAACCACAGCTTTTTAATGCTGCAGTCAGCAACTGCATTGCATCCTAATGCATGTACATTAGAGAAGAGTTGACTGTCTACTTGTTTAACACAAGCAGAATTAAGGAAGGCTTAAGAACCTCTGTTAGCAAAGGGGCCTCCTAAACCATCTGTATTTGGTGTCAAACTTGGATTGGAGTCTTTATCTGGCAGCTGTGAAATTTTTTTAATTTATAAACATTATACAAATAATTCCATTTGCCTTGTCTTTGTCTTCTCTAGACATTCAAAAGAATTGTAAAGTTCGTCTATGGTATTTTGATTTTAAACAGAAGGGAGTTAAGAGTTTACAGTTGCCTTAGGAGGTTGTGGTGGGAACTTCTGCTGCAACAGACAGTATGTAGGGCATCCAATCCTTAACATTTCTATGTCCTCAAACCTCAGTGTCCTTGCTTCATTAGAAAACATCCCCTGATTATAAAAAAAGATGATGTTTTCATTTATCTTAGCACTGCAAAGTCCAGAGCTAAGAGACATAGTGAATCTGGATTTGCATCTTGGCCAGATTCAGAAGTTCCTTGGAAGGCTTTGGGAAAGGAAATTTTGCTGTGACAGAGATGAGTGTTGGGGACAAAGTTTAAATAGTCATCAGAAAGTAGCACTGAATGAGAGTGAGTTTGCATGACACTTGTTGGTATGTCTGGATTTGCAGAATGTTTTAGGGTAGTGGTCATTTATAAGGGGCCTGAGCAGAAAACAGTTTAGTTTTTCTGGAAAGCACGAGGTACAACATAGCCTATTATAATTTCAAGTGTACCAAATTTTAGGGTAATGTGGCTGACAGACATGTAGGAAGGAATGCTCCCATAACCTGTCTAGCCTCTTTATTACAGTGGAAATTCTGACCTAAAAGACACAAGCAGAAAAGACCACTGTTAATTTTCCCATCAGGTAAAAAAAAAAAAAAAAAAAGAATGTGGTGTTGGGGAAAGACTAGAAATAGTTCTGAATTTCCAGTTTACTGTTATTTTACAAGTAGTCCTACTTTGGAAGTAAGGAGCCACATCCAGTTTTGTCCCCCAGATAATAACCTCAATCAGGTTATTAAACAAAGAGGGTTTTGACAGATAAACATCCAGAAATGTTGATGATTACTGCTTAGAGTAAGTACCCTTGTTCCCTGGTTCTATGGAGGACTGACAGGACACAGGACTGGCAGGGGTTAAATATTTGTGGGTCTCCTTTGGGTAGCTGTAACCACATCCATTGGAGAGGGCTGAGCTGTGGGCTCAGAGGCCTTTCAAGAATGTGTGGAGCTGTATATTTTGGAAATGCCTCTGAAATATGGTCACTTAAAGTGTTGGGGTTTTTTTTATTGCAGTGAGCTCAGTGAAGGAGCAGCTGCTCTTGAGTCTCCTTGCCTTCCCTCCTCCCATACCCAGCCCAGGCTGCTTTGCCCTCTGAGAAACTGGAGAAGGGCTTTGGTGGAGAGAAAGAGGGCAAAAGGATAGAAGGAAAAAAGTTAATAATTCTACACAGACAGTCTATGGGCGATGTTGAGGAAAGAGAGTGATCTCAGCTGGGCTTCCCCTCGGTGCGTCATGCTTTTCAGCTCTTTTCAAGTGAATATCTCCCCCCACCCCGTCCCCCGTCCCCATCCTGCCATTCTTCAGCCCCCCAGTCTCTTTTTCCCCTTTCTCTCTCTTTTTTTTCCTCCCTCCACCTCTCCACACATTTCTATCTTTTGTTTTTATTTCCCCTCCTGCTGTTTTCCTTGATAGAAATCTCACTCATGCATTTCCCTTCCGGATTTCTATTGGGTTATTTTGTCCTCTTTTCTCTCCGTGCCTTGGTCCCCTTTTCTTTCTGTGCCTCTTGTCCCAGAGTGAAACAGCCGCCTCCCTGCTGGGTCAGGATGACAGTGCCTTAGCTTTCCCAGTGCCAGCCCTTCCCACATCTGTGCAGCTTTTGTCCCCGGGCAGAGGGGGATTTGGAATGGTCGGTTGGCAGCGCCAGGGAGACTGATATAAAAATGAGGTCCAAAAAAGAGGGGAAAGGGAATTAGGAGGAGGGCGTGAGATGGTTTAAGAGAAGCACAAGTGAAAATAAAATAAAGAAGTAAAGGGCACGGCTCAGGCTGTGAGTTGGGACATTGCAGCTTCAGGGACAGGCCAGAGAGAATGAAATTAAAGAATCTTGGTACCATGTTGTGCAGCTAACTATTAACCCCAGTACGACTCAGATGGAGTCAGGGCTCTCCCATGAAATGCTGAATTTGGGACAGTATCCAGGAGAGCACCCTTTGCACTCAGGGGAGCTGTACTTGTCATCTCCTCAGGGCTGTACTCACAGACTCAGCACTGAGCTCCTCTGTCCTAGCCCTGCTATTGCTTCCTGCTTCACACCAGTTTTCCTTTACCCTTGGCTTCTCTCCAGATCCACTCTGCCCCAGTTTTCTTCTCCCTCTCAGGTCGTATTCTTCTGAATACTCTCTATTTTTCTGTCTTTACTTACCTTTCAACAGCTTCTTCAGTTTACCTGGGCAAGTACCTCTATGTCCCATAAAGCCAGACCTGTCACCCTGTTCCACCTTGGCCATACAACCTTCCTTGCTCCAGTCATGAGCAGAAATAATAGGTGGCAGTGTCTTCTCTAACACATTGCAAGCCATTCCACTGAGATGTGGCATTGCTGGAACCTATGGGGAATTACCTTTATTTTTGAGAGAACACTGTTTTCTCCTAGGAAATGGAAACGACTCCTTTTCTTCATGTGTATTTCTTTAATTGTCTTTTTAGTTTCCCGGGCATTTTTTTTTTCCTCTCAACAAGAGGCTCTGCTTACCCCCTTTATCATTCTTTGTGGTCCTGGGAGCTCAGGGGTAGTGACTAACTCTTCTTTTTGATAGTCAGGAGTGAACACACAACTGCCAAGTGTGGAGATGAGGATGTGTGGTGTGGTAGAGTCAGGCTTCATTAAATAATTGACAGTGGCTACTGAGTTTGGAGAGTTGTCATGGCAAATATGCAGTGGTACACAATGCCCTGTGCACTGAGGACTGAGCATCACCCTTTCTCAGGATGGCAGAAGATGAAATGAAGGAGCTTCCAGCAGCTCAGGAGCCCCAGTGATGCTCCATGTGTACATTGTAAAAGAAGTGAGGTAAAGAGAGGCTGCTCTGATCCATTTTGACACACAGTCAAGGTAAAAGGAGTGTTGAGAGGTTGTGTGTAGGCCTTTGTAAGCAAGTAGTGTGAAATTCCTCAGTATCAGGTGAGATTTGCTGTAAGCTCTTGAGGAGTCTTGAATTTCAAAGTCTCAGTGTGCTGGAGAGAAATACTCATGCGCAGGAAGGAAAAGTCTTGTAAAGTTTCCCTGTTTCCCTTGCTAACTGCCCTGTACCATCTAACACTACACTCCAGAGCAGTGGAGAGCAGAATGCTATGACAGACTGCAAAGGAAATGTTGTTTTTTCCAAGTGATATCCAGATCCTAGCCTTTTGATATCACTATAATTCAGCGATGGAATTTGCCTCTATAAATATCTGCCTGTAGTGAATATCAAGGACGAAAGGAAATTAACCTAAATGTATTATTTTTTCCCCACTTAACAAAAATCTTTTCTGTTTTTCTTAATCTTACTTTCCTGATCATTGCTAACCAGTAGAGTACAGGATTTGCATATCAATATAAAGACTGCTGGGAATATTCCACCCTGATCTACATTTTGTATAACACTATTAAATGGAGCAGCACAGGGATGTCATTCAGGATGGAATTTGGCTAATTTCAACTTCCTAATGACATTTTCCCTCTAATACCAACAATAGATTTTAACTTGCAATATATCAGGGTTTCCAGTATATCAGCATTTTCAATGTACTGTACTTATGTGAACCACTTAATTGAGCAAGGTGAAGAGTGAGAAAATAAACCCCATGAATATTCATTCCCAGTATAATTTAGAGGCTGCTACTCCCTGTTGCTGACACTCCAGCAGTGACTGTGCATCCAGAATTTTATTAGTGCAAGGGCTTACACAAGCAAATAATACATTGAAGTTTGATATATTTGTGCCGGTTGAACTTTCACTTGGCTTCTTTTATATATTTTTACTGACTTTTTTACTGACATTTGCAGACAAATGTTTTATGACATACCTGATTATCTTTTGCAGGTCCATCTGAATTGCTGGACATGACAGACAGTGAAACGTAAGTACAACCTACTCTTTCCTTCATGTTATGTGTGTTAAACCAGCAGGCTCTTGATTTTCAAGTGCAAACTGTTAAAAAGGAAAAGCTTGTAAAATGGCACAACTCTGGCACAACCCTTCAAAACCAACCAAAGAAACAAGGCCCCTTAAAATCCACACATTGACCATGTCATATGTGGCTTTCTTGCCTAAAACAAACCTTCATTGGATTTTCAGAGGATTTTATCCCTATTGCTTCCCATGCTTCCTTAATCTTTCTAGAGGATTAGAAGCCCTGCCTTGTGTTTTGATATTGCTGGCCTCCAGCTACTAAGGGACCAACCTGAAGAGTAAATTCAAAGAGTCAGGAAATTTCTTTTCTTGCTCGACACCTTTTTTTTTCAATCCCTTCTTGATTCATCCAGGGTGCTCTGTCTTAGCTCTCTTAAGTGGCCAGGACTTGTGCAGCTGAAGGTTTCCATCAAGCAGTTAAAACATCAATCAGCTCCCTTCTTATTAAAAAAAAACCCTAACAACCCAACCCCAAAAAATTACTTTCCTTTCCAATTCCCAGTTTTTTACATCTTGTATAATCAAAGTTTCATGAAAGTATGTAAGGAAAGCATAATTAATCCTGGAAAATGTGTAATACATGTAAAATAAACCCAGTCTTTTTCCTAGGGATCAAGCCTACCATTTCTCATCCCACAGTGCCCTCCCCTGCTAACAGAGAACACCTTTTGCAGAAGGTGCATGAATGAAGCCCAGAGGTGGCAGGGACTGGATGGACTGGTCCTTTTTATCCAGGGGTGTAGCACAACCACATCAAGTGTCAGTGAGCACAGCTATGAGAGCTTCCCTTAACAGAGGTTCCTCTACCTCTAACCCTTGGAAAGGGAAAGTTCAAGCTGTAACTGGCAGTATGAATTTATCTTCTAGTCCTCAGGGGATGGTATCCTATTCTGATACAAGTTCTGATGCTGCAAGGGCATATTGATTAAAAAGTTGCCTCTTAATATTTCAGCATCCCCTGTCATAGATGGGGGCTGAGATTCGTTTATGCACTCTGAGTAGGTAGGTGCAAGATTTGTCCTGCCACATGTATTTCTTGTAATTTGTTATTTCACAGGTTATGTAATGGCCCTACTTGTTGGATACTGGCATTAAGGACCCCTTTTCAACCCACTCAAAGCATACTTTCCTCTCTTCCTAGGCAAATCTAGATAGATTTCTTTACTCTCAGTAAGAGTAAGTCAGTTTCAGTCAGTTTTAGAATCCTGTCAGACTTAGCTCCAGTCTGAGTGAGAAGCTTTGCAACAAATGTGCACCACACAGTCTTCTCTTCCGGAAAGCATGTGTTTAATCTAATCTAATAGTGCTAATCCAGTAGCTCAGCAGTCCAGTGGTGGAAGAACATGAGAGTTCTTGCTCTCATACATCCAAGAGAGCAGGGCATCAGAACTGGGGCAGCAAGTGTACCAGTCATAGCTTTGATGGGTAGGATTTTTTGAGGATGGCTCCAAGAATGAGGTTGAAGAAAGAAATTGCAGGAAGAAACAAACACTGTTGCTGTTTTGCTTGCTGTGAAATAAGAAGGTGGCCAGCTTGCTTTTGCAGCAGTTAACAGAGCTGGTGGTTGGATAGGAATGTGACATTCAGTCCTCTGAATACATAAAATCTGTCAATGTTTCTTCCCCATCCCTCAGAAGTTCTTTGTCTGCTATTTGTGCATTGCAGACTTTCCTACTGAGTCAAAGGATGTAGATGCTAAGGGAGAGAGTGCACAGATCCTCCTCTGCCAGCAAGAGGGAACCTGACAGAAATGCAGCATCCTGCTGTATCTATGCTCTGCTCCTCATGCTTCCTAAATGTGCATTGCTGTGCTGTGTCTCACGGCTGCTTTCTGTGCTTTGGTCTAGGGGGGAGACAGCACTACACAAGGCAGCCTGCCAGCGCCACCGTGCCGTCTGCCAGCTCCTGGTGGATGCAGGAGCCTCTCTGAGAAAGACAGACTCCAAGGTAAGGTAGCTCCATCAGCCCCCACCAGCTCCTGTGCTGAGCGAGACCCTGCAGCATCCTCCCTGCTGCTTGTGTGGCTGAGGCTTCCTTGTGTGTGCTGAGGCTCACACAAGGAGCCCCAGCCTTGTGTGTTGCTCCTTTGAAGCAAGCTATTTTTATAGAAAAAACTGTATTGATTTAAACAAACACAAGAGACTTCAGTTCAGTCCCCAACATGGGTCATTGTCACCACAGTGAGAGCCTGGCCTCCAACTGTTTGGTGCAGTGGGTGTGAATGAGACATCCCCATGGCACAGCAGTGTCCTCCTCCTGTGTGGTCAAAAGAGAGGCCTGTGGGCAAGGGCCACCTGCAAGAGCCTTGGTTTCTGATTGCACAGCATCTGTGGGGCTTGGTTATTGTGGCTGGCCTGCTTTGTGAGGATGACTAACTGTTTTCTTTTGCCTTGGCTTACCCCTGTGCTCACTGATGTGACACTAACTACAGCACTCTGTTGGTGTAAGCTTGACTGAGAAAGAAATCTGGGAAAAATGAAATCCAAGGACTATTCTGTCATTACAACAATCTGATTGCTCAGGAACATGGTCCAGAAGCTGTCTCTCTGGAGTTTCTGAGCACAAGCGCCCTGTGGTCAGCAGCTGAGAGTGAGTTGGTTCTCTGCACTCCAGAGTTAGAAGCACCTTTGCTGCAGCTGGGCAATCAAAACCAATTTCTGCCTTCTTGGGCTCTATGAGGAAGCCTATAATCCAAAGAGAGGTCATCTATCATTCTATCATCTCTTGTTCGGATGGCAAAATTGTACATTTCAAAAAGATTTCTGAAACAGAAGAAATCCAGTCAAGTGGCTTCTTGTGGAATTTTCAGGCAACCCCGACAAGACGAAAATCTTGACTCCAGGTTTCAGAAGGCTGAATTAGTATTTTATAATATGTATTATATTAAAAGAAAATGATATGTTAAAACTATACTAAAAGAATAGAAGAAAGAATTTCATCAGAAGGCTAGCAAGGGAAAAGAATGGAATGATAATATAATCTTGTGACTGACCAGAGAGTCTAAGACAGCTGACTGTGATTTGCCATTAATTAGAAACAACTACATGAGACCAATCAAATATGCACCTGTTGCATTCCATAGCAGCAGATAATCATTGTTTACATTTTGTTTCTGAGGCCTGTCAGCTTCTCAGAAGAAAAGATCCTAACGAAAGGAAATTTCATAAAATATGTTCGTGACAGGCTTCTGACTTGTTAATTGTCTTCTGTCTAGAAATCATCTGCTGTTCTCAATGTGTTAGCACAAGAATTTCTCTTCATGTTTCTCATTACAGGGTAAGACCCCTCGTGACAGGGCTCAGCAAGCTGGTGATCCAGATCTGGCCTCCTACCTGGAGAGTCGACAAAACTATCAAATGGTTTCCCATGAGGACCTGGAGACAGCAGTCTGACATCTGAAAATGTCCCAAAGGATCCCTGGAAATCTCGAGACTGCACCTGAGGCACTCGGGCCTCGTGTGAGGAAGAAACTGATGGAACCCACGTGTCTCTCACTCTTGAGGAAAATACCTGAGGACATGCCACCAGTTTCTAAGGGCTACTGAGTCTTGCTGGGAATGTTTATGTTCCACAAGTTAGCCCATGATGGATGAGGTGGGACGCTCAAAGGTCTGTGGAATCCATAGGCCATGAAAATTTACCTTTATTGCTTCCAGCAAGTAGCATGAACTTCTCCCATGTTCATCTGTATAATTTATTAAAAAAAAAAAAAGGAAAAAAAGGAAAGAGTAAAGAGGATGTGGGGGAACAAAATCCAAATGAACTGGTACATTAAGCCACCCAACCAGGCTGTCCTCCATCCTTGCAGTTTCCTGCATTGCTTTTATTCTCCTATTCCCCTCACTTCTCATCAGTTAAATATTACCTGTTATCTCTGTGTTGTCTTCACAAATGGTCAGGCAGTAGCAAAATGTTTGAGGAGCTCTGGATGCCCTTAAGAAATATCCAGTGTTTTTACCAGCTACATTCCCTGCCCCGCCATCCTCTCAGAAGCTGTGTTGTCAGGACTCAGCCCCCTACAGAGTTTTCTTGCTTTTGGAGGGGATGCTGCTTATTGCCTTGTTTCCCCGGGTTTGGGCACAGTCATATTTACAGCAGTGACAAAACCCAAGCTCATCATTGCTGGGCATGCTGGGTTATGGTATCCTCACAAGACAGGCATTTGTATGGAAAGGAGCTCTATGGGATGTACCATGCTGAATGGCAGAGCAGAAAATCACCAGGAAGATTTCTCATATCACTTTTATGCCTGTAATGGCTGACCCAGCTCTTCTCAGGTTTCAGGCCTGCCTAGAAGTTGATAGCTTCTTCAGTTCTTTACTTCTGAAAAGATGGGTTTTACACTGGGGAGAGATTTGTGCAAAGCTGATGGAATTCTGATGGACTCAGTGACAGACCCAGTCCCCTTGGCAGCACAGCCATGGGGAGGAAGGAGACCGGGAACATCAGCAGCCAGCCTGGGCTCGCTGCTGCCAACAAACACATGGGCACTGGCCTGGTCACAATGGGAATGGGAAAACCTCCTTTGGCTGAACCTGTAAACTATCTGATTGTTCAAGGGAGCCAAGGTTTGGGGAGTCTGTCCCTGGAGAAAGACAAGCAGCAGCTCTTTGCCTTGTTACCCACAATAGGTTTGAAACATAAAGCTTGGCTGCTGTAAAGGCCAGCTGTGTCTTCTGTATTCATCTGTTCTCTGTCTTATAACCATAAAAGAAGAGAAAGCAAACAAATACACAGGCATAAATAAAATGTTTCATTGTTGGGTTTCCAATTGCTACAGATATCTCAGTTGATAATATAGCAGAGCTTCCACTTCTACTTTGTCAGACCAGTGCCCATGAAGATGCTCACGGCTGACTTTTGGCATAACTCTTGCAATACATTTTTGAATTTTGCTTTGTTATTCTATTTGAAAGATCCACAACTGTTTGTTTTCACATCCCTTGCTAGGGGTACCTCTCTGATAAATGATGATCATTGGGGTTACATACATTTGGAAACCATGAAAATAACTCAGGTCATTATCCAGATAAGTTTTTCTTCTTTGGTAGAAGTGGAGGAAATCAAATGAATGCAATTTTTTTTTTAAGCACGAGTGATTGTTGTGGTAGGGAGGGGGGGAGCTGAATAATATATTTTAATTTTTTTTCCTGTTTTCAGAAGTTCATTTGATATGGGCAAAATATTTCTTTAGTATTTCTTCCTCTGGAAGGAAACTATATATATTTGTAATCTATAGATCAATGGCGACATGAAATGTATTTTGTCTTATTTTCTGTCTTTACCTTTCTCATTTAAAAAATAAAATATGAAAGCCAAATTACTTCCCTTGATAATTATCCAGGGGCTTGTGGAAAAAATAAGTATGTGTATATATTAGAACAGAATTTGGCAACTGTTAAAATAAAAACTCAGAATATAGTTTTGTTGTATGTGATATTTCCATAAGGAAAGGTCCTCACACTATGGTTTCATGGTAGGCCTTACACCATTTCCAAGCTGTGAGAAAATGCATTAATGTGATATTTGATGAAAACAAGAATGATGTTATCATCACTTTAATATTTAGGTTTGCTTACTGGTCTGAGAAATGGAGAAATTTTCAATAGCACAGGAGCTTGGCTTGTCCTGTGCTGAGGCCAAGCTGAGTATGGCCACTGAGCCTGGGGAGCTCCCTGATCCTTCAGTCCCATGAAGCAGCTTGCTTTCATCACAGGTAGCCTCCAGAGGCCAGATGTGGGTTATGATAAGGGAGCTGCTTCTGGTCCCTCTGTCCTCAGTTGTCCTCCCCTTGTCAGCTCATCCCTGTGCCCAGGAGGTGCCTGCAGCTGTGGCTGGCTCTGGAGCAGCTGGTCAGGATGGGCAGATTTCCTGAGCAATTTTGTGCCATTTGGACTGCTCAGAGCATGCGAGAGAGCGTGGCTTGCCTTTCTCACTGAAATCTGGAGTACAATGATCAGAGTGAGCTGTCGTGTCTCTGGAGAGCTGCCTGTGCTGTGTGATAAAACAACCCCCAGCACTCAAGGTAGGGCAGGAATGGGCTGGATGTGGTGCCTTTGATGTCCAATGTGTCCTGAAGCACTGAACCTTTGATGCACTAGGTACTGCTGATGTTTGGTATCTGCAGGTAACAGAACATCTGTTGCTTGCCACAATGGCTCATGTCCGGCAAGGAATATCAGAAGCTGGTTCACTGAGGGCAGTTTGGGACCAGGCCCTTTTCAGGTGTGGTGGCATTACAGAAGCAGCAGGCTCTGCAATAAAGGTAACACATTTGTATTGAATCTCTGGAGCACTTGGGGTCTAGCTTAGTACAGTACAGCTGTGCCTGCACTGGGCAGGGCCCAAATTCCAGTGTGCAGCTGGGAGTCCACTTAAATTACATGCAAAGCATTTCAATTTACTAAAGCATCTTTGTTCAGTGGCTGTTAATGTGTGTATATTACTATATATATGTATATTTATAAACATCAGTATGCATGTATATAGGTGCACACATACACATGTAAGCGCACTTGAAATTGTGTCATTTGAATGATAAAGCCCCTAGGGATGCTCAGCTACTGAGATTGCTGGACTGAGAAAATGTCATTTTCCATTTTAATTTGTTATTAAAGGGAACTTTTTTCAGTAGGACTGAGGAGCTCCCGAATCGTTCCGTTGTACTGGTTTTACCATCTCATTTTGGAGCTAAATGGAGGGAAAGTATTTATAATGTTGATAAAATAAACCTAATTTTGTAATTTAATAGCATCAATTACTCTTATTATTTCATGTTTCAATGCTAGAGATACCTTATTTGTGTTATTCAAGGCATGATGATGTCATACATTTTTTACTTATTATAGCATAGAATCTAAGGCAATGGACAGGGGCACCTTGCACTAGACCAGGCTGCTCAGAGCTCCATCTAAGCTGACCTTGAACACTTCCAGGGCTGGGTCAATCACAACTTCTCTGGGCATCCCTCAGTACTGTAAGATGTGAGGCTGAGTTTTTGCTTGTGTAAAACAGGGGTCCAAGGCAAATTTTGCCTGTTACAAAACTGGTTTCAGACTCCAGTGGATCTTCCACCATTTCATGTGGTGTCTGTGTTTTAGCACTTTAAGATGTCTGTAGGTGTTTTTACTGAAAACCAAGGTGTTTTCACTCTTGTTTTTCTCCAGCAGCTGTAGAATTGCTCATGGTGCTGTAGCCTGGATTCAGTCTACATGAGATGTCCCCTGCTCCATCAGGACTGTCATACAGACGGACCAGAGACAAAGAAAATAGTACAAAATTAATGTTTTGTACCCACTGATCTTCCCAGGTGCATTTGCTGAGCTGGTACGGTTGTGTAAGGATAGATGGAGCACATAGTTTTTTCTGGTGGTGTTGTGTGGCTGTGGGAAGATTGTTTCACTGATATTTCATGGCTCTTTGGCTCATTTCTGTCTTTGTCTTTGCTGTAAAACATATGGTAGTGAAATTTTCTGACACAAATTCATCTAGAAGTTGGCTGCTTCCCGTTCAGCCATCCCAGATGCCTTCTGTGGGATTTGCTTATGTGTTGACCCTTCCAGGATGACCAAAGTATGACATGATCTGTCTCTGGGATATGAAATGGGAAAGATACATTGGTAGCCTCAAGTTTTCTGGGAGTTTAATAGCACTCAAGAAATGTATGGCACGCTGGAAATTTGAATGCCTTGAAAAAACTCCAAGGAAATTCTGTCCTTGTACACTGTGTACTACAACAAAAAAAGCAGCTCCTTGTGCTGATCCATTTGAGGTGTCATTTTCCTTTCCCCACTTTTTGCTTCTTTTGCACCAAACTAACGTCTATAGAGAAGTATTTTATAAGACTTGTTTTTAAGATTGCTAAAAGTAATATTTTTGACCTCCATTTTATCTAATCTTTTCCATTCATAAAATAATGTTTCCTCTTATTTTCCTCAGTGAATCTGAGTCAAAATTAAGCTGGGTTATTAACTTCCTAATTAGTCTAAAACATCAAATGTATCTTTGGACATTTCAGCTGTCCTGGAAACAGCTTATATTCCTGTGCCTTTCTGTATGCATGTGAAGCTATAGGGAACAGTATTAGAGTGCTCATTGTGGTACTCATCATCTCATTTTCCTTTCTTTGAAGATATAGGAAACAGTATTAGAGTGCTCATTGTGGTACTCATCATCTCATTTTCCTTTCTTAACAACTATTTTTTTTTTAGCAGCCTTAAATTCCATGATCTGCCTGCCAAAATCTGCTGATTGCAACAGCAACTCAGTGATGTGCTGCAAGCTACTCCAGGTGGCCATGGCAAGTGACCATGGCTGCTCTTAGTGCAGGTTCTGCCATGGCTTTGGACTTTTCTGGAGTGAGATCCCCTGCAGGTATTAGAGCTCAGGATTTCCCCTCCCTGGCTGTTCCCAGCACTGCTGCCCGTGGTGGTGCCCACAGAGGGTGATGTTCTACCATCCCCTGTAAATGTGCACTGCAGCAACACCCCCTACCTTGGCCAAGGAATTTCCTGAAGCCATTTGTGCAAAAGGGGAAAATTCCCTCCCTGGGGCCCTGATCACACCAGTAAATTCATTACATTTGACTTCAGTGATTAGGCAGGCTTGGAGCTGAATAACCTTACTGTATTCAGCCATCAGAGTGCATCTTGTCTCCTGCCTTATTTATAAGGTGCCACATTCCAGTCTCAGCTGCAGTTTCTTGTTTCCCTGACTGATTTAAAAAAAACAACAACAAAAAAACCCAAACCAAGAGACAAAAAACCAATCTATCCTTTGCAGTACATGTGTATCTAGTTACCCAGAGAGTGGGGAAGGCAGGAAGATCATTTAAAAATCTCCTCATTCTGATGTAGCACATCATGACTTCCAAAATCTGAGCAAGGAGAAGCCTTGCAACAAAAGCATTTGTTTCAATATTAACACATCTATATTTCAGGAAATAATTTGATGCTAAGCCTTGTTAAAACAGTCAGCTTAGGCTCTTAGATCTCCTATGTGTCAGAGATTTGGGGAATCTAAGGAGGCAGTAATCCTCTTGACAGGCACATAAATGTAGGTGAATGCTCAAAAAGGCATAAAACCACCTTTCTTCAAAAATCTGTTTCTATTTTGCCACCCTCATCTACTAGAATCAGAACCCTGATTTGGGAATGCTGCTTCAGAGTTCAGCAATATTTTAACAGCCTCAGCATTCATTTGCAAAGTGTATAGAAGCTGTAGCATTTTGAAGTGCAAGAAAAAAAGCACTATTTCTTTGAGCAATATAATAGTACAAATGTAATTGCCTCATCTCTTGCCAGCCTCCTTTTGCTGGTGAAGTGCCACACCTGGCTCTTCAATTAGTCCCTGTCTGGGAGGCTGCTTGATGTGTAGCCCAGCGCTCAGTGAAGTGTGCACTGTGGCAATCCAGTGCCAAAGTGCTGCTGCAATTACCTAACTACTAGCACATGAAATTCTTTTCTTAGTGTTGCACTTCATTTTAATGAGAAAAATGCCCTTCTGATTCCAGCTACCTTGGTGACCTTCGATTTCCACTCTTTCCCTCAAGCTGTGGTCAAGAAGAGGTAGAAGGTAATCTCTGTTCCTACAGAATCCAAATCCTGTCGAGGAACTCTACAAATCACTTAGGTTTGTAGGTGTGGAGAAGAAGCTCAAGAAGCTCTTGAGTCTGATGCAGCAGACATGAGTGATTTCTACTTGGCTAATTAGGCTTTAATAAGCAGCCCCACTTTTCTAGGGCTGCTTTTCCTGTGTGACATTCACATAAAAAAATGAGAGATGACAAAATTAGAAAAGCAAATTAAGCTGGCCCCTGGGAATGGGGAATTCTAAAGATTGGCTTCCACATACATTGCTCTTTTCTAGATGAGGAGTTGCAATGCTGTAATGAGTAATTATGTATCATAATTAGATATAGCTAATTGTAATAGTGAGGTGGGTGCTCGCTGTGTCCAATATTTATGTCACCCAGATGCAGAGGTATTCCTGCCCCTGTAGAGATCACCAGACAGCCTGGAGGGGGAACAGCCCTCTGTTTGCAAAGCTTGAGGCTTTGTGAAGTGAGACGTGAGCCCCAAGGTGAGCAAGGCCACCCCTCCCTGCTCCTCAGCCATGCTGGGGGCTTTCCTTCCAAATGGATGGAGGCAATGCCACATCAAAATAAATGTTTGCTGTAGGTCACAAAGTGAATGGATAGCTGTCTTTCTTCTCATGTCCCCTGCTTCAGCCCCTTTCCAGTGACATTTTTTTTACTTTTATCAGAATGGGAAGTCTGTTATGTGCCTGTATTGACAGAAGTTGGGTGCAGTTGTGGTTGTTGTCTGTGGTCTTGCTACTGTTCTAATGCCTTCTCTTCATGGCATAGGGGAGAAGTACATTCATGTCAAAGCTAAGGAAAAAAGTGACCTTGCTGGCAGCTAATGACAGGAAGGAAATAGAAAATAATAATATTTAAATTTAATTTTAAATATTCTTCAGTGCTCTTTGCTTTTTCTTCATTTCCTCTCCCTTTTTGAGTTTCTGTACTGAGGCCTTTAATCTTTCATCACCTCTTCTTTCCTTAGTTCATTCTACCTTCATTTTTGGCTGGAAAGGTCAAAATCCTGCTCATGTGCTTACCCTTGGGACACTTGTGCTTGACCAGTCACATATGGTTGGATCTCCTCTGACCATGTACAGACATGGGCAGGGAATGCTGAAATTCTCTGTACCAGGAATGAGCTGGATGTGCAGCACTAAAGGCTCCTCTGAGGGCAGTTGTAATGCCCAAGTTGTAATCTCAGGATTAAACAGATGGGAAGTATGATGGACTTGGGTTTTTCATGCCTGAGGGCTCAATTTCAGCCTTTCCAGACTTAGTTTTAATATCAACAGGAAAATTCTTACTTCTGTAATTTTTTTTTTTTTTTTGCCTAGTCTCATGTTTCTTCCCTTTGTGATTTTCCTGTTAAATAATCTTTGCCTGGGCAAACGCTATTGTATTGCACTGTGCTTGTGCTTGCAGGAAGAGGCAGCTGCTTCCAAGTGGCAAAGTGAGTGTCTCTCATGCAAAATGGCTGGCTTTGCTACTGTACAGCTTTCTGCTCAGCATGTAGCTCACAGAAATCACAGGGACATGGCAGGGGCTTATCAGGATTTTTCGTTCCCTTTACATGTCACTGCAGAGTGATTCTCTTCCATCTGCCTCCTTTGATCATGCAACAGCTTTGGGAGGAAAGAAAAGAAGTGGCTGAGCCTTCAAAGCACTGAGCAGCTCTTGGGAGCTTTGTCTCTCCCTTGCTTGCTGCTGCACCTCACAGAGCTGGGAAAGGGGAAGCAGGGCATGCTTCATGTGCAGAAACATCCATCTCTCACCTCACTGGCAAAAGTAACAACTCTTTGAAGGTCCCTATTCTGACACCCCAGCAGTGCCAGGTAGGGTGTAAAATACACATGGACATCAGCAAGCCTCTAGGAGCTGACTTCCTTTCTTAAGGGCTCTTCCAGGCTCTTTTTGATTCTCATCCTGGTGCCTCAGGATAGGGATTCCTTCCTGTGTCTTCCCAGAGCAATCACCCTGAGGATGCCCTTTGTAATGGGTGCCCTCATACCGTGTTTTACATATGCTCTGTGTCCTGCAACTCCATTAATCAAGAGTTAAAATCCCTTTCAAAATGGACTTAGGAGCTTGGCCACTGTCCCACCAGGGTGCAGTGCACTGGGGAGAGGAATATGGAATGGAATATAACTGCCAACATTTCTCTGTAGAAATCCACTCAAGGTGAAATGTGCTTTCACAGTGGGAAATGGAGGTTATTTTTCTCCTGCCCACATTGCTTTGTGTTGCAAACCCTGTGCCAGTCATTTTGGATGCAGACAGCTTTTTGGAAGCAGGAGGCTTTTGAAAGATTTTTGCAAGTCTGGCCAATGATGGAGCTGAGGACTTGTGTTCTGCAGCTCCCACACAAACCTTCTGGCAGTCCGTGGAGGTTTCAGTGTCCTCTCTGAGTCAGTGAGCAGAATATTTTGCTACAAGCTACAGGCCTGTCTTTGTGCCACTGCTCTTGCTGCTTTGCTTCTGCACAGCTTTTAGAACAGCTCTGGTTTTGCAGTCTTGCACTGGGAAAAATCACAGTGGTATGGGGAAAATCTTGCTTTTCCTATGGACACAAACACTCATCATCTGCAGTTTTGTGCCAATGAAAATGCAATGTATGTAAAGACTCAGCTTGGTTGATGAGGCTGTCACAACTAGCTCAGTGAGGATTTATTTTCAGCAAGACCTGACTTCTTGTTTTGCTGCAAAACAAAGAAGATCATGCAAAAAATAATCACTTGGCTTAATGGTATGCTTCTGTCTTATGATAGTTAACAAGTTTAACTGTGTGCCACGTGGTTGTGGCACAGAACAGGGAAAGCTTTTGCTTTCAGAATTTATCAGAATTCTCTCTGGAGGTACTGAGGTTGAAGAGATAGGGCCAAAGGTAGCAAATCAAGGCTTTGAGGTTGCATTACTGGCACTTCCATTAAATCCTTTTGGGTAAATCATTTAGCCTTACTGTGCCTCAGTTTTCTTAGCTGTAAAATGGGGATAATATCATCTCCCCACACACAGACAGGTAAGGTTTTTTGTGTTACAAGCCTAAATTATGCTGTGTATTAACTATTTTTGAATTGTATGGTTTTGGGTTTTATTTTTGGTGGTTTAGATTTTTTTTTTTGTTTGTTTTGTGTGGTTTTGTTTTTTTTAAACATTTTTTTCATTGTGCCTTGTAATGTTATTCTTAGCATCCTGCTTCTTTTGGACCCATTTTTTACTCCAGACAGTGAGAGCAGCCCTGTCCCATGCTTTTTAGTTTAACTGGTTGAGATAGTAAAGAGGGATGGAGAATGAGACTTCTCCAATTAGCTATTTTGCACTTTTCATGCTTGATTTCCATGTTTGAGCTATCTTGTATTAAATGTTGTAACTCAGGTAATATTTCAAGTCAATGAAAGCATTCAGGTGGTTTATCTCTCTTCAGAGAAGAGTATTTTGCTGAATTTTAGAGCAGCTTTATTCCATCACATTGACTTCATTGAGCACAGAATGTTCCCTTTGGGAGTGCCCATCTCAGAAATAACTCTTTCTGTCACCCCTCTGCTATTATGCTGGTATGACAGAATATTGCCTAAGAGTCCAGAAATCACCACTTGGGTTTGTTTATGGGAAAGCTTTCTGAGGAATGGAAAGGAACATTTGAGGGAACAGATTCTCTGGCCTTCATATTAATATCTCCTCTGGCCACCTGGCAAGTGGGAGATGAAAACTGGTAAAGTACAAGGACAAGTGTTAGTAAAGATTTAGGGAACTGGAAGTGCCTCATGCAAAAGGGAAGAAGGCCAGAAAGGAGTCATCAAGGCCAGGAAGGAGTGGGATGGTGCTGAACAGACTCTTGATGGAAAGGCTGAGTTTCATCAGGCTATATATATATATTGATAAATGCATATATAGTGGTGTTTCCTGGAGATGGTGGAGACAGGACAATGGGCAGATTTTGATCTCCTCTGCACTAGCATCACTCCTGGTGAACCAAGAAGTGACTGAGGTCAAAACCTGGACCATTCCATGATGTGTTTGGCCCCCTGAACCGAGCAGTACATTCAAATAACAAATGAGCATTTTTAACCTACATTTCGTGGGCATCCAGAGTTCCAGCCTTTGTATATATCCTATTATCTGAATCCACATCTGTTCCAGGAGTTGTAATAACATCTCAAAGGGCTCTTTCATGCTACCTGACCTTGTGCACAATGCACGGGAACATCTCGAGGCTGCCAGCCGGCAGAAGGGACCCCAGGCACGCTGCAGTACCATGAATGGAGGATATGTGTTTAACAGAGAACCAAGGCGCAGGTAATTTAATCACCAGTGAGGGAGAGCACAGGAAGGAGGAGGAGCTTTTTGTAACAAAGTAAAAAAGTATTTTCTTCCACAATTTTCTTGCATTTCCTATTTATACAAAGTATCTTGATCACTGTGTTGCTAACTGAGGAGATTTTAAACTGGGGGAAGGAAGAAATATGTATACAGTGAAAGAGCTGGTTGCTGTTCCTTTTGGACACTTTTTCTGTATTGTGACTTGTGTGGAAATGTACAGAATAAAAAGTGAAGAAGCGCATGCCTTGGCTGGGCTGAGTCTCTTTGTGTCGTTTGCCAGCAGAGCTGGGTTGCTGCTTCTGACAGAGTGGAAAGACTGGTGGGACTTGGAAGCTGTGAAGAGTTAGGGGCAGCAGAAGAAAGGGACCCAGGGGTCAAAATTCTGCATATGTGTGTATGCTGGTGTAGAGGAGTGAGTGTTAAGCCTCTGGATAAATCAGCTTCAAGCTCATGCTAAAGAAAAAGGTTAATGATACCTGTTAATATTCCCAGGAACATCTCAGTCCCTCAGTGAGCTCAGATTGCCAGCACAGCCCTCAGTGTGTGCAGGAAGGTCCAGCAGAGATCAGCAGGACTCTGATGTAGCTGTGCAGGTCACCTCAGGATCTTAGCTGTGCATCTCAGGGGAGTTTCTCCAGTGCATTCTCTGGTTCACCTCCATGCTATCTCAGGAGTAACCCATAAACATATAATGAAACTTTGCTTGTTTCTGCCCAGCTGTGTCTGATTGAAGAATTTTTGAGAATTTCGTGGTCATTGCCTGCTTTCTTGTCTTCAGCAGCTCCCCTCCCTGCCTCACTCAGGAGTTTCTGTGCCATTTCTGACACAAAAGTTTTGTAACCTCTCCTCTGTGCAAGTCAATACTTCCTAACAGCTCCCCTGCCTCTGCTGTTCCACCCTGAAATTGTATTTCTGAATCATTCTGTGATGTTTCCTTTGTCCTGTCTCTCTGGGACAGCGCCTGCCCCCAGAACACCTCCCTCACACATGGCTCTGTCTCCCTGCTCCCCTCCAAGCCCTTTGATGCTCACTGCTGCTGCCAGCAGCCAGCTGTGTGCTTGTCTTCTCAAGGATGCCTTAAGCTCCCTTTTCCTGCTGTCTCAGACAGCTTGGGAATATTATCATTATTAATAAGAGCGGTGCTAACAGCACTGACTGCTCTGCCTGAGCAGGACTGGCTGGGTCTGGACAAGGATGCAGCCTAGCCATGAGCTCCCTGCACAGCAAGAACAGCTACCAAGGGCTGCTTTGACATCCAGGAGCCCTGTGGTACAAACCCCTGACTCCTCTGGGGTCCTTCTCAGCCACCAGCTGCACCAAATGGCTGCCAGCTGCTCTCTGGGAATGTCTGTGGAGCTTTGGATGTGCTCGGGTTTGCCCCCACTGCAGCCTCTGGAGGGGCTCACCACCTGCAGGCTGAGCTGATCTGTGCTAAAGCTAAAAAAATGAGAAAAGAGCTTCTCATCCCACTGGGTTTGCACCCCAAAGTCTTGAATGTGTGTGGCCTTACACATGTTGTGAAGAGAGTCCAACTGCTCTTTTCTCATCCATTGTAATTCGCCCTGTAATTTCAGCTCTGTTAACTCTTTCTAACACAGGGCTGTTTCTTGCTGACATTCCCTACAAAATTCCTTAACTAAAATTCATGACTATATATGCACACACAGACATACATATATTAAAATATCTATCTTATAGGGAATTCCTCACTTGAGTATATTAGCCTTTCTCATGCAACCTTCCTTTACATATGAAATGTAAAAATGTTTCTTTAAAAAGCTAAAGCTTTCATAGTAGGAATGTAGCCACAACAAAAACAATACAACCCCATTCCTGGGAGGAAAAAACCCAATCCTGACAGGAATCATTTGCTTTCAAACCTTTTTCCCCCAAAACCCCTGCAGCTTCACCGCAGCCAAATGATTTCAGCATTTCCCTGCAGTTAAAATGTGGTTCTCCCTAACAAGGGACCTTTTAAACTAGGTAGTGATGCTTGTAAGACATGTTGCCAAGGTTGTTAAGTCTAAAAATAGGTAAATATTGGAAGCAGTCCCATAATTTCAAGGTGTTTGATCTTATGTTTTCACATTCAAGGCTTGGTATAGCCACATGAGTATTGCATTTGCAGCTGTATTAGTTCACAGCAGCGCAAGAAAACCTTCAGAGGTGCACCCTCTGTTTCTGCCCCACCTAGCCACAACTTTAACTGGCACCAGGGATGTGTGAGTGTGTGTTTGTCAGTGTGAGTGTGGATTTAAAAGTATCAGTGGGTCAAGTGCATGGATTCTGCTGCTCTCATTCAGTGAGACAGTTCTGTGGTATTAAAGGTGAGCTGGGATTTCCAAGACCCAGAAAAGAAAGGGTTTGTTTCCCATGGATAAGAAACAGGAATTGGCTGCTGGGTGTTAATTCAGATGGACAATCTGTAAATGACAGGAATCCATGTGTGACCATGTTCACAGGGGTCTCAGGTTGAGGGAAGAGATGAGGATTTGACTCCGTGTTTCAGAAGGCTGATTTATTATTTTATGATATATATTACATTAAAATTATACTAAAAGAATAGAAGAAAGGATTTCATCAGAAGGTTAGCTAAGAATAGAATAGGAAGGAATGATAACAAAAGCTTGTGGGTCAGATTCTCTGAGCGAGCTGACTGTGATTGGCCATTGATTAGAAACACCCAACATGAGACCAATCACAGATGCACCTGTTGCATTCCACAGCAGCAGACAATCATTGTTTACATTTTGTTCCTGAGGCCTCTCAGCTCCTCAGGAGAAAAAATCCTAAGGAAAGGATTTTTCATAAAAGATGTCTGTGACAGCCAGGAGAACAGAACACTGCCTGGTTAACATCTATAAGCAGCTTGCCATCAGGGAACTAACAAAAATCAGTAGGACTGACAGAAAAACTTCTGGCTGCAGCCTCCATTGTTCTCCATTTGCCTCCAAAGCATGCAGCACCTTGACAGTAAGCCACAGAGGTTTCAACTTTTGCATGAAACCTTCTGCTAAAATCAGAGGGAGGAGGAGGCTTCTCACCAAAGGATGGCTGTAGGCCTGCTCAGGAGGAAGTTCTGTTACTCTCCACAAAGCATGGAGGGCACAGAGTAGTCGGAATCTGTTTTGTTGTTGTTGGTTGGTTGGCTTTTTTAAGGGTGATTAAGGAATGAAGAAGTTGTTAAAAAGGAAAGAATTAGATTAAAAATGTAGTTCTGAATATTTTGGATCCTGGAGCTCATCAAACCTGAGTGACCTTGAGTCAAAAATGGTGTTAGGTGATTCAAACTAGTGCTTGGTGTCTAGATTTTGGGAGTTTTCTCTTGATATAATCAGCAAACAGGCTGAGGACTGTGTTTGCTTTAAACAGGGTACGATTACCCTCTCTTTTGTTAATGCATGTACGTACCTCATAAATTTCTTCACTGACAGAGCTGATGATGTTCTAACAAGCTCTGGTCTTTCTCAGTCCATTTATGAGTACATTCTTAGCTCCAGGAGTATCTGTGTTTTGCTAATGGGTCTCACTATCATCCCTGAGGTACATCCTAATGGGATGCAAGGCTCCACATAAATATTAGGGGTTATTATTCTGGCTGCTCACTCTTTTTCCTTGTTCCTCCCTTCTGCCTTTTATGAAATGAAGGAGCAGATAGGAGCAGTGGTGTCCAGCTGAATGAGATGGTTGTAGAGTAAGGGGTCACTGGATAACCAGCAGTTTCTCCATGTAACACTGCCATTAAAAGTCTTTCCAGTCACTTAAAGGGTTTTTTTGTAGCTTGAAGTTTTCACTAATACAAAATCAAGCGAGCAGTATGTCTGACTCCATGAGTCACCCTGAAATTCTTAAACTGGGTTTGCAGTCAAGCTGATTTTCACGTGCAGGGCCCATTCCTAAGAAGTGGCCCCCTAATGGGAGAGCTAGGTCAGCATTGCAGTGCTCTGGAGATCATCCATGGCTTTTTGTCACCTTTTAATAATGAAGGAGGTCCAGTCTGCAGCCAGGAATGAAGCACCTTTGTGCTTATATGGGGGAAAGAGAATAAGGCTAACTAGGGTTATGAGGCCCTGTTTGATTTAGAATGACAATACTTTCTGACCTTCTCGTTTAAGATTTCTTTTTTTAAGTTTCTGTAATTTCCTGTATTCTAATTTTGAAAATCCAGCAATACAGGATCAGATTATCTTCTTTTTTTGTTATTATTAATAACAAACACTTGAGATTAGTCTTTCCAGAGTATTGATTCATGGTTCCTTTTAAATGGCAGCCTTTTTTCAATGTCTCAACTCAATCATCCAATAAAGAAGATACCTGAAAAAATGGGAATATGTATGTGTAAGGTGAAGGGTCTGGAGCAAGGGTTTTTAGAGGAGCAGCTGTGGGAGCTGAGGTTGCTCAGCCTGGAGAAAAGGAGACCCAAGGAGACCTTATCATTCTCTACCATTGCCTGAAAGCAGGTGATGGTACAAGAGGGAATGGCCTTGAGTTGTGCCTGGTGAGGTTTAGGTATTAGGAAAAGCCTCTTCATCAGAAGGGTTGACAAGCCCTGGAACAGGCTGTCCTGGGAAAGGGTTGTGCTGGAGCCACTGGAGGCATTTAAAAACTGTGTAGGTGTGGCTTTTGGTGATGTTGTTTAGTGGTGGAATTGACAGTGTTTGGTTAATGGTTGGATCTTAAAGGTCTTTTCCAACCTAAATGGTTCTATGAAGGTCTTGGATCCAAGGATTGGGAAAGGTAGATAGCTCAGGAACTTCAATGTCATTGGCAAAGTTGGTTTCTCTGTTATAGATTCTTTCTACTAACTTACTACTTCTTTCTTACTACTGTGTCTTGAGGAAACAAAACTTTCTGGTGTGAGAAATTATCATTCTGTTTCCAGACTGTGATGTCCAGCTCTAGCTGTCTCAGATCTGAACTTTGGTCCTACCCAGGCATATTGAACCTTCCTGTTGCTGCTGCCCTTTTTTCCCAACCAATATGAGATTTTTTGGAAGCTCTTTGTTACATTTCCTTACTAGATTATAGAAACAATTTGTGTATATTATATAACCTATATATAGGTGATATAATTTATATATATATAATTTATACAACCTCTGATATGAGGGTTTTTGGAAGTTCTTTGTTACATTTCCTCACTAGATTAGAGAAACAAGTTGTGTATATTATATAACCTATATATAGGTGATATAATTTATATATATATAATTTATATAACCTCTGATATGAGGGTTTTTGGAAGTTCTTTGTTACATTTCCTCACTAGATTAGAGAAACAAGTTGTGTATATTATATAACCTATATATAGGTTATATAATTTGTATATATATAATAAATATAAATTGTATAATACAAATGTAGACTAATTTATGTTCGTGAGAACATCTCACCCAGTCTTGCACTCAAACCAGGGTGAACTTTGAAGTTAGGACAGGATTACCAGGATTGGATCCTTGCATTTAGGACCCTTATTTAGGTCATACCAAAGTTTTCCTTGGATTTTTATAAGAGCAGAAAGAAAGAAAAAAGTATTTGCTGTAAGGAACAGGGAATATGAATTGACAAATGGAAACAAAATGTGTATGATTTTCAGAAACTGGGGCTGAAAACATCACAGACAGCTGTAGAGAGGTTCCTTTACTCAAAATCACCCAGGAAATCACTGGTGGGTGTAAAGAATAGACCTGCAAGTCCTCTGACTCCCACTGTGTTAACCTCACATCTGGCAAATTCTATTGCACTGTGTGTCTCCCATTGAATTTTCTCATTTCTGCAGTCTTTTGTGCCAAAGATATTTTCATGAACTTATGCACTTTTCTTTCAGTTGTTAGGGTTTGTTGTGGGTTGGGTTTTTTTTTGTTCCCTGAAGCTAAAAGTTGCATCCCTATTGTGCAGAAAATAGGAAACAGATTTGTTCTTCTCAAATGTGTTGGGTCTTTAAATGGAAACTGGGAGGAGAAGGAGGGGACAGCCTGCAGCCCTGTCACATTCTTTCCATTGATACACATGGACACCAGGAAAAAGCCTGATTCCGATCCCCTAAAACAATAGATATAGAAATGTTTTCTCTTTGTTTGGTTTTTCTTCTGTCCATCTCAATGTGAGCATGGCAGCAAAAAGCTCTACAGGGCCTGGGTGTAAGACTTGTGTTCTCTGTTAGACAGTGGAAAAAGAGAGAGCTGCTCGCTCCACAGGTTCAGATACCACTGCACTGGCCAACAACAACAACAAGAGGGTTTTATCTCAGTGTGAGCTGAACCCAACAGCTGAAGGATGATCTGTTCAGGGCATAGCTGTGTTCATGCTTACCCAAACACGGCCATGGGGGAGCACTGTGTTTGACTGGAGGTAGCACATGAAATTTCCAGGTAAGCAGGTAGGACATTCCTCATCTTCCTGCCACAAGGGTGTGAGGTGGACATTCCCATGGAGGTGTGATTGTGTAGACACACCTCAGCCAGCTGGCTGAGACCTCAGTGACCACTGTCTGCCAGTCCTCTTCTTGTCACCATTTTCCTCAATAGCCATGAAGAAAGGGAATCTGATGAGATCTGGTGCAGCCAGATCCTGAATTATCCACCATTCCCAAGCCCTTGGATCCAAGACCTTCATAGAACCACAGAACCATTTTGGTTGGAAAAGACCTTTAAGATCAGTCTAAGGCAAAGAGCAATCAGTGCCAGCATGGTTTGTCCTGCAATGGGAGAGGGCAAAATGCACGGGCTGAAGCTCCAGCCAGTCACACAGACACAGTCACACAGACAGAGGCCAGCCAGCATCCAGAGGCTTGAATTTAGCATTTATTTTCCTTACTAATTAAAAAAAAAAAAAAAAAAAAAAAGAAAAACTGGCTTTAACTTATCTTAACCATTGGGATAAGCACCAGTATAGAGCATGCAGCAATATTGATGAAGCTTTCAGCTCTCAGATGAAATGTGCCACAGTTTTTAATAACAAATGAAGAAAACTAATTATCCTTATGGTAGAACTACTGTTCCAAGCCCTCTTTTTAAATTTGCCTCGATCTTTCAAACTTACCTTCTGAAGCAATAATGCCCATTCTTGGCTGTTGCTCTGAAATATTAATTAAGGAAAAAAACAAGCAACACAAAAAGCTACACCAAAAAAAAACCCAAACCTTGACCAAAAGTGACTAATTTAATCCCCTTCATATGTTAATTACACAAAAGCTTTTAAGAGTTCATAGTGAAAAATTTGGCACAAGAACGAGGGTCAAAACCAGCAGTTCAGTCCTGCCCTGTGTCTCAAGTATTGATGAGATGTATGAAACAAGACCTCTCCAAGCTGGAGGACATTTAGTTAATGACTTTAACAGCTATGAATGCCAGAATTTTAACAGTCAGGTTGGTCAAGTAATTCTGCACAAGGGTAACAGGAAATCACTTTCCATTTTCTTTAATTTATCTTCATTTTTCAGACAGCCTGAACTTAAAAATGGTCTGAATTCTGAAGAGGTTCCAAATCCAACACTCTTTCTCTTCTCTACCATCCCACATAACAAAGCACCTGAATGTTAAAACAATATTGTTGGCCTCTCTCAAATTCTGTTCAATGATCTTAGTGGGTGGGATTTGAATTTTGAATGGTCATAATCAGAGGAAAGTTTGAATCAGTCATGGTTTTGAGACATCTTGGGTGATACCTTGGTGTCCTAGGAATTGCGATCCTCAAGTTTTATAAACGTTTTATTATTGCAGCCTGAGAATGTGCAAATTCCAGTGAATTTACCTGCTCTCATTCGTTTTGGGAGTTTTCCTTCCTTTAATAACAGTAAGCCCAGCACAATTTCCCTTGAATCCCCTTCCTAGAACAATTCTTGTAGCAAAGCACCGGGTAATATTTCTGGCTCAGTCACACTTATTGTGCTGGTGCAGAAAAGCACAGGTCAGGATCAGCCCCACAGAGAGGAGAGCCTGCACTGGGATCTGGGCATTCCTTCAGGATCAATCTCCCTCCTAGCCAGGCTGGGGCAGCAGGGGAATCCAGCTGGGAGGGGCGGTTCATCTAGGATTTAATGGAAAGGTTATCCCTGCTAATAAACCAGGATTCCATGAAGGATGATGGAGTTCTCCTGTCCAGACCAGGTAGTGTATCAGTTTGCATGGATTTCACCCATCTTCACTTTTCAATTTCATGAGTAAACAAACCCACAAAAGACACACTTGCTAAGCAAGTTCATGGATTCCCAGCACTTATTTCATCATCAGAACAACCAGGGGAAAAACACTACATAAAAAGCATTGAATTACATTTGTGACCTTGTCCTATGCCTATGCTTCAAAATTAGGTGTTTTTCATTTTTTTTTTTTTTGACCAACACTGTAGGAATAATTTGAAACATAAAGGGAATATCATTTTACAACATTCCAAAACAATATTTCATCTGGAAAATGAATGGTACCCATAGATGCTGGAGTAAATACAGGCAACACAGCTAGGAAAGTGCTCCTCATTTCCTATCCCAGACAGCTGAAACAAAACAGATGTCACACACACACACAGAAAAAGGGAAAATTAATCAAAATCTAAAACATGTCAACAGAGGAAGAATTCAGGCAACAGGTCACACACTCATATGAACTCCTTGTTAAACACTCGAGTTTTTCTACCTCCTCCAAAGATATGATGAAGGAAATGGAGATAGGCAAATTGTACCAGAAGCACGGGAATTTTGTTAAATATTGGGAGAACTCCAATAAATACAGAATTGCCTTTGGGCAGTTAATTGTGGTTCCTAAGACAAATCTGGTGGTGCTGCTGCTTTCAACTCCTTGCAATTTCTAGATGTGCATTATTTATGCTGTTCTAATCAGATCTTATATTAGCATCATTTAGACAAAGAGAAGGATGCAGGTTATTTAAAGAGAGAGGGATGAATGCTGAAGAGACAGAACTCAACTGTTTGGAAAGGTCTACTTTGCAATATCTTAACATTTAGGCAGAATAATTAGAAAAAGAGTAGCCTGGGGAGGTAAAAACAATTCTGAACAATCTCATGTAGCGTTGAAAAGGAAATTGAAAAAGCAAAAATATTGCTACTGAACTACAAGTACATATATTCTTTTAGGTTCTGAATATAATTCCATCAATAATGTCATGTATTAATTAATTAGCATTAATACTGAAATTAGGACAAAGCGAACCTTAGCTAAGTTCCTCTGTTTTAAACATTGCATAAATATGACTAAAAAAACATTATATCTTCAAAAGGCCTAAAGTACCTGAGGGATCTTAGAAAACAGGATGAGACCCTGTTCCTCTCCACTTCTTGGTAGAAATAATAAGAGTAATGACCAGAAGAGCTGTGGATGGTACAGGGCTACCCTGATTGTTCCCTCTCCTCAAAGTAGAACCAAGTATCTTTGCTTATACCTAACTCCTTTTAAAACCTCCATAATTTCACTGTAGAAATAAATGGTAAAAGCAAAATTATTATAAGCAATAGCTGCAGTGGTTTTGTCGAAATAAGCCTAAAATTAGGATCTTTTAAAGTGAAGTCAGAAATTATTCTGCATGGGAAGATACCTTCCCTTGTGTTCTATTCCCTTCAAATTCCCAACATGCAAAGTAAACCACTGGCGTGAAGGATGTACCAGAGGAAATAACCAAAAGAACAACACTGTGGCTATTTTATGGAGACTTCCTCACTATGTTGACAGTTCCAAGAATTAAAAATGTGAAAAAACTCCCACCAACTCTTGTGAGAAAGGCTCCAAGTGTTAAACATTTATATGTATTACATATTATAACATAGAAGTTTATGATATACAATTTGACACATATTCTGAGAATTTTTCTTGACTCTGGATTTTTTTAGCAATGTTTTAACATTTATATTCTGAGATTTTCTCGTAAAGCATGAGAGGAAGAATCAGGACTTTCTCCTCTATGTTTGCACTTTTTACTAGTGAAAGCTGCATGTCTAAAGCAATCACATAATGCTGGCAACCAGGTCTTTGGGGAAAAAACTGACATCATTTAGCAAGAAGTGTTAACATTGCCCACATAATCCCCATAATTTGCTATCAGAATGAAATTTTTAATGTTTTTAAAAGGTTTTAATGTGCACATTTTTTTAATACCAGCCAGTCCAGGTCTAGGCCTGAGAATGATGATGCCACATTTTGTTAAACTCCTGAGCGTGAAAGCCCAGATCAAGCTGACGTTGAAGCCAACAGCATCCCACAGGAGTTTCCATCAAAGATGGATTATGCTTTATGAGGGCCATGCAACTGGCTCAAATCTCCAGCAAGAAATTGCCAGTAAGTTAAGAACAGATGTACCTAATTTTGTTCTCATGGGCAAAAAAATCCTGGCCATTACATTAACTAATGAGGTATTGCACATGTGCAGGTTGTAGCTGTTCGTCCTCCAGTTCTTATGTTTTTAGCAACAGACTTTTATGAAGGTTTCTTGTTATCTCTGGAGGTGATATCACCCAAATTTCCCATTTGCCACAGCTGTTTCTAAAAAAAATGGTAGCAGGGAAAGAGCACTACATAACCTTAACACAATTTTACTTTTTATTTTAATCTCTTGTGAAAGCATCTACCTATTCTACCTATTTAGCTAGCTCTTAAAGTGCTTTGCAACCCTATCATCCTCAGAAGCAACTATTTTAGGGCCTGAATTTTATTATGTCCTGCTTAATGGATGAGTTGCTGTCACTTCCACAACTGTCAGTCTCAGGGCAGCCTTGTCTTCACTACAGTGACCAAAGTGAAGAAAAACCCCTCTGTGTTTGTATGTGCAAGCTTGTACTGTGACCATTGAAAGCTGAACTAAGCCACCAGAGTCCTGGGAAAAACAGCTATAAAGAACTCTCAGTAATGGTATTTCTGAATATGTTTGATAATTATTTGTCAATATTATTTTTTCAGTGTTCCTTCTATTGCTGTGATTTCACTCAGATTCGTAATCAAGGATTTAGCTGCCTGTTCTGAAGGAGAACTCTTATCATTTGATTGTGCATAAGAAAAACTTGTTAAAACCACTTATATTTGTCTTTAAAGGTGAAGTTTAGCATCATTATAATCACACAGGTGAACTCTTTACAACCTGACAAATCAGAAGCAGAGAGAACATTCTGGTAAGTGCAATTTCTTCTTTGTTCATGCATTAAGGCTGAACAAAAAAGTTGTGCTGGTTGCATCATATTGTGGATGCAAAGGGTGTTATGGTTGCTCCCAAAACACTACCAATTCACCCTATATGGAATATAGTAACAAATATTTTTTTTATTATATACACACAATTGGATTGAAAGCTAGTGATTATGTATTTCAAAACGTGGTTACTAGACTTTTAACTGGAAAATAATGTATTTCAAAACGTGGTTACTAGACTTTTAACTGGAAAATGTTGTTCATCATGATTTAGCTCATAGGGAAAGGATCAGAATACTTCTAATTTTCCAATCACTTTCCTGCTATGAAGTTAGAGCCTCTAATCTGTTATTGCTAGCTTGGCAGAGAGTAAAATTGACCATTTCAGTCCAGTGCCCAGGGCAAAGCTATTTAGTACTGTGTCTGATACTAGCTGATTGCCTTAATGAAACATCAAGGACTGATTTGGTGGAATTATAAATCCTATCTTCTCTACTTCTAGAGCCAGTTCTTTCATAGAATATTTAGGCACGTGGGTACAGAGCCTTGTGAAAAAATAGGTTCTAGCAAATCAGGTTCTTCCTAGGAGAAATTGAAAGGGACATTTGCATTCTAATTGTAGAGCAATTTTCTGCCATAAGTTTGAAATCAATTAAAAATGTCTATTTTATTGGTTCGTTTTCCAAGGAAAAACATGTTGTTTCTGCATTTTGCTTTGATTTTACAATGCATAGTGACAAACCCCCAGAACGCAGAACAGAAGTGATAGCTGTTGCTCACCCCTTCATAATAAAATGCCATTTTCTTTTGGTTTAAACTTCTCCCTAAACTGCAAAACTAGAATGAAATTAACATGTTTTTTGGAAAGAAAAAAAGTGATCATGTACTCAAAGCATTTTTTTTCATCATAGCTAAGGTATTTTATTTTTAATGCAGTAGACTTCAAATCCCGCGTATGTAGGACTTCCATTCCCAGGGTTGCCAGCACAAACAAAAGAAGAAAGTAGTGAGAGAAGCCAACATATGAAGAGCAGCCTTTTAAATGCTGGGGATCTGCAAAGACCTGCTGTGTTGCATTATATTTGTGGATTTCAAACTGCAGCATGCAGATGTATGCACATGAATAATTTTGAGCAGAAGAGCTTTAATCCCCTTGTAGAGAATAGAGTCAGTGAAATGTGTGAAGTTACGACATGTATTCATGGTTTGGTGACTGAAGCTTAAGATCAAGTTCTGGGCCACTGACTTTGTTTTCAAATATCTTAAGTTTTTAGCATATGTGCATGAAAGAATAACCCTTCTGGGTTCATGCTCTTGTCGTCGTCTTCCACATGCCTCTGGGAAATCTGATTTTTTATACTCTGGATTACTTTAATATTAGAGAGTAAGGTATGAATTATTATTTCTGAACTCCATGGATTTTTCTACTCCAATTATAAGATTGATAGTCTCTGTGATGATAGTGTGCAGGCTTGAAATGAAAGATAGAGTGAGAGGGTACACAGCTCAGAAGTAGCTGATTTCAATCCTCAATGCATTCACTAAATAATTCAGTATCACTAATGGAAATCTGATCTGAGCACAGCAGTCGGGACGCAGGGCACTCACTTGCCAGGGCTTGGCAGCTCAATAGCTGGGGAACAACAATGGAGCAAAAGGTGAAAAAACCTTTAAACTGTTGTGTGCTTCTCCTCTCTGCTTTCCTGGAATCATGTTACATTTTCCTGGTGCTGCTGTTGCTGATGGCTGGGGAAAGCAGGGAAAGAAATTGATATTTACAGTGGAGCTGCAACAAACAAGGCAAGCTCAGCTCCAGCTGACCTCCTAACCTGCTCAGCAGAGGGACCAAACACAGGAAAGCTCTTCTTGAGAGAAAATTGCACAAAGCCTTGATCTCTGACTTGCTCTCTGAACTTCAGAGTCAGAATTTTTAAGGCCATCTTTGGAAAAAATGTGCAAACTGCTGTTACAAGTTCCAACTGTCTCCTTCAGGTGGGCTGTGAAATGATTACCTAAGAGTAATGAAAAACCCCAGCTCCAAAGAGAAAATTTGGTGTTTATGCTTTTTTCAAAGGGAAAACCACACTTAATTAAAGGGAGCTTATTATGGGGTGCTTTCTGTATTTTGGCAAAAATTGTATCTAAAGTTGGGAGCTTCTTTCCCCAAAATTGTCATAAACTTTTACTGATTGAATTGAGATTCTAATGAGGATCTAATACTTTTGGATTGCTTATGAGACCATTTGCCTATGGCATCAATCAAAGGTCCTTTTACAGCTTGTTTTGGCCCTAACCTTCAGTTTTCCTTTTTAAGAGATATTTCAGCTCTGTCTCACTCATGAGGTTGTAAATTTTTACTTCAGGTAGCAAAGAGGATACATGGAAACAGAAACTGGACTTCTACAGCTGCCAGTCCATTCCTCACCACTGTTTGTTTGAGTGGAACCAGCAGCTGTAAACTAATGTTAAGGAATTTAAAGATAAGTATCCCTGACAATCTTTGTGAGTAAAGTCTCTTTTCTTGGTTGCCTTTGTGTTCAGAGTAGAAAAGTAACAGTTGAGAAGTGTTTTTTCAGTAGGGATTTTCCTCTATGTCACAAGAAATGCTGACTAGTCTGCAGTTCCAGAGATCATGCAGCAATTATATCATTGTCTGAGAAAAAAACTCAGGATAGACAAAACAGCCGAGATCTAGAGATAAGCTTCTCCAACCTTAATATGCTTTTATTAAAGAAAACATCTCTGTGAAAGTAAATGGTCATAGCTTATCTTCCATGCATCCCTTTTCTCCATGCTGTACTGCTGTTTTCCACTGGGAACGAGTGCCACAGGCATATTTGAGGTTGTGAATAACATAGTTGGTGACCTTTTTCTTGGCAAAAGAAGTTACATTTGTCCTCTCAAAACTGCTGTATTCACTGTCTCATTGTCTTCTCTGTCTAAACAGGTTCTATCTGAATAGCAAAAGTTCAGTCAAGAAATTCAAGTGTTATGCTCCATTAATATCAAATGTATCCAACAGAGTGAGCAATTTGGGGCAAAGAATATTTTTCCTGTATTTGTACAGTGCTTGTTGCAAGGGAGACCTCAGTCAAGCCTCAAGGTGCCATTGAAACAAATAATATGAACATTAAACAACTTTTATGTTTTTGGCAATCAAAAAGTGAGATACTCCCTTTTTCAGTCATGGGTGCTTCGAACAATGATCAGTTCCCTGAGAAACTCTGCTAAACTTGCTAGCAGTTAAATTTTGGAGTTTCTGAGTCAAATATCACACAAAACGAGTTTCTGTGCATGTAAACTCAGGGGCCATGGAAAACTAGGTATGGAGAAAATCTGGGGGCAAATTTGGTCGAAGATTAACTCTTGACATTGCTTCCAAATTTAGAGGCCAAACGAGACTTCTAACATCATGCACATCTTTGTGAAAAGTTTCTGCAAAGTTTCCACTGTTTTATGAAAATGCTAAGCTTTGCAGTGTTTTGGCCAACACTCAGATTTCAGTGAAATCTTTTGGCCCACTCTGATGCAATCTGTTTTGGTTACAATCAAGGTGAACTTAGAGCCATTGTTCTCTTGCCTACTTTGTTACCCAGAAAGAATTGATCATCTGAAACGTGCTACGGTGGTTGTATGGAGAATTTCTTGGGTCTGCAAAGTGTCAACCACTACCAGGTGTTTATTGATGGAAAGTTTCTTTCTCGAGGTGCTTGTCCGTGCTGCCAGGATTTCACTGAGAAGACCTCAGGAAGGCAAGCTGGCTAGCAGGCATTCATTCAGCCTTGCCTGCTCTGAAACACAAATGCCATTGAGTGCTCCTTTCCACTCATCCAGCTGCTGGGAAGGATATTCTCTCCACCTCAAGCCATCACTTTACACTGCAAATCAAAATTGTTGTTTTAAATTACATCACTGTCATTAAACCTGCTGGTGGTGCAAATCCCGAACAGCCCTGCCAGGACTGAGCACATAACTGTGTGATGAAAAGAAGATGTCAAGGTGTGGATGGAAAGGGTTAGTTTACTTTTCTAAGAAGGAGTCCAGGTGAGTGCAATTGCCCGCTCTGGGACTGGCTGTACAGTGCTTTTCATTGTCACAGATGGTAGGTGTTAGATGATGCAATGTGTACGGTGCCAGACAAATTACTTTTTTAGCTCATTCCTCTGGAAGCAGGAGGGGAATCTGAACTGGATTTCTGTGCAAACCTGGAGCAGGAGCTGCAAGCTGCAAACCCAGCTGAGACCTCAGCAGTGAATGGGCCCAGTCTTTCAAGCGAAGGTAGAGACTTGCTCTGGGGAGAGGGAATTACACAGAAATTGCCTGGAGTTTGGAACAAGTCCATGTAGTTTTAAATTAAGCTGTGGGTTGGGGAACACTCTTATTCAGTGGATGTAATGAACCTAAAAGTTGGAAAAGCCTGCTCCTAAATGAAAGCCCTGATACAACTCCAGCAACTGCTGCGACCCAAAGTGTTGAAATGGCAAAAGTTGTTCTCATCGCGCTTTTAGGCCAAGCTGAAATTAAAAGCTGGGGGTAGGGGGGCTGAGGGGGGAGAAGGGGTCGGCTGTGGGGTTTTAGATATTTATTTATTTATTATCTTTCTTTTTTATTTATTTATTTTCTATGTATTTATTTATTTCCCGAGCAGTATTCCCAGCCTATCACTTCTGCGGTCAAAATGGCAAGTCAAAAGCTGGGGGTGGGGGGGCTGGCAGAGAGAAGGGGTCGTCTGTGGGTTTTCAAATTTTTTTTAATTTACTTTTTTATTTATTTATTTTCTATTTATTTATTTATTTATTTCCCGAGCAGTACTCCCAGCCTATCGCTCCCGTGGTCAAAATTGCAAGTTAAAAGCTGGGGGTGAGGGGGCTGGCAGAGAGAAGGGGTCGGCTGTAGGTTTTCATTTATTTATTTATTTATTTATTTACTTATTTTCCTTCTTTTATATTAATTTATTTTCTATTTGTTTGTTTCCCGAGCAGTATTTCCAGCCTATCACTCCCGTGGTCTAAATGGCAAGCTGGAAGCCAGCGAGGCTGAAGTCAGAGCTCTCCAAACTCTGACAGCCAAAGGCGACAGAGGGGCTAAAAACTGCGGGGGACGATTGTACCCTGCAATCTGAATCCCCGCATCGGCCAGATTGTAGGGCGGGGTGCCTTCCTCTCCCTGGGTGATGAAGAGAATGGCAAGCTGCTTGGGCTGACAGGGAACCCTCGGGCGAGCCCCGGTGCGCTGCTCCCGGGGGAGCTGCGGCGGAGAAGAGCGGTTCGGAACAAGGAAAAGAAGAACGGAGAGGAGCGGAGAGGAGCGGTTCGGTCCCGCCCCCGCTCCCGCCCATCGCATCCCATCCCATCCCGGCCCGGCCCGGCCCGGCCCAGCCCCGGGCGGGGGCGCGGCTGCCCCGCGGCTGACCCGCCCGGCGGGCGCGGCCCCTGCGCATCACACGAGGGGGCAGCGCGGCAGCTCGCTCGCTCTGCCCCGCGCCCGCCTGCCTTCCCTCCTCTCGCCGCCTCGCCGCAGCCCGGGCTCCGCCGAGTCGAGGCGCGGATCAGGTTCCCTGCCTGCAGTATAAAAACCTCGGCAGAAAGCTCCGGCAGGGGAGAGAGCGGAGCCGGGCGTGAGGAGCGCAGGGACGCGCGGCGGCAGAAGCGGCCGCTGCTCACCGGGAACGGTCGCGGCTCGCCCCTTTCCGTTGCGGGAGAAGCGCTTTCTGCCGCCACAAGTAAGTCCGAGGCGGCGGCGGGGACTCCCGGGGAATGCCCGAGGGATGGAGCCTCCAGCGCTTGTTCTCCCGGGGCAGGTGGGGAGCGCTTCCCCCGTCCCTGCCGCGGCTCCGGGACACTCCGGGTGCACCTGAGGGGACACCTGGCTGAGGCGGTGGGTGAGGTCTGGGAGTGCCCGGGAGCAGGAACGGGATCTGTGCCGGGCAGGCAGCGCTGCCGCCGTGCTTCGCTCCCGGGGAGGGTTTAAATGCCAGCGCAGGGTGAAGGGACAGCGGTGGCCGTGGGTGACAAAGCGGGGAAGGGCCGCAGGGGTGCTCGGACAGGTCCCTTTCGAGAGGACAAAAGGGCAGCGGAGCGCAAGCCCCCGGCGGGTCCCAGGTACCCTGTGCCAGGAACGTCCCGGCTACAACTCGGGAGTTTAAATTGTACCTTCGGCTGGTATTTTCCTTGGGACTTTGCCTTCTTATCCCTGATTCACTCCTCGCGAAACAATTAAATCTAGCAAGTGGTCATAGATCTATCTGAAACTGCCATCGTTAGTTTGTGTCTTCTCCTTCCTCGGGAGGGGTAGGCTGGGGGAAAATCTGAACTGACAATGGTGAAAACACAGTTTCCTCTTTGTTGAACGTGTAAGTTATTCTGCAAGTGTTTCATGGTCTGCAGCCCCGGTGCCTCTAACTCCTTACCCTCCTTTCTTCTCTCCTTGTTAAAAAGTACAACTTTTCATAGGGGAGAGGTAATTTTCATCCTGTGTGAGCTCATCTGCTCCTTTTGCCTCTCCCACTTGGCCGTGGCACCTCTTCTCCAGTGGCTTTGCCTTGCTGGGGAATGGCCACTGCACTTTAACCTGGTGGCACCCTCGGGAGCTGGCTCCTGGGATGCACAGCTGAGAGACTGCCTGGCTCTTGGGGGCTTTAGGGAAACCTCTGTGACAGGAGTTAAATCTTCCTCTGTCTCATAACCCTGCAGCTATGGATAGTGGTGTTTTAACTGGATCCTGCTTGCTTGCAGTGACTTGTGTTACAGCTGGGGAATATTTTACCTGTGGCTCATCAGCTCTTGAGTTGATGTCCTTTCCTTGTTTTCCCTCTGGGCACTGATTTTTTTTGAGCTTTTAGCAAAGCTCAAATTTCTGAACAATAAATAAACGATGTGTGTAACTGACTGTATTAGGGAGAAGGAAAGGAAGGGATGGACAGAGAGAAAGAGAGAAGGAAAGTAAAAGTTGTTACAAAGAAATACCCACCAGGTTTTTATGTGTTCTGAGCAGTGTTCTTGAGCTGATTACAAAACAAAGTTAATGCTTCTGTGTATTTGTTTTACTTTGTTTCAGTTTCCTCCCTGAAAAAGAATAAGAATTAAAAAAAAAAAAAATCTAAGCTTTTGATTATGAGAAATAGTTTGAAGGGAAAAAGGAGCCAGTGTATTTGTGACAAAATTTGTTAATTTGCTGTAGGAAAGAAAATTTGGAAGTTCATGGAGAGGGTACCTCATCAAACTAAAAAAAAAAAGAACCCAAACCCCCATAACTGACCCCAAAAAGCAGCAAAGCCAATTCCTGCTGCATAATTTAGCAACTTTTGCTAAAGAGAAGGAAAGTGGAGATTTATTGAACTCCTGTCTCCAGGCTGAGCTAAACTCTTCAGTGATTTTTTTATGTCTGAAGCTTTGGGTGAAACTGAAGGACAGAAACTCACCGACTTTACTCAGAGTCAGCTCTTGGGTGGGGAAAAGAGAAGCCAGCAACAAACCTATCTTTTACAAATGGTAAATATTTATTTATAGTGTAGAAGTGGCCTAAGAAAACCAGGTTTTTTGCAGTTATCCAGATGTCTATCCCCAGTTATTTGAGATGCACTCTGTGGCTGATGCATCCTTGCCAGCAGAAGGTTTGTCTCACTATAGGATTACAAAACATAGTGCTGCTATCCCAGTACCATATGCCTGACACTGGGGACACTTTGGAGGCTTATCTTATTCCTGACACAGCTGTACTGGTGGATGTTTTGTGTAGATTAATCTTTCTGCCATGAATGTGAATATTATTACTTAGTGAACTTCAGCAGTCATGGCTTTGGCAAGGTACTTCCTTGACATGTCCTCTATTTCTTCTTGATCATTCTGGGAATGCTTGTTCCTTACTCCTTAGACAACAATTAAAAATAATTCTTTACAGGAGCTCTGAAAATGCATTCATTTAACTCATACTATTTTTTTTTTTCTGTGTGCGTGTTTGTGTGTGTTGGGTTTTTTTTGTCAAGGAAAGTACAATTTATCTAGTGTTATGGTATAACAAGTGTTTTAGTGTAAGACTAGGGCATTAGGGATGGAGCTGGCATGGCTCATTGCTTCTGCTCTGTTCAGGCCCCCTCATTACCTACATTCCCAACTGTGGCGTTTTCTGTGGGAATTGCTCTTTAACAATGTACGCTTTGCCTGGATATTTACAACCTCTTGCTGGTCAGTGTATCAAAAGCATTTTCATTTAGAGGATGCATTTCAGGACTTTAATTGAGGAAATCTCTTTGTTCCAGGGCTCCATAATAAACCATACAAAATGCTGTCTTTGAACGAAGTAGGTCACTGTAACGCGTGCACACACAGAGTGATTCTCATCTGCTTAGGGCAGCCACACTCGCTTGAGCCATATCCCTGGCGAGCCTGTCCCTGATTTATCCTCCTTGGACTGCCTTGTTCACAGGGAGCTTATGCTGAAAATTCACTGCTGGAGGTCATTCTCCATTCTTGGCATCTCTGGCAGCCTTAAGCTTAAATTGCAGCTTCGTTTTCTATCCAATCAATACCACTCTTATGTCACTGAGTTTCCATGGTGCCCCCAATCTTCTGTCTACATATTGATGTCTGACAGCAGGAATAGCATTCTGTGTCGCTATATATACTTACCAAACCTGTCAAAACTATTTAGGGTCTGTCTCACTAATTTATATCCATATCCTGATATTATTTGTATCTGTTGAGCTTTGACTGATGGAACTTGCTGCACTAAGGAATCGGCCCCAACAATGCACTCCAGGCATGGCTCAAGGGATGGAGGTTTTGAGAAAGGGGAAAAAGACTCTCTTCTAGAGTAGCTGGGGCAGTCTAGAATCCTTTGAGCACAATAGAGTCGTTTTGAAAACATCCAAGTCTCAATGGCTCCAAGTTAATGCTTTGGAAATCATTCTTCATTGTGCTGCTCTGAATGCACAGAGGGTCCTCTGCAGTGGAGCCGTGGGGAGGAAAATAGAAAAGTGGGCATTGTCAAGTGCTCAATGTGTGTTTGAGGGGAGTTTGGGGAAATTTGAGTTGCTTGTCTGACATCAATTTCTTCAGCAGAAGCACTGTGGAAAAATGGAATTAGAGGAGCCAGCAATGTCTTCTGTAATGTGGATGTTTTTGTTTTACTACAATAACCCACAGAGCAGAGTGTTGCATAAGAAATGGTGTGGTGGTGTCTCTCTGGACTGACAGAGCAGCAGGGAAAGCACATGAGAAAAGGCACATCTTCTGTATATCACTAAATTTCAGGGCACTGACTACTTGTTACTCGTGTCAGCAGTATTAGGCACTAAATAAAGACCATATAAATTTTTTTAAAATTCAAATATGCTTTGCAAACTGTTGATTTTGGATTGAACAGAAGTGGTCATCAGCTGAAGATCTCTTTAATCCCACTGCCTTCAACATGAGCTTGATCCAACCCATGAAATAAGAGCTGGCAGACAGTATGGAATTTGCTTCTTAATATTTTTCTTGTTCTGAGTTGCCAGAAAAAGTGATCTTGCGATGCCAAGTTCATCAATACTTTTCAGACTCTCTTCAGGCTCCTACAGTTTTTTCCCTAGTGAAAAATAAGGACCTTGAAGGTTTAAAAGGACCTGTTGCAGGTGGTGGTATTAAAGTAGCTCAGTTTATTTTCAGCAATGGTTCACCCTACCATGGTAGAAAGGGTCAGCAGGACTTCACCTAACTCTTGGCAAATATGTCTCACCTTCTTTTATTCCAAGGAACAGAACCACTGTGCCATTTCAAAATATCTGGCTCTACCTTCTGCAGTGGCACTGTGATGATTTTCTTATTTTTTAACTTTTTTATTTGCTTCCTTGTCCATATGTGTGGGAGTGACTTTTGCAAAGCTGCAGTCGTCTTGCAGGCTGCTTTTTCATGTCTTTCAGGCTGAAGATTGAGAGAACACAGCTGTGGGCAGTTTGGTGGGAGATGAGAAGGGGGAGTGGGAATGCAATAAAAGAGAGCTGTATTACTGATAAAGCCAGGGGATTTTCACCCTCACCATCCCTCCACTCCAAAGAGCCTTTCCAGAATGGCACATTCTGGTTTCAATGGGGATGACCTCTGGAGGTGAGGAGATGAGCTAACTATATCTGAGGCAGCATCCAGCTCCACTGCATTGAGAAAAATGTATTAATGTGTTATTTTGGGCCTTAGGAGCACATTGCTTGGCAAGTGCCACTGATTGCATGGCAGCTGCAGCAGAGGGGTAAAGACCTTCAGAGGAGAAGAGGGTTTCAGGAGTTGGGTGTTTTCAGATAAAAATAGTCTTTGGAAATAAATAGTGCTTGGGGCTCCTGCACACTGCCATTTAGTAGACTGCAAAGTTTTAAACTGGGACTTTCTCCTTTGAGGCCTGCCAGCACTATTTCAGAGCTCATTAAATGTTTCACAAGAGCATTATCAAAATCTTCCTCCCTCATTAGTTTCTACACAGTTTCAGCATAGCTTGGACCTTGTAAACATCCCCTATTTAGTTGTGGATGAAACCATCATCAAATGGCTGTGGGGAGGAAAGAGAAAGAGGTCTAAATCCAGTCTAAATCCATTTTTTCACACTGGTCTACAGGTAGCTAACTACATAAATGAAACACAATTTTTGTCATCTTCAAGCAATATTTTTGGAGGAATTCCCTATCTGTACAAAAACTCTCCTCTCAAGAGTAAAACCAGACAGAACAATTGGGAGGGAAGAGAACTGGATGGGCTCTGCTTTCCTTCCAAAAGCCTCATCTGCACACCTGGCTGGTGCTCAGGTGTTTTGGGGAGGCTGGTCCAGCTGAGTGGAGACGGGCACAGGACTGTGAGGGGCAGCTAGGCTGTTTCCTAGGCTGAAGTGCAAAGTTGGTCTTCATCTTCTGAGCTCATTAAGGCACAGAGACAGCTCTGCTGTTGTCTTCATCATCTGACCTTGCTGATTGCATCTACCTGTGGCCTTTTCTGCCCCTAAGGATTAAAAGGGAAAAAAAACCCCAGATAATTTGACTCCATGGGTACGTTCTAATTGACTTCCTTGTGCATTGACACAACCACTAAATATATATTTATCTCTGGAAGCCAGAGTGTCCCTGCACAGAAATAACTGAATTAACTTCTCAGATTCAGTTCCAGTGGATTTCAGGCACAGAACTTGTTTTGTTCTCTTTTTTTTTTTTGTGTGTTTTTTTTTTTTTCCTCAGAGCCATGCAAACAGTGGCATTAGTTTCATAACCATTTAAAGATGATACGGCTCCTGCATTTAAGGCTTCCTTGTTTCTACTGGATCACTAGAACAACAGATTCATTTATGCATGTGTTTATTTTTTTAGCTCTACTCCTCACACATCATGTATCTCCAAGTGCAAAGGAGCCTTAGTAGTGCAATGCAAATGTATGCACCCATCTGTAGCCAACAACAGAAGGCTCACAGTCTGTAGCATCTTTTCTTCTGTGATAGGAGCATCCAAAATGTGCTTATTACATTGTGTGAAGGTATTTGTTGTATCAAAAACTTTAGTTTGAAAGATAACTATTTTAGGTGTTCTGTCTTTTTTTAGCAGGTTTACAGCATGTGAGCAGCAGTGGGAAGAGTGACATTGTCTCAAAACGCCCATTTTAACATTTCTGTAATGCTCATTTAGGCACTTTGTCAGATGGTAAGGGATGGATCTCGTAAGGAAGGTTTGTTGTCTTTGAAAGTAAGATAGGAATTGATTTAGAAATAGCCTTGGTAGAAAAATGGCAGTTCTGAAGTTCTGATATGGTGGTGTCTGTGCAATGGTGCTACAAAGTCACATCTTGGTTTCAGACAACCAAGCTTCTTCCATTTCAATATTTAGTTCTTTTTCAGCTCACCAGAAATCATATTCTTCCTGTCTAGAAGAGATTAATTTTTAACCAGGCACACATACACATCCTCCAAACATTATTCAGGCAAAGTTGATGCTTCAGCAAGAGCTTCATCAGAATAAGGAATATATAATTCAGTCTAAGATTTAGAAGGAGTGCCTCCTCCTTTGTTTTGGCAACAAATTCTTCAAAATAAGACAAAAATGCACTATTATGCTGCTAAATGTTTGTGACTCTTCTTGTGCTTCTTGAAGCAAAATCTCATTACTTTCATTGAAAGTGCCTTTAGAGTGAAGCATCTTTCAGTAAATTAGAGATAATGGATTGTTCTGGTGTTCTGCCTTAAATTGGTAGAAAGACACTCTGTTCCTTTAGTTTACACAATAAAAATTGCATGTTTAAAAGTAGCCTCCCTCCACCCCCCAGTCACATTGAACAGAAATAATCTGAAGTTCTTTTTCTGCCTGGGATGGTTTCACCTGGAAAACCTGTAGGGTTTTTTTTTTACTGTGTAGGGATTTAGCTTGCTTTTTGGTGCTGAAAAGCTCCTGAGATGCCATGGTTGCTCCCCAATAGCCTGTGCCACCTGAGTGCCTGGCTGTTTGCTTGGGTTGCTGCCTTCCCAGAGGCCAGAGAGATATTTTCCTTTGTGTGTGCAGGAGTCACTTGCTTTTATTAGCAGCCTGTCTGGCTGCAGCTGATACGCAGTAGGGACGGCCGGGTGGAAAAAAAATCTACTGGCCAACAGATAGGATTTTCAGCAGTCTTCCAAAAATGCTGCAAGCTTTGATTCAGGAACTTGATGTCATTTCACTTAGTAAATCCTCACTTTGCTAAGCTGTCCCTTCAGCCCGTGTTTCTCGTCCGATTTGCGCGTTGTCAGACGCTTTTGCTAATCTCTGTGGTTGATGTTTGCTGAAGTGATTATTTGGCAGGAGCGTGTGAGCAGGCGTGTGTGTGTGTGTGATTGCTGCTGGCATGGCAGTTGGTATGATATGGCATTAGCATACTTGTTCTGTGCTCTGGGCCTCCTCCTCTTCTAGGCTTATTTATGCAGCAGAAGGGACCAAAAAAAATAAAAACCCCACAAACCAAATCAGAAACCCATGTGGGAGCTGGTTATGGTACAATGATCCACTGGCCAGTTTGACCAGAGATCTGCAGAGTTCAGGGGAGCCTGAAGGTTGCTCTCATTTTCCTTCTAGCATTAATCCCAAATAGACCATCCACCAGCAGAGGATTTGTGAAGAGCTGGCAGGGATTATGGGCTGCCTACATAGAGGTGTCTGCATTGAATTTGGTCCTTGCTGTGCTTGCAAATACCGTGGGAAACTGTATTTATGGGGTGGTAAAGAAGAAAGGGCAAGTTCCTCTCCCTTAAGATTTGTTTAGCTCAAGAGTCTGTCATTAAATAGGACATAGGTTTTAGTTTGTATTTTGGACTCATTAATATTGAGGGGTCATTGGGATTAGAGGTGTATGTGTTTTAAGAGGTGCTGTTCTCTTCTTTCCATCACTTGCAATTTGAGCTATAGTCTGTGTGTGTCTTGTGCATTGCTGGAACATTTTTATGGGCTCTGAGCTACCTCACTGAGAACAGTGGAATTTACTTAGACAAAGTAAGTGTAAAAGTGCATGTGAAACCTTTGCTTGAGCATACAAACTTTATTTAATAAAGTTTAACATAATTAATGGAAATAAAGCTCTCTGATGCCATAGTATGTGTTCAGGCCCATTGTGAGTGGATGGGATGAAAGCTCTTGTGAAATGTTTTCTAGCAATACATTTACCAGGGGGCCTTTGACAGCTTCACTTGGTATATTTCTGGAGACCTGTTTAAGTGTGAGCTGCTCTTCTATTATTATTTTTTTTTTAGTGGAGTCAAACTAATGATGAGCTGGGTTTCTCCTCCACTTTCCAAGATAAACTGCTTCTATCAGTCCATGCTAATAACCATACATTTCCAAGGCAGGATCTGGGCCATATGGATGCATAATCCCTGGCCAAACCTGTTTCTGAATGACAAGCTACTGCTGTGATGCTTCTGAGCTTATCCTGATGAGAGGTGTTGGCTCCCATCTTCCCACTGGGATCAACCCTTGGGTTTGTCTCTGAAGGGACAAATGTTCTGGGCTTGACATCTGAAATGTTTTGTGAAGTCGGCTGAAATCAGAAATTCAGGAGGGAGGGGAATATTTTCTCTCTCTGTTTGTAACTACCTGGAAAATTTGCCATGCTTTCATGATGGAAGAAAAAAATCTGAAGTTCAGAAAGGGATAGGGAAGTGAACTTCCTGTTCTTACTCATAATATTGATCCAGAAAAGTTATTTTGAAGCTGCTTTCAAAAACGTTTATAGGCACTTCCAGTATTTTGTAATGGAGTTAACATTTACAAACACCTCTTCTTTCATGGTGGAACATGTGGTGTCCTACATGTTCCCGGCCTTTCTTTGGCTGCTTCTCTGTGCCCAAATTCAGCATCTCTGTACTGGCTTTCCCAAAGGGTGAGAGCTTTAGAGAGCAGGGGTAGGTTAAAAAATAAAGGTGGCATCTTACAGCATGTACTTTGTTCATTTAGTTGCTATGTACTATATTTCAGTTTGAATTATTTATGACTCTGTCTGCAAGTCCCTTAAATAAGAGCCCCTCTTTCCTGTGCGAACCACAACCATGGGATGAGTGGGCATGGCAGGAGAGTGTTTTTGTAGAGGAGCACAGAGAGATGTGTAGATTTTGCCCTGACATCATGCTTTACACACACCCCAGAAGCAAGTCTCTGCTGGGAGAAACTTTAAAAAATGTAGGGGTGCTTAGCAAAAATGTGTTAGATAACTTTAGACTTACCAATTGTGCAACATGTACTGTAAATGACAAGTTCACATCTTTATGCATTGACACTTTCAGCATGTGCAATGAGGCTCTGATTCCAGTTGGGATTTTACCAACTGAGATTTCTCAAGTAATTGTGGGTGGGAATTTCTTGTCTCATTTAAACTGCAACAAACAAAAAACTCAGAGCAGGAGAAGGCTGTGAAGTGTAAATTATCTGTCTGAGTCAAGAAAAATTGAGGTTGAAATATTTCATCTAAGGCTTATCGAAATGGAAATTTCTGTGTTACTGAATCTGTGATTTCAGGTCAGTGGAATTCCAGTTTGTATCTGAACACTTCCAGCACTTAAAGGTCACTGAGAAAATGGAAACAAGAACTTAGCCTACTTTTGGGATAGACATATTGGCTACAGAAAGCTCTTCATGATGCCCTGTGATGTCCAGCTCATGCTCATCATTGGGGCATTTTTATGGTCACTGTGTCTCAGAAATAAGTGTTGTAGAATACAGCAGTGGGCAACAAGGAACATTTTCTCAAGTTTATCCTTTCCTGATCCATTTAAAGTTTTCTTCAAAGCATACCTTTGAGAATTAGAATCCAAGTGTAGTATTTGTAAACATTTTAAACAGTTGCAATAATTATAAGTTATTATAAAATTGTCTATTTATAAAATAATTGGAAGTAGTTGAAATAATTTGTAATTTTTATTTGCAATTGTTCCTACTATTATTGTACAATTGAACAAAAATATAAGTTTTATTTCATTTTTCTCCCCCAAAACTTGTGCATTTCTATTCAATTGCTTCACAGGACAGGATGTTTTGATATTTTTTTTTCTTTTTTCTTTCTTTTTATTCTCCCCTTATAATCATAACTTCTCTTGCAAAAAACATTTCAGCCTTTGATCAGTACCCTTAGGAGAGAATAAGCTAGTAAGAATAAGAGAATAAGATTTTCACTGCCTGATGCAAAGTGTGATTGGTATGAAATGAAAGGGATATTTTTTAAATCTCATTTGTATCGGTCTTCTATTCCTTCAGATTTAAATGATATATTCTAGGTCTAAATACTTTTTGGAGTAGCAGAACTTCCAGGCTGCAGCCGCTGATCCCAAGTGAGCTCTGGTTTCCTTGCTCAGATTCCTTTGTGGTCCCAGCTTTGCTGCCTTGCAGAGCTAAAACACTGAAGGCAGAAAATGCTTCTGTGGGAGCAGCTGGGTCAGTCTGAGAGTTAGGCCTGGCTTTTTCCTGGCCATGGACCTCTCTCTTCAGTCCAGTCATAAAAGATGTGAAAGAGCAGGGGTTCAGTTCTGTAAAACCAGTCTTATGTGGATTTCTTAAAAACCAGACTGTGAATTTGTTAAAACTCTTTGCAAATAGTGTTCATCTTCCTTGGCTTTGAATGTGGGCAGGCCTGGAAGGGGTTTTCCCCTAGGCAGATAAGCCCCAAGCAATCTGTTTAGGTTTTGAAGATGTATTTTCATTACTCTGAATAGCTGAGGTTTCCTGAATCTTAATTTTGAATTCATGTGTCTATAATGTCCTTATTTTCATAACCTCAACTTGTCTCTTCTTTAATCTCTCTTCTATTTAAATAGTGCAGTGGGTCACCTTTCATAAATATTACACATTCTCTCATGTTTCTCATTTTCAGTAGCCTTTTACAGCCCCATGCCTAGTTCTAAATCAACAGAATATTTCAGTTTCTTTATTTCTAAGCTCACAATTCATGCCCTTATTTTAGCAATCACTCTTAGTTGAAGTTTAACCCAGCATTCTATAAATGTTATTTCCACAGTCAAACATTGTTTTTTTACATTTTTCAGCTTACAATTTTAGAAGTGCTATTCCAAAGTTTTGTCTACTCTGAAATGACTCTTTTGCTAAGCACAGGGATGTGATATCATCTGTCTTCAGAACTTTGTCTTTTTTGATGTCTAGAAGTTAGTTCAGTAGTGACTGATGTATAGTGGAAGCAGATAAATATATATATATATATATATGTAGTTTGTTTGTGTTTTTATTTTTTTTTTTTTTTTTTTGCATTAGACTTCAATATGTCTTTGAGTTTTATCTGGTGTTTGTGTTGTCCAGTTGCCTGGATTGTAAGAACAAGGACACCCCATACTGTTGGTTATCACCACATTTCATAGGCTGTGTGTTTTGTGGCCTTGTTTTCCATTCTTTCTATCAGATACTTCACAAATGCCTTCTGCAATACTGATCCTAGGCAGGACTTTGGGTGCTAAAACATCTCCCTTTTTTTTCGTATGAAAAAATTATTGTTGTTATCCTGGGAGTCTCTGTTCCTTGGCTAATATTGAAAGAGTGACAGTTACCTCTTGCCCCAAGATGACAAAGCTCTCCTAACAAAGTCTTGGAAAATCTGAACAATTTACATCTGGTAAAAAATAGCCAGGATATGTGTTGGAAACCTTTTAGTAGGTTAGTGGGTTGTTATTTGTAGGTTATGATTTATCATTGTGGAAAATGTGCTTTTTTAGACTTCTGCAGTTTGTGGGGCTCCTGTTTCAGGCTAGCTGCTCTACGCTTGCCTTTTACTGACTTTTCTCAGCTCTGGAAATGCAGTTTAGTGCAATCAAATTTCTCAAGTAGTTTCTTTTTTTTTTCATTTGCTTTATTTTATTTCCCCAAACTCTGTCTGGCAGTTCTGCACTTGTGTTACCCTGGGGCGTGCATCTCCCTTCCCTGCTCTGGAAACAGGGCAAGGAGCCATTTAACTTCTGTGCAATCTCTCTTGCTGCCCTCACTGGCTGTGCATCAGGAGAGTCTGCAGGACCCACTGGCTCTTCTGGAGTCCCAGTCTCCCATGTGCTTGAGGAATCCCTTATTACTTGTCACTCTGCATTTGCTTCCCTGTTCTTCAGCCCTGCTCTTGGACCTGCTAATCTCCATTTTACATCTCACCTGCCAAAGTTGTTCTCTCCTATTAGTTTCACTTGGGCTGCATTTCCATTTTCTTTCTCTTAAAGATATTCTGTGAGTGAATAAATTCTTAAACTACATTTGCGAAGTAATTTTTTTTTTTTCTGACTGACCAGAAATATCACCAGTGATTGCCCTTTGGCATCATTTCAGAATATCTATGTCACTCTTGGCATGCTGTTTGAAAGGATGGATCTCAGGGAACAGAAAGAAGTGACTCCCAGATTCTGTGATTTTTTAAAACCTGATTCTCTTAGCACTGATAATGACCTCCCAGTCATACACCAGAATCAGGCAGTGACTGTGGTGTGAAGATTTCAAATGACTGTGAGAGAATTCTATGTTTACATCCTATGCAAATGTATCTGAACTGTTGCAGTCCTCACTTTAGAAATAAATCTAGAAACAGGCCCAATTCCTTAATCAATTCTTTTTCCTTATTTGGGGCTTGCTCATTGTAGATTTTCCTTCTGCAATCTTCAAACTAACTGCCACTAACGTGAATTGGTTACACTGACAAGGAATAATTTATAAAAATTATCACACTTTCACCTTTGTGGAAAATAGTGATGGCATCATTTGCTCACCAACTATTTGACATTGATCAGCCCTGGTCTCAACTGGAGACTTGTGTATTATCATCCTCACAACTATAGCTCAACATTCCTAGCTGGAAACTCTCCCCTCCTGTACCTCCCAGCCAGGAAAGCCTGAAAAGTCCTATTTGTCCTCCTGACTTCTTCCTCCTTAGCTGGTATGTGTGCAATATTGTATGTTTTTGCCTTTTCAGAAGGATTTCCTCTAAACATTTTAACTAAAAGCCTGATCCGAAGTATCTGAAGGTCCACCAAAGTAACTAAATATTTATGTAAATTAAACATATATATTTACATACGCTCATTGTGATTTAGATTAGCTGTATAATTTAACAATTTTTGTGCTCCTGCCTTGTTGGGGGGGATGTTTTTTGTTTTTTTTTTTAATTAGCAGCTAGGCAAACTTTGCTCCAGGAAGCTGTTTGTGATATTAGAAATGTGAACTAATTACACCCATATACATCTAATTCGTTGCCCTGATGCTGTTCAGCTGTGGCAAATGGATAACCATTTGAAAACAAATATGTTGTCAGAAGTGAAATGTCCTGTGCAAACTAACCATTTTCCCTTGAGTCTGACTGTGTCCAGTTTATCTCACAGAAAATTATTTTAATATTAACTTCTCATAGTAACACTTATACTTCTAAAATTTAACTTTGTTTAGTCTTTCATGTAACTCCTAGAATTATTTATATTATTTGCAAAATTCATATTTATTCTCTTCTCTTTCCCCCTTTCTGATTTCTATTATGGAAAATCAAATCTTAAGAAGTTGAGGTTGTGGTCACTTTAATGTTATTACATTTTAAGTGTGGAATCCGAAAGGAACTCTCTTTTGAAAGAGAGGAAGGTTTTGTTTCAGCCTTCATTTTGGAGCTATCCTGCATGCTCAGCAGTGGTGGGAGGGCAGGGCTTGGACATCTGCCACTGTGCTTGCTCCTCAGCAGGTGGTCATGTGCAGCCCTTTTCCCAGGTTGCATTCCTGGGCACAGATGGAATGAGAGAGATGGGACAGCGGTGTCTTATCACTAGCTGGTGTCACAACAAGCAGTCTCAAAACATCTCTGTGCATTTTTTTTTCTATTTTGATGCATGCCAGCGTCTTTTTAGCAGAAGAAAATCAACTTATGCAAGCATATGCCAAGGAAGAAAAAGGCTATTTGGTCAGGAAATGGGCTTGTCTTTAGCAGTTGGTTTTCTTTCTTTGTGCTACTGGAATGAGATTTATAACAGTGATTAGTAATCACAAGGGTCACCCAAGTAATTTTAAATTCATATCTTTAGAGAAAAACATCTGTAAATGAATATATGAAGAGGAGAGAGCCAATTGTGAGCCTGAGCTGGGCAGCACCAACACATTCTTCCTTTTTGGCAAACTGGTGTTTGCAAGTTGGGTGCACTGCTACTTGTCAGCCCTGTCTCTCAGCATTTCCATATAAGCATGTTAACTGGATTGGGCTGGACTTAAGAAAGAGCTCCTTCCTAATCTTGATGAGCTAAAGTGGTTTTTATGGAGGGTGCTGTGCATGGGCACAAGGGCTTAGTGTTCCTTGTCAGCATGTGAGTCACTAAATGCCTTACAGGTTTTGCTGTGGCACACACAGCACCAGGAGTGACAGAAGCCAGCTGAGGTTGCAGATAACCTCCTGCTTCTAGAGGTGGAGCTTTTATAACCCACTGTGCCTCTGAGTGTGGCAAATGAAGGAGTGACAACAAATAGCTTTTATTTAAAGTCAATAATTGTTTAGGTGGAACTTGAGGGAAAATGTGCCTGGTTTGAATGGTGCTCCACTGTGCAAAGGCTTTGGAAATGAAATAACTTGGCCTTTCTGAATAGCACGCCTGTGTTTGACATCCAGCTGCTGATACCACTGTACTGAACTGCATGGTTAGAGGATTTGTGGGTGAGGGAAGAATTTAAGTGTGCTGGTCAGAGTTCAGTGGAAATGTTGTTGTCATATGACAGGTAGAAACAAGGACTGCCAGCCTCCTGGGACTGGAGTGAGCCTTCAGCTTGGTCTATGGGATTGGTCTGTGGGATTTGGTGGCCCTGTTAGCGCAGCAGTGCTGACTCTGGTGTTCACCACAGCTCATGCAGCATCCATGACGTTGTCTGATGGTGTGCTCTCATGTGTGTGCTTTGCAGGCTTCCAGCAGCTCTGTGAGGTCCCAGAGAAACCTACCATTGATCCCATTCTCCTCTCCCCCTGTGTGTGTGGTGAAGCACACAGCATGTGTGTATAACAGGCAAATCACAGCAGCCAAGGTCAGGAGAAGTCAAAAGGGTCTGGACAACTCAGTTTCTCTGCAACTGAGAGAGTTTTTCACTGTGAAATGGAAGAAACTGTCCTTTGGGGTTAATAAAATGCACACATACAAAATTTGGAAGCGTATGGTAGCAGGAGACTGTCTGAGAGCAGTTCTTATTTGCTGCCAAGAATGCTGAGTGTTCATCTTTTAACCCAGTCACTCCAGGACAGCTGAGCTCTAGCTGTGGTTTGTGTGAGTTGTTTGGTGCAAAGGGACTGACCTAGTTACTGTGTGCTTTCAGTTATGGCACGTTTTGGTGTGAGAATTTCCAAGCGGGAGTTGATTGTAGTGGGTAAAATGGGCTTGACCCCTTTTGGTGCAACTTCAGCATCTGCCTCCTTGGAGGCTGGGTTGTTTTGGAGCTGGGGAGGCTCCCATAGAGGCAGAAACCTCTCAAAACATTTGACTTTGTGATTCCTGGGACATCTACCATAGCTGCAAAGGCAGATGAGGATGGTGCCCAAGGAAGGACCAGAGAGGATTGATTGCAGGGTGCTCTGAACCTGAGGAGAGCACTTTGATGTGCTATGGCAAACCTAGCCAAGACATCGTGGGAAGCTTCCATACCTAACATTGATTGGAAAACAAGCTGCATTATCCTGCTCTTAGAGCCTTTTTTCCAGGGCCCTTCTTGGGACAGCTGTTGGGATGGTGGAGCTGGGAAGAAGGGCTCTCACACTGTGGGGAGCAGTGGATGCTGCACGTAGTGACTGAGAAATGGCGTGAGTGCAGGGACACCAAGGACTGCAGTAGCAATGCATCTTTTTTTTCCCTTTTATCCTTGTGGCTAGAGCAGGACTGGGAATACAGAGGAAGTGCTGTAGGATTAGACATGTTTTGATGGAAGACCAGGGCAAGAGAAATGAAATTATGCCGTTTGAAAGGCTTTGACAGAGTTGTGTGTAGGAAGATTACATTTTGCTTGTGTGCAGCAAACTTAACGTAGTTAATAGTATTTAATGCTATTATTTGGTTTTTTGAGGTTTTCTTTTCCTCAATGTATTTACCACATAAAGGAAAACAGAATGAAAATGTTATTCATATATGTAGTACCTTCCAGGGAATTGGGAGGAGTCCAGTGCAGTTTGCAGTTGACAAAGATTTATTTATCCCTGGCTGGAAAATCAGTTCCTGGGATGCTGAGGGACAGTCCACAAGCAGGTGTGTGATTGGGCTTTAAAAAAATTCCAGCTTCTTGTGTCATACTGTCCATTCAAAACATTTCTGGACATTTTAAAAAGCTGGTCATGATCTGGGCCCATGTATGATTGTTCTCTCCCATTCTGTTTGCTATCCTAATTACTTTTACTGAGCCTTGAGGAGAAATCCTACCACAAATTGTGTGGAGTCTCTGGATCTTTCACTGGATACAGAGTTCAGGCTTCCTCTTGCTCTTCATTGGGAAAAAGGAGAAAAAAAATCCATTGCTGAAAACATACTGGGTTAAGAAGGCAAGAGATGAAATAATTACACCTTATGGCCCCTGGAACGTCAGGATAAGTGGGTGTAGTATCAGACTGCAGGGGAATTCAGAGGCATGGCTTCTTCAGAGCCTTCCCCAGGTGTGAGCTGGCTGGTCTGGTGGCAGAGGAGGTTGATGTGTTGGTGCTCCTCAGAAACCTGGGTGTTCAATGGCACCCCTTCCCCATTTCCCAGTCCCAGGGCTGCCTGAGATAAAAGCTCCGTGGAGCGCCGGGGCCTTGGATCGGCCTGGCGAAATGCAGCCAGCCATTGTGAGTGTGGTTAATTCACACCGTGGCCACAGAAAACAAAATGGATCTTTGAAACAAATGTGGTGGTGGGGGCAAACCCATCAATCATGTGAATGCAGCTTTACAGTAATTCACAAGTGCAGCTTTTCTGTGCAGCGAGGGCTGGCCGGGCCCGATCAATCCCTTGGCTCCCAAATGGGTCTCAGCAGGCAGCAGCTTGCTCCTTGTGGGTTTGTATGTACATGAAAGCCCACTTTATATTAACTCTGTGGAATAGTATTTTTCCCCCTCTCTCTAAACCCCTTAGCACTAATTCAGTGTAATTATACTCACTGAATGCAGTACTGACAGCCCCACTCCTCCCCCTTTCCTGTCAGGATATTTGCCTAAAAATCTCTAGATGAAGAAAATCCAAAACAACGATGGGTTTCTTTGTTCTGGCCTTCTGCAGAGGTTTTTATTATTTTAATGTAACCCAATGGTCATGCTTTCAAGTATTTCCTTTAAAGCTGAAGATTGAAAACACATTTTAATTTTTTTCTTTTAAAAATTAATGAAGAATTTGACTTTAGTCTATAAGGAAAATGTTAAATATTGCAAAAGTCATTACTAACTGAGCGTTGGAGTAATTATTAACAGTCTGAGGCTGCTGAGGAGCTCTTTATACCTTTCTGGAAGCAGGGAAAGATGTCAGGAAAAGGCAGGGAGCCTCTTTCCACCTGTTCCTTTTTGTGTCTAAGTCTGTGTCGTAGGGTTGGGTGACATTTTCCCTGTCGTGTTTCAATGCTGAAAATAATGATGCAAGTGGCTTAGCACAGCATGTTCTAGTCCTTTCCATCTCTGTAGGTATGAATGAAACCTATGTAGTGGAAATTTCTGGAAAGCAGTGATTAAAAAGGATTTTAGGGGGTCACAGGAAGCAGGAATTGGCAGATGAGCTCTGAATGTAGTGCTGTGGAGAAAAGTCTAAAACCAAATCTTAGGCATATGCCTGAGCGAGTCAGACCATGGTAATGATGGGAATACCAGGATAAGGCATCCTGTGTTGGTGTCAATATTTTGAAAAGATGCAAAAGAAAAAAACGAAAGGAGAGGAAAAACTCTTCAGCAAACTGGTGCCTGGAGAAAGTTTGTTCTGCAGCTTAAAGAGCCTAGTCTGCCTGACAAACTCAAGAAGAACAGATAACCACATTATAAATATCTCCTAGGGAAGAAAAATTACAAGTACTGAAGGCCTCTCTTAACTTGCTGGGGAAAGCTACGATAAGAAAAATTCAATTACAAACTAATTTACTATATTACAGTGTTGATGGTGCAAGGCAGGATGATAATTTCACAAAAGCTTTCCTTAGAAGGCAGTGAATCTCTCATCTTACAAAGTGTAAATGGCAAATGTGGAGTTGTGGATACCAGAAGATTGGTACAAGGAACTAACTTGGGGCTTTTGCATAAGGACATCCATTTTGTCTTGACAGAAGAGTTTTTCTCAGCTTCTCAGGGGTGAAATGTGGGCAGGTCAGGGAAGCAGAAGTTGTGTTTTGAAAGATAGCAAATGCGTCCTGCTTTAGCAAGTAATTGAGTTCCCTTTTTAACTGTAATATGCAAATACTGTAATTTAGGTGCCAATTTGCTTCCTACAAAGGCTGTGACATGTTGCAAGTCACACCTCTTGTGTTGCCCGTTCTCATATCAATTTGTAGCTTGGCTCCTGTAGACCTAGAGAAATAGAGTCAAACATCATGTGGAAAGCAGAGGAAACAGAGAAACATGCATCATAGAAACTAAAAGGGCCACAATGGGAGGTCAGCAAAGCAGAGAGTTGCTTACTCTTTCCTTTCTAGACGTTTTTTGGTTGTTGGTAGTTTTTTCTGTTTTCTTTCTGGTTTTTTCTCCTGCTTACCTTGTCTTTTTGGAGTGCTAGCTAAGTGCATGCTTTCTTTTCCAATCAAGAGAGATTTTTTTGACAGCAGACAGGCAGGCCCAAGCCCTTATTCCTGAAACCCAGGTCCCAGGGCACAGCAGGTCTCCATCCAGGCATTATCTTCCTCTCTTCAAATCTCACCCACATGAAGCCTCTTAGAAAGGTGAATCTGAATGAGGGAAAACATGCATTTTTGAGATAGGTGGATTGTGTTTTGGTGGGGTGGAGGAGGTGTCAGCTTTATAGGCTTCCTTTGCTCATGGGAGCACCACGTGCTTTTCTGGCCATGTGGATAAGCCAGTTCTGTTTCCAGAATCAAGGGAAATGCTGATTTTCCTCTCATTGAGAAGAACGAAGAAGCTTAGCAGCTTTGAACTCTAGTTCAATCTGAGCACTGGCTATAGCTATAATAAATTGCTGGCTTTATTTAAGAAGATTCTGGAACATCAAATACCAAGCAGGATTTTCCCAAATGGGAAAATTTGTTTGTTCCTCTCTCTGAGACTATGGAACTGTGCCAGTCCTTAAACTGTGTAATACAGCTTGGGTGGGGAGGAAAGGGGGCAAGAGAGCAGAAGTTGTCAGAAATTGTGGAAGGTGGTTATACATCAGTTCCACAGACCTTGGAGTGGCCTCTGCTCTTTGTCCTGCTTTGTTTCACAGAAGGATCATTCTCCCCAGTGAGCACTGGGAGCCATTAGGACCCTTTTGTTTTCTCTATATGATTAATTTTGCCCGTTTTGATGGTTGTGTTGGTCTAGTGGAGCTATCTGGTGATTCAGCTTCAAGAGGCTGAAACTTAAGGCTGAAAACTTTGGATAGAAGTGCCAGGATTGGGCCAGCCTGGGTTCTGTGGAGCAGCAGGAAAGTAATTTGGATTTCTAGAGGTGGTGAGATATTTATTCTCCAGCTTTACGCAGGTAGCTCCTCCTGTTGCTACAGACAGTGTTTTCAACAAGTTGTGTTGTTTAGGCCAAGGGATCTTAATTTTGAACTTTTTTCTGTGAGCAGTTGCCTCAGTAGGGAACTTCCTAGCACAGGAGACGACATTGGTTCAAACAACACACACAATAAGTGTTACCTGAGCTAGATAACTACAGATAAGCAGGCAGCTTGATGAGATTAGAAGGGCAGCAGTAGATACCACAAACAGAGGCATAATACACTATGAGCTATTCAGATTAGCTCCTAAAATCCTTAAACAGACTTTACTGAGCTGTGCCTGTTGAATTGTTCCCTTGTGTGTTTTGATTTGTGTTGCTGACACAGAGGAACCATCCACGCTACCTTTTGAGTGATTGTGAGCTGCCAAAGAGAGTTCAAAGCCTGGAGCACACTGAACTGGGGAGAGGCAGCCAGGAGCTGGTGCTCTTGATGAACAGATGGTGACCCAGAAAGCTGTCTGCTCAGCAGTAAGCACTTAATGACATGCAGGTGTCCTTCATGTTTGGCGCACTCAAGTTCTTAAATTTACTGTAGGAAGTTTCTTTGAAGACCAAATGAGGCTTCCCACCTCTGTGGAGCCATTTGTGGCACAATTTGCTGCTTCCAAAATCTGTCTGTTGATGTTAAACAGATGTGCAGCACAGAGCTGACCTGAGCTGCCCTGCAGCAGGAATCAACCAGAGACATCTTCATTCAGGGCAATTCAGAGCCTTAGCCTGAGGCCACCAGAGAGAAGAACATTTAGAGGGTAACTCTAAAATATTACTGAGATCTGTTCTTAACAGTAACACGAGTTTTTTATGCTGGAGCTGTGTGTTTGCTCTGTGTGGAATAGCATCATCCATCATCAACTTTAGCCATGCCCTGAATAAACAGTGATTTTTTTCTTTTTAGAACTAGCAAAAACCTTTCTTAAGTGATCTCTTTCTGTTTGCAAGCCAGCTTTGAATAGGCAAAGCTACATGGAGGTGGGGAGAGAGGAAGAGGTCTGTGGGTCAGAGGCCTGGAGAAGATGAGACAAGAATATGAGGAACATCACTGTTGGGTTTCTTGGTTTCTTTCCCCCTCAGCTGTATTGCATGGCTCTCTCCCTTTGGTCCTGCATTACTTGCAGCTTTTCCACCTTTGCAGAGCTGTTTCTCATGAAGGACAAGGCACAGAAGGGTAGCAGCAATTCTGCATTGTGCCTTCAGTGCTGGCATCCCTCTGTAGTGAGATGTGCCTCACCAGCTTTAATGGGCAATACCTGTGGTCTCAGCAAACTTTTGTGTGTTTGGAGGGATTGAATCCCCAATGACAGGGCATGAAAAAATAATAAAAACACCACCTCAACAGTAGGCATTCTGCAGGTGGAAAGGAGTGGTACCTGTGCCTACTTCTGTTTTTGATAGATGTGTTTTGATAGCTATGGAAGAGAGATTTGGAAGCAATGGAGAATGCCAGCTTTAGTGTCAGTTAATTTGTATACAAGCTGCCAATTCTGTTTTTCTTTATTCAAAAAAGCTTTGTGAAGATACTGGCTGCCTCTTACTGTGCTTCCCAGGCTGTATATTGTATATTCACTGAAGGGAGTGTTTCTGCTTGTGTGCCTGGATTTCCCTGCCTGAGAAATCCTCAGGGTAGCTCAGGCTGGGGCAGGGTGTGAGCCACCATGGAGGGTCATACAGATTAACCAAAGGCTGAAGCTTGAGTGTGAGCTCTGTGGCCAGCAGAGGTGTTAACATCATCCCCAGGAAGCTTGGCTTGGCATCCAGTTCCCTGAATTAACACTGAATCAAGTTTAATGATTCCTGCCTCTCGGGTGATACCTTTTCACTCGAATGCTAAAAAAGAGGAATTAAATAGTAGCAAAAGGATTGGAGGAATGAAAGAGAATCATGCCTGATTAGCTTTAGGAAGGAGGAAAAAGAATCTCACGGTTTGGAATGGTAATCACTCTGCAAGGGGCAGCTATCTCCTGGAGTTATCACTTAATCTCTAGGTAGGCTCTCTTCTGAGTTGTGCTTAATGGGTAAGCTTTGGACTGGCCTTCACTGAAAAGGAGAACTGCATTGTTATTTCTCTGTTGGGATGAGGCTGGAAGGCAGTCTTAGGTAAGAATTTGCCTTTTATGAGACCTGCCCTTTACAGCTTTTCTCCCATAACCATCCCCAAGGGCCCTGCTGGCTTCTGCCTGATTTTTGGTATGCTTGAGATGAATTTTGACTGGTTATTCTGGGAAGTCATCAATTATATAAATATCCTAGTATAATCTGTGGCACTCTTATCTAATACCTTTGCAAAAGATTCTGGGCTTAGGGAGTCACTTGTCACAGCTTGTTGCCTTCCTTCTGTCCTGCTTATCTCTTTTTCAAGTGGTGCAGGCGAATTAAGCTCTTTGGAGCTGCTGCATTTCAGACTTTCCTTTCTGTCCCTCTCCCTTTCTCTCTGTCACTGGCGTCAGCAAGCTCCCTCAGCTCTGTAAGACAGCAGGCAGGAGCACATTTTCCTTCATCTGAGGTTGGGATGTGTGGTGTCCTTTGGCTGTGTTTTTAATTATTATTGTTTGATTCAGGTGCTCTGAAAAGAAGGAGCTCTTTGCAGTAGTAGTGAGGTTGTAAGAAATGGGGAAGTTGGAGGAATGCCCTGGAAAACCGGTGCTATGTCTGAGTGAATTAAGCTTTTGCCTCTAGAGTGCTTTACTCCCTAGTGCTACAAATGGCTTTGGAATTTGATTGATAGCACACATGAAGACAAATCAATGTGATATGTGATGCAGAGGTGATGGGGAAGAAAGGCAGGTGTATGCATCAGTAGAATGATGACTTCTCTCTAAAGTAGAAGATTTGCTGAATGGAATTTAAACACTAAAAGCACAGCTTTGTTTGTAATTATATTTTTTCCTTTCCATGATTGGTCCATCCTTCAGACTTTCATAGAGATTTCTTTTCAGGAATTTCTCCCTTCTCCCCTCAAATTTCTATGTTTTCCTGGTAATTCTGTGTTAAGAAATTCTATCTTGGGAAGGGGCTGAGGAAACCACCCCTGCTCCCCAAGCCAGCATCTTTCTTGGTGGAATCTGTAGTTTTTGCAAGTGAACTATGTTCCCTCACACCTCCTGTGCTTTTCTTTTTCAAATCACATAACTTCCTGCATGAGGTAACCTTTTCTATCTCAGGCTGTCTCTCTCCCTTGCCTGCTCTGCCTCTGGCTTGCTCTCTGGGTCCCTTGCTCAGTGATGAATGAGTTTCATTCATCTTTCTTTTGGGGGCTCTGTGAAAAGCTTTAGACTTTGCCTGCTCCCATTTTTTCGCTCAGCTATTCATTTCCATGGCGATGGAGAAAGGAGGGGGGTGGCAGAGTGGGTGGCAGTGGGGCCAGAGGTCAAGAGTGGCCACTTTCTGAATTAAAGCTTTGAATTCCATTAAAGGTGACACGTTGTAACCTGGAGTAACTCTCCAAGAACTTGGCTGTCAAAGTCATCAAAGCAAAGGGAGAGGGAGGCAGCAGAAAGAGAGAGATCAGAGGAGGAGGAGGAAACCAAGAGCTTGGAGCTGCTGTCAGGATTACATCTGGTGACTTAATATAGGGGCAGTTCATTTGTGTTGCCATACACTGTGCTCCAAAATCTGCATGTGGATGGGGTGTGTGAGCTAGGGAGGATTCCCCTCGTCCTTTGATCAACAAATGTAATCTGCTGGTTAAGTAAACAGCCCTTCTCCTCTGAGAAATGGGAGGGGGAAATTGAGTGGAGATAAGAATCCCAGCTACTTTGGCATCTCACTAGGTTATTTTTTAATCTCTTTCAAAGAGGTTCCAGGAGGACTTGGCCCACAAAGATGAGGGATGTTTTCTTGGCATCACACAAACAGTCCTTGAGTGAAAATCTGCGTCCCAGAAGACAGCATGTGAAACAGCAAAGTGTATCAAGCTGTTTCCAAACATCCAAAGTTTAGGTGTTTTAAGCAAAATTATTTAGGAAACTCGTAAATCCCTCTATTAAATAAAAAGCCAACATAAAACAACAAAAGCCCAAAACCAAAATAAATCCTGCTGAATTTTGACATTTGTAGATGTTTTTTTCTCTGAAGGTTGGTTATGCAGGGGAGGAATTGGAAGGAGGCACCAGCACCTCATGCTATGTGTGTTACATTCTGAATTCACATCCCCTCTTTGATTGGTCTCATCATGGTGACAATCAGGTCTGTGTTAAGATTTCCCTTTTTACACTTCTGTCTGATGAGGCAGTGGTTCAAAGCAGAATTTTGTTAGTTGCCAAGTGTTGTGGGATCTTGCTTCTGGTACTATTGAGTTTCAGAACCTGTTATCCCTCCGTCTCCAAGCTTTCCATTTTTTCTTGTATGATGACCTGAGCCTAATATGAACTAGCAGGAAAGCCTGCTAATTGTGGAGTGGAAAAAAACTAACATGTTTGATTTCTTGAGTTTTCTGTAATAAATGAAAATGCAGATGCTTGGTGCTAAACTCCTTGATTGAGAAACCTGCTTGGAAACCTTGCCCCCAGCATTGTGTTTTCTCAGCTTGCTAAATCTGCCTAGATCCCAGACTGAGCAATGCTGTTCTTGCCAGCCCTGAGTATGCTGCTGTCAAAAACTGTGCTGAGTGATCAGCAGCAAAAGTTTATAAAAGTCTCTTTGTACTCTGAATCATACATGATAGGAGACTTCAGTGTCCAGGTCAAGCTGGGATGTCTGGAAAGACTCAGTTCCTTTTCATTCGGATACTTGACACTTTGTGGAAAGGTTTTCCTTGTAATTATGGTTTCTCTGCTTGTTTTGCTGCTCACTAGTATCCCTGAGCTTCCCTGTGGGCCTGTAATGAACGGCTTAACCTGTTAAAAGTAGAGGAGGATGCTGAGGTTTTTGTTTTGCTAGAAAGGTGGATTTATTTTGCTGGAGGCTGTTAGAGTTCTTGGCTAAAAGTCAACTGTGACAGGCTCTTGCTGTTGTGTTTTTTTTATTATTATGCATTCCTTCGTATACAAAAATGAATTCTGGAATCCTGTAAAATAATAATCTTAATGATTCTTTTTTATTTTCCAAGCCTGTATTTTCATGGAGTTTTTCTACTGACATGTGGTACATAAGACAGTAGTAGCCAGTAATTGGTCTAGTGATGTAACATATTATTTTTTAACCTTAGGCATTTCTTCACTTGTTTAAAAAGCAATAATGAAGGGCTTGTGGCAAAAGGAGCACTGGGTTTTTCAGACTAATTTGCACAAACCCTGCATCTTTGCAACGGAGTAAAAGTAAGAATTGAGGCTGGATATAGTAACTACAGGGGGTAAAAAATGAGGTGCTAGGAAAGTTATTAGAAAAATGTGACATTCATGTGCATTTTTTGCTTGTTTGTTTTGGGGGCAAGGGAAGATAGGGAAAGGAGTAGCTTGATTTGCCAGAAGTACTCTAAACTGACAAGCAAAGGCAGAATGGAGGCTTACATTACTGAATGAGTGAGAGTCCTATCAGTCAAAGGTAACTCTAGAGATGTTAAAAGTCTGTAATGAGGGAGAGAATCATCTGTAATATTCATTATTCCCTGCTAAAGGAGAGACTGCTGAGAGAAAGAGCTTTAACTTTGGAGAAATGCTGGAGCTCCTAAAGGCAGCTAGAGCAGGCAGGGAAAGAAAGGATCAAAACTGCAACAGCAACCCCTGGTTCAGAGGTATGCAAACTCAGGCCAGGGGGACCCCAGAAATAGGCCAGAGACAAAGTGAATGGAGAATAAAGGCATAGGAGGACTTTTTACATGAGAGGTAGAAGGAGGCAGAGCAGGGAGTGAGAGTGTAGAGTTTCTTTGTTAATAAGGAAAATATTGGCCTAGTTTAGCACAGTCAGACTCTGTTTGGCAGCACATGAATAGGAGGGGAGCTGCTGTTGTGTTTGTGATTGTGGCATTTGATGGGAGGTGTCCCTGCACCTGCAGGATGGGGAGTTTGGTGCAGCATCACCTCAGAGAAAGGGTGCTGTGAGCTGCATCAGGTGCTGCACTTGTACCAAGTGCTCTGGCCAGTGAACCAGGGCTGTTCTCTTTTTCTTCTTAAGAGATTTGTGTCCTATTTTAATCTGCTTTTGTTGGTGAGATGTTTGTTTGGAGCAAATCTGCTCCAGCAGGATTTTAAGTTCTGTTATTCCTCTATTCCACTCACCTGAAACAAACAAAAACTAAGACAATCGACAGAAAGCATAGAAATTTGATTTGCTGCAGAGACTGCATTCATCTATTCTGCTATCTTTGATCCTCCTTTTCCAGGTACACTTTCCTTCATGTGACAGTCTCATAGTTTCACCCTCAAGGGCGTTGCCTTGCTCAGTCTTATTAAATTTCTTTGTATTTTCATATCTGCTTGGAATGCATTCTTCCCCTCTCTGTAGCAAAACCACTTGTTAATGTTGGCTCTGCCTTGAGAAGCTAGTGCTAAGAGGAAGCTGGCTTAATTGTGTGCTGTCTGAGGAGTGAGAGTACCATGCCTTGCAGAAGCTGTAGTAGGAGTGATTGGGTAAAGCACAAGCAGTTTTCTTTGCTGTCAAGCCATTTTGAGGATCAAAATGCAGGAATACAGCATTTGCAAGCTGTAGTAGTCATGCCTTCCTTTTAGAGGCATGTCTTGCTGAAGAGCAGACATGGCAGAACATTAAATCACAGGATTTTGCCTCTATACCTGGCTGGATGCTGACTGTAAAGCTTGTTAGCATGGATGAGGTGAGGAGAAGGGCATGTACAGCATGTACTGTGTGTTATCTGAAAAGAGAAGGGGACAAGTGGTACTGAAGTAGCTTTTTGTTTGTAGGAACTAAGGGTAGCAACATTGCCACTTCAGCTGCTGTCTCAGTCTTGTGCAGCCTCTGACATCCTGATAAAGTCCTGTGTCTGAAGGAACAAGGTTCTTGCTCCTTCAAAGAGACCTAATTGCTGTGAGAACAGCCTGGAGCTGCAGGGAAATTGGTCCTCTGCTGGTGGTTTGTACCAAAGTAACACTTTGGACTGCAAAGATTTCTAGGATCCTGTGTGTCTTCTTTGGTCAGGGAGCCAGGAAGCCAAAGTAGCCTAATAATGGCTAAATTTGGTAGGAAGCCACCTAAAACAGAATTGTCTTTGCTTTGGAGGCAAGTCCAAACCTCCAGTAAATGCAGAGGAATGGTTTGATGATTTGTGCAGTCTGGGTGGTGTGAAGAGGTCCTGATCACATGAACTGTTTAAATAGAGCTTCCCTGATACCTATGAGCATGAATTGCTGCTAGGAAAGCTGGTGGGAGTGCCTTGGAATGGTCTGCTGTCAACTGGCCCCTGAAATGGCTTGAACTCCTGGGATGGTTTTGTTCCTTCCTGCCCCCAGTCTCCAGGCATTTTTGCTAAGAGTCCTGCTTTTTATTTCTAAGGTTATTTCTGGGTCAGTGAAGATGAAGATATAATCCTTGAGCCTTGTGAGGTAGTTACCTTAATCATCCAACCTTCTTCTGGCAGAAAGCTGCTTACAACAAGCCTGTGCTGTGGCAGGGAGAGAGGTGGAGGGAGAGGAAATAGGGTGGCCTGGATCACAGATCTGGAAATAGATGCTGGAAATCCCACTCTTCTGACGTAGAACTCCCGTGGTTAAATCCCCTGACAGCCTCTGGCTTATGTAAATGTTTATATGAGGGGAAATCAAATTACTCCAATCTTCCAGCGGTTGAAAGTCTGACATCTACGGGTAATTGCTTTTCACTTAAATTCTATAAGGTTTAGTAGTAACAGTTATTAAATTCTGTGTTTCCATCCTTTGAAATCTTACAGGGTGCTTTTTTTTAAAGTCTAAAACTTAGTAGGTTCCGGTATAATTAAGCTGTCATCATCTTGGCTTGAGAAGACAATCTTCAGGAGGATTTATTTTTTCTCCATTTTCTTTGTTGAGTTTCAGGGCACACAAACTAATTGCCTGCTCTCAGGTGAGCTACTACCTCAGTTCCAGCGTGCTCATCCTAGCTGGCTGGGCTGAGCTTCATATTCAGAGACTTTCTGTATCAGCCTTCCTCCTCAATTCACAGCCTGCTTGTCCCTGTGTCTCCTGGCCCATCCCATTCCTGACTGTCATTTGCTTCCAAGTCCTTTCTTGTACCATCTGTTTTAGGCCTTTGCCATCTGTGTGACACAGTCCTCTACCCTGAAAGGGTTCAGAGTCTTTTCCTTGAGTGACAGAGTTGGGACTGATTCCTGTGCTCAGTGTATCTAACATACCGCTTTTGTGCCATCCCTCTCAGCTTGTGGGAACTGTTTCTCATAAGGTGAATATGCAATATCTGTGTGCTAGGACTTGACTCTCCAACTTTAGCAGTGAATAAGACTTCAGGTGACAAGTCATGTGAAAAGGCAGTGATGTGGTATATCTGCTTTTTAAATATATATTTAGAAGAATTAGTAGACAAGGGATGCAGACAAATGTAAATCCAAGTCCTTGTCCACCTCTCACTGGTTCATTGTGACTGAATCACGACTTTTCTCTTTTTCTGGAAAACTGCAAAATGGGCAAATGTTGGCTCTGAAAAGATGAAGCAAATGATTACTGCTTCTCTTTGGTTTGTGCTGTTGTAGTGGGAGGGCAGATCAATGGGGTGAATGAGGAGCTGGCTATCTGCCCTATCTGACCCATAAGGAAACATGGTCCTGGGGTAGAAGAGGCACTGGCTTTATTCCATCCTTTCCTTTAGTCCATGCTTTCCAAGGGCAGGCTGCAGTTACAGCCAGTCCTGTCCGTGTGGTAGTGAGGATGCATTGCAGGTTGCTGTGCATCAGAGCATCACAGTAACCAGCAGTGCTGCTCTGGGAGTCTAGGAGGAGCATCAGACTAATTTTCTCATCACTTTTGGCTTATGTGATTAGCAGTCAAGGCTAATTACCTGCAGGAACGCTCCCTCTTGCCTCCCTGAATCCATACATGAGAAAGCTGGTGTTATGATCCTTGGCAGTATAAGCTGTTCTTCCTCCTTTCTGTCATAGATGAAGATATAAATATTAATGAATTTAAAACAGGGTAATGCTTCATCCTTTTTCCTCAACTTGTCTTTTTTTCTGTGTTCTGTGTTGTTTTGTTTCTCCTATTGCTAGAACAAGGAATGACTAGAATGTTCTCAGAAGCAATCTCATATGCATACATCCATTATGCAAACAGATGCGGGTTCTCTTTTTGTAGCAAAATGTAAAAGTAGAGAAGAGTCAGCCGGTCTCAGTGTCACAAAGTACCCAGAAGGGAAAACCTGAGATGGCAGGGCTGGATTTTGGTGTTTGAAGCCTTGCCTCCTGTGCTGGCGCACATCATTGAAGGTGCCTTCAGCCTTAGTGAGCTAATTGCTCAGGAGTTAGGGATTGAGAATCATTAAGATTGATGATGTCCAGGGAGAATGAAGGGTGTATGGCTGAGATCCTTACAGGCCTGCTGACTGAGTGGTAGCTTGGCTGCTGGTGTGGCTACGGTAATGCAAAAAGTTAATAAGGTAAGTTAGCTCCTAATGAGCCCTGTGAAGCCAGAGATTTCCAATATTCCAGCTACTCAGGGTGGAGCTGAGCTGCAGTGATGTTTAGTGGTATTTAAACTTCACTGCCATCTGGGAAGTTACCAGCACTTGCTGGGCACTGAGCAGAGGTACAAAAGATGCACATTTTGTGAATCTAGGTGTCTCACACACCAGTCCCTTAGGACTGAATAGGCAGGCACTTGCCTGATTAACCCTATTTCTAAAGCATGCAGCCTTATAGACTTGAACATGTGGTCTTGCAGTTTTAAATTTGACAAAAGATCCAATGCTGGGTCCATTTATTGTTTTGGGCTTTGCTTTGTTTTGGCTTGTTTTTTTTTAAGATTATTGTTATTTTTATTTTTGTAGTAACTGAGGTGGGAAGGGACAATAAATGCATGAAATTTTCCAGTACTTTAAGCTTTGTCTGTAAATGAAAGAGTTTTTGGCTCTGCTTTCTCTTGGCATGTGATGAACAATAACAAATAGCATAATTTTCAGAAAGTTTTGACAGTGGAAGGTTGTTCCTTGCCCTTCTGTCAGCATTACTCTTTCATTTTCCAAATTTCATCAGGATTTATGGTGCCACGAGGTCCGAGTTGAATGTAAGTCTTTCTGTTTCTGCTTGGACTGTGCTACCTTACTCATGCCTTATTGCAGCTGTAACTTGAACTCAATCCTCAGAGGTATTTTCTCTGATGGGGACTAAAAGTCAGTCTCAGGAAAGCTTAAATATACTGTTTCTTTCGGGCAAGATATTTTGAAAACTACACTGGGCTTTTTCTACCTTCTTGTTGGCAATAATTTCCAAATGCAATCATTTGGTATAATTAAAAAGAGAACAAACTATTTTTTCCCCCTTTTCCTATTGGCAACATTTAACTCAAAAGGAGGCTGCATGTTGCCAGAGTCCTCCCACTCCTGTCCTGTCCTGCAGGGACTCTGCATATTGCTTTGGAGTGTGCCAGGACCTTTTGGGACACCCACACCCTGGGAGAGAAAGGAAGATCAGCCATTTGATGGTTTTCCTGCATTGATTTTCTGACATTGCCATGAAAACTATCAGGGATGTACTTTCACAATTATATTTGTGGCCATCTAAAGCCTTTAAAAATCTTTTTTTTTTTTTTCCCCCCATGGTTGTTCAGGACAGGGAAGTGGTCACATGAAGATTTTTTGCATTCTGATATGTCATCACCACCAAGCATTTTCGAGTATAAAACATGAATGGCTACTGTTGAGGAAAAAAAGGTCAATTAAATCAGTTAATCATAAATACAATCAGTCATGAAGTATAGTATGCCCAAAGATCAAGAACAGTCTTAAGTAAAGTTTGTCTTTGTAACTTATGTTTTAAGCAGCAATGCGTTTGGGTTTGTTTTTTAGTTTTTTGTTTTTTTCATTTGAATGGTTATGCTTTAGAATGTAAAGTAGGGACTAAACCTGAGTGTGACGCAGAAAATTTTACATACAGTGCCTTGGATCTTGGATCACTTTCCTGAAATATTTGCACTGTGATTTATTCCCTCAGTCTTAAACTGGAGCAATCATCTGCATCACTGGCCATAGAGACCACTGAGAGTTCCAAAACAATTGATAATGACTGGTTTTGGAATTGTTGCATGTTTAGGTGTCTCCCATCATTACAAGAAGGATTTTATGGTTTGGCATGTTGCCCAGTCATTGGTTCAATGCGAGTATAAAACATTAATGGATCACTTTCCTACTCATTTGAATGAGGATAGATAATTTAAAAAAACACACAAAGCAGTGAAAAATTGGGCTGATGCTGTGAATTGTGTTCTTTAATGTCTTCCTGGTCCATAAAAGTTTGTTTTGGCATCTAGGTAGACTTTGTAGTTAAGAATTGATTTCTAGATAATGTGAACCTTATCACCTTTCTTTTTTACTATGTATATAATTCTTATCTTCCATCTGTCACCCTTTCAGTACATTCTTAGCAACTTCACCTAATGCTTTGATGTGTACCAATGCAGACTTTTAATCAGTGTTAAATTTTCCACTTTGTGCAGTTTGTAAACTGAAATCACTAGATTATCAAACCTTGACCTGTATTGCTAACTTATTTCTAGAGATCAAACAATGTAGGCTTTGTTTTTTTTTTCATTTCATGTGGCTGGGGTTGAAAATTTTTAAATTAAACCCCAGCCATTGCTCTTGGCATGGCAGTACAGGGAGAAAAAAAAGAAGCAGGAAAAGGCCAAAGTGCAGTTTGATACTTTGGAAATGCAGCACAATGAAAAGGTGAAATGTTATGGTGGCAGAATTTAATTAGCTGTGAGATAAGAGAAAACAAATCATGACATTTATTTTTAGGAAGAAGCCTCCCACAGAGAACTGTGAATACCTTGCAGGGAGAAACAGGCTGAAAGGGGCTGTTCAGAGTGCAGATATTCTCATTAAGCAATGAAGCAAGAAAGTATCTTTAGAAACTGAAGTTTTTATTGTTGTTGTTGTTATCACTATTAACAATGCCACCCATGAAGAAGAGTGGGTTTCTCCCACAGCCACTAGTGACATCCTAAGAAATCCTGGGGAAATTAGGGAATCCTAAAAAAACCAGCTGCTTTTGCAGACTAGGTATACCAAAGAGAATATACTGCCTGTATTTTTGGTGAAAGAAGGAAATAAGTCAAATGGTAAATTGAGATTGAAATGAGAGTATAAGGTAGAGTGAAAAGGGGAAAGGATGGTGGGAAAAGCAAAGTTAAAAGAAACTAAATAAAGGATCACTTAAGAAGTGCAAGGGTAGACTCTGGAAATTAGTATAAATGGAAAAGAGCTTTCTTTTTGCACTTCCTTTCTATCTGAAACAGTATTTTGCTAACTCTCAGCTTCCTGTATATTAGTCTGAATTAGCAGATGTCCTGGTTCTCTGGATGGGGTCCCATTCTGTACAGCATCAAGCTACAGGATGCAAAAGGCCCTGCTGTGTCTTTTAGATGATCAGCAAGAATAATAGCTGAGGAAATACAGAAATGGAATTTGTTGTCTTTATCTAGGTCATATGAGTATAATTAACCCATTGCAGGCAGCTGTGTTCAAGTAAGTATTTACATGTATAGGTGTGCCTATATACTTGTATATGTGTGTGCATTTGGTTGGTTATACCAAAAAGTCAAATAGACAGGGAATAGTCAGAAAATGATAGATGATGAAGAGCAGGAATTGACAAAAAAATTTGCTTTATATCATTGTGTTGCATCCAGTTGGCTCTCTGTCATGGTTTAACCCCAGCTGGCAATTAAGTACCATGCAGCCAGTAGCTCACCTTTTTCTCTAGCTGGAATGGGAGGATAGTTGGGAAGAGAGTAAGACCTATGGGTTGAGATAAAAACAGTTTAAGAACTGAAACAGAATATAATACTTATAACAATAATAATAGTTGTAATGAAAAGGGAGACAGCACAAAAGAGAGAAATAAAAAAAGAAATAAAACCCCAAGTAAAGCACATAACAATAGTTCCCCACCCACTGACTGATGCCCTCAGACAATCCCTGAGCAGGGATAGGCTCCTCCTGGCCAATTTCTCCCAATTTTATATACTGAGCATGATATTCTGTGGTATGGGGTAGCTCTTCAGTCAGCTGGGGTCAGCTGTCCTGTTTGTGTCCCCTCACAACCTCTTGTGCACCTCCAGCCTGCTGGCTGGCAGGGAATGAGAAGCTGAGAAGTCCTTGACTTAGTATAAACATCACTTTGCAACAAGTAAGCATAGGTGTCTTATCAACATTATTTGCATATTAAACCCAAAAAGTGGCACTGTACCAGCTACTAGGAAGGAAATTATCCTAGTCAAAAGCAGGAGATCCTTCCTCATTCTTGTCACAGTCATCCTCCATCAGTCCATAGACTGTATTCATAGCTATGAAGAGACTGGAAATGGCCCTTGAGTTTTCACTGGGAGATGCCCACAGAGGTTGGTAGAAATTGCATATAGCAGGGATGCTGTGTGTTGGGTAACACCCTGTTGGATGTGACAGTCATGTGTGACTGACCACTCTTGTAGGTACCAAAATTCAGCCAGAGTTCACAATTCAGTTGTGGCTTGTTTAGATGTTGTGTGTCTGTGTGCAAGTCACTCTGCAGTACTTGGGCTCTGGGGGATGCATAATTGTGGCTGTTGCTGTGCTGGGGAAGGGCTGAATAAGTCAGCCTGCCCCTTGTCTGAAGCACTGCTAGCCCAGTGGGGGGAAAAATGCTTAGGAAGAAGCATTCATTCACTATTTCATTCCTTATTTGGTGGCAGGATATTCCCCTATGGTAATTAGTACAGTGTTGGTTTAAAAATCATCCTCTCTAGCTCAGCCAGAGGCACCTTTTGCATGAGCAGACAGCTTAAAATCCAGCAGAGGGCAATGCTGTATTGCACCTATACAGCTACTGTAAATGAATCTGTCTCGAGGACCCTTGAGTTATCTTCCCTAATGAGAAATCATGCATTTAATTCGTGGCAGATTATACCAGCCTTGTGGTTGGGATTTTGCAATAAAGTCCTGAGGTGTTTCTGGAAAAATGATTCTCACTGGAGGTAGGTGTGTTGGCAGTATAAGGATGGACTGATTACATTGCAGGTTTGAGCTGTGTAGAAATAAACTGCTAAAGACTTGCCATAACTTTTCACTAAAACTATCAAGAGTTAACATCTCTCACCTTTTCTTCTTTCCCTCCTCAGTACCTGCCCATTAACTTCAGCTACTGCAGTTTTATTAAGGCCTTTTGCTTCCACCAGTATTTCTTGCAGATTCGCAAAAATGAAAAATGACAAAACTTAGTAGTTAAAATAGACTGTGTTCTTGGGAGACTCATTGAAATGGAATTCCTTTTTTACAGAAATTGTAAAAAACCATGCGTACCACGACACTTTTCTGCTTATTAAACCTCTGGGAAGAAATTAAAAACAAAGGATCAATGGGAAGTGCCATTTAGAGTTACAAATACATTCAGCTCTCTAATCCCTCATGAAGAGTATAAAGAGCAGTGGAAAGCTTACAAGGTCTGGTGCATTTCTAGACAGCTTCAATTTCAGAGGTTTATATGACACTGATTTCATTTGAGGTGGATGGCACTGCTCTTGTTTCAGGACTCTTGTGTGTGTAATTCTGCTCTAGCTGAAGAATCCAGAGCCTTTGGGAGCTCTTTGCTCTGACAAGGGTCCCTGGGCATAGAGAGGAGCCCATGAAATTGGTCTTTCAGTCACACGCTAACTTGTCTTTATTGCCACTCTGGAGGCTCACAGTAGTAGCACAGTCCCTGGAAAGCTGCTTTTGCCATGCTAGTCTCCAAATTCCTCAGTCAGCAGTAGCAGCAAAGAGTTTCAGTTAAGTTTATGGGAACAGAAACAAAAAGCGTTCACAAGGGATTCTGTCCTGAGTAAAGCATCTCTTTGAGAAGCCTTGTGTACTTTTCCTATCCTCCCAGGTCAGACAATTCTCTGGAGTAACCTGCAGAGAGGCTTGAAGCCCAATGGTGAAGGATTTCACTTTAGATGTCCAAAATGTGTATGTGTTTTTATCCCACTTTGTATTTTTTCCCTGTTCCTAACTCCAAAAGTCATCAGTGAATTCCAAATCTTGCAAGCCAGTTTGTTCTAGGGCACTAGCCACGCTTATTAGGATGCAGGGCAGAGAATCCATTCTCTGTGGTTTGCATATTTGATTATAATTGCAGAGAGCAAAGGAGAGGAGAGGGTGGAGGGGATGAGTTGTTTCACTGGTGCTTACCTCTAGGGTGGTAAGGATGGTGTGATATTGAGGGAGGATATATTGGAAGGGAATGAACAGAGTAATGCCTTACTAATTTGAACCATGGGTGATACACCTTTTTGCATTTAAATATTGTGTCTTGGAGGATCCAGCTTGCACAAAGAGAACTTGCTGAAGAGGAGCTGACAGATTCCCCCCTTGCTTTGTCTGAGGGATTTATGGTGCTGCTCCTGTCCTGGGCAGGCACCACACAGAGACATCCAGCCTGGGACCAGCAAAACACTGCGACTGATGGTTTATACACCATTATTGTAAAGAACAGAAAATCAAGAATAAATTAAATTTTAAGGGATTTAGGATAGTGGATTACATGAGGGAGGTAGTTGTGAGTTTTTCAGTGACAAACTTTACAGTCTGGAAATTCTAACTAATCTCCAGACAAAATATTTTTCTTAATTGATCTGTGCAGAAATCAAGATGACCGAAAATTGAAAGTCTGGAGCCAGTCCCCTCACAAATTCTGTGTGTGTGTGTGGTTCCCTGAGTGAGACAGACTGCCTGCTGCTCTCCAGGGGAACTGAGGTTCCTGGATCAGAGCTGTAAATCCCATGCTGTACAGATGAGCGTCTCAAGCTACCTCCTCGGTTGGCACCAGACCCTGGAGCAGCCAAGCTGTGTCCCAGGACGAGGAGGAGGAGCTGTCTCAGGTGCTGTCCCCAGGCTGTACCTACCCCAGTGAGAGCTTCAAGGTGCTTTTGGATTTTGGGTCCTGTCTGTCCCCACCAAATCTAGCCCCGGGAACAGGTGTTAGAAACTGATGAGAAAAAGATATTTATTTGTGTAGTAAACAACATAGACACAAATGCTATAGATACAAAGCAGGGTGAAGGTGAAAAGACTGCCATGGCATTTCTCTTCAGCGAGAACTAAAGCCTCCAAGTGTTGTTTATAAAACAAGCCTCAATATCCAGCTTTTCTCAAGTCTTTAAGAGTGCAAATATAGCTTGCAGCCAATGAAATTTCATTGTCTCTGCTCTGTGGCCAAGTAAGGGTTTTAATTATATATTTTTTTAAGGACATTGGGACTGGGTCTTTGAATACTGAGTCCCAGCTGAGCATGAATTCAAATGACTGAGGCCTAAGCCCCTGATAATAAGGGTTTATTAAGGAAGCACTAACAGAGCTGAACTGGAGTGGACTGAATGGCTGAACCGAAATAATGGGATGCTTGTGGCAACCAGAAAATGATTGTTTATTGGCATAATCCCAGGATAAACTTCTGCCAAGAGCACAGGGTCTTTGCTTGCCAAGTTCTTCATATGGGGAAATACAGTACTGAATTTCTGCACGTATTAGCAGTGCAGAAGACTGGGAGGAGAAGTGGCAGTCTGCATGAGGAAGGGAAAAAATTGTACATCCCAAATGGTGTAAACACTGTGATCCCTAGAGCTCCACTCAGCAGCAGGCTCTGAAGAGACCACCTGGGTTTCAGCTTTAGGAACATGGTCTGAAAAACATGGGTTTGGCTACAGAGTTTTACCACTTCAATCGCTTAAGTATCCCCACATGCATCATGCAGAGAGCAGAAAAAATTTGGAATTTTTTCCTAAAAATCCTGCCTCTATGATTGTTGAAGTGCTTACAGGCAGTTTCTTTCACTCATGACAAAGAGGACTGTTTTGCAACTCTGCTGGGAGATGCATTCTGAAGAAAAATTCTGTTGAATAACATTTGGCAAATATTTTATTCACTGAGAAATGCAGTTACACAGTGTAGCTACTCATGACTGCAGGTTAAGTTTAAAAGTTTTTGGAATATCTGCTGTTCATACAAGGAAGAAGAGAGGCTGCTCTATATCATACTGCCTTGCCCTTTTCTAGCAGTCTTTTGAACATGATATTTAGTGAGGGAGTCTTGATTCACATTACCTCTCTGTTGGGCTGGGAAATATTTTTCTTTTCAGCTCAAAACTGGCATATATGAATGCCATAAATATTGTCCTATGAGGCACTTTATAGTGTAGTTTCCCATATCTCCTGTGCTAAACATGTGGTATAAAATACTTTAATATTCCCTAGGGCATAATAATCTCACCTTCCAGGAAAATACCTTGGAGGCCATCAGAAATATCTGTAGTAAAACAAGTTCTCTATATGGGTGATTGAGGTTCCTGCCTGAAAAATCTTTGAGCTGTAGGTAGGACTATTTTGAGGAGAAGGAAACACTAATCAAAATTACAGTGATTAATTACAGAAGACAGATATTCCAGGCTTTAATATTTTGTTTTTAAATTAAGCATAGCCATAAATGTATTTTCTCTTTCTTTTACTTTCTGCTGGCAAATTAGCACAAAGTCTGTGTGACTAACTGATTGTTCAAAGTGCCAAAGGGTTCTCAAAGAGCTTCATCAAGAGCCTTGTTGCTGAAAACCAGTCTGGTTTGGAATGATGTGGAAAATTATATTGTCTGGGGAAAAAAAATAATCAGTCAGTAGATCATCAAGAAATCTGAGTTTTTCTCAGCCTGTATTTTTTTCTCTTTTTTTACTTTTAGTTATTACTGCATTTGGATATGTAGCATAGATGCCACTTTAAAAAATTGCATTATTTATATGTTAATTAGAACTCAATTTGAAGGAAACCTGCCTTTCAGCAGTATTTCAACATCCTCCAGGCTGTAGCCTCCCTTTGGAGGTTAAAAATGCCAACTTCTTCTTTCCTAAATGCAGCCTTATCTTTCTGGCATCTGCTGGCTGATTCTGTAATACTGTAATACACTATATCATTAGTATGACTTATATCACGCAAGTCTGTGCAGAATCTGGACATCATTAAAAAAAAAGGAAACAAAAATTAACTAAAATATCTCTTTAGCCATTATGGTTTGGAAAGAAAACTCTGTAGAAAGCTTTTCATGTGTCACCTGTTGAATTTTTATTTATGTGAGTCTTGAGTAAACTGGAAAGTAGTTCTGGGGTAATTTTGTTATTCTCACCTTGCTATTAACTGTCTCCACCAAAGATAGTGGTCTTAAATGTCACTGTTTAGTACTTTTTTTTCTTTCTTTTTTGAGTATCTAGTTCTCCTGTTTGGACTCTCAGGCTAACAATGGGTCTGGTTCTCCACCTGTTAGCTGCCAAACTCTCCAATTGTCTCCCTGAGATTTTCTGTCTCCTATTTGCATGTTGAATACTGAGATCTGTGGCAGATGCAAAATGAAGACAATAGGAACAGTGTGAAATATGTATTTGCCTGCCCACATGTTAAGAAGAGTTTCACCTTTGTGCTGCAAATTTTGCATTAGCAAGAAATTTCAGTTTTCTGATTAGTGTTGTATGACCTTGCCATCAAAGAATTTGTGAAATACATAACAGCATAGATAACTCCTCCATTTTTTTCCCCTTGGGGTGTTGTTTTATGTTCTCCCAATGCTAGAAATTATTCTTAGTATCAGAGACACAGATGGAATAGAATGTGTGTCTGGTTTTGGAAGAACGTTACTTTCCTTAGGAGCTCTCAACTTCCAGTGGTTTGGTAAATGCCATCTTCCAGTTTAGAGAGAGGACTTTTTATTTTATTTGTTTAAAAAGGGTTGTGTTAGTAATCTTGAGAGAACTTTGCAACCTAAAGCAGCCATGAGGTGCAGAAGAACTGATAAGAACATTCTCTTTAAAAATGTGTGTACAAGGGTAAAGGAACAGAGAGGAAGGGAACATTTCTGTGATTGGAGATGATGAGACTTGGAAGGGTAATTGAAAGAACAGAGTGAAATGGTGTCCCTCAGTTTAGAGCAAGGATGTCAGATGACAAGAATTTTTCATTTGAATGGAGTTTCTTATTCTACCAGATAAGGATGATAACAGAGAAGACAAATCAGCCATGAAGACATGTTCCCACCCTCCTTGGGTAGATGAAAATAGACTTTTAAAGAATTGAATGTATTTTGACCTGTTGCATTGCTGGAATGTAGCTGAGGCAGAGTGTCCTTTCAATATTAATACAGACTGCAGCCTTACTCTGTAGCTACCAAAATTTTGCTGCAAGTATGCAGCTCTCTATTGACTTCCAAAATAGAAAGGTTTGCATAGAAAGTAACAAAAAAGCCCAACTGTTCAAAAGCCAAAAAGGCTTCACTGAAGTTGCATACTGTACAACTTCGTCCTCTATCATGTGAAATTTTATAGCTACAATGTCATTTGACATTTTTTAGCGTGGATAGAAAAATGAAACTTATTCCAGTAAGGTGAGAGACTGGCCAGGGACAACTCTGTCTTCCTGGGCGTATTTGAAAGTGGGATTTTCTGTCTGGGATGTTTCCCTCATTGAGGTGAGAGACTTTTCTCTTAAAAAAGTTCTCTCTGTCACACTCATCTTTTGGATAATTACAAGCAAGTCGATTTATGTCTATAAACCTCAGTTTCTGTTCTAACAAGGGATGTTGATTGTACTTTCCTTCCTTCCACTGGCTTGCTTGTTTCTAGGACACGAGAAATCTCCCATGGATGGAGGCACTACCTTGTGGTGCTGACACCATCCATCAGTGAACATCCTGAAGCTGCTTCACTGCAGCTGGGATAAGATTGTTCCTTTCTAGCCTTGATAAGGTCATGGTGAGCTTTGGCCTGTCTCCAATAACTGAAAAGGAAATGGCACTGCATCCCAACTCATTTTTGCTACTGTTAAATTATATGATGAATGCTCTTTCATGAGTTTGAGGGAGGGTCCAACTTAGTTGCTAAAATTGCTCTGGGATAAGTGAGATAAGTGAAGCAGTTCCTGAAGTTCTAGCTAAGTGGGAAGGGCTGTGAGGAACCTGACAGGAGGTTGTGGGAAGGTCAGGGTCAGTCTCTTTTCCCAAGTGACAGGTGATAGGATGAGCAGAAATGGCCTCAAGTTGCACCAGGGGAGGTTTAGATGGAATAGTACAAAATATTTCTTTTCTGAAGGAGCTGTCAAGCACTGCCACAGGCTGCCCAGGGAAGAGGTTGAGTCATCATCCCTGTAACGTGAAGATGTGTCACTGAGAGTCATGGATTAGTGGTGGTCTTGGCAGTCTAGATTGAGGGTTGAACTTGATTATCTTAAAGGTATTTCCAACCTAAAACATTCAGTGTTTTTACGAATCAATTGCAGAACATAAGGTCTGGGCTTTTGGCTTTATTTGCTGACTGGTGTCACACTGGAGGGCATTTGTGCCTTGGAGATGCTGTTTGCTGACTGGCAGAGATGAGATAACATGCCACACAGCTGCTGCCCTCTGCTCACTGCTTCTGGAAGAGAAGGATTTAAATACACATTCCAGCCCTGTGTCACAACAAGGCTGAGCCACAGATTTCATTTCACGTAGCCTTTGTTTCAGTTTATTTAATTTTTTCCTAATTAATTTTTGCATGGCTGTCCCAATGCCCTGATGTTTGTCACTTGAAGCAAAGAGACAATTTCTCTGGGAAAAAAAAGGATAAATAGAGTCCCTTGGGAAGATTAATAGAGAGCATTGGTGAGAGGCTCTGTGCTTTCAGGTTAGATAGTTTTCTGATTGTATTGCATATTTTGGAATGTCATCTGAAGGGACAAACAGCAAAGAAGGCAGAGTCATATTGAATAAATGAAATAAAATGGGTTATTTTCTTTATGGGTATGGCCTATTTCCCAGAGCCTGATTTGAAGTTTAAAAAAGAAGAAAACAAACAAACTAGTAAAAATTCTCCAACCTGACAGATATCTCAGGCAAATCAAAACTCAAATATTTGCCAAAATTTGTTTACTTTTGAGGAAAGGTAGTTATCAAAGATAAGGGGGTTCTGCTGAGTCTGGCAGCTTTCCTTTAGCAGCCTGCTGAGCCTCTGGGAGTTTCACAGTGTTCCTGCTGCTCTCCTCTGCTTGAGGGAGTCTGGCTACCCTGCTCAAAACCTGGAACCATGGAGACATGAGATGCAGGAAAGTGGAGCAAGCTGCAGCTGATGCTGGCTAATAAAATTATCCCCTCTTCACATAATCATTTTTATTATGGGTTTCTCAGTGTTCTTTTAAGTGAGGCAAGTGCTATTATCCCTGTTCCATAGATGCAGAAGTGAGGATAGTGACAGATGCTGTGATTTGCCTGCTGCCATTGAGCTGAAAATGTCTTCATTGGGGCAGAGGGAGAAAATGAAAATAAAAATACAGTGGAGGCATCTGTTTGGCTTGTACAGTACAGCTGTTCATTATGCAAATCATGTCACAGCTTAAACAGCTCTCAAACCATGATTTATTCACAATGGTGGTGTGACCACTGGGACTGTGGTGACATCAAAGTATATCTGCACATGGTTTGTGTCCTCACAGTATCAGTAATAATCTTTGGCTCTGGACCCAGTTACAAAAATTGCTCCTTGATTGCTCCTTTTTCCCCCCTTCCTGACTGTGATACCCACAGGGCGTTCTTACAACTGCAACGGACAGGAAAATGGGACTTCATAAGCTTGCTCTGTTCCGATAAATGAATTTATATGAGTAAAGAAAACTTCCTTTTGCATAGACAGAGTGAGAGACCCTTTTCTACATTCTGTTCAGCAAGTTAATGGGAATATGCCCCTCCTTTTTCTAACATTTTTCAGAAGGTACTCAAATTAATCTCTGGTTGATGAAAACACATTAGGTAGTCAAGGAGGTGTCAGCAATATTCTTTATATCAGAAGGCTCTCTGTAATGGTATTTATTTGCCCTTTTCTGGTCTTGTAGTGTCATGGTAGTAGAGTAGTTGGGATCTGGTCACTTACCAGAGTTTGAAAAACCCTGAAAAAATTCTTTGCATTTTAACAGTCTTAGTCAACCAGAAGATCAATAGGAAGAGCAAAACCACTGGTAGGTGTGAAAAGAAGCAGAAAGAATAACTACTAAGAGCCTGTTTTCCTTCTGTTATTATCAAGTAGTTGCATCTTTTGCACCTTGGGATAGCAGAGGTGAAAGGGAATAGAGAGAGAGGATTTGGCAGTCGCTGTGGTACTCCTGACCACAGCATGAGGAGAGAAACATTGATTCAGAGGATGCACAGGAGAGTTCAGTCAGAATCTTGGCCTCTCTGTCACTGAAACAAAAACCTTTGGAGGGAATGGATGTCCTGTGGTCTTCCTGGTGAGCAGGTCCCAGGAGTGTCTAATCTTTAGTCCTGGAGAAATGAAAGTCTAAGAAACCCACTGTGATTTTGTCAATACTGAGATGCCAGCTGTGATTGTTGTGGGAAGGGCAGGGAGGGGAAAAAATTGCAGTAACAAGTGGCTTAAAATGTCCTTTTCAGTTAAGATTTGGAAATATAGTAGAATGAACTGAAATATGAGTCAGTTTGGGTTTTTGTTTTGTTTCTCCGGCCTCACAGCAGTAGGAGTGGGAGGTCAATAGAAGAGGAAGTTGCAGAACTGTATTAGTTATCAATTCAGGCTTGCTCAGACCCACCAAGAGCAAAAGAGAGAAAGAAAATGTGTGGGTTGTGGATGAGAACAAAATAAGAGCTCAGGGAATGAGAGGAAACTGGTTTCAACAGCAATGTCCATTTCAAAAATCTCATTTCTAAGACAATTTTTGAAGTCCAGGGCTAAGAAAATGATCTCTATACACTCACTCGGGATCAGCAGAAAAAATAGAAACCATCCCTTTTGCATTAAAGGCATGTAATGCTTTTTTTGAAAGCACAGCATGTTTTTTCATCCCTTTATAGACATGACTGGTTTCTTAACATCAGTTTATGATACTGAATGGTTTTTTTTTTTTTTGTTGTTGCTAGGTTGTTAGTTGGGTATTTTCTCTATTATTACTGTTTGGAAATATTAGATGTGTTCCCTAGGCATTCTGAAAAATAAAATCACTTTTTAAATATCTCATGTTGGAGGTCTGGAAAAAGAGAAGCACAACATTTTTAATCCCCTTGGAAGTTTTGACCATTTCCACTCCAGATTTTTAGTTCTTTGGCCTTTTAATCAAGGTGCTGCCTGTTGTGTTTGTTTAGCACTATATTTCCACTTAATTTCTTCCTCAAAGGAAAAGTGTACTATTTGCTACCATTATGTCTTGTTCACAACCATACTGCATGAATGCTAAATTTTGGCTCCTGAAAATGCCACCTTTTATAAATGATTCATCATTCTTTGATCAGATAAAAGAAGCAGTGGGCTCCTCTGTATAGCTTGCATAAAATTATTTACAAATTTATTATTTATTTAGTTTTTTTAATGGAAGGGAATGTACTTGTATAGTAGTGAGCTTGAGTGAAAACACACAAAAATTTGTTTTAATTAATAAGAATGCTTTCAAAGGCTTACTATCCTGTGGAAACTGATGCTCTCCCATGGAACATTTTGGAAAAATGAAAGAGATGTTCCATCTGTATTTCTTTGTACCATCCGTTTTCTTGAGTCTTGCATCAGTCTAAATTATGCTCAGCATTTAAAGGCACAAGTCATGTACCTAGGGGTGTCTATTATCAACTTGAACTATTCATTTGTGTCTGGGGAACTAGAAATATAAAATATCCACAGTATGTGTGTTTGCCTTAGCTTGATGTGAGAGACAAATATGCAATCAGCTAAGCAAATATCAAAGACTAGGGGAGCTGTTATCCACGAAAGAACTAATTAGTTTATTTACTTGAACAAAACTAGATGAGATGTGTTAATAGGTCTTGTTTTTTAGTAATTTTCTTCAGGCATGTAACTCTTGGTTCCCTACTTTTTTATGGCATTGGCATAGTTCCCTCGCCTCATTGCTCATTTTTCTGGCCCTTAATATAATGTCCATGTTGAAAAGAGAATATAGAATTGGTTGGATGTTGAAAAATGTTGTCCCCCACACTGCAATTTTTGAAATGAAGTGTTTGACTTGGGCTTATCATAAGGGTCATGCTATGATTTTTTTTTTCTTTTTAGCTAACTTTTTAATTCTTGCTTGTTCTTATGGCACTCTGTGCTGTAGCTGAGCATAAATGCTAGTTTAAAAAATACAGGAAGTTTGCCAAATATAAATTCAGCCTTCTAGAGCTTTCTCACATCTCCCTGGCTGTTCTGTAGCCACAAACAGATAGTTACACTCAATTTTATGTTTTTCAAATTTGCCACTGTACTGCAGAATAAATTGCTGCTTACCCAACTCTTTCCAGCACTGGCTCACCTTGAAGCAATTGCCTCTTCCCTGCCAGCTGCTGCTTGCCAGCTTTTCCCCTCCTGGGTGGAGGGAGAGCATTGCTGGAGCTGCTTCCATGTGAGAGGCCCCTCTCTCGACCCTCAAGTGGAAGCAAGGTGGAGGAAGGAAAGAAGAAAAGCTGAATAGTGGCTGCTAGCTGAATTTCTCTAATTCTCTTATCATTTTCCCAGACAGGATGACCAGTCAGCTGCACTGGGTTGTGTGTTTTGAAATGGGGACCTGAAGGCTGTTGTTGGGGTGCTGGCTCTGCTCCAGGGCTGAAGTGCAGGGAGCTTATTTTCTGTTTCCTACATGGCATTGAACTGTCTTGTTAGCACACAGGTTCAGAGTACTGGCATCCAGACTTTGGAGTTAGCGATGGAGCTGCCAAATTTTCATTGCTATGGGCCAAGGGGAAACCAAGCCCTCTCAGAAAAGTCACAGAAGAGAAATGAGCACACAGATTTTGCTTTGGGCAGAAATGCAGGGGCTGCAGGTCTCTGAATTAACATGGGGGAGTGTTTGTTACACTGAGCAACCCACTCACCCCTACCTACCCAAGTGTAAAATATAATTTCATTAATTACTTTGTCAAAAGAAGAAACCTCATCATTTTCATAGTAGGTTTTCATTAACAAAATCATTCTGAAAGATGACTATTGTTATAAATGAGATTAAGATATGTTTTTTCAGCCAGAGAGAGACCATTTGGCTGAACAGTCAGTTATTATAATTAAAGATTCTTTCTTTCTTTAAATCTTGGCTCAGTCTTGGATCACTAAGGCCATAGTAATAGTTTTAAATGAACACAGCATTTCTTTGGTCCGTGAAGGTGTGATAAAATGATGGAGACTCAAGATTTTGAGCTCTGAGAAGAGTTTGGTGAGCTTTACCCTAAAAAAAAAGTATACAGAGAAATGTATGTGATGTCTATGTCTGCTTTTCATACTCAGGAAAGGAAAAGTAAGGGAAATAAAGATTTTGCATCGGATAAAGGAATGACATTACAATGGCAGGGTAGACAAGGCTAAGAACTAAACTACATTATAAACCACAGTGGTCAGGATGGAAAGCAGTTAAGGAGAAGTTGGAACCTGAAACACATTTGGGTGAGAACAGAGAGAAATATCAGATGTGGGTGGCCTGGGAAATTAGTTGGAGAAGCTGGAAAGAGGTGTAATAGTTGCAAATGAAAATTATTGGGTTAGCCCCCACACACTCTGTAGTGGTAGTCATGACTGGTTAACAGAAGTTGAAGGTCCAGAAAAGGTTCCAAAAATAGAGAAACCACAGCAGAAGAAATATAGCTGGAAATTAATGATATGCATTAAATGAATTAATAAAAGCAAGCTATTGGTATACTTGTTTTGCTCAGCCTGGAGAAGAAACTGAGGGGAGACCTCACTGTGGCCTTCAGTGAGGGGCAGTGGAGGGGCAGGTACAGAGACAAGATACCACATGTATGTTCCCTCTCATGATCAGGGACAGGACTTGACAAAACAGCCTCAAGCTGGTTGGAAGAGGTTTAGTTTGGATAATCAGGAAGAAGTTTTTTCCTCAGAGGGTGGTTGGGCACTGAACAGGTTCCCCACGGAAGCAGTGTCAGCACCAAGCCTGACAGAGCTCAAGAAGTGCTTGGGCGATATTCTTGGGCAGAAGGTGTCGTTCTTGGGGGATCCTGTGCAGGGCCAGGAGGATTTGATGGTCCTGATGGGTCTTTCCCAACTCAGCACTCAGTGATCCTCTGATACATAAGGCAGAATGTGAATCTTATCTTGGAGGAGTGTGGAAAAACATCTACTAGCTTCGTGTCTCCCAAAGTTGGATGTGGATAACTTTCGTTAGAAGCCCTTGTGTGATTATGCACAGGTAAAATAGAAGGAGATCTTTCATAACAGAAAGATTTATCTTTCACAACTTAAATTAGAAGGTAAAAAGTGCTAATAGTAATAGGTGCTAAAATGTGTTGATGTGATTTCTTTACCACCTAATATAGAACTCTGAAAAGTTGAGCTATTTTAGAATTTGATTCAGTATGATCTTATATCTCATCTTAAAGTGTATCCCTAAAAATAACCATTTTTATCAAGTGTTAGCAAGCTGATTTGCTTTAAGTTACATAGGAGCATGAATATAGATCTGCTTCAAGTTTTAAATTTTAAAAGTTGGCTTTTGTGAAATTAAGTAAACTGGTGATGTGTGTTGGACTGATGCAAATTTTTTAATAAAGGACTGATTAAAATTTATGTGTATCAAGCTAGAAATAAAATTGAAATTTGTTTCAAGAAAACAAATTTCAATTTTATTCTTGCTCTGCTTATTCAATTTGAATTTTATTTCTGCTCTACAGCTTTCTATTGAAAAAAAAAGCTGTAGAGCAGAATTCCATATCTAACTGGGGATAAGCCCACTGAAATGCTATTGTGAGCTTGCAGAAATTTAAAAAAAAATGGCAGTGATCACCCTATGAAGTAGTGTCTTGGAAGTCCAGACACAGAAGATTGCCGAGATTCACCAAAAACTAATCTGGCTTAAATCTTGCAAGGGCAACGAAGAGCAAATCTAGATTTTTAATTTTATTTCCCTACTAGTACAAATAAAGACAACAAAGGAAAAGTGTATGAATGTGAAGGAAGAGGGAACATGCTACAACTGTAAGATTATGGCTCATAAAGGTCTGGCTCCAGAAGCATGCTGGCTTTTGCCTCAGTTCCCCATATGGGAGATCAGGTGGGACATAGGGGCATGCAGTGGGTGGTGAATGAGATAAAGACCTGGAGAAACAAAAGATTCTTCAAGTGTTTCTGTGGTAAAACTCCCAAGAGCCGACTGCTCTTAATTTCTCTTTTACAGAGAAAACTTGTGTTTCCATCTCTGACCACTGTAAAAAATGGCATGTTACATTTCAGATTCATTAAGGCCATGAAACCATAAATCAAATTTTATTTCCTGCTGTTGTACAACTGCAGTTTAGCAAATAAAATATTTACATTTAAGAAGAGGGAAAGAAGCAGATCCAGGTAGCTGCAGCCATCTGCCCTCAGTGGACTGCAAAGTAGAGCACATTTTGAATAGGAGAATAATTTAAGAACTGGAATTAAATATTAAGTTTCATTAAACACAGCATGTGTTTACTGAATGGAGATTGATGTCCCAAACCAGCTCATTTAAAAACTGATTTTGTAGATGTGACTAATCTGCCGCTAATCAAACTGTAATTTATTAAAGTATTTGTTGTGGGACTTGATGGGAAATTATTCATTCAAGCAGGAAAAAAAGAAGGATTAATGCAAAAGTTAGTTCTGAAGTGGACAGGGAGTTTAAAGAGGACTCAAATTGAGCAGTGTTTTGAAGAAAAATAATGGGTTGCAGGAACTTCTTAAGTTTGCACCTGGGATGCATTTTTATTCGTGGTCATGGGCTGAAAATAATAGTGTGTGAAGCTGGGAATCATAGCTCAAAATATTGTTTACTGCAAAAGAGGAACCATACCTTTTTATATAGTTATATTAAGCCAAAGATTTATTGTTAATATAATTTAAATCTTAGTGGTTTCATCCAAGGATTGTTACTAGTGTGGATGTAATTACTGCAGAAAATGATTATATCTATACAGGTGTTATAATAATGTTAACAACAATGCCACCACCAGTTAAATTGTTAAAAATACACTTAGATTCAAGTGCTTTTCCTGATGCTATGCTGACCCTTCCCCAGCTCTTCTTAGCCCTCAGGTTGGTGATTTCATGGTGTGGGTGGTAGAGATGGTTATAGTGACCTGTCATCCTCTGGGGTCCTTGTTCAGGATGATGTTCATGTTGCTGGTTTCTTTTTCCTTGCCCTAAGATCAACCTGGGGTTGTTTTTTTTTTAATGTTTGCTAGCATACTTTGATACCTTTCTCTCTCTTTCTTGGTCCTCAGTCTTGTTATATCCAAACTTCCTAGAGATTACACCTTTTAGGTACATTGGAAACTATTTCTGCTTTCTCTTTCTTAGCCCTATATCTTTTATATATATTTTTAGGGAAAAAAAAATTCACTGAAAGAATAATAAAGTACTGGAATGCTCTTCCCAGGGAAGTGGTAGAATCACTGGATGTGATCCATCTCTGGATGTGTTTAAAAAAAGATTGGACATTGCACTTGGTGCTATAGTCTAGTTGAGGTGTTAGGGCATAGGTTGCACTCGATGATCTTAGGGGTCTCTTCCAACCTCATTATTCTGTGTGATATCCAGTTTTGCCCAGGTCCATGTCTGAATTTCTTTATCTGACCTCGGGTCAGTTGTTTATAGCAAGTGTTTGTGTCTCTGTTGATAAACTGGTATCTCATATCTTCCATGTCTGTATTCCTCTGCCCTGTATCCTGTGTCTCCACTTCTCAAGGCCTTTGCTAACATACCAGCCCTGCATTTGTTTATAAGATATTATCATAATAGAGTCACAAAACCTGTGTGGCTCCATACAGTGACAAAGAAAAGTAAATCAAATCAGCCACAGCTGGTTGGTCAATTAGAAGAAATGCTGTTGCAGCTAAAGCAAATGTGACAAAGCTGTGGACAGGCCAAGGAATGCTCAGAAAGGGCAAATCCCATCAAGCCTTGGTCCAGAGCCCTGGCAAACTCACTCCAAAGCCCATGGACCATCAGCAATGGCAGTAGCTTCAGTCTTGCTCTAGATGCAGCTTAACAGTATCATCAACACAGCTGGTGTTTGGCAGGTTATACTGGAAAAGCTGGAGGATGCGAACAGGTTGTTATAATAATGTGAGAAGACCTGATTGTTCAGAGTGGTAGATTGCACTCATATGGACTAATAATGAAATATTTGCTCCTGTAATCTGGGACCTTGCCAGTTGCTTTGGAAAGAACAGATGAAGGGAAGGGCTTGTGCATAAAAGTTGTTAACAGCAAAAAAAGCCACCTGTAAAAGGCATATGTGATCCTGGGATGTGTTGCTTTTGCCAGCTTCAGTCAGACAAGGAAAAATAAACTCTTGCTCACCAACAGAGCTTCATCCAAAGTTGTCTGCTTTGTTCTGAATGCTTGTGTTCAGCAAAGACTTGTTCAGATTCAGGAGTACCTGGGTGTGAGTTAATTGTCTAAGTGCAGATTGAGTCACTCTGGTAAGCTTGACTTCCTCTAGCAGAGATCCAGAGGTCTAAGAAAAACAACATGGAAATGCCTGTGCTGCTTTGGGCTTCCCACTTCAGTGGGATTGTAAAATCAGGTTGGGGGTAGTGTGGGATTTAGAGTGGGAGGCTCAAGCTCTGCTCAAAAAGTCCCTTAAACTGCAGCCATGGAGTGGTTTCTGTCTGATTCTCTTTCTGAGGCTCAACATGTAATTGAAACTATGGATGGATGGATGGTTGATTAAGCCATTAATTCTCTGATTGCCTGCCATTTAAAAATTTTCCTTTCATTTTTTACTCCCAAGCAGAGATTGACTGTGAAATCAGCTGTAAGCCTGAAGTAATTCCTATGCCTTATTGTTGCTGCAAGAAGCTGCTTGCTGTGGTGTATCTCAACTGGTCTTCAATTCTCCCTTCATTTTACACTTCATGCTTTTTTAACACTCTCTGGTTTAGTATTTTATTATCTTTAACCACTTTTCTCTCTTTCCTGTTTTGGTGCTCTTTGTGTAATTGCTCACTTTCTTTTCTTCATGTTGTTCCAACTTCCTATTTAAACTGTTCTAAGCTCTCTTTCTCTCTCTTTACCTTTTCTCTCTTCTGACGTTTCCTGTAGCAGCCCACATCTCAAAAATCTTTTCTTTCTTTCACTTTTATCTTTGTCTTTCTGTGGCTGTAAATACCCCTGCCATTTGTTTAAATGCTGCCTCCTTGCTCTGCTTAGGGGCTGTCATACAGGATAATAGAGATGTTTTCCTCTCATGGCACATGATTTACTAGTTACCCTTGGTATAGCCAGAGGGCTCATTAGAAAAATCAAAATATCCAGGAGGAGTCCATTTTGTCTATGGTGTATCCATTTTTATGTCATTTAACCAGTTATAGCAGTTCTTTAAATCAGTGGTTGAACCAAAAATGTTATCAAAGAATCTAATAAAAAGGAAGAACTGTCACCTTTGAATTTTGAAAAAGTAAACCAAAAAATACAAAGTTATTGTCAGTAGAATATATTGTTTGAAGAAACAAGTCTGGTCTGGTGAGTTTTTATCCTAATCTATCTTTTTACTGCCAACTAAAATATTTGCAAGAAAAACTGAACATTGGACTCACATACTTGCTGATAGATGGCATTTTCTAGCCTTTTGGAAAAAAACAAACTACTATTTTGTGAGTACTACATATGGGCTGCTTGTAATTTTGTGAGAGCACCCACCTTTGCTGTTTACCATTGCAAAACAGTTAAATGGTTTTCTGTGGTTGTACTGGTTACATCATATTCGAGGAGTTGGTGTGGTGTGAGGCAGAGTCTCCATTTGTACAACATGGCTTTTCACTTGTGGGTAGAGGAAAGGCACTTCAGGAAGCAGCCTGGGTCTCTGCAGAGAGACAAAATATCTCTATCTCTGCAGGTTTAGTGTTTGCATTAGACTTTTGGCAAGTGTTTTGGCTGTAGGGGAGTCTTGAGTCTTAGGAAAACATGCTATATTAAGGCTCTGTGGGGTTTTGTTTATAGGGCTTCTGGAATGTTTCAGACTCCAAAACCTAACTATTTTCCCCATCTGTTTTGCTGAAAAGAATGTCAGCCTGATTTAAATTTGAGTCCCTTTCAACTTAATATGAGGCAGCTTCCCTAGTAAAAATCATCCATGACTCCCAGTGACTGGGGAGCCTTTGGGGTGTGTGTGACCCCATCCCAGGTCCCTGGGGTGGGCAGCAGGGATGTAGAAGGCAGCCCTAGAACTGTGACCATCTCTGGTATTTGGTGCCATCCTGCAGAGTGAAACCACTAGTGCTGCTTTTGCTTCAGCTTCTGACACCCTGCAGACAGTGACTTGAGGTATGAGAGTGTTTGTGTCTCCTGCGAAATGTGCTTCCATGAAATTAACTCTCTCCTTCAACAAAGGACTCTGGGAAGCTGATTGGAAGAGATGAAGTGAGAAGACAAATGATAGTGAAAATGGGGTGTTAGGGGATGTGCAGTGTTACTGGTGGGGAAGCTCCCCCTAAGGAAAGAGACAAGGAACTGAGTGTGGAGTTTCATTTTTAAATAGTATGTATGGCAAATGTATTTGAATCATAGAATGGTTTGGATTGGAAGGGACCTTGAGAATCATTTAATTCCAACCTCCTGCCATGGGCTGGGACACCTTTTTGCTTACCACTCCATCCAACTTAGCCTTGAACACTTCCAGGGATGAGGCTTTCACAACTTCCTTGAGTAACCTGTTCCAGTGCCTCACCACGATAACAGTAAAGATTTTTTTCCTAATATCTAATCTAACCCTACTCTCAATTTGAATTAATTCCCCTTTGTTCTGTCACTACATGCTCCTCTCTTCATCTTTCTCAGGAGCTCCCTTCAGGTCCTGGAAGGCTGCAATTAGGTCACCCCATCCTTCTCTTTTTCAGGCTGCACAAACACAATTCTCTCAGCTTTTCCTTATTAAAGAGGTGCTCATTTGATTATGAAAAAAGCAGTTTGAAGTAAGCTGAGCTAAAAGGCAGGTTGCATATTTAGTTTTTAATTGCTTATTTAATATATTTATTTATTTCATTTGTTTTATTAATTTTCTGTGAAACATGAGAGGCCTGAGTGGAAACATGCAGCAGAAGAAAAGAGAAAACAAAGCCAAGCTCTCTGGCGACTCACGTGCTCTGCTCTGGGCTCTGAGTTTGCTGGAAACAATGGTGGTGCTTTCTTCTTTTTCATGGGAAATGATACTTTCTTTTGAAGTAAATGAAACTGGCCCTAATGACAGCTCTTTAAGACATTTGAATGCCAGGCCTCTTGCAGTCTTCAAATGAACTTTATTTCAACACAGCTATTAAGTTGTCTCATCTGACTTCTAGAATGATATTAAAGCCAGATACTTTAAAGTCTCCATGTTTGGGATTCCTCTCCTGTTTTCCTTGTCAGTTATAATTATGTTGCATTTGACCAAGAGGTTGCCAGCAGAGAATACTGAGGAGTGCCAAATTAAATTTCAAATACATTTTGTTCTTTGTTCATGTTGAGAAATATTCCTCATCCACGGCTGCTGTGCTCAGCAGAATGAGATCAGGCTGCCATTAAACTCTCTGTAAATATCAGTCTAGCTGAGTTTTAAAAACTATCTTAGTGGCACTGTTACCCCTCCTCTGAAGGCTGGTGTAACATGAACATCATGGGTCTTGGTTTGAAGAAAAACAAAACAAAAAATTGGATGAAACCTTCCTTTCATCCAAGCAATGTCTAGTCCACCATCTTGGTTACCTGGCTGCCTACTGGAGAGATGTCTCTAGGAAAGGGGAAGGTTGCTTATTTTTAAAATATGTATTGAAGACCCTGTGTTCTGTTAAACAGTGCCAAAATGAGACAATGAAAATTATAGAAGCGGGAAAGGGAAAGCTCAGAATGACTTTTGGTGACTGATGCTTCAATCCCAAGCGAATGTTTTTAATACCTTTTTGGATTTGAATATTTGCTTCCCAAATCCAGATTTCAGGTTTATCAGCATGCTGTGGATAGCCTCTAGCAGCGTGTGCAAGTCCTGTCTCTGTGCCTACTTTGCATTTCAAACAATTAGCCTAATTTATATTACGAAGAGACACTAATTGGAGGAGAAGGAAGAAGTATGTAGCAACATGCCAATGACAATTAAGATAATGCATCACATATCACCTATATAAGTTTTTGTGAAAGAAGCTCATTTCAGATGTCACCTGAGCCTAATAAGAACTTCTACCCTTGCAAGGGGGACAGTAGAGTGTTCCCTACTTCCTATGAATTGGTAAACTGAAAAATGAAGTGTATGTTTTCCTTATTTTTACACAGCCAGAGGTCAGAAAAGAAGAGAAGAGTTCCAGACCTGTCAGGATCCTTTTTTCTGTAACAGGTTTCTAGAAGACAAGCGATAGTTACAGAACTTCCCATGGCAAAACTCCTCCAATAACATCAGTGCTGTAGATCAGGGATTTGGTTGCACAGGCTGGAAAATAGTTAAAAATCTCCGTATTCTTTCTGCAGTGGAGCTAATTGCCCATTCTGACAATAGCTAATTATCTGCTTGTATCCTGTGGTCCTGAAGCAGAGCTTGCCAAAAATGCTTTCGTTGGAGTCCCACTTTTCACAATCTCACTAACCATTTTTTTTCCTCTCTGTCATTGATCTGCAGAATGCAGCAGCAGCAGCAGCAACGTCGAATGTTCACAGCTGCCCTCCTGGCACTCGTTTTCCTTCTGGCAGCTGTGAGTACCACTGAGGCTGGCAAGAAAGAGAAACCAGGTAAGGTCCTGTCTGATTCAGAGTTAATCCCCAAGATAGGTTGCATGCGTGTGAGAATGTCAAATGCTTCTGGTTTTGTTATGAAATCAGGTCATTTGTTAGCCTTTTGACATCAAGGTAGGATTTTTGGCTGTGACATGCTGTTCTGTGTTAAATAGGGAAGCAGAAAGGGGTTTCCATGTCAAGTGGCAGCTTGACAGCCCCAGAGACTGGAGTCCGTGGTTTATCACACAGTGGATAGTGCAAAGCAGCTTAAAATGTGCTCTGTGAATGGTTTCATGCTTGACTTAGGGGGAACCAAACAGGAGTGATGAAAGAGCAGTTATGTCACTTGCTCAGTGTTATATATGACAGTGCTACACTAATGCTGTGTGATGTGGAAATCCTCTGACAAAGAATTGTACTAACTCGCTGTTGCACAGACAGCCAGACATCCAGCAGTAGTTGCTTTCTGTCAGTGATGAACTCAGACCTCATTATAAGAGAAGCTGGCCCAGGGTGGAAGATTCATATCTGTCAAACTCGGTTTGGCATTTTTTAAAGAATGTATTTTTTGGTATTTTTCTTAAGGTCTTATTATTTTCAGGCAACTTATATACCAGATATTATGAACTGTGAGTCCATCAGAATTAGTGTTCCCAGTAAAAAAATTGAACTTTTAAACCATTTTGGCTTTGTGTAAATATGAGAAAATGGTAGCATAAACATGCCAGACCTAGAAAAAAAAATTATATATTTATAGTTACTTGTGATGATTTAGGGACCTAAGTAATTTTTTTTGTGAATCCTTGGGTTTGATAACATTGCTATCTTTTCTCATGAGACTTGTGCTTAAGGATCTAAATAAAATCCTTACTTTTTTCCCTGAGCAACAAACCCACCTGAATTAACAGCACTTCGAGTACACTTCTCCACGTAGCTCCTTTGCCTTTGAAGTATACTGTGACAAAATGGTATAGCAAATCAAAAGTTTGCATCCCACAGCTGTTTCCTGGAGGTACTCAAATCCTCTGATACACAATTTCAGCATATACATTTCTCATTGTTTAGTGTACAGTGCTTCAGCTGGAACTGAGGATATTTGCATGCCACCAGCTACTGGAGACAGAGCTTTGAGTGAGGTCCATTCTGCATGTTTTGGTCAGTGATCCCTGTGGGTTTTTAGATTTCTGAAGATGAGAATCCACTTGAGAATATCTGAATGGACTAGCAAACATGGCAGTGGGACTAAGTTTGAATGATCATTCTGTTTAGGGCTCAAAGAGGCTGACCTGTCTCTGCAGAATCGTGAAGAGGATGTCAGACCTTTTGCTTTTAAGGCCATTGTGTTATGAATGTTTTCCTTACTTCCAGGTGCTGTGACTTTGGTTAAGTTTAGGCAACTTCTCTGTATGCTTTGGGTACTGAGAACTTCTCTATCTTGGTTTCTTGTCTCCATGCAGAGAAAAAGGCGAAGAAGTCTGACTGTGGGGAATGGCAGTGGAGTGTGTGCGTGCCCACCAGCGGTGACTGCGGCCTGGGGACACGCGAGGGCACCCGCACTGGAGCTGAGTGCAAACAAACCACCAAGACTCAGAAGTGTAAGATTCCCTGCAACTGGAAGAAGCAATTTGGAGGTCGGTATCCCTCTCTTAAGGTATTTACTTTGGTTTTTATTTTGAGTATGGAGCAGCAAGCCTTTTTTTTCAACTTGGAGAAGGTGTTAGTCCTGCATTTCTGGTTCATCAGAGCTAGAACGTGCAGGGCATCAGAAGGCAGCTTCCTCAGAGTTCCTCTGCAGAGAGTCCCTATAACTTACTCATTACAAATTCTGCCTTCCTGCATGCTGGAATCTGCTCTCTGTGGTGTTCAGCCCTGTTTAGGGCAGCAGTGCAAGTTCACAGCTGTGAACCTTGGCGATGGCTATCACAGACTTTACAATGTGTGATGTGGAACCTGGGGGGCTGGCTACCCGTGCGTGCAGTGAAAGGAGGGAGTGAAGACCAGTGCATTTTTATCATTCCAGACCAGTGGATTTAATTTTTACCATTCAGTTCAGAAGGTTTTAATGTATCAGTTTGGGAAGATATGTCAGATCTGTCCTGGACAAGGTGTCTGTCCAAAACTCAAATTTGATTACTCTTCCAAACTTGGCTTTTCTTTCTAGTAAACAGCTTGCATGATTTTGAAATTATTGTGACCTTACCAACACAATCAGTGCTGCAGTTTTAGACTTGGAGTTTATGGATGCACGTACATTCTAGAAACTGTTCAAGCTTTATTTGCTAACCTCTGGTGTCACACAAATGGAGAAACAAACATATGGAATGGAAATGACATTTCAAACTGCTGTTTCTTTCTTTTTTGTTGTTGTTGTTGCTGTTCATATTCATAGCTGAATGGATTTCTCTTTCTATGCCAAAAAATGCAATATCCATGCAAAAGCAAGAGGATTAAATTTTAAAGCACTGGGGAGGGGAGGGAGACTGCAATTGCCACCACAAATAATCTTTAAAGTTTTCTTGGGATTCTTTTCTTCAGTTGCACATCTTTTTGTTTGTAAGTACCAGCTGCCTATGGTAGCCTATTAGGCTCACAACATTTTTGTTTTCACGCTCAGTCATTGTGTTTTAAATTCTGCCCTTTTTTTCCTTTTTGCAGCGGAGTGCAAGTACCAGTTCCAGGCCTGGGGAGAATGTGACTTGAACACGGCCCTGAAGACTCGGACCGGGAACCTAAAGAGAGCCCTCCATAATGCTGACTGCCAGAAGACTGTCACAATCTCAAAGCCCTGCGGGAAGCTTACCAAACCCAAACCTCAAGGTAAATTCCATTTGCTGAAAGCTGCATGAGAGCTCACTTAAATCATTGGGTTTGAGGTGTCCTGCATGCTTCAGTGGGAGCTCAGTTGTACAGGATATTGCACTCTCGTGGCCTTTCCTCAGCTCTGCACTGCTCCTGTCTGTCAGGGCTCAGGCAGGGAATATTCCTGAGCTGCACAGTCAAGGCTGTCTCTCATTTGAGAAGTAAGCTGAAGATTAGAGCTCCCATTTTAACTTTAGACCACCTGAACTGTTACCAGTTTGCTTACACTATACTTCCAGAGTAAAGATTCTTTTTGTAATTCACTCATTGATGGGAACAGAATAATAATTATAACATGAAAAATATCCCTTGATAAAGACATCTTTTATATAGGTTTTGTTTGGTATTGAATAATGATTAGTTGAAAAAAAGGACTGCTTTCCTTCTGGACAAGTAACATTGAAAGGATATTCTTTTCAGTGCACAATGAAATATGAAAATATTGTGCACCCTTGGGGCTGTTTATTCTTTATTCAAACATAGCAGGAAGAACAGTACAGAATGTATATGTCTTATTTAAATGTGACTGACAGTGTAATTCCTGGTACACAGAAAGACATATGCCCTGCATTTGTGTTTCCAGGTGGCCCTTAGAAAAACTTATTTTCTTTCTAATCATTAAAGCCTTTTAATGTACTCTTTTGTTGGAAGAGCAGGTGTTATGTGTATAGGATGATTTATAGTGGGAGCTAAAACTGTGAGATCTTGTTTGAGATACAAAAGCAATATGTTTTAAGTAGATTATAAAAGCTATGCTACCCTGACATTTGTTTACTTAAAACCAGCAGGGTTTGACACATTCCAGGCTCTGAATACTTGGATAGCAATACAAATAAATGTGATTAAGTGTGACAGGTGCACCTGGGACAAGCAATTTTCAAATTGTGGGCTGTGGTGCGCCATGGATCAGAGGAGTACCTGCAGGTGGCCTGCTCTGCTTGAGCAACCAGAGAAGCTGCAGGCACTTTGTGTGTGTGTGTATGTGTGCATGCATCCATCCATCCATCCATGTGACTGGTTTTCCTTGCACACCATCCTTAAGTCCAGAACCTGTGCAGACAGTGACAGGCTGTGGAGCAGCAAAGTTACAACTAGATTTTCAGAGACCACCTGAGTTGGTTGAGCTGGTGACAATAAACATCATTTAGGGGTTGAAGTGATTGGATGGGAATGCAGGAAGGGCTTTGAGATGTGTGATTTTATTGTTTAGCAGTTTGGGGGGCAGGATTTTTTTTCCATGCTTTTGCTGTTTTCTTTATTTCACTAAGTTTCCATGCCTAAGTGGCCTTTGGGAGTTTACTGAATGAGGCTGCCTATTGTGCTGCCAGAAGGCATCTTCTGCCCCTGGAGCCTCTGCCACTGTCATATATCTATATCCTGTCAGTGGCTGTCAGAGCAGGGGGAGAGGGGCACAAAGCAGAGCATTGATGCAGCATTGTTTTGTGAGAGCTGCGCTCTTGGGTGGTACAGGCTCATTTTCAAGTTAGAGCTTTAAAGGCAGAGCTTGAGAAATTGCTGGATTGGAGTCACCTTTAACTGATTCTGGAGTTTAGGAGTGAGTTATAGCTGAGACTGGAAATTGGATTGGGACTGACTGCAGCAACCAGTTAAGGGGCTTGACTTAATTACAAAACCTGGCTTTATTTGATTTGAAGGAATGCAAAAAGAGAAATAGGTACAAATGTGGGTTTTTAATCATAATAACTGTGGGCAGTTCTGCTCTCCTGATCTGCATTAGAAATCTTCCTGCATGCCACCTGCTCGCTCATCTGCTGTTGGCATTAGTAGGAGCAGCAGGCAAGGGAGTCACACACACACAGCCTGCCTGGGCTCAGAGCTAAGCCCATATTGCAGATCTGTGGGTATAACTACACGGGAGCTACACTGGGCAGTGTGCTGGCACCAGGAGGAGGAACTAGAGGAAGAAATTAGGTCAAGCAGATTAGTTCTGTGTGAGGAGTTTTGCCCCACTGAACTTTATTTCTGAGTTAAAAATCAGAGTGCTGGAATGACAGTATTTGTTTTCTTCCTGAGGTGAAGGAAATGACAGGCTGGAGGTAAGTCCAAACCCACAACTAAGAAAAAGGAAAATATTTAAACTGCATTCAGTCTGTAGCTAGAATCTTAATGAATTTCCTTATTTGGAAATGGGAGGAACTGGATTATGGCCTGAGCCATTCAAATGTTCTACATGTTAGGCTCCTTTTTCATCCCTAACTTTGCATCAGTGCCTCAAGACTATAACAAAGAAAGCCCATGATGCTTTATTTGGAAGCAGCAGGTCATTTTCTGAAGTGTGAAAGGTCTGTACTGATATCCAGCTAGATCTGTGGGTGCTGATCAAGGGCTGGGATTCCTACTGGGATTGCCTGGCCAAGCAGGGCAGGGGATGCTGGCATTTGGGTGCTCTGGCAGCAGAGCAGTCAGCCAGGGGCTCAGCAGTTCAGGAATCTGTTTTACTGTGAATGGTTGCCTCTCTGACTGGTCTTTGCTTAGAGAGGTGCACCAGTGAATGCCTTTCTGACAGCAACAGGCTGAGAGCACCAAAAGCAGACAGAAAATATTGCACTGAAAAATACTGGTTTACTCAGAAAAAAGTGTTGTTTTCCTGATTTTCCTGACTAACCCCATTCCAGTGAGGTAAAACTTTTATTCTATTAGGTTGTATTTGTAACCTCTCCATTATATCAATTTTCTTTTTGATTTCATGCTGTAAATGAGGTCAGTAAACACCCCTGTTTAGCTTCTCCAATCAATGGTACTATTATATATCTTCCTTTAATTTTTTGTCGCTTGCCATCTTTTAAAGCTTCTGACTTAAGGATTTCTTGGTGTAAGAATTTATCCACTGTAAGAATACTCGTTATTGGACTTCCCTAAATTCCTTCTATTATTGCAAAGGAGTTTTTGTTATGGAGAGACTGAAATGTAAACAGTGTTCTAAGCATGTCCTCTACAGAGGACACCCAGCTTATTGTTCATGTTGTTCACCCACTTATTGTTCATTGTTCTTATTGTTCATCACACCCACTAAATTAGCTAAATAGAATTTTAATTTTGATCATTGCTTGCATGGGGGAGTATCTAAGACCTTCAAAATTCTCCCTAATTAAAAAAAAAAAAATTATTGTGGTAATTTAAGAACTCCAGGAATTGTGTGGCTAAGAGAGGTTATCTTGTCTAGGCCTGACCAATAAAGCATTGTGCATCAAATTTCACCTGACACATTACCTTCATGGGTTGCGGTGTCTGAAGTTCCTCCTCACCTTCTCTGCTCTTTGAGGAAAATGCCACTTGATGGATCTTAAGTGTAGATGCTGCTCTGCTGTTTCTTATCCACCTTTCCAGCCCATCAACATATGGCAGCTGTGCTGACAGGATGAGTCTCCCTCCTCTCACTTAACGATTTCAAAAACTACTGCTGTTCATAGGAGTTGGATCTATTCTTAACAGAAAGGAAAATCATACCTGCAAAAAAACCCCTCAGGGTTTATAATTTTACAGATTTGTTGATAAAATATAGTTTGGTTTTCCATGGCTTCTATGATCTCTGACAAAACTTGTGCTAAGTTAAAGCAGGAGATTCTCTTAAGCTTTGGGAATCAATTCTTTCTTCATAAACTACTAAGTTAAGTGTTTTTATGGATTTCTTTTATCTTTAGTAAGCACCCACAGAAAAGCTTAAAACCTTTTCAAGCATTCTCCATTATTTTGGAAACAAAAAATAAATATTTTCTTCTTAACAACCGGTCAATGTCAGTACTTCCTACTTATTAGCAGCTGTTTTATGGATTACAACTTTATTTAAGGATGAGAACAGATGATGTACCAGGAATTTTAATCTTACTTGGCTTCCTGACAAGCTCTTTTCTCCATAGCTTTGCTCACATGTTCTCAGAGTGGAAGACAGTAGCTTGGTTAAAGTGTAGGTAACACAGGATGAAAAGCATCTTTCCTTCTTGAATACTGTGCATTTAGGCAGACAGATTGTCAGCAATGTGATGTCCCAGGCACCACGGGTTGTGGCGTGTTTAGTCCACAAATGAGGTCATGAGAAAGCTTGTCACGAAGTCTAGAGAGGATGAAAAGATGATTTTCATCAAAAAATCCCAGTGGAGGCAGCCACCTCTTCTCTAGCACACACAATTGCATATTCTAATCAGTGTCTGCAAGGCTGGTGATGTTGAAGGTCTCCCTAAACTGTCCTGACAGATGTGACAGACTCGGGCACTTGTGTCGAGTGGCTGCTGTAATGGCCAACTTGTGCTGAGGAGCACAAAGTGCTTCCGACATCCTCCATCTGGCCAGCTCCACACCCACCCAGCTTGATTGATGCTTGTTCAGGTTCCAGCCAGCCAGAAAGCAGAAGAATAGAGGATTGTCAGGATGCAGGAAACGTTTGGCTTGAGCTGCTAAGAGAGGAGGAATTTCTTTTCATAGAGCCGGGTTGCCTGATGGGCTTTATTTCTTCCTACACTCTTTCGGTCACTCTCATTCTTTCTCTCTCCCTCCCCATAACTGTTGTACTTTCAGATATTTATTTTTCTGATTAAGATAAAATTAAATAGAATCAGCAGTTTGCCTGCCCCTTCTGCAATGTACCCTTCATGTTTTTTGAATTATGCACCTTTCTAACAACTTTTTCGCCTGGCTGTATTTAGCTCTTTTTAATAAATCACCCTTCCCAACTCTTTATCAATTTACAGTACATCACATCTATGAGTTACTTTGTCATGGCTCAGCTCAGTCCTTGCCACACAAGAAAAATATGTGCTAAGGTTGGCAAATATTAACACTGCTCGCACCACTGTTGTCTTTAGTAATTGGGGTGCCAACCAAAGATCACATCCTCCAAAATGCAGTGTTTGGAAAGATTTCCCACATAAAGGCAAGACCTAACTGAGCTGTTAATGGCTGTAATCTCTTCTGTACAATTCAGATCAGGTTTACCATTTGAGAGCATAGCAAGGTGCCAGCACATTTCCCTGTGTTTGGCACACTGTGCATGGTACTGCATGGAGGAAATGACTGCACTCTGTATTTTTAATAATTTCATACAATTTGAAGAGTTTTACTTCAGAGTTGAGTGAAGTATAAATAATCTGCCCTACCTTGGTTTTTTTTATCTGTATATCTTTACAGGCAGCAATTAGCTAATCCTGCTATCACTCCTCGGAGCTCAGGAAGTCTAATCAGAAGAAGAGTAGTAGTTGAAAGTCAGAAAGGCTAAATGATTTCCCAGACTGACTAAGTATCAATGGCCAGTCCAAGCATGTAGCTAGTAGCCACTGCTCCCTTTTATCATGCAAATAAAATTATCAGGAGTGCTGATCACTTTTATCATGTAAATAAAATTATCAGAATGTGACAATTGACTTGAAGGTGAATGTCTGAACTGCAGTATTTAGTCAGGGTCCTTGGTTTTATGTCAGTCATCTCAGTGGACTCCCATCAGTGTTAAACACCATTTTACCTTTGGTCTTCTTAGGAAGCTTCTTGTCAAACCATAGAGATGGACTTGTGTTAAGGTGTATCCCTGTCTTTACTTTGCTGGCAGGAACAGAAACAGCCTGTGGTTTTTGGGCACTCCAGTGGCAGATTCCTACCTGTTGGGGGAACATCTTACTTGCAGTGTGCTGCCAGAGCAGACTGACCAGCTTTGGCAGGATGGCTTGGCTGCTGGCTGTTGCAAGGAGCTGACAGTGGTGTGTGAGTGACTTGCTCTCCTGAGCTATTTGTTCCTCAGACAAACTGGGTACTGCACTGATAAAACTGCACCACTTAATTTTGGACAAGTCCACTTTCATGTAGGACAAGTTGCATTTTCTGGGGTGCCCTCCCTCAGCTTTGCCTTTGTTCAACAGCACAAAGCAGCAGGAGGGGACACAGACTTGTTGGGAGGAAATGACTTGTTAGGGCTGTGATTTTGTATTGTTTGAAAGATGCTGGTGTCTCCTGTTTTGGCTTCACAGTCATGCTGCATCTCCCTCTGTAGGTTTTAGAATTCCCCAGCTTTAATGTAACTCATTAGTCGTGCAGGCATGCAGCTAGTGTAATAATTAGTATTACAGGAGGCAGAATAATAGAATCTGCTCAAACTAATTAGTTATAAAAACGAGGGATTTTCTCATATTAGGAAACAGCTGTGATAGTTAAAGAAACGCCTGCAAGGTAAAATTGGGAGGTTTTTCTCTTGTTCTAAAGCGTGAGACAGGTTTACTGAAGAATGGCCCCTGGCACTGACCAGAAGCCTGTAGAGGAATACAGTGATCTGAGCTCTGTGGGACAGGACACTGGAGTGTGTGCCCAGTGGGAAAAGCATAGCTGGCTGTTATTATTGTTGCTATCATCATGATTATTTGTATTGCATGAGTGCCCAGAGGCCCCAGCTGAAAAAGGGTGCCATTGTACTAAGCGCTGCATAAACATTGTGAGAGGCAGTTTTGCCATGAATAATTTATGCCTTATGGTGCTGGGAAATGTGAAAACCAGGAGAAGAAACAGTGGTCCAGAGGGGAGAGACTGGGCACTAAATGCTTGGTTGTGTTTCCCAGTGCTAGTCTGAGGACAAGGTTTGTGTTTCAAGGTGAAGTAAAACTCACTGGAAACTTCAGGCTCTGAGACATGATTCTGTCATTTGGCTCCTTGCTGCTGTGACAGGAGGAAATATGATGTTTCTCAATTTCAGTGGGAATGAGAATAAGCTATATGAGAAAAACAAAACACAATGGTGTTTACACAGTGGACCAGCCTCAAGCTGCTTATAAGCTGCCAGTGCAGCCCATGACTAATAAAGTTTGGATGTCTTTTAATGGTTGCTTTTCTGCTTCCATTTCCTTATGTTTCTTGGAGGCTTTGTGCTGTAGTTTCCCTTGAGATTGCGTTTGTACCTGTGAAAAATTTTACTGTTTGGATAAATAATTTGAATCCCTTGTCAGATCATAGCATAATATCAATCTGATTGGCACAACCCTAATTCCAGGGAGAAGGAAATGCATGTAGGAGAGGGAGAGAAGATATATATTTTTTTAACCAAATATTTAGCGATTTTTACTTGTTCTGCAGCTTTCATAGGTGTTTTTGGAAAGAAAAACTCTGGGGTGTTTCATGGAAACCTTAATCTCCATTTTTCTGACCCCCTGGTTTGCATTTCAGATCATTTTTTCTTTTTCTATGCTGCCCCAAAAGATGAAAAACTGAATTTGTCAAATTCTCATTTAACACTGTTGTACCTGCAGGAGTTTCTTCTAGGTTTTAATGCAGACCTTAGTGGGTGAAAGTGTAAATAGCCTTGTGTGTCAATACTGTTATGTGCTCATTGCCTCCCTTTTTGAGCTTGTAAGAGCAGCCCTGCCTCCTTGGCATTAGTCAGTGCCCTTGAGCCATGAAAATGCCTTAAGCTATGGGATCTGCTGTAATAAAAGGTATGCCATCAGCAAATGCTCACCCTCATTGCTGTTCCCAGCAGTGACACAGAGAGGAAGTCCTGTTCCTTCCATTCTGTTCTTTTCCTTTTCTATTTCTTCACTTCCTTTCCTTTCAAGCTCTCTTCCCCTGCTTTTTTTATCCCTCCATCTCATTTTCCACATTGCCATCTCTCTATCTTTCCTTCTGTCTGTGCTCACTGCCAGACTTTTGCTGGTGACTCTGCAGAATGGGGAGCACTGATCAAAGCCAACCCCATGTCCTGTGCCCCAAGGGTAGAGCTCATCTAAAGCAGATGCAGAAAGCAGAGCTGAGAAGGGCAGTGCCTGGTTTTCAAAGGCTAAATGAATAAAATAGGTTCTCTATTGGCATTATACCACAAATAACTTTCTGTATAGGTATATACTGAAGTCTCAATGGATTACTAAAGCTTTCTGTCTCCAGCAGTCTCCTGCAGATATGTGAATGCAGTGAGTAAACCCTTAATGTGTCAGCCTGTGCCTGCACCTGTCCTGCTGGCATTGAGAGGGATCTTGTGTGCAGCATAGACAGGGAGGGGGCTGAAGAGCCGGCTGGAACTGTGTCCCTCTCGTGCTGAGCTCAGAACATGATGAAGAGCGCTGAGAAAGTCCCTGCCCTACAGGAGCAGCAGTGTGAATGTACCCGGGGCTGATGAGAAGCCAACTGGAAGAGCAAAGTGAACTTCTGAAAGTGTTAGCCCAGACCCCTGTAGCAGGCTCCAGCTGCAAAACAACCTTAGTTTGAAAAGTTTATCCATTGCAATCTTCTGAATACTTACTCTTAAGATCTAACATCTTAAGGGCTAACATGGATGTAAAGAAAATGAGGTGGAACTTTCATGTTCTTTGCCTCAGGCTGTTAGGCCATTGAACAAAGTCAGGAGTTGAGTGTGTCTTTGTGGTCTTTTGAGTGCCTCTGCATAGGCAGCTCTGAAACTTTTTTTCCCCAAATATTTGAAGGAAGAAAATCATCAAAGGGAAACCTTTCTGATGAAAATCCTTGTTTTCAGCAAATTATCTCTTGAATAAAAGCTCCCTGTAATTTCTCACTAGTTTAAGTTGGGATGTTAAAGGAAAGGGTTTAAAGGTCTTGCATCAGTATGTCAGATTCAAGAAGTGGCTTCTGACTGTCTAAGATAATTTCAGAGTTTTGTGGCTCATTTTAGAACAAATTGGATCATTTTTCCTCAACTTTTATTTCTTCTTGCAATTCTAATGAGAAAGGAAAATAATTGACACATTTTCTCTGAGTGGTGACTTGGTTCCATTCCTTTGTCAGCGATGTTAGTTTTTGTTGTAGGCATAAATCTGACTATTCCCCATTCCTAACACACTTTGCAGCATAACCTTCTGACTTAAATGGAGCAGCTGCAGCCTTTAGGTCTAAATCAAGTCATTCTTGTGTTCAACTGGGAACAAATGAAAGTCTATCTGAAACAAAACTTCAGCAAAGTGAGAAGCAGAACAAAACCTGATGGAGGGGAGTGAGCACAAGTGTGAAGAAATTGAGCAACACAGATAACTAGAGAAAGCTGGTAAGCAGCATAGGCTAAAATAAAAGGGATACAATCAATTTTAATCTGTTAATTAAATAAAAGTTACATCAGGGTCATTGACTGGAAAGGTGCCTTCTGCTGCTGTTCAGCTGGTGGATTATTGCTTTTTTCCCCTCATCCAGTAGAAGTCTGTTTCTCAAAGAGGCTTTTCAGAAGAATTCATGAGGGAGCAAGTTGCTATCATAATATAGATTTTCCTTCTTAAACCATTTGGAATACATAAATGCTGTATGTAGTACAGGAAAAAAGGAAGAAAAGGATTTAGATAGCCATGAAAAGTTCTCTTCCTCTACAAGAAAAAGAAATACTATGTTGAAAGGGTTTTCAGAAATCCAGGTACTTTTAAAGTCCTGGAAATCACAAAATATTACAGTTTCTGTTCCTAAACAGGAGTGTGAATCTCTGTGAGATTTTTTTTTTCCCAAAATCCTGGATTATACCCAAGCTAAGATTTCTCCATTCCACAGAGACAGGCATTTCATCCCCAAAATTCAGAAGATCCCTGCACACCATGGCACCATTACCCTTTACCACATACAAACCTGGTGCTTTGGAAAATTTGCTCCAATTGAGAGGTAGAGAGGCCTTTCTAAAACATGCCTTCCTCTGAGTATGGTAAAACTGAGTGAGTGCTAGGCCCTGGAAAAATTGTATCCTGAAAATCTGATGTGGAACTTCTTTACTCTAACCTTCTATCAGCACAGCTTTTACAATTTTGTATGATTTATATTACTTTTGGGGACACTGCTTGACTTTTATGCACAGAAGTTCAGCAGTGCCATGAGTGAATTGTTACCTTCCTTTCAACAAACGAAAATTAAGACCTGCAAATCTTGGTTTACAAAGCTTGACTTCCATTAAAATGTAATTACCTCCATTTTGTGCCTTATACATTAAGAGTGGCTTCAAATGGTGTGTGGCTCCTGCTCAACTGAATTACTTTCATTTGCTGCTTGCATAGTAAGAATGAGATTCTGAAATAAAGATGACTGTTTAAAGAGGACTGCTGCAATCCCAAATTGCATAGAGAAAGTTCTGCTAATCAAATTAACTTGTTTACTCCCTAAGAACCTGACTGGAATTTTTGTTACTGATCATCTTGGGCCCACAGAAAGTGGGTCCAGTGCTAATTCATGGCCAGTTTTTAATCCTGTGAATAATTCCAAGTCTTGTGACTATTAGTGGGGTTATTCTGGTGATGAAAGATTAAATAATCCAGTGTCTATGCATTGACACAGTTTGCTCGTACAGGGCTGCGTGGTTTTGATCTTGCTGGAAGTGCCCCCCTTGTTCCAGGGGGAAGCAGAGTGGCTGTGCAGTGCTTGGGTGTTGCACACTGCAGGGACTACCAGGCATTTGGAATTTGCTCTCTGCATGAGCTGTGCTCCAGGGTATTTAGCCTGACTGACCTGGTCCCTGAACTGACCAAAATCTGCTCTTCTGAAATCCAGGATTTTCATCCTTCTTTTTGCTCTGCTTCTGCCTCTCTGGACCCTGAATTCTGCCATAGATAGCTCACAAAGATACCACCAACTGGTGTCTGGCACAAGTGGGCCACCTAACTTGAAAGCAAATAGGGCAGTGAGTAGATTTAGATTCAAGTTCTGTGTGGGCTGGTGTGAACCTGAGTTTCATCTGGTTAAGTGTTTTTACCATAGTGTCTCTCTATATTTTTGGTAGTGCTTGTCTGCAGCTAACACATTCCCTGAAGGCAAAGGACAGCTGGTGCACAGCTCTGTGGCTCTGCCTGTGGAAATACTGCACTCAGTGGGGTGGGTGAGGAGGAGGCTGCTGTAGGCCCAAAGCTCCTGAAAATGGCAGGGTTCAGCTTAGAATAGTCCCTGCTCACTGGGCAGCTTTTCCTGCTCCCCTCTTATCAGGACCGAGGACATCCCTCTGGCTGTCCTGAACAACCAAGACCCCTGCCAGGGGTCTCAGAGCCCCTGGCACAGAGCCCAAAATGTCTGTGGGTTTGATTATGACCCGTGGAGCAAGTTACCAATCTTAGATGATGATCTGCAAGCCGTGACAAATTAAGTAGAATGATAGTGAATTTATCACAAGGGAAAAAAGTAGATTTTGGGGTTTTTAGAATGGGGATCCAGGGGGGCAAGATGGAGGGAACTGGGTGTGTCCAGCCTTTCTCCTTCTTCTTCTTGGCCTCTATCTTCTCCTGTGATGTTGGCACTTAGAGATTGGTTTAGAGTAGAAGCTCACTGTCTAACACAGGTGATAGGTATTGAAAAGTAATTGTAAACATTATACACGTGGTTTTTAGTATCAAAAGATAACACCACCCCAGGGGCAGGCAGAGTGTCTCTGTCCTGCTGAGCAGGCCTCAGCAGGACAGGAGAAAGAATTTTATAGATAAAATACAATAAACAACCTTGAGACCGAGAAATGAAGAGCCCTGACTCCTCCTTCAAGCGCTGGGCTGGGTAAAGGGACTTTGGAACTTTTCTCGGGGTCACTTTTACCAGCTAGAAATCCTGACACCCTCTGGCTCAGTGGTGAGTGTTGCTGGGGTCCCACTGCTTTGCAGTGCCAGTGAGATGTGGAATCAGCTTTGTGCTTCTCCATCAGACAGGCTCTGCTTAGGCACTGTAATTTCTGATGGGACCACGTTAAGATGCTTGGTAGGAAATGGCTGAACTGAAGGTTTTAACATCCAATCTGTGCTAACCTGAATTGAATTTTGATCATTTTCGTGTATGGAACAGGAAACTGAAGAGGTCTGTTGGACAGTGTACCTTGGGGATCTTCCCCTAACTTAACTGGCAAATGCTGGAGTTTGGGACTGATGAGCTGGCAGATAACTCTCAATGTTTAAACTTGTCAGCCTTTTGAGCATGGTGATTTCAGTCATTCCTGGTTTCTCTGGGGAGGGAAGCACTGGCAGGGTGATCAGGGTGATGTGGTTCCCAGCCTGGCTGTGACCCAGCAGCTGTCATAGAAGTGGAAATTGTAGCATAGGGTGAACAGAGGTGAGGACAATAAAAGCCCGAATGACACAAATGCAAAGAGTGTGAAGACAAATGAAAAAACATGAGCAAAGTGGATCTTAAAGCAACTTTATACATTGTTAGCCAGGGACATACCATAGCCTGATCATAATCAAAACAGGTACAGTGTGGCTGTGAACAGACTTGTGCATGAGCATATGAACATCAACATTTTAAGAGGTCAGCACATGGGTATTGGTATCTGTGGTGGTAATTATAAAAGAGCCTAAGGGCTGGGAAATATTTGGGCAGTTTCCTTTTTTTTTTTTTTTTAATGTTTTCACAATTGTGTGTATGCATGTCATTTCATGGAGCAAATATGCTGAGCATCAATCCAGATTACCTGTCTGAAAGATGAAGCTGTGGTGGTGTGAATGCTTTTAATGAGGGAGGAATTCCATCTGGCTCATGACAGTTTTATTCTGCTGAGGCCCAAAGCAGAGTCACTTGTCTTTGGAGGTAGATGGGTTTGGCTGTTTGGATGATGTGCAAATCACCACAAGGCAGACAAAGGGGAAGAATGAGGAAGCATGAGATGTGGACCCACAGGCATTAAGTGCAAATGGATAAACAGTGGGTTGTCTGGTACCTCAGGTCAAGTGAGGATGGGGAGCTGGTGCATTCATGTGACTGCAGACCACAGTCTTCTCCTGGACTCTTCTGCAGAGTCCTGCTGGCAGTCTGCCTGCATTTATGTGTCTCCTTTGCTCTTAGTAAATGTGGTTCGTGTCTGCATAGTGCCCTGCTGCTTCTGCTGGGTCTAAATAAACGTTGCAGTTTTCAGTGCTGGTCTGATTGATAAAATACCACTGTTTCTTTAAGAGGAAGTGGTGTTGTGTGGGGAATAAAAAGTATGAGGGAGAGTGCAGTCAATAAAGAATCCAGGAGGGTCAGTCGTATAAAGAGGCAAAATTAGAGGAAGTGGAGGATGTGGGTGAAAGAGATTGAGGGGGGATACAGGAAATTTGCAGGGGTGGAGGGAAAGCTGTAGCTGAAAGCAAATTAGATACTAAGTCAATGAAAGATTACTTTTTCTAATAAGGGGTTATGAAATAGTGTCAGATTCTGTGAATAGCTCCTGACTACAGACATTTAGACATACATGCAAGCACACAAACACATGCAAAAGCAGGGGGGAAATTTAGTTTTCAAATAAAAAGAATTACTTCTTCTTTTAAATTATCTCTTTGAAATTAAATTGTTATTATTCCTTTGAAATTTAAGCAAAGTTTTTAAGGGAAAGATTTTAGAGCAGGTTATATGCACAAACAAGTATTTTATTTTGCTTTGGCCAAAGGATTATGGGAAGTAATTTTTGTTTTGTTATAACAGCTGAAGAAAAAAATGTTGGTTTGAAACACTAGGAAAAAGGAAAAACAACCATCAGAGAAATGTGGTAGCCTAAATTTGCCTTCTACCTGGCCCTATCCATACCTGAAAGAAGTTGGTGTAGTTGCCTTGGCTTTAATGAAAACATGCTGTTTTTACCACAACTGGTGATTCCTGGACTATGTTATGTAAATGAGTCAGAGGGGAAAGAATCATATTTAAAAATAACAATTCCACCTTAAGGGCCCAAGTGCTATTCTTGTCATTCAAGGCGATAGCTGTTATTTAACTAGAGGTGGTATTCATGGCAGCAAGGCTGGCAGAGTTCAAGAAGTACTTGGACAGCCCTCTCAGGCAACATGGTGTGATGTTTTTGGGTGCTCCTGTGCAGGGCCAGGAGTTTGACTCAAGTGATCCTTCTGGATCCCTTCTAACTCAGTGTATTCTATGATTCCATGATAGTTTTGCTTGGTTTGGTTAATGATATTTGGGTTTAGGCAATTCTGGGTCTGTTTGCTTGATGTTCTGGTTGCAGGAATGCTGCTTCACAGAAGCTTTGCTTCCGTCCCTCTGTGGTACCTGTTGTGCTGATTTGTGCTGGTATCAACAGGGATTTGGGCAGTTTCCTTTGTTCCTTTTTTTTCATGTTTTCAGTGAAAGCTCTTATTTTCCCTATTACAAGGTGACATGTGACACAATAGTACCTAATCCTCTTAATTAGTTTTAATTTCCAAAGTCCCTCTGTGAATTTCCTTTACCTGTCAAACACCACACTACCCTAGAGTATGGTGAAAACTACTGCAGGTGGTAGTACAGCACACAAGTTTTCACTTGTGCCTTCCCAACTTTCCCCTATGAACCCCAAAATAATTAGAGAAGCAGGTGCTCCTTGTTCCTTTGCTCATCCCATCAGTCTCAGCAGGCTGGACAGGCCCTGCTCCCAGGGCCTCAGGCCTATGGTAAAAGCAGGGTAATCCTGACGATGGGGAGAAAATGACAAGGAGGACTCTATAATATCAGAAGGTTAATTAATTACTTTATTATTTTATACTATATTATACTACATTTAAACTGAATCTGCACAAACACTCAACTGCCCAGAATCTCATGACTCTCTGCTGACCGACAGTCTGGACACACTTGGCCCTCATAGGCCAAGGAAACAAAACCCCATCACTCTGGGTAAACAGTCTCCATATTGCATTCTACTTTGGCACAACACAGGAGCAGCAAATGAGATAAGAATTGTTTGGATTATTCTTTTTTCTGCTTCTTTTACTGCTTCAGAGGTTGTGAATCCTACGCAGGCCATGCTCCCGTTGCCTCCCGAGCGCACATAGGTGTCTGTCCCAGGGGAACAGGGAAGGGTTGGCAGTGGAGGAGCTGGAGGAACAAGAGAGCTTTCTCCTCCTGCTCTGGAGCTGCTCACACATTCAGAGAAAGCCAAAGGCTCACAATGAGACAGAAAGGAAGCAGGGGAAGGGTATATGTGTGGGTAGTGTGTGCAATGCTTTCTTCCAGCTCTCCACTGAGCCGTGACCTGGTTTCTCCAGGAGATGCCTGCTGTTTTCTTATTTTCCAAGCAAGTTCCTGAGATAATGCTTTGCATGCCAAACAGGGTCAGCCCTCAGATAGGGAGGGTTCTGAACAGAACATGCAACTCCCTCTCCATCTTCTCTACTGCCTCGACCTTTCCTGTTATTTTTCTTCTTTTCCTTCTCTTTTCCCTTTCTTTGTTCAAAATGAGGAGACAATTCTTATGTGCATGGAGAGAAAAAAAAAAAAAAAAAAGGAAAGGGAAACTTCTACAGATGTTAAATGAAATTTATTGCAGTGCTTGCTAGACGCTAATTTTTTATTGTTTTTGTTATATCTTGACAGAATCCAAGAAGAAGAAAAAGGAAGGCAAGAAACAAGAGAAGATGCTGGATTAATGGAGTCAACTCGGGCAATGTGAGAAAGGGACATCAGCAAACATGATCAGTTAACAGTTTCATTTATACCTAGGCATCTTATCCTAAAATTATTTATAGCTTAATGGTACCATAGAAGGAAAAAAGCAAACACAGAAAAAAAATCTTTTTTTTTTTTTTATATTACTTTAGTATTTTTAATGTATAACCCTAACAACAATTTTTAGAGGCCTGTAATAAAGGACTCCAAACTCATTTAGAAAAGTATGTCTATTGTATATTGAAAATGTAGAGGTTTTTAATTTTTTTTTCTTGAGTCTTGCCATAGGTCTCAGTCTGGTAATCAGTGCATGCAAACAGAACCTGAGCCTGTGTGGGGCACTGCTGAAGCCAGTGGTACCCTGTGTAAGCATAGCACTCTGGCTGGATGCATTTCTATTTAAGATTGGGACCTTATATCTGAAAAATTGAGGCCTATTTCTTAATATCTGATTACATCTGCATAACTGTATGAAACTGTTTGTTTAAGGGAAGGATGGGGGCATTTTGTTGAGTATTTACAAGTATGGGATTTTCTTGGATGTGTGCTTAATGTTCATTCCAAAATGTCACCATCTACAGGTAAAAACCAGTAACAATCCTTTCCTTTACCATATTTTTAATGTTGGCAGTAAATTTAAAATCTTTCAACAACTGGACATAAAAGAGTCCTAATTTTTCATGATTTTCTAGCAATGATTTTTCAAAGTGGAATGATGACAAAACTTTCCACTTTTCAGCATATCAGTGTTGGTGGATGGTGTCCTCCATTTCACCTGTCAAAGCTGAAAAATGCTGTATTTTATTTGTTAATTTTGACAGAAGGGGGAAAATAATTTTCATAAAAGATCTAGTTGAAATTGTTGTGATTCTGCCTAACCCAGCTCTCTTTTGTATCAGTGTCAGTATTCCTGTTAATCTTAATTATAGCTGGTTAAAAAATAGTATGTCTGGTGGGAAATAAAAGGAGAAATCCGTTTGAAAACCACCAGAGGTAGTTCATATATTTGACCAAAAAAGGGACAAATTGTGGGACCTGAAACCAATAGGAATGAAATAATTTTTGGTTTATCTTTCAGTAAAACGGAAGGGAAATACAAAACCAGTATCTTTTGCTTTCTTACATTTTTATATAAGCAAAAGACCTTGGGAAAAGCTCAGTCAACCTAAAATTAGTTGTGATTTTTTTAATATAGTCTGCAGGGGAAAAAAAAGAGAAAAATTACAACCAGCTGTTTTTCAGTTTGTTCAGTTTTACCTAATTTAAATGATTCTGAATCCTGAGTGAAGTCACAAAGTAGAAAAAAAGATCTGACAAAAGGCTAGTCTGTCTCAAAGTAAAGGGTTGTTTAATGAGCTGACAACAAGCAGACCAAAATTTTTAGAGGAAAACATAAGGGATTTCATTACCCAGGTTAAGTTCAAAATCATTGCTTTGGACTTTTAAATCTTAAAATTCAGCAGCAAGAAGTAAGCTTTGCCATTTGTGTGGGCTGCAGGCTGGTCAAGAGGAACGGTCTCCCCTGTACTCCTGCATGGTACCCACTGACTTCAGTGAAGCTGCAGCAGGCTGTGTTCACCTGAGTGAATCACATTTCTCTCTTGGGATTAGCTTGTAGACAAACAGAGTCTTTTTTCTTTCCATACTAACATCACTCCCCTTTATTTTGAGAAAGAAATGTAACAATTGTAGAGCTTGCCCTCTTTTTTCTCACGCGGAGGGTACGGCTGATCTGGACTCACGGTGAGGCAACTCTTTCTGTTCCCAAACACTCCTGAAGCCTCATAGCCAGGGCTGCACATAGCTTAAGGTAGACTAGCCTCACAATTCTTTCCCAGACTCCTTGGGTGTGTTTTTCAGTCTGTGTTGATGTCCTCGCTATTTTGACCATGCTGTTAGACATACCTGAGTCTGTGGGATAGTTAAAAATGTCCCCCACACGTGGTGGAGGTGCAATGACCAAATCTAAAATCATAAAGGCTCATATTTAGGTGGTTTTGGGTGCTATTTGGTTTGCTCGTGGTCTAATCAGGTCTACCTGTGCTTGTGCCTCAGACTTAAACTAATGGTTTGGTAGGTCTGGTTGAAAGCAAAGGGAGAAGGAAACTTTTTTTTCACTCACCAAAGGTTTGTCTGTCTACATGCTGCATCAGTTCACTTGAAGTAGCTCAACTTTGAGTGCCAACACTGTTGCACCATTGTCTCACACTGGTTAATCTAGTCCATGTTCATAGAGAGCTGGCAGGAATTGGGAATGATGTTGAGACCAACACTTTGATTGTCGTTTGACAAAACTTAGATGTGACTTTTTATTTCCACCTCCGTGAGTATAGAGAAAATAAATTCCCCTGTGTTTCCTGTGATGCCTCATGGTCCTTTCGTTTAACTGCCCATCTGGCTTGTTAAAGGAACATTCCTAATAGATTTTGAAGCAAGCTAGTCAGGTTCCTGTGGTGGCATAGGGCCTTCATGGAGAGAGTTTACAGAAAACAAAGAAACAAAACAAAAAATATCATGTTAGGACCAGAAGAAAATTCAGCAAAGGGTATGAAATAGGAGAACATTTCTTATGCACAATCTGCATATGTTCGGATCTATACTGGCATCCTATTGTTGACAGCAATTAGAGTAATAGTTCATAAATTTAGAATGAAGAAAATTTCCAATAAGCCAGAACAAAACATTAAGTGGAAAGTCTAGCTATGCAGGAGATGATAAAGTAATTTATGGCAGAACACAGAGGAAGATTGAATGGGTCAGTCAGGTCAGCTCTGAAAGGAGGCTCCCAGTACCTGGAAGGAGCTCTTGTTTCACTAGTGACGTTATCAGGAAATCAAAAGGCAAGATTCTGAACAAAGCCTCTTCCCACTCATCTTGATCAGTTTCTACTTCAGTCATTCTGAAACTTTTCCATATTTGCTTTCTAATCTTCTACCCTCCCTGATTGGGAGGGCAAGCTGGTCTGACAGTGCTGTGGGAGCAGCTACTTGAGATGAAAAACGTGTTTACCCTCTTGGTGCTATCCTATTACAATGAAAAATGACTTAGCATAGATGTGTTGCTTACCTAGTTTAACGGACAGAAATTTGTTTCATGAATGTCCCTCTCAAGGAGTGGTTTGCATCTTCATTTGCTACAGCTGTAATGGAGTATGGGGAGGTGATAAAAAAACCCCCAAATGACAGCCTTTTTCTGAGTGCTCAGATCTATTATAAAAGAGATGGGTGAGTTGCTGAACATCAGCTGTGGATGAATCTGCATCCAGATTCTGGATTCCAGTGAGTCTAAACCTGAATATATTTGGGTATATCTCCCTTCTCTTTCTCTAACTAAGCTGAGGCTTAGTTGCTGCTTTCGGTTAGGCCTGTCTATATCTTGATTTAAAACAGTATTTGAGGATTGGGACATTTTCTGACTTAGACATGTCTTCTGACAGAAAAGCCCAGGTTAGCCTGGCCTATTTAGCAGTCTGTTAAGAGCAGCAAAACTTCTGGGCAAGGCCCCAGGAAGGGAAAATGTTTGTTGTACATGCAGGTAGATACTAAATTGTAATTTACTGATTTTCATCTTCTAATTCCATAATGATATTCTGGGCTGAACTGCTTTTCAAAGGAGAAAATTTAGAAGAAATGAAAGAATAACAATTACAAAATGTATAAACAGGCAGCTTTGGAGAGTTGGTTAAGAGACAGGAAATCAGGAGCATTTTATACAAATTTCTGTTGCCTGTTCCTTGCATGCAAAAGGCAGAACTACAGGTTGGCACATTTGTTTTTATGCTTTCCCTGATTTGTACCTTAATGAAAACAAATCAAATGTAAAGTGTAGGAGAAGTAAAGTCCCACTTCAGCCTCAAAAGAAGGTGTTCAAGTGGAAACAAAGTCAAAAGGAGACAACAGTATACAGGCTAATGTCAATGCTGAGAGTGGGACAACAACCTAATTTTCCCTCAAGTCTAGGAACTGCAGCAACATTAACAATGTAAACTCGCTACTTTTGTAAAGCAATATATTGGTGAGGTGTACACCATTTTGATATCCAACAGCAGTGGGATTTCATGCCTCCACATGAAAAATGTCTCCCAAATCATCCTGAGGAGAAACAGCATGTCAGTGGGGATGGGTGTCTTGTATTCTGTCCATTTTAATTCTCTAGGACCGCACTTCTCTGAAGTTGAGACTGAGTTCTCTCCTTTGCTGAGGCAGATTATACCTGTTGCCTGCCTTCCCACACTTACTCATAATTTTGATAGCATTTATTCTGTCAATTCTTCTAAGGCACTCCTCAGTAAAACTTCTGGGGATGTTGATGATCTGTCCTCATCCTTGGGACTATATTCTTCATTTCTTCCTGGATTGTTGCAAAACAGCCCCAGGAAGCCCATACCACAGATTTTCTCCAGCTGTGTCCTTCTGAAATTAAAAGACACAGTAGCAACTTTTTAATCACTGTATGACAATGAACAAGTATGATATTGAGGAAAGAGTGTCCCTGGATTTGCTGGGAGGATGGATTGCTGTTAAAACTTCCCTCATAACTTGACCTTGTCATGGCTTCCCAGGGGACAGAAATTATCAGATTATCATCTCAAAAATTAGGGACAGAAGAAAAAATTGAGGCAGAAGTGTCTGTCTTCAAATAAAAAAACGCAGAAAACAGAAAACTACCTTAACTACATAATTAGTGGCAAGCAGCTGTATCATTTACCACTGTCCTCTTTTATCATTAAATTATTGTGGTGCATAGTTTCAGGGATAGTGAAAGACTTGCCTGAGCAGGTGTAGAGCATGGAGAGAACATCATCCACCCATGGTGTTTGCATTTGGAGAAGATGTAGGTAGTCTCATTCATAGCAGCATCAAACTTTGCTTTTGGACCAAAACTAAACAATGCTGAAATAAAATAATTTTCCTAACGGCCTCTTTCTGCCACTCTTCACCAATAACTGTCTGTCTTGTGGTCTCATCACTCTGAACTGAGCAAGAATCTGGGAAAGCATGAGAATTCAGCTATGTTCAACTATTATAATCTCATTGGTGGGGTTGTACAATTCTTTAGCTCTTTCTGCAGTTTGCCATTTAAATTTGGATGTGATGGAGTCCCATATCGCTAAAGAACTCTGTAAGTATCTCCTAGCCTTTAAATCACTTGGCTTTGAGTGACTTGATATATAAAAGCTGTACCTACAGATTTGACTCCTTTCTTAAAAACCCCATGATAACAAAAAATAAAAAAAAAAAAAACAAAAACCCCAAAACAAAACTGAAAACATGTCCAGAGAGTGGATTTTTTGTTGAGTTAAAAATGGAGGTGCATGAGTATTCCCATTGCGTTGAAAGTTAAAGACTGTACAAAACCTGTAACCCTGAATGCAGTGAAGGAAAGCTAGGAAAATGGGTAGCCTCTACAGGGCTGTTTTACCCACAGCCAATTTCATTCAATTAATTTTGCTGTTTGACCTCCCTTCTCTATTCCATCTAGCAACAAGACATTATTTAGCTTTTCTTATTAGATCATAGATTGCACTCCCCATATTACAATCATGTATTTCAACTAGACTTTTACAGCTGGAGGAAATGGCTGTGACCGTCCAGAGTGTGTTGTGGCTGCTGAGGTGGCCTGAAGCAGAGACAGGCTGCAGCTTGGAGCTAAATCCACCTAATGCAGATGTCAGCATCAGACACAAAAGCTCTCTAAATACATACATACTGCACATATATATATATATGCACACTGTATATACATTCATACATGGGAGAAAACTCTAGAAAGGTGCATGCATGACTCTAAATGTGAATCACAACCGGTGCTGCCACGTTTTCAGGCTGTGGTTGAAAAGAAAGAGCTTTTTGTCCTGTGCTGTTGTTTAAGTGAGGATACACAAGTAGGATGAAGAGCTAGATTTCTTCCCACTTGCCAGCACTTCAGTTTAAGGATAGCTGTGTCCAAGGGAAATGCAAAACACATGCCAGTGTAATGGCCAAAAGGACTTAATGTCACAGTGATGTTCTCTTCTGTCACACCAAGTACACACAAGGGCTTTGTTCAAAGTAGACGAACTGCTTCACTTATGTGTGAACATACACACACAGACAGGAAAAGTCTTTTTCTCTGCCAATAAAAAGTGAAGAAAATGGGTAAAATAAGATGGAAAAATAAAAGTAAGAGAGAAATCATATTAATTCTTGTAGTTTGAGTGGTAAGCCGAAAGAAGAAATGAAAGTCAAAATAACAAAGCCTGAATATCATATTCAATGGATTTCTAATTCTGTATATATCTATTAAACCAGTGCTATATGATATCTTCTTATGGGTTACTTTCTTTTCCTGTTCCTTTTCCTTTTTTTTTTCCAGTTTGTATATTGATTTTGTAAGCTAGCAGTGTGTTACCTTTTCAATTTTTTAAAACTTGTATGAAAGCCATATATCCATATTGTAGAATGAAAGCATTAATCCTGTAACATCCCTTGATGTTTTCCTTAGCTCTGTGGGATTTTGGGGGGCTCTAGTGAATGTATATGTTTACCAATTGTATCAGCGTAATTTACTTGCTCTTAGTGGCGATAAAGAATTAAATAAACTAATACACAGACACATGGTGTTCTCATTTGGTTGTGGAAACTGTTTCTGGAGTTTGTTAAAATAATTCTAAATATTTAATGGTATGTCTTTATTAGTTTTTGTTGGCTGTAGGTGTGGCTTGTCACACAAACAGATCTGTAAATTCAGAAAAAGTTTTAGTCTGTAGAAAGAGGTCTGCCAGAAAGTTAATCTAGCAGGAAACATTTCTTTGGTTTGTGCCCACTAAAGCCTGTCTGTCCCAATTTCCTGGCACTTTTCAGTTCTTTTAAGCAGCTTGTTTCAGTATACAGTTATTTCAACCTGTGTGATAGTGACACAGTGATGGATTGCAGATGAAGAGTTTGATTTATTTAAAAATTACGCTATCAGGTAAGCAGTGGTAAACCCTCATTCCCAGATTTGTCATGCTCAGCTGTTTTACTTTAATAGTAACTTTATATATGTGTGTTTGGTGAGATGTGATTAAGACTCAAGAGTAGAACAAAGAAGCCACATTCCAATTTCTCTGGGTGTTTTTTTCTGTGTCCAACTATTAGTTAAAATCTTAGAATAATTAATTAATTAATAATTAATTAATTAATGAAAACTATTCCATCAGTCACTGCCAAAAGAGGGACATGCTTCCCATTTTTTACAAGACAAGGAGATTGATATAGGCTTCTAAAATTGTTTGGAAGAAAATAAAGTATTGTAAGGTATAAAAATTGACAGTGTATTCTTCAAAGCAGTAATGGACTCTGAAACCTAAATCCTATCCTTGAAAAGGAGATCGAGTACTCACTATTGTTTAATTACAAAAGAAAAATGTTAATTCCTTTTTAATATGCTGCTTGGCATATTTTTAGCTTAGAAGGTTGTGAGAGAGTTTTAAGATGGTCTTGTACTTCCATGTGAGGTATCTGATCCTGTCAGGAAATGTGGGCTGCTTGAGGAGTGTGTCAAGTCATGATTAGCTTCCCTAAGCTCCATCGTGCTGGAGACACAGTTCTGGACATGGAACAGAGCTTTTACACACATTCTTTTTGGTTGGGTTGCTTTCCTGGAGCAGGGTCTTGGGACCTTTTTGGTTTGTTATGTATGGAGTGGATGAACGGAGAGGTCTTCATGCAGAAGAGACCCAAGTTCTGCTACCACTTTGTGCTCCAAGCTTTTGGGAATGGTGCTTCATTAGGTGGGTCTGGATGGAAGGAGGGCCGCCAGAGGTGAGTGGGGTGAGATGTCTGCAGGCAAGAATCTGCTAGCAGCACAAAGCCTCCTTGAGGCCTTTAAGACCCCAGTGCACCTAATCTGGTGCACTACCACAGCTGAAGTTCAAAGCCTTTTTGCACTTCATCATCCCTCTGCCCTTGACTGGTAATTAAAACTCAAATGTGTGAAAGTTGCCCTCACGTAGACACAGAGACACACTCACTTCATCCCTTGCCTTGTAGATGATGCAGCAGCAAGCAGCACCTGATTTTCACTGAGAACAGAGAATTTGCAAGATGAACTCCTCATGTTCAGGATGAAATCTTCTCACAAAGTAGTAATCCAGGTTTTTGTCCATTATTGTATTTTATGGTGATATGGGGATTTGCCTACATGAGATTCTCTCTGTTTTTCTTAGTTAGCTGGTGCTAATTGTCTCCACTGAAACCCAAATGGAAGAAAAAACCCCTGTAATCTTGTAGTAAAACACAATTCTGTTATAAAATCTTCACTGGGAGCATTTCTGAAGAAAGATTATGACATTTGTGGTCAAATGAGATTTGACATTAAATACATATATGCATACACACAGAGACTATCTTTTACAGAAAAATATCTCCATCTTTACTGGGTACCCTGAGTTACAGAAGGCTTTGTTGCTACACAATCATCACTGAAATTATTGTCTCCATTGGCAAAGAATGTTTTTTTGTTTGTGTTTATTTAGTCTCTGCTTTCTTAGTTAACACTTTTCATTTGCTGCTTTTACACCATTTCTACCACAGGAGCAAAAAATGAGATCTTGGATCTGAAAAGGTCAGTAACAATTTTTTTTCTGTTCAGTACATAAAGCCTTGCAAGACCAAAACACACAAAAAAAATCTGTCTTAAAATATTGTTTTCAATTAATCAAAAACTATTTAAGAGTTTTTATTACTCGTGTTTACGACTGGAATTTCTGGAGGCAGAGTAAGAGAAAAGTGTTTTATGTTGGGAATGGGGGAAAAGCAAAGATCTTTCCATAATGATAATTAACTTGCATCCCCTTGCATTTTGAGATACAGATTTTTTCCCCCCAATATACAATTTTAAACCCCTACTATTTCGAATAAAAGAGTTCTGCATCTGTATAATTATGTGGGGGCTTTCTGGCTGAAAGCTTTTTTTATTCCATTGATTTTTAAAATTTTTATGACTCATTACAATTCACTAGAGATGCTCATGGGATCTAGATGTGCAGCCTTGGTCAAGTGCAGTGGGTGCTGCTCCAGGGTGCACAGTGGGGCTCAGCAGGGTGTAGTGGCTGCCTGGGGATGTGCTTGATGCAGTAGGAATCTCCAGCTGGAAGGGTGAACCAGCTTCCAATTCCTCCTCAAAGCATTTATGGTGGAGGTAGTAGCCAAAGAGATGTTTCTCCTTCCTTTCTCTTAGTTTCTTTCTTGCTTGTTTGCTTTCTTCCTTTCCTCCATTTTTTCCTTGGGCTTAGGACTCACACTGCTGACCTGGAATTCAGGGTTGAAGTGATTACCTGAGAAGAAACGTGTCCATGATGTCTGCAATCACATGGAGTCACTGTTGTAAATAGTCTTAAAACTTCTGTGGGGCTAGAAGATATGGGAAGAAATTCTGGGTTGAAGTAGTTTTGAAAAGTGGGAATAGAATCCCTGGTGTAAAAATCAACACAACAGAAAACTGGGTACATGTGTTAGAAAATGACACAAGAAAGGACACAGACTGGGGCACTGAAGAAACCTGTCCCAAAATAGGTGCCTGGGTGGTTGCTGCAACTGGCTGCAAGGTAAGCCAAGTATATCTGACATATAAAAATATATAGGTCATATATAAATATATATATACACACATATATTTAGTATATCTGACAAGATATACTAAAAAGGATTTATGTTTGAATTCAGGACCTGATTTTGGATATATTCCAAAAGTGAACTGGCCCATTTTCAGCATGGAGAAATGTGTTGAGACTCCTGATATAATATGCAAAGATCCTAAAATATGTAATATCTCAGTCCTGTAACAATTTACATGAGTGCAGTGCACGTAGTCCTACTGACTCAACAGGACACTTCCCAATGCCAAAAGGGGTGGCAAGAGCAGGTCTCCATTTGTCCTTAGCTGGGAATGAAGTGCCATGTTTGTTCTCTTTGCTGCTGTCCTCCTTTGCTGACAGGGGTCCATCACACCCCCTGTATAACTGAGTGTCTCAGAGACAAAACATGCACTGCCTCTGATAAACACTGTTTGGTAAGCAGCTGAATTTGAACTGGGCCTGGGTTATCGCAATTGCTGCTTGCTGTCTTATCAGGAGAGCTCCCTAAATAAGCTACTGCTCTATCTGCTCACATGCCAAGGAAAAAGACCAGTCAATTTTCTTTCAGTGCAGGGTGTCCTGCAACCTTTCACATAAGGGTCACAATAAACTGGTACAATAGAGTAAGAAAAAGGCAATGGAAAAGGCAGCCACCTTCCTACTTTGCAGCATTTATGCTAAAGGTCTCTAGAGACTTCATCAAGGGAGATGAAAAACAGTCTAATCTTAAATCCAGAAATATATTTTACTTAATGTTGTTGTTAGCAGCAATTACAACAACGATGTAACAGCCACTATTGTGATTTATGCTGCAGTTTAGTGATACACTCTCAGTTAACACCTTTGATTCAGAAGCTTTCATGCAGTTTGGCAGTGCTCAGCACCCACCACCCCAGTGTGTGGGGTCAGAGGTTAATCTCAGAGGCTGTCCCTAAGCTCCCTCTGTAGTCAATGGAGCATGACAAGTCCATTCAGAAGGGGATTCAGACTAGAGGGCTAGTTTAGCAAATCTGAAAGATGGCACAAAGGGCCTCTTTCCCTGCTAGATGCTGAGGGAGCTTAGGGAAATGAAGTGTATGAGGCTGACTGGAGTTTTGCTTGGTAGCTTGCCCTTCCAATAAGGTTGCAAGCTGCTGCACTGGAAGGCAGCACTTCAAAAGTGTTTAGGAATTTAAAAACTGAAGTGTCTTAATAGCTCTGAATACAGGGACCCAAATATGTATAAGACAAGTGGACTACAGCTGTGCTTTACAGCAGTGAGTGAATTTATCTGAAGTCCCACTGCCAGATGGAAGGACTGCCCACACAGCACAGCTGAGAGTGGGACAGAGGTGACAGGAGAGCTCACTGCCTCCTCCCTGGTGTTGGTATGGAGGAGAGGGGAGACAAAGTCCCTGCTTTTGTTCCCTTTGCCCCAGCTGAGGGAGGCTGAGCAGTGCCCCTGGTGAGCTCCAGGCACTCTGTGTCACACACAGCAGGTGCCAGGGCAGCTCCTGTCCCAGGGAATGCTCGGCTGGGCCTGGATACCCCGCTCCTTTCACGGCCCTGCTGGGAACCAGGGCAAAGCCGCATTTCTCAACAGCAGGCCAAGAATTCCTGGAAACAAGAGAGCACAGGAAGGGGCCATGGAGTGAGAATGGGGATGGTTTGGGAATAGCTCTGCAGGACCACTCCTAATCTGGCTTTTCCCGCTGACAGATTTAGGGCTTCATCCCACAAGGGATCAGCATCTCCTGAGAGGCCTCAAACCAGCACCTGAACTGCTTTTCTCTGTCAAAACCTCATCTGTACACCTTTTAAATTCTTCAGTTGCAAGGGGCTACATAACCTCAAACACAACTATCCTGGCACCCACAGGCCCCTCTTGTGCACAGCCCAGTTGCTCACTTGCTCTGTGTTTGGGGCGGGTGAGCTGTCGCCAGCCCGATGCTCTTCCCCCTGCTCCCATATCAGCAGCTGCACTGACAGGAGCCCTCAGCCAAGTGCTTGGTGTGTGGGAGCCTCTGGCAGCACAAAATCACATATTTAGCTCTCTGTGCCAGTGCCAGCTGGGAGGTGTGAACGCCAGAGAGAGCAGGCCTGGGGCTGCAGCTGGCTGGCCCTGCTATTGATCCAGAGGGTCAGCCAGTGTCAGAGGGCCTTGGAAAAACAGAATCAAGCACAGAGAACCAGAGAATCATTGAGGCTAGAAAAGACCTTTTATATCATCAAATACAACCGTTTAATCTGGAAATGCCACATCCATGAGTTGGAGCAGAAGGCTTGGGGTGCTGAATTTGCCTTGTGCTTAGAGTAGGTTTATGAAAAAGAAAGAGGGTGACTTTATGCAGGCAGATAGTGATAGGTCAAGTGGGAATGATTCTAAACTAAAAGAAGCTGCCTTTAGACATGCAGAGACACTTTGCACGTATCCATGGAAAAAGAAACAACTGTATGTGTAAGAATCATATTTTTTGTATTGCCAACCAGCATGTAATTTAGGAACTACTAAACTGACATTCCTACAAGTCAAAACTTTCTATTCACAAGAAAGTCTTTGGCATTCAACTACAGCCATGCTGTGGGAACAGAGTTGGACAATTCATGGATGTGATGGTCATTTTCAGTCATTCCGCCCCAGTGACAAAAAAGGATAGCCACTATCTACACCAGAAAGTCAGCTTGAACTATGTGAGGAAAGGACAAAATGAGAAATTATGAATAAATAGAGGATAAAAAAGGTAGCAGGTTCACAGTGAAGTGTGCAAAGAATACAAGCCACATGTAAACTGAACTTTTAAGCTTTGTTTACAGTTTGGAGGAGGTTTTGCCTGGCAAGTTGGAGAGATGACAGGATAAGTTTTCTTCCTACGTGTATCTAGTGCTTGCAGTGCACACCCTGGCCTCTTGCCAGGAAAATAGAAGGTTTTTCTCCCTAGTCTGCCAGGTGGGCTTGCAAAACAGCACTCACAAAGTCAGGCAGACTGTGGCTCAGAGCAGTCAACAGCTCTGCATTGCGAGGTTCCAAAGGGCAGGAGAATGGATTGCAGGTACCTTTTGGCTTGGAATGAGAGGCTGAAATAAACTCTCTTGCTTAGCATCATTCATCACTGCAAACACCCAGCAAGATGTCAACATGCCATGCTCATATCTTGCCAAGAGCTTAGGGACTTTAGCTCACCTCTGTGGTGAGAGACCTCTGCCTGGGCCCTCTGCTCTCTGTCAAAGCACATTATGCCTTTTCAAGCTACTTGCTTCCTAATCTTCACCTCATTAGAAGGGCTGGCTCCAAAACACATATTTAACAGTCATGGGATGGAGCTAAAGGCTTTTCTCCATGCATTAGCTTTCTGTGTGTGAATTCTTTTAATTAGAACCTTCCATACTCCTCTTTTAATTGCTTGAATGTTGGAGATATTTAGAAAGAAATCTCAACTTCTTTTCTGTGCAACTGAAGGCAAACATAGTGAAGGAGGAGTTAGCACGAGCTGCTTTTTAACAAAGCTTGTCTGGAAGAGCCCTGAGCCCTGTTTTACACAGATATCTTTCCTCTTGGCCCTCTGGGAAATGCCTGGGTTTGACCTAATCCTGAATATTCTTTACCCAGCTGCAGCATCCCAGGGGCAGGATGCTCTGCAAGAGGCATCATGTTTACATGCAGCATTTGGAACAGCTTTTATCTTCATTTCCCCCCAAGAGTGGGCTGTAAAGAAATGAGGTGGGATGGTGAAAAGAAACACAGTTGATGTTCTCAGCCTCCACTCTTTGTGTTAATGATGCCCTGCAGAGTTCCTTTTCTGTCTGCCCCAGGTAGAGGATGCATTGGAGATGACTGTTTTACACTATGTTTATGCCAGTCAGACTTTTTAAAATATACATATTAAAATATTTAATTTACACATTTATATTTTCTAATATTACATATTATATATGTAATATGTAATATTATAAAATATAATAATAAAATATACATGGGTTATATAAACATGTAATATATAAATATTAGATATTTATATATTACATGTATATTTAATATACATGAATTTCAACATATAGCCTATATCTAAATATATTTTTACATGGCTTATATGTGACTTCTGTGGGTTCTCTGTTTAAAACCCAGTGTATGCTTAAGTTGTGGAACTGTTTCTATTCAGGTTGCCATCATAGTTAGAAATCTAAACAGGTTCAAATAATGATTGGACAAATTAATAGGAAAAATATCCCAAAACTTTCTGGACTGATAAATACAGAGCTGTGGTCTGTAATTTAAGAAACCTTGAAGAGGTAGCATTTAAGTTGGCAGTACAAATTAATTAGGAGTACAAATTAATTAGGAGTTCAGAGGTTACCTTCCTTGCCCTGGATTTGTTCTTTCCCTTGATGCCACTAGTCCCTGTCTGTATTAAAAACTTGTAAGGCTTGCATGATGCTTGACCTCTAAAACTGCCTCACAGTACCAACCCCAACAAGGCAAAAAGTAGCAGATAAACCTAAAGTGTTGTGGAACAATAACCAGAAAAAGAGAAAGGGATGAGACCACAAAACTTTCTGGCTGTGTAGAGGCAGCACACAGAGCTTGCTGGACTTCACCACCTAGCTGTTTGTTTGCCCTGGTGTTTTCTGTAATGTTTCCAATGTTTAACTGTAATAATACTCATATTGCAGTCTCATACTGCAACTTCTATTAAACAGCATTTCCTTCTGTTTCCCTGCCAGCAATCTGGCGTCAGTGAGCAGAGTGGAACAGAGCTCAAGGAGAGCAAAGAGAGCAGAGAGCCCCAAGGGACTCAGCACTCAGAGGCACTCCAGGGAGCCTGGCAGTGTGTCCTGCTGTGCATACCATGAAGGTGAGTGTGGCATTCACATTTTCTGAAAAATTCCTTCACCCAGGATTTTTCTCCTGGGAAGGTGAGAAACCTCAAAGAAAAAGGAAAACAATTATTTTCTCATTTGCTTCTCCTGTGTTGTGCTCATGTGGAATGTGTTTGGAGATTGTTTACCCACAGGTGATTGTTTCATTGGATTCTGCTGTGAGTTGTTTTGACTCATTGGCCAATCAGTGCCAAATTGTGTCAGGACTCTGGAGAGAGTCACGAGTTTTCATTATTATCTTGTTAGCCTTCTGTCTGTATCCTTTCTGTATTCTTTAGTATAGTTTAGTATAGCACTTTTTAAATATAATATAGTATCATAAAATAATAAATTAGCCTTCTGAGAACATGGAGTCAGATTTATCATTCCTTCCTCCTGCCACAGGGGTCCCAGCAAATACAATAGGTGAGGGTTGCTGCCATCCCTTGACGTCTTCTGCCCTCCTCTGCTCTGGAACCCTGTCACAGAATTGAGCAAAGCCTGAAATGTCATGTACCAGTCCTATATTAATGCTTTTAAGCTGTCATATTTATCCTATACTCACTAATACATTTTAAATTAGCAAATAATTCTCACGCTTTTTTTTTTTTCCCTTTTGGTCCCACTCCTCTATAAGTCTGTTGTTCCTGAACAGTTCCTACATGCTGTTCTACATGGGTACTTTCATTACTGGAAATTAATTGCAAACATTTTCCTGCAGGGATTTGTTGTGTGACTTCTTGGTGGCTTTTCAGCTGTGCACTTGCAGTATGGCATGAACTAAGCCTCTGTCCCTAAGTGAGACTGTGAAATTATTAGAAGTGCCTTGCTGGCAGAAATTATAACATTTTCGGATTCAAAAAATTGACATAGATGAGCTATTTATTCTGATTTTTTTTTGTCAGCAAACCACACTGCTGGGTTCTTTCCAGAGAGCTAACAGAAAAAGGGCATCTGTGCATTCAGAGGGAACCCACTTAAATTCTGAATTACTATTAGTGGAAGACATTTTACACTTGATTTAATGAGAGTTTTTGGTTTTATCTGAGACTCCATGTCTTTTTGCTTTTGGCTAAATTTCCACTGAGCTGCATGGACGCCTGACAATCAGAGGAATTGAACCATCATGCCGTCATTTTCAACAGTTACAAAATTCTTTATTTGAAGCTGGGAAATTTCAGTAACAGGCAAACAGCCCTACACAGATAATTATTTTCCATATTCTGAAACATAAATGGGAAGGTTGTCTTTCTGCCAAGGGAATGTGCTTATCTATTTTTGTTGTCCTGTAGTGTAGTTGCAATTTGAACCTGTTTGTAAGGTGCTGGGGTGCACTCTGAATGCAAACCAGCCATTGCTGATGGCTTGGTGTGTGAATCTTTCCAGGAAAATGAAAAAATCCAGGCAATCCAGGGGACTAGTAATTACTTGAAGCTTTTCTCTTCAGTTATGGCTAAAAATATACACAGTTGGCTTATGATGCAAGTGAACTCAACCAAAAGATACATCATTAGCTTATAATGAAATTATTTGATCTTTACTTATTTCCATCTTGAATACATCATTACTGACTTTTTTTCATTGCTCCCTTTCTTTACATTTTCATGCAATTTTCAAGACAGAGTGAACTCCATGAATTGATCCCCTGTTACTGCTGTAGCTGTCAGAACACATTTCCAGCTTTTAGCTGTCTCAGCTGTTGGAGATGCCTCCTTTTGCAAACACAGGGACACCAGGACATTCTTCTGTGATTTCCCAGGCATCCAGCAGGAATCCCAAGGGCTGACTGGCTCTCCCAGCACAGCCATCTTCTCCTCCACAGAAGAAAAAGGCTAGAAAAGATCATTTGCTAGAGAAGATGTTTTGGTGCCAGACAGACTGTGCCTGTTGTGCAGGCACCAGACCTTTATTTTGATTTTCCAAAGGGTCCCTGCCACATGGTGCAGTGCCTTGCAGGGTAAACTTTTAGCTGGGACAATTTCATAGTTGCTTTTATCCTTCCTGGTTCTCCCTAATCTGGCAGCACCTGTGGCTGAGCTCTTCTGCTTGGCTGCCCTCAGGAATTTCCTGCTGTCCTTGCCATCAGGTGATGTGGTGACTTACATCCCATTTTTGCATCTGTCATAGTAAAGGCCCTTGCCATCTTTACTGAAAAATCAAGTGAAGATTGAGAGAGTGTGTTGGGGTAAAAACAGGGCTGCAACCTGAGGCAAGTGAGGGCAAATATACCTTACTATCATCCTAGGCATTTTGCTTTATTCAATTTATTCAGTGTCCTTTTTCCATCCCAATGTCATTTGATTTGTCATTTATACCAGGGGATATAAAAAACATAAAAGCTTTCTCTGTATATATTTCTCCCCAAGCTCCATCATCTGTGAGCAGTTAGGTTGGAGACCAGACAGATTGCCCTGGGAAACCAATTAATGCAGAGCATTTACTGACATTACATCACATTAAAACCAATTACACTTCCATTACACTCATCTACTTTACCCCTTCCTGTATATGTGCCTATTGAATCCAGTCCATATTTAATTTGGGAATGGATTAGTTTATGAGGTGGTAGAATCAGTTACCAGCCTGGCAGCAAGGCAGGGAAAGCCATCCATAAAACACTTTCTGATTTGGAAGTTTTCTCCAAAGAGCAGCAAAGAAAAGGAAGGTGGAGCAGGGCCTTTTCATTAATCCAGCTTCCCTCATGTGGTCAGGTTTTTTTTTGTTTTTGTTTGGGTTTTTTTTGTTTTGTTTTGTTTTGTTTGGTTTTTTTTGGTTTTTTTTTTTTTTTTTTGTTTTCTTTTTTCCTATTTCATGATGGTGTGGGGTGACTGAAAGAATGGTTACTGAGAAAAAGCATTTGTGCAGTAACTGTTCAAGGATAGAGGAAAGGTTTACATCTGCACAAAACTGACTCCAGGAAAACCTGCTTTAGTTAAATAGCAAATGTTCTGGGATCTAAGTGATGCTCCAGAAATATTCTATCAGTGGAATTATTTTGTAATAATTCTAATTCTGTATCTAATGCCCTGTTCTTGTAATTTTTACATGGGGGCAGACACAGAGGCTGCAGCATCCATAGTCAAGCAAACATGCTGTGCATGAAGCAGGTCATAGCTGGGAAAGAGACCACAGTGACAACTAAAAGTCACTGGTGACTTTTAGTACAAAATGTAGAGTCTCAGAGATCTCAACAGGGAGAGGAACTGGGCATCTTCAGGGAGGAAGGGATGCTCAGGGCTACCAGGGAGGGCACAGGAAGGAGCCCAGCTCCAGGTGGAACAAAGAGAGAAGGGAAAGGGTGGTGTGGGTTACATCAGCAGTATTTTATTTGCTGCTTAGTGTTAGTCTTGCACGTTTTGGCCAGGCTGTTGTTGGTGCTTGGCTTTCTGAACAGTGACAACTGTTAGGTACAGCTGGTAAATGCACAATCAAGAGCATTGCTAAAATTGACAGCTGATTTTAATGGCTTGTAGCTTTCAATCATGAAGGGAGGTGCAAACAAAACCTTTTTGCTCATAATGTTGACACAAGTCTCAAAGCAGGCTATTCTATCCTTTCCTACAGTCAAGATAAAAGAAACCAAACCAGACTGTCCAAAGAAGGGAAGAATGAAAGAGCTTTTTATCCAGGCTTTTCCCTCCTGTTCTCCACCCCCCATTCTCTGCAACAAAAAACTGATTGAATCATGGAAGATGGGGAATCCAGCATCACAGATTACAAGGACATGCAGCACATCCACTTGCTTTATCAGACAGCAGAACTGCCTTCTAGTCCCAGCTCCAGGCAGCCCTTTCAGAGCCCTGTCAGCAGCAACCTGGCTGAGCCTGGCAGCTGCACAGGGCTGGGCTGGTCCCCACTGTGTCCCCACTGCTTCTCATCCCCACTGCTTCACTCTGCTGCTGTGGGTGGCAGCAGGCAAGGCCTGTGCTTCTAAAGAGAGGTGAAGCTGTGTGCAGCCTCCCAGATGAGGATTTAAAGAAGTGGTAGTCATAAAATGAAGAGATTGAAATGATAATCCTCACACCAGCCATGAATCCCGAATGCACCAGGAGATGGTGCAAAGAGAAAAATGAACCACCTTAGTGTGACAGTGGTCACAGGGGTCTTTGGATGAGGGAAGAGATGAGGATTTGACTTTATATTTCAGAAGGCTTGATTTATTATTTTATGATATATATATTACATTATAACTATAGTAAAAAGAATAGAAGGAAAAGTTTCATCTCAGAAGGTTCACTAAGCTAAGAATAGAATAGAAAAGAATGATAACAAAGGCAACTGGCTTGGACAGAGAGCGAGACCCAGCTCTGCTGTGACTGGTCACTAAATCCAAACATCCACCCGAGACAAATCACAGATGCACCTGTTGCATTCTATAGCAGCAGATAACCCTTGTTTACATTTTGTTCTTAGAGCTTCTCAACTTCTCAGGAAGAAAAAATCCTAAGAAAGGATTTTCAGAAAAAGATGTCTGCGACACCTCAGTGCAGAGTTGTCTCATGCACTTTTCAGCACATGAAACCTTTATTTTTCTTTATAGATGGACACAGATTGTCAAGGGATGAGTATCTTCTGTTTCTGATTTAGTCTTTTTAGCTTTTCAGCTCTAACCTACTGAATTTTTTGTTTTATTTTCAAACAAAATGGGAAGGAGGGAATACATGTGAGTGGTGCTCCCTGGTAAATTAGGATTATATTTGTTTTGTACTTTGAAAATATCATATGGATATCTCAGATAATTTTAATCATAGTATCTTATAGACTAGCCAAAGAATCATGCAGTTCTTCAGCTACATTATTATATTGATTATTTTATTCTGTTTACAATAGCAAGGCTGATGCTGGTACCTGAACTACATGTTCAGGCTGAGAGGTTACCTGAGAGATGTTATAGGCCATCCAGGTGTGAGCAGGCTCTAAACAGTAGGTCACTGAATTACAACGCAGTATCAGCCAAAAAAAGGAGTAATAAAAGCATTTGGCAGTAGGCATAGAAAGGAAAATGTGAGTTTTGGATGCTTCAAAGATTTCTAAGATACTGAGGAACCAGCAGCCACAGCCATTAGCCACAATCTAAATACAAGTCTGTGTGAGAGATAAAAGAGAAGACAGCACAGAAGCTTCTGCTCTCTACAATTAATCATTGTAGAGGTGGAGCAGGGAGAGCAGGGAATTCAGGCTCTGGTTTGTCAGGCTTGAATGCATGGAGGAACTTGGAGCTGTACCAGTTTGGGAGGGCACCCTGCCACAGTGTGCCTCACATTTTGCCCTTCCAAGGTCATATTTAAAACTGTGCAATGTGAATGCACTTGCTAGGAAGCCAATGAGATTTAAAAGCAGTCCAAAAACATTCAAGCTGCCTTCAGCCCTGTCTCAGAATGTCCAGTGTGCCCAGCCCATCACCAGGCAACTGGGGGGTACACAGAGCTTTTAAATGTGAGGCATTTTAGCACAGTCCAAAGATGCTGTCATGACACATGCCAGCAGTGATTCACTGCCTCTCAGCTGCCATGTGATTACCTCCCCCCATACATTCTCTCTAATTATTGCTTCCTTTAAAAAAAAAAATCATTGTGTTCTTGTCTTTCCCATATAAAACCATCAACTTGTCAAAAAAGAGAGTACCTGGTAAAATTTTCCCTTTTTTTAACCTCGTCTGGCTTCTTTCAAACTGAGCTATGCAGAGCTCTAGTGTAGCCTGACAAGTCCTTACTGCTGAGATTGCACAGGCACCGGGGGAATGATGGTGGGAGGGAGCAGGGGAATTGCTCCTGTAAGGGTTTTGCTGCAAGCTGCTGCATTCTGCAGGAGCTCTCTCAGACACATTGCAACTAAAATGGAGCAGAAGGAGTCACATTCAACAGGAAAGCAGTGTAGCCATAGAAAAATATGATGGTAAGTTGCATATTTCTGTGGAAACCCAGGGCACAGGGAATATTTCTCTGTCTGCTCTGGGGTGCCCTGACCCCCAGGGGAGCACTGACTTTGACCCTCATTCATGGAGAAAGTTTTCTACACTTCAAGATAGACTGGAATCCACAAAGGTGTGAAATAGATCATAGAGAGTAGTGTAGGTGTATCGCTTGGTGAGAAATTTAGGTTTTGGGATTTTCAGTATGTTATGGATGGAAGCAAGATGGAGGGCATGGGTGTTGTCCTGGGTTTCTTCTTCATGCCTCTTCCTTCTTCTTCTTTATGGGTTTGGGTGGCATTTTGTAATTGGGCAGAAAAGTCTGCATTGCACTCTGTGGGATAAGTTATTGGGTCAAAAGGGAAAATAATCTAGGTGTCAGTTCTTAATTGGATAGTTTAGTCTTAAAAGACCTTGTAACAAGAGATTGTTGGCCATTTTGTGCCTTCTAATGAAAAGCTGCCGAACCCATGGTTGTGAGACTCTTCTACTGATAAGAAATAATCGACACTTGAGTCTGAACATGAATTACTGTCTCAAGTGCCTTCAATCCAGACCCAGAGAAACTGATATACTTCAATGTAAGAAAAGCTGCTGATTTAAACAGCCCAAAAAGTGAAAACTTATTTTTGTAATGAGACTTGCCCCTGGAAAGGAAGCAGGAGGTCCTTGAGTCATTCTTTGGAGCATTTTATTTTGAGGCAGAGGACTTTACTGACTGAAACTGGATTGGAGGATTACAGTGCTACAAGCAGGCCATCTGTCCATAACTGTATTAGACATGATCATGTTCTTTTCTCCACCACTATTAATACCATGGCTCCAGTTGGCCTGCTCCTCTGCATCGTCTGCCTGATCTGCCTGGTAAACAGGAGCTACAAGAGACTGCTCTGTTCTGAGATAAAAATATTTTAACAAGTCTAAAAACTCCCCTTGCAGAGTGAGTGAAGGAAAGGGAGCTTCTCTCCTGTGCCATGCAAGATGTAAAGCCCTGGTAGCTGGAAAGTTTTGTTGGTCAGTGCTCAGCAACAGAACCAGACCTCTCTACACCAGAGATGTCTTTGAGACATTCAGTGCATCAGGACAGCTCTAGATCAGGAAGGACAGTGCCTTCTCACTTTTACATTTTCATATAACTTAGGCATTTCTCTGAAAAGATTTGGAGAGGCATTCTGGATTTGTTACTTTCTTGTGCAGGTTTCCATTTCCCTGCCAGGTGCAATTACAACTGTTGGCATATTTAGGATGAAAGACAGTGTTTTATGGGTTATGCAACCAAGGTGGGGAGCAGAGACATGATGAAAGGAGAGATCTTCAGAAAGCAATCTGCTTTTGTAACAGCACAATTTCAGCTTATTTGCCTCTTTGGTTGTGACACCTTTTATTTTGTCAAAGGTAGCAAGCAATAAGTAGCATTTAATAATCAGAATACTAGGGGATACAAATGCACTGTGATTAAACTGGGACTTTCTTCTGCCACTATCTGGATCAGCAATTGAGTTTACAGCTGGAAAAATGTCTCTTCTTGTATCTTTTTTCTCAGTTGGTACCTTTCTAGATGGCAGATAGGAGAGTTGTCAAGCTCTGTTTCTCAAACAGCTGCTGTAGGAGCTCCTCTTTCTCCTAAGTTACAGCACATTCACTCAGGAGCAGGAAATCACTCAGGTGCCATCTTGCTCCAGAGATTTTTTTGCAATTTTCTGGCAAATATTTACCCAGCCTTCATGTCACTGGATGAACAGCCACTAGAAGAATTTTTTATGGCTCCTCATCAGCTACAGTTTCTTCTCCTCAGCTGGTGTCCCGATGAGCACTGCCTTCCCTTTCTTCTACATTCCCTAAGCTTGTCCCCAGCTCCTGAGTTCTGGTTTTCTTTTGTCAGGAGCTCAGAGCTCCTGGAGCTGCTGGTGGCAGGGCAGACATTGCACAAGAACCAGTTCTTCCAGCAGCTTCTCAGAGCAGGGGGCATTTCTCCCTTCTGCCTGGCCATGGCGTTGAGACACTCTCATCACTTTAGTTCCTAAACTGTGAGATGCCCTGCAGTGCAGGTTGTCTTAATCCAGAGGAAGTGAGGTTTCTAAATAACAGCGCATGCAGTGCCATTATAGGAAAAAAAAAGAAAAAAAATAACATTCCTTGGGCATAATGGTATCATTTTGCCAATATCCTCTAACTCAATAAACAAGCAACAGAGCATTGATTCATAGCTAGTTGAAAAAAGAACCACAATTCTCACTAATAACATTTCTGGTTTCTGATTTGACAATAGCTGATGGTAGCTTTTATAGACCAATCTCTGCTGAGCACACACCTGCAAGGAAATGGACCTGTGAGTTCATGCATTACTGAGACTCAGCTCAGGAATGATTTGTACAAATTGATGGCAAAGGCCAAATCAAACACACAAAGCCTGCTCTGCACAGGCCTAGAGGAGGTAGATGAATTCTCCCTGCCCTTCAGCTGGAGTCCATGAGGTGCCCTGCTCTTCCAGCTGAGCCTGGAGTGAAAGCAAATCTAAGCCAACCCTTGGCACAGCTGCTTTTGGTAGTGAATTCTTGCTTGCATGTGTAATTCCCACCTGAATAAATGCTCTTCTCTTCAAGGGAGGATTGCTCAGCTTAGCACCACACTTGTGAGAGTAGGAGGAAGGAAAAGATGATTGAAGACACCATAGGGTTGTGGGTGATTGTAAAATATCTTGTAGTCATTCCTGGTGCCAAGGAGAAACTTACTCACTTGGGTTCTCCTGCTAGGAAGAAGGGACATTGAAAGGAAAGAACACATTGAGGAAGGGGAAATTGAGGGTAAGGAAATGGGGAAAAAAGTGGTAAGGAAAGGGAAGGCAAGGGGAAAGCTAAAATGAAGGCAAAAAAAAAGGGAAGAAATTATGGAAATGCCTAGGTGATGAGCCAAAGATAGGGAAAGTGGAGATGAAAAAAGGAAAGGGGAAAGGAAAGGGGAAAGGAAAGGGGAAAGGAGAAAGGGGAAAGGAAAGGAAAATTTTTTCCCCTGCAAATTGTAGTCAAGTGATTTATAACACTAGCATGTGTTAACCTAAATAAGCTTGATTAACAGCAGAGAGTTAACTGTTTTTCTGCATTATTCAGAATATTTGAATGGAGGAACAATCTCAGGGGCTGCAGCTATTCCAGTTCTGTGGATTAACTGTTTATTAGTGCAAGGAGGGCAGATTATGCCACTGCTCTGAGCATGCAAGTGCAGAGTGGACAGTGATGGACCCAGGGAAACATCTGATGTTGTGTCACCAGAGGAACAGACAGTCCTTCCTCAGTGGTCCTGCAGAGTCACAGGCTAACATATAACGTGAGAAAAAGTGATTTTAAACTCCTAGGGGTTGTTAAAGAATGCATGGGGGCCTCTTGGTGGTAAAGTTATGTAAGTGTATCTTCTGATGGACTTTGGCACAGAAGAGGTTTGCTCTATTACGATCAACATGTTCCCTGACAATAAATCCTGGTCACTCACCAAGTTCTCATTCAGGCTTGAAGGGCCTTTTTTTTTAAAGTTTTAATACACTCTTTCAGAAGAAAAAACGTATGAGTTTGTTTCTGGAGACATGTTATCGAAAGGAACTGCCCTCTTGTGGATCTCAAATACTCCTTTCCCTTGCCATGGCCAAACTGCAACAAAGATGTGATGTGATACTGCCCACTGAAGCTTTCTTGTCCTCAGGAAAAATATGTGAAAGGTAGGGTCAAGGAAAATGGAGATAACTTCTAATATAATGCAATGCAATCCCCTGTGCTAAGTGAAAATAGCCTGCTGGATGCCTTTTCTAAAGGAGAAAAGAATGAATCAGGAAAACTGCTCTAAGAAAACATTATGCTGTGCACAGCACAAGAGGTGGTTTGCTTTCTTTTTCATCTGAGTGCAAACTCAGCCTGGTCCCTAGAAATCTACACTTCCTCCAGCAGGAGATCATCAGCTGTCACTCACCTGCATTCTCCTGGTAGTGAAAACTGATTCCTTACACATGTGTAGGAACCTATGGCTAAAGTAGGAGATGCTGCAAACTTTTGTTTTATGTTTCTGAGGTACCAAAAGGTATGTTGTGCATTGGGGAGGATAAATAAAATTGATATAGACAAATGCAAATGGCAAGTGCTGTCTACTCTGCTGGTTCTCATCCACATTTTATTAGCCAGTTTAGTGTTCTGCTGTCACTGATTCTTTTTAAGCATGTCTTTTTCTGTCTTCATTTTGCACTCATCCTGAGTATATGTGCTGCAACAAGCAAGAACTCTTCAGCAGATGTTTCTGCTTTGGGGACTCTGGCTTTCCATACTTGGATGTTTCCTGAGAACTAGAAATCCTGACTGGGATGTTTCATTTTTCTCACATGAGCTATGGGAGAAAAATTATTTGTTCCAAATCAGTACTCTAAGCAGTACTAATTCTTGTAGCTTGTATTAACATTAATTTCTCAACTTTGGGGACAGAACATACCCTTAGCAAATTTGCAATGATGCTAAACTGGGGGAATGCTTACCATGCTGAACAGCAAAGTTCCTCTCCAAAGAAACTTGCCTGGGATAAACTCTTCTCAGCAGTGGCAAGTGGTATAAAAAGGGACAGAAATCACATGTTGCAGCTTGGCAGGCTCAGGTTGAACATTAGGAAAAACCTTGTGTGTGGGGTCCCAGTTGTTGGTTTTTCTGGGTCTGGATTGAAGGCACTTGAGACAGTATTTCATGTTCAGACTCAAGTGTTGATTATTTCTTATCAGTGAAACAGTCTCACAACCATGGATTCGGCAGCTTTTCATTAGAAAGCACAAAGTGGCCAAAAATCTCTTGTTCCAAGGTCTTTTAAGACTAAACTATCCAATTAAGAACTGACACCTAGATTATTTTCCCTTTTGACCCAATAACTGATCCCAAAGAGCTGCAATGTGGACTTTTCTGCCCAATTACAAAATGCCACCCAAACCCATGGAGAAGAAGGAGAAGAAGCATGAAGGAGGAACCCAGGATGACACCCTGGGCCCTCCATCTTGCTTCCATCCACAATATACTGAAAATCCCAAAACCTAAATTTCTCACCAAGTGATACACCTACACTACTCTCTATAATCTATTTCACACTTTAGTGGCTTCTAGTTTATCTCGAAGTCTGGGAAACTTTCTCCATGAATGAGGGTCAAAGTCAGTGCTCCCCTGGGGGTCAGGGCACCCCAGAGCAGACAGAGAAACATTCCCTGTGCCTTGGGTTTCCACAGCGGTGAGGCTGGTGCTGCACTGGAACAGGTTACCCAGAGTGGCCAGGGACTCTCTGTCCTTGTCCTTGGAAGTTCCTGGGACTCAGCCAGGCAAAGCAACAGCTGATCTGCTCTAGTGCTGGACACAACCCTGTCTCCTCTGTGGGACAGGAGCAGAGGCATCCAGAGATCCCTACCAGGGAGCACTCCAATGCTGGTATGAATTTGAGGGATGCAGTGAGCCAATCTAAAAGAATCCTGTAGCAGTCAAGCTTTAATTGAGCAGCCTACAGTTATGAAGTGTTACTGAGAAATTAGCCCTGTCTTCATGTACAATGGGAAATGTATTTTCCCAACTCATGCTACAAGTGTTTATAAAAGCTGCACCAGAGCACGAGTCCCTGTTGAGGGCAAGTTTTCTTACTGGCTTTTGGCCCAGTTCTGGAAGACTTGTAGGACATGCCAACATGTAAGTATGGATTTAGTTTTAAACCATTGCATCTATTTGTTGCTTGGTTAAACTCCAAAAATGTGTGCATCATTCTATAATGAATAATGAAGAGGATTTGCAAGTCCTTAGCTGGCTCCTGGTGTGGTGGTTGTTCTGTTCCTGAGGTACCTCAGCTGTGGCTGACACTGGAGAATTAGGTCAGACAAACTGAATGTACATTTTTACACGATGTACTGAGCACATCTGTGTCCCTTATTTAGGTTACTGGTTCATAGCATAGCATATCTGCATTCCAAGTGAAACTTCCATGGAAATGCAAGCTGCTCCTACCTTATGTGTCCACTTCTTCCCAGAAGGAAAATCCCCCAACATCTGCAGAAGTGATAACTATTTCAGCTGGGAGTGTTTGCTGTTCTTTGTGAAATACACCCAAAACAACTGAGGAGCATTTTAGAAAGTAAAGAGGGCTTGCAAGGAGTCCATGACATGCTTTAGCTCTTCACCAGGTGCCTGTCTTGTTCCACTAAAGCCAAAAATATTATCACTCTGGTTCATACATTATTCATGGGACTCATTAGTTTGCTGTCATATGGCCAAAGTTATTTTTTCACAGTAGCTTGTTTCAGTGTGAGTGAAAAGTGTAGAACCTAAATTCAAAGCATGTTCCAGGCGTGTGGAAACCTTTTCTAAGGATCTTTTTTGAGTAACCCTGTACAAAACTTGAGGGAATGGCATTATATATCGAGACATTCTCATTTGACTGCAGCATTTGGATAATAATTTGTAAGAATGCGTGCTGTGTGAGTTTAAACATCTTGAAACTCAGATGCCCACTGCCCAGTTCAATGTACTTTTCCAGATTTGTTTCATGTTTCGCTACTTGTTTTCATAATTTTATGTTCATGTGCTTTTATGACACTGTTATTCCACACAGAGAATCATTGTACCCAGTGTGAAACAAGCCCTTATTATATTCAAACCTCATTATGTGACCACTCTTTTCTGCTAAGTTTGAAAGGGTTGCAGGATGTCATTTGCAGCCAAGAGCAGGTAAGTTAATGAGTGTTTTTCTTGGCAAAGGCTTCTTATCAGTAGGGAGATAAGAACTATAGTGAACATTACATGTAAACAAAAGGGAAGTTATGAGGTGCCACTGAAAGCTTGTATATTTGTTCCCTTTCAAAAATATTGTACTTTGAAGCTTCCTTATTTGAACTTTGTGTTCTAAATATGGAAATATTTATGTGTCTTATTAACTGAAAAATGTCCTGCAAATCCTTTAGCCAGCATCTTGTTGTCCAATATTGTGTCTTTAATTTTCAACATTGACATTTGTTTAGGGTAACTTCGTTGGCATAATTTAATACAAATTACTTCATCCAGAAAAGTAAAAATAACAGCGTTCAAGTACTGTGACTTCTTGTTTGATCTTCACTCATGCTTTAATTTCCATATCATTTATGTGTTATAGGAAGCCAGAGACAGAATTAGTGTCAAGAAAAGCCAGAAATAAAACATTGCTTGAACATGCAAGATTCTCCTAGAGTCAGCTCATTCAGTCATTATACTAAATAAATTTGTACAAGGTTCTTTTTGTCCCATCATTTTATCCTGAAGCTGTGATTTAGTCAAACCAACGAATGGAAAAGTACGACGTGCTATGATGGACTTGTGTAGCAAACACTTCCTTGAGCCTTTTTTGAAGCTGTTACTTTGCCCTGTGTTCAGCCCACTGGGCAATGCATGGGGCTCACAGGCTGCTTTGTAGCTCTGCCAGCTGCCCTGTGTGTGGTGATAACAATCATTCCTGCCTCCTCTCCTCCCAAAACACCAGTGGCCATTGGCAGCAAGAGTAGAGTGTCTCAGCAGCCATCCTCTGAAGGACTCCTGGCTGGACCCCTCAGAAAGGCTGAGATCAACATTTGAAGTAGATGCAGTTCCCCACTTCTTTATGGTAACCCACTCATTTATGAAATATCCATGGGTTCTGAAAAGCAGCTGTGCTTTAAACAGCAAGTAAGGATTTAAAAAATGTTTGGGCAGAAGCTTTCATTGGGTATTGCTGTTAATCTTTCTGCTCCTGGTCTTTTTACACAGGTATCATTGAATAAGTATAAAGCCATATGCATATAAAATTAGGAGACTACTGTGTGGAATACATTTTTTTCTTTAAACAATTACTTATTATTGACGTGACTACTTGATGCTGGAGATGCCGTTTAATGTGTGGCCAAGGATAAAGACCCATAAGGATTATGCATGGTTTAGAAAGTGAGGCTGGAAGTGTGTTGTGTTTGTGAGGGGTCCCCAGGACGAGGTGAGATGAAGAATCTGACTCTATGTTTTCAGAAGGCTGATTTATTATTTTATGATATTACATGATATTAAACAATGCTATAATAGAACTATCCTAAGAAAGGATACAGACAGAAGCCTTAACAAGAATGATAATGAAAGCTCATGACTGACTCCTCAGAGTCTGATACAGCTGATGGTGATTGGTCATTAAGTTAAAACAATTCACATGAACCATCAACATGCACCTCTTGGTAAACAATCTCCAGACCACATTCCAAAGCTGCCAAACACAGGAGAAGCGAATCAGATAACTATTATTTACATTTTTCTCTGAGGCTTCTCAACTTCCCAGGAGAAGAAATCCTGGTAAAGGGATTTTTCCAGAAAATTCAGGGTGACAGAAGTGAGGATGATATTCAGCTCCAGATTGTAGGCACCTGCACTAGGAATAGGAAAGAGATTTTGTGTGAGTTGGGTGAATGAGTATCCATCCTAATCAGAGGAGAATCAGTGTTTTATTCAGCTTTTTAATAAATATCTAACCAGCAGAAATTCTTTTAAGGTACTTGAATTGCACTGGCAGGTATGACACTCGACACAAAGGAGCCCTGTGCTATTCAGCATATAAATGAAAGTTGGGAAAGATACCATAGGATAACTGAAACAGCAGTGTGTGGACAAATGGAAAAGCCCTCCAGTGACTGTGTTGGGAGTTCAGACATCTGAACCACAGGTAAATCCATGCAGGTAGTACTTCAGACCTCTGAATTTGAGTGTAATGAATAATCTGAGTGACTGAAGAATAGTCTTCACTGTAGCTGAGGAGGGTACAGAGCCATTTTATGTATATGCCTAATGATCCATTAAAAAAATGTTCCAAATTTTTTTAATAGTTGGAGTTGTTATAGGTGAGGCTTTATTGATAGTTATAGTGATCCAAAATCTGATCTCATTATCTAACAGCTGTGTAAAAGTAGCCCTTCTGGGCAATGGCAGAGCTCAGAGGGTCCATTCATAAAAGTCCTTAGCTTTTGTTCAGGGATGCCTTGATGGACACCTTGGTGACTTAGTAGGCTGTCCTGGCTCCTGGTGGAATAAGCCTGAGTAGTTGTAAGGTTTCTTTGGTCTCAGTAAGTTACAGAGTTGTCTTTCTAACTGCCCTGGGTGCAGACTCCTTTCAGAGAAGCAAGCTCCAAGGATGTAATTCCATCCTCCAGGTGTGTGCACACACAAGAGCTGTTTCCCAGAGCACAATACCTGAAGGCAGTCTGTTGAAAAGCTGGTTTTCTCAGAAACTCTGAGTACTGGAAGAATCTTTTGTACTGGCAAGGTTTTCACTTCCAACTGTGCAAGAAACTCATGGATCTAGGCAAAACAGCAAAACATCTGAGTTTTTACCCTTGCACTGTGTTCTTTGGACTTAGTCCAGGTGCTTCAAGATCTCTATAATTCCTCTTACACGTCTTCTATACAGCCCATTTTTCTCCTCCCTGATTATTGCCCTGTATATAAAACTAAATTTCTTGTCAGCTGAAACTGGTGAATTGATTTCTGTGAGATTTTGTTCAGATACCACTAATCTCCTTTTAAAGAGGCATCTGAAAGACTTCTTACCTTTTGGATCCCAAAGTATATTCCTACATAATTTTTCAGGGGTCTGAGCCTCCTTGCCAGTATCTCCTGAACTGTTCATCACCTTTCTCTCTTGGTGTGACAGTGACATTCTGGTACTTGCATTGCTTAGTCAAAAGTTGTGCTCCGAGAGTAAATGAAAAAGCCAGCAGACTCACAATGAGAAAGCACAGAGGGGGCACCAGGTACAGTTCAGCCTTTTCCCTGGTCCTAAGCTATATCTGCCCATTGAAAAATACTCTGTTATATCTCCAGTTTAAAGAAGCTTTCAGTATTACACTCATTTCATCAAAGCAATAGTGATTTGCAGTAGCTGATGGCCTAGTTATGTTCAGATTTTTAGAAACAGCCCAGCAGACAAGTGCAATGAATATAAAGGATTATCAAATAAGCCCTATTTTTGGTTTATTCTATCACATATCTCACTGGTGTCAGAAATGCTTGTGCGGCTATCTTTGAGGGAATAATTCTTCCATTTCAATTTTGGTTTCTTCATTCTACCTGCTGGGTTATTAATTTTTTTTCCCATAAATGTTCCTTGCAGCAGAAGACCATGGCCTCTTGGGTCAAACATTCAATGGGCAGAAACTGCAATCTGGCCATTTTCAAGGGGGGAATCAAATTACACAGTTTGCTGTATAAAGCACAAACAAATTTTAGTCTGGTTGGCGCTTATCTATTTTTGCAAGTACATCAGTTTGAAAAGAGACTTGCTCAGCTAATCTATGGCTGTCATGGAAATGTGGTTTTTCCTTCCTCTGAACCAATCCTGGGCACCTGGCAAGCTTGCTTGTGCACCCATGCATTCAAGTCTAGCAGTTTCCATGGAAACCCATCAAACTGGCACACCAATTTTCTAACATGCTGCCACCTCACAAACACAGAACAAGTTGTTTTGCACAAAATTCTTCTATAATGCAGCTATGTTTTCTCTCCAGAGACAATTCAGCAAGACTAAATGTTTATACATTTAGATAGCAAGAATTGCTTCTTATTGCAGGTAAACAAGATCACCTATGTGAGAGTGTTTCAGAATGCTTTCAGAAACTCACTGAACAATACCTTTTAGGCCATGCAACACCCCACCTTTAGGTGAGAAAAATGAAAACTTTCTTTTAAAATGCAAGTATATTTATACTTTGATTTCATTAATATACCATCTATGTCTCTTCTGAGAAGATATTTGAATTCCTAACTCAAGAAGCCACAGTTGCTTATTTTGTGAGACTGCTATGCTAACTTTCAAGTTAGTTTGATAAAGGAGTTTAATAACATGAACTCTGTGATAACAGGAGATGGGAGTCAGAGTTCCAAGAGATCTTGTTCACTTTATGACTTAAGGCCCATCCACTGGCTAAAAAGAATCCATGGCTTTTTGGTTATGAATAATTCAAGCTGTATCCTAACATACCCAACAAACAAGTTTTCAGAAGAGCTTCAGAATCTCAGAGATACAGACTTGTCTGGTACTCTCTCATCTCTTTCCAAACATGTAGGTTTCAGATATGGTCCAACACATATATTCCTCCTCGGTTTTCTGCTTGAGTAAAACTCATGGCATGTACCCTCCCACCATGCAAGTCAACATCTATTTATTATTCAGCTGGTAGAAAGTAATTACATGTCCTAACATGACCATTTTTTGATTCACACACTGCTCATTTTAAAAAATGATTCCTGAATCTTGGAAGCTGCCAGGTCCTATAATGAGGATTATGTTCTGAGAATTTTTTAAGTATCAAGCCTTTTTCTGCATTTTTATCTTCCTTATGCAGTACTGTTTCATTAACATCAGCAGCTGGCCTTCATCTAAACTGGAGAATCATCAAACATGGTGATTTCATTGTTCCTCATTGTGGAACAGCAAAAAGTAGTTAATGGTACGTGTGAGATGAAGCTCAAAGAGGAGGTTCAAAATGAGGACAATTAGTTGGCAGGAGCCACAGAATTAATGGCCATCAAAATTTGCAAGAATGCTTTATCCACTGAATTTATATAATAGAGATCAGATGAAGTTGGTAGCTGAAGGGGCATAAACTGGATAAATGCCTATTTAACCAGAAACATCTTTCAGCTGAGGAAACAGAATAGTGGATACCATAAAAGATTGAATGCACTTAATATTGGCTTGCTTAATGGAAAACTTTGCCCACGCTATTAGCTTTAATTTAATGCTAATTTGCCCATTTAATAACAATTGATATTAAACAGTTTCCTATTTAATGCTAATTGAAAATCACTGGTCTCATTTTCCAGACAATATTTAACGTCACTTATTTCCACTAGTGACAAAAAATGCATTTTTATTGTGGTCTAAAAAACTTTGCAGTAAATATAAAGTACAGAGAAAGCATAGATCAGTCAGTATAACTATATACTTTAATTTAATTGTACTATTATTTTAAAAATGACCATCAAAGCCCTAGACACATAATTAAATGCCACAAACCACGAGGGATACACTGAAACGAGATTGCACTGGCTGCAAACTGAGTCATATTGTGTTTGCTTCCTCTACCTTTTTCCCTTTTTTCTTTCTGGTTGAGCATGGGCATAAAATGGTTGTGGTAAGGAAAGGCATTCTGGTTTGGCTGACACCTTTTCCAGATTAAATCATGTGCTCACCTTCTGACTTTCCAGGGCAGGTGCCACTGGCCTGCCAACAAAAACTGGTGGAGTAATGCCTCAATTTACATTCTCTGTTTTGCTAGCTCTATGAATATACATTGAAAAGATGGATCATGGATTCCAGACTGTCTGTGAACTCTAAAAAGATTCTCCGCACTGGACAGCCTCTCCCTATGGGTATCTATGAGCTTTTTTAAGGTCCAGAATGTAACTCCTTTTGGAAATTATGTTCTATTTCTACTGCAGGGGTGCTTGTATCACATGGACCATGTGTGTAGACTGTTTATAAAACATCTGTGTCACTTCCCTCATGCATGTACACGCCCAGAGTAAACAGAATATGTAACACCTGAGGGTGGAATCAAAAGGTGAAATATTTTCACATGCTATACATAGTAAGTACATTTGCATCATTATTTATAAGTGACATGTCCGTCTGGTGTCTAATCTGCTACTGATGTCTTTGTACCTACCTCAGTCTTGATGTATTTTTTTGCTATCATTTTGTTTCCCAGGATTTGACTAATTGGACACAGGTTCTCACAGTTTTGTTTTCTGTGCATTATCTTACTGGTTTATTTCAAAAAGTACAATGAGTCAATTATATTATTGCCTGTTTCCTACATGCTGGGAAAAAGCTCTAATTGCTTTCTGTCAGTTGACCCAGGCATGGTTATTTCCTAAATAATTTCTCTTCTCCAGAATAATCTCCCACTGAGAATACTCCCTCCTTATTGTAGGAATATGTATTTTGGAGGGTTATAATTAATATCAGTGAAGTTATTAATCTCCACAGCATTTTCTAACCTTTAAAATTAAAAAAAGAAAAAAAAATAAAAAGGACAAAAACATCATAATTTATAATGTTAAGGAATGAAATTATGTCCCACTCCTTCCCTGAGGGAAAGTAGGTTTCCTGCACAATTCTCAATTCTTTCCCACAATGAATAGAGCCTGTAACAGTCTTTTAAAAGCAAAGATTATTGTAGAGGAGTAGGAGGCAGTACAGATGGCATTACTTTCCTCTGTGCCTCATTGCTCTAGCATATGGAAAATGAAGAATGAATTCAGGGGAATGCTAATGGTAATAGGTCCATTTTGGACAGGAGCTGGCATGTCTGTTGTGGGCACCACTGACAGATCACCCACTTTTCTGATTCTGGCTTGTGCTGACATGCAAACATCCCTTTATCTGAATCAGTGTGAGGCATTGAACACTGAGCTATTGCTCTCCCACTGCTGGCATTGATAATTCATCCTCTGCAGCGAAATTTGACAAGCATAAAATTTTGAAAAGGTCAAGTTTGGGGTCTCCTGAGGTTATTTTTGACCTTAGTTTTGACAGCAAATGAAGGAAATCAGTAACTGTGTGCATTTTGCAAGTCCATTAAGCAAGTGAGGCCTGGCAGGTTCTTGTTATGGGTGAGATTAGGGATAGCCACCTTTCCATAGCTGATGGAAGCCAGAGCTGACATTAGAGTCTGAAAAGTACAGAAGGGCTGGCATCACTGCGGGGACAACAGAAATGCACACAGCAACTGATTGTGGACAAATAGGGGCTTTGCAATATGGAAATCCTACTGCTCTGAAACCATGAGACCATATCCTGGTAGGGTCTTGGATCTCTGAGGTGTCAGCATTTCAGGAGGAGGCACTAAGGCTTTAATGAGTTTTGTTGTATCTTCTTCATGGTGACCTGAAATGCCTGAACTGCTGGTCTAACAACTGTGATGTCTTATCCAGCTGACACAGGAAAATAATCCCCACTTCAAATATGACTTTGCAGGGTCAGATTGGAAGGGTTAAGGACCTGTCCCATACCAACCTTTGCCATCTCCAAAGGCAACAGTAGGGAAACAAATACTCCTCCAGAGAGTAAATCTGTGGGTTTACTCATTTGTACCAGCAATAAATTACAGCTGTGCTACTCCTACTAACACTAACAGGTGTGGTCCAAGACGAGCCAGCCTCAGGGATGAAGTTACTTGTACAATAAATATGTCAGAATCCATTTCTGTGTGCACCAGAAGAAGGAAGTCCAGTTAATTGAAACTTAGGTAAAATGTAAGAACTCTGTGCTAGGGAAGGATCATGTCTGGAAGACTAAGCACTCCTAAATTAAATTTATAGATGTGGATCCTCTTTGCCAGTTTTACCTGGTTGATGTTAGCCTTTGCAGGATAGTTACAGAAAGAAAAGGAGGAATTAATGTAGCAGGAATACTGTGGACTTGGGATTAATGAGGGAGTCCTTCTTCTAAGGACAAGAGGAAAGTTCAACACAGAATTTATGAAGCGGCTTTTGACAATTTAGAAGCACTAGTATAGGCTTTCACCAAATCAATATAAATAATATTCATGCAACTGTACAGATTTTTGGTAGTGACTTGATTGCTTTATAACTTTTCATAACTTCAGGGAATAGAGGAGGGCTCATTTTAAGATAATTTCTCTCTTTCATGTTTTGATTTAGTCTATTTAGAAAGGAAGATAAATCCTTTGCAATGAAAAAGAGAATAAGACAGGAAAAACCAGAACTGGATCAAGAACTTTTACAGGCCTGTAGCCTGGTCCACTTGGATTTTTGCCAGTCAGAGACCTTCTAGCCCCATTCCCTTGCTGTCAGCAGTTCTGCCTTGTGTCCCACCTCCACCTGAACATTCAGCAGTTCTAGTTCCTCCTGTCTGCATCCCTGGCTCCAGCACAGCACTCCCAGGACAGGGAAATATCTCATCTGCCCCTTGGCACAGGCACTTCAGCCCAGTTTTTTGTCATGGCTAGCTAGCAGCAATGCACCTCCATGCTGTTGGAATAGCAGCAAAAACTAATGAGGAAAGACAAGAAACTTCAGCCAGAGAGAACTGATTTCACTCCCAAAAGGAATAAAAAAAATGGTGTTTGTTTGAAAAAAGTAATCTCAAGTCAATTCAGAAAGTGTTGGAATTGCAGGCAATATGGTGCTGTTTTGTTCCCTACTCAATTTCTGTTTTGGCTGTACAGTATGTCAGTTTATTTTTTATTTATAATTATTTTTAAACTCACAGCCAGCTAAGCTAAATGAGTTCATCCTTAGAAACAGGCTATCATTTATTATGAATTGTGCCATGCAAGCTGCCCCAGCCTCAGGCATTTGTGCCTTTTAGTACCTTGTACAGAGCACAGTGATAAACCCTCACAGTGATATCTTCAAAGCCATGTCCTGCTCTGCATGACCATGGATGGATGGATGGATGGATGGATGGATGGATGGAAGGAAGAAAGGAAGGAAACTGTCATAGTAGCAAGAGACATGATAAAAAGAAAAGGATTGATATGATGATAAGAAAAGAATTCATTTAGGGAAGAAAAATAGAAAAGAAAACAATAAAAGAAGCAGTCTTAGGAGGTGAAATAAAACTTGAGTCTTGAGTTCTACTGCAACTATTTTATCCTTTGGAGGACTTCTTTCTCTGAGGATGATCTGGTGATATCTACCTGTGCAAGGATCTTTGACAGTAAACCTAAGGACCATGGGGGTGTTCAGGAGGATGGTTCAGAAAACAAGAGATGATTTGAGCAGTACTGGGTTTCAAAACAGATAGCACCTTGAGATGTTAATTAAGTTCATTTGGAAATGTTGTGAAGAATACATAATATTTTCTGTTAGAACCATGCCTTGAATGTGATTCTTGGTGAATTCTTCTGGTGCACAAGTTTTGGACTTAGCTGGGGCTGTTTGCAGTCGCCTGTAGCCACCACTCTTCCATTTGCTGACATTTTCACTCACTCTACAAGACAGTGGGTAAATAAACTTGTGAAATTTCTGTCTGACTTGTGGGCATGTGGATGTGCACTGTGCCATGAAGAGCTATGGAAATGATGCCAGTGATGTTAAAATGTTGTAAGTACATGGTGTAGCACTGCAGCTCTGAGGGTTTAAAGCAATACAGCATCTGCTGGATGATTTCGTTGTCACTAACAACTGTCAGTGACAGTGGGCGGTGGCAGAAGAAAATCATCAGTCTGATTTACACTGAATTCCTCTTGCAAATGTTCCTATCTGTTTCCAAACAATTATTAGTTCTTTGCATTAGAGGTGACAATATTTTCTCTTCTGTGAAGAAGAACACAGTGACTGCGTCTTGTCTGCATCCCTTGTTCTGACAAAGGCAAAGTTTTAGAGAAGCCTCAGTTGTCATTTTGCTTAAATTAATTGAATTGCTCTGGATCCTACATGGCATTGGCCTTCTGGGCACCCCAGGAAAAAATCTCAGCACTCAGTTTTTCTTCAGCTGGAGATACTTTCTCACAAGATCCTTTGCTGAACCAAAGCTCAGCAGTTAGTTCTCCTATGTGTTGGAAATAATGTGTTGTCAATACCCTTGGGTTGGAATCACTTTCATGGGTCAAAGTTTTAATATTAGAAGGCATTGGGAGAGGTAAGCCTGTTTAATGTGACTGTTTTGCAAAAGCTATTTAGTGTTGCCACAGAGAAGCTATATTTTATTTAAAATTTTTGCAAAAACTTAATTTTTCACATTTTTTTAACATTCCAAAATTCCCTTTAAAGGGGCTTTGAAAGGCAAGCATTAAACTGGAAGAAGAATAACTTGCAATGGTAAAAAAGTGGAATTTTTTTCCCCTTAGTATGGAAAATAAAACATGATAAAAATAATTGTCTTTTTAAAAATCTGAAATAGGTGCATCAAGTAGTTCTCGACTGCCACTTTTTCAGTCTGCAAAATTACTGATATTGACTGCATTTAGTATATTAGTACAGAGTATGTGGTGTAAAATACACAAATGTACTTATGAAATGGATGGATAGGGTACTGCTGTGCTGTTTTATTGACTTATCATATACATAAGGACCCACAAATATGTGTGGGTCCTTATGTTTATGATAAGTGCCAGACAGCAGGATCAAGGGCCAAACTAGAAATTGAAATCTTAGCTCTTTTTTAATCATAGGTCATAAAGCAATTAATTTCACACTAATCTTACAGGTATTTATAATTAAATTGAATCTTGCCTTGTATGAAGCCATCTCCTCCTTTGACTGCATCTGAGTTTCTAGTGAAGAAAAATTACACTGAACTTGTGTCATCTTGCAAGATGTTATGTTGACATCAATTGCAAGGTCAAACAAGTGTTTATTGCAAGAAGAAGAAGTAACTTTTACTACTGTCTGGGAGGTAAAATATTCCCATCACTCCAGGTTCCTTCAGGGGAGTGCTAGCCAGCACACATATGTTGTTCTCAATTCTAAGTGGTGCAAAGACTGAAGGAAAAGCAAAACTGCTATGGGCCTCTATAATACACCTCAAACACACTTAAGCTCAGACAGATCTGCCAGTTTGAGAGTTGTGTTATTGAATATTGAAAACCCCAAAATAATAAATAAAAAGTATTCTAGGAAAACAACATATTCTGTTTTGCAAAAAGAATCTTCAATTTTTTTCTGAACTTGAAGCCATCTAGTAACCTGAACATTTCAAATGATATTTCTGAAAGGCAATTCCTAAAATGTGAAGCATATTTTAAACCATGAATGAATTTCTACTGAATTGTGATGGATTCTTCATTCTTGAAAAATGTGGCATTAAAAATTATTATTCTTCCACAGAGAACATGCTTTTCCAAAGAGAGATAATTCAGTCCTGAAAATCATGTGATCTGTGTTGTGCTTTTGGCCAGACTAGACTGTCACAGTGGCATACTGGGAATATTTATGGATGTGTCTGTGAGGAAATGCTCACAGAAGAATCAGTCGCTCATTTTTGTTGAAGTATTTTTATTGATGACTGGGCTTTATTTTAACTTGTTTTTCCTTAGTGTGCACCCAAACCAAATTCTGATTACCAACTTGTGGGGGAAAAGCATAGAAAAGTCTGTTTTAATTTCCTCATGCAGATGTTTAGATGCAAGCTGGAGGGGTGGATGAGAGAGGTGGACAGCCCAGGGAAGGGCTCCCCAGTCTCTTAGGTGTGAAATTGTGTCATCAATACCTCATAATGCTATGAAAAATGCTGGAAGCCTTGGCAGCTCCATCTGCAGTCACAGCCACAAACAGCAGCAGCACACATGTCTTGTTTAAAGGATGAGAGAATGCTTTTTGCTGCTGTTTCAGCTATGGGTAAGTGTTTGTTTCTCTGTTCTCTGGATAAGGCAACTGCTGAAGGAAGTGAGAGAGAGGCTGCAAGCAGAACAAGGACTAGGAAAGGAATGCAGTGTTTAGCAGCTTCAAAATCTGTTTCTGACACCAGCAACAAATTTAAATAGTGAAAAATCCTTATTGTTGGTCCTGCTCTTGTATGTGCTACAATTTGAGGAGAAAGGGCATTATCCAGCTTTTCTCTGCCCTGTGAACAAAGAGGCACAAAGCCCTTTTCTTAGAAACAGTCTGAGTTGGAAGGCACCCACAAGGATCATCGAGTCCTGCTCTTGGCTCTGCACTGAGGAGGTGGCTCTGCACTGGCAACCCCACCTCCACACTTTGATTTACAAATGTTTATGTAGACTGTAGAGAATTTTCTGGCTTTTAAGTTACTGCAAAGTGCACCCAGGATGGTCTAAAAATTCGCTTTACATGTTGGAGATGAAATAGATCCATACAATTCCTTTGTTTTTTCCTAAACTTCAAAATTTTGCCTGGGTTGCTACTCTTGACTGCTTGTAGTATTTTTGTTTGAGGAATGCTTGCAATTAAGGTATAATTTCTTTGTTAATGTTGATTTATAGTCATTTATTACCAGAGCAATAAAACTGTTGCTGTTTAAGGTGAATATACATGGCAGGAATTTATTTGTGCATATTCAGCAAGAGCTTGAGGATGAACCCAATGGAATAATAAATAATGGCAGTGTTCTGAAATCTCAAGGTGAAAAATGCTATGACTAAACTCATGATGATGCTGGTTCATATAATGTCTCCTTTAGTGGAAAAAAAGCATGACATATTCACATGGCATTATTTTTGCCTCCCCAGATGGCCCTTTTTAGGGAAATGGAAAATTTGCTTTTTCAAGGAATGATTGCAGGATTTCTGTTTTGTTTGTTTTTCAAATTTGCTATGTTGTGGATAAAAGCAAAAATTCATACTCAGTGTTTCCATCTTTGAAGTGCTGTACGGATAAATTAGTGGCTCCACATAAACTTGCTTTTTTTTCCCCTCACTCACCTATAACACTTTCTCCCCAAAAAAGGTGAATAATTTGAATTAATAAGAAATTCAAAATAATATTTTTAAGTGTCTGTTGAACAAATATCTCTTTCAATTATTTGAACTAGACTTTAAGAGAGTGAAGAAATAAAACAAGAAACTGTGAGAGGAAACAAATTAGCTATCCATCATCTGTATCAGTCTAGCTTTTATTAGAACTGTTCTAATTTGAATTAATCTCTGCAATGACTTCAAATTTCTGATTTCATAAATTCTCTTAATGAGTCTTGGCACAATTACTGTACTCCCTGATTGTGATCTCTTACAAGGTGTCAGGGCATGCCATTACACTGAGAGTGCATGTGGCAGAGTTAGAGGGATGTGTCACAACATCCTAAATGCTGTCTGTCCCTCTGTCCTTGGAAATCCACTCCTGAAACAATTACACTGCTGAGGAAAGGCTGTAACCGACCAAAGATGCTTTTGAAACATCATCCTTGTTGTATCCTGGTGGAGTGGTACCCACTGATCCTTAGATTCTGCATTGAGAAAAAAATCTTTTCTCAATGGATGGGGAAATGACTTAATTTAGATGTCATGCAAGGAGGCCCTGAAGGTGAAGATGGATTTCAGCCACACTATATGGTTTTACCTGATAATATTTAAATAATTCCACCTTGTTATCTCCTATATATCTCAAAGAAGTTGAAGTCCTCTGCAGCTCAATTGCAAGGCAAGCATGAATACAGTTCATTTGTCAAAGTGTCACTGACTGATTTTATAATAACCTGTATAGTAGCCACAAATTTCAGATTTATTTCTCTGGTGTGACAGTGAAAGCAGTTTTATTGCAGCTAAATTGACACTGGAAACAAGCTCTGCCTTTCCCTTGCAGCCTTCCTGTGGGCAGCAACCACAACAGGGCCATGGGAATCTTTGCAAGAAAATTTTAATGCACGATAATAAACATTCATAAATTGTCAGATGCCACCAGACAACCTGCTGGAAATGTAAGCCACAAAAAGAGACCCACACTCAAACCCAGGGATCAGCCTGTGTCCATATTTAGGCACAGATACACAATATATAGGCACAGATACACAATATATAGGCACACGCACAACATAGAGGCACACATACACAATATGTAGGCACACATACATACACACTATGTGGGAACACATACACAATATATAGGCACAGGTACACAATATGTAGACCCAGATAATGAATATGCACAGATACAGAATATGTAGGAACAGATAGATACACAATATATAGGCACGTATACACAATATATATGCACAGATACACAATGTATAGGCACAGATACACAATATGAAGGCACAGATACAGAATATGTAGGTAGACACATGAAATATATGTACACAATGTATACAATATATAGGAACAGATATACGATATGTAGGCACACTTACACAATATATAGGCACGGATACACAATATATAGGTACACAAACACAATATATAGGCGCAGATACACAATATATAGGCACAGATACACCATATCTGGCACAGATACACAACATAGAGGTACAGATACACAATATGGAGGCACAGATACACAATATATCTGCACAGATACACAATATATAGGCACACATGCACAATATATAGGCACAGATAAACAATATATAGGTAGGCATACATAAAATATAGGCACAGATACACAATATATATAATATGAAGGCACAGATACACAATATATCTGCACAGATACACAATATGTAGGCACACATACACAATAAGTAGGCACACATACACAATATTTAGGCACACATACAAAATTTCTAGGCACACATACACAATATATAGACACAGATATAGAATATATAGGCACAGATAATATATAGGCACAGATACACATTATAGAGGCGCAGATACACAATATATCTGCACAGATACACAATATATAGGCAGACATGCACAATATATAGGCACAGATAAACAATATATAGGCAGAGATACACAATATATAGGCACACATGTACCATATATAGGTAGGCATACATAAAATATAGGCACAGATACACAATATATATAATATGAAGGCACAGATACACAATATATCTGCACAGATACACAATATATAGGAACACATACACAATATGTAGGCACAGATAATACATATGCACAGATACACAATATGTAGGTACACATACACAATATATAGGCACAGATACACAATATACGGGCACACATATACAATATATAGGCATATATAGGCACAGATACCCAATATATAGGCACACACACTTGCTCCCATCCTATGTAAGAGCAAGCAAATGTTTTCCTGTTTCACAGTAACCATAAATGTATGATATTACTTACTCACCTCTGGGATTTAATATCCACACATGGGGGAGCAATGAGGCAAGTGCTAGACTTTATCATGTCAGTGTTATTAGGGGAAACTTGTTAACATTTAGAGAGGATTTGAAAGGGGGTTATAGCATTGTATGGATTTGGCAATATCCTAAGGAGAGAGGGAAAGTAAGGAAGAGCTTAGAGAGCCCTTTCCCAGCAGGCTCTTGTAATTTATGATCTCCAGGAATATAGAAGAAAGGTGTGAATGAGCTGGGACATCTCAATGTCTTTCATTTCCCCCGTGGCATGTGCCATTCCCAAGACAAGTGTACCTGTAATTATCTCACTTTCTTTAGCACCAGGGTTGTTTATCAGGAAATATGTGTTTCCCATTCTTCCTGCAGTTAGTGGAAATAAGATACTTCTATTGGCTTTGTGACATTTAGCACACTCAATTTAAAAGAGATGTTTTATTTTCTTTTCAAGTACCTTCTCTGTTAGCTTCATACTTTTGAGACTATCCACAGAGTAACAGCATGATGATTGTTTTCTAACATCCTCTTGAAGTTTCATTAGATTTTGTTGGATCTTGTAATAAACTAGGAGAGGTCTTTGGGACTCATGAGTATAAGTACATTTATTTTGTTAAACTTTATTTTCCTTTCCTCTGTTGCCTAGGGCTAATATTTGTTTTGTGTGACACTTTGTAAATGTATTAAAACACTGTGGACATACATAGAGGGAGGTGACTGCATTTAATCAGTGACTGACTGCATCCAAAGAACAGTACTTGAGCTCTCCCTCATATTGCCAGGAAAGGCAATATGAGAGAGAAAAGGGAAAAAAGAAAGCTAGGGAAGAAGGTGGTGGTGGCTTCAATCTTTCTAATAAACCTGGAAAGGAATTATTGCTTCCAGCAGCCTCAGTGTTGACACAGTAGATGGGTTGTAGATAAGCAGCACAGTATTTGACTTATCTGGGGCAGAAAATAGACAGGTCTGAGATGGAGGAATTGTGCAGGAATTGTGACCTGAGCAGGTCACACCTATGTGGTGTTTGGCTTCAGAAAACCATTTGTTCACAGTGCTTTCCCATGGCATGCCTGTGTTTCCAATGGAAAATAGCTTAGGTTTATAATCTCAGTATATCAGTTTCCCTCTCACAGGTGTGGAGAGAAAATGCAAGGCAAGGCAGAATCAGGAACCATGCCTGGGACCCACAACATAAAATTAAACTACTGAATCAAAGTTTGTATGCCTCTACATTCCATTTCAGCCAGTAACTTGAAAAAATACAGAAAAAATATTTCTTTACAGTAGTTTCTACATTGCTGTTTGGGTTTTGTGATCAGAACAGAGGTGAGAACACAGGGACAGGATCAAAGATGTTTTCTGCTTCTTATACTGCCTGTCAGTGAGGAGGCAGAGGAAGGTGGGACGGATCACAGTGGGTACAGCAGACCATGGGAGAATATTCCATGCCATATGATGCTGTGTTCAGAAATTAAATTTGGGGGAAGAGATGAGGATGGGGTGTTTAGGGTGATTAGCTTCCCTAATTGCTTAGGTGTGAAGGAGCTCTGCTTTCCTGGCCATAGCTAAACACCTGTGTGCAGATGGGGAGTAGTGGATGAAGTCCTTAATTTGCTTTGCTCAGGTGTGCAACTATTGCTTTACCAAGTGAACTGCCTTTATCTCAGCCAACAACGTTTCTCATTTTTACTCCTGGGATTTTTTTCCCTATCCCACTTGGGGTGTGAGGCAGCAGCTGTGTGGGGCTGAGCTCTCCTCAAGGGTTAGCAGGCAGGAGTCCTTTGTGGTGTGTGCCCAGTGTAGTACCCCAGTAGCCCTGCCAGTAAAATGTGTCTTTTTAGGCTTAGCATTTCTGTCTTGAAGCAAAATTTATTTACAGCAGTTCAAAAAGGACACAAAAAGTTCTTTTTAATATGTGGCAATAATAATTACATCTACCTAATATAGACTTAGGTGCATGTTCAGTCTAAAACAGAGGTAAATAACTCCTGTTTTTCCAGGGTATGAGTCCTTGTTTAGTGTGCTGGAGGAAACTGGAAGTTGAAGCATTCTCTGCCCTTACACTGAATTAACTGGGGGTCTCAGCCCCACAATGTAAATGCATTTACCTTGCTGATTCCCTGTCAGTTCATTAATTGATAAAGAGTTGACTTCTTACCCAAAACTGAGCTGCTGAATTTTCATGATTGCTTAATGGAAGGGACCAAAGAAAAGCCAACCAAGGCCTGTGAACTATTTGGAATTTGAATATGACTAATTTTTCATTCACTATTGAATTCATGCAAAGCATTCTGCATGAACAGAAAAATCACGTGTTGTCCCCAAAATAGTTTTTAGATGACTTGAGGGCAGACAGTTTTGTTCTTTGACTTAGGAAACTTAGGATAATAAAAGCCCCAAAGGATCCTAGAGGGCCCATGGCGTGAATACTTTGTGCTCACTAATTCCGAGTGAAATGTCATAGCTGCTGATTAGAAGCATTCACTGAGTTAGCAAGTTGTTTTAACAAGTTTGTGCTATTTCTGTCTGTGTTTTTCTCTTACTTGAAAATTCAAAGCCTCACTAAAGCAGAATATAGAGCATTATTTTAATGATTTGTGAATGCATAGGAAATAACATTATTTGAGATATATCTTCCAGAGCAGAGTAATTTTCATTTATGTGTTGGATTTTTCTCTTGCAGGATCCTGAAGATCTGCCAAGATGGCACATCAGACTGAGCAGACTTCTGTTCAAAGAGAATGTGTTCATTAGTAAAGTTATCAATCAATACTAAGCCTTTTGGTAAGTCCTTCTAAAGTGTAAGACCTTCTAAAGGGCAGTGTAGGAAATATGTGGAAATCATTATGGATGGAAGATAAAAATGGTGACAGTAATTTTACATAAATGGGAAACAATAGTGGTCACTTATTGCCAGAATAACTTACTGTATTAGGAAGTTAAATAACTGGGACACTTTATGGACACAGGTCAGAAGAGTTTAGTCTGTTCAAAAAGCAGCTGATCTAAATTTTATAACTTGCCTCAATTAAGATAAAAGAGTACTCTGATATTCTGCCACCTTAAATAAGATATTTATTGATATAAGTTTATGGAAATAATAAAAATAAAAGAAAGACCACCATGGAGAAAATGCTGTCCTTCTATTAATCCCATGCTCATTCAGCAGAGGAACAGATTCTCATCTTCTAGTACTTTAAAAATACCTCTGTGACTCTAACTCAAGAATTTAAGTTGCTTGGGTAAGGTTTCTGCCCTAGTAAATTAAATTCTTTAGAAAGAATCTTTACATTTACATTGTATAATCTTTCATATCACATGCACTTTCCAGTGTAATTGTTGGCTGCAAACCCTTTATATCTCTGTGAGACAGGATATGGATGAGGTACTATTTACTTATTTAGTCACTGCATTGCAGTTTCAAACAAAAATTCTTTTTATCTCTTACAGTTGCTTGGGGTGGGTTACTTGAACTCTCTTGGTTCTCAGCTAATGTCAACATGTAGGAGAAACAGAACCTGTCTGGTTCATGCTCTCTTTTGCTCAGAAGTTAATTCTGCTGCGTGTGCAAGGAATGTGCAGGGCTGCCAAATGGATAACCCTGTGGAGACTGACATTACAGCTTGCTGTGGGGTGCTTGTGCCTGGGATGAAGCAAATTCCAGAGCAGCAGGGACCTGAACATCTCTGAGCACAACCTCTCTGATTTCACCGAGTGTCTCACAGAGTTCTGGCCTTTCATCCAATGCAGAATGAAAACAAGGTATTTTCTAAAAATGGAATCCCTGTTTGATATTAATCTAGTCCCAACATATTCCACTGATCAGGAGAGCATTGCTGGAGGAAATGAACTACCTCAAGGCTGGATTCCACCCCCTCCTTAGCTCAGTCTGCCCAGTAATTTATGTAGTGCTTAGAAAGAGCAGCCAGGCATTACTTTAAATGGAGGGAGACCTGCACTTGTATTCCTACTTAAAATTCATCACATTTCTCCCTGAGCCATCACCTGCTTTCTGTGAAAGCTTGGAACAGGCTGTCTGAAGTAAACAGGGTTCATTGGCTCAGCTCAGCTGGAGTGCTGCTCTCCACAGACACCAGAACCACTGCGAGCTGCTCAGCTGCATGGCAGTGTATCCACTGCTCTGCTGCCACCCCACCTTTCACAACATTGCCAGTATTTTACCCACCTTTTGCATTCAGCCTGACTCACGCACTTCAGCATTGTCAATACCAGTTTTAGGGGTTGTTTGTAAAAGAGTCCAAAAGAAGTACCTCAGTAAAAAAAAAAGAAAAAAATAATCTCATTTTACATTTTTATCTGTTTTAGGAGCTGAAAATTGAGGGGAAAAAAGGGATGTTAGACTTGAGTTTAACACACTTTGCTTTTTCCCAGAATATGATGCTAGCCTTTGAAGATTTCCTTCCTTTGGGGATTGTGTCTTCCCCCTTCCTCAGGAGCCTGGATCAGAGCTGTTTGCCCTTGAAGGCTGCTTCTGGTTAAGAGGAGTTGTCCTCCCACGCTCTCCAGAGCTGCTCCTGCTGAGGATGAGTGAATTAAAAAACCAAAAGCACTGTGAATGTCAGAAATATTATTTTCCTTGTGATAGTTTAATGAGGTTACAGCTTATGGTAATCAAGAAATTCCCCACTCTGCGAAAGAGAAGGGGTTTATGCTAATCTGCTGTGATGCTGATTGTTTTGCAGAAATGATGTTGTGACTGTGCAGCTGCAGCCTCAGCCTGTGGCCCCTCACTGCTGGGCATGGGGGTGCAGAGCTGGGGTTGTGAAAGGGGGGAGAGAAAGTCACCCCTGTTTGGTACAAGCTGTCCAGGTGCTTGTTACAGGCTCTTCATCAAAGTCCTGCCCTCTGACCACCACCTCAGGGAAGGTACAGCTCTCTGTGTGATCTCTTTGCATGTGCAGTGGGTTGTGAGACCAATAGCAAATCATCCCCCTTTGAAAGAAACAATTCTATCTAGTGAAAATCTTCCTGTTGAAATATAATTTTATGGGTATGTTAGCTCTCTCCCTTAAATATTGCTTTCATTAAAGCTATCTGTTTTCCCTGAGAATTTTATTTGCATGTATTAAGAAACATGTAAAACCAAGAGACAGAGCTTTCACTATAGTAAAAGGGTAAAGAGAGTTGAGAAGGCTGAATAGAAATATTTCAATTGTAGGATTTAAAAAAAAATTCCCAAATATCATCACTTTAAAATTTGATCAATAAAACTAACTAGGAACATATTTAAGAGAAAAGTATAAAAGTTTAACCAGTAGAGATTGAGATAGCCTGGATTAACCTGTTATCACAACTCTTGTATATATTGGAAACACAGTCTTGTTTACTCACAGTGTGCTTTCCCATGCAGGGATAAACCTGCTCCTTCTGGCTGGGCTCTCTTGGCCCTGAAATTCTATTGGCTTAGGGGAGATGAACAAAAGGCAGAGGAGAAAACACAGCTTGTTACTAGCTGGCAAAAAATGAACTTTGGAGAAGGCTGTATTTCCAAGAAAAACTTTTTGGGTGTCTATAAGCAAAAAAACCCCAACACTGAAAGTTATTGTTTTCTGAAATGGAGGGATAATTCAGGAGTCAGCAGCCCTGTAAATGGTTCAGGGATTGCTCTCTTGAGGGATGGAGTTTGCTTCTTGGGAAAAAATGTGGTGTGAATAAGCCTCCTGTGCATTCAGAGATAAATTGGAAAAAGAGACACTGATGAGAGTCCTTCAAGCTGACAAATTGCAAGTGTTCTACTGTGTCACAGAATCACAGAATATTCTGTGTTGAAAGGCACCCACAAGGTTCATCAAGCCCAGCTCTGCAGGGAATGGCCCACCCAGGGATCAATGCCACAACCTTGGTGCTGTTAGCACCATGCTCTGACAAAATGAGCCAGGGGGATTCTGTGCTGAAAAGAGAAACTCCACAGAGACCTGCATGCACAAGGTGTAATCCTACAAGACTGCTCATGTACACCCTTGAAAATCTGCACTATATAGAGAGGAAATTGGGACTAGAATTTAACAAACAGAAAGAGATTCCTTTGTACACCCATGTTACCTGGGCTACAGTCACTTCACTGCTCCCTAGCATTCTTCTGGGAAACTTGCTCTATATTAGGAACAAGTACTGCAAAGGTTGGACAGTCATAAAAAAATCCACACCAAACTTTAAATGCTAATCTGTGCTTGAGACAAGTAAGAGCCTGGCTCTCATGTGATTTGGGGCATGCAACAGCTGAAAAATGCCTTTACCTAAAAGAATTGTTCACGACTTGGTGTGCTATGTGCCTATAGGCACACATTCTTTCTCTGTCCCTCTTTCTCTATGCCTGAGGCACAGTAATTATATCTGTGTTTTGGGAAAACATAGGCAGACCCTCCTTTCAGACATAAAAATTCTCCTGTATGGACTTCTTTTTGTTTCTTGTCACTGAGAGAGGGAGAAGGCTGTGACTGCTTTCAAAACTGCCTGCCTGTGTGAGGAACTGAAGCTGCAGGAGGAATGAATGGTGTCAATGCCAAGTTCCAGAGGAAAGATGACTTTAGAAGATGTGGGATGCTCCACATTTCTCAGAGTCCTAGTTTTCCTGAGTGGAAAAGATAGGAGGTAGGTGATCAAGAACTAGAAATCTTCATGGCAATTTTTGGAGCTGCTTTTTGATATGCAGGTAAGGGCAAATCTCCCTGGGTCTCCCTGGGTTTCCTGGTGACATTCCTGATCCCTTTGCACAGTTCCCTCAGCCACAGCAGCTGTGGAAGCCTTGTCTCCAGCTGGAAGGGTGAGTTGTGGGGGAACTTTCCAAAGCTGCCCACTGCTGATGGCACAGGGGGCTCATCTGAACAGCTAACACATTTTTTACATACAACTAAATGCAAGGTCGTTCATCTAGGAATGAAAATTTTAGGCTTTACCTAAGTAAGATAAAGGCTGTGTTTAGAAATCATGATTGAGATAAAGGGCTGAAGCATCAGGGTGAATAATCTTTGCAACATGAGCTCTGAGCAAGACAAGAGCCTGAGCACTCCTTGATTGTGTATATAAAGATCAACCACAAGCAGAGCCACTGCTACCACCACTTGCACCAAGACTGGACACAGCTTTTAGAGCACGGCTGCTATTGGCTCAATCCTTTGTGCCACTGTGATATTTTATAAAAAAATCCCTTTGCCAGGATCTTTTCTCCTGAGAGGCTGGGAAGCTTCAGCTGCTCCATGTTTTGCTACTTCGGAATGTGATTTGGAGAATTGTTTACCCAGAATGTGAATTGTTTTTGATTATGGCCAATCACAGCCAGCTGTGTCAGACTCTCTGAGTCTGTCATGAGATTTTATCATTCTTTGCTAGCCTTCTGATGTTTCCTTTCTCTTTCTTTAGTACAGTTTTAGCGTATAATTTTCTTTTAATATCATAATATCATAATATCATATCATATCATATCATATCATAATATATCAGCCTTCTGAAACATGGAGTCAAGATTCTCATCTCTTTCCTCATCCTGGGGACCCTCAAACACCGCCACACTTTTGGATTACCAGAATTAAATATTTGAGATCCCTGCTTTGAACTTGGATGATTTGTACACATATCAGCTACATTCCTAGAAAATATTTGAATTGTTGACCTAATTCTGAAGCAGTTTGGCTATCTCCTGTAAATCCATGTGTTTCCATGGAAAGCTTTGTTTTTCATTGAGAAAGGTGTTTCAAATAAAACAGTGTTCCCAGTCAGCTGTGTTTCCTATTTTTAAAAGCATATTGACAAGCTGAGAAGACTAGGAAAGAGCTACAAGGAGTACTGGAGTCCTGGAAAATCTTTTTTACTGTAAAATGTCTTTTTCGTTTATCTTTAAAGGTAAATGGTGCCTGTTCACTGTAGATAAGTACCTATGAGAAGAGCAGATTTACTAGGAGACAACATTTTAACCTTCTGAAAGTATAAAAATCTGCAAATGGCTCTCATGGCTGGGAGTTGAAGCTACTCGAATTGAGAACAGAAATCAGTGACAAATGTTTAAGCTAAGAATAGTCAGTTACTGAAGCATCTTTAAGAGAAATTGATTATACCTGCCAGCAAAGCTGTCACTAAACCAGGCTTATTTTTAAAATGTCTCAGGATTCAGCAGAAAGTTTTTCTATAAAACCAGTTGTAATTCAGGTGGAATTTCTGAACTTGCAGTAGGAATCTCTGGATGATAACTCATGGTATCTCCTCTGCAGAAGGTCAGGGTAGATGACTATTGAAGTTAAGGTTTTGCAAATATTTTCTGCCTCATAAGGTAATCTAAAATTAATGATAATAAAAACTGCTAGGTCAACAAAATGTTTTCTCACAAGGTATTCTGTTAAAATCTACTGAAATGAAAAAAGGCTTGTTTTTTTATTCCTTTCCTTAATTTTTCCACTTACTAAACTATAATGTAGGTAATTTTTCAAATATATTACTTTCTTTTTTACATTTTCCTTAAAATAGTTCGTTATTCATTTAAAATTTTTACTTTCTTTTTTCCCCATGTATAATTTTTGAGAAAAAGTTGACAAATAGCTCTGCTTGACTCAAATATGTATTTTATTTATCCCACCACTAAAAGAAACTATGCCTTATCATCTGAGCTCAAATTTCTGTTAGGAATTTGAGAAAAGAATCTGAACTCACACTCTGGTACATTTCCCCACGCTGAAGGGCATGCCAGCCCTGGGTTGATATGTCCCTTTTTTCCCTTGAGGATTTGTTAAGTAGCAGTCTTGATTCTAGAGAGATGACAGAAAAAAAATTGTACATTCTTGTTTATATGGGTATTCAGTAGTTACGGTTAATAAAGAGTAGCAAATTGCCATGATAAAGGCAGATAAGTAGCTCATGAAGGCTAATTAGTATCAGACCACCTCATTGCTAAATAGGGTTATAGCTGGCTAAAAGAGAACACAAATGCTGAATTTCACCAGTATTAGTGATGATTTCAGCACAGGAAATAGATTATCCTGTCCAGTTTCACTCTTTTTCTAGTGAGAAATTTATAATTTTATTAAAAGGGAGAATTTTATAATTTTATTTTAAGCTCCCCATACTCATGAATGTTTCCACAGAGATGAAAGGCAAAGGTTATGAGAAGATTTTAACCATAAATATTGATGATTTGCTTTCAAAATATTTTTTTCTTTGTTTCCTACTAAGCATGGCACAGATGAGGAAAGCTCCCAGGGATATGTAGAAGTTGTGCACCAAAAAAACACAGAGATGGCATTCTGGAGTGGCATCCCTCGTGCTTTCTTACTGTGTGGTGAATCCAACACGCTGTTAAAAATGCAGTTCCTTGAACACTCCTTCACTTAGTGTAAAATGAGGAGCTTGCAAATGGATTAAGTTTCAAAGAAGGTTCAGTATGTGCTTTTGATTGTCTGAGTGTCTGTCTGAATCACTTCATTTCTACAAGAAATAGTGGCATCTAAAAAATGTCTCAGCTGGATGACTGCAATAATCACATTTTATTACTTTCAAAAATTTTCGTGTTGGGACTTCAGAAGAGAAAAAGGGTTCAGAATCCACCTTCATTTGTGCTGGCATCTCATTACAGAGATGTCCTAAAAAGGAACAGGTTTCCAATAACCCCTGAAGCTTAGTTTCAAGGAAGATTCCTGCCTAGAAGGAAATGGGCTCATGTTCAAATGCAGCCTCTTGCACAGTGAGAGCATCACCACTGGGATCTCCAGGATTTCGGAAGCCTGTGGCCCTGAGCACAAGGCAAAAGTCTTTCCTGAAGGTGAAAACTCAGAGTTAGAAGGAGAGGAAAGAGGAAGGGCAGGGCTGGGGAGAGTTGGGTGTGATTAAGAGCTCAATTTTTATTCAAGAAATACTGCTGAGTGATTTATCATCTCAGCTCCCAGACCTATTTTTATGTAATTCTGATTAGTCTGTGTTGTGTTGGTGGTCAGCTGTTGGATCAGATCACAGAACTGCATTTGTGTCCTGGTTTCAGCCAAGGCAGAGTTCACTTCTTCTCCTTACAGTGCTGTGTTTTGGATTCTGAATGACAGTGGTGCTGATAGCACACTGATGTTTTGGAGTTTTTGCTAAGTCATGTTTATCCTAAATCAAGGACTTTTTTTCCCCCTTTGTCATGCTCTGCTCATGAGGAGATGCACAAGAGAAACTAGGAGGAAGCAGAGCTGGGACAGAGGACCTGAAGTGACCAGAGGGATATTCCATACCACAGAATGTCATGCCCAGTGTATAAACTGGGAGGAGTTATCCAGAAGGGTGGCTGATCTGGGCTGGGGAATGAGGGCAACAAGCCTGGTGAGGGGCTTGGAAAACAAGCCATGTGAGGAATGACTGAGGGAGCTGGGAGTGTTTTGCCTGGAGGAGACTCAGAGGTGACCTTATCACTCTCTACAATTTCCTGAAAGGAGGTTTGTCCTAGATTGCAAGGCAATGTGAATTCTATTTGCCATCTGTTAGAGGCGTGGCAGTTATTTTTCTGTTAATTAGGCAGTTTTCCTTATCTCTTCCATAAACCAATCCTCCCTCCAGGGAGATATCTTCTGTTAATGGGCCATTGAGTGTCACTGCATGACTGATAAGAATTACATCATCTCATTGGGAGATGCTCCACCCAGGGGGAGGAGCCAAGCATTCCTAACTGGATATAATCTGAGATTTGGGGGCAGCAGAGCAGCTTCTCCACTGGATTTCCCAGAGGAACAGCTGCCTCTTCTTCCACTGGAGTTTCAGAGGAAGACTACACCCTTTTCTACAGGATCCCCTGCTCCAACAGAACCACACCTGACACTCCAGGAGGACTGCAGCCACAATTCCAATTGGACTGCTCCCAACACCCTGACAAACAGCGTGTCAAGTTGTGCTCTGACTCTGTCAGTGTTTTGATTTCCTGCATTGTTTATTTTTTTTATTTTCTTCCTTAATAAAGAACTGTTATTACTGCTCCCATATTTTTGCCTGGAAGCCCCTTAATTTCAGATTTATAACAATTTGGAGGGAAGGGGGTTTACATTTTCCATTTCAGGGGAGGCTCCTGCCTTCCTTAGCAGGCACCTGTCTTTCCAAACCGAGACAAGGTTGTGGTCAGGTGGAGTTGGTCTCTTTCTCCAGGCAACATCTGACAGAACCAGAGGACACAGTCTCAAGCTGCACCAAGAAAAAGATAGGTTATATATTAGGAGGAAGTTTTTTACAGAAAGAGTTATAAAGTTCTGGAGTGGCCTGCCTGGGGAGGTGGTGGAGTCACCATCCCTGGATGTGTTTAAACGAGACTGGATGTGGCACTGGTGCCATGGTTTAGCTGAGGTGTTGGGGCATGGGTTGGACTGAAAATCTCCCTTTGTAAGGAGCTGAGTGCCTTGGAGAGGAGGACCTGAGAGCTGCTTGCTGGGAAGGAGTTGGTTTCTTGTTTAACTGGAGGCAGTGGGGAATAAAAGAGGGCTTGAGAAGACTGAACCCTTTCCTCTAGTTTGTATTTCTAGGTACAATTTTTTCCCAGCTTGCTGCTAGTGTCTTAGACTTGAAACAATACTTTAGTGGCCCAGGAATCCTTGTCTACCACTAGAAAGCCTTGGTTCATATCTCTGTCTGTCATGTCCTAGAAGGCTGAAATATCCATTTTCATTTAATAATCAGAGAAGCAGATTCAGAAAACATATTCTTTTTTTTGTTATTTTTGGTTTTGTGCTTTTTTTTTGTTTTGTTTCTGTGTCTGGGTTTTTTGCTTTGTTGTTTTTTTTTGGGGGGGGTTTTTTTGGTTTTTTTTTCTTTTTCTTTTTTTTTTTTTTTTTTTTTTTTGCTCAACAGAGTGGCCACTTTTCAGTTTAGTGCACTAGTAAAAAGAAAATAGGGGGAAAGTCAGTGCTCACAGTTGTCCCTGGCAATATCCGAGGCCCCCACAGACATCTTCTGCCACAGCTGAGTCTCCTAACAGCAGGTACCCAGCAGGTAAGGAGTCATTCTTTTGTTCCACGCTTGTAGTTCTTAAAAAATAGGAAAAGTTTAGCCAGGAGATATGAGGAGACATTGCTGACAGCCCCTGCTGACTGCAGGACTGGGAGAAGAACTGGGAAAAAAGTGAAAACTCATGGATAAGATGAATCATTGAAACAAAGCAAAATATGATACAAATATATATATATATATATATATATATATATGTGTATATATATATATATATATTTGGTATTTTATATACATATATATATAATACCAAATACCAATTATAACAATGTGGCATTCACATATTCACATTCTCTGGAAAAATCCCTTCACTCAGGATTTTTCTCCTGGAAAGCTGCAAAGCCTCAAAGAAAAATGAAAACTATAATTATCTGATTTGCTTCTCCTGTGTTTTGCTCCTTTGCATTGTGTTCGGAGATTGTTTACCCACAGGTGATTGTTTCATTGGATTCTGCTGTGAGTTGTTTAGACTCAATGACCAATCAGTGCCAAGTTGTGTCAGGACTTTGGAGAGAGTCACAGGTTTTCATTATTTTTTTTTAGCCTTCTGTAAGTATCCTTCCTGTATTCTTTAGTATAGTTTAGTTTAGTATTCTTTAATATAATATAGTATCATAAAATAATACATTAGCCTTCTGAGAACATGGAGTCAGATTCATCATTTCTTCCTGCCATGGGGCACCCTGCTGATACAATAAAACAATGCTAATAATTGTAGTGAAAAGGAAAGAGAGGGAAATAAAACCCAAGAAAGGAACAATTCAAGTGATCACCACCTGATGGCTTGTCCCTGAGCAGGGATGGCCACCCCTGGCCAGTTTCCCCCTAGTTCATGTACTGAGCAGGATGTTCTGTGCTGTGGAACATCCCTTTGGTTATTTTGGGTCAGCTCTCCTGGATTTGATCCCCTCCAGCTTTTCTGCACCTGCTTTCTGAAAAGTCCTTGAGTTTAGGTAAACACTACTTAGCAACAACTTAAACGTCAGTGTGTTAACAACCTTATTCTCATACTAAATCCAAAATACAGCACTATAACAGCTCCTGAGAAGAATATTAACTCTGTCCTGGCTAAAACCAGGATGGACATGCAGCACAATATTTGTTTATGAGTTTTTGAAAGCCAGCAGATCTTGTGGATGAACAGAGACCCTCTATGGTCAGCACTCTGCAGGCAGAGGCAGTTCTAGCAATGCAGCTGCAAGGCTTTAGGCACTGGGGATGTTTTACCAGCTCTCTACTTATTCCCCACCTGTGCTCCTATCACTGCACAGGGAGTCTTCCAAACTTAGAGTCCTTGCTCAGCTACCATGTAAGTTCTTCTTGTCTCATTTAAGTGTTTTTCTCTGACATTTTGTATGGCTGCGTCCTTATGGCTAAGAGCTTGGGTATCTGAGGAATGTTTTGTTGCCTTCCTGTGTCATAACTTTTGCTGAAACTTTTGGACTATTTGTTTGTTATGTCAGAAGAGTGGGCACAGGGGAAATGAGACTATTGCTGACTTCTGCTGAAGATGTTAGCTTACTTTGTCTCCGTTCTCTGGTCTAGTGACCCGAAGTCAATCCCCTTTCTCTTCTGCTTTGTTCACTACAATCTCAGTATGAGGGATGTCATAAAGCCAGGATGGAAGTTGCTTTACACTACAGAACATAGCTACAACTATGAAAAAAAAACAAAACAAAAAACCACTAAACTTGTATATTATTAGGAAAAACAACCAGAAAAAGAAGTCATGTATTGTTTTCTTTTCTGAACATAAATGTTATATCAAACTCTTTTTTTGTTGTTGTTGTTGCTGGTCTTAAAATCAGTTTTATTTGCAATGTGTTTGCTACAATTGCCTTTTTCAAATACACCAGCAGCAAGCTGTTAAATTAAGCAGTGAAAATGGGATAGCTCACTCAAGTTTCCTCATATTTCCCTTGGAAAACACCCAATACTTTGGGCTTTTTGACTAGCAAACAGGATTTTCTCCTGGGAGCAAAGACACAGATAATGTTTTCTGTGCTTTGTTCTCCATGTTCCTTTCAAGCTGTTCCAATTTCCTCTCCTATTCCCAAGGACCACAGAGCAGCCAATGCAGGTAGCTGAGCACAGAGGGACCTGGGAATTTGGGGGCTCTGTGCAGCATCCATTCTGCAGCAGGCAGTGCCCACGAGGGGCTCCAACCCCGCTGCAAATTCCTGATTAACACATAGCAGCATCTGACACCTGATGGCTTTGTGTGGGAGCTCCCAGTGAAACATCCTGATGTGATAACTTCTGCAATTGATGGCACCTCTTGGAGCCCTTCTGGTTGTTTAATTGATTGCAGGCTGGTGCTGAGAAAAACGCAGCTCGTGGGTGCTGGAGCTGTTTATTAGCCATTAATAACCACGTGGGTGGACAGCTTCATTGTGCTGATCAATGCACTGAGCTCTGCTCCTGAGGCAGGGGTACAGAGGATTTGGCAACCAGGCTGTGCAGGGAGAGAGGAGAGTTCCCTTCTTGCCTACAAAGGTTCTTCTTGCCCTGGCTCAGCTGGCCTAAACTCTTACAGGAGTTGATCACCGTCAGGTGTTTGGAGAGTCATGTTTGTGCCAGGCAGGAAAGACAGGCTGTGTGCTGATGCTGCAGCACCTCCTCCCAGCTGAGGAATGGAACAGGACAGCAAAAGCCCCCACCCAGATTGTGAAAAAGTAATGCCTTTCACTGTTTCATTTCTGAGGTTTAAAAGAGCAGATTTTTCATTTGCTCTGCTCAAACCACACTCACTGCACGATTACGTTGAACGCAAATTTTAAATATTGAGAAATGTATTTGTACTGAGGAGACAGTAGTTATTTATACTTCAGCTTCTGTGCTTGATTTTATGATGTCTAGTATGTCAACATCCTGGCCTTCAGGTTTTTCAGTTGCACATCTGTGTATATGTTCATGAGGCAGACACACAAATAGTAGGGACATTGAAATAGTTTTCCAACTCATGGAAAACTAGGAAAATATCTTGTTTGTTTGATCCAATCTTGGAACAAAAGCTTTTTTTTACAACTTTCCATGAAATGAGAAATCCTGAAAATGGCTTTCAATATTTTATGTTATACAGAACATGAATTTCATAGTTTATTACAGCATCATTTTGAAATGCATATAATAATCAAGCAAAACCATGACATACTCAAAGAATAAATGATGGAATTGTACTAAATGAAATTTTAATTTTGCTGAATTTTTCATTTCTAGTTTTGAATTGCTTTTCTGATGCTTATGTCACTACAAGTATAATACTACACCCACCCCTCCCTCCCCTTGCCGCTTTCACTCTAGAATAATTTACTGACAAATTTATGGGTGAGATGTATTCACAAATGGTCACTGGGCTTGTATTTGCTCTGATGACTATTTTTGAATTTATTTTCGGATAAGCTACTGACCTGATGAAAAACAGCAGGAATTAAAGATAAAACTCATAATGCTCTTTCTATAAATTCAGCATTTCCTCTAGGTTCTTCCTTTAAGTGCTTTGCTTTGGGGCAGCCGTACCCACAGACGTTAACATATTTTGTTATCAACAGGTTGGGATCACTCCTAGCCATGGAGAAATTGGAGGTGGTTTCACTGGCCTGGAGATGAGGGGAACTTTATCTCATTAGAAGGTAATAGCACTGTCTGGGCCCCTGAGGAATTACTGTTCCATGATCAGGTCCATAACCTGATAGACAGAAAGGCCCTTGGAGGAGGTTTCCTGGAATAACAGGCAAAAAGCAATAGAGCAGGAAATAGGGTGTGCAATGGAAATTACTTTAAACCAGAGAGTAAAAACCAGAGTCCCAAGGCTCCTCCTGGCAAGTTAACAGCCAAGGGTGTATTTTTTTAATTCAGTATATTTATTGCTTATCCATCACAGTCACAACCTGTGTCCAGCATAACAGGAAGAGCAGTGGGAAATTGAATCCAGATCAGTTATTTTCCCCTTCTATAAAAAAGGCAAACTTAGAGAGGAAGGGGTGGATGGAAATGGAAAAAGTGCATGTAAACTACTGCCTGTCCCTTCCTTTGGGTGATTGTCACATTGGGCCTTTGCAATCAGGTTCTCAGTTCCCTTTGTAAGGCTCCTCTCACTTCAGGTTAGTATTCATGTGTGGTGATGTTATTGTGAAGTGGCTTTGGGGTGATGTTATTGTGAAGTGGCTTTCCTGGCACCTTCAGTGGGGTGCATGCTGATAGGGAGTGATAGAGAGGAGAAAACGTGATGGGGATGTCAGGTCCTGTTAACAGAGCAGTCCTGCTCTGCCCTTTCCAGCTCCACTGCACCAGGCTGGAGCTCTCTGCCTTATTGCTTTGTTCTCTTCTCATGAAGAGCCTTTGAGAGGGATGAGAGGGGTGGTTCCAGACCAGCCATGACCATTGCACCAGGGTAAGGAAAAAAGGCTGTTCTCCCATGCCCTCAGGAAACTTAGCTCAAAGGAAGCTCTAATGTGCTCAAGGACATGCAGAACTTGCTCCTGTAAGGACCAAATGCTCTCCCAGAATAAAAGACCATAAGACCATAAGAGCCAATCAGTTTTATTTTCTCCCCATATAGTTTGCACCTTTGCATAATGGATTTCTCTTCTTTCCTCCCCTGTCTCATTTTTTCCCACCATAACACTGGTTATAATTACTGTTATAGCTGCATCTACAAAACCTATGAAACCCTGGGGCTGTGCACACATGGACTGAGAAGCATCTTGTCTGATGTAGCTGTTTAAATGAGGGTTGTCTGAGCCTGTCCCCCTGGCTCTCCCCATCATCAGTATAGGCAGAAAATACTGTATCCAAAGAGGCCTTCAACCCATTTAAATAAGGTTCCTTAAATAAGGGAAAGTTATGTTTCTACATTGCCCCTAGGAGGGTGTCCTACTTTTGGCAGATGAAGCGTGACATGCCTCATCTTCATTTCTTGCTGTGGCTTCACAGCTCTTTGCAAACACTATTGACTTTCACTTTCCAGCCCTTTCCACCCTGAACTGTGTCTGCCAAGGGATTGACACATATTTTAGCTTGTCTCTTTTAGAGTACATATTCCTCTTTGCAGGGTGCCAGGCATTAGAGGAGCACCTCTGTAAGTGTTCATAAAAGCATAATCATGCTGATTGTGTGCTCTGCTTTATGACCCAAGCATGCCCAGAACAAAATCGTGGTCATTCCTGTTCTCTGTGCAATGCTATGGAAACCTGCTTATGCTTGTTCTAGCCTAGTGCATGCCTCTGGTTGGCCACTGCTCAAGGCTATGCATAAGCCATAAAACTCATCCCTTTTTTTTTTTTCCTAGAGCATTTCAAACCCAGGAATTCCTTTGAAATCACAGAATAAGCTGAGTTGGAAGGGACCCTCAAGGATCATCAGGTCCAATTCATGACCTTGCACAGCACCATCCCCTAGAGCCACACCATGTGCCCAAGAGTATTGTCCAAATGCTTCTTGAACTCTGTGAGGTTGGTGCTGTGACCACTGCCCTGGGCAGCCTGTTCCAGTGCCCAATCACACTCTGGATGAAGAATATTTTCCTGATATCCAACCCAAACCTCCTCTGACACAACTTCATGCCATTCCCTTGGGTCTTGTCACTGCTCACCGCAGAGCAGAGATCAGTGTCTCCCCTTCTTTTCCCCTTATGAGGAAGTTGTAACTGCACTGAGGTCTCCCCTCAGTCTCCTCTTGCTTTACCCACCCCCCTCCCACCCCCAAAAAAATTTACAAATCAGCATTTCATAGCAGAAAAAAGTTGCACTAGAAAATCCCCAACCAAATCCATTATCTTGTAGTTGTCTAGTTCATGTCTTTTCAGCATGAACAGAAGACTTCAACTCTCCCTTTTATAAAATGATGGTGACTTTTTTCCATACAAGGAAATTACATTCCCTGTAATGGAAAATGTATCAATTAAAACACTTGGAAACTTTTGGTTTATTTGTTTTTCATTTTAGAAAGACAGCATAACAGAATCTGGGATTTGATCTCCATATTTGATAAGTCTTGTTTATATTTTCTGTGGAACATCTTGAACATCCACTATTTTAATAACTAAGCCTGTATACACCGAATTCTGCTCTCATCCTTATCTCTTGGCTACCGGCAGGAATGCTGAAGCCTAACCCTCCTGTTGAAAGATATTCAACCTTGGCAGAAGATTAGCTCTTCCTACCCAAAATGACAACCCCAGAGTATCTTAATTTGTCCCAAATAGTGCAACTTTTACAGATTTTTTTGCTCCTTTTTGCTCCTGGCACTGCTTGGTCTTCCCATCTGTAATGGGAGCTAAGGTAGGTCTGTGCTGGAGAGGTTTAACTGCTTTGACCTTGCTCCCTATTCTTTCATTAGGCTGAATATTAGTAGGATGAATTTTGCAAAACCACCAATCCATTGTGTCTCTAGTTCCAGAAAATGATTTGGTGCAGCTGCCATTGGCAATGCTTCTGTTTAGGAATATTGCTCCTGTGCCATATGGATTTAATAATCTCTGCTCAGCCCTGTTTATAAGTGTTTTTCAACTGCAGTCAAAATGATAGCAGTGATTATGGGGGGAGTCAGGGAAAACCTTTGGTTCCTAAATGAAATTAATTAACTCCTCAAAACCAGAGTCTTTTGAGGCATTCCTTCTTATCTCTTTCCCTCTTACATTGCATTGCATTTTTAAGCCAAAGACTTTGATTTCATAGTGATTTATTTAGCATCTTTAGCAAGCTGTTAATGAGAGAGAGAAACCTGGAGAGGTAGATGAGACTTGTCAGAGGCAGGAGAGGAAGAAAGGGACAGGGAGAGGGAGGAAGGAGCAAAACAAGGAAGGAGAGGGTGGCAAGACAGAACAAAGATGGAGAGCAGAGGGAAAGGTGTATTTTTGTCTCTCCAATTCTTGGATATCAGTCTTGCTGATTTTATTCTTTTCCCCCCTTCTGTGTGTTGGCAGAAGTGAAGTTGGCAAGCTCCGTAGAGAAGAAGGTGTCAATGTCCTGGTGCTGCCAAGTAGGTTCCCATGTCTAGATGGTGCATGCCATGCTTGGCAAAAGGCCAGAAACAGTGCTAATGGATTTACTAAATAGCAGCATTTCTCTGTATTGATTTTCTTAGGGTGCTCCCAGGACTCAGGTTGAAGTAGGTAGCTACACTTTACCTTATTTTTTCTGCTAATAAATGGCCTCAAAGAGAAACGCTTAATAAAGACACTTCTGGCCTGGTGGCCATTGTCTCAAAATGTCTCTCCAGAGGGGAAATGATGTACATTATTAAATATTACATTAACTGCAAATATTGCTGGCTGTACTTGAAGATTGAGGTGATAATTTTTATTGTGCTAAGCATAATCCTACTCTTTTAAAGAAAAAGGTAACTTTGCTCACAGCCTGGTGGTGAAACTGTGAGTGTGAGTGAATGGCTCAGGCAGGTAATCTGGCATATCCATGAATCTTTTCTACAGTGTACAATCAGTACTGGCAAAAAGGGTTTTCAAAACATGTGTGGGAAGACAAACAAAAGTTTAGCATCTGCATCAGTGCTCTGAATTTACAGGTAGCCTTAGCTATGTGTTTCTGTAATGTGGATCTTAAATACATGTATAAACAAGAAATGTCCATGCTGAATATAGTGGTGCCTTGGGAAAACAGATTTCAGGTACCTGCTTGTGTCTCTGTTGTAATTCTTACAAATAAATGTCTTTTGACCATCAAGATCTACCCCTTAAAATTTTCCCACCTTGCAGCCTATCAGTAGAGTCCCTGCTCTGCAGGGTGCAAGGGGGCTTAGATACAGGACAAGTGCAAGTAAATAAATATAACAAATCAATTTATCTGATTTCTCTGAGACAAAGGCAGGTAGAAAATGGACTTATCTCATTTTCATGGTGGAAAGGTGCAGGTGAAGAGGGATGATGAAATGGCTGAAGGTGAGCTTGGGCTGAAGAAACAGTAGAGCAAATAGCAGAGGCAGAAAGTCTCTGGCAGAGAGGTTGAGACAGGTTTAAAGTCCTGTAAAGCTGAAAGCAGTGAAGATCCTCAAATTTTAGAAAGGAAAAGTTAGGAAAGGGAAGCCAACTTAGGCCCACTTTATTACAATGTTTTCTTCTCATTTTGGAGCAGGTGGACAAAAGTATTCTGACCCAGACAGAGCTGATGCACCATGCCCAAGAGATGCCCCCTTCAATCACTTGTCAAACTGATGGGCTGACTGTGCTCCAAAAACCAGATTTACCTGGGCAGTCATGGTCCCCAGTCACCACCATTGGATCCCTTTTCTGCTTCTGAGCCCTGTCTGCTTCTGAAGTGGGGATGAAACTGTGTCCTGGGACCCTGAGAAGCTGAATATGCACCTGATTTCTTTATTTCTTCTCCTAGATTATTTCTGAGCATGCCATGCAGACAGGTTTGCATTCATAAGGCAAAGGGAGCTCAACAATACTTGGTTGTTAGTGGTGCCATCTCCCCTCAAAGTTAAAATTTTATTTTACTTGAATATAACAGGACAGCTACAAAATAATCTTACCTATTCCTTTTCAATACTGGGATGACAGAAATATCTGGAGGAATGTATTATTGGAGGTCCTTGTCAGAATGTTCAAGGGACATTGTGGTTAAAGTGACATCTTCTGAAGGAGGAACAAAGATGTGGACAAAAAAAGAAAAGTTGAAGCTGTACTTGAGATCCTTCTTGAACTTCACATTTGCCAAGGAAGTCAGGGAAAATAAGCTTAGAATTTTTTTTCCTGATTACTACAGACATTCTCAGCCTGTGGCTACTATAGGAAAACCATTTTTCTCCATCTACCACCGTTACATTTCACAGAGTATCACAGTCAGTAGAAAGATTAAATAAACAGAGATACCACATACAAACACATTTTTACTATTATAATTCTCTGTTTAATGCAGTGCTTTAACTAGGAATACAACTCAGCAGAAGTACATACATATATATTGCATGTAATTTTATTTGTCACTTCAAAATGTTTCAAACCCTCATAATCTTATTCCTTCATGGTTTGTTTTGATGAAATACCTTCTTTCTTCATCTTGTATAACAAATACTGCTGAATAACACAGACATTTTTCCTCCAAATGATCCACAACATTACATCCAAATTCCCAGTTAATATAACTTAATCAAACTTTGCTTCCACTGTATGAATGTTGTGTATAATATATGTATATCTATACAGCATATATAAATATATATCTATAATGTATATATAATCAAGTGGGTCAGCTTTACACAGCTAACCATAAACTTGTGCTTATCTTATTTATATGAGATCAAATGTACGGCATCAAGAATTTGACCAGTCCCCTACTTGTAGGATTCTCAGTTCCTGTTTTTACCACATGATTTTGGAGATCACATACATGTAATGCATTCCTTCTTTCTTGCAGTAGTATTTTCTTTTGAAGAAAAGAATGCAGGTTTTAAATATATATATATATATTTATAAATGAATAACAAGTTTTTCATATTGTTAAGTTAAAAAAGATCTCAAGAAGAGATGAGGTTCTTCCTCATACATAGAGCTCAAAGGATAATTTGACATTCATTGTAGATATATTTACATTATAAGCTTATCTGGATAGTATTACACATAATGTATTATTTTTTACACAGTCAAGATATGGTGTTGGTCATGTTAAAACACACTATCTAAAGGTATTTACAAACTGCTTGTCTCTAACTTACCAACCACCTCAGCTAAGTGGCACCAGAAATAAGGGATAGGACAGAATGATGTCTGTTGATTGGCAGTCGTGGCACTCCCACCAGTGTTTTTATTACTTTTGCTGCCACTGCTGCCAGGGTGTGCTTCGGGGAAGGGCTGTCTTTGGAGTAGAGTGGAGAGACAGAGTCTCCAGAGGGGCAGCAATCCCCACCTCCTCCCTGAAGCCTACGCGAGCTGAGGGAAGCAGAAAGGCAATCCAGCTGTCACTTGCTTGTCCCTTCGCCAGTACGAACACACCAACCTTGTCCCCCTGTGCTCTCTCCAGTGCTGTCAGGTGAGTCAGCCCAGGTATTAAACACTCAGTGTTTAATATCTTAAATTCTTTAATAAATTCTTCCTTCCAAGGGTGCTGTAACACAGGCTGTGATCACACTGCCTCACGTACCACACAGAGACACTTTTGCCAGAGTCAGAGCACTTTGGGACAGCTCACAAAATGGTTTCTGTGTCCTTCTTGGCAAGTATGATCCAAAAAAAAAAAAAAAAAAAAAAAAGAGAGAAAAAAAAAAAGAAACTCACAGTGGAAACACCCAGAAGAGTAGTTACTGAATGGCACTCTTCAGGTAATGCAGAACTTTGGAAGGCATAAAGACACCAGAATTTTGTTTCTTATATTTGGTTATCACTGGAATGAAATGTGTTTAACAAATCTACCCAGTACTCTGAAATATGAGGCCTGTGAGGACTGATATGCTCATGTAACCCACTGGCTCCACAGTGCAGCAAAAGAGGCATTGCAAAAGGAGGGAATAAAAATATAGGAGAAATAATTGCATTGGTTGTGGTAGATGTTCAACTCAGCCTTGCTGTAATTACATTCTTAGGTTTGGGCTCTCAGTGAATACTCTGCCAGTAAGCTTATGAATGAAAGGGGATTCGAGGGAAGGCAGGGCTGCCTTTCTGTGGCACAGAGCAGAAAATTAATCCGTGCATGTGGCAGGATGATATCCCACTATGAGCACATTCACTCTTGGACATTGTCCACTGTTGCGCCTAACACAGAGATAGCACAACTGGGGAGCAAAGGAAATTATTTGGCTTTGTTTCATTGGAGGGTTTATTTTACTTCCAATTTAAAACCTATGCAGAAAGGATTTATGGAAGTTGCCACTCCACACAGTAGCTTGGGCTTCAGTGGAGGAGGGTGTTGTGCTAGGGAAGGCAGTTTTTGGGTGGGGTCAGAGAGGTTAAATACCAGCATTCACAGTGCCTGAAAAGCGATTGAAACTACAAGCCTGTAGCTGTAACACAGGTGACACTTGTTAAAGTAAGGAGGAAAGCTTTTTGGTAGAACTGTGGCAGAAGAGGAAACAGACAGAGAAGAGAGGCCACAGAAAATTAAACACCATCTCTGAGGTTCCTTCAAGGCAAGGATCTCTACAACTTTAAAAAAAGAAAGATTCCTTAGAAGTCCGGAGCATTTTGTAACACAACTGAAAGAGCAATATTGTATAGAAATCATACCCTTGTAAGTGTCTGTAGTGAAAGAAAAGCTAAATTCTTTTAAGCCTCGCAATTTTTACCACTTGCACTGCTGTCATCTGGGACTATTAAACTCCAAACTCACTGTTAGCAAACGCTCCCCATGCACAGGGCCAGAGTTTGTTTTCCTGCCTTTTTTTATGTAAAACTTTGAATTCTAGCCCCCAGAAACTTCACAATTTGTCAAAAAATAAAGATTTTTCCAAAGTGTTTTTAGGGAGAGAGAAAAAATATCAGCATGGGTCTACTCCACTCCTGTCCCCAAGCTGCATTCATGCCAAGTTTCCAGCACATTGCTTTCAGGATGCTTTACCTATTCAGTCCTGCTAGGCCACTGCCATGATTAATTTTTGGCCATAGATTGGCAAGGAGAGGTACTGTCAGCAGAAGTGAAAAATTCAAAGTGTGCCACCCCAGCACCACAGGAGAAACTGGGAGCTGTATCCTGAGGCAGCACTCGCTCATCCTTAGGAATGTCCCATTCATAGGAATGAAGAACAGAGATCAAAATCAGTCAAAACTGGGGAAGGGGACAGTGAGTTTGTTAGCATTTCGCATAGACAGATGGACACATTCAAATCCATAAGGAGATAAAATTTAAAAAGTCTCTGTCCTCCTGCTCCTGTCCCTGGATGAGAGGCCAGGAGCTGCTGGGCCACTTCAAGGGTCTCTTCAGTGGTGTGTGGGCTGCTTTCACCACAGCCACACTTCTTGAAGGCACCTCTTCTTGTCAATATGTTTTTCTCCACCAGCGGTGTATAAAGCAGAGGGCTGATAGATTTAGCACTTGCTTTTGTCCCCTTCATGCTTTGTGAATGCCAAACAACTGATCTCTGGGGTCCACTTGAACACTCCCATTCCTGTGAGCTTTTATACAGAAAAACAACAATGAAAGAAAGCAAGAAAAAGCAATCTGACCTATATAGATGTGTTTGTTGTCTTTGGACTGCCTTTCATCAGGAAACATTCAAATACTTTGCTATCTTTCAATAGATCCTATGACTCCTAATAAATCAAATGAAAATCTCAAACAGAAAGAAGGCTGACAAGTTTTTCTTAGATTTTGTTCTTGCTGGAAAACAGATTTTAAACATTGCTTCAGCTTTCTCGCTTTCTTTCTTTCTTCCTTATTTTTCCTTATTTTTTCCTTATTTTTTTCCTTTTCCTTTTCCTTTTCCTTTTCCTTTTCCTTTTCCTTTTCCTTTTCCTTTTCCTTTTCCTTTTCCTTTTCCTTTTCCTTTTCCTTTTCCTTTTCCTTTTCCTTTTTTTCCCTTTCTTTTTCTTTCTTTCTTCTTTTCTCCCTTTCTCTTTGACCACAGACATCCTTAATACTCAGAAAAGCTGCCCACTGGAACGATGCATCTCCAAGTTGTTGCTCTCTTCCTGGAGCATGAAGGTAGGGCTGTCCCATGGCAACACAAATCACTCCCCGTGGGCTGCCTCTTTCTGGAAGTAATGAAGGAGGAAGAAAAGGAGGGGACAAGAAGTTCTAGCTGCAGTTTTTTGTTGTCAGTTATCGTTTTTGGGACTTTTTTGCTTTTTCTTGTTGTTCTCATGGGTTACCTGCACAGTGTGCTGGGTTTCTATGCAAAACAGAAGTGGCCAGCGCAGCACACGGTGTGGATGTGCTGCTGGGATCCTCTGGCCAAGATGAAGGTGGAGATGAGGCAGCTCCAGCAGCAGGGCCACCCTGGGGACCACAGGGTGCAGGTGACAGCCAGGGAAGCCGAGGTTACCTAGGGAGAGCTGCTCTTCAAGACTGACATCTACATCCTGCAGATCTGTCACTCAGGAGGGAAGTGAAACCTGGGGAACGTGGTTTGGGACACAAAGGAAAGACATGAAAGCTCAAAGGATATTCAAGAAGAAATTATTTAGAGGTTCTGGACCATTAGCACATTTTTGTCTTACTGAGCCACAACCACCTCAAGACCCAAGAGGTTCCCAATATCTGAGGGCACGTTCTGCCTCTTCTTTGCCTTCAGGAGAGGTGAGACAGTGAAATAAGTGTTGGCTCTGCACCTCCCAGCAGCTGGCAATGCACACTAGGCAGGCAAGGCTCCATGCAATACCTTGTATATTAGTTGGTTATTTTTCATATATATAAACCATGTAGGGGTGTGTGTTTGCATGCCTGTGGATCCGTACTTAGGTGCACCGTGTCATCTATTTTTACACTGTTTAATTGTCTGCAAATATAAGTGTACCATAAACTGTTACAGAGTGGAAACAGAGGATTGTCTGTCCTGCAAGCCTTTAAAATGTACTATAACACAAATCAAAACATCTTCTGAGATCAAAAGTGAGGGTGGTGCTAGGGAAAAGTGCTGGAAAACTTCTAAATTATGTTTTTCTTTGCTTGTATTTTTTTCATGAATGCTGGCCCCAAAATACTTTTCTTTCTGTGGTATTTTGAGTGTCATCATATCACATGATGAAGGATTATAATTTCAATCTATCTGCCACACTTCTTAGCCTGTAGGAGTGTCCTTATCTGTTAGACTAATTCATTTAGGACAAGTGCTAGTTTCAAATGTGAGAATAAGGGATTTTCAGGCCTGCCAGAAAACCACAGTTAAAAGATTAAGTATGGCTATACAAACCATTATTTCCCAGTTTCAGTATCTGAACTATTGATACCCACAGCACTTGCTGAAAGAAAGAAGCAGGTGTGTTTCTTTTATGAAACTTTTCCCAAGAAGTCAGATTTAGAAACTGAACATAGTTGATTTTATTCTATCTTGGTATTTTATCTGGATTTTTCTAACACTGTAAGAGACTGAATAAGCTAGGAATGTGTAAGTCCTTCCTTTGACCTGATCAAGATAAATAGTAAATGAAATTTTAAAAGGCAAGAAGTTTTAAAAAGCAAGCAGTGCTCATTTTGGCAAGCTTTGTCATGTAGTTATTCTTCCTTACAAGCAGGAGGATTAAAACAGTGATAGTAGATATGACTCAAGGCAAGTGAGGGTTGGAAAATTAGATCCCTGGCTGTATAGAGACAGTTATATTAGGATGAAATCACTAGGGGTATAAATTCAATGACTTCATATTAAGACATGTTAATCCGGAATTTAACATGGCCTTAATTTACTGCAGTTTAATCCTCCACATTTTCGCTTTCTGCTGGGAACTTGTGCTGCAAAACATGAAAATTGTCATGATACCAGAGTGCTTTGACACTGTCTTCCATTAAGCTTGTCAAATGTAAAACTTAATTATGCAAGATTAATTTCTCTGTAATCTCAGAGGCTGCTATTTTGAGGTGCATTTTGGAGTATTGCAGTTGTAGCATGAAATAACCAAATGAATTTGTGTCCTGTTTGGTGGGTGGTGTTCACTCAGAAAAGAGATCCTCAGGACACTGTCTATGCTCTTTTTGGGTAAGAAAACATATAAATGTACCTTTGTTAGGGCCTGCAAATTAGAGGTACTAAGAAGGAGGTAAATAAAATGTGCATGACTCCCAGACAATCTCTGTTTTCAATAATCTGATACCCTCTGACCTGTCCACAAAATGTTTTGTTTTGCTACAGTAAATATCAAATATTGGAATAGTAAATTCTTTGTCAGGCAGAAATTATCCACATTTCACCTAGTGTAGAGTAGCAAAATATATTCTAACTTAACCCTTGCCAGACTCCATCAAGACTATTTTAATATCTGTTTTTTTTATAATCACAGTTTTCCTGTCTGCTTTTTTATTAGTGTTACCCCTTGACTTACAGTCAAAATATGCCTCTCACGTAGTACAAGGCAACGTGACCAATATCTTTTCCAGAAAGCAAACATCTTGTGCAGGATTCACCCAGAAAGGACCCCAGTTTCACACTAAGGGCTTAGCAGAGCTTGATCCAGGTGGGTATGTCAGTCTATCTTATTTTTTACCTCAATAAATTATTCATATAATTATCTTTTGACAGGTCAAGAGCATGGTCATCAAATATTAACTATTCATTCTGTGAAGCCTCAACATACCTCTTCATCTCTACATCCAACTTTAAATGGATGTAGCTTTTCATTTTCTAGTGATAATCTTGTTTCTATTTTTCAGCTGAGACCCTTTGTTTGGCCACCATGGTGGCTGACTGGATGAGACCTTTAAATTTACAGCTTCTTTTGATGTTCAGTCTTGCCCTGGACAAGTAAGGTACAGAAAGGAAGAAAAGGCTGATGAAGGTAAAAGACAAATCCACAGGCTGATGTCACATGATGAATAAAGTGAACAAAATTGTCTCAAAAGCTTTGGTTTACATGGATGCTGAAGAAGTCTTGGCATGTAGCAATCTGGATGAGACCAAGTCTTTTCACTTTGATCTTGACATGATGAAGAAGTCACAGAACAAAAGCCCCTGGGATAGGGCAAGCAGCAGACTTGTAACAATATACAATGATAACATGTTGTGCATAAGAACACTTTCAGAACTGATGTGGTTTTGGACATGGTGGTGTCATAAACAACAGAAAAAACTTTCATCATGATTTACCTAACATTAAGCTTCTTACATGACAGTGGCAAAACAACTTTAGACAACTTTGAGCTTTAGAAAATTTCTGCCATGATTGATTTGGATTATGCAATGATCTTCCAAACTCCTATGCCTCTTCCACGCAGTTATTATTAAAATTTGTTTTGTTGTGTTTTTTTTTTTTTTTCACCTGGATGAAGACATAATAAACACACACAGGAAAAAACACAAGAAAAAGAGAATGAAAGAACAAGTATTTTACACAGAATGACCAAAAATCATAGACTTTAAAGCCCTTCTGCAGAATATTCTCAGAACGTAAGGAACTGTGCCTCCGGACCACACGCTTGAATAATTTCTCAAACATCCCCGTGTCCCAAAGATTTATTTTCATTTATTAAAAAAATGTTTTAAAGTGTAGTTCTCAGGGGTACAGCCGCTGCCCCTTATCAGTTTTTCCACTAACATCCTGGATTGCACATTCCATAGAAGACCATAAAGTGCTGTAGCATCAAAGGGTTTTTTTAAAATTTAATTTGGAACTTCTCCGCCCTTTCCATAATCATTTTCATTATCATTTTTACCTTGTAGCTCCTATATTCTTGTAATGACACATGAGAAGGTCCTTAAAGGTCTTCTTGAAGGTGGCGTTGCAGAGTGCGTAGCAGGCGGGGTTGACGGTGCTGTTGATGTAACAGAGCCAGTAACCCAGGGTCCACACGGTGCCGGGGATGCAGGATGTGCAGAAGCTGTTGATGAGCACCATCACATTGTATGGGGTCCAGGTGATGATGAAGGCCAAGAGGATGGCCAGAATCGTCCTTGTCACCTTTTTCTCTCTAGAAGGGGGTGGTTTCTTTTTGGCTGGCTGCTTTGTCATCTTGACGATTTTCCGGGCCACACTGTTCTGCTTCTCCTCCCCGTTCGTGCCTACAATCTCCACGGTGGTGTTGGTAGGGGCACAGCAGTCCCCCTTTTGGGACTTGGTGACTATCCTGATGCATGTCAGCTTGGAGTTCTCTGCTTTGACATGGTCTTGGGAGGCAGAAGCCTGCCTGGCATCTTTGGTAGCTTCATCCTCTTTCAAGTTGGAAGCGACCGCACTGATGGAGGTGGAGTCGTTGGAGCTCTCCTTCTCCCCTTGAACACAGTTATTGGTCACAGTCTCTTCACTGGTTTTTCCATTCTGAATTTTGCTGTGCTCCAACCCATCCCCGCTGGTTGGGATATTGTTATTGTTTGGTTTCACTATTTTACCTTGGACAAGGCTGGGGGAAACTGTTTCTTGGTTTTGGGCAGCTTCCTTTTTTCCTTTCTTTATCCGACTCTTACTGGCTCGGGAGATTTGCCAGTAAAGGACAGTCATGATGATAACAGGCAGGTAGAAGGCTGCAATGGCAGTGCCAAAAGTGACAGCAGGGTTGGAAAAAAACTGAATGTAGCAGTCCCCATCTGGGACAGTCCTTCCTCCCACAATGAATTGCCAGAAGAGAATTGCAGGAGCCCAGAGGATGAAGGACAGCACCCAGGCGGCTGCGATCATCATGCCGGCCATCTTCGTGGTCCGCTTCACGGGATACGTCAGGGGCTTGGTGACACAAAAGTACCTGTCAAAGCTGATAATGAGCAGGTTCATTACTGAGGCGTTGCTGACCACATAGTCCAGAGCCAGCCAGAGGTCACACACCACGGGCCCCAAGGGCCAGTAGCCTATCACAGTGTACAGGGTGTACAGGTTCATGGAGAAGATGCCGATGATCAAGTCAGCGCAGGCCAGGCTGAACAGGAAATAATTGTTGACAGTCTGGAGGTGCCTGTTGACTTTGATGGACACCATGACCAGGATGTTCCCAATTATGGTGACTAGGCTGAGGGACCCTGCCACCAGGACGATGAACACCACCTCGACAGTTTTATAGCGGCTCTCCAAGGCCATCACATTTTCAGAGGAAGAGTTTATGTACGTTGAGTTATTCATTTCGCTTCTGGTAACAAGATACCCACTTACAACTTAAGCCTGCAGAGGAAAGAAAAGAAAACAGATACCATCAGGAAGTTAGCCCCTTTGCCTTTAAGGAATGGATCCAAAAAAGCACGACTTGGCAAAAGTTAAAAGCAAGAAGATGTATTCAGGAAAAAACAGTCAGCTTTGGCTAAAGGAAACACTGTGTACAGTTTAGGAATAATAGAACAATAGGCTAGCTCTAAATATGTGAGAAAGGCACACTTTTGGACTGAAAACTACGTTAAGTTCTCAGATGTCTTTTTCTCTTTGTTATTTTTTAAAACTAATATTGACCTGAATATTTTGGAACTGAACCTGCATATTATTTTCTTTCTTGCTATCAAAATAGTTCACTTTGCTCATTTCAAACCCTATTCCAAACAAAAAGTCTGGACTGGAGGGAGTGTAACATTGTTATAACCCAAAGTGAAGCTGTGATCTACTGAGAGGCAGATCAAGGGAATGAGATCTCTGTTTCTGTCTTTCTTTCATTTTCCACCTGGGCATGCTTCTGTGAGGTTTATGGAATGGCTTCTTATCACATCCTCCCCCCCCCCCCAGCTTTCTTACCCTGCAGTTCCTTTTTAGGCAACACATACAAAGATTTTGGCACTTCATCAAACTAATTAGTCTGTCAAAATACACAAGAGGGTGGGTCTGTTGAAGTTAACAGAGTTCATAAACTCACCTCAGTTGATCATTTGCCTACGTATTTAGATCCATACATATTTTATTTCTATTTTTTTCAATTACAGTAAGCTTAAACTTACTTTTTACTTACTTTTGAGTATTTGTACCTGGATAAGGCATTGTTGTTTGTTTGGGTTTTTTTTTAAAACACGGTATTATCTTTTGATGCTTGCTTGATTGCACTTTTCTCATTATTTTTCAAATAACAATATTTTTAATCTGCATCACATAAAGCTAAAACAGAAGGTCTGAAATAGACATCAGGGTAATGCTAAATAAAGAAACAGATAAAAATCAGTTCTGTTTACACATAGCAATTTTTTTTGTACCCCTTTTACCCTACTGACAGTGCTCAATAAATAGTAATTAAATTGCTAGTGATACACATTTGATAGAAGACTAAGAAAACAGTGCATGCTTTTGCCTCCAGGATATATTCTATCCTTTTGTGCATCTCCTGGAAGTCAATAGAATGCACTAGAATTGTACAGCATCTGAGTGCTCATTATTTATGAGCTGTGCTCAAGGGATTATTGAAGCATGAAGGCCAGATGTGACAGGGAAGTTTGAGTTTTTTTCTAATTACAATATTCTGCTTTTTTTCCCCCCACACATAAGACATCACTTCTTTAAGAAGGAGTCTCTAAACATGGTGGTGCAATCAAAGGAAGACAAAAAAACAATCTATGTATGGCTCCTCTATACACCAGGGATTAGAAAATTCTGCTCTGGTCCTTCTGACTAACCTGCTGATGCAGAGACATATACAGTCCACATCACTTCAAAGGAACAATGCATTTTTACTGTCATCTCAGAACTGTGCTTTTTAATTTTTTTTTCACTTTTCTTTGAAAAATAAAGAAGATGATGCAAAATGTCAGCACAGTGCAAAACCCCTTCTGAACTCTGGGAAAAATAAGCAAGCCTGTCTGCGTGGAAAAGTCAAAATGCTAAACCAGGGTAAAAGGTTTTTTGTCTGAGGAAACTTTGTAATCTTGAAATTTATACTTAGAGAAATACAGCTGGCAGAGGGTGGGGCTCATGCATTTGCCTTTGCTATCAAAACCAGCTAAAATATTTTTTGCCAATTCTATGTTGAAGTGAATACATGAATAAATAGAGGAACATAAGGCTCGACAGATATTTATTTCTTGCTATCTATTTACAGGTACAACACTAAAATCCTTGAGATCAGGTTCAAGATAAAATGAGGAAGAAGAATGCTTCAGTTAAGTGTGTGCTTTGAACAGTAACAATAGGCTGAGTGGAATGTTGCAGAATTTCTACTCTGTGCAGAAACATTGACAGGACACCTTTAATATATAGGACTGACATTTCAGCAATTCCCAGTCTATTTTTCTCCCAAAGCTTCACAGCTGAGCAGCTGGTTACCCAGTTAGATGTGTAAGGCATCAATTTTTTGGACAAGCTAAGAATTTCTCCCAAGCAGAATTGTTTATGAACATTTTTAATGAATGCATTTTTAATGAAGAGGAAAAATCATGCTTAGAGATGTATTGATTAAAAGAAAAAAATCAGCTGAAGAAGGTTCATGATCTGGTGCTCTGCAGCTACCTCTGGTGACAGAAAGTGAGTGGGGGGGCAAAATGGAAATGAGTGAGAGTGGATTAGAGATGAAAAAATTATGCTTTGTTATAAAGAAACAAGTGTTTATCTACAATACACTTTTGAAAAACTGTTCATAAGTTCTATTTTCTTTCCACTGAATAACAAAATTAATTTTAAAAACTTGAAACTTGTGAAACCAAATTACCATTTCCCAGCTGACTTTATTCCTGAGTCTTTTCAGGTGAAATTTTTACCCACTCTCAATGGAAATACTGGCAATTCAGTAACAATTCCCCTGATTTTATGGGGAAATATGGGATGCAAGGAGATGGATGACAGCTAAAAGCTAATCTTACTGGCTAGGAATAGGATTTCATTGTGTTAATATGAATGGAAGCAGAGCAAAGGAGTCTCTCTCTTTTTGCATAAAACTTTTCAGCCCTTAAGAAGGCTCTGGACTGCAAATTAGAAGGGCAGTCACAACTTTCTGAGGTACAGGGAAACATCTGCTCTCACCAGCTCCAGTGAAAACTTCCCTTTGCCTGCATCAGTGTGATTGTAAAGTGAAGCCGATTTTGCTGTCCATGTTGATGAGAGGGTGTAGGGCTGGAGAGACAAATCTGATTTCCATGACATGCATGGTCACTGCTCAGAGTACTAAAATTGCCTATGCAGAGGCAGGGGTGTGCAAGATCCCAAACCCAGGAGCCCCTGCAATGCTCTGGGCTCCCTCCTGCTGGCTCCAGCAGGGCTGGTGTTGGAACCCAGGGAATTCCTCTGGCTGCCCTGGAGGGCTCCAGCCCCTGCCAGGGGGCTCAGAGGCCTTGGCACAGAGCCCCAAGACTCCTATGCCTTTGATTTTGACCCATGGAGCAAATTGCCACCTTTATGTGAAGAATTTCAAGTCAAGAAAGTTTAAGTAGAATAATAGTTAGTCTGTCATGAGGTGAAAAATAGACTTTTTGGGGTTAGAATGGAGGCAAGATGGAGGAATTTGGGTGTGTCCAGTCTTTCTCCTTCTTCTTCTTCTTAGCCTCCACCTTCTGCTGTGATGTTGGCACTTCTGGATTGGTTTAAGGCAGAAACTCCCTGTCTAACATAGGTGATAGATTATTGGGAAGTTATGGTAAATAATGTACACGTAGTTTTCAGTATAAAAAGAAAACACCACCCCAAATACAGTCAGTGTGCCTCAATCCAACCTGCCAGACAGACCTCAGTAGGTTGGAGAAAGATAAAAAATAATAAAAAATAATAAAAAATAATAAAAAATAATAAAAAACCTTGAGAATGAGAACAGAAAAATCCTGACTCCTTCCTTGACTTCAGGCTGGGTAAAAGAGGCTTGTCGGTATCTCAGAGTCACTGTGAGCAGCAGAGCTTCTGAGAGGTTGGCACCAGGTGCACAGAGAGGGCTCTGTTTCTCATCGTGGCTGCGGCACTGCCTGTGCACTGCTGCTGTTTGTGTGCTGCCAGAGCCCATCTCCTGCTGCAGAGGCTGTTGTTATGGGAGCAGATGTTATTCATCAGGCAGACCTACGGGGCAGAGGCATTTTAAGGTAATATGACCTCCTGTGTGAGAAATACCAGATCTTATTCTTGAACAAAGAGAGGTCTCTGCAGGCCCATGGGTGTTTGTGTGAGTTGCACAATATGGCACTGGCTCCCATGGGCTACCATAATTTATCCTTCTACACTAAGTGCATTCTTGCTGAACAGAGAATACCCGGAAAAGGCAAGGAATGTCTCTTGTGACCTTAAAAGCAACCGAGATAATTTTCTGAAATATACTTCAAAATATATATGACTTTTTGGAGTGGAAACACCATAATCACTGCACAGAAAATGTACAAAGCCAAGTAGTCCACATATAAAATAATTCATTGTTTGATATTTGAGATGTACTTAGGAAACATTCCCACTGCAGTAGTTCCTTCCCCTAAAGAACTCACAGTACTGAAAATCATTCCCTTCTATTGACTGGGCAACAGTTTAGGGCAGAGCTGGGGCATACTTAAGCATTGCATCCTGCTTTCCACTTACCCTGACAGGAACACATCCATTTGGTGCAGGCAAATTTTGTAGCAAACATTGTAATTTTAAATTTAAAATATATCTCCAACATCTGCCACAAAACAGACTACAGAAATGTTTGGTGTATTGAAAAAAAATGGCTGATACATCACGCCTGTCAGAGTTTGTTAGACAAACTCTTCTTCTGTATTGTGCGTTTTGACAAGTTAAATTTAATGGATTTGAATTTAAAGGATTTCATGTCTTCTTTGAATTCTCTGAAACCATATAAAGGTCAAGACATGAAAGAGGCAACAAATGATCAGCACCTGAGAGTTATATTTGTGATTTAAACAGGATTACCCAAGAATGTGTGCGCATTGCCATTCTGAGGGCACATCTAAGCATGCAAGTCTCAAGCAGAAGGAAATATACTTCTTTAATTTTCTTTTTTTGATCTAGTTCCTCTTCAGCCCCAACCTGTGCAAAATAGATTTGATGTTTGCTGTAGTAATAATGGAATGTTTTTTTCCTGAAATTATTTTTATCCTGAACTGATTTTGATTCTAAATTTCTTCTTGGTACGATTTTAAACTCACAGTGTGAAAAGAAAAAGAGAGAAACAAAATCCCTTAATCTGTAATAAATATCCTAGGTCTGTTAGCCAGAATTTATTACAGATTTTATATATTTTATATATATATTATATATATTATATATATTATATATATATATATATATATATAGTCTGGACTTTTGGTAAAAATGCATTTTAGAAAATACCCAAACACCTGAAGACTAAAATCTTCACCTAATGGATTATCTTCTGCAATCCTTTTGAAACTAGAAACATCTTTGCTAAGTGTTACTGTCTTGGTGTTGTCTGTTGTTTTTTTTCATTTTCATGCACTTTTCTTTATCTCAATCAACACATGTCCTACAAAAAAGATATTGTGTGGGCCTTCTTGGATCTACTTTTCCCCATCTGATTGTGAAGGATATCTAAGGGCAAAATTAAAAATTTCTGCACAGATCTTGAAACAACAAGTAGATCAGAGTCAGAAAATATTTTAAAAAGCAAACTAGCAGTGTGTCACAAACAACTGAAGCAAGGCAAAAATGAAAATATTCCCCCAAAAGCAGCAGGGGACTGTACATGAGTAGGTGCCAATGCTGGCACCAAAATGCTGCCTCAGGGCACGTTTGGGTCTGAGGGTTCGTAAAGCTGTAAACTCCAGCTTGCACACTGCTGCTCCTGTAGGCTAAAACTGTAGAGAAGGGAATACAGAAAAACTATATAGAAGTAAATATACTGTCATGAGCCCAACTTGTTGATATTAAATATGACACAAGTAGAAGTGGAGACAGCATAGTAAAAAAAAAAAAAAAAAAAAACAAACAACCAAATAATAATCTCTCTATTTTCAGGAAAAAAAAAATTAAAAAGATAGTTTTTCCTCAAAGATCTGATAACAAAGTATTTCTAATATATTGGTATTGTTATTACTATTGCCGCTGTTGTGATAGTCACCCACTGGTACTAAGGCACATGAAATATTACCTTTCTGTCAGTATAAGTTTGGATGCAGATATGTTTTTGTTTTTTGGGACCTGTGTAATCAAGAGAGAATTTGCATTCTGTCTTTGGGCAGCTGATACAATTGCAAGCTAAGCTTTGCCTCCCGCTGCACTGGGCAAATCTGAAAAATATGTTTAATACACATGGCTCAGTCTAAGTGGTTTTGATCCACAAAAAGGGATTTTTACCTCCTGGACTAGAGAAGATACTTTCTCTAAAAATACTGTGATAATGTGAGCACATGCCTCCTTATTCTTGCTAGGATTATAATAAAAAAATTTTGGTCCAAAAGTAGTGAGAAAATAACCAATTCTCTTGGTGAAGTTATGAAAGGTTTTCCTCTCTGTTCTTGTGGAACCATGAGGTTTATCCATATGATAAAAGTGACTGAGTACAATGGTCCATGTGATTCCTTCTCAGGAATGTCATTCCTTGAGTCCCACCTGCAATCCTGTGCACCTCATCTTGTCAGAGGTGCTTGCACAGTAGAGGGAGTTTTCAGAATGTCAATTGGAAAGCAGAAGGTTTCAGCATTACATTTCAGGCAAAGTAAATAGTCAGGGATGCTCTTGTTGTTGAAAGCTAGAAGAGAAGAGTACTTTTTATGTTTTGTTATGTTTTGGGTTTTTTTCAGGTAAGCCATGAAATATGTCTATTTGCTAAGATCAAAATAAATTTATGATCCATGAATCAGAGAAAAAAAAAATATTCTTTGCAGTATGAAAGGCAAAATGGAAGCATCCCACAGCTTTCTCTAGAGTGCTGTTAAATGGATAGGATCTCCATCTAGAGGCACAGATAAGCAGCTGCCACATAAAACAGTCTTTTCCAGAAGTAGAATGGCTTAAAAATATTTTTAAAACTTTTAAAACTCTCAGGCAGAGGAGATCCACATTTTATTGCAATTCAAATTTTATTATAGTTAATGAGAAGAGATATAATTTGATAAAAACCTGAAGCCATTACAGTTGAATATTCCTGGAGCAATTCCTGAATGAAGAAGTATTTGACCTGCGATAAGCTCTGTCAGTCAGAGCATGGTTCTGATAACACCACAGTTGTGGTTGTGATCCCTGGATTGGCCATTCACATAAGAGCTGCACTTGGTGATCCTTGTGGGTCCTTCCAAATCAGAATATTCTGTGATCCAATTAGACTTGGGCAACCCATGCACAGAAATGTACTAAGGCCTGAATTTATCCACTGCAACCACCATTATCACCATTATTTAGTCATCTATTTGGGCATGACCCAACTCAAAAAGTTGTTTCACAGAAGACCGTAAATGGGTTGGAAGAGAGGATGATGCCATCAAAAGGTAAAAACTGGGGACTAATTCATAGCACTCACATTTCCTCAGTGCACCTATACTGATTTCTGCTGGCAGAGGCTATGGGAGAGATAGAAAAGGGACATCAAAGTGACAGATATCAGGAAGTGACTTCTCCTTTCTGTCTTGTGCTGCACGACTGCTGCTGGAAATTCACTGAAGCTCCTCACACCCATCAACCAAACCAGTTTTATCTGACTATAACCATCTTTTTCAAGCACTTTAGTTAAAATAGTCATGCTGGAACTCAGACTAAACTTATACCTATCCTCAGCCATGAGAAAGGTTATGTCAGCAGAAGAGTTATTGAAGTTTCTGTTCAGATTGAATTGAAGATCATTGGGTTCAAGGGTATCTCTTCTGAAGGAAAAGTGTGGTGAGAGTTAAATAGTCCCTCTGCAGCCCAGCACAAATTGGAGGCACAGAACTTCATAATCCTCAGATCACCTATCACACCTGTGCTGTTAAACACAAAAACCTTATGAGAGCTCTTCAAAGTCCCTGACTGACAAGTGGTGAAGCTGGTGAAAGAGGAGAAGGACCAGAAAGCTGATTGAAACCAACTTAACATACAAGCAGACCTAAAAAAATCCCCCCCAAACCAAACCAAAAACCAATGAACCAACCCCCTAGACAAAAAAAAAACCACAAAAAACAACAGCAACAAAAAAAGCAAAACAAAACAAAACAAAACAAAAAAAAAAAACCAAACCAACCAACCAACCCCAAAAAAACCAAAACAAAAACCAACAACAACAAACAAAACACCTCTAAAACGAACAAAAAAAATCAAAAACGAAACCTCAGGCTTTCTACTCTTTCCTGGTTTATTTTTTTTCTTTTTTCTTTTTGCAAGAGCCTGTAGGAATATTGGTCATGAAAAACCCCCAGAGAACTGCAATACAGTACAGGGAGGGTCTCTCAAGGAACCATGGATTAACCCTCTCAACCTGCCAGTGAGTCCAAAAAAGGTTCTGTGATATTTCTGTGAATATCTGCAAATCCCTCCAAGACATAAGGAGTCCTTTTGGGATCATGAATAAACCCATGGAGACTCTCACTGTGTTCATCAGACAGAGTCAGAGTAGAGGGCTTCTGACAGGAGTATTAACATATGAGAGCCCAAAGAGACTCTTACTGAAGCTAAAGAAAATCTTTCCTTTTCCCAAGGTTGTAAATGGTGTAAGTACCTGGCTTTTGCATGGGATTTTCTTATTCGCTCACAAAGATCTATCAGATAATCCTCAAATCTGCTTTGGAAACGACCTTATATTTTTTACTCAGCAAATGCTTTTAATATTCCTTTAAATACCATCATGGTCAGTCTTATATGAAAGTCTCAAGAGCCTGAAAATCTAGTCTGTACTTCTGTGTCCATAAATTCTGGGGCTTTTTACACATATTCCATCTTACTTAACAGCTTACCTAAGATGTAGATTAGGAGCACAGGAAAGAATGGTGACTCAGATATAATAGGGAACGGCTCAAATTCTTTGCAAGGATTTAAGCATATATTGAACAGAAGTTCAAACTTGTTTCTGAGAGGGCAGCTAATTTTTTTTTATGTCTGTATTGCGGTAGACTGCATTTTAAGCAGTGAAATACTGAAGGAACTAAATTAGGTCATTTCCTTAGCAGAAAGCAGTGGTATCTAAATTTCCAAAAAGAATCTATATTTCCAAGCTCATTCTGCAGTCTGAGAAAAGTTTGTGAAAGATGGAAAGAGAAGCAATGCCTAACAAAATACTTACAAAAACATTTAAAAATCTAAAATAAAGTGTTTGCTATAGCTCATTATATATATGTTGATCACAACCATGATTGTTTACTGTGGGTCTGCACAATCATCTCTCCTTTTGTGAACAGAGAACCTCAAAGATCACATAGTCCTTGCCCAAGAAAGGAGAGATTTATTCAGTAGTTTTTCATAGCTACTTCATCAGGGTAGGTTCCCCAAGTCTCTGACTGTGCTGTGTTTCACTATATGACTGCTACCAACTTTAATCACATAGACTATAGCTACAGATTAATTGTGTTTTGACTCTATTACATGTTTAACAAATCTGTGTCTAAAGCTGGCTCTGATGCATGGGTCCAGATATTGGTACTAACATGCTGCAGCTACTCTTAGCAAGGTAAAATACCTTAGCTTTGCATTAATTCACCAAGCCTCTGTTAAAAAATAATGTAATGTTTAGCAAGCTTAACTTAGCAATAGGAAACTGAGGGACTTGTCTCTGACCACGTGCCTTCTGTAAAAATTGTATTAATCATCACAGGGTCAGGTAGACTAAAATTTATAAGCAAATACTCTCAAGCTCTCTGCACGTTTTGATTTTTAAAGAGATATTGTAAAATCTGTTTGCATCAGATTTTGACCACTCTTGAATATTGACCAAACTAAAATAATGGGAACATTTGAAACGTAGGGTTTAAGAAAGGATAAACTGGATTATTTGAAGCCAAAAAAATTTAAAACCTGAGGGGGTATTTACTAGCACAGGATGGAGAAGAGCAGGCCATTACTCTCTGCACAGATCTGCAAACTTCACAAACTCATATTGTCACTTTAGCAATGAAAAAAATTTCCACTGAGTGATGGTGATGAATGTATTTGATGTCCCTTGCACATTCCACTAATTTTCAAATATGAGTTTTTAATTAAAAGAGAGAAAGAGGTTGATTTTGCAATTCAGAAACCGTGTCATTGTATTTACCACATGGGAACCTCTTTTACATTGTGGCAGAAGCACCATGTCAGCTTCATCACAACTGTTGGTATAATGACTTGCTGATAAAGTTCCTCTCCCATTTGTGGTGTTGAGGATCTCAAACTCTTTTTATTACAGTCCTGAAATTCCAGTTATGCTGTGTATTACTCTCTGCCCTTCTTCGGCAGACTTATCTGTTACTGTCTGCAAGTTTCCTCTTTCTGCTTCTACATCTCGGACCACCTTTGCACAGCACACATGTTTAAGGAAAAAAGGAAAAAAAGGAAAAAAAGACTACTGACTAATGTATTTCATTTTCTGAGGTCTCACTTTACCTTATTCTTCTGCAGTGGTCCCCTTCTTTGAACTTAATCCATCTTTGCATAACAACTCTTTAAATTGGGGCTTAGTGGTAAAGCAAACTTATGGGAAGTAAAATTAAATAGGAATAGTATCTAGCGGTGTACCTAGGGAATAATCTCCTCCATCAATCTGCTGTGTCCTGAAGTGTCATGTTGGAGATTAAATCCCTCCCACTGTGCCATGCAAGAGCAGCAGAACCACCCAGCAGTGATTGCTGCATTGCAACGTGCCTCCACACTGCACCTCACTGAAGAGCACAAGAACATACCTACAGAAATACATACAAGGATGTGGGGCAAGAGAAAATAATAAATGGAGTGAATGTGAGAGGCAAAAACAGGAACAGGACTGAGACGTGAATAATAAGTTGATTAGAGAAAGGCAAGAAAAAGAGTTCTGCAAGAGCATTCACACGGGCTCTTCAAATTGTCACCCCTTAATGCCTGTTTTCAGTCAGAATTCCTCACTGACCTTAATTTCAGTACCTCTCTGTATTATCCTGTGACAGCCCACACACGGATAGGGTAACATTTCTTCAAGCCTTGCACTTTGAACAGTATTGTGGAAACACTGAAGTGACTTGAAGTTCTGAAATCTCACCTCAATTGTCATTCAAATATTTAAGTTCTCAAATCCACTGCCATTAACTGAGACTTGGCCTACAAAACCTCTTCAAAGAAGAGGATAGAAATTCTTTTTCCAAAAAGTTATAGTCTTATTCCATAATCAGAAATTCCAGTGTATTTATTTTACTCAATAATTTCCTCATAAGCTGGTCACACCAACACAGCCACTGCCCAGAGGGGAATTGGATAACCCCAGTGGGAAGGTGGGATGAGGACGGGAGGTGATTTTCCCCTGCTGAAATCTGTGTCTCTGTGCCTCTCTCAGAGTGAGAGGCTGCAGGAAGCCTCAGCGAGCCCACACTGATTTGCAGATGATGTGTTCCCCACTCGTACACTCCTTGTGGAGCTCTTTGAGAGATCTGTGGCTCAAAGGCTCATTTCACAGCTCCTTGCTCTCAGTCACTCACGCTGTAAGCCTGCGACTTCAAAGGGACAGCTGAAAGGAAATGTTTGCAGGGAAAAGGGAAAAAAAAAGAAAAAGATTGTCTGCTTTTCCCTTTTTTTCTGTTCATGATATAACAGGCTTATGATGTTTTGGTATAACTGCTTCTCAGTGGGTTATTTTTCCCTTCTTTCTATACAAAAACCACAAAAATCCCTGGCAGTGAGAAGGAAAACAGCTGTGTGATGCTTTCATCTTAGAGTGGGCTTGCCAAAGAGCAGGCAAATGACTTTCCATTCTCTAGGCAGGCTCCTTGGGTCGAGCTGGACTGATGTCCAAGCCAGTGACCCCCAGTTTTTCATTCTAGCCCTTTCAGCAGCGGCACATGCTAAAGCACTGCTGCTCCCTGCTGCAGACCCAGTCACAGAGTAAACAGAAAAATCTCTGAGGGCTCCTGGTGCCCTTTCAGGCTGTGGGCAAATCACTGTCATGACATTTTCTCGTTTTGTAGTGTAAATGAGGTTCAGCTCTAAATTCAATACTTTTTAAGGCTTTAAACATGTTATCTACAACATCAGTGTCCTCCACATAGGTAAAGTCCTGAATGTCTTTCATGAAATTTCTAAACTTTTTTGTTTGTTTGGGTTTGGTTTTTGGTTTTTTTAGTATGTATAAAACTATATTAAATTAGGATAGATTTTTTTCCCAAGTTTTTAATTAGTTTGGATCTGTTTGTTACCCTGCTCTTGATCTGTTGTGACATGCAATGCAATCCCATTGAATGTTCGAGGCACTGAACAACACCAAATAATTAAAATGCAGACACTCTTATTAGTAGAAAGGCATAGTGGAGCGATTTACAGTCAGGTTAATGTTTAACCTCTTAATCTTTCTAATGTTAGGGTTGGAAAATGTCCTTTAAATGTAATTATCTGCTTCTGTACATTTATTTTGTAAAAGAGCATTTAAAAATGTAAGTTTTCTTCACAGAGGTCTTTCATAATTTTGTATCCACTCATAATGATTCTGGTCCTCCTAAACAAATGCTATCCAACCCACCCTGCCACTGACATAGGCATTTATTCTCTTCCTAATTGTGTAAGTTTTGTAGATCTCAGACCTTGTGATTCAAGGGATAGCATGCTTTTTCCTTAACCCCACCAAAAGCATTTCCATGATAGCACATTTGCATTGCATCAGCTTTGCAAAGAGGATCAAGCATCTAAAAGATGGCATTCACAAATAATGTAATTATATCTGGTAAGAAGAAAAAATGGATCTTGTGATTTATTAAATTCATACCCCCATACCTCTGCACAATCTCTTTATAATTGAACATAAGAACACAGTTCACAGCTATTTTCAAATACAGGTGTGGCAGAGAGATTAAAAGAGCTGAACTCTTACACTTTCTCTGGAAAAATCTCTTCTTGTTGCCTTGTAATCCTCACAGGTGAAGGGGGGTTGTCTCTCTACATCAGGCAGTGAGAATCTGATGCTATTTGTTTTGTGAAAACCAGAGTCAATATGACTTCAACTCCCATGTAAATACACATGGACTTCAAACACAAACAGAAATTTGTGTTTCAGGCGTTCTAGCAAATTTGTCATGACCTGCAGCACATGATTTGTGATACTTTCTGGTTTTTCTCAATACTGGGTAATGTTTTAGAGAAAGTAAATGATGATGCATCTTGTTCTGGTGTCTGCCTGAGAATTAAGATAATGTAGTAAAAAGAGAAAAAAATCATGCATTTCCTAGCTTCTCTTTCTAAATCTTGTGATGCACATTGTCCTTCTGTGGTCAGGAAGTGGTTCATTCTACCTGCCTTTGTTAGGGTTAGGATAAAAATAAAGCTTTTGTAGTGAATTTGAATAAGTGTGCCAGAAGTTTTGGTTTTGCAAGGTTCTCTCTATGCAGGAAGTGACAAGAGACATTTGAGATTTTTCTCTGTCCGAAAAGAAAATTCATGAAGCTGTTTTGAGACTTATAAACAAACTGACAAAGGTAGTACTATTAATGATGGGGAATGTCAAGTAGTTTAGTGCTTCACCTTTGATTTTTTGTTTTCCTTTTGTCCTCCTATTTTTATCTGAGGAGGTGTTATATCACCAAGAGTGACTGCAACCATTCCAGCAAACACAGAATTTTGTTAGAGGTAATCACAATTCAAGTAATCATTTTTCCTGCTTCCTTAAAATGGGTCTGTTCTGCAACAGATAGAAAATCAAAAGCTCATAATGCCTTCAAAGCATAATCTCTCTTTCTCCATGTGTATATGTATACAATAAATATTTATGCTCTGTTGTAGTTTTATTATTTCCTATCTTTTTAATTCTTTACTAATATATTTCTCAACATGCTTGATCTGCAATGCATTTTTTCCTCTTTGTCTGTTTTTCTTGTCATTGTGTACACATGGGGTTTGGGTAGAACTGTGAATATTAGACAAAGGAAAATAAATCCAAGATGATCAAAATTATATATGCTAATCAACAATAACCAGTGTTTCTGTCAGAATCTGCACACCCATTGAATATACAGTGTGTTTATGTCTCTCCTCTATATTGTTTGGGTTTGAGATTCACAGAATTAATCTGAGCTCCCTCTGTAGCTAACAGAGCTATCTATTCATGACAAAAATGCTCAAATCATATTTGCTTGTGCTCAATTCACTTCATCTGCTCTGCACACAAGCTACTTTTGTGCAGGTTTAGAAATTAATTAAATATCAGGCTGCTCCTGAAAACAGCAATCACTGGGAGGATATTAGAGAGTGTTCCTGGATCGAGCTGTGAAATTCCACACATCAGCACTGGCCCTGGAAGCCTGACTTCAGAGATTGCTGAGAGCAGGGCTCCACTGTACAAGCTGCATTACTCATCCACACTCCAATTTCAGAGCCCGAAATCTCATGGTAAATTGCTCTGAAAAAAAAATCAATAGGTCAAAAGCCCTGTGTATGCCAATGGCAAAATTTCTGTTGCTTTTGGTAGGCTCATGACTTTTCTATGAAATAGGCAAGGAACAGGATTGGTGTCTGGGGACTAGTCCTAGTTCATTGTTTTATTAGATCCAGAATCATATTCTGCTCTTCCCTGCTGTAAACTGTCCTGGGATCACCCTTGCTATTCATCACTTAGGAGAAAACTCTGCCTTCAGTACCCATTTGTAGCATTAAGAGTGCCCAACCAAGCATTTCCTTGTTCTGAAGGACAATATTTCTCTTTTGTCTCCTTAGCACATGGTCATGCAAAACTCTCTGGGGCTGTGACTGTTGCCAGCCATATATAGTCAATAACATGGCTGTTATTGGCATATATGTGTTGAAAAAAAATCTGCAAATATAACATTGGGTTCAGGTTTGGAATCTAATGAGCTTTTGATGTTCTGGAGCTGTAGATGCACATCTCTGCTTTGCAGGCTGCTTTTCCAGGTGTATTTGCTGGACAGTGCTCCCCTACTTATAAGCAGCTGCTGCAGTTCACTCATCCTGTTTATGCCCCCATGGATATGACTATTGTAAGTTCATAAAGTAACATGGAACCTTAACTGATAAAAGGGCTTGGTAATTGGCAGAGACAAGTAGAATAATCATAAAAAAGAGCTTAATAACTGTCCTATGATGATTGACATAATCAGCAGAACAACTGAGGAATAAAATACCTTCTTTTTCATTCAGCTTTCTATGGAGGAGATGTGGCCAACAGGTTTCCTTTATAAATTGGAAATTCAAACTCTGGGAAAAGCTGCAGGGAGAAGAGCTACTGGGATGTCATGGGATGGGATGACAAAGACGAGGTCATCATAGTACAAACAGGAGGAGAGGAAGGAAATTATATGACTGCCATGGGCAAGTGTTCAGATTTTTGTAAGTGAACAAAATAAAAGAGACATAAGTCATCACCATTTTTACTCATGTCTTGTCCCTTAAGTGAATAAGACAAAGGAACAAATAAATAACAGCAAAACAAGTTGAACTCCCCCACATTTGTCCTCTCACCTCCTAAAAAATATTTCCTGTAGTAGAAACATTAATACAAGACCTTTAGTACAAGTATTGCTTTTCTGTAGCACCTGCATGCCATCCCTGTGGTTTAAGGTAATGGAAAAACTTCCAGGCAACTGAATATTTCCCCCTGCTGTAAAATCTCTGGGTGGCTTAGACCCAACATTTAAAAACACTTACAAATGTGAATAACCTCAAGATGCCACAGGTGGCCACATCTAACAATTTAACACAAAGGCCGCTAATTAAAGCTCTCTCTGTGCAAAAGGAAAGCAAAAAGCAAAGCTCTATATATGTCTCCTTCTCAGAAGAAAATCAATGGAGACTACAGGAAATTTCTTAGAGAACTGTTGGAGGGAAGATTGGTTCTTTCAGCTCAGTCACTGAACCCACACAGAGCGGCTGAAGTGGTGCAGGATTCCCTAGGGCAGCAAGGCTGGGGATAAGAATCACCACTGGGATAAACATGGCGTTTCCTCCTTCTACTCACATTGCTTTTTGCCCTGATCCTCCTAAGATTTACCACTTTAGGGACAGTGGCTCTTGACCATTGCTTTAGAATATCTCCTGATTTCCCATAGAACAGAGAGTATATCCAGAGATGACTGTGTCCAGCAGATCAGAAGTATCTCTAGTATAGAAACTTTTAATTTTTAAAAAAATTCTTTTTTTCAGTAACTGATGCATCTTGGAGAGTAGTTTGAGAGCATTGATATGTCCAAGATCAATGACAAAGGATGTACTGTCAGACAGGGTAAAGCACGGGACCTGCAAGGGAAGGCTGAGGACAGTGAGAGCATTTAGCCTGAAGAGATGGCTGTGGTAGCAGCCTGCCAATACCTACAGGGAATCTAGTGAGAAGATGGAGCCAGTCTTTTTATAGTGGTGTTTAGTGAGAGGATGAAATAAAGAAGACAAAAGATTTTGATGACATTGAAAGGAAAAGAATTTCACTATGACGCCACAGATTTGTGTACAGACTCCATCCTTGGAAGTTTTTCAAGACACAACAGATAAAACCCAAAGCAACCTTGTCTGAGCTCAACACTGACCCTACTTTGAGTATGAAATTGGAGTGGAGACTTCCTGAGGCTGTATTCACATGAATTTATCTATGCTTCTGTGATTCCAGCATAAGCCATGAAGTTCAGGATCAGGAAAGCAGGAATATAAATACCTTTGTTTAATATGGAATCAGACATGATGAAAACAACCCACGTGATTGTGCAGAAAACAGCCTGTGAGAAAAGCACAATGAGACAAAAAGGAACCAGCATAATGCAAGTGCTTGGCTTCTTACTCAGAGTAAGTCAGCATCTGCTCTGCACCAGAATTAAATGTCTCAAAGTTTGTCCAAAAGGAGTCACCTGCCTGCAGGTTGCAATCTGCTGCTTCCCAGAGCTGAAGCTGAGATGACCCAGGGAATCTGAAAGAGAGCCCCCTTGCCCCAGTTTCTACAGCTCTGAAATGCTGTTGGCAACTAAATCACCTTTGCAGCCAGTCTGAGAGAGACCCCGAAGATGGATGCAAGGGCCCACAGGGAACAGCTTAAGGAGTAAGGATCAGGTCATAAAAATCTGTCCTGATTACAGTATTTTCCTTCAGAAAGGTTTAACGAGAGCAAAGCTGTATGCTGGCAAAATTTCACCACAAGAGCTACTCCTCAGGTGGATACCTCAGCTCATTCCAAGGCAAAATCAGTGGAATCATTCACTTGTGCTTCACCGTGGATCTCAAGTGAATCAGGCTCCATGTTTGCACCTACCCCTTATTTCTGTTCTTGCCCTATCACAAGTTCACATAGCTGTTGAAATGAATCACATGAGGAGATCCCAAGCCCTGCCCTGTCTGCCAAACAAGTGCTGCCTTGTTCATAAGCAAGAGAAATGCCTGTTTTAGCAGGCCCTGGCAGAGCTGTGGAATAGCAGGATCACACAGCAGTAAGCCTTTCCATCTCCATTATGTGATACATATCTTTGGCCTCCCCTCCAAATTGCTTTTACTGGTGATGGTGGCAGCTGTCCATCTCTGATCCCAAGCATGGAGGTCTGGAAGGAGCAGCTGGTTCCTCTCTGAGCATAATAACCCTGACATGAATGGAGTCTGCAATGATGATGCAGCTGAGATCCATTTTTCAGTGTAAAGGCTCAGCACAGAAACATCAAGTGTGCCAACCACATACAGTTCAAACTCAAAGGCTTGTAGGAAGGTAGCCAGACTCTCTGGGTCATCATTTCTGCTGTTAACTTGGAGATTCTGTTGTTCATCCATTGTTGAAGAGGATGAGGGTATAGAGACTCAGTCCATTTAAAGAATAGTCAGTTCACTGATGCTCAGTGAAGAGTTACCTCTATAATTAGTCCAGCTCTAATTACAGCCCAGCCAGATCAGCATTCTCAGTTTTTTGACTGCCATTATAGTATCAGAAATATACTTTGCAAAATACTTGAGTATGAAAAGTAAAAGTAGAAGGATGTGCTTTGGCAGTACTGTTACATTAGAAGTGATGATGACATTGCATATGATAACACAGAACTTTTGAAGGAACAGGGTTTTGGCATAAAAGCAATGACTTAGATTGAACTTTTCTGCAATCAGTGTCCATCCCTGAAAAATGTGGCCACAGCACATCATCTCTGACCTCAAAGGCATCTGTGGCACCCAGAAGTGTTAATGTTTATGGCAGTCTATTTATCCATTCCAGTCTCCTGTCTGTCTATTTTTTTTCTCATTTTCCTGCTCCTTGTTTATCTTGCAACTCAGAGCTCAAAGATCTACAGGTGATGTCTCATTCACCTCAGAGCAATTCTGGGCTCAACAGGCAAGCCAAGACATTAGAGCTGGTCTACAACTTCATGGTTTTCCACAGCTCAAGGCATGGAGGACACCTGGAGGCTTGTTCACCTTTTAATTTCTTGTCTGTTTACAGGCAATGAACCAGGTAATCACTGGGATATTTTTTAAGCACATTTTTACACAGAGCCTGTGCTTGTTGGGAAGTGGTGGGATTTTGGGGCACATCACTGATGGCAGGCATTTCCACATAAACACACAGAGCTTGGGCTAAGGGAGAGCTACAACAGTGCTCAAAGAGAAAGGAGAAAGCAGTGTCTAAGAAAGGAAAAAGGGAAGATAAGAGGATTCATTTTAATGCAGTGGAGCTAAAACCTGGATCAAAGCCTTGAAATGATACCATGAAGTTGGTGGAAGCCTGGTAGAACTGGCCCAAATGAGACTGTTAAATAATAAGTGACTCATTCTTATAATTCCCCCTCTCTTTCATCTTTGTGGACTGAAGGTAAGTGGATCCTTATTCCATTCCTACATTCAGTGAAACCATAAATAAGCAAGTTATTAGTATTATTACAGCCCCAGCTATAATAATAAAATCTGGCAAGGGCCTGAAAGGTTTTCAGTAGTTTCACCAAAAATAGCAGGAACAAAAAAGAAGCCCACCACCTCCAGCTGTCATCAAGCTCGTTAGATATTAAACTACTCTACAAAGACATAATATTGCCAATTGTTATATATTATTGCCTCATGGATACCAGATAGACTGTGTCATCATAACCACCTCTCTTTTGCTTTAAAATTTCTGTCAGTGATTCCAGTGACAGAAAAACCCCTGGAATATCTATACATTCTGACTCATTAATTCATCCTTTTCCCTAACTGCTTCTCTGATGCCATTTGAAATGAAAGTGCTGAAAATATTCCAAACACATTTTCTTCTCTAAAGATTTGATGCATACCACAGTGTTTTCCATCACTTGTATCCACTAAGCTGTGCTCTGTCTCTGTTCTGTCGTTTGCTGTGCTCCCAGGAGATTAACCAAGATAAGTTATTTAAGTTTTGATGACTCTGCAGGGCTGCTTCCAAAGTGGCTTTTTTTAATGCTAATTTTTTTTTCTACTTGGAGAAAGTGTCTTTCCTTCTGGAACAATGTTCTGAAAAACATTCTGCTGGGTATTTTCTTTTCCTGCTAATCTTTACCTCCAGTGTTGTAGACATTCAGGAAATTTAAGAGAGAGTTCTGAGACCTGAAGGGCTGTGGTGCTTAGAAGGTGTTGAAGAAATGTCTTGTCAGAGGGTGACCCTTTGGAGAATAAGTCTCCCTACATTTGGCTGTTCCTTCTGAAAACACTCATGCAAACTTTCTAAAGGCTGTCTTGAATCCAGAAAAAAATCTTCTTTATGACACTTAGATGATTTCATTCTTTCATGGCATCATAGATGATTGAAATACCACTTTAAAGTATGCTTTTAATGGAGAAGTTCACAGCTTTAAAGAAAATCACTGTTATCACATGCCTTGCAAGAAACGGGACATTATGATAACTATTTTGAATCCTGGGAAAGAATTCAAAGTATGGGTGCCCAGAGGGGTATAATTTTTTAGTTATTATTTTTTGATTTCCTGGCATATCTTATAATATTCAATAGAAAAATTACTAGATTTCTGCTAAGAATATTGGATAGGAATAAAAGAATATCCAGAATATACTGGATAGGAATAAAAGCCATGCCAGTATCAAGAGCCTTGTCATGTGTGAGCATGCAGTTCAGTTCCTGGCTTCTGGTGGTGGTTACAGATTTACTGATTAATTACTACCGAGCAGAGAAGGAGAGAGTTTTCACACCTATAGCAGCTGATGTTTAACAAGGGTACCTAAGTTAGCAGCCTCACCTTCAGCTCTTCAGTGAATGAGGATGGGGAGGTTCCTTCACAGTCATTTGGCTTTTCAGATCTCTGAATCAGGCACCCAAATTCTCTCTCTGCTTTTTCTTAGGTCCCAACCCGAGCACCTCAGCTGCAGCTGAGTGGAGCATGAACCCCCATCCTGCCAAAGAATTGTGCTATTTATTCTTTGTTATCCAGTTTATTCTTAGGGAGTCTTCCAATATCTCATCCTTGTCTCATCTCTCCTCCACAAATTATTGTGCAACCTGACATGGAGAAAACAACAGTCAAATATGTTATAACTGCAATGAGGGGAGCATGGCAATAAAGTTGACCAGCCAGCCTCCCTCATGAGTTGTTTTTTATTGTGTTCTGCTGTTCTGTCATCCCCCTAATGCTGCCCATTCATCTTGTACTGCGTCACAAACCTGCCTACATCCACGTTCTCTTGGGGCTGGAGAGATCCAGCTGTGCCCACTCACGGCAAATAAACTGTCTCACAAAAATAAAAGGGTTCCCCCATAATTTTTTTGCCTTTTATTATCATTGCTATGGAATAGATGATTGCAACTGGACAGTGCACAAATGCCTTCCTTGGCATATGGCAGACAGCTAGGCATCATTTATTTGAGATGCCAGGGCAACATCAGAGGGATTCAGGGTTGAGAATGAGAGATATGGTACAATCTGAGCACTGTGTAGTGGCACTATAACTGAGGGAAAATACAGGAAAATGGAATTTACCTACTAGTAAAACAAGCACTGTAAATTTGTTGGTACTCCTCTAGTGTAGTAACACTCACTGGGGAAGGAAAAAGATGTTTGATGAGGTGAGGAGAGGGGAAAAAAGAAAAGAGAAAAATTCAAGCATGTTATTGTAGAAGATTATAGTGGTAATTTTTATGAAAGCAGCCGCTCAATTTCTCAGCCTGAGTCAAACTGAGACAAAAGGTCAGTGAATACAGTGATGGCAGTTCAGTATCTACTTCAATAAGCAGCAAAGTGAATTTGCCCTCTGCAATCTTTCAGCAGGAAGAAAGACTGCCTTGATTTTTTTGCACTTAAAGAAAGTAAATCATGTCCACCTCTAGAAAGTTCAATAAACCTTTCTGGTTAACACATTCTAGAAACTCCAGTCAAACCATCTAGTTAATCTGAAATCCTCAAGCAGATGCTTTGACAACTCCACAATATTTATATCTTCTAACCCTGTCACTAGAGCAGGCAGAGACTTTTTGTGCTTCACTATAGAAATAGATTTCCTGCTTCTTGTTTTTCTGTTGAGTCATAAAAAATCCCTGCTATAAAAGATCCATAACCAGTTTACATCCATCTTTTCATATCCTGGTACAATTATGGTTTTTATTAGTTCAGAAGTTACCTTAAATGCTGTGTATTTTCCAAGAAGTAGGTAATTAAAAAATAAACAATTTCACTGCAAGGAAAAGAAAAGCTTCATTCCAGTATTTACCACAAAGTAGTCTAAGGAACTGGTTCCAAGCTGTATAATGACGACCCTGGGTTAAGATTTTTCTCTCTGAACATTTCAGGTATGTTGCGGTGTGTTGCAATGTCCTGTTTTAAACTTCCGGGTCCCTTCCCAGGTGTGCCTATACCTCCTCCCTTCCCCCTCGCCCCTTGCTGAGTGTGCCCTGTCAATCAGGCTAACATACCAGCAAGGCGTCGTGTGGTTGGTCCCTCAGGCCTGGGGGACATTGGATAGGTGTCCCTAGTCCCTTGAGACCCTGCCCCTTTCACCTGGTTGGTAGCTCACCTGTCCCCTCCCCTTACCCTGTCCCGGAGCTTAAAAGGTTAATGAGACCATGCGGCCTCCATTCTGTTGGAGCAGTTGCCCCGATTCAGACCTCTGTAACCATGGAATAAACATCTGGCAACCCTCCAGCAGAATCCACTCCTTTTTTCTCTTCACCATCGCCAGAAGCTCTCTCCCCTGAGGTAAACGGAGTCCCTGACAAGCCTGGACTCGTTCAGTGCTCTGCTGCAATCTCCAGCAGCCAAGGTATCTCTGGGGTAAAGCACCATAGTGCTGCCTTTGGCCCAGCAGCGAGGGTCACACTGACCCAGGCACAATCTAACTGATAATATTGGGATACTTATTCCAATACAGGTAGAAAAGTCTTTCACCTCTTCTGTCTCTGCTAAGGTTAATTCAGCTGGCCTACTGAGACATCAGAGACTGCCACTGTCTAGCTTGAGGAGAAAAAGGAGAGGATGCAGTAATCACATGAAATGCACTCTGTGTCACATACAAGTTGAACTCAAAGCTTATTTTGCCCCATTCCTCTCAAATAGGGGACTTGAGAGAAATTTGAAAGTCCACAGATGTGAATCTGGTACCAGGAGCTGGATTTTCATGTGCTGCACGTGGCTGCAGAGCTCACTGCCACGAGCGTGGTTTGTGGTCTCACCATCATTTAAACAGGACTGAAGGTGTGAACTCACAAAAAGTACAGGTAAAACCTTCTTAATACAAGTCTGCAAGACTATGTAGTCTTGCAGAGAGAGATGGCATTCTGTGGCTGGATTTCCACGACAATTTCTAAGCAGTACAACTTACACAGACTTTTCTTTTTTTTTCCTAGTTACAGCTATTACTGCTGTTTGTTTGGGAGCTTCCTGAATAGCTGATCAGATTTGAAGCTTTAATGGACACAAGCAGAGGGAAGATTAGAAACTCACTGGGCAAGCTCTGTGTTTTCATGGTCCAACTCTATTTGGCTATCACAAAATGTATTGAGATCAACCCTGACCATGGACATTTTTCACCCTTCGTTAGACCTTTAGATCTCCCAAGTTTGGTGTTTTTTTAAAAAATGAAATGTGCTCCTATGTGCTCCAGGGACCCTCCTGCTCTGAGGGTGAGGCAGGAAGGCTTGGAGAATATAATGTATTGGCTTTTGTATCTGAAGGTACTTACACTGACATAATTGCAATTATTAATACTGCTGACAGGATGTGCCCAATCTATAATTTGAGGTAATGTTTGGCAACTTGAGCAATACGAATCATGAATCATTCATTAAGTGAGCAATGCATTTAATGAGTTAGAATTAATTTTTAGATGTCCTCTGTCATTTTGTTGTGTAATTTAAGGTCACCAGCAGTATTTTTTGTATATCATAATTTCATTGAGGCTTATATGCCATCTCTACAGTGCAAATGTATTATTTGCTTTAGTTCAAACTTTTTTTTTTTCTTTAGGAGAAAATCTTTGGGAATGGTGCCTGCTTGATATTTCAGATCCTCTTTGGCTCTAAATTGGCACAGCTATATTGAAGTTAGCAGAGCCCTACCACTAAAAAAAAAATAAAAAAGTGTGACACTGGGGCTTTGAGCAGGGATTTGTTTTCTTGTCAATATGTTTTCAGGCTGCCTACCACTCAACCAGGCACAAATACATTCAAATTAATTACATATTGGAAAGCAAGGCAACCCTGACAGGAGGGAGAGAAATGATGCATCTGACTCCATGGATATCAGAAGGCTAATTAATTACTTTTTTATATCGTATTATTCTATACTATATGACACTATATCAAAACTGAATCTGCCAAGCACCCAACTCAACTCAACTGCCCAGAGTATCATGACTGTCAGCTGACAGTCCTGACATGCACACACTCTTGGCCATGATAATCCAGGGAAACAAAACCCCATCAATCTGAGTAAACAATCTCCATATTGCATTCTACTTTTGCACAAACGCAGGCACAGCCAATGAGATAAGAATCATTTTGATCATTCTTTTCTTTGCTTCTCTCAGGTTCAGAGAATGTGAATCCCACAGTTACAGTCTTTTTGATTGCTTCACCAAAAATCCTCAAAGGTTTTTGACCTTAGGATGTGGTACCATTGCACTGTGTCAGCCCAAAATTGAGGGGTTTAGGCAGAGGAACACATATTTTCTGAGTTATAAGGCACCTTTTTCTGCACTGACTAAGGCTCCATTTTTCTTCTACTATATTCTAATAAATAACAGAAAATTCTCCTCTCTGCATAGTTTTGAAGCTTACATTTTAGTTGTAGATGCTCTGTCTCTGGAGACAGCCATCCTCACACTCCATCACCAGAGGAATGAAGACAAAACACCAGCTTCCTGAGAGACCTCTGAGATGTCTTTAACTGCATAATAATTGATGTTTTTATGGAGTTCCAGATCATTTACTGATATTGAACACTTCAGTGGTTTAATCCTTCCTCACACAATGTGTAGACAAATAATAGCTTGATAGCATTCATCATTCATGAAAGGCAGACGGAGCAGGCAAGCCAGCATGAAAATATTTTAATTATAATTTGTCAGAAGTATATCACAGGAGATGAGTGCTCTTCTTTCATTTGGAGAATTTTCCCAAGTCTAAATTTATTTGCTATTAATTGCACTTGGGTTCAGATGCTTTATATCCAGAAGGCAAGAAGAAAGTGAGACAAGATAAGAACAAAAAGTAGCAGAACACTACAGAACTTAGGAGAGCAATTTTTTGCTTGAGACCAGGCTTGGAAATGAAAAAACTTCCTAGAAAACAGCACGTATAGAAAGAGGATAGGACAAGTCTCACATTTCACTAACTCTTTGCTATATGGAAGTTTAATATGGACAATACTACAGAGTGCCACTGGACACAAATCAGCAGGGCCAACTCACTGCAGAAAATCTGCCCTTTGGTAGATGTTCTGCAGCACAGCATGTATTCTCCAGGCATTTCTCCTTAGCTTCCCAAACTATATTCATAAAGTGTAAGTATCTAGAAGTGTAAATGAATCACACGTGGGGTTGATAAGTAACACAGAAAACTGCCATTCTGGTAAAATAAAATAAAAATAAAAAAAGTTATGTCATAAATAATTTTTTTTCCTGGAGCTGAATCCAAGTTTACTAAGCCAGAGGGAATTATTTTAACTATGTTTCAATAGTTTTGGGATTGAGCCCCTGGAAAACTCTGCAAGACAAAACAGGGTTAATGATCACTATACTGCTCAGCTTCTGCTTATGCAAGTATTATTATTTTTATGTTGTATGAAACAGCATTTGATAAAGGTTGTCAAAATTATTTTTTCTCCTGTGCAAAAGTAGTATTGCTTTTATGTATGATTTCTGTTATGTTACTGGTGGCTTATCTTCTAACAATATTACATGGTAGGATATACATGAGAGAATCAAAGATAAAAAAAACGGGGTAAACCATATAAACAATTCTATTTTCTTTCTTGTCAGTGTTATCATAGCATCATAGACTGCAGAGTCCTCATAGTGCTGAGATAGTTTGTATTGAAGGACTAAAAATAAGACACAAAGTGTTTACCTGGCCTTTGGTGAATGCAGAAAATGGTGAAAGATTTTTCTGTCACCCTGGTTGCCACTTGAATGTCTCAGAGAAAGAACTAAATAAAGGAATTCCAAGATGTAAGATTTCTAGAATTTCCTCTATTCTGCTACCATTTAAAGCCAATAACATAGTGGTGAGGTCAGGGAAGCAGGACAGGGAATTGAAATTCCCATCCTAAAATCTCTACACATACTACCAAGGTAATGGGATCAAGTCCCAGGTTCCCACTCATACACCTTGTTTGACAGAGGCTCCAAAACTTAGGGGTGTATCCAACATATAATTCATACAAACACAAACATTTTTTTAGCCTTGCCAAGGTTTTAGTGTCAGTAAAATTTCCCCGCAGTTAGAAGCAACAATTCAATTAAATGTTGCATGAAACTATTACTTTTCCCTTGCTGTACATTTGCTGACTATTAATGCATCCTGTGCTATTCAACTCAAGGTAGACAGACATATCTATTTAGCTCTATTTAGCCTTCTCAATGTAATTAATTTAATTTTTATAACCCTTTCATGATTGATATAACTATTTTCTTTGCCAAAAAAATTTCCTAGCGTCTTCAATTCCTTCTTACACTGAATGATGTAAAATGTCTCCCTCAGTGGGAGGAGGGAAGATGTTTCCTCAGTGTCTTTAGACCTTCATGTTTCTGTATTTTTCTTTCTTAAAGACAAGATAATTGAAACAAAAGACAAGAGAGCTGAAACCACTGTGGATGAGACATTTAACTCTTCATTTTATTCACTTTCTCCCTCTTCAGTTTTATGTTTCTCATTAACAAGAGAGCCTTAATTGTTTTTTTTTTCTTTCCCTAAAAAGATTACCTTGATTTTAAAGCTGATGTTTGTACATGGATGCACCTGAGACTGCCCATTACAATAATCAACTCTGTACATAATGTAATTATTTAGGAGTACATTAGAGCCTTACATATTCTATCTTGGCTAACCCAACCACTTCCATCAGCTAATTTTGCCAATTCCATATTTCCCTTTAGTCTATTGACTTCATTAGGGTGCTAATAATTGCAGCTAATTAAGAGCAAATATTGCAGGCAGTAAGCCATTTATCTGTTCAATCTTATACTGAGGTTTGGCAGTCATTATTTCTGTTGCCTTACTGTCTCTTTGGGAATGCTTTTTCCTTGAGAGTGTGGGCTCTGAGAAGCTCTGAAGGATGGAGGTGAAGAGCCTTAAAGAGCATAAACCAAGTCTTAACATGACTGGAGGGTATTCAGGTACTTCAAAGCCTGCATGCTATAAAAACACACGTTGGTCTGAATAGCTTCTCAGTCAGAGAAATGTGGAAAATTAAATTGTCTCCCCATAGGAAATATTACTAATTTGTTTTCAGCCCACACTGATGAAATTTTGACATCTCAACTATTTGCACATAAAAGAAAGTGGAAAACAATGTCAGTGTGGAAATATTGGACTGCAAAATGTTTTCTTTCTTGACCAAAGAGAAGATTATTAATCTCAAAAGGCTGATGTATTTGGCATTCAAAAATTTGTGCAATACTTCTGACAACTGGATATATTAGTGTTGGGATTTATTTTGATTGAAATGTTTATCTGTAATGTTCTATTACTAATCTTACTTGGAAAACATCCTGTTTTCTTTTGTGGTACTGTTTGTTTTTTTTTTTTAATCTTCTAGATTTTTAAGGAAAAGATTAATTCAAAAGATTTTAGATAGCTTCTCCCCTAGTGCCTATTTTACAAAAACAAACAAACAAACCAAAAAAAAAAAAAAAGGAAAAAAAGAGGAATAAGTAATCTTTGAGAGGACTCTCTTTTGGTTGACTGAAGACATAGAGAACACTCATGCAAACACATGTATGAAAATGCCCTTCCTAGAATTGCCAGAGAAGGGGAATTTTGAAGAGATGTCCATTTGAAAAAGACACAACATGTTTCTGTATGAACTCAGAAATTCACCTGTTTTTATTTGATTATTTTGGGCCATAGATTATTTCTGACCTGCTGGTTAACGTATTTTCTTAATGTCTTCTATTTTTCATTTTCATGAAGACATTTTTGATAAATTATGTGCTGTAGTTGTTAATAAAATATGGGAGGAAATAGAAGAGAAAAGTTTGTTTATCTGGAAATGGAGCCTAAAACCTAGTAGAAGGAAAATCCTCATTTTGATTTCAGGTAAACATCTGTGGAACTGGAATAACTTGATTTTTTTTTCTTTCAGCTGCCACCAAAAGAGAAATTTGATGAAGCTAAATGTTCAAGTTAGCTTGTTTCATTTGAATTATGTTTGCTTATTTGGAAGAGAGAGCTCTGTGGCAAAATGCATGCCACCTTTCAGATTTCCTGAGGGCTCCATCTTCTCTGTGCCACCACAGGCAGGGAGCCCATGGTATTCTCCCCGTCACTGCAAGCTTGGCTCTCAGGAGTCATTGGGAAGAATCAGCCAAGTTAGACATAAATGCCTCTTTTGGATTTTGGGATGACATGAAAGGGGACCAGGGTTTTGTCAGACATTGTCATGTGTGTTTTTTCTGCCTACAAACAATAGGTTTATCTCCTATAAGCTGATGGCTGATAGCAGAGGCTAAATGTCTATGCATTTACAGAGTCTCATTGAATGGCACTGACCTTCTGCCTTCTGCCTTTTCTGACAAAAATTTAATATTTTAATTAAACTTTTTTTACCTCCACCTCATTTTCTTTTTCTCCCCAGATTTGGCCTGCATGAACCCCTGAATTAATTCATGCTGCCAGGCAAGTTTCTACTGGAAGTGTGAAGTTTGTGCTGATACCAGTGGGACTGGCACCAGATGGAGCACAGGAATATGGGTACCACAGTGCTGCCCTCCTGAGCCTTCTGAGACAGTGGAACTGGATTTTGCATTTTTAGTGATTAAATATGAGGATGCCAGATCAGGGAAGCTAAATCAGCAGTGAGTGAAGAATGTGGCCGTAGAGTGAGCTACAATTAGTATTTTGTTTTTAATTTACTCCATATTCAGGCTGGAGCTACTATACTTTTCGAAGTTACCGAACTGCACAGAGAAATAAAATAATGAAGACATTTTATATTTTAAATTAACATTGACCTTCCATTCACCTTTCAATCCTCTTGGGTTACCCAACTTCATATTAGAAGTGTTCATCTGCCTTGCTTCTTTCCCCCTTCATTGGTTGTGTAATTGGAAAAAGTCAGCCCAACTGCACTCCTGTGGTTTGCCTTCAGTTGTTCATACTGACAACACTGTGGAATATTGCAATATATTGCAGTTTAGAAAATCACTCGTATACAATGGCCTTTCATAAATATCAATTTTGAAAGCTCTTCAGAAACTGTGTGGGGTAGATAGGTTAAAATTGATTTTGCAGTCAATCTAAGGGAGCTGGTGAAGGCTAGGGTAACCCATAATGAGTTAGAGGAATTTCAACAACTGTGGTGTAAACAGTTCTGTGCTAAGCTCTACTCAAGCAACAGGACTTCGTATTTCAAACCATGTTCAATGCTTGATTCCTACTCATCGTCTCTCATATCTTGTTTTGGGAAATATGGAGCATTTTTCAAGCGAACTAGACTTTTCTGTGAAAACTGGGAGAAATATAAGGTTGCAGTTTGATTTTCTGAGATATTTAACTGTTACATTTTAAATGTAAGCGGTGAGAACTAGAAATGAAGAGGTTCTGCCACAGGTTACAAGTGAAAAACTCACACTTTCACAGTTCAAGTCCTGGTATCTCACTTCTTGCTATGTTAAAGGCAAACATATCTCTGGATGCTTTGCCACTTGAGGAATGTTTTATCAGAATTAATTAAAATCTACAGATACTTAGGAGACCATTAAGGCCCCTCCTCCTTCAAAATCAAAGCTGAATTCACAAACCTCTTTTTATTATGGTCCAAACTCAAGCTAAATTCTCTTCTGTGGGAATTTACTTGAAGAAAACACTGTAAATTGGCCATCTGTTGGATTAGACAACCACAATCCCACATCCAGAGTGCTTCATTGTCTCCTTCTTGCTTGCATTCCGGCTGTTCCTTTTTCAAATGCTAAAATCGAAGATCTGAAGCCTTACCCCCAGAAACTCAATAATATACCTGAGGAGACAGATTCTCCTTGGAGGGCAAGTCCCTTTGGTTCTAATTCCCACGCAGGCTTGTTTTCCTTCTCTTCCCCTGCTCTGGGATAGGTGTGGGCATCCATTGTGTCTCTCCATGGTTTGTGTTTGCTTCACTTTTAAAACCTGGAGTGCTCTTCAGCAGAGGTGAGAGCTTTGGGCTCCCTTGCCTGCTGAGCCACAGAGAAATCCTGAATATACAGAACTTGTCAACAGCAGGCACTGCAGGTTGAAGGTGTGTGCTTAACAATCAGCTACTAAACCTGTAAAGGCTTCTAATTGCTAACACCACAAAAGGGAGGGCTGGCCTTTGTAACACAGTTCCCACCAAAGATGTTTTTCTGCTCCTGCTTCTCTTTTTAAATGTTTTCATTTTCCTGGCAGCAATTCTATTCTCTATTACTGCAGTTTCTCTTCAGTGGTTATTCAGATTAAGCAGTTTGAAAATTCTTTGCTGTGGAGATCTGGAGTTTTCAGCTGTGCAAATGGTAGGGGATATTGAGAGAAGGGGAAATTCTGGAATCCCTGAAGAGGTGCTGATACAGGGATCAGATCCTTTTCCTCAAAGCATCACTCTTAAACAATTGAACTGTCTTTTTTCAGGGACCATACTGGAAATAAATGGCTGCTGCTCCTATTTCCTACAGCCTGTGGCTACATTGATTCCAGCACCCCAGCAGTGCCTGCTGCCCTGGGCTCTGGGTACCTGCCAGGGCCAGGAGAGCTCTTGTGTCTCTCATGGTGCCAATCATCTGTGTGCCTGTGCATCTCACTCAGAACACAGATGTTCACTTACTCTTCCAGCCTGAATATTCAATCAGGTAGATTTAGGGCAGTCTCATCACAAAACACAGATATTTGGTTGAGCTAGGCCTATAAGCCTTTCCCCTCACTTTCCTTCTGCCTTAGGATGAGAGGCCTAAGGGCTCATACATGACAGTTTCAAGGAACTCAACATACAAGCTTAATGGCAGCACAAGAGACTGTCAGTTATCATAAAATCCACAGGCAAAACTCCAGAAAATGTTTAACAGCAGATTTCAGGTAGGTGTCTGTCACAGACACATTTTATGAAAAATCCTTTCCTTAGGATTTTTATCTCCTGAGAAGCTGAGAAGCCTCAAGAACAAAATATAAACAATGATTATCTGCTGCTGTGAAATGCAACAGGTGCATCTGTGATTGGTCTCATGTTGGTTGTTTCTAATGAATGGCCAACCACAGTCAGCTGGCTCAAGCTCTCTGTCCGAGACACAAACTTTTAATATCGTTCTTTCTTTTTCTATTCTTAGTTAGCCTTCTAATGAAATCCTTTCTTCTATTCATTTAGTATAATTTTAATATAATATATATCATGAAATAATAAATCAAGCCTTCTGAAACATGAAGTCAAATCCTCATCTCTTCCCTCCTCTTCAGACCCCTGTGGACACCATCACAGGCGTCATCTGAACTATCCTATGAAAGTCAGTGTTTCTCTACAAGCACATTGCAAGGATGGCTCCTTATACACTTACTGCTAATATTTTGGCTGCTGGAATCTGATTATTTGTCTTTGTTTTAATTAGGTGATGTTGTAAGCTGTCTAGGAGTGAAAAGTTGCACAATTGCAACTGGTACAGCCAGACAAGGGAATTCAGACACTTCTGCATCCTCTCACTGGGAGCAGGGATGAGAGAGGAGTAGGACACACCGTTCTAATGGTATTGCAGAAGATCACCTAATATCCAAATTCTGTGCTCTCTTTGCCTAAATCACCATAGAGAAGGGCTTTATATTGCATTTATCAATAACATCCACTGTGCCTTGCTCACACCTGCTTACACCCAGCTGAGACATATTTTATCTGCTGAGCTTTGGCTTTGAGATCTATGGCAGAAAATTCAGTTGAAGGGTTACATCAGCTCCATGATTGGAGCTGTACCAAGGGGTAACATGGATTCTGTTCTTCAGCCATTCACTAATGCCATGCTTGGACATTTTTCCAAGTCTACTGGTGAATAAAGCTCACTCAAGCTCTATGAATACACAGTAAGCACATACCAGCTTAGCATTCAAAATCATGGCACACAGTAATGCATCACCAGTGAAGGTGCCAAAGAACTGAATTACAGTCTCTTTGGCTTCCATTGCTGGTACTTGAACTTAAAAAAAGTGTAAATACTGCACCTGTTTTTAAAGACCAAACTGAGATTAGTATAACAAAATTTTAAAAAATTATTAATAGATTGGTTGAGGTTGGAAGGGACCTCTGAAAGGTCATCTTGTCTGCCCTCCCACTCAAGTAGGGTAATATAGAACAGGTGACCTTTATGCAGCTTTATTCAACTTTTGTTTTTTAGTTTTTTGGTTACATTTGCAGTAAATGACCCTCCAAGTGCTTAATTGAATTTAGATAAGCATCCAACAGCTCAAAATTCTCACTGAATATAAATTGAATTTCTCTGAAACTTGGTAAACAAACCCTACTGAACAATCTCATGAAAATCACTTATTTTGTCACACTGGAATAAAATGGAGTACAAATTAATTTACTGGAATGATCTCCATTTGTTTAGCAGAATTTGAAAAGGAGCTGGCCTCATTCTTTAAACTATTCATCACTTCTTTATTTGTTATTTCTAAGAGTTCCTATTTATTCTGCTTTTGGGCTAATTTGATTAGAATAGTCTTTATGTCTCTCTCTTGATTTTCAAGTATGGATAAATAACAAAAGGAAAAAATCCCACATGAACCCAAACTTTTCATAATTGCAAGTCAAGCTTATGCTATTGAGAAGGAGTTGCAGTTCATTAATCTTCTCCTGTATTCACAACCACAACTTTCTCCAAGTTTCAATTACTTTCAGGTACCAGAGTTCATGGGCAAACAGTGATTGGAACAGAGAGATTAATCTGGGTCTCCAATTTATGTAGACAGCACACCTGCTCCAAATGTGACACAGGGGGAGGAAAGGCACAGAAACCCACCCTGACTGAGAACTGCATGATTGTCCCGACCATCATCAAGTGTTATCAACACTTCAGAACCTAATGGGAAGCAACAAGGTGAGGAGTACAGGGTGCCTGTAGAAAATTTTTTTAAACACATGAAAGACCAGGAGAGTGCAGAGTTTTCAACACTCTGCTTATCTGAACTGATGGCAGCACTTTTTATATCTGTTTCAGGACAGAACAGAACTTCCTTGCTTTGGGATCAGGGACCCAGCAGTCCTGGAGTGTGTGCCTTTAAAATGTTCAGGGCAAAGTCACCAGCTCAGATAAAGCAGTATAAATGCATTGTGGCTTTAATTCAATTATGTCAGTCCCTGAGCATCTTGCCCTTGAATAGTTGAAGAAGGAAGCTCTTCCCTCTCAATGACTTTATCAACTAGATAGATAGGCTGGAAGAAAGGAAATATTACTGTCTGAATTAAAACTTTAATTTATTATAGGGGAGTAATTAAGGGATAAAGTCACAGAGGGGTACATTTTCTTTCTCACCAAGAAATCTCTGCAGCAGGGTAAGGGAAGACATCAGAACCTTACTGAAGGCTGCAGCATTCTAATTTACATGGTCAGTCACAGACAAGAAGTGTCTCAGAATAGCTTGTGTGCTTGGTGTCCCCTCAGAGGACTTTCCATGGCTGGAAGGCTGGTATAAAAGGGATTTGTTGTCTGTGCTTCCTCCTTGAAGAGGACAAGAAAGGTGACAGAAGCAGACTCCCATTACAGTTAATTTGCCTTGAGAAACTCCCTTTGAGTATAAACAGTGAGGACACCAATGTATTTCATAAGAGGTGTGAATTAAAATAAAAATAAGAAAATTTTGCTCATGACTTTTTCCAAAGGAAAGCCTAGAAAGCCCATGACAGAGCACATTTTTTGGAACCCAGGTTTGAGCATGTTTTAGCTTTCCTGTTCATGAAATTGCCCTTCCTGCATATTTAATTTCTTCTATCTTTATTTCTGGTTAAGGGAACACCTGTCAACCTCTATAGGTAATAATATGTTACAAGAAGAATCCCATTACACATTTAGAGATTTCTTAGCCATTCCTGTATTTGTGCCCTAACATTCTTCAATGCAGCTTCCCTTTGATTTAGATCACAGGAAAATAAGTTTTGATCTCCTCTCCTTGCTCTTCCTATTGATCTTTTGGCTTGTTTACATCTGCTTATACTTAAACTCTATTAAATTTCCTCTGGACTTCTTTTTTTTTTTTGCCTTCTACTTCCAGTCATTGGCTCTGTTATCAGAGGTTACTTTATGTACTGATAAAGGCATTCTTTACAGCTATCTGAAATGCCTCCCTAGAACCAAGCTATATTTTGACTATCCCACTTCTTGTACTTGATCCTGCACTTAATCACGTGCTTAAATGATTTAAACCCATCCCAAAACAGATAAAACTCCCTGAATTTCAGTTCACTTGCATCCATTTCTTGTGCACAGGGTCTCTATCTGGCATGATATGCCCCACTTCTTAGAAGGAAACCATTCTGTTTGGGGGCAGCTTTGGTAATATTTTTGCTGGTCTTTATTCTTTGTTGAAAGTGATCTAGGACCCTTTAAATGTTCCTACAGAAGTGAAACTCTGCCAAAAAGCTATTAGCAGGCCAGGATGCCTTTGATTCAGGAGCCCTGCTAAGTATATTAACTATTTTCCCTCTATGATTCTAACTGCTGACATTATGGAGCTATTATGTGACTCTGTGGAGTCACAGAGAAGAAGCATGGTGAATCAAGGTATTACTCGTTTTCAAATGTGGTCTGGTATGAAAACCATCCTACCAGAACCCCTCACTGCAGTTTGCATAGAAAATGTTAGTAGCAACATCCCTGTCAGCATTCCTTGTCCAAGAAGGTATTTTGTCTTGCTAAGAATTGCAGGTAGTCTTTACCAGACAGTAAATTTCAAAATATTTTGAATTTGTTCATTGCAAAAATAAACCAGCAATTAAGTTACCCAAAGTCAGGTGTTAGTGGTTCAAGAGTGTTACAGCTCCTTGAACACCTCTGCTGTATAAGAAACTCATTTTTTAAATGACCACATCATATAAAACAACAAAGGAGAGAAGGAGAAGAGGAGGATGGGAAGGAAAGCCTCTTTCCCACAGAAAAGCAATATCAGCTAAGCACAAGGATAAAATACCCTGACCCTGCCAGGGACCTAAAATTGTCAGGAGCTGGCTCTGAATTGGAATGGAGTGAAACAAGAATAGTTTTGTGTTCCATCTCATGCAGACAGTTCCCACTGCAGGAAGGTGAGAGAATGCGTTCATCAAAATATGTTCATCAAAATATGTAGGAATCTTGTAAAAATTGAGGTTTGGTCTTGTGGCATTCTCTGCAATTTGTTGTCAGGGATTTGGAAGCTGTAAAAGCAAAGCCCAGTGGGGCAGCCATGGGTGGCTGGTGCTCCTGGATAAGCTGGGGCATCCCTCTGGTGCCTTGTGCCAGCTGTTGGGCGCAGCTGCTGCTGGAGCTGCTGGGTGGATACACCAGAGGAGCCAGAGTGGGACATGACACATGGAACTCTCTGTCCAGCTTCTGTTTTGTGTTTGCAGGGAAGGGATCAGCTTTACCAGTCTTCCCAAGTGGTCTGTGGTGGAAGAAAGGTTCTTCCTGAAATGAATATGACACTTGACTGCTGTGGTTGCTGTTAGAGAGAAATCCTGTGGTCAGTAAGATAAGCCATTGCCTCATTTAACCACTTATGTCACTGGGAATGCCTGCTAAACTGCCATTCCTTGGGGGGAAATGAATAGCTCAGAAGGAAAATGGCCAAGCTCAACAGCACAAATGATATAATTGCAGAGCATGTTAAAGAGGCATTATTAAGTGAAGTGGGCTGGATGATTTACTTTGAATCTGCCCAGTGAAAATTTTGCACTGAGAGACATGGGGCAGTGCCAAGGTTAATCATCTGCATGGCTTGTCCATGGCAAACACTCCCTGCATGGACGTCTATCTGCTCTTTAGGACACAGAAACCACAGAGCAAGAATGAGAGATCAAACCCTCTGTATCACATATCCAATACAAAAATATGTTCTTTTACATTGCCACATGGTACTAATGAGACCACAAAGTTAACAGAGCATGAGGAGAACAGCACACCATCTCCTACACGGAGTTTGCACTTTAAAGCACCCTGGGGTATGTCTTTAGATGTAAGAAAATTTGTAGAACCTAACTAAGATGTGTTTTATAAGTAAGAAGTTTCTGCATGATTACACTGCTTATTAAAGATGCAAAAGATTGAACTGCTCTTCCAGACTGTTTGATTTCTTAAGACAATTTGACATCACTGTTTTTGGCTGGTTTCATGTTTGTCAGGGAAAATACAATCAACACTTGCAAAAGTTTCTTGAATAATAAAATTCAGTACAATTCCAGAGACTTCATCTGGTCAAGAAGGGAAAATATATCAGCTGGATTCTTGACAGTGTTAGGGAAAAGAAAAGTTATTCAGCCAATTTCACAGAGACAAGCATGTTAATTCCACTGTTTATAGTAATTGTCAAATTCAGTTCTGGTTTATGAAAGCTTAAGCATTTGTAATTTATTAAGTGTCTGCAACAGTTAAGGTGTATCTTCTCTTCAGAAAAAATAATTGTATTAGTCACTTAGTCACATTTCTGCACAATTGATATTCATACTATAAGAATGCTAACTTACAATAAATGAAATATTTATAGTATTTTGAAATATTCATTGGTCATGAAGAACAGAAGAAGGCAAGAAGGGACAAAGACCTTGGATATTGCTATGACAGAATTACTGTATGCATTCAGAAAGTATTTTGAAGTCATTTTAAGAGTTATTGCAGGTTTTATTTTAATATTCTAGATGTATATAAGAATTTATAATATTTTAATGTAAATTTCTTGTTTACAACAGTAAAAAATACAGTTTAGTTTTAAAATACATTTGAAAAACAAATAGCCATACAAAGCAGAGCATTGGAAGAAAATATCCCACTGAATTGGATTGAAAATACTGCTGTTTCTATTACTTTTGAAATATTCACCAAGATGCAGAATTCAGGACTTTGATAATACAAATTATGGAGTTTGCTTGGCATGTTAGGTCTGTGTGTTTGAAATCCCCTTCCAGAAAATACAAAGGTGGAAGAGAACTGTGAGGAGGAAGCAGAGCTCCCTGTGGAGGCTGTTTTTCCAAAAGAAATGATTCTCAGCTCTCATACCTTAAACACACATGGGCTGGACAGGCAGGGAGAAGCTACACACTAAAAGCAAGGAAGCATTTGGGAATGATTTGTTCTTTCAGCCTTTTGCTACAGAGGATGATAAATGGGTTACTCTGGGGACATTTAATGGTTAGGGATTCTTGACTGTGTAATACACAGACTGAGACATAGCTGAACCCTGTTTAATAACATTTCTAGCAGTGGAGGGCTTGTCCCACACTCTTTACCTTTGTGCAATTCTCTCAGTTGCCAGTTTTTCCCTAAAATCCTGGTGGGTAGCAGGGTTAGCATAGTTCAAGCAGGTCTCTGCTTGCAATTTCTAGCATAATTTTGGCTTTCTCCTTCCATATGAATTATACAGAGGGGATTCCTCTGGAATGTGGAGCTCTGCTGCCTTCACACATGAGCTTGATGGACACCTCTGCCCAAAGTCCTGCCCTGGGTGCTCTGCTGAAACAACACTATTTGAACATCAGGGTCATACTTTATACAAAGCTGATGAAATGAAATTATAGTTTAGGCTTCATTATAAGCAAACTGTTGATTCCTTTGTCCCTTTATGTGTCCCCAAAAGTCATCAAAGAAAATGTGGCTGCAACCAACATCAGCTCTCAAGAAAGCAAATTATTTCCTTTTCAATGAGCAGTGATGCCTGGAAGAGGCAGCTCTTAGCCATGCCCTAGGAGATGCGTGGTGCCCAATCATATCTGAACTTAGTGTTTCTGGTCACAGACCCCTTCCTCTGGATACCTGTGTGATTAAAGACCTAATTACATTGTTTTCCCTATCCTTAGTCTGTATGCCCCAATCTGACATTAGAAATCTCATTTGTTTAAGCAAATGAAAGATGTCTGTCCCAGCTAATTAAGATTTGGCAACACTGCAGTAGACATTTTTCAAAGAAAACATCACTCCTGTCTTCTTGCCAGAGGCAGGTGAATGTGATCTGAGTGACAACCTGACTGCTGATTCTGGCTTAAAAATTAAGAGAGTGTTGTGAGCCCTACTGTGGAAGCACAGGGGACAAAATATCTTGGCAGTGGCAAGCATTTTGCAAACTCTCTGCACCAGCAAAGCCAATGTTTCAAGGCTGCATAAAATTCAAGAAAAAATGTCACTAAGGACCAGCTGATTGCAGAATTTGAATAGTGCTATTGTGAGAAACAGAATCTCACAAAAAAAGCTTATATTTCTGTTTGAGAGTTTGTAAGTGATATTATAGTTGGCCATTTTTCCACTCCTCTCTTGCCTGACAATAAATACAATGAAATTCTCTTAAATTACATTGTGATTTCCCTACCCGTTGTGGCAACCTCACTCTCTGCCAAGTCTGTTGGCAAAATTCCAATATGCAATTGGGGAAATCCATCACTTATAGCAGTAGAAATCTTGGTAATGCCCACTCATAAATAGGTGTAATTGCAATTGATGAGGTGTGCTCAAGATGAAGACAGCTATCAAAAGTGCAGGACTAGAAACAGTGTGGTTATTTTAGATAGGGGTTTTAACATCTTTTGTCCAGTCAAACCTAGTAGGAGTAGATAAATAAGTAGATATTTGAAATTCAGGAGCAGAAAACAAAAGGGACAATCCTTCTGGTTTCATGAAATTGCACAAGACAAGGAAATCTTTTGAGAGGGAGAGGGAAGGAAATGTTAACTATTATTAACTGAACTGTGAATTACCCCTCTTAAGAACAGAAAAGTGGCAGGTCTGAGGAAGAAATCCTTTCAGAAAGTCCACACATGCTGAAGCATAGAATTTAGTTACAGTTTAATGCCCAGATATGTTTCAAAATGATACAGTACTGGGAAAGAAATAAAAACATCACTGAAGAAAAATGAATGGAAAACTATTCTGTAGGCCATCAGACTCTAAACTGTCCCTGTTATTTGCACTGGTGGAATGGTGCAGTAAAAAGCATCTAGATTTGGAAAGGAGCACAGAAACAAACAAAAAAAACCCCACAAACAAAAAACCAGAGACTGCACAGTGAGGGTAATTCAAAATTTAGGTTTGCAAAGCTGGTAGTGTCATTAATTGGGAATGGGAGAAAGGTGCAAATGAAGAAGAAGAAGCAGAAGAAAGATGGATATCTATGCCTTGTACAGGTTTTGTGTCACTGTTATCTGAACATTTACAACCTCACCATGAGATGAATTATTTTATCCAATCACACTCCTGAAAATTGAATAATGAAAACTTTCCTGGACAGTGGAAAGGAAAAAACAAAAACAAAATCAAAATCAAAAACAAAAACAAAAACAAAAAAACCACAAAACAAAACAAAACAAAAAAAAAACCAAAAACAAACAAACAAACAAAAAACCCCAAAAACAAAAAAGCAAACAACCAAAAAAAAAACCAACAACCCAACCAAAAAATCCCACAAAACCAAGGAAAGCTAGTATAGTAAACTATTTATTGCCTTTTTGGGCTTTAAGTAATTAAATTTTGACATTATAATGCATGGCTCAAATAAGCAGTTGGATGATAATTTACATCTGATATTTTCTGTTGGGCTGAGTTCTACTGAGCTCAGTAGAACAGCTTTGTGCCTGGTCCTGCACCTCAACTGTGGGACATCCGTGACATCCAGGAGGGGACAGGAGGGTCCCTTCCACTCTGGGGACATGGGGACACAGTGCAGATAATTCAGAGATAATTCAGCTGTCTCTCAGCTCACTCCATGCCCATTTCTGAAATCTCTTAGGACTAAATTGCTGCCTGGGCTATCTACTCCAATGGCCATGCCCAAAGGGTTGTATGGAGACTGAAGCATTTGCAGCTTATATGGAACTGGTTCCTATCCCAGATGGAAAAGGAGAATTGGAAGTCAGATTATCCTTGACTTTGAGGATTGTCCCTGCATGCAGGTTTGAACCCTGCTGGTCTTTTAGGTGCTGCTAAATAGGCAAAATTGTCCTGCACTGACAATGCCTATGCTGTGAAGCAGAGGACTTTGTTTCTCAGCATCATCAGCCCAACAACTTTCATCAGTCCTGAACAACCTTGAAGGAGAAGTGTGATTTCTGTATCTTTTTTAAAAAAGATTGTTACCTTAAGGATATTAGACGACAATCAGTGTCTGACTATAGTAATCATCTTTTACAGGAGAAATGACACGTCCCAATCAGACATCCTTTGGGGACACGACCTCTTTTATCAGCACACTTATTAGAGTGGACCACTGGTCTTGGAGGCTGCCTAATGAATACAAATATCCTTGCAAAGTAAAAACATTCCTGCTGAAAGCCTCAGTAAAAACATTCCTGTTGAAAGCCTCTGCAGTGCCTGGTGGGTTTGAGCACACACAGGTTTGCTCTCCTGCAGCAAGTGGAATTTTATATTTACATTTCTGGGGGTTTCTGTGTTTATTGGATGCTAAAACCCCACACCAGCATCCTGGGGTCCTTGCTGGGTAAAAATCAGGGACAGAGAGTGAAGTGTCTGGGGGGTCTCTGGGCAGCACTGGCAGCTGAGAGATTCTCTCATACAGCATGTTGGGTGTTTCTAATCTGTGTGTAAAACCTCCTGTAAGAGCATCTGCTCCATCCACAGCACAGAACTGAAACCCTGGCAGGAAAGAATGAAGGCAATGGGAAGTGTCTGAAGATAGAGGGGTAAAAAGAGGGACAGCAGAAGAAAGGCCAAGGGAGAAGGGAGAAAAATGGGGAGACTGAAAGGTGAGAAAATGAAAAGCACAAGAAAAGGCAAATGAGATGATCTGAAGCTTTTGCAGAAATGGTTTTCCCTGCAGGATGTGTACAGGGGTTGCAGTTGGTGCAGAATGATAGAATTACCCCATGTTTGAGGCTTCAGAATCTTCAGTTGGTTTCTGGACACACAATTGTTGGAAGCAACCTAAGACTGGTGAATATCCTTCTTCTTCTCATGTGTACTAAGAAAAGTTTGAGTCTGTTGACAAAGACCAATGATTTTTTTCTTTAGATTTTTTTCAAGCTAGCAAAAATTAAAGAAAAAATTGATGTTGCAGGCACATCATTAAATACCAAAGCTCTGTCACCTATCTACTTTGATCAGATCACCATAAATTCTACCTTAGGAAAGGTATACAGAGAACCTTGACAGAGGATATTGAGGGAAGCATGAAATAAAATTTAAAACCTGCTTTTCTCACAGTGCTTCAGGATGCTTCTGCTCATCCTAATGCTTTTAAGCAAAACTCAGTGTAGCACTGTATGAATATCAGATAGTAGCTGGTAAGAGGAGACTGCCTGCTGCCCCCAGAGCACTTAGCAGTGTTGTGCTGTCTGTGTGTCTGTAAGTGATCTGAGCCAGCACATGGCACAGAAAAACTGATTTTTTTCTTTTTTTCATATGTTTTTCTTTTTTTTTTCCTTTTTTTGTCTTTTTTTTTTGTCATTTTTTTCCTTTTTTTTCATTTTTTCATCAATTATTCCAGGCTTCTTACACCGTCACCACAATGAGGTGCAGCCCCACGGTGCTATCACGTTGTTGAGCTTGGCCCTGAAAATAAACTCTCTAAAGGTTGCAGTTATAAATAGAGCTGGTACACTGCTTTATCACCTCCACAGCCTCAGATGAGGGGTGAGCTCTGGGGCTGACTGCATGTTAACTGCTCTGAGTTATGTGCACCAACATCCTGGAGTTTCACTGCAAGATCACAATGAGTTTAATGAGTACCAGAGCCCTTGGTTCAGTAACTGTAGGAACTAACAATAAATGCATAATAGATAGATTTTTTTAATTTGCATCCCTATCACATGCTCTTCTGCATCTTAATTTTGCAGATAATGCTCCAGAAGACAGAATATCAAATTATTTTCTAAAGTGATGTAATACTATATTAAAGTATGTAATGTAGATTTCTATGAAATACTGCTATCCCCAGAAACCCCGTCTGACTTAAATAGGATCACAACTGTCTGTGAACTAAGAAAAAACAAGAGACTGCAAATAAAGATAACAGTTCTGTGATATGTCTGATCTGGGGAGTGATATCCTCTAATGTGGCTACTGGGAGAGTTGTTTGATTTAATTTTATTTAACACAATTTTTAATTCAAGAACATAAACAGCTTAGAAATGAAACAATATGAATCTATTATAAGAAATAATGGAGCAGATGGAAAATAATACAAATTAACTTGAGCTCTGATTTGGGAAAGCACTTAAGCAGGCACTTATTCAGCAAAATTTTCAGAATGAAATATCAAATTTTAGGAATATGTCTGTATTACTGGTGGCAAGAATGTTGATGGAAGACATTGCACAGTGACACCTCTCTTTGTCATATGTCCTCATGAGTGCAGGAATGAGAGGAGGGGAAAAGATTTTTCCCCTTATCTGTGAGATATGATGTGTAATTTTGAATTGAAACTCATGATTAGTCTTCAATGTGTTTCAGACTTTAAATACAACTTAAGCTTTTTGTTCAAGGAGATATTTTTGTTAATTGAATGTTCAGGAGATTTGGAACCAGAGCAGGAGTAAAGTCCTATCAAGAAAAATTGTCAGAGTATTAATTTACTATGAAAAAGAGATAAATTAATATATTTAGAGAGGTTTGGGCAATAAGGAAAAATGGTTAGGTAGTGTATTACACTGCGAGATGGATATCAAGGAACAGTATTAATTAAAACTTTCTTAGGAAAGCTGATTTATCAACCAAAGAGCAGCAGCTGGCCTCCCACACCACTCTGCTGAAATTACAACATGGATGAGCACATCTCCCTCAATGGGCCAGGGGGAGACAAACTACAGTGGGTTCCACAAAGCTGATATTCTTTCCTCAAAAACATCCTGATCACCCACAAACTTTGCCAATGTTGATATGTGAGTATGAATGATAAGCAACAAGCGCAAGAATGAGAATCTCAAGTGATCCAGTACACTGGAAAAAAATTAAATCACAAATTAAAATTTGAGAAAGGCAAGAACAAAGTCCTACATGAAGGAAGTGGAAATTAGATAGACAAAAAAATGGAGACTATTGTTCTTGTGGAAAAGATCTCCATATCAGTAAGATGCAATATGCAGTGTTGAAATTAAAAGATAAATATGATTATGGAACATTCAAATCTGCAAGCTGAGGAAAATAATTATTTCAGCACCTTACTATAATGAGTATTCAGCTGGAATACTACATTCTGTTTCACACACTACTTTCAGAAATTCCCAAATGTATTGTCAGTGGTCCAAGGCTGTAGAATTAAACGGAACAGAGGTCAAGAAATCCTGCAATAGACTGAAAATTGGGAGAATTGGATTTTTTTCATTCTAGAGAAGTTTGAATTTCAGAAAGCTGTTTCAAACAATGAGAAACTGTTCTCTACACTCATAAGCAATAGCTCAAGGAATAATTACTTTGATCCGCAGGAAAAAAGAGATTTTGATTCTTAATAAGGTAAAGGTTTTAGCTAAAAAAGAGAGTTAAATGCTGGATCAGTGGATCAACAGAGTTTTGTAGCATCTCCATCCATGGAGGTCTTTAATATCAGGGTTTACAGATATCTATCAAGGATAATTAAGATATCCTCAGCACTGTTCCCATAGAGTAAGGCTAAAAGCATCACAGGCCCCTTTCTAGCACTTTCTGGTATAATTTTTTAAATGTCTGATCAGGACACCATTACAAGCCTTGCAGGATAGTCCTGAAGAGGAGGCATGCACCAGTGGGTGGTTTGATAGCTCTTTTCCATTTTTACTCTCTGTTATTTTCACCTTTACTTACGGAGCTTGTTCGGCATTCCGAAGGATGGCCAGCAAAGTCACATATGGTTTTAGTGAAGGGAGTGTCTGTGAGTGCACAGAGCAGCAGCACCATTCTGTATCAGGGTGGGATAAGTTGTATAAAAACTATTAATTCTTCCATATGGAGAAGAGATTCTCCAATATAACACCTGAATCTGTGGGAAGAAGCAAAGAGATCTCTTTCATAATTTCAGTGTAGCTATGTAACACAATCTACATGCACCTCTCCTTCTTAAAAATTCTGGAAGAAACTCAGAAAGAACAAATTGGAGCAATCAGTAGTAAAAGACTCTCAGATGTGGTGGTGGTGGTGTTGGCTGTAAAATTAGGGAGAGGGGGGAAAAAATATTCCTGAGTGGGTGGAGTTGAATTTTTAATCCATATTGACACAATTTGAGGAAGGTGCTTGCACCCACCTTCTAAAAGGTGAGCTAAATGACTTGCATTCAAATGGAAGAAGAATTCTCTGCACAGGGCTGCCTGTGGATTCTGAGCTGCTGGAAATATTATGACTGTACCAAATTGTCCTTCTATTGAGTGTAATGAAGCTGTGTCACGTAACAGTTGCTGAGACACTGACATTAGAGCTTGCTAAAGATAAAATGCCTTTTGACTTAATGGGAGTTCTATTTGCAGTCATTTGTCTTTACATACAATCTAAAAATACAAGCGTTTATCTATGTATGTTTTCTAAATCAAGTCACTTCATACTTCTGCTGGGCTCCCTTAATGATTCTGCCAAGATCAAATAAAGAATTAAATGGGTCAAAGAATGCAAATAGTGGTGTAAAACTTCCTGCACAGATCTTTGGAATCTGAAATCAGATTCCAGCTTCCAATGGTTATAAAATGTACAGGGCAGGGCAACAAAGGTGAGTGACCTCAGAGTAAAACAAACCTGCTCAGTATTTTTATTTTTTAGGATTCAGACCTTTGCTGACAGAACATCTGCAAACATATTCAATTGGGCATTACTTTCAAATATATGTTCATTTTGGAAAGGCTATCAGGACAATTGGGAGTTCAAAGCAATCCTTCACAGCAGGATAGAAGCTGTTAGCCCCAGTAATTCTCAGTGTATGTATGCACATTAAGAAAGTGCATGGAACTGAACTACACTATAATTTAAAATTTGTCTGGCTTTGTAACATGCAGCTCACCTGTTCTGGGGTGTGCAGAAGAACTAATTTTGTAGGCTTTAGTTATTCTGCAGTATTTTATAATACAGCAAATTAATTTTGCGATAACTTAAAACCACATCAAGAAAGAGAAGTCTGAAATCTTAAGACTGATACAACTTGTGGCTGATTCAAGAAAACAGATTGATGGAAATGAAACTACACAATGGTACTTTGAAAACTGTACTCTGCAAAATGGAGAGCATTATTCACTCCCTGGCTGTGTTACCTAGAATCAGAAAAAAAACCAAAACAAAACAAAAAAAAAACTCTGAACAAAACTAGAAATCCAAATTTAATTGCCTGAAATTCTGCTTGGATAGATTTTTTTTTAAATTAAAATGAGATCAAAGTAAAATATTTATATGGGGTTCAGTAATTTGGAATTAAATTTTTCTGCTGGGAAAAGAAATTGTTTGACACATTAGAAAGATTTACATATAGGTAAATAAAATAGTAATTAATAAACAGTGCAGCATATTGTAGTCTTAAAAAGTAACATGAGTTACAAAAAGAAGAAAAAACCTCCAAGTAAACAAAACCCCCCCACAAAAGAACAAGAACAAAACCAAAAACCTCACTTCAGAATTTTTCCCACTTCAGATGCTGAGTTTTTCACATTAAAAATTCCAGAGACACAAAGAATATAAAGTTGGAAAGGAGGACTAAGATCATTGATAGCAGAAACTTTATGGAGCACTGGTTATCTACTTTTTTTCTGAAAATAATTTATTTATGAAACTTCAAGAATCAAGCTGTCTGGAGCTAAGACAGAACTCACTGTTTATTCAGTATCTAGTACAAGAGGAATTTTCATGGAAACACTGAATCCTTCTCTAGTGGCACCATTAATTAAATAGGAATTAGGCATGGCAACTTTGGGCATATCTTTGTTAGAAAAAACCCTAATCTACAGAAGGAGCTTGTTCTGTGCCTTACAACTAAGGCAGAGCATTACAAATATTGTGCTGGGGGTTAGGGTATGTTCCAGGCACAGGGTCCCAGAGCATACACATTTTCAAAAGCAGAGGCTGCTGAAATGATTGACAGTGTGCAAATGCATAACGAGTTCTTCACAGACACACCTGCTGATAAAAATCCTGCTGAAATCAATGGATCTGCTCCCAAGAACTTCCACAGAAAAATCTGAAGTCTCAACAAAGTAGGCAGCAAGGCAGAAGAACAAGGAAAATTTCTTTTTCGGTACCAAGGGAAAGAGGCACCAGGTCTCTGTCATTGGGGGATTTCACCCTTTGTTCCTTGTTCTTCATATTAAGCAGAAGCTTTATATCAGGGCTGTAGGAAGGTACCCCTTTGTGGTTGAAACAAAGGTTCATTGGGTTTGGAGGCTGGAAAGAGGAAACAACAAGCAGAGCAGACTTCAGAGTGATTTTCCTCTCCTTCCATGGGACACTGCTTGCCTGATTTTAGTGTTCTGAAAGTTAGGAACCTTAACAAAGCTATTTAGGATCCTTCTACAGCAAAGAACACCACAGAGAAGGGAATCCAGAAGGGAATCTGCCCTCTCTTCATTATCCCCATGGTAGAATGGAATTAAATGTCACCAGTGGATACTTAACTACACAGGGACACTAGTCAGACCTGTTAGACTAGAAGGCCATCTTGTAACTGGATTTTGAAACCTAACTGGGAGGAATTCCACATCCCATACTGAACTGGAATATCTCACTGGACTGAGTAAATTTCACTTGGGAAGCTTCAAGAAAAGACACATCATCAAAACTGTGCTATGGAATTCTCAGTGCCTACTAAGTAGTAAAGCTATTATTCATTTTCCTCCTATTATTCATTTTCATGCTTCTTTTTTTGTCATTAGAAAGGGCTCTTAAAGCACATAGATTTCTTTGGCTATTGTTAGGTAAAATGTCAGTCCTCTAGCCTGTGATTAGAAAGCTTTCAAGCTAAAGGTGTTATTTCCTTCTTTCCATTACGTGTGTGAGACAGAGCTCACAGTTGGTGGAAATGAGCTGGAAGGGAGTTCTGAAAACAAAAGAGAGTAATAATGGGATTTTTTTTTTACCCTCACTGCAAAGACTGGTAGCAACCACAAAAGCCACACTGTGAAAGTTCCAAGTAGGGTTCTGGTTCACGTTTGCTGCCTTGTGTGGATTTTTGTCATTTTAGCTCAGTGCACAAATGAAAAGTCAATCTGAGTGTCTACAAGGCCTGCAAAGCCAGCCTTGTGCCTAAACCCTCCTATAATAAAAGTGCAGTGACTTAGGCAGAGCTGACAATTCTGCTGACAGGGCACACAGCAGATCTGAGCACAGCTCATTCTTCCAGATTGTAATGGCTCTGCATTGCTAACAATAGAAAATCTTGATCAGTAAACTAGGCAGAAGTCTTCAAGGACACATACATAATGGGCATCAAGAAGTGTCTGTTTCTCACTTTAGACTGAGGCTACATTAATTGTGTAGATTTGAGCTCTGCTGTTGCTTCACAGCACCATTAATGGCATTGTTTCACCACAGCCCATCAAAAGCCCCTGCTGATCTTTGATGCAGAAAACAAGAAAGCTCATCCTGTTGCTTTCAAGAGGGCAGCAAGCAGTGTTGATGCAAGCAGCCTGATATTAGCTGTGAATTTAATGCAGGATCTCTCCTGTCTCCTGCCCTCAAAGAAGGAATCTGGATCACAGGTGTTGTAATTAGGGGTAGGAAGGCACAAGTAGGATGGTCACAGTTTCTATTCTCTGAGCAGAAACAAAGCAGTGAGATGGCTACATCCTTCAAGCAACTATAATAAGAAAAGGAGAGCAGTAATCCAACTAGTGAACAGGTTCTATTCATATTTAAAACTGGGTTTCACCTTACTGAATTCCTTCAGCAGATTGTTAATTTCCTTGTCCAATAAAATAATATTGATTGAAAAGATGAATTTTTTATCTGCGTTTTGGTTGTTGTGTTTTTCTTTATGGGTTTGTTCTTTTTTTTTTTTTTCCTCCCTTTTTGGTCTTTGTTGGTTTTTGTTTCTAAAAATGACAATAATAATGTACTAGGAAGACTTCCCTTCCAGCTTAAAAGCCTCTATAAATTGGATGCAAAATATAGTACTGCCAGATCCTGTAATTTTAATGCCTCATATGTTTGGGTTTTTAATTTTGTTTCTCTCCCTTAAAATCCCAGTTCTTTGAATCAGGTTATGATAGCATCTAGTATTTTGAAAGGAAGTTTCCAGTTCTCAAAACATTCCAACATCGGGAAGGAATGGAGAATAACCCAAAGGTTTTGTTTTAAAAGATGCTTGTTGAGGAATGATCTTCCTTGAGACTGATCTGGGGAGATTTACAGGGTCGAGGTGAAGATGATTCCATATTTGTTGTTTGTAGAAGGAAGCACAAAGGAGCCCAATGAAACCTTCACACCAAAATAAAGGTTATTGCTGTCTAGTGTCCTATATATGAAGTGGTTTGGGAGGAAAGACAGAAACCCTTGCTGTGCTGAGGGTGGCACAACTCAAAACCTCCACTCCCTTAGCTTAGGTGCTAGAAGGTGAGACTTCCTTCACTTGCCTCTACTCCTTTCTCTTTCCACGTGTAAATGACTGAAGAAGGGAAAGGAAAAAGGAAATTCCAGCTCATACTGAGGTGCACTACACTGAATAGATTTAGAAACCCCACCCAATATTAAACTGGATTAGTCTGATGGATTTTTTGGAGCTTGTGGTACCCAGACTCAAATAGCTGCTACATTGTTTATCCAGCCACACCAGAATGGCAAGCATGGATTTATAACTCTTATGAAATCAGCAGGTTGAAAAGGACAAGTTGATTAGCCAGTTTGCAGTACACTTTACACTTTGCAAAATAAACACACCAGCTGGGACTAGCTACCCTGCTAGCAAACATCCATATGCCACAGAATTTCATAAACAAAGAAAATTGGTCATGTTTTTTTCACTATGATTCAAAATATAATCTACTTTTTAAGCGTGTTTGCATTTTGAAGAGATGTTGCAATGAGACAGAGAGCAACTGAAGCTAAAGCTACAGTTACAAACGTGAATAAGCAGCTGTCATGGTGTGTTGCAGTTCAGCACCAATCACAGTCTAAAAATAAGAGCCATAAACACGGGGATAAAAGCCCTAAACCCATAAAAAATGGTGAAGAGTTTCTTAAGGGAACCTGAGGGAATAGGAACATATTTTCTTTTTCAGAAGACAAGGGAAAAACAGGGACAATGAATACACCCTAGTCTCTAAGGGCATGTCCAGACCTATCAGTATAGATGGTTTGGAGCCCCTTGGCCTCAGCAAAGTCCCACTCTACTCCAGGAGTTGTTTGAGGACAATAAAACATGCATTACTGGGTTTGTTCTCAAAAACATCAGTGATCTGCTTGAGTATAATCCACTCTCACAGCCAAATTTTGATATGCTACATCGCAGAACCCTTTTGAATAAGTGGGAGCATTCATTTGCTCCTGATTCAAACTGTTTTTGCTTAGTAACAATATCTGGTGACTCCTGGCTGCTTTGGAGTTCAAAAAGTTCCTTTCATGACATTAAATAACCAGCACAGAAGTCACACCCCATGTGCTTTCTTGCTCTCTGTCTGCTGGAGGCCAATGGCCCTAGAGCAGATTGCTTTGAGAGGGCTGTTACCCCAGCCAGCTCAGCAGTGTGATAACAGGGCACTGGAAGGGAGTAATACACTGCCTCCACTCTTCCCTGATTACCAGTTTTCTCAGTCATTACCAACAGCTCTAAGGGTTCAGGTAAAAGGGTGAAAAACAGCCCCTCAGCTGTGGGTCCTGAATCAATTTATACACACGAAACAACAGAGAGCAAGGGAGCTCGTAATCCATGTAAGTCACGGCCATGTCACAATCAATACTGTATAATACACGTGCATTGTTTGTCTCTCAAAGGCATTTTATCTCCCAAAGAACTCTTTCACTCTCTTAATCTCTTTTCCTTTCTTTTTTTTTCCCCAAGGAAAAGAGAAATGCCTTAAGGAAAGCAAAAGAGGTCTCTGAAAATCCCCTCACTTTTAGATTGCGTGTCAGTGGCAGACCAGATATACTTAAATCACAGCACAGTGAAGCATGAATAAGGATGCATCCTGCTTTACAGAGCTCTTGCTCATGTCTATTCTCTTGCAACCTCCTATTCTACCCTCAGTTAGAAATCCTGTACAGTAAACAGAAAATTTCTAAACAATTGGAAATCCTGTTCAGTAAACAGTAAACAAAAAGTCCAATAAGCAACAGTCTAAGCTTTACCACTGACAATTCCTGAGAGCAAAAAATTCCTGGTTTGCAACCATCCATTGCCAATATCCTTGAAGAGCCTTGGTGCACTCAGGCAAAAAGCGAGTGACCCAACAGCCCCAAGATCTTCGACCTGAGCAGCTCCAAGGGAATTCTGCTCCAGGTTAATTCCCCTCTTCCAGAATGACAAGGCTTGGCTTTACCCAAGTGAACCACAGAGGATTCAGTATTGAATTACATCAATGTACATAAACACATGCAGAAGACATGATCCTCTATAGGTATGTCTACACTTCCAGGCATAAAGTGGGCTCAAAAAACAGATGTAAGGGTGCCATTCCCCATGACCTCAAAGCTTTCCATTGACACTGGCATTTATAGTTCAAATTTCCAGGAAAAAGGTGTCCCTCACACATGTGCTGACATAGTGGGAGAGTAATATGCTCTGTCCAGGCACAGCCTGCTCTGCCTAGAACACTTCAACAAGATTTGGGTTCATGCAGAGTTTGAGAAAGGGCTCAGGCTGTCCTCTCTCAGAAGAATCATAAATAACCTGAATTCAGAACTGCTACCACCACCACAGGTATTCACTGAGGATGGAAGGCATCCATCCATACGTGTTGGAGAATGGCTTCATACCCATGAATTTTTGATAGTGTAGGCATACCCCTTCAGAACATGCCTGGTCTCTTTGCTTTAGACAGTTACCCGCTTACTTCTTTAATGGTTTCACAGAGAACATCATCTGCCTGTTCACCTCTCCCTGTGACAAGAATTGAAGTTCACAGCATTCACAGCAAGATGGAAGAAAATCCACTTTGGACATGCTCTCACTCAGTAACAACCTCAAAATCTCCTTAGCTGTGCATCAGTATTGATCATGCTTTAGTCCCCAACAGAGAGAAGGTTTGCTCCGTCTTCTCAGTGCCGGAAGGTTTTGGGTTTTCTCCATGGGGAATTTCCTCCAAAGTGAGTCAAACAGTGCAGCCAGAAGAGCTCCAGAGGCAGGCAGGGAAAACAACCACCAGGCTGAGAGGAGTTTATGGGCTTCCGCTGCTTATGAACAGCTCGACAGCATGGAGTCCTCCAGGTTGGTGTATCTCTATAACCTTGACCCACCTGGAGATCCATGGTGTCGAACCATGAACTCACAAAGACAGCACTGCTCCCAGGGTTCATCTTCATCCTCATCCTCAGTGTGTCCAACAGGGAATTGCTGGATCCTCTGCCAGTTCTTCTAGGACAGGCAAATTCCTTTTCTCCTTTTCAGCACCCCTTTCCCACCATAGTACAGTGTGATACACATGGGTAAGAGGTCACACACACCTTTCCTTTCAGCATTTGGAAAAGGGCAGTCACTCTACACCTTCCATACTCAGCACCTTCTGTATCAACTAGAGCATCAGGGTGGAGACCTCCATCAGGAATTACAAAATCTGGGATTCGTTTCATGTCCTAGCCATCTCTGAACAAGTCTTTTGGGTGGCTGCTTTTGTTTTGCAGCAATGCTGAAGAATGTGAGTAACAATGAGAAATATATTCTGGTCAGCCAAGAAAGAGTAATAAAAGGAGAATGACAAGGGAGTTTTGAAAAGTCTCCTGTATCAAGGAAGGACTACTTAAGGCAAAGAAATCATTCCTCAGTATTTCTCAAAGATGAACAGCATCTGAGTTGTGTTTCCAGCCCCAAATCACATGCTGATGTCCAAGGAGGAGTACATGCTATGGTGATCATGGCAATCTTAGAAATTTTTCTACCATTTCCAAACACAGTGCCAATGTACAAGCACAATGTCGTAAACTGTTCTTTATCTCCACTGACTCTGTACTTTGGTGCCTCTAATGAGACCTTGCTTGCAACTTATTATTTTCAAGCTTTCTGCCTGGCCCGTTATTCTCCTACACTTTGGGTTTGATGTATAAGTAATAAATAGTCAGCGTGATGGCTGTGGGACCTTTATGGAAAAGTATTAAGAAATCTCCTTTCTATGAAGGTTTAGATAAATTAATTTTGCTTAAAGAGCAAATTTCAGCTGACTGCTTGACATTAATTAGCTTAGCCTTACAAAACTCCTGCAAGGTATTATATGAATTTTACAACATGCTATGCATTTTACAGATAGGTATGCTGAGGTTCACAGAAAGACTAAATGCCACATTATTATTTCATGCAAACAGCTGACCAGTGTGGTGATTAAATTATGTGGTGATGTATTCTTTAGCTTGCTTCACTGTGGAATGATAGCAGGACATTTTGAATAAATGGGCATCTATTTTGGAACTCCTCTCCCCTACTGATTTTTAGGGGAGATAGCTTTCTTAATTTTTCAGTGCCTGTGCATAAGCAATCTGTTTAAGCTGTGCTTGTATTTTTCCTTCCTTTTTTAAATCTTTTTTTGACTGAAAGATTATTACAAAAAAAAAAAAAAAAAAAAAAAAAAGAAGAAGAAAAAAAGTCACTCCAAAGGATAATTTCTGGAGACTTCATATCCCATAGATATCTCTGAGGTTATGGATATGTGAATGGAGAAGCAGACCTTGAGAGCAAGACTGAACATAAATTGTGCAGCTGTACACAGAAAAGTGAACTACACAAGGAAAAACAGGCACTAAAAACCCCCAATACTTGTAAATTGGCAGGTAGTTTTGCCATTCATTTTTCTGTCACTTAAATGATTTATTTTTTTCTTTTCAGGGGGAAGAGGCTGCAATTATTCACTGTTGATATACAATAACAGTACATGGCAACATTTCTTGGCCAGAGAAGACACAAAGACAAGAATCCTGCATGCCCCACCACTCTGCACAGGGGAGAAGCACACACAGCCACCTGACTCTGCAAAAGCCTGATAACCCAGGAAAAGCTTAAGAATAGACCTTACACACATTTAGGCTCCTGCTCAACAGCACAGTAAAAGTCACTCTCTAATCTTCCCTTTTTCTAGAACCATAAAAAAGGAAAAAAAAACCAGATCTAACATTTAATATTGATATACATTCCTAAACATATATATAAAGAGATGCCAGTGACAATCCAGTTTTGAAAACTCCCCTGTACCAAGGAAGGACTATTTAAGGCAAAGAAATCATTTTGCTGCAGCTCACAGTTCATCCCATCAAAGATGTCTCACATAACTGTCATGAAAGCATCTGAATTAAAGAAATTTTTGGTTTCTGCAATGGATGTGTTTGGTGTTTATTTTCTTCTGCAATGTATTGGCATGATTTTTTGCTCAGAGTCAAATACATGTGCTAGAGCTGAGGGGATTTAGGGATGTGTGTCTGTTCTTGCTGCTTTATCTTTATTTCAAATTGCAATGCTGTTTGTGCCATTAAACTTGGTTGCAGCAGAGATTCTGATGATGTCAATGCAGGGGCAAATACTGAGTATAACCAGAAAGGACAAATGAAATCTTAGTCTGCTGTCATGCACTTGTCAACAGTCATTTCAATGCACAGTAAATATATGCACAGTAATTCAAATTATGTTGATGACATACACTTAGTTTATGGTGAATAGTACATTATTCCCTGAGTTGCTGTGGGGAAATACATGGGATTCCTGCTTAGTAAGACATTATTCCTCAAACAGCCCAGCTGGAATATGTGAACTGCTGCTGAGTAAACCCACAGAAATGTGCAAGACTGATAGGAAAACTAGCTCTTCTCAGAATGAAATAATGCTTCAAGATCTAACTGCAAGGAAAAAGAAAGTAAAAGACATAGAATCTGATACATAACTAAATTACAAGGCTGTGTTTCAGCAAGTTTTCTACAACTTATCAGCAGCCCTTTGATCCCTTTACTGTGTAATGGCACTGCAGGTTTCTTGTTTCCTGTTTCATTTCCATCAAACATGAATCTGAATAAAGTTTTACTAAAGAAATTGTCATGAGGAGGTCTTTAACGAACAAGGATTGGGAGCTGCCAAAAGGTACTAAGGAAGATGACAGGTAAATTAAATGAATATTCTGACCTTCCAGTGCTCTTTTCATTTTCCCTTACCTCTCCTGCCTCCTTCCCTGCCCAGGCAGGGCTATAAGCCTGTGCCTCAACTATGCTGCAGTGGTGACTGACAGCAATGATGCTAAAGCACTGTGGAAAGATTATTGATGTTGTGTTCTGTCAGTCTCCCTTATGATATTATCACTATAACAGCATATTTCACTGCACCACCATTAGGAACTTCCTGGCTGTCAACAACAGAGCAGACTGATAAGTGTGACAAAAAAAAAAAAAAAAAAAAAAAAAAGAGTAAAAGTTTGAAATGTTCTTTATTGGCGCAGAAAATATTTATATTTTATTTCTACTTCTGTCAGTGTTTCTGGCTGTGGATCTGCTCCAAGGTTTCTTTAATGTGCCTGATTATACATATATAATTATATTATATTCTTTAATATTATCAATATTATATTCTTTGATGTGCCTGCTGATCACTGTCCAGGTCCCATCCAAGCAGAATTTGATGCAACAGAGGAGGGGACAAATCTCTTTTGCATGTATCACAAGATGACCTCATATCTGTGATTTCCTCTGTCCTCAGAAAGCAGAGGAATTTTAAGAAAGTAAATTCCTCCCAAAGGCCATGAATACTGTTAGAGGTTTTTTGGTTTGGAGTTCAAATTTGTTGTTATAATACTACACAATAATATTAAAATATTATTAACGTACAACATGTAAAATATTAGATCTCAGCTGCCTGTCACTGCAAAGTCTTTCAGTGATTGATTTAAAGGCATGTGAAAGACATTCCTCAAAGCAGATTTTCTTTTATTCCTCACTTTTTCCTTTAAACAGCTCTGGTTTGGGGCCTCTTTTAACATTACAAGGGCTGAATAAAACTACCTCTAGAGACCATTGGTATCACCAGCAGTAAATTACCAGCAATTGTGCTATTCTCTGAAATGATAATGAGCTGGATTAAAGCAGATAGAGAACTGCTACCCTAATACAACCTGGGTAATTAAATTTCAATATGTAGAATTCTATCTGGCATTGCAATGGGACACCATACTCCATTTCCTACCCTTTGATAAGGTGTAATTCTGCTAAATACTCTGGAGCAGCTGGCATATTTCAGCCCAGAAGTGCGCTGAATATGATGCATTGGAGAGTTTTTAGTGTACTGGAGTTGAATCAATTTGTAATATATTTTATTATTCCCTTAAGGTGATAGATAACATGAAAATGCAAACTATTTCCAGTAGCACTTGATTATGGAGAATCTAGCATGATTTTTGGGAGTGTTGAGCTCTAACACCTCCAGTGGAAGGCTATGAAAGCAAAGAGATTCCCAAAATCTCAGTAAATCAGCCTCATGGGCTTCCCTAAAATGCTACAGAAGACTTTGCTGTAATTACTACTAGTAACATGAGGGAATGCAGCAGAGACAAGATGAAAGCTCTGGACAGTAATTTTTATAATTATCAAGTGGAAGTTCCTAGGTAGAAGTTATAAGATGAAAGTCCTGCTAAGTCAAGACTTTTTCTGCCTATGTAAAGTTACCAGTCCAAGGGAAGTGTCAAAGAAATTGGTAGTATTTGTATATAATTTATGTCATGTTAGAATCTGTTCAAAGTGAATTTGAGTCAAAAATTTCCACTAATTTCTTTGAAGGACTTGATCAAGACAGATACCTGTTTTATAAAGTTGCAGGCTCCTCTCAAGAATAAAAAATTTTCACATCTCTTAGCATTTCTGGGGAAGTGTATCTGTGCTGCTTTATTTTAATTTAGAATAAGATGTCGTCTTACACTGCCTGGCCACAAAGGTGTAAGATGAAATTTTACAACAATTAGGAGAGAAAGAAGATCTACTTTGACCCCTGTGGAAACAAGATTTCTCCCAATCCAACTGTTTGTGAGCCGAGATTTCTAGATTTTTACCTAATGGGCAGAATTAATTTGATGTGAGCTGTGTGTTGTGTACTATTGAACTAATGAATAGTTGCTGATGGATGTGGTATCTGCAGGGCATTTCACTCTGCTGAGTCACATAGTTTTTGCAGTATGTCAAAAATGAAATGATTCTTCTAAGGGCCAGCATTTTTCTGAAGACAAACAAAGACCAACATGCAGCTAAAATCTTTTTAAGGGACAGAACAATCCATCATTTCAGACACGGTTTTGACATTAGCCAATATCTTAGCAACTGACCATGCAAACTGCCTGTCCCGAAGTACTGCCACATGCCCTCTTCCATCCAAGAGTTATAATCAATACTGAAATGATGAACAGCTTGCTATAATTGCTTTAATTGCCTTATTAAACCCAGCAGCTCTCTGATAAGTACAGGAGGTGATTGTCCTGCTTTGCTCCAACTGGGCAGCCTCACCTCGAGTCCTGTGTGCAGTTTTGGGTGCCACAATAAAATAAAGATATAAAGCTGTTAGCATCCGAAGGAAAGCTCCAAAGATGATGAAGGGTATTGGGGGGCAGACATACAAGGAGCAACTGAGGTCTCTTGGTGTGCTCAGCCTGGAGAAGAGACTGGGGGGAAACTCACTGCAGTTACACCTTCCTCGTGAGGGGAAAAGCAGGGGCAGACACTGATCTCTTTTCTGTGGTGCCCTGTGACAGGACCCAAGGGAATGGCCTGAAGTTGTTACAGGGAAGGCTTAAGTTGGATATTACAAAAAGATTCTTCACCCAGAAGGTGGTTGAACAGGAATAGGCTCCCCAGAGAAGTGATCACAGCAAGAGTTCAAGAAGCATCTGGACAATGCTCTCAGGCACAGGGGATGATTCTTGGGGTGTCCTGTGCAGGGCCAGTGTCGGAACCCAGGACATTCCTCTGACTGCCTGGAGAACTTGAGACCCTGGCAGGGGGCTCAGAGACCTTGGCACAGAATCAAAAACACCTGTGCCTTTGATTTTAGCCCATGGAAAAAGTTACCAGCTTTGTGTGAAGATTTACAAGCTACAAGGGTTTGAATAGAATGATAGTGAATTTATCACAGGGTGAAAAAGTAGATTTTTGGGGTTTTTAGAATGGGGGTTCAAGAGGCAAGATGAAGGAATCTGGGTGTGTCCTGTCTTTTCCTTCTTTATGTCCTCCATCTTCTGCTGTGATGGTGGCACTTTTGGATTGGTTTAGAATATGGACAAACTGTCTAACATAGGTGATAGGTATTGGAAAATTATTGTAAATAAAGTACACAAAGTTCTTAGTACAAAAAGATAACACCACCCTGAGGGCGGTCAGTGTGCCATGAACTGACCTGCCAGACAGATCTCAGGGGGAAGAGAAAGAATGTTATAGATAAGAGAAAATAAACAACCTTGAAAACCAGAGCCAAGGAATCCCAACTTTTTTTTCGGTTGTGGGGTTGGGAAAAAAGGCTCTTTAATACCTTGGGAGCCATTTCAGCAACAACAAACCTGAGAGGCCAGGAGCTGGGTTTTGGTGGTCCTTGTGGGTCCCTTCCAACTCAAGGATATTCTATGAGTCTATGATAACACTGTGGCAGAAGCCAAGAGAAAACACACAAGTCTGAAAAAGTTTCATCTGCTCCAAGGTATGCAATAAAGAGATCATAATTTTGAAACACTCGCTCATGAGATGGGTCCATTAAAAGGGAGAGGAGAATTTGAGTCCTGAAGAGTGTTGCACAGGACAGTATGCTAAAACATTACCAGAATTATTTACAGGAATATCAGAGGCTTCAGTCATTAGAGAAATTTGCTTGAAAACTAAGAGACCACCATTTTTTCCACCTAAGAGACAATCTTACCCCAGTCCACAGGAGGTCATTCCCATCAGGGATCTAAATCAGACAACTCTTTGAAAAAGACTCCTACTGGCTGTACCATTATACATTGAAAACAAATAGCCTGCTGAGCTTTGCCTACAAAACCTTGCCTCTTTGATGAGTTTAGCTTCTGCTGTGAGGAACATGGGATGCTTTAATCTTGATCAAATGGGCCAAGGAACACCTTGATGTCCCTGGCATTTTCAAAAGAGATTATCTTTCACATTCAGATTTTTAACTCCTTGCCAGCTCCCTCCTCACTGTGCTAGTCATTTGCTTAATGCCAAAGAATGAACCATCTAAGCACTGAAAATCTCAAGCACATCACAAGCTATTTCTTGCACTAAAAGGCTGAACTTCCATTCAAGATAGTTGTGGTATTTACACAAATTGCGCTCTACCTCTTACAGTATTAAAAAATTAGCTTGGCAAAAGTAGTCTTTTTTCATACTGCTGTTTTATCACTGGGCTTTAGGCAGGGCATCAATCCTCACAAGTAGGGGAAAATTTTTCACAGGAGTGTAACCCTGGTGTCAGAAAACCCAGTATTTTCACAAGGGTTCTGATCCATTAAGAACTGAGCACAAGCTTTAATAGAAAGCAGCATCTTGCCTGAAGAGTGGCTTTAATAAGGCTTTGGCGTTTTATTTCTAATGTTACTTTTGGTGTGTGTTTGTTTGTTTGCTTGTTTGTGCAATGGGTTTGTGCAGGTTTGTGTGTTTGTGCAAAACTCATGATGCCAGAAAGAAACTGATGAGAGTGAAAGGTAAGAGAGTGCTTCTCATTCTCTCATGTCCCAGCCTTGTGTTTCTGCTGCAATGCCAAACTCAGGAAATTAGATAATCTTCAGGGAGACACTCTGCTTTGCCAGCATCTGAAAGCTTCTAAACTCTGTAAGTCTGCTACACATCACTCATGACAGGTCACAAAGAGAGAGAACAATCTGAGGGGCAGCAGTACCACCCAATAAAACTCAAATGCTGCTTACTACACCATACATTACATGAAAAATATATATGATGTGTATGATCTCTTCTCCTGTCAATGACACTGACCAAACTAAACAAAAAAAACAGACATTTATCTTAAAGGAAAGTTGCTCTTTCAAAACAGAAATATCTCCAGCAAGATGTTCCCATTTTGAGATGGCCTTGCTTAGAGATCCAACTCTTTGGTTTGGTCTGTTTTTCTTTTGGTTTTTCTACTCTGTAATAATTTTGTCTAAAAGCTAAAGGGGAAAGACAGGCAGGCAGAGAAATCTTGTAGTTAAAGGATAAACTGATTAAAATGAAGAAAACGAAATTACATTAAAGGGCTGTGATGTGTTGCAGGACAAAAAGAAAAAAACCACCACCAGCAGAATAAAACCCTGGAAGATGAGGGGTTTATTACTTTTTGCTTTCAGAAAATGATGATTACTCTTTGGACCAGTTGAAACATTGCTTTAGAAGAGCTGATTTTTCCCAGGTAAATGGAATGAAATCTGATTTTCTCTTTTACTACTGAAGCTCACAAGAAATATGGTATTTTTGGAACAGGCTGCTGTGCATATCGGAGGTAACTGGATAGAACAGCTCAGTAAAGTACACAAAATCAGGAAAAAAAATTTAATTTAACTCAGGTCAGTGTGCACCAACATAAAAATCAGAGCAGATATCAATTGCTTCTGCTATTTGTTGTTAATTCTTCGAAGAACTGCACTGCACAGAACCAGTAAAGTAATACCAAGAAATAGTTTGCATTTTGTCAGAAAGCAGGTGGTAATTGACAGTAAGCATCCTCATGATAATACTCTGGAGAAAGAGACTCTTTAAAGATATTTCGGTTATCCTTACTTTTTTGGGGCTTTTTGCTATCCCAGACTTTAAGTAATTTTCCAGACTTCTTGCTTTAATAAAAGCAGAATAATGTGTCATATAGAAGTGATATTTACCAGCTGCCAGGTAATTTCCCAACATAGCTCAAAGCTGTTCTCCTCAGCTGAAGGCTTCCTGTAATTCTGTGTGGCTTTTCATATTGCCCACAAACTCCAGTTTTCTTGTGAGCTCTTTCCCTTTTCCAATTAAAAGACAGAACTACTTTCTAAGCAGTTTCAGGGTAAAGTGTAAGACTTGCTCCTGGATAAAAGGATGCCAGCTGCAAGCAGCCATAGATGACAAAAAGATTTGAATTCAAACATCAGCATTAACAAGGAAAAATCTCCTTATGAAGAATGTTACTGAGTTGGAGCAGCAAGCAGGGCTTTCCAATTAAAGATTTTACTTCTTCAAAGCCTTTCAGGAGCTTTTTCAGTAACACTTCAAGAAAATCCACACAGATAGGTAAAATAAAAATAAGAAGAGAATAATAATAAGGAGAAAGAAAAAGGAATAAGATCGTTTCTTTGTGGTTTTTCTTTTTTTTTTTTGCTGGTTTTGTTTATAAATATGTCTATAAATTATCTTCTAGTGTAGAAAAAAAAAGAAAATTGCAATTGTTAAAATTATAAAGAACAGAACTGGCTTTTTTTTTTATTTCCAAAGCAGCCTGGGTTTTGAGAATAATTTATCTTCCATCTTTACAGCTGGAAGATGCTTTTTTTACTATCAAGGGACTGTCACTGGGACAAAACCCACTCTCTGCCAGCTCTGCTGGGGCACATGGTGAGCAGCCAGGTGACAGAGATGCTCAGAGAGGCACACACAAACAGGGGTGTGTTTTATATCCAGGAGTCTGGAAGCACCCTGGGCTCCAGAGCCCTGCTAAGGCAGCATGGCACAAGTGAAGCAGGCACATGTGGGCTCTCGTGTCTGCCCCAGGCACAGGCTGCCCTTCAGGGCTCTTTATTAAGTGCTTCATGCAGGAGGCCTTTGAAGTCTCTGTGCAATTGCCAGCCTCTCCTAATTTAGTGTTCCTGGTGTTATTACATTTGGGGGCACTGCTGGTAGGTGACAGTGCAGGTGTGAGGGTGCTGGGAGCAGGCAGACAGAGGCTGTTTGTCTGCTCTTCATCTGCTGCCTCTGAAATAAAAAATTGCTGTTACTGGTAGCTGGCAGCATGGAGGAGACACTGCTCTTACCCTCTTCTTGTATCCAGATATTTTTAGAAGAAGTACAAATGCAAGGGCTCTGACACTGCAGCATGGCTGCGGTGAACGTGCTCCAAGCACTCTCATTTCTCTAAATGAGAAATACCAGTGGGTTTGAGGCTGGACTCTTTTTTGCTAGCATCTACCAATGGATATAATGGAAACCCACAGTAAAATGCACCAATCTGGCAGGCAAGTTATAAATTATCCTGGGATAGATCTCTTTCAATCACCCTGTGTGACAGGAGCTGGAATCCCAAAGCCCTCCACACTGGTAGAATAAAAGAGAGGCAGAAAATGAAAATTAAGTTGGTACTGTACCTTCAAGAGAATGCATTAAAAGTAAAATAAAAATCAAGCCCTGCATTTGTGAACCAAATTCCACCTACTTTAGTCGGTTTTAGAATTCCCTCTGTGACACTCAGAGCCTGCAAAGGATGGGAGGAGAAGATTGTGCCATCTCATTTACTCTGCAAATGTCTTTACAGATGAACATACAGGGAATTAGATATCAGGTGGGGAGGTGGAAAAGAGAAAGCAGAGGCAGGAAAAAAAACAGGAAAATCCCTGTGTGTGAGTATTAAAACAAGCTCCTGAAACATGAAAAGGATGAATGGAAAAGGATCATACACCAGAAATATAATAGAAAAGAAAACCAAACAAACCAATCAAACAAAATCAAACAAAAAACAAAAAAAACCTAAACAAACAAACAAAAAACGCAGAAAAAACCTTCCAGAAAATAAAAAAGAAAAAACCCCAAAACTAGTGAATTAGGTAACATGATCACACTCTTTGTGAACCCCAGCCAAAAATGTAATCTAGCTTAAGAAAAATGGGTAAGGAGGAAGACAGCTGGAGAAGAAATGACTGACAGCCAAACAGAGTTTAAGAGACAAACAAGAGTTTGGCTTAGAGCAGTGGGATGTATCCATCCCCAATCTATTTATCTAAAACAACTATCTTTGTTTGCGAACACTGTTCATTTCTCAGTCAACTGATCTGTCTGTTCTTTGCTGCAAGGGTACAGTGGCTATCTCAAATTGTCTTCTAAATCCACCCCTTCATCTTTAAATTGCATTCTCCATGGAACAAATATTGGGAACTATTGTGATGTTTTGTATTTCTTTTCCTGTATATTTTCTATACAATAAAGATAAGACACACATTAGTGCTCACTTTAGCTCAGAACAGAGAGGCATAATTAATTGGTTTGGAATTGTGTTTAAAAAACTCTGTAAGATTGATAATTTTACTGAGATGGAATTTTTTAAAAATATCTAGCCAAAAAAGGGTTTCCTCAGTGTTATTTTCGGCAGTGCTATGGTCTGTCCTGTCCATGAATTGCCCAGGCTCCTCCAAGTCTCCATGTGGTAAAAGAAACTGAACCAGGTGACAATTTGAAGAAATTGCCTGGTAATTAAAGCCCTGCCACAAACTGTGATCTCATTTCATCCCAAACAATCACTGATGTTTTATGGTGATATTGATAAAAAGGCAATCATCCTACAGGACTTTCAACAGGAAAATATGGAACAAGGGCTGCTTTCAAACTCATACCTGACTTGCTCTTTGCCTACTTTGCCCAAACCCATGAAGAGTCCGCAGCAAGCACAAAAAAATCATTTCTGTTCAAAGTAGCAAATGAAGTCTGTTCTAAGAAATTGAGTGACTAGCGGCCTAGTCACAAAAAAGAAAAATAAAAACAAACTGAAATGAACCAATCAAAAAATCCAAATTTAAATGAATCCAATCCAACCAGATACATATTTTATTCTCCTGTAGAAAAATAACAAATTTTTAGGTCACAAACTTATCATGTAGTGGGCTACATCACTGTAGTAAAAAGTATATTTTTGTAAAATAAACTACCATTGTCTCCTCAGGCTTATATCTCCTCATTCTCCTTTTCTCCACTAATTGGATTTGTCATTGTATTTGGTTTCTTCACATACACCTTGCACATTGCTGAACTGGTACTTTGATCCCTCAAACAATATTAACCAAAACATTCAGCAAAGTTTTTAAAGATTTGTTTTAAAATGAAAGTAATTGAAGGCAAATAGTTTCAACAAGCTGTGGAAACCTGAGAATATAGATCTGCATTTCTTTTTTTTTTCATTTCTAATGAAGGAATTCGTAGTTTTTGTTGTTTGTTTCTTTTTAATCTAGGCAGATGTTTTCCACTAGAATTTTAGCTAATAGAAAGTCAAATATTTTACTGAGGAAACTTCTTTAATAAATTTATTAAAGCAATAACTTTCTTGAGCTTCTGTAATTTTTGGCAGTCATTGTTTTTTATTACAAATAAGTGGCAGGTACTGACAGTTGGAGCTGTTCTTTTTTTCTATCTTCCTTTCCCAATAGGTCTTTTCTTGTTCTTAAGCATAGGAAATTACTGAATCTGAAAAGAAATAAACCCTCTCTGCTCTAAAATACTGGTTTTCATTAGAGACAGCAGTAATTCTATAATATACATATTAATAAGGAAGTTCAATACATAAGGAAATACTATGAAGACAGAAAATGAAAGAGTAAGACTGTTTAGAAAGAATACTCAGTCAGAAATGGAAAGCTCCTTTGCAAATATTGTGTCAGCTCAGAATCTTAAAAATTAATTAAGGAATGTTAAGAGAAAGGGTAAAAAAAAAAAATCCCTAAAATGGTAATACTTCATTCTAAATCTGGACTTTCAGTAGAGAGAAGCATAGCTGAAATCTTTCTCTTTAGTTCCATGTAGACACTGAAAATACATCTCAGGTGAGCAACAGGTTCGTGAAGCAAACCTGATGATTTTTTTTGTTGTTGCTCCTGTTATTGCAATGAGACTTCAGTTTAGCCTGGTCTGTTAAGGACAATTATCCAGTCAATGACATGTTAACCTAAAGCAGCACTGGGACGCTTCATTAAAGTACCAAAATCAGATCATTTTGGTCTCAAACTACTTATTGTAAAATAAGGAGGGATTATTTTGCCTTCCACTGGCTGTGCGTTAAAATTCTGGCCAATGGGACTGGGGCACAAAACTTCAGCAGTAAAGAGCAATGCCAGAGCATAACTATAACCCAACCAGACTGCTCACTGCCAGCTCTTACAGTGAGCCCACCTTGAATCCCTGCAGATTTTCTCATGCTTGTACAGGTGCCCTTCCATCCTGCATGTTTCAGAAATAACAGTTCCTGTGCTGTGCCACTGGCAGCCTTCCTGTGCAGAATTACAGCACACAGGTGGGAAATCAGAGCTGGATCTCTCCTTCACTGTTTGGAGACAGTCAATGAGAGATCCTCATTCCCAGCTCAGCACTCAAATCCTGCAGTAAATGCCTGTTACTCATGCAAATCTCCCAACTTCTTCTGAGGGACCACTTGTGAACGTGGCAGTGTCCAAAGCATCAGCAGGAGGAAGAAGAACACTCACTCAGCCTCAAACTAAAAACATAGAGGCTGCTTTAGAGATGGCTGCCACCCAAAAAGTACAACCCCAAGCACTTGGCTGTTTGCAGAGCACAGGGAGGATAAGCCAGCCCATGAGTTTGTGAGCAAAGCTGCAAATGGGGCTCATGTTACCTCGGAACACAACTTCTATAAAACAAACCTGGGCATACTGTGCTGGCTGTGGAAATAGGATGTCTAACAATTATAGATGCTGCTAAAAAAAAAAAAAATCAGTTATTGTTTTACACATAAAATAAAAAAAAATTCTTTATCCTAAAGAGATGGTTTTACCCCCATGGAAAAGTCAGTATGGAGCTCTGCTCTCAACACAAACACTTAGCAAAGAAAGATACAGCATTCAGGGAAGAAAATGTCTTTACCTCTTTCTGCTCCAGGTATTTTTTTACTGCTCTCTTGAAATCTGAAAGTCCCAATGACACACTGCTGAAACCCTTAGGTGTTACAGAATTTCTGGGAATAAGATTTTTTTTGGATGGTTCCTTGGTTGTTTTTTTGTTTTATTTTTTTTTCTTTTAACTGGTAAGTAAATTAATGAAAGAAAGCTTTAAAAATTTAGTGCTGCAGTATTTTGACCACTTGTATGATAAATGTCCAGACCTGATTAAGGAAGCAGTTTATGTTGTTCACACTGCATGGTAACCCTATCACAGTTTATCCTGCCTTTTGATCTGCCTGAGTTCATTTCCCCTTAGTCCCACTGCAGCATGGACCTGTAAAAGCTCCTCTGTAATTCTCAACCACTCTGCTGCTGCTCTACAATAAAGATACCAAAAGTATAAAATCAGATTTTACTTGAAAAAATGTTGGCAAGTAAATATTAAATGTGTTCACAGCAAGGAGATTTATAAAATAAGCGGATGGCTGGTATTTTATTTCAGATCAAGATCTCCACCAGTCAGGAGCTGGGAAATAAAAACAGTTTGTGACAGGCAATAACCTGTAGTGATGGTAGAGCAGCCCTTGTAATGAAGCTGCAATCACTCTTCTGATCTCCTGCTGCCTTGTTTCCTTCTCTTCCTTCTTGAGGAACTGGCACTTCCAATCTGTTCTAATTCTCCTGATTCTAGCCTTTGATTTATGCTGCTCTGGCTATTGTACATCCTGTCAGAGGAAGGAGGAGTTCAGCCTTCGAGGTGGGAAGAGAGGCAGCAGTGACAGAGGGTGAGTAAGAACAGAGAATAATACCAGCCATTAGACAATGCTGATGGGTGACGTATGAGCCTGCCTGGCTCTCTAATTATACATAATATTTTTGCTTCAGTCTTGGCTGATGTGAACAAATACAATGTACCACCACCCCCCAACACCCTGGGGGAAAGAAAAAAATAAAAGGAAAAAAGAAAGAAAGCGCCATGTAAAATTATAGCCCAATAATCAGAGCATGGTGCTGAACTCAGGGTCAGGACATCTGGGTTCTGGCCCCTTGGCATCAGCATGAGACTAGACAGAACACATTTATTCTTCCTGCTGCCTTTGTTTACTCTGATGCATTGAAATAGATTTCTAGCAGAGCTTTGCTAACAAAGTGCAACAAATGAAGAACAGACTCTTTAGAAGTGACGTCTCAAATAGAATTTATCTAACCCTGCCACTTATCACACTTGGCTGTCTATTTACAGGTCCCTGGGGCCCTGTGAGCCTCCCATGCTCTTTTTGGGCATTTTTTAATGGCTGTGAGACATTTTTGAAACATAAGAACCTCCAAGTAGGCAGACATCACTAATGCCCCTATTCAAGAGTACAGCAATCACAAGTTGACTTTTATATATATATATATATATATATATATTTATATATTTATACACACATATATATATTTTATATATATATATTTATGCACACATATATATATTATATATATAAATTGCAATAAATTATGTATTAAATAAATAATAGTATTATTCAATATAAAACACCATATAAAATAATATAATAGCTATATTTAATTCTTTGAAAATCAATTTCCTCAATAATCAACAGCCTTTTATTAAGTAGAAGGATACCCCAGTAATCAATGTAAAATCAGGCACATGAGGTCTGATACCACTAGTAATTTTAATCATAGATACCACTAGTAATTTTAATCCTACTTGAGAGTGATGTCTATTTCCACATGCTTGACCAATACTTCTTAAAAATGCAATACATTTCTTAGTTCAGCAGCTGTCCATATTCTGCTGCTTAACAGTAAGAAAGTCACTGAGCAAAATATACTTTGCAAACATTTTCAAATGTGCTGCCCGGTATTTTCAGCATGTGCGAACAGGTTTTATGTGTAAAAGAGGAGATGCTAACAAATGTGGGTGAAAAGCTAATGAAAGATTTTGCAGTCTTTGCTCAGACTAGAAACTATTTCATTCCTTTAGCATTTTGTGCCAGATCCAGGGACTATCACTCACAGTATGGAGCAGTTGATGTGACAAACATTTCTGGGGTGTTTGTTCAGTGGTGAAATACAGCCCAAAGCAAATAAAAGAGCAGTTGCCTCAATCCTAATATGAGCAGAAGAGACAGCAGGTAGTATAAAAAAAGGCAGTGCTAAAGCAGCAGAAATGTCATAAGACAGGAATCCCTTTGCTTGTTGAGCAAGTTTTTGCAAAGTTTTCAAGAAAGGGGATGACGGAGCAGCCAATGTTGAAGTGAAGGAGACCATGAGACAAAAATTAACTCCCCAGGGAAGCCAAGTCTGTTGTAAGATCACACATTTTCCTTGGGACACACATAGCCAACCAGGTTTTCACTTTTGGAGTGGGCTGAACTCTGTGCCACTTCCAGGATGGAGGGAATCAGCAGAGTTTCTGTCTTGTGTGGAAGCAGTCCTGGTGTACTCAAGAAAACGTGCCCAAAGGGAGTTTCTGCTGCTACCCACTGTGTAGACCTGCAGTTTAATATCTCTTTAAAGGCACTTGCCTTTAAAAAGACAAGTGAATGATGCAGAATAATGCTAAACTATAACAGATCAGTGTTATTTTCACAGTTATTGAACCAAAAGATCCTCCTGCAAGATGTGATCAAGAACAGGCTGAGGTATGGACTATGATTTGCAATAATTATCTGATGTGGGGAAAGGAACAATAAATACAACACCTGCTGAACAGCCCATGCCTTTAGGTTTGTCCTTTCTCTAAGATATTTCTGGTTTTCCATCTCCCCCTTCAGCTGGAGCCCTTCCTAGAGCAAAAAGGAGCAGCTCCTGTCCAGCTTGTCCAGAGCACCTTCAGCTTCTGCCTACAGATATCAGGCCATTCATTTAGAGGTGGGAAGCTGGTTCACATGCGTTAAGTGAACAGTCACACACAAAAAGTACCAAGTTCTCAATACTGAATGTGAAAAGCTTTAAAGAATCTCTTGGCCTTGACATAATAATTGAAACTATTAATCAGACTGTGAAGCTTAGCCAGCACACTTGCAGATGTACAATTTAAAATATAGGGGGGAAATATCCAGTGGACAAATTAATGACAATTAACAGATTGTTCAGCATAGGTCATTTTATTTTCAGCGATCTGAAAGCAAAAGAAAGCATCAGCTGTCTGATGAGACCAGTGACTGATGAGCCCCAGACTGAGGGGATGTCCGTGGTCAGAAAAGCCCATCCTCACACACAGTCCTCTTGGAGGCTATTGGGAAGACACAATTTCTCTCACAAGCCTAACAACTTTTTGGGTCCTTCCCTCTCTCCCTTGGGCTGAGAGGTAACAGAGATAACACCCAGACAACCCCACAGAAGGGACAGACTGCAAACTGCTCAAACCAGCAATGTGATCCTGCAGTGAATGTGCAAAACCAAATAAAATCAGCAGCTCTGTGTGTGAATGCGGCTGGGTAGGTGTTCATAACTCATTGACTCAAAGACTCAAACAGCAGACAAAGTCATTTTGTGACTGACAAGGCTGTGTCTTTGAAAAGAGGGATGAGAAGTGCATGTTGGTAGGAAGAGGAGTATGGAGGGCGGGGGAGTAAAAAGGGAACTCAGCTGAAGAGTTCTCTGTTTTCAACCTGCTGGATGAAGACCAAAGAGAGAAAGTTTCCTCTCTCTTCTCCCAATCCAAAACAGGGCATTGCTTTCCATATAATAATAAATCTTTAACTTGTTTTTGTAAAAATGTTGCTCTCTTCGGTTAGTTGTTTAATTAGAGTACTAACAGATTATTAAAAATAAACGTGGCACTGCTTTGGCAAAATCTATCCATAAAGGAAAGAAGTGTTTGATTTTCAGATTATTTCTCCAATTAATCCTTTCATTCCTCACTGTGGAAGATAACATAATCATCAATGTATAAATAGTGATAAGAGCAACTGGATGTACTCTGTTGTGGAGGGATTCTTACAGAATTTTTTTTCTTTTAGCCTTGAGGGACTGTATGTAGTCATTTCAGCAAGCAGCAAAAGAAAAAAAAAATAACTAGATATTGTACCAAATTCCAGGTATTCCTGAGCTGAGGGAACTGGTTCTGCTCCTGCACCATTCAGCCTGCAGGATGCACCCTAGCCCAAATGACAATTTCCTACAGGAACACAAATAGCTCTGTCATTGCTTTGTTAATTTACTTGAGAATGCTTATCTAAGCAAAGATCAGCTCTCATTTTCCTCACTGTGCAATTCAATTCAGAGTTTAAGGAATGGTGGGAGATCAGACAACGTGCAGTCCTCCTCCCTTTTCCCTGCTGAGACATGCCCACCACTTTAAAGAAAAGACAGTGATGTTCTCACTTTCTGGCTAATCGATTCCACCTCTAAAAAGGACTGACATCTTAGCAGCATTGAGGGGTGGCTGGAAATACACCTTGGCTCCTACCGGAGCAGAGTACATCTGAGTTGCTGTCTTTTAGCACCTCTCCTCCTGCTTTCATGTTCATAAACACCCACCGAGCCGCAGCTTGTCCAGCCCTGGTGTCAGAGCGAACGTGCTGCCGGCTGACAGGGCTGCATTAGGCTCCTCCTGAGCACCCAGGGCGGCTCACTGCAGAGCAGCAAGAGCCCTGGCACTCAGCACACACACTAATCCTCTCACATCATGGCAGGGAACACAGGCTGAGCAAGAGAAAACAGCCTTTACAATCCCTGTGTCTGCGCTCGCTCGGTGATGCTGCGTGCCCTTTCTGTGTCCAGCATGCTGTGAAAGCCGCTGGGCTGTGCACAGCCTGAACCTCCACCAAAGCCCACCTGTTAAAGAAGAAAGTTAAAGAAGACTGGGGGAGAGAGTTGGCATGATGACCACAGGCTTCTAGGTGGCCCCTACAAAACTAATTATTACCCAGGAAAGGGTGATAATTACTCCTTTAGGCTGCAGTGCAGGAACTGGCTTCATGGCAGAACACCGGAGGTTGAAGAGATGAGGGTGTTAGCACAACAAAAATATGTTGCTGTGATCCCTAACAATGAGGAATTAGTAGACCTTCAAAACACGCAAGTGATTCCTCTTGTTTAGTTATCATCTCTTCTCTATGTGTTCAGCTGCAAAAAAAGTTCTTCCTTTCTGGTTGTTGTGCTTTTAATTTTGTTCCTTTGTTAAAGAAGCAATAATGTACAATAAATAAAATGTTGATCTGGAGCTATTATTGTGAAATAAATAAATTATTAAAGAATTTTTTTTTTTTTAAATGAGAGCTCTCCTGAACTTTTTTTCCTTGTTCTTTTTGCTGTATTGCATTGACACCACTGCCAGAGGGTTAAGAAATAGGTTTAACCACAGCTTCCTCATGCCTTGAAGGAAAGGGCTGAAGACCTTTTTGTTTGCTCCATCTACTCAAACTGGAATGAAAGTGAAATTGAGAACTTTTCACCTGCTAAGGTGTGCAATAAGAAGTATCTGAGCCTCCTAGCTGACTCAACCTGAACATAGCATCCAAGGAATATCAGAAAATGCGGAGGATGCATTTTTCCTTTGCTATAGGTATTTGTTATGCTGTCATCCTTAGCACAAAATCAAGGCAGCTTCAGCTGGTCCTGCCCACTGACCTGCACTGAGGAAACTTGATGTTCCCACTCTTAAACAGTGGAGAAGAGAAAGGTGCAGAGAGGGCAAGGGGCTCATTCTCATTCAAGTCATAGCATCACAGAACATGCTAATGGCCAGAAGATCCCTCTTGAGAGAGAGTGCCCAGCCTGCCTGTGCCCCAGGAAAAGGTGGTTCAGACAGTCTGCAGTGGGACTGACTCTTTAGAAACTTCACCTTTTGTCCACAGCAGCCAGAGCCAATGACTCTCCTGTCACAGACATCTTTTATGAAAAATCCTTTCCTTAGGATTTTTCCTCCTGAGAAGCTGAGAGGCCTCAGGAACAAAATGCAAACAATGATTATCTGCTGCTGTGGAATGCAACAGCTGCATCTGAGATTGGTCTCATGTGGTTGTTTCTAATTAATGGCCAATCACAGTCAGCTGGCTCGGACAGAGAGTCTGAGACACAAGCCTTTGTTATCATTCCTTCCTATTCTATTCTTAGCCAGCCTTCTGATGAAATCCTTTCTTCTATTCTTTTAGTATAGTTTTTATGTAAATTATATCATGAAATAATAAATCAAGCTTTCTGAAACATGGAGTCAACATTCTCATCTTCCCTAACCTAAGACCCCTGTGAACACCACCAAACTCTCCCTGAAGAGCAGCACATTTGATATCAGGGATGCCACTGTATCCCCAAAGTGGGTAAATCCTGCTGCTGCTGGTTTGTGGGGCTAAGTGCTTCTCTCTGCAGCTTTGCACCTGCCTTTCCCTCAGGGAAACCTTCCAAAGTGTCTTGTAGTAGTTTTAGTTAGAACCTGGCCAAGAAGGACAAAAAATTTCTGGTGAGCAAAACAAATAAAGCAGGCTAAGCATTGTCCAAAGAGGGCTCACCTGATGATTCTGGCTGCAAAAGCAACTCTCCCTAAGCCAGAATTCCTACATTTCTCTCTCAGAAGTGTGTGCAGCTAAGGGAACAGGCACACAGTGGTACCACCACCCCAGCATAAATAGGGATACCATCCCATGCGTATGTGCCTGTGCCAGCAGCACCAGGGATCAGTAGAAAGGCACTTATTCTCCAAAGGCCTATTGGATAATTTGCAGATGGAATAAAAAGCAACTGAATATTTGAAAGATAATTTATCATTCATTTCTTTCTATGGATGCCCAAATTTAGGTATGTTTAAGGGCAAGTTTAGTGCTGACTGTTCCAGAAATGCTGCCAAACACTTTAACAATCTAAACAGGAACTGCAGACAAAGCTTGTGGGAATGAAAATGTTATTTTATACTATTTCCATGTGAGAAGCTGAGGTACAGGAGGTTACTGAGCTTGTCCAAGGCCATGTCAGCAACCTGTGGTGCAACCACGAACTCAACCTTTGTCACTACTTTCTGAAAGTACTAACAAGAAAATGACTCCTCATCTTTTTAGCCATGTGTCATTTCCACACCCTACTTTGATTTTTAAGAGGAATTGAAGACAACAATGTGGAATATTAATTGTCAAATCTGTCATTCAGAAAGGATGGCAGTGCCTGACTTACCTGGGCTTTTTTAAACCTGATATTTTGCATTTCCCTGAGCTTCAAAGTAGGAGATAAACAGTCTCACTCTTTGCTAAAGAAATAGAGAGAAATAGTTACAGGCTTTCTTCAGACAAAACATAACAAAAGCTTTTGTTCAGCTGCTTTCTTTTTTTTTCCTTACTTTTTTTTTTTTTTCCCAATTGTGTACTTTTGGGATTTTTCCCCTTTACTGAAGCACATAGCAAAATAATTAATAACAGTAGGATATTTCTTGCAGGAAAGTGCTTCTGATGTCAAAACCTTTCAGTAAAAATCCCTACATTTACTCTCAGTGGATCAGATTGTGGAAATGACTAGCAGACATCAAACAGACATTTTTAATGAGAATTTAACAGTGAGCCCTTCATGTATTCTTCTAGTGGCAATTGAGTGTGCTGGCTATCATAAATGTCAAAAACAGAAGCGTAATTTATTTTACCTTCCTTCTTCCCCACTTTTCTTCATATTTAAGAGCCTTCTATGTTTGGCTAAAGGAAGAGGCTTCACAACCAGGATTCCCTGTTTAAATTCTCAGTGTTAGGGCTCAAGGTCATACTGCGAAGGCATGACTTTGCCAGGTTAAATATAGCACTTTCTTTGGTGGTGGCCTCTCCTTTCCTGTCACTCATGCTCTGACAGCTTTCATCAGCTCAATATACACTGCTAGAAAAGTGAAATTATGTGGGTGAAAGAGGCCAGTAATGGATCAGGGGGTCAGTTTGAGCATGGAAAAGCAACAGCAGAGAAAACAGCTCTCTTTCACTTCTCACCAAGGTCTGGAGCAATTGCAGCTTCAGTACCTTTTTGTTTGGAGGGATACTGAACATTTTTGCTTCTCCTCCTTTCCTGAACAGAAATTTCCCAGTAAGCATCTCCTAAAGGCTCAATTTTCCAGCACTCCAGCGCAAAGAAAAGCCCTGTGTATGGAGTCTGGTCCATTTTTTCACTTGGCAGCACCACAAGTAAACTTTACTATCTGACAATCTGCAGGAGGCAAATCCCTACAACCCTATCATGGGACCAGGAAGAATTATTGTCCCTGCCTCAGGATGCCAAGACAAAGCCTACCCAAGGTAACAAGAGTTGGTCTCTGACCTCAGCAGGCTTTGTGTCAGGCCACAGGAATGTGTCAAAACTCATGCAGCAGGTGGGTGGCATGGTCAGGAGCTTATCTGTGATCAGCTTGGTCTCAGTCCACTGTGCTAAGTGAAAAAATATCCCCTCTGCTTCAAGCCTGATGCTTGCACAAAGTACTAGCACCCTTATTCCAGGAAACGTCTGGGGTATTCAAAGTGTTGTTATAGAGAGAGATCAAAGAGGTACGAAACTCTAATAAAATGGTATGAAAGTATAATAAAATTGTAACCATCAGTGAGTCCACCCACCTGTGTGTTGATAAATCAAATGGTACAAATAGATCAAAAAACTCCATCAACTCCTAAGTGATTTTTAGAAAAAGTGGAGAACATAAGAGCAGGTGCTCTTAACTAAATAGCTGAAGACATGATACAGTGAAAACACTGAAAAATAATAAACTTATTACTGCATTAAGAGCCCAAGACAAACTGCTTATGATTAGTGAACTGCTTAAAAAGTATTGAAGGCAGAAGTAAATGAAATTAAATATAAAATAGAACAAAAGAGAAAGTAAAATCCATGTATTCAAAACAACAGACAGTTTCTAATTCAGTAAGGTCATGTGGAAAGCAAACTGGAAGGTAAGTCAGGAAAAAAGTTATTGAAAAATGTGAAGGTCCAAGAACTGCTTGAGCCAAGCAACCACATTTGTGGAAATGACACTTCATGTCTGGTGAAGCCCATGGCTAAGGGAGGGAGTTAAAATAAAACACAAATAAAATGTCAGCTGTAAATGAAGAGGACCAAGGATGCACAAACTGACAAGAGCTGGTGGGGTGTGTGCAGAGAGGGGAACTGCAGGACATTTCTCAAAGCTCTTAAATTCACCCAGTTCAGGAGGGAGCCAGTGGGACCTTCTACACATCAAGGGACTATTTGTGAAAATGACACTTCTCACAAATAGTGTGTGTCACTTTTTCGCCATGAATTATTTGGAATAATTCATGAGGAACAGGACTTTGCAGAGGTACTGATTTTTTTTTTTTGGTTAAATCTTCTCTGCAAATGATGCTGTGCTGATATCCATGTTAGACCTATTTTTTTTTTCAAGACAAGAAAGCACATGAGCTGTCAGAACGTGGAACTCTGAAAGGGGAAACATTGGAACAAATTGATAAACAAAACAGCAGCATATCAAAAGGACCTCATGGCTATATATGCAAGGGTTTGGAAAGCATTTGAAATTGAAGTGGCTGTGCTGATAGCAAAAATATGCAAGTTGTTGCTGGAGTCAGATACTCTGCAGAAGGACAGGAGGGTAGCAACAAGCATTCCTATCTTTAGGACAGGCACAGGATTAATCTTAGGTATAATATACTGAATAGCCTCATTCTACTTCCACCTTAATTGACTGAAACTAACAAAAACTAGATTTACATATAGGAGACAATAAAAAAGAATCATAGATTTTTTTAAAAAATGTTGTCTGATATATGTTCTTTGAAGCATCGAGTCAAAAGACCAACAAGACCAACCTGACAAGTCTACATATATAGGTATTTCTATATTGCATTAAATTCTTTGACAGATTTAAGTTGTGATAGAATAGGTAAATTATTATTACAAGCTGGAAGCTGGTTAAGAAAGAGAAAACAGAAGCTGCACATGAATGATCCTTTTTCACAGCAAAATATTAACCATCAGGTTGTCCAAGAACTTAAGAACTTCTTTACTGAAATTATTGCTCTTAGAAAAAGAGAATGAAGATTAAAGTATTTCATAGTATGTTAATTAAGTTGGGAGAACCTAACATTTGGGCAGCTAATTGAAATTAATATTGTCTGAGGCAGAACAGTCACAGGTAGCGTGAAATATTTGGAAGCCTTTCTGGATTCTAATCCAGCTGTGGCCACTCATTATGGCATTAAAGTGAACAACCATATTCTGCTCTATTACAGCAGTGGTCAGAAAAAAGAAAAGCCCAAGCCAAAACTTTCATTGGCACAGGAGGAGTAAGAGGTCTTAAAACAGAAATTACTTTATTTTTCTTTTATTCTCTCATGGGGGATTAAATGAGTGGCACCTATACAATGAACTAGCTGTTCCAGTTGGTCTTTTCACTTAATATAACAGAGAGGTAACAATAACACTGAAAAACTACTAATTTAAATAGATCAAAGGTTGTCTGGAATACGATTTTCCAAGGAAAATATTTAATCAACCTACTGAATTCCCTGCTACATGCTATCACTAAGGTACTGAACTCACTGGGAGGCAAAACCAGATTAGTTGCTTATCTGGCCAGTGAGTACATCTGCAGTTTTCCTAGAATCTCTAGAGGTCAGTGTATCTAAAATCTCAAGAGGTTTCCACCTGGGGAGGGAGGTGAGTAGATCTTTTTGTCATTTGGAAAAGATCTCTGGGTAGAGAGTAAACCCAAGCTGATGGGTATAAAACCTTTTACCTGAGGGCAGTGCGCATATCTAGGGCAGCATTCACTACACCTGCCTTTTTGGTAACCAGTATTGATAAAAACACTCTAGAGGATGAGACAAAACACCTGTCTGATCCAATGCTGTAATCATTATGTTCTAATGCTCTGTGAGTGGATGACTGATGCCTTTTTGAATAGGAAAATAATGAGCAATGAGAACAAATAACATAAATTCTCTTAATTATTCATGCTAACATTCATGAAAGTTTTGAAATGTGTGAATATTTTCATGAATAAATCATTGGTCACTGGCTTGCTTTAAAGGATTTCAGAAATAATAGCGGAATAAGCTTGTTGCCATTACTCATGAACAAAGTTATGAACAATTTTCAATATATGACTGCTCTGTTTTCTAATTGACAGAGCATGAGACAGATGAGTTTAAAATAGACATCAGTAATTCATCGCAAAGCTGAGAGAAAATTTCTCGGGAATCTATGAAAATTCTATGGTCTATATCAGAAACTGATTTTTTCCCCATGTATCATTTTTGTTAATTTTTGTTTCTCACAAGGTGGAACAGATTACAAAAGAGAAGAATCTAATCTTCATGTTTGAAGATCATCCTATCTGCACAGAACTAAAGAGATCTTCATATATTCAGGCTACCTGAAAATCCTGAGCCAGAGAAATCACTAAGCAAGAAAATTCTTTTCAATCACTAGGTTTATTTTATCACCTTGGTTTGCAACACTAATTTTGACAATGATTCAAAATAAAGACCTATGGAGATATTTTTGTCTCATACCTCTCTCAGAAAAAGCCAAAAAACCCCAAACAAAACCAAACACCAAACCGTAAAACACAAGCAACCAAAATCAAAGAAAACATGCCCACAGTTTACTCAGAGCTTTTCTAAAAGCTTGAGGGAAATCCTGGGAAATGCTGATTTACAGAATTTCTCGCCTATTATTTATGTTGTGACTTCTCACAGAGATCTTTATTGCCATCACTGCAAGAGGTGCCCTGTGCTATTCCCAATGCCCATTCTCACATTGCATTTCCCTTTCAGCAGAGTCTGATGAAACAGAGCTGTTCCATGAACAGTTGTCAAAACACTGGCATATTCTAATTACAATACTTGCTATGTTTCTGTGAAAGTCAAATTTTGAGCTCAATTGCACCAGAATAAAGCAGACACGATTAAAATCACTGGAGGCACCCCCGATTTGAAAGAATGTAATTAAGATCAAAATCTAGCCCATGGAGTCTCAAGAAATACTGTAATGACGGGAATCAAAGAATCATCTTGTCAAACAGAAAACATGCAGAAGACTCTGAGCAAAGCAGCTGGCCCTAAATGTGGTTTCATTTAACCTACATCATATCCTTAAAAACAAATACATGAGGCACTTGGACTACTGAAATCCCGTTGCACATCTTAGTGGCATTGGCAAGCATTCTCTAGGAAGTGCTTGATGGAAATGAAATTAAACTCACTTCGCCCTATCCTATCCTCCTGGAACTTCAAATTAAGCTTTATGAGAGATATTCTTTGGAAGATCTGCTGATGTATAACCCTTCCTATGGGGAATAGATGATTTTAGACATAGGTAATAATGTAGATTATAAGGCAGACAGGCAGTCCAAAATGACAGACAGCTCCACAGCCTAAAGTGTTTATACACAGCAGCAAGATCGGGGTGTATGGGAAAAGGAGGCAGCCCTTTAATGCAACTTTAGGAGTGGTCTCAACTTTTAATTCTGCCCAATTCAATCAGGGAAGTGTAGGAAGGTGGTGGGATAAGTCAGCAAAGGATCCCTCCTTGATTTAATGTGGAGAGCTAGGGAATGCAATCTGCTAGGCACAGGTGTTTGGCAGTCAGTTGGTGGGATGTGGACAAGCAAGTAGGGAACTCTATTTCTTTCTCTGACACTGGAAAAGCTGTGGAGACCCTGGCAAAACTGAAAGCTACCTTTGCCAAAATACAGAAACTGGAGAATATGGGTAGGTGGTGTGCGTGGAGTCTCATTTAGCCACAGGAGTTCTCAGTGCTTGGCTCTTTCTGCAGCCCTGTTCTTAGAGATGGGAATCTCTAGAATGGATCTAACAGGGCTTGAAATGCTACCACACAATTTAATGCTACCATACATTAAATGCCAGCATACAATTTGAGCTTTTTAAGATTTGAGGCTACAGGCGTTTGTGGAAAAGTTATCCCTGTCAATCATATGAGCTGCATCTAAACCCGTTCAGCTTTCCTCAGCCTGATTATTGTTGCCTATCCCATCCACCCACCTAAACAGCCAGTAGGAGGTCAGGACAGCAGTTTCACAAGTGAGTAATCCTCTTCTGTGCCTTCAAATCTCTCAGAATTAGCTGAGAGTTGCTTCAAGCTGCGAAGCTCAAGGCCAGAGAGATCCAAAATTTCCGAAAAAATGGTCAGACAAAATTTGCGAAAAAATGGTCTGAGCTTCCCAGCTTCAATTTCTTCCCACTTTTTACTCCACAGTTTAACCCACCCAAGGCATAATCTCTGAGTGGCCAAACCAGGATCAGCTGAATCAGCTGAACACTAGCTGCCCTTTTTTTCAGCTTGGGATTTAGAAGGGGGAAGATTTGACTGGCAACAGACACTGGGAAAAAAGGAAGAATGTCCATTTCTCACTCCACTTTCTTGTCTCCCTGTGCTGCAGTTGGCTATGAAGCCTCACATTCCCTGGTCCCGGGGATGCTCCTCCTCGCCTGCCTCTGGCACTAGAGGGCGCGGGGATCTGGGCTCCGGGATGGAAATAAAACACTCCGCGGCTCCCTGCTTTGCCTTAAACAGAACTCAACTTTCAAAGAGGTCCTGATTCCACAGAAAGGGAATTGGCTTCATTATTACTGGCTTGTCTGAGTTCCCCGTGCTGCATTGCTATGGAAACAGGACCAGAAAATACATCTTTTGCATGTAGGTCATGATATTAGTGGAGAAGGGAAAGCTGGGTGAACGGGTGAGTGGGTTACAAGAGTGAAGTGGGACAGAGCAACCTCCTGGGATTATATTAACAACAGTGAGGGATTTCATAGTAGGTGTCCTCAAAAAACTTCTGAATGAGACACCAAACAGGCTGCAAGCATTTTGAATAGCTGAGAACCATGACATGCACACAGGGATTCAGCCCAGAGGTGGCAACCAAAGCGGCAGTGGGCACTGGGCAGAACACCTAGGAGGGAAAAAAAAAAAAAAGTTTTGCTTATAGATTTTGTTTTTAACAAATGGCCTCAGTTTCCTCCTTTCAGTGTCTGTGTCTCCATCCTGGATGATGAAGGCGCTGCTAGAGTGCTGTGCCTTCCATCTCCTCGGGACACCCTTGATGACACATGGTCCAGGTCTCCCTGAGCTCTGCCCAGATGCAGAGTTACAACTATTAGGGTAGAGGAAAATCAAAATCCTGGGTTTGGATGGGAGAAAAGCATGACCTGTCCTTTTTGCCATTTTGCCCTCCTTCCAAAACAAGTTGGGGACATCCTAGACCCCCCTCCCCATATACTGTGCCTTGTTCCCAAGTGGGCTACAATGCAGAAATCAGAGTGCTGAGGGAGGGAATGGAGGGGGCAGCTCAGCGAGGCACAACAAACCAGTGAGATTACTGCACTTCTCACTCTCCTGGTGCAAAACCAAACAGCCCAGGCTTCTGCAGAGGGGAAGTTCAACCAAACTTACACTCCAAGAGACGCTAAAGGAAGGAGCAAGTGTATTCTGTGTAGCTTAGAGAGGTTTATAGATGAATCACCGAGAGCAGCTGGTGTCATAAACCACACAATAAAAGCTGGTGTGTATTCAGACAGGGGTTGTGATTGCAAGTGATGCAATACCATAAAGGCAGACAGCATGCATACTTCTGCTCTCCTGTATTAACCTTCCTTATCCTTTTTTATAGTTTGTGGATTTGCTTTATCCCCCAAATAGCTGCAAGAACAGGCTGTCAAGCAGAGGTTAGACCTTCTTTTTTTGTCCTTGCCTTTTCCCTTCTGCAAAGAGAATATCTTCCTTAAGGGACAAGGACAAGCCAATGTGCCAACACAGTGGTTGACACATAAAAATGGGAATAGCTGTCATTCTGGCTAGATTTGCAACAGGAATTTCCAGCTGGAAATAAAGCCATCTCCTTGCCCTGGAAGGAACTTTAGCAAATCAAAACAGTAAGAATAAACAATCCTACAGGGGTGGGAGGAAGTGTCCCTTGTTGTTCACCCAGCAAAGGGGTAAGGACTCACCCCTGGGCTGGTGGGGATGAATTACAAGCCCCTGGAGCTGGCAGTGGGCACAGCCATTCTCCAGGACCACCTGGCATCAGGGCTCTGGGGCTGGGCTGCCCTGCAGGGGAGAGCAGAGGAGCTCCCAGCCCGCCTTTCCCCATCCCCATGGTGCTGGGGCAGCCACGGGGCAGCCCGGTGGGAAGGCGCAAAGCCACGAGAAGTGCCCTGGCTGGAGGGATGGCCAGGATCGGCTTTAGCCCAAGAAGAAGCAGAAAGCACTTAGTCCCTTCAGAGCCCCCGATACAGCCTTATTGTGGGGCTGCACCAGCGCCTCGATGCCCCAGGGCTGTTTCTAGAGGAAATTTTTCTCCCACAGCTTGATCTGAGTTCCCTCTCAGTGTCAGCTCGCTCCTTCTGGAGCTAAGCACCCCATGGTGGCGGCACGGGCGGAAGGAAAGGGAGCCCGGAGGCACGGCCGGGACCGGGACAGGGGGACGAGCCGGCCCCTGCCCCGGACCATCCTCTCCCGCATCACCCTGCTCCCTGCTCCGGGGAGCGAAGCCTAGGGAAGGATACGGGGAAGCGGGGCCGGAAATGAGCCGGGGAAAGCCCAGACCCTCCCCATCTCCGAGCCCGCTCCCCTCCCCGGGCAGGACATGGGAGATGGGGTAGCGGCAGCGGCAGCTGCTCCCGGGCTCAGCGGGGATTCTGGGGGCGAGGGAAGCGCCGGAACAGCGGCAACTCCCCCCAGCACCCCGCATCCTTCCTGGTCCGGCAGGGCAGGGATCCCCGCATCCCCCCGGGTCCAGCAGGGCAGGGATCCCCGCATCCCTCCTGGTCCCGCAGGACAGGGATCCCGATCCCGGTCCCGAACCCGATCCCGCCCGTCCCGTCCCTCCCGGCAGCGGGCGCGCACCGCGGGCAGGTTCCGCTCCCCGGGGACGGCTCCGCTCCCGCTCGCATTCTGCAGGAGTCACCGACAAACATGTCACAGCGGGATTTGGGAGCGGTAGCCCGGCAGATGAACCTGCGTCGGAATGTGGCTTTTGTAATAAAACCCCCTGTGTATGGCGCTTTCTCTACTGTGTCTCTCCCGCTATACCATGACAGGCTCGGTTCTGGGATTAATATCGCAACTGAAACTCGACAGGCAAGGGCTCTGTGCTGGGGACAATCGCTTTGCCTAATCTCCTCTCGCTGCTTTTCGCCGCTGGCCCGCTCAGCCGTGACCCATTCAGCAAAAGTTTCCCTATGGTCTGCTCTGCTTCTTCTGCCAGGAAGCAAAAGCTCGTTTCTTAGACATTATTTCCTTGGCGGGAGCTTTCCTATGACAGCAGCGGATGAAATCCTAGGTGCGGCGAGGAAGGGGCGGAGGGCAGAGGACGTGAAAGAAAAGCCAAGAGGGGAAAAAAAAAAAAAAAAGACAAAAAAAAAAGAAGATGGAAAGAAAAAAGAGAAAAAAAAAAAAACAAAAACCAGAGAGAGTAAACGTCAGTAAAAAGCAAATCTTTCCTACCTGTGATCCAATTAGCAGGAGTTGCATCTCATCCCGCTGCAAGCGGCTCGCTGGAGCGGCGGCGGCGGCAGAGGCATGCGGGCTGCGCGCCGTCAGCGCCCGCAGCCAGCGGCTTTATCTTCCTCTTCCATATCTTCCACCAGGAGCCAGGGGGGCTGGGCTGGGGGAAACACGGAGCGCTCGGTACCGCGATAGTGCGGGGAAAGAATAACAGGTTGGGAGCTTTAAACGAGAGGTGGCATTGTCCGGGCTGATGGAGTTTTTGTCTCCTGCTCCCTCTCGCCCTCCCACACCCACAGGCACACACATATACACGCACACCCTCGGGAGTCGCTGCTTCAGTTCAGCCAAGCTGAGCTTTAAAAAAAAAATAAATAAAATTTAAAAAAACCCAGAGCAATAGTGCTATCGAACCTGACTTAAAGGTTTAGAGAAAACTGGAGTAATTAAAAACAGGTTGAGCCGGGACTCGTGAGTGAGCCAGTGATAATTCACACTTCCCCTGAGCTGCTGGGGAAATGCGGGTGAGCGAGGGAAGCTGTGCCTAGGTGAGCATCCCGGGTGTGTGTCCCTGCCGGGTGCCGCGGCTGTGGGGCCGCTCGCTGCCCGCCCCGAGGGTGTGCGGGGGTGTGCGATGTGTGCGAGCGCCAAGTGGGCTCGATTAGCTGCAATGGGAAGGCAATTTCTGCGGAGAACATTTACAATTTTCTTTCAATATGACAGGATTAGTTGCTGTTGAAGGCTCTCCTCCAATAAGATCGCACTGCTCTCTGATTTGGTGGCTTTGCTGAATAGAAATTACTGGTTCTTGTTATCTCTCAACACACTCTCCTGTCTTCCTCATCAGGCACTCCCCTCTTTCTCATCACAAGTCTTTATCTACAATTTGCACATCAGAACCACTTTTTTGTTTTTTCAATTACCTTCTCCCCATCTTTCCCTGCAATAATGTCCTCTTTATTTCTGATTATTTTTTCTTTTCTTATTTTCTTCTTTTTTCCCCAACTCCTTGATAGCTGTAAGTGTAAAAGCAATGTATGGGAGGAAAAAGAGTGAAAAGCATCTTGCTTTTAGAATATTGCAGTCATCGGAGGCTCCACACATTGTGGAAAAATGTTGTTACACTAAATCCAGTTCAGTTTCTTAAACTGATTGTTGCTCTGAAATTTCCATAGGGAGAGGCTTCCTTTGCTCAATGACAAATAAATTAGGGAAAACAGATACATTCTGAGAGCAAGCGTTAATTCTCACAGGGTGTAAAGAATTCCTCTTTAACTGACAGTCACTGGGCTAGGAAGCATTCATTTTGTATAAGAAAACTTGCCATTTCTGCGGATGTAATCTAGATATAAAAATCTTTATGTTTTCTTTGTTTTTATTTGCCTCTCTCCTGGACCAGAACTGATTTGTGGTCTGAAGTTTGCTTTTTCCCTTGGGATAGGGCTGTCGGAGTGGGAAGCAGGAGAGTGGAACCCATCTCATCTATTGTCCAAAGAATAGCAGGGGGGAAGTGCTAAGTGCAGAAAAGAGAAGTGGACTTTATGAAGGCAATAATCCAAGCTTTTGGCTGCTGCCTCCCCTGCCCCATCTCTTGTCTTGAAAGGCTGAAGGGGCTACAGCCCAAACACTCCCCCCCTCTCCACTCCAAACTCTACTCATCCAGATATTTCCTGGCCTGAAGAAGAGAGCTGCAGGAAGAGAGCTGTCTTCACTACTCACATACATGTAGCTGTTGCTCCTGGAAGGGTCTTAGGGGTGGATTTACCCCAAAAAGGGTGATATGCCTTCAGGGTAGAGCTACTGTCTGGAAGGGTAAAAAGCTAGGCTGGATCGGGCTTTGAGCAACCTGATCTAGTGGGAGCTGTCCCTGCCCATGGCACTGGGGTTGGAACTAAATGATCTTTTATGTTCCTTGCTACCAGCTTAATTTGGAGATGGACAGCTCTGAATTTTGGAGGTAGTTATACAAGTACAGTGTAGGTGCAGTAAACAAGGCTGTGTTTCTCTACCTCAAAGCACTTTCACGATTTAAGGGCTCGATTACTTATAGCTCTTCAGGAAAATCAAGGCACCTGGGACCTGACTTCTGCCCCTTGGTTTCTCAGCTTTCACAGAAAATTTTGTCTGGACTTCCCAGCAGAGTTGGAAGACACCTATCGAGGCAATTCAGATGGCATTTGGTATCGGGAGGTGGGAAGAGTGCCATCAGCATGCTGCAGCCCCACGGGATTGATTGCTGTCTTCACTTCAAGTGCCAGGGCAGGGACCGCCACCTCCACAGTCTGGGGGTCCCTTCCTTTGCCAGACAGAGCCTCAGCCCCGGCCATCCCTGCACCTCCCACGGCTTGTCTCTGAGCCCTTGGCACTTAACACACTTTAACATTCGCTAATCAGGATGATCAGCAGCCTCAAAAGTCACAACGCCTGCTTCTTCTTCTTCCCCTTATTATTATCATCATTGTTATTCTTTCCCTCCCAGCGAGTGTTTGATTGTGCGCGTTGATTTCTGGAGATTTAATTAGAGTTCAGCGGCTGCGAGCACCACTCAGCCCTTCCCGCAGCGGGAGCCGGGAGCGGGCGGCGTCCCTGCCCTGGGATGACCCTGGCGGTGTTGGGGACTCCCCAGGCTGGCTCCCTGCGCTGCAGAGCAGGACAGAGGTGCGGGGATGGCTCCAGCAGCACGGCTGGAGTGAAGGCAGGAGGTGGCCGTGCCCAGCTGCAGGGGGCTCCCCAGTGCCGCTGCTCAGCGCCGTGCGGCCGTCACGGGCCGCTGCAGGGACATCCCCCGCCCTGCCAGCATCTCGCTTCCTCGCAAGGGTGATCTCCCAAGGAAATAAAAGCGCTGTCCTGGAAGCCCCTGGAGTGTGACCCTCACCTCCTCCGTGCCTTGTCAGCGGAGATTCCCCCCAGGCACCGACAGGCGTGAGAGCGGCGCTGCCTTCCCGAGCCCGGCTCTCAATCAGCCTCGGCAGGTACATCGTGGTGGCACCCGGTGACTCCGTGGTAATTGGCACCTCTTAAGTTTGACAGAGCATCCGTCATTACTGGCTCTCCTCTTTAGAGATCTACGTGCTAGACACGCCTCCTGAGGGGGAAAAAATGCCGCTTCTGAGATTAAAACACATCCTTTTCCCCCGATTCCCCCCATTCCCCAGCCGCTCCAAACGCCCCTCGGCCGCGGCTCCTGCAAAGAAAAGGGAGGGCGAGGGAGCCGAGTCATTTACAGCGCTCTAAACCGCCGTGGGGTTAAACTCTTCCTAGAACCCCAGAACAAAGCACTCAGCCCTTGGCTGGGAGGAAACAAAAATAAGGCTGGTGAGGAAGCGGGTGTTTGCTCATGCTGAACTTCCCCTCCCGCAGAGGGACCGACCGGGAGTCGCTCCCGGGAGCACAGGCGGAGGCAGCAGCTTTGAGCGAGGCTATTCCAAAGGAAACCGCATCCGTATCCAGAGATGCACAGTGATCTCTAGCGAGACTTTGCTGGGGGCTCTCCTTGGTTTTGGCTACACGTGTCCCGAATGGCTCCTTCTCCCGGCGTGGAGCTGCTTCCTTGGGGTTTGCTCCGGCAGGATGGGTCCCCTGTCCCCATGGATGCATAGCTTGGGTGGAAAGGGAGGTGTCCCCAGCAGCCACTTCCAAAGGGAGTTTTCTACTGTATCCCTCGGGTGAGCTCCCTCTCTGATTGAGCTCTCATCTGAGCTGGGGGTCACAGAGATACCTGCAGAAACTCAAGGTTCCCTCAAGAGAACTACCAAGGGGCCGGGCGGGTGGTCCCCATGCTCCCACAGCTCCTATTTCCCCCTTCCCAGCTGGGGGAATGCTGCTTCATCCCATTGCCACAAGGCTGGTGTTAGAGAGGGTATGAGAAAAGGGCAGACTATAACTTCCCTCTCACTCCCAGAGGCTCTCATGTCCACCTAGAGCCAGGGCTGTTTCCTGCTTGCCAAATTTCCTAGGAGGAGGAAAATAGGGGAGTGCACACTTAGATGTGCAAATGGCCAGTGGATGGTGATCTGATTGTTCAGCACCTTCCCAATATGTTCTCCATGGTTTAGGTGACTGGCTTCCCAGCCAGCACACAGCTTTCTTGGGAGACTGACAGAGCAAGGCCAGGGAACAGCCAAAATGCTTGGTTTTCCTTCAGAGGTGTGGTCCTCTCCCTGGTGTCTGCTGGAGGTGGACATGTCACCTCCCAGGGAAAGAAGCGGGTCTGATAAACCATGTGTATTGTAAGCACCTCTTTCCTGCGAGCTTTTACCAGCAGTTCTAGGCAAGTAGGACTGGGAAGAGCAGGATGAAGCCCTGATTTTTCTGTGCAAGAAAACTCCAGGCAAACAGATTCTTAATGCAAATAGTGAAAGGCCCTTAGACTTGTACATTTATTTACTCCCAGCCTTGCAGTGGATACATGGGTTTAGTGCAAGGGGGAGGCAGGTGCCTGAAAGATGATGGGAAAATGCTGGTGAGAGTGGGACAATGGAACTGCAAATCATCCTGACAGCGTGGAACACAGAGAGAAAGAGGAAAGAAAGGAACAAATCCAAACTAAGACAAAAGCCAGACTACGTGAAAATAAATTCCTAATAGACAAAAATATGAGGAAATTAAATTAGTTAAATAAACGAATGGCCAAACCTTTTACAGAAAATGATGTGTAATCCCTCAGCTATGTTTGGGGCAGTGAATTTCTAGGAGTGTTGTGAAGCACAGTTAGATCTGCCAGGGTAGGCAGTGAAGCATTGACACGTGGTAGCTTGGATCTCACTAATGCCAGGGAACTAAGAACATCTTGGTTTCTTCTCAGTTCAAACTTTAGAGTCCTCCAGAACAGCTGGAAAGGAGGGATGTTGCTTTCACCTACCAGCTACATTAAACTGCCTTGTTAATACAAAATCATCAAGCTTTTCTTTTCCATTTCCCCTGAACGATGATACTCGTTTTGTTTTGTGTCCCCTTTGAGTCTCAAAGCCCAACATACTGCGAATTATTCAAATCAGATGAAAATGGATGCAGTGGAAATTCCCAACAGGCTTAGATGGGGCTCAGGGTCTGATTCTAAGAGCCAAACTGATCCTCTCTCTTGTGAAGCAGCTAGGTGGCGAACTGGAAAATCAAATCTACTCTTTTATTAAGGATAAGCACAGTATCTGGAGAGCATTCTGCTAGGCACAGCAAAACTGATGGAGCACTCTTTAATATAAGCATGCACGTAGTTATCATCCGAGCAATAAACCCCTATCAACTGCAGATCTTCACTGCAGTTTTTGTTGGTTAGGTTTTTTGATTTTAGGGTTTTTTTGTTTGTTTTGTGTAGGAATAATTATTCCTTGCAAATGCTGCAGTGAGCCAGGTGGGCAGATCTGAAACGAGATGCAGAACAAGCTGCAAAATATATCTGCTGAGAATCAGTGTCAACTTTGTACAGATTTGGGAAGACAGCAACTGATAATCATGATATAGCATATGTTCAAGGTTGCCAGACATACTTCAGATTACATACAGAAATGTTTGTTTCAGGAAAAAGAAAACAAGAAAGAAATATTTTGCCTAAATTTATGTGATATAGGAGTTAAAAAAAATTAACAATGGGACAAGCACGGATATGATTTTGTTTTTAACATGGTAAGTTTTAGAGCTGTGGCAAAAAGCTCTTAAAAGGCAAAGAGTTACATAAAATTCTCTCTAAATTGTGTACAGGTGTGTGGAGTGGGTTCTCTGCCTCATAAAAGCTTTAATTGACATTGACCATAGAAAACCAGACCCTGTTTGACCTGGACCTCAGGGGTTCATATCCTGAAGAGTCTCTAAGGAGGAGAAAATGGGAAAACCCTGAAGAGGACGGAGGAGTTGGGAGCCTCCACCTGCAGCACCCTGGAGAGCGGCACCGGTGTGTCCCTGATTCCGGTGTCTGTGTGTCCCTGTGTCCACACAGACAGACACACACTAAAGTCCATACTTAGGAACTTTTCCCCCACACATCCCCCTCTGCACAAACGCCCCTTACTCCTATTTGTGCTTGCTGCTGTTCAGGCAAACACAAGCCAATAATCAGCTGCATGTCCCTTGTGGTCACATCTCCAGCTATGAATCCCAGATGATGACTCCCTGCAGGAAGCTGGAAAAGGGTGTTTCTGTGCCTTTCACATCCCCACGAGCTGGAGCCAGTGGCTGGAAATAAGGAACAATTCATTGTGCCTTTGAGAGTGTCCAAGAACCCCAGAATGGGGAGGTTTGGAAGAAAGCACCAGAGGACACCAAGTCCAATCTCCCAGTGTCCCCTTGAGTACGTTAGTCAGGACTGCATTCAGATGGTTCCTGAATATTTCAGGAGAAGTTCAAACACACAGAAGAACACAGTAATCTGAAGTTCAGCACTAGGAAAACTCTTTTTCTAGTATGTCCCTAGTTCCTAAGTGTAGACTTAAGTAAAGAGTTGTGTTACTGCAAAAGAGGAATTTTTGTGCAGAGAGCCTCAGTTACTGGAAACCTGCCCACTTCACTCATGTTGTACACAAGGATGATGTGTGGACACAGGAAAACAGGTGTCAGGCTGGCCATGCACTTCTTTTAATTTTAATTAGCTGGGAAAAAGACCAAGAAGTATTTCAAACACAATTTTCTCTCAGAGCAGCCAGACTGTTGGCAGCTTTATGAGCTCTCCAGTGACTCCAAAGAGGCATCAAGGACTGTTTGTTTGATGAACAGGTTTAAAGAGGGTCACAGTTCAGGGGGAAATTTTTCCCCCCAATGTTACTTTACAAACAGACCCAATAGCTCATCTTCCCTGGGCATGAAGTCAAGGGTTCCGTCTGCTTTTTAAGCACTCAAGCCCACATAGGAAGCTCTCCTGCAGTGTAACTCTGTAGCTACCTCCTCTTTGAACTTCTGATTCTGCCACAGATCTGGTACTGATAACTGCTCACCCAAGCACACACAAGGAATGAAATTATCTGAAGCTCATGTGAAGCACATAAGTCCAGGATTCTTAAAATAGGAGATCCTGAGAAGTTTTTTAGTAGTCTACCTGAGCAACCAGTTTAGATCCATCCTAAAAATTAAAAAGAAAATACAAAGAGGAAAGGGTATTGGAAACCTTACCTTCTAGGTTCCTTGTGAGCATTTGTCTATGAGATTCTTGTTTTCTCCTCTTGAAAATGTTGTGTTTTGTGCCTTTTGTCACTTACTGGAACACTGGTGCTTGCAGAAGAAAGCATTGATTAAATGGCTTAACTTCATGTTTGTCACCCTCAGCTGGGATGAGAATTCAAGCAATGACAACAAAACCCTTTCAGCCATTTCATTTAAAACCAAGCATTAACAGTGCTGGACAGCACCTTCTCCTCAGTGTCCAGTGAGTTGCTGATTTGAACCAGAGTGAAAGTAGCTTTGTAGCTTTATTTTTTCAGTGTTATGGGGCAGACATCACTCCTTATGCTCAGGAATAACATGACATTATTACATCATTTTAGCCTTTTCCCTTCTCCCACTGGTGGTGATGGGAGTGACACCCTCAGCAAGGGTTTGCACCACACAGTGCCAGGAGTCCTGCGGTGTCAGAGGTGTTTCTGCAATGAGGCACAATATTTTATAAGTATCTGTTCTATGGATCAGACAAAGCTCCATGTTGTTGTGCCTGCTCTGTTTTCAACCCCTTAACCACTGCACTCCAGTGTCCTCTGCGGATATGGCCTTAGAAACACATCTTCTATTTGTTTACCTTACTTTTTAACCTGAGTTTCATGTTCTTTTTTTTCTACATTCTTCGCTTCTTCTCCTTCACAGCTTGAATTTCTCTTGAAGTTTTTTACCTCTGTCTCAGGCTCACAGCATGAGTAAAGGAAAGAATTTCCAATCTGCAGGCTGGCAAATGTAGCCAAACTTTCTCCAGTGATGGCCAGATTCAGGTATTTCTGCAGAAAGAGCCAAGCAGTTTAACACTTAGACATGACAAAATCTGCCTCCTCCTAGAAGGCTCCTCCAAATCACAGAGAATTATGGTTGCATAACTTCTCCTGCATGTTTTTTGTTGTCTCTTCTCCTTTTGCTAATGTTTACCTTCGCATTAAATTCTGTAACTTTGGATATTGCTAATACATCTAGAAACACACTGTTCTTTGAACCTTGGGAAGTTTTCAGACACAAGGTCATCCTTGGCTTTGAGAACTACAGTATAAGTACATGTTCTATACTTCAAAGGTCTGTAAAAAAAGTATTTTCTTATATGGGTTTTGAAGTTGATACCTGGTACCTCAGCTGATGTCCCCACAATGTTTTGTTTGTTTGTCTGAAGTGGCAAAACCAGTGATTTCCCATCTTGTAAAAGCAAATTCCCAGATTGGAATGATTCACTGTATCTTTATCTTTTCTGTATTTTTTCCTTATGTCCCTACTCACTAAGGGTTAGAATCCCAGTTTTTTTCTTCACCCTCTGTTCAGCCAAGTGTCTCTGTTTTTTCTTTCTTCATGGCAATTATTTTCCCCTTTTCTGTTCCCCTTTTACAGCATCTTTCTTGAGACAAGTTCATTTTATTGAAAATACTATTCTGGATGAAACCACACCACTTAGATAGATGGTCTATATAACATCTGTAGAATGTTCCAATATGATTGCCCAATATTATTTGATAAATCAGCATAAACCTTGTTGCTTAACATCCTTCTGCCTTATTTACGTAGCTAAGCTCTGAACACACCTTTGCTAATCTGTTTTGTTTTATACTTGTGTCACTGGCGTGCTTAACTGAAAAACTTAAAAAAAATACAACCGCATTTATTTTTTTCTTCTTCAGCATCTACTGCTGTTTATTTTTCAACACTGAGCTTAATTAACTGTGTTGTTCAGCCACCAAATTTTTTAATGTATTTAACTTACTTCACTTTTTCTATTGCTTCCTTCACTTTTTCTATTGCTTCCATCCCAAAACCCATTCTCAATTCACTGCACTCTTCTGAACTGCTACTGGAGTCCCTTTGTCAGAACTAATTTGCAAACTCATTTATTATTAATGTTTGAGTGCTCAGTTCCCACTCCTACTTCCTTTATCATTCCCATCATTGCTATCTTATCTGCCTATTCTTTGAAAGAGAATAAAACTCCAACCAAACGGAGTTGCTTAGACTTCCTCTCCTTTCTACTTCTAGCAGTTGTACTGACTCACATCACCTGTGCACCTACAGCTTCTCAACCTTCAGCTTGTAAATCAAGATAAGATTGGTAAGTTGCCTTCACATATACTCTAATTCAATTTTTCATTCTTAAATAGTTTTTCTTTTTCTTGTGCAGCTTTGAACTGTAGCCAGTATTGTCGTTCCATAAAAATAAAAAATCCTGCCATGTTTTTTATCTCCTCACCTTGATTATCAACACAAAAAGAACTTGAATATATTCCTAAGCATCCTGGAGAATTTACTCTTGTATTTTGCTAAAAACTACTCCCACCTAGAAAGAGTGAAATGTGTCTATGAAACATGGCAATAAGAAGCCATTCTTTGCCTCTTTTTATGGCTTTAGGTTATTTCTTGTCAATAGGATATATTTAATTACGACAATACTAATAAAAAAACAGTAACAAAATTTTCTGATTCACTTTGACTCAACAAACACAACATTTATAGACCCTCTGTCAGTATTTCTATATTGCAATGTTTACAATTACCTGTTTGCACATTCCTCTGCATTAAGTTTTTGGTTGAATTGATTTGCTTTGGAAGGAGCAGACTCTCATGAGGAAAGACATGACAATAGTTTTGTAGCTCAAGCTGGTATTAAATCAAGTATAAGCAGCCTTTCTAATAAGCTTTTAAATTAGAAGGAGAAAGCTCTCAGATGAAGTTCTACCCTGCTGCAGTGATTATTAAGAGAAATGAATCATGTGGGGTCAAGCTCAGCCAGCAAACTAAATTAGTTTTGGAGCACTTTTAGAATGTGTCTTGCAGTCACATTTTTAATACTTAATACTGTTTGGTGATCCAGCAAGACTGTAGATCACAGCATGTGGCAATCTTACACAGGAACAGAGATTTGTATCCATGGCTGTCTGATTCTCTTGTGAATCCTTAGAATGAGAAATAGCTGAAAATCCCCTTCCTTTCATGCATTTTTTTCACATTTCAAGTCATCAGTGTGGACTTCTGCTAGGTCAAACATTATTTAACCAAACACTCCTTTCATAAAACCATGTTTTCTGGCAGAAATACTAAATTATTTAAAATTTTACTCTTCTTCACTGTACCACACATTTCAACAACTGAATAGCATTTATTAAGACAGGTTCCTTCTGCATTACTTGCAGAGACAACAGATGATGCAGTGAAACTCTGTATATGCCTTTTAAGAAGAAGAAAGTATGTATTTTCTTCCAGAGTGAATAGATAGACCCTTTTTGACATTAATGACAAATATGGTGAGTAAATTTAGTTGCATTCAATGATTCCACTTGAAATATTAGCATTTCAATGTTTTTTAGAACCTTTAGAAGTCCCTCTCTGGTGAAAACTTAATAAGCTGCTGAGACTGTTAATATTCTGTTCCTGATTTGCCTTCTCAAGAAAAGATATTCCTGAGCACCTGAACTGTCAAATCCAGTAGAGTGTATTTTTAAAGATTATACTTAGCATTGCAGCTGAATTTGTGCACAGAAACTGGCCCAAGTAAAAAGGCTACCTCTGTAAACCATTACAGAAGACCTTTTTCATGCCTATTTCCATATGCAAGATAAACCTTGATATTGATATCTTTTGTAAAATGGTGCCATCAGAATTATTATTCTGATAGTTCATGAAAATAGTTCATGAGAATGCCTGAGTGAGTACTCAGTGTTCTGCACAAAAGTGTTGGTTTAGAGGACCTGAATGTGATGTTATGTTCTCACCTGGACCTCATGGAGTAAAGAATAAGCTCAGGAGTCAGAGTTATTACTTTGATACTCACTTGAAGTCAGATTTCATAACAGTTCCTTCAAGTGCAGGTTATACAGCTCTTGTGCTCCAGACAGAACTGCTGAATACCTACTCTGTGTGTGGCTGTTGGGCAGAGCAGCTGCTACGGAGAATCTGGGCTTTGCTTTGTCAAGTTAGCTGTTTAAAACCTGAGGAAAAATACAAACTAAAATCTCTCTTGGCTTCCTTTTCTCATTTGAGAATTCACTCCAGTGATTTTCCCCCTGAAAGGAGTGGTCTGAGGCATTACTAACTGGAATTTTACTGTGGAAAAAGATGCCGTAGCACAAATTATTAAGAGAGGAGCAGAGAGGCACATATCTATTTCATGTAATGGGTGGGCTATTTGTTCCTCCTTCTCATGTCTCTGGTTCAACAAAGTTAAAATTTACATGGCCAAATATTCATAAAATAACATTAGATTCATGTTCAAGATTAATATTTCATCTCTGTACAGCTGTTTCATTGATTTAGGATCCTTTCACTGTACCAGTAAGCAGAAATAGATCATGTTGTTTACACAGTTCTTTAAAATGAAAGAAAAATACATCAGAAAATGTCATTTTTTAATGTGTTAGCTGTGGTAGTGTGAGATTTTGTTTATTCCTCTTTTTTAAAGCACATTTTACAGAATTCTTTTTGTTATCTAATGGTCCTTTCTGTCAGAGATTTCCACCTCTGATCTACACTAAGCTTGATTTTATAGAGGGAAAATGGCAATACCAGAAAAAACTGCCTTATATCAATCCCAGGATTTTTGTACAAGTTGTTACCTGATCGGAACACAAACAAAACATGCTGGAGAACAAGGACCAAAATCTTTCCAATTCCAGGCAATAATATTATACAGGGAAACAGTAACAGAACAAAAACTCTCTTTCATCATCCCAAGCCATCCTCTGGGTCTCTGAAGGATAAGCAACCAGATCTAGCCCTGCAAAATGAACTGGTTTGTTAACTTGCAGTCTCCAGAGCTTGGACCTAAGCCCTTGAGTCTTCTCGTAGAAGTATAAGATTGTGGATGAATAAAAGACAGTTCAGTCAGCAGGCAAGGGCAGCAACTGAATTATGAGTCCAGGCAAAGGATGACCCTTGGTGCTCAATCTTTCTGGATCTTTGTATACCACTAGATTAAGTTTCATCCTCTGTGTGTGTCATGAGCAAGAAGATTTGGGACTTCTTGCTGACTAGCTTCTGCCATAATAATAATAATAATAATAATAATAATAATAATAATAATAGTTTGTCTGTGATAAAGTTGGTTATCCTTAGAGCAGCTTGTATAGTGCTGTGTTCTGGAGGTGATGTTTCAGTTATTGCTGAGCAGTGCTGACACAGAATCCAGGCCTTTTCTACCTTTTATTCTGGGCAACAATTTGGGAGAAAACATGGCCTGGACCGTTGACCCCAGCTCATCAAAAAATATTCCAATATTCCATAAGATGCTGTGTTGTGCTCAGTAATAAATACAGTGGTAGAGGAAGTTTGCCAGGATTGACATTGCTTGGGGACAGACTGAGAATCTGTTGGATGGTTGTGAGTTATTGGATTTTTTTCACCACATGCTTATATTGTTAGGTTTTGGCTTTTTTTTTTTTTTTTGTTTTGTTTTGTTTTGTTTTGTTTTGGTTGGTGGGAAGAGTGAGATAGTGGCTCCATGGTGCTAAACTAACTGCCAGGATAGAACCATAACACTGGCCAGCCATAGTTTTTTGGCCAGACAATGTGATGCAGAGATCCCAAGCTCTAGATGTCTGCTAATGCATTTTAGACCATTGGGTCCAGATTGTCCAGACTTTGGGCAGGACATCTGAATTGTTTTTTTGTTAGTTTTTCAGTAGAAGGGAAAATCAAGAGGAAATTTTCTGCATTCACAAATTCCCATTTATTTACTTTCTTTCCATTTTTTTATTTTAACAAAAGAGCCTCTTTTCTTGTGTTTAAAATCTGGCAAAACTAAATTTATGATAAAAAAGGTGCTTGTCCAGGATTTCTGATTTAAAAACTAACATGAACTACAGGTTATCATTTCCTTTGAGAAAATGTTTGAATGTAAATACAACAGATGCCACTTGAGGTTGCCCTGTGTGTGGCAGCTCATGGAAAAATGGCCACATAGGGAGTCTCAAGTAGATGAATTCACAAAGGACTAAGGAAGTTGTGTGTGCCCTTACTGTGGAAATTAAAACCAGCTGGAGAAGGCCAATTTCATTTTGTGGCACCCATCAACGTTTCACAAGTTGTTGTTGTTGTTGTTCCCTGTGAAGAGGAGAACTCTGAAAAAAAGTCTTTTATTTCTCAGAAAAGTGTCAGAACATCAACTTGTGATTCTATGAAGTCAGCCTTAGAGGAGGAGGGCAGGAGAAAGTTTTTTCTCCATAACCAGTAGACACCAGGGAGATTTCTGTTGCCAAAACAATCTGCCTTAAAAACACCAAATAAAATTCAATAAAATGCTTCAATAAAATAGAAAAAATATTCCTCCTACAACATTTCCATTAGATCTAAATGGTAGACTCTGGCAATTAAGAAGATTGAAAATAAGGGCTGAAGAACTGAAGAGCTTTAATAATTCTAATCATTTACTACCCTAAGACATATATATATGTAAGAATTAGATGTATTAGTACTTCAGAATTTGACACCTAGGAAAGTATAGCTCAGAGCTGGCAGTCCAATTCTGCCACAGACAATAAATCAAGAGGGTGTTCTCATATGTGACTTCTGTAATGAAGTATGAATTGCTTAGCCATAACACCCCTGTGAAAGATAAATATTTGTCTTGACAAAATCATACAAATACTGCCCATTGCATGTTCCCTTGAATGGTGTAATCAGACTCACTGCCACAAAATGAAAATATAAACCTTTGTTAATGCCTCCTAGGGTATAGGAAATGAATGCCCAAAATACAGACACACACACGAAGGAGAGGGAAAAATACAAACAAAAGCTGAAAAACAGTTTATATTTTGATGTAATTTGTTTCTTAAAGAAAACACCCACTACCCAAACTAAATGTGAAATACAGTTGCTAATTGGCATCTTTTGAGTTATTTTGGTTCAGACACCACAGACCAGGTTCAGCTCCTCTTACACTACGTGATGAGCAAGGAGGTGGGATTGCTCCAACATCCGAAGATGGGGACCTGTTGGAGTCCAGACAAGAGCCATGAGGATGGTCAGAAAGCTGGAGCACCTCTCCTGTGTTGACAGGATGAGAAAATTGGGATTTTTCAACCTGGAGAAGGGAGGGCTCCAAGGAGACCTTAGGGCACCTTACAGGACTCAAAGGGGCCCTACAGGAAAGCTGGAGAGGGACACGTCACAAGGTCACCTAGTGATAGGACAGGGGTGATGGCTTCAAACCAACAGAGCTAGGTTTAGATTAGATATCAGACAGAAATTCTTCACATTGTGAGACTCTGGTACAGGTTTCCTAGAGAAGCTGCAGATGTTTAATCTCTGTAAATGTCCCAGGCCAGGTTGGATGGGGCTTTGAGCAACTTGGCCTAGTGGAAGGTATCCCTGCTCATGACAGGGGAATTGGATTTAGATGACCTTTCAGATCCCTTCCAGCACAGAGTTTCTGCGATTCTGTGGTTCTGTATGATTCCTACAGACATGAGTCACAGAAACTGATTATTCTGGGATTAACCCACAGTACAGGGCAACGAGCACTTGCAGTGATTAAGCTGTTCTTTCCTTTAAGTATTTAGGGGGCAGAGGCAGAGCTTGCCACTGCTTTCCAACAGAGACAACCAATTTGAGGACATGTCAAACCTACCCAGTCTGCTCTTCCTGTTGTACAATTACTGTTGGCCTCACTGAGTTACATCCTTGTTAATAGGCAGTGCCATTACAATGGCTCCCTCTCATCCTCAGTGAAAGCAGCAAGAAACAATCACCCCTTGTTTTCATCAGGTTCAGCTCAGCTCTGAGAGAGCAGCAGCAGAGCTATTGTTATGCTCTCTACCAGGTCTATTTATACACAGGCATATGGAACATTTTCTCTGCACTGATACTTTTGTGCTCAAGGGTTATGGTTTCTTTTCAGGTTAATAATAACAACAACAAGAGCAGTAATAACAACAAAACAACAACATTATTAATAATAATAATAATGATAATAATTCTATCCCATCAGCATCTGTACTTTCAGCAAATTTCTGTTGCATCCTTTTTTCCCCAGTTTCCTTGTTACTTGTCTTTTTTCCATATACTGCCAGCTGCCCAATGTCTAGACTGTAAGATCCTAGAGCAAAAGTTCTCAAAATTTTGTGTTTAATATACCCTGAAAAAAAATCCTAATGGAGCTGCAAATATAAGACTAGTGAGTACAGATTTATTTTTGTTAGCTATATTTCCTGCCTTCCCTAGAAACAGCCAAAGTACCTCCAGGGGGTTGTAGACAAACCACTGGAAAACAGAGGTATAAAAGGTGAGTTTCCTGTACCTTGAGGTTAGAGTCAAGCAAAATTTCAGGTGTTCTCTGCAGAGTTTTAGGGTTTGAGAAAGCTCCTCTGCAGCTCTGGATGTAGGGATGTGGTAGCAAGATGTACCTTGTGGGAGAGAGCTGATGGAGTCTGACATGCAACAAAAAGAGAGAGAAACAGTATTTTTAGACTAAGGACAATAACAGCTCTTTTTTAATCTGACAGGACCAGATCTCAAGGTAGACAATATATAATAACAATATACAGAATTATTCTTTATTTGAAGAGCACAGGGTACCTTTGGGACTCAGCTCTTTTAGCAAAACTATATTTTTCTTTATTATTTGTTCAGAAAATGCAGTGGAAGTTGCTCAAATAAGTGTACAGAGTTTTAAATGGTTTAAAAATCAGCACTGGCTGATCAATACACCATATAATATTTCTTTCATTTATATATTTCAAATTTACATTACTCAATAGAATATCAGTGACAACAACAGCTGAGAAATAATTCAATGAATATGACACTCTCAGAAAATGGCTTTTTGACATGGTGGAATAGATTTATGGAAAAGACAGTCCTTATTGTTCCTATTTCAGTATATGTCTGAATATAAAAAATATAATATTTTTCAGAGAGAGTTCAGACTTTAAGATTTAGTATGTCTACAACTCAGTAGAAATTAAAAATTAGATTTTTAGACAGACTCAATTTTGTTTATACCTGTAATAAAATTTAGGTTGTTTTTCAGGCGATTTCAGGCATTTTTAATAATGTCTTTAGAAAGGAAAAATGTATGCATTAAGGAATCCTTGGATGAAATCCATGTGGAATCTCTATATGAACATACATATTTATATTTAGTTGCCTATATAAGAAAGCATAGATTGTTTTGAGCTGCAACAAAAAATTAATTTTATGGCCTAAGGTTTTCTGTAGATTTTCTGACTGATAAACCAGTTGCTCTCCCTGTCTGTAACTGTGTTAGATATCTCCAGGTGTGTTAGATACTTCCAGATTTATTTTCTTTGTGTTATTAAAAAATATGCTAAAAAACTACTGCTTTACACTTTAGCTACTGTAGCAACTTAGGTGAATGAAGGAGATAGATTAAAAAAATTTTCTAAAAATATTGTTCCTTCATCTGCCAGCAGAGTCCTCCTCACTGATGTTTTTAGGCAGCTCAGAAAACCCAGGGCAAGCCCATCTTTATCTGGTAGAAAGACCTCAGTCACTGGAATGGTAATGGATTTGGATTGGTTTGGATTACCTATTGCTTATCTCTCATTGACTGCACAGAAGAGAAGGAAAAAAAACCAGGAAAAAATAATATTCTATAGAGCACTAATTCTTGAGTGGCTAGACTAAAATAGTGCTTACTTGTATTTAGTAAACTTTAACTCTATTCTTGCTTTTAGCTAAAAACCAAAGGTTTTGGTCTCTGAGCCAAAAATCACTGTCAAGCATTGAGCTACTGAAGAAGAAGGTGGTTTCTACATCTCAGGTTGTCACCTTGATATTTTCTGAAAAATCCCTTTGGCAGGATTTCTTCTCCTGGGAAGATGAGAAGCCTCAGCTTCTCCGTGTTTTGCTATTCTGGAATGTGGCCTGGAGATTGTTTCTCCAAACATGTGAATTGTTTTAAATTAATGGCCAATCACAGCTGGCTGTGTCAGACTCTGAGTCTGTCATGAGTTTTTATTATTCATTCTTTTCTGGCGTCCTGATGTATCTTTTCTCTATTCTTTTTAGTATAGTTTTAGTATTGGAATGGAATGGAATGGAATGGAATGGAATAGAATAGAATAGAATAGAATAGAATAGAATAGAATAGAATAGAATAGAATAGAATAGAATAGAATAGAATAGAATAGAATAGAATAGAATAGAATAGAATAATAAATCAGCCTTCTGAGAACTTGGAGTCAAATTCTCATCTCTCACCTTGTCCTGGGGACCCACAACATCACAACATCAGGTGTCCTCCTTGCTTTAATTTCTCTTCCCCTGCCAAACTGAAAGTGCGCCATTACACAGAGCAACTTTATCTACTGCCTTCTTCTCTTTTAGCAGAGGCTCTAAAAATGCAGAATTATGAACAGTGATTTCTGAGGTCCAGAGACCTGGTCCTTTAGTCAGCTACAAGTTCTGGAGCACTGCAGCTCCCATCTGCACCTCCTGGGTGGAAGCTCTGCCACTGGCAAGGGGCAGTGGGTTCAAACCTGCCAAGGGAAGAATGCTCCAGCATCCCCTGAGCAGCTCTAGGACATGGAGCAAGCACAACAGACTCAGTTTGGAAACTCAGATACACCTGAAACCCATGCTGCTAAACCCTTCTCTGGCAGTGCTTGAGAAAATTGTATCAAGAGGCTCAATTTGAGTGTTTGACCCTCACCATACATCCCACACCTGTCCAGAACTCTCTGCCTTTGCACCTGACAGACCAGAGGCTTTCAGGAGCTTTCTAGGACTCAGGAATTGCAATCATGACCAGGTGTAGAGAAACTTATTATGGTCTCTTCCCTAGGAGGAATGTGTTTTAATTTCATGGAGCTAGAGGGGTCTTAACTAATCTCTGCTTTACTTAATTAAATGTGCTAGTAGAAATTTCCATGCCACCTCTTGAGGAAACAACAGGAGGGAATTTGAAAGAGGCTGTTGGTTAAAATGAGTAAAGATGTTATACACACCTCTTCTGCCTGCCTAATTACTCATGACATGAACACACACAGCTGTGACTAGGATGCACCAGAACAAACTGTTCTGTAAATTCACAGCAGCTTCCTGTGTATTCCCGAAAATACATAAGGACCTGCAGAAAATGCAAAGTGTCAGTGGTCTCTTGGCAACTCTCTGTTAAGTAAACTCATATGAGGACTGTAATAGACAATAAAAGCATTCACTTACTAAAGGTTTTCATTCCTTCTAAGATGTTGGATTCTTATCTCCTGAGGGATTAATTTGTTGAAGGCAGATACTGAGTGTTCCCAAGGCCTCATTGGGAATTCTCTGCTGAGTGTGAAGCTTCTGCGGCTTGTGCTGAAGTGAAGATCAGTTTAAGAAGCTTGTAGCTGTGCGTCTGAGGAAACATGTTGGTTCATTTTCTTCTACCTTTAAAAACAGAATCAGAATTAAATAAGATCAAGAAATTTTATTATAAGGGAATAAGTATAAATCTATGGAACATGTTTTCTCTGCCAATTACAATGGTTTTGCACTAGGGCAGCTACATGTGTTTTAAGGTAATTATTCTCGTTTAGTGAAAGGAGAACCATGGCCTGTGGTCTAAGAAGAGAAGATTGTAATGAATTCTGGATACTCGCCATAGACAATACTTTATTAGGTTCAAAGAAATTCCCGAGATATATCTGGTTCCATTTTCTTAATTCCTCCTGGTTAGTTCAATTTGCAAGAAGGTTTCTGCAAGCTCAAACACCTTTATGAAGGCTCATGAAAATAATAACTGTCATGCAGACTGAGTGATCGAAGTAAAGAAAACTCTGAAGAGGAACAGATGTTTAAAGATTTATACAAAAAAAGAAAATTTATATACTGCTGAAGATATCATTCTGGTATCATCTTCAGATGTTATCAGAGATATTTGCATGGTCCCAGGGACAAACTCCTCTTGTACTTGCTACCATAGCATTACTTTGTTTATGGAGAGGAGTACAGGTTCCACAGTGCAGAAAGTCATTTGCAAAAGAGGTGATTCCTGCCCACTTCAAAACATACCCAAAAAAAAACACCCTGAAGAAATGGTGTATTCTATTCAGAGGAAAAGAGCTTAAAAAAGATCATGCTTTTTTCTTTTTTAAAGTAATTTTAAGGAAGATTGTATTTTCCCTTCCTTCCCTCTGTTGGGTGTGTGTTTTGCAGGTAAGCAGGAAATTTACTATACAGCAATAATATGACAAACTTGTAATAACCTTTCATGACTCTGTGGTCAGAGGGCCAAGTCCTTGCAAAAGTATGATTGATTTATACAGGGTGGTGTTCTCCATGAGACTCATAGTGAGACTCAATGCTTGAGTTTTTGCAAGGTTTGAAGCAAAAGATTACTTTGAGTTCACTTACCTTCTTGTTCCTTTGTTTCAGGTAGATATAGATTGGAACTTTATAAACCCAGCCTTTTTATTTTTAATCCCACATTGTTGCTCATACAGGAGGACTTAAAATTTATGCAACCTTTTCAGCAAGTTTCACTGTGTTCAGTCTTCTTTGTTCAGAAAAACATTGCAAACTTTTCATGGAATTTGACTCACATTTTCAGAGCAATAAACCTACCCAGAAAACCAGTTGAATACATTCCTTAGAAAAAAAATACAGGATCATGCTGGGACTTTAAGTTTTTTACTTTAAGTCATACCTGAGATTTCTAGAGAGACTTTCCATAAAAAATATTATTTTACACTCATGCATATGCTGAGAAAAGCTGGTCAAAAATACTCATTGTACACATGTAACAAGTGTCTGCTAGTCACAGCTCTCATCACATAGTTTCTAGCAGTAAACTTCAGCATATGGCAGCTCCACACACAGTTGCTTTTATTTATATGTTGTTTTTTGCTTGCAGTGGGTGAATAATTACATCACATGACAAGGTTTCTGCTCCCCAGTTGAATTAGTGAACATTTTACAACCAGCAAATGATGTGAAGTACATTAGAAATCAGAGTGAATGCTTTTGTTTGCACAGAAAGATCCCAGCTCACCTGTTTGGATGGGTATGAAATGCACCAAGGACAAGAAGAGCAAACATGACTGAACTCTCTGTTTCTAATAAATGGTTAAAATAATTGGGATGGTGCTTAGACAGCCTACAGCCAGTTCTAACACAGAGCTGAACAGAACAGCAAAACCAAGCTGAGAGCCCTAGAAAGAGCCTCCCTAGAAAGAACTCCCATCTTGCACTTGTTGAAACAGGGGTCACTTACAGCACAGCTTCTTCACAAGTGTCAGAGCTTTCCATGGGAAAAGTGGGTTTGTTGCCATTGTTGAGGGGAACAGAAACACATGGTCATTTTAATGAAGTAGTAGGCAAGCCATTGAGAAATGTTTTTGAGAGGCCAGGAAAATGTTGTGGAAAAGCTTGAGGTTGAGTAACACCAATACTGCTGGACTGATGGGAGAGCCCTTGTGATGGTCAGGTTAGAGAAGTCACATGCAAGAAGGAAACCTCAGGGTTGTTGGAATTGTGTGCTATTCCATAGTTAATGAAGACCATGAGATTTCCATCTTTTATTAATTTTAAAGCTCACTTGAGAGCTAAGAAGGAATAATATTTCTTGTAAGAGTTCGAGTCAAAACCCCAGATCAACACGTCCATCATCCCGAGGCAAATCTGGTTCCAGAGCCAAATGCTGCTGCCTGGACTCAGTGCCAGGGATGTGGTGGTGACTCATGAGCAGCATGGCCAGGGCAAATGAAGGCTTCCTGGAGGTGTGAGCATATTGACTAAAACCCCAGTAGTGCCAATGGAAATACTCCCTACCAGGAGCTTTAAATCAAGCTGTTAAAACTGGATTCCTGGGGATATTATTAAAACTCCATTATACATCTTGGACTCCTGAAGAAGTGTAGCCATATGTCTACTTGATGAATCACTGAGATTTCTGATAGAAACATCTCATCTGGTACTGATTCTTCCAATTTCTATCTATTTTAAGTTCCAGAAACCAATTGCAATCCAAAATGTTATAAACTGAGCAGGTACCTCAGACATGTCAGTGTTGCCGTAATAAGTTTTTCTCACAATTTACATTTATTTATAAAAATTGCCTCTGTTATTGAAGAGGTTGAAGCAAGGATCCATGGCATCAGGAAGGCAGAAAGCATTTGCAGAAACAGTCAACTTTGCTATTGCTATTTGGGATACAAAAGACACATCCATATCACCTTCATCTTCTGACAAGTAAATAAGTCAACAGATAAAGTGTATAAGAAAAAACAGTTAGCAATTAATCACACACCTCAGAGACCTCTGATTCCAAATGTAGGCACAATGGCATTGAAAGTTGAATTTATAGAAGCAAATAATTAAATATGCAAATTATTAAGTTTATAATTGAAAAATCAAAGTTCCAACCTCAACAAAACATGGGGGAAAAAAAGTAGTTGCCTCTGCTTTGAAGTCTAGGCAACTTTCCTGGATGGGCTGTAAAGAAATTAAAACAAAATACTTTGAAGGACCTATTTATTGCTGAGGGATGCTGTGGATCAAAAAAGTCTTTTGTAAATGTACATTAAAATGTTAAAGTATGTAAAAATTTTAGAAAATTACGAGGTGAAGATAAGAGTGAGGAAGGACATGACTGTATGAGCTCCTTCTGATATGTTTGTTTATTTACTCTGATAAGAAGGAGCATCCCTGAGTCCAGTATAAAGGAGTAGAGAGATTTTTTTAATCAAATGCTCTACTTGCACTTTGTGACAGCTACACCTTTTTTTCTAGATTTCCTCTCTTAAAAAAACAGTCATATTTTTTGAATAACTTTGGTGTTTCTTGGAAAGATTGAGAAAAGTGTAAGAGTAGGTTTTGATGTTTTTTGGTTTTGCTAAATGTCCCAATTTGAAAGGAAAAGAACCTCTTCAATTTCAAAGGCATAGAAATATTTCCCAAAAAATCTAATTCTGAGAAGAGATTAAAATTACTTCTAATTTAAAAATTTAAATTGACATAGCTATAGCTACTTTTAATAAAACATCTTGGAAGCACACATGGCTGAAATGTGAGGTATCTATTAGCAGCAATAAGAGCAAGTAATTGATTTCTGTGACTTCATAAGGATTTATTACCCTTGAATAAATTTGTTAATAGCTTATTAAAAACAATATAAGAGAACGGGACCTTAATGGTAAAATACAGCAAATGAAATATTCAGATTGCAAATTAAATGAGAACACAAAATGAGGCAAATCTTCAGAGAGCATGAATTAGTCAGAGTCCATTTAAGTCAGGGGATATGGAGCAGTTAATGCCAGCTGACCATAGCAGCTCCACAAACTTCAATCTGTTGTCCTCTCATTAAGAGTGGTGCAGCCAGTGATCTTAATGCACTGGACTGTGCAAAGCCTTTGAATAGTAAAAAACCCACATTATTCTTCTGGCTCATAAATGGAATTTGGAGGTGTAAAGAGGTTAAATGATTTGCAAAGGTCACAGGACAGATAAGTGGCAGAGCCAGGAATAGATCTGGCATGTCATGACTTCTTGCAGTAACCAAAGGACCATCTGGCTTGTCAGAATAAATCCACATTTAATTAGGTGATGTTCTAAGGGCAAACAAAAATGCCAGCATAGGTTAAATGTCATCTAATAATTTGTCCTCACAGCAGTTCATCTGTAACAAGTGATTGTGAAGACCCATTTCTAATCTGTTGCATCATAACTTCTGCTACATGACTGTTAAAAAAATCTTTCATTTTTGTCCTCAAATGCAAATTCAGAAGATGTAGTACTGATTAGGCTGTGTTTTGTCTGGAGATATAAGCAAGGAAATTTCTTGATTTATTCCATGCAACACTGAATACAAATATCATATCAGTGCTCTTACTGCTCTTTTATTAATTACATGTGTTAACCCACTGCAGAAAGAAATCCCACTTGGTTTTATTGAAGGCAGTTCTCCTAAACTGAAATTCAGTTTGGGTCCTCCTTAGCAGCAGCCCAGCACTGAGTAGAGTGAGGAGACCTCTCACCTGTAACAAATGGGGCAGGCTCAGCCACATCAGAACCCAGGACTGGCCAAGACACTGGCATGTCTCTCACTTTGGATGAGTTTGTGTTTCACCTAAAAGTCCTAAATTCATTAACACCAGTCTTTCTTTCCCTTCTATTTCCCTACTTGTTGCCTCCCTAGCAGCACCAGATACAGCCAATGGGGCTGTTTTCTCCACCCTTGGCTGCAGACACAAATTTCATAGTGGGATAAATCTTAACACCTTCACATTAATACAATAAATGTCAGAGCATGTTTTACCCAGATATTCTCTTCGGCTGCAATTCAATATTTTCACATTTTACTCCTACACTCTTATTTCTAGAAATGTTGCTTTGATGAGTGAATTTTTTAATTTTTTTTTTTTTAGCTTTCCTGAGCATCTCATAACATCTCATTTACCTGCAGAACATAAAGTGGCCATAAAGTATTCTGCAATGTTAACAGTGCAGGAAAGGCAGTACATAAGAAATAGGGAGCAGAGCTTTAGACCTTGTAATTCACTTCCACTAAGCCCAACTTGCAATGACTTGCCTTAGCTAAGGACTCATAACCTACAACAATAACTGGGCCATGGTCTGAGATGACCTTTTCTCCTTTTATTGTAAATATTTGAATAAAAATATGCCATTTCTCAGGCAAAGGAGAGAACTGCAGACTCTTCTGTTGAAGCTAGCTATCATTAGCTATGCCAATCATATCTTGCTCCAGAGATAATTACCAGAGTGTGAGAATGTACCTGTAATCATAAGGCAAATTAAACATATAAATAAGCTTCATGCAGGTAATTGCAAGCAAAATGAAAAGAAATAAAAAAATAAAGAAAGAATGAGAGAAACAGAAAGGCAAAATGAAAATGGAGATTCAGAGGAATAATTTTATGAAAGACTTTCAAGTTCTACTTTAACTGATGACTGATATTCATATCTAGGCAATTCATGAAAAAAGAATTGGAAAGGAAATTAAAAGAATAAATTTAAAATATATATATAAGTTATTCTGCCTGACTACCTTTGCTGTTGCTTTGTAATTATCTAGCTGGGCTGTTCAGTCGACCAGAAGGACAAGATTCATTCCCAAGTTTCATTTCCACTGGGCACCTCCTTCCTTTCTGCAAAACCCTCTGCCAATGTATTAAAGGCCTGACACTGCTGTGGCCAGCAATGTGACTCTCCTGTTTTTAGCTGATACTCTGGACATAAAACCTGCCAGGTGGCTTTTGTGCTCTGGAAACTTGGCACCTCCACCATGCTCCTCAAACATGGCCTTGGGAAGAAGGAAGACTTTTGCACTCCTCACATTTCCTCAGTGATGCTGGTGTATCTGCAAGTGGACAGATCTCTCTGCAGAGCCTCCTGCTGCTCTCTTCTTTCTCTGTCCCCAGAGTGTGACCATGAACTTTGATTATCCAAGGCCATAAGCCCCTGAGAATTATGTTAAATAATCTTTTCCATTTTCTTTTGGTGAGCTCTGTTTCAAAGTTTCATTCTTTCTTTGGACAGCATTGCTTTCAGACCCCATCAATTACCCACATTTAACTCCATGAAGTTATCACTGCTCAGTTATTAAGAGCGGCATACTTCAGACTTAGATAAAATTTCTGGGAAATTTTTGAGAAGAGAAGTGAAAAGACAGAAAAGAAAAAGAGAAGAGATGACAATAGTACAAGCTCATCTTAACACACTATCAATAATTCAATGCAAGTTTATTTTTCATCACTCCTTTCATGTAAACACTTCTCCTAAAATGCTTTACAAAATAAATAATACAAGACCATAGATATTATACTGTATAAATTACAGCCCAACAGAGGCAGAAAGATACTGCCTGCAGAACATATTAAAGAGAGACAAAGGCCAATAACAGAGAAGAGAGTGGAAGGAATTAAGAGGTGCAGGCAGAGGAATGAGGAGAGGTTTGCAGATGAGATAAGGGATGGAGAGTTAATGAGGCAGAGAGGTACTGGAAGGCTGCTGCAGATGGCAAGAGACTGTGCAGAGGGTCAGAGGAAGCTGGAATTAAACCAGTGGAGGAAGGAGGAGGATTGACGCAAGGCCAGGATGTGTGCACTAGGAGGGCAGGGATGAATGGGATGCTCAGGGATTTCCCTGGAAATGAGGGGTTGTGAACTGGTGGGTTTGGTATGACAAGTACAAGATAGTGGACAGTATTTTGCTTGCTGCTAAGATGCAGAAAAGCCTGGGACAGGCTGTGTCATCAAAGCAAAGAAACTTGGAATTTTACAGGAGAGGAAGAATAAATTAAAATGGTCTATCTTCAGATATAACTTATTTATTAAGTCCAGGTGCAGTTTTCATAGGGATAGGTTCAGGTGATAATAAATTCCCCTCACATCTTGGAGCCCACCCACCTGAGGTGGCTTTTCAAATTCCCTTGCTCCACTGGCTGTGCCCCTGACCTACCCCTGCCAGTGATTCCTCTATGAGAACATCCTCTCCAGCCAACAGTAAATTGATATTCTGGAAACATTTTAGAAATAGCTCCATTGTAGCATCTGCATGTTTGAGTGCAAACATGTTGAAAATACAAATTTAGCTGTGCACTTGAGACTTGTGCTCACAAATATGATTGGGATTCTCAAACTGATTTTTTTCAATGCTAGGTTCTACCTGTGTCAAGTCAGGGAATATTAGAAGTTTTGCAATTTCATTTTCTACCCCAACTACTCATAATCCCTAAAAAACTACATTTTGTCTTTTAACACTTTCAGTTGAAGATTTGATGCCACCTTAGTTCTAAAGGTCATGATGGGGTTATATCTGAAAATGGAAGGATATTTCAGTCCTGTGATCAAAGGGTCTATGTTTGAGCCTCAGGCCTTATGACATTTTTTTTTTCCAGAAGTAGTGAAGGGCATATATTCTTATGTCACTTCCTTCATTCCAGACCCCCAAATTCTACATGAAGTCATTTCTGTGCAAAAGAACAGCTTGAGAAGAATTTAAAGGCAAATTTATTTATCTAACCAAATATTTTCAGAAATGGAATGACTTCTCTAAGAGCTGATTTGTGGGCCAGTTTGATGCTCTATAAAAGTCATTAATGTTAAACCAGCTGGCTTTAAATTAAGCCTCTGATTTTGCTCAAAAGAGAAAAAAATCTATTACAGACTTAGGAAATTGTTGATAAAATACTCTTTTGATCTTCCCAAAACTTCAGACAGAAAAACAAAACAAGACTAACTAATCAACATATTTTTTTTCTCCAGAGGTTTCAGAGATCACTCATGTGTCCTTCTCAGACCAATGTAAATGCAAGATAAAGAATCGTGCCAAAATGTGCTGACAGCAGATGCAAGTAAGCAAAAGGAACTGAATTCCAACTGATCTGCAGAAGCCCCCATGATATTAGAGATAATCTGTACCAAATACTTAGTTTTGTAAGAGAAGCTAATTTTAATAAGATTTTAGCTAAAATCATAAATCAGTAATTGCTGAGCCTTCTATTTGTCAAGTAATTTTGCTAACAATTGTAGTCATACTTCAGTAAAATCAATTTTGAAAATGCTGGCCAAGTGTGCTCTTTTCAAGATCTGTAGCTTTACTTTCTGCCTTCTTCTGTTCATGTTGCAATTGTCCATATTTTGGGCAATTAATTTTGTTTCTCACCAATATCTAAAAGTTACATGTAGAATGTCATTGACTGAGCTACCATTTAATGAAGACAGTAGTGATATCAGTTAATTTTATCTAAGAAAGAAAAGTATCAAAAAAATTACCTAATTGCTTTGGTGATATTTTTTCAATTTTTTTAAGCCAACTTTGATAGAGTGCATATTGGATGCAGAACTCCTGCATGTACACGGAAATGTTTTAGTTACTATAAAGGTGCAAATGCATCCACCAGGCAGATATCATAGAATGTTTGCATTGCAAAACTTCAACTGTGTTTCAATTGATGTTTTTTGGTTGTTTTTTTTTTTTTTTTAATGACCTGAATGTGCATCACAGGATATACATATTTTTCAGCTTCACTGCTCGTATGAAATAATTAGACACAAAAAATCACAGGATCAACTAGGTTGGGAAATACCTTTGAGATTATGGAGCCCAACCTATTACCTGACACCACCTTGTCAACCAGGCAATGGCACTGAGTGCCACATCCAGTCCACCTCCAGGGACAGTGACTCCAAATAACAGCAAGCTCAAATTTTCATACCTACAGACACTTACCTGGCAAGAGCTATGAGAAAGTCAAGTGGTCCCCAGAAGATGTTTGACTACCAGCCCTCAAGTCTTAGACCAGCAAGATTTCTGATCAAGATGTTGTGAGTTTTCTGATAACTGTTTCCAACATAATTAAAATACATTTGTGTCTAAAAGAAGCAAATTGCCTTTTCCAGAAAAGAAAGCTGTTAGAACTCTGATAGGTAACTTGATTTGGCACACATAAACTAGCTAACCTGTGTGTCTGGTATAGCACTAGAAGGTTTTGAAGTATTGTCTAGTGCAGAGAACAGAGTACTCAGCCTTTGAAAAGCTGTTTTCCACTAATTAGTGGAATTAGGGCTAATATGTGCCAACCAAACCCATACAAAATTGTTTTGTTCTTATTTTTCTAGCCTGAGTGCATTAAGTTTAGGAAGAATACAAACCTACCTGCCTTCCTTCCTTGTGAATGACAGTCCAGCAAAAATCAATGAATGGCTCTCAAAGTAGGGTGCAAACAAACAGGTGGTGTATCTGCTGTTTCTTGGGGATTACTCAAGCCCCTGGATTGTTCAGCCTCTCTCCACCATTTCCCACTTTCAGGAAGCTTGGACTGCTGTGTGAGTGATCAACTCATCAGCTGAAGAAAAAGAAAAATCCCTGCAAACTAACAAGAAAGATAAACCTTTGAGTCTGGAGAGTTTTTTCTGCAGGATTAGTGGGTTGAATTAGATGAGAAAAATTCTACCAAAGATGCAAAAAGCAGAATTATATACATTTATTCAAGAATAGGTGAGGGAGGAAGACATTTATATGGAGGTTAAATTTTAGTTTAGTTCTTTATCATGTAATTCCTCTCATTCACAAACCACACTGAAAAAACACTGACCTTGACAGCTGTGTTGCTTCAGTTATGAAAATTCTTCAAGGACAGAAGCAGAAGAGTTGCTGCTAGCAGACCCAAAGATCTTCCTGGATCCAGTCTGCAACAAGGTTTGCATGGCCACACACCAGATCTGTGATTTATTTTTTAGTGAAAAGTCAATCCTGTTTGGGTCATTCACAGCAGAGCATATCGACCTGAAAATAAAGAGCAGGAAGATGAGAGCAGTTAATCTATGTCATCTACACTCTCCACATGATTGGGCTGACTCAGAAGTGACACATTTTTGACTCAAGAATGGAATAGTTACATTATTTATGAAAACACAGTTAAACCAAGCCAGCGTGTGTCACCAGCCCTACCTGCACAGGATTCAGCTGTGAGGAACCTGTCTGACTGCACCATCCTCAGCAGCAGCAGCTCTCACCATGCCTCAGTGCAGGGACAAGCCTGGGAGAAGAACAGCTTGAAGGGCAGAATGAATTCCAGCTCCAGTCCCACATTCCTGTCCACTAAAAGCAAATATTCAACTATAAAAATGCAAATAAAGATATCAGCTTCTCATAGCCCTTTATAGCTCTCTGGAGTGATTACATCCTATTTACTTCCACTTCTTGAAGCTCTGTTACTCTATTCTAGCCATAGGGAAAAAAAAAAAAAAAGCCTCTTTAATTATTCCTCAATGCTTTTTTCCAGCCAGGCCCTGTGTCCTGAATTGAAATCAATGTTAATGGCTTTTGAGACTCCAGTATAGATATATTTTTTAATTGATGTCTCCTCTTCCTCCTGCTGACCCAATTCTCATTTTCATTAAATTCAAAAACACATTGATGATCCACTCAGATCTGATAAATTATTTTAGCTCCTTTCTGCAATAACTAAATTTAATAGTGGTTTGCTGGCACAATTTAATTACTGGCACAAATATTTGAAATTTGTGAACAACAGCTGAGCTGCAGTGACAGAAAACAGGTGTTCTGGTGGCTGTGAGGATCCTAGCAGCAAGCAAACTAAGAAAATGCAGGCTCCTGGGTGGACTCATTACAACAGTTTTTATTTGAACCTCTTCCTTACCCACCAGTTTTAATTTTTATTCCACCTGTCAGGACAGTTGCCATTACAGACTTCCTCTGTGGGACTGTTTTTAATTATAGACTTAAGAATTTGCCAGGCTGGGAAAGAAGGAATGGAACAAAAGCAGAAGAGGTGTTTGTAATGACTATAAAATTATTTGAGATGCTGGAATTGTTTTGGAATTTTTTACCTGTGGTCCTCACTGATGCAGCAGAGAGGCAGGGAATTCTACAGCTCAAAAAGAGTAGGCAGTAAAGTTCATTAGATGTCATACTGTGATATGTCTTGGGGTTTTTCTTCCCCATGAAGTTTGCTACCTATTGCAACAATATGCTTCACTTGGGGGAGAAAAAAAGCTCAGTAAAATAATTCCTTTTCTTCTGAAGTAGAATTTAGAGAAATTTTCATTGTATTACTATCAGTAGATTCATAACTGTGGTCTAGCATGAATTGGCAATGGAAGTTTTTTAAACAAAGGGCAACCTAATCTCTGCTCCAAGCAGCAAAAGACAAAAGGGGAATTTAGAAAGGCAAAGAAGGGAAAACTGCAGCAGCCTCATGCCAGAGAGAAAAACTGACCAATATGCCAGAGTCAGTTTGTTGTTTCCTGTTACTCAGTTGAAATCTCATAGACAATTGTAGGGAATTTTGCAGATATTTTCAGACAGGTGGTCATAAGGAAGGGTGTTTCTGTCTGAAGAATCAATTAGGAGGTCCTATGGCTTGTAGATAAATTTCTGCTCCCTTTAGTGTTTATTACTTATAATGGTTGTCCTGGATCTGGATTACACAGGCATACCATGATGACTACTGGTTGGAATGGAATAATAATCAGAAAAAAAAAAAAAGATCCTTGATATTCTTAAAAATAAAATTCTTGCCACAAACTCTCTGTACCTGAAAAAGCTGATGGGGCATTTCCAGTAGTTTGTGTTCCATTCAGAGTTGCTGTTGAAGGGGAAATGTCCTTGCTTGAGGAGATATTATACATCAAAGTCGTGATTCAAAACAGTCAAGATGAAGAGGTAATCAAGGGTGCTAATGGTCACAGTGAGGTGTGATAAATCTGGACAAAAGTGGTGATTGTGGGCAATAAATCCAACAACCTGCTGGGCATGGCACAGAGCCATCTGAGACAGGCTGATTGCCAGTAGTTTTGAAGGTGAGCATAAAATGAAGCACCCTCCAAGTTAATAACACTCACATAATGAATATTACCTTTTATTAAAGCACTAGGTCTATGACCAATGCAAAATTAGTTTGCCTGAGTGCATGAGCACATGTGCTCAGAAGGGGATCTTGAAAGAGGCAAGCAGGATGATGAACACACCTGCAGGATGTTATTTTGCCTTCTTTTGGCTTCTCCAGTCCTTGTTCAGCAGCTGCATTCTCAGAAGGTTGTTTACTCCTGAAACTGTGGTGTCTCATCAAGATTAGGCAGTTCTGCTGTGTTGGAAGTGCATGGAATCCGGCCATATTAGGATCAAATCCCAGGACAGAGGAGGTTCTGGGTCCTGCACTGTGACCCCTGCAGCACTACAGGTGGACTTCAGGACCTTAAGGGTTTTTTCAGCCTAAAAGATTTTGTGATTTTCCAGGTGGTAGCTGGAGACCTTTCCATTCTTTCTCTTAGGGAAGCATACTGTCAGGAAGGGAAATCCCAGAAATTCTGGCTGGGGAGCTGGTTGTCCTTTCTCAGTCCTGCCTCACATTGAGCTCTCTGCTGGTGATGAGGGATGAGGAACAGCCTCAGGGCTGAACAACCTTTGAGGTGACAAGATCAAGCCGTTCCCTTTGAAACTGTATTTGAGGATCTCTGCAGGTAGACAGACATTGCTGTAATGTATTTGGAAGTGGGGGAATCTTTTTCAAAGAAGAGTCAGAAAATTACACCTGTGTCTGTGGAATAATAACACAAGACATTTAAGGCACATGGTGCTCTTAAGTGATGCTCTGTGGCATCTAAAGCTTAGTTTCTCTTTGAATAAGACTAAATACAGTTTACTGTAAGAAGGAAATTTCCAGCAATTGATTATCAAGAATTGGTAATAACAGTGTTGGTTTTCTTTTTTCTTCCAGCAACCACATAGATTGATTCTTACAATAAAACCAGTACTTAGAAAGCTGAATTAAATATCAGATGAAGTAGATCACTTGAGAAACTGTATTTTGACAATTCATCATAGGAGTTTGTTAAGTTAGTCCTGTGTTTGATTTTTTCTGGGTTTTTTTTGTGTTTGTTTGGGATTGTTTGGTTTTGTTTGTTTTGGTTTTTTTCCTTATTTACAGAAGAGGTTTTTTTCAACATCCCCAGTTGTAAGTAGGAAGGCTGCTTCAGGATCCTCATTAGGCATTCCCTTTAGCAGCATACACAAGGATCCCACAGCTGGCCTGTCTCTGCAGCACTGCCCAGGGTGGATGCAGGAGTTGTTACCACCAGAATGCTGTCAAAGCAGAGTCTCCACATGAGAGGCAACTTTCAAGTCTATGATGTCTCTTTCAAGTCTCAGTGTTTCCAAATTAACATCACTGTGCCCTACTGTACCTGTGCATTTTGCTTTGTTTGATGTGACATTTATATGCTTGCACCCATTTTAACCAGTCCCTCTGTGTCTAACACTACTTAAGCTTTTATTTTCTCAGTTCAGTTGAACAGAAGATGGTCAGAAGATGAAGAGGTCTGGCTCCACAGGTAAGATAATTTGCTATGCAGAAAACACAAGAAACAGCTAGTGCCATTAGCTAATGCCAGTTCTGCAACAGAAATAATGGATAAAACTTATTCAGTCTTTTTAATTAATCTTTCTTTTTCTTGCTGGAAAAAAGCCTTGTGTATTGAAACAGAAGTTTTTTGGGGGAAAGGAACTACTAGTTCTGGTAGAACTTAGAACTTTTCTCAATAGGCTTTTGCAGACCTAGACCAAATTGCAGATCAGCCCAAGTTCAGGTGCAAGGGCTGGTTCAGCAAGCTGTGGAGCACAGAATTTCCCAGTCCTATCTCTGGAGGATGCTTTGACTGGGTATTGCACTGTGGGAGGCACCTGAGAGCAATGATCCCAGAGGGAAGGATGTTCAATATGCTCACCTAAAGGTTGCAGAGATGCTGGCTCCTGTCTTCTCTCTGTTGCAAGAGTAGGGTGCCTTTTTCTCAGCCTGCTTAGTTGTTTTCTTCCCCTTTCAAGAGAAAAAACCAACCAACCAACCAAAGACCAAACTAGCCTTCACATTCTTAGTTTTTCCTAGGAAAGAGGAACTTTAAAATATGTATTAATGAAAATTCATTTCCTATTTAGTTTTGGGTAGTATCAGTGGTCACTTAGATGACCTCAGATTGAAGGACAGTTTCCTTTTTTTGCAGTTTATCAGCTGTGCTTATAAGTCAGAAGCCATTTTAAGGGCTACAAACATATAAATTTTAAATCTGCAGGGGTAGGATTTCCCTTTTATTTATGTAAACAGAGTAGAGCAGAACTGAAGCTTATGAGCACAACAGACACACACAAAAAAAATTAAATTAAGGATAGGAGATGTTTCAGCCAAAAAGAAATTATCCTGGTATAGCTATTACATAAATGCAAGTATAAAGATTTGGCTTTCCTTACAAGATTTAGCAAACAAAATCCTGCCTTGAAAATTTCACAAAATAAAGCTGCAGAAGACATTCATGGTAGTGAGAAGGAATAGGTATGTAGAGCTTGTCCTCCTGGGAAGAGAACAAGGATTTCCCTCCCTCTCTTCTCCCCTGCGCTCCTGCCCTGTGCTGAAGCCTGAGTTTTGCAAGCTGGCAGCTCAAACCTCAGCCACTGATCATATGTTTGACCCACAGCAGGGAATGCACAAGGGATTCTCAGAAACTGCCAGAGTGCAGCTCTTGGAGCTCCTCATGGTTGGTACTGATGTCAAATAGTCAATTGTGCAGCAACATTTCCGGCATTTAGTTCCTGTGCAATTTCTACATTTGGCTTTTTTCTTATTTCTAAGGGATTCTTTCTTATACTGTCCATGTGCACTGTCACGTCAGTTAAGATGCCTGGGAAGAATATTTCAGAGATGGTGTTTTCAAAAACTATGAAAAAGTTGAGGTTGGGCATTAAGAGATGTTCTCTTTGCAGGTAGTACAGTCCAAGTTCTTGATTAACCATGTTTGAAGTTTTACTGAAGGCATTGGAATCACAGGAAAGGTGGAGGAAGGGAAAACAATAAGTTGCCAAGGGAAACTATTCTGCACACCTAGATGTAAATGTTCTTTCCTGGTACACTCATTTTTCTGTTTACTGGACAGTCTTCCAAGATTATTGTTGGTACCAAGAGAAAAATGAAGTGACATTTCAGCTGCTAATTTCACAAGCTGCTTCAGCATTTTTACCTTGTCAAAAAAGATTCTAGTGTGCCATCACAATTGATATTTACATCAGCAAAATAACTTTTTTAAAAAATGGTAAATTTTTAGTTTTGTGTTTCAGAGCTGAATCTTTGGGAAAAAATTTTTTAGAATTTAGGTAGTCCTATATTTTTTAAAGGATTAGCTGTCTCAAAAAAATTTCATAAGAAATGCTTTTTTCATAATATATGCTTTTGGATTATGGCTTCTTCAGTTAGAGAAACCCACAGGATGAACACATCCATTACTGTCCTTGCAAACAAAGTGATAATGGGAAGACAAAGATGTAGCTTCCATTGTAATGTCCAAAACACAATGGCCAACTTTTCTACTGTTGGTAGATAGGAACAATCACCACACTCATGGCAACACAATTATTCATATGTATGCACACAAACCAAGGAAAAATCTTCATAGTCTGTACAAAAACCCAATACATTAACTTTATATCAGATGAGGGGTGGACTAAATAGTAGCTAAATGTGTGCTGGAGACCAAACTTTTCTAAACACAGATGAATAAATTTGACCCATCCTCTAAAGCATATCTGAAAAATCTTCCTCTTTGATCCTTTGGATAAATTCTATAGCTTATCATGGCAATGAAATCATTTTGAATTGAACTGAATTGAGGAATGAATGAACCATTGGTCTCCAGCCAGCTCACAGTGTGCAGGTGTCCTCTTCAAATAAAACCTCACTACAAGGTTTTGGCATCATTTCATGTTCTCTTGTGCAAGTACAACCTGCCAGCAGAAACCAGCTTATTTCCTCCAGGATTTGGTTTTAGCTGAAGGAGATTAAAGCAAATATATATATACCAAAAAATCTGCTTCAAGGCACAAAGGTATTATTGATTTCAGTCTGCTCTGACTCACATCCCACTGATATTAGTTGGGCCCTTCTGTTTTCTGCAGTGTGGTTTGCAGTGCCCACACTTAGACAGATCCTCTGACAGTCTAACAATGTTTGCTTTTCAGAGAGCTACTCACTTGAGCATCCAGACAGGCAGATTGAAAAGAACATCTGAAACAGCTACAGAAGGTCAGTTCTGATAAAATAATTATTGGAAACAATGTCTTTAGAGAAGCAGAATTTCCAAAGCACTCCCAGGTGTGGTCTGACCTTCCCACATGGATGAAAAGCTTATGGAGTGATTGCTGACAATGTTTCATTGGACTTTAGAGATAATCAGCACATTTACTATTCAGAGCTATAGGCACCATTTCTACTAGTGACAATATTAATTTACAGAGTGAAAAAAAGGGTTTTTAAAAGAAAAAAAATTATAAAACTGTCTTTAGATGATGCTCCAGATGGAAAGTCAGTTACTCTAAAAGGGAAACTTTGCTAATAATCTATATTCCTCCTTTCCAATAAAATAATTCTAGAATTAACAGTAAAGTAATACAAAAGAACACAATAAAGTTCGAATCCACATTTCACCTATAAACAAAAACAAAATTAAATGCTCTAAATGGATATGACATGCTTTAAAGGCCCTAATGAGATGTAATAATGGGCTGTATGAACTTACAGAAATCAAATTTAAAAAAATAATAATTTCAAGAATTTGTAACTGATGGTTGTCAGAGGTTCTGAAGTAGGAATGGGAAGTTTTCTTACATTAACATAATTTGGAAAATTCTGCATGGAGACTTCTGAGGACTTCTAGTACTGACAGCAAATATATTTGGAAGTGAACAACCAGGCATCAATAGGATTCTCAAAGGTTACCACCAAATTCACCAAAGACCACTAAGCTTCAAATGGCCCTGCTTGAGCCAAATCCTCTTCTGCTTACTCTTCATTCAGGGAGGAACATTTCCACTGCCTTCAGAGATTATTTAATAGTTGTTCTGGTGTGAGTACAGAGTTTAAATTGGGCTGTTTTTGAAGGGAAGCCCCAGTTCCACCATCCCTAGACACAACACAGCTGTGGAGATCCCATGAGAAGACTTTTACATTCTATGGAAACAGCAAGCAGCAGCCCCACTGTGAGTGTGCTGACACCCACATTCATTCTGCCATCAGTCTTTCAGTTCTGACACACCCAGGCATTTTCTCTTTAAGATAACATCATAGACTTTGGCTGTCTACGCTCAAAATAAAATAAATATCAAGTAGCAACCCTGCTGTGTTTGCTAAGTCATTTTCAGGCGTCTGATAAATATTGGTTATTTGTACTTGCCACAGCCAGTGTTTCAGGTATCTGAATTGATTTCAAGTAGTCAGTGAGAGGAAGCAGCTACTGGAGCAGAGTCAAAGCACAAACTTTACTGAAAGTACCCAGGGAGAGACACTGAAGGGAAGCAGGACTGGAGGCCAGTGTTACTGTGCAACAACTCTCTTTTCATCATTACTGATGAGTCCCTGCTTATTGATGATAAGGCACTTTTTATTTTAAAGCAAAACTTTTGCTTTTAAAAGTGTTCATTCTTCTCAATTTTTTGCACAGCTACAAGCAGACTACTTTATACCTACCTGCTACCAATGCATAATTCAAATCTGTGGTTTCTTTACTGACAGCTCATAACCAAAACCAAAGGCTGGGAGGAAGGCTAAAAGATATTGTAGCAGTCTTGGGGTATCTGAAAAACAACTGTCATGTTTTGAGCCTAACTTGAAATTAAGCACCATGAACTGCTTACTGAACTCCCCTCCAGTGAAGAAACCTGTGATGATCAAGAGATGACATTTTTGGAGTTAGACTTGAAGTAAATGGGTTCAGGACAGCCCATCCAAAGGCATTACTTTGCAGGTAGTATGAAGCAGCACTTGCCTGGAGGGGCTGGCAGGAATCACGACAGAGTTTGCACAAGTTTCAGATTTGGGTTTTCATCAGTGGAAGCAAGAAGCAGCTTGACTGAAGGTTCAGAAGCATTGGAATTATAATGCCTCAACACTGTTTTGAGCAAAACTGCACAATAGAGACATTTATTTTTATATGCAGCATGGAAAAAAGATCCAGGAAAACATCAAACTATCTAAGACCACATAAAGAAGGAACTTGTTTCAGACAAAGAATGCAAGCACCTCTCATTTTATAGAAGGAATAAAAGGAGACAAAGAGAAACCATATAATTAATTTAGCAAGTGAATAGAAGCAATTTCTCCTTGGGTCATATTGGTGCATTAGCAAGCCAATAAATAGATATTCATTCCTATTTATGCACCTTTTCCTATACAGGGTAAGAACTGCAGAAGATATTTGCAATCTGAGCATGAGGCAAGCTGTAGGCAAAGCCTGGACAGGTAATGTCTCTACTCATCACCCAGAGGCAAAGCAGTGTAAAGTAGGAGGTGTGTAACACACAGGATAGAGGAGAGTAAGGGCAAAACTTGCATTATCCATTGAGGCAAGTTGGTAAAATTACCTGCCTACTCATATTTCTCTCACATATTCAGTTTTTCCATCCCAATAGGAAAAAAAAATTACAGTAAATAAATAATAACCAATTTTGAAGCCTCTTTTCAGTGCACTTGGCATTGTTTGAGGATAGATAAATTAAAGCTTGTAGGCTGGGGACATAGTCACACAGGACACCTAAGTACCTAGCATAGATACTTTTCTATTAATTGGTGTCTTAATTACCAAATATAATTTTCTGGTCTTTTGACAAGCAAGATGCTTGCACTGACTAAATTATACATTTTTTACAGAAAGTTTCAGATGTGTTGGTGACATAGTGAGCTGATGAGAGAGGGTTTGTTGTTCCTGTTCCCTCCCAGCCCAGACAAGAGAAGGGCTCGTGTTGCCTTGTTGCAATAAATCTGGCTGCCTCAACTCCCCTGGGAAGCCAGCTGGCAGCAAGGTGCTTCCCAGAGAAAGGCAGGGAAGGAGAGAGGATGCTGCTCTGGGAAGGTTTCCAGAAGGAAGGGTGGGGGAATATAAATAGGAGGAGAAAAAACAAAAGAAATTAAAAAAAAAAGAAACAAATAAGATTCATCTTCTTTCTAATGAGAAGAACAAGGCAGGAGGCAGAATTCCCTGAAAATGATGAGTGTGTGGGTACTCCTAACTCTGTTATTTTAATGGCTTGGATCCTGAGCAGACTGCACTAATGCATTGATACTACAGACAAACAGGGAAACATTTATTTAATGGCTGATGGATTAATTGAGTTCCAGACAGGCCTGGACAGTGGTCAGCAAACTTCCAGTGCATCACCTACCCGCAGCATCTTTTCCTCAAGACCCTTGGAAATGGCAATGTGCAGCTGAAAGCAGGTTTTTCCTTCTATGGGAACTGCTGGGATGCATGGGAATTCATACCATGGGGGGAATGGCAGACAGTAATGAGCAAGAGAGAAAAAATGGTTATATAAATAAAGACAGTGTGTCATCCTGACTCACAGATTATCTAAAATACTTGGATCCTCTTTAAAGGCCACTTTTCTCTAAATAACTTTCTTTATCTCATTTCTTTGTATTTGTTGGTTTTTTTTTCCTGTTTTTCCTTTTTTTTTTTTTTTACTCAGAGAAGCAGGTCACTTCAGCTCTAAGTTAAGCCATAATGAATCCAGTAGCAGCCAAATCATCAGAAAACTGCCTCTGACACATAATGTTTCTAGTGTGTCAAAAATTATAAGATTTTTAGGCTAAGCCTGGAAATTATTTTCTATTTTCCCTCACTTTACCAGGCATATTCAGTCAGCTATAGTCATATTCCTGTCTAGCCTATGAACTTGGAGAAATGTAATGAGACAATTATTTAGGACATGATTTAGTTTTAGTTACTAATGCTGCCTGTACCAATATCAGATTTCTCTCCCTTACCTACCAATCCTCATGGAAATTGCAGGCACAAAGTCATAAATTGCTCTGCGTTAATTTCCACCTTGACTGCATTGTGTATTGTTACCCTGAAACAGAAGTTGATATAAAAAAAGTCCATGTTGTATGGGAATATAAAAGCATAAGTAATACATTTATCACGTAAATGTAATTACTGTGAGGTTCTGTAAGGTTCCCCCTGCACATTTAACACACCTGTGTTAATTAACCTGCTGAACAACAGAAACTAAGGAGTTTGTCAGTGTACTGAAATACAGACAGACAAATAGCTGTGGAAGAAGAAAAAATAATTAAAGTGGGGAGGGAAACTAGCCAGAGAAAGCTCCTTCTTTGTCACTTTTTGAAGGTGACAGAAACTGAGGTCATAAACTGATACTCCAGAGACATGAGAAGGTATCCCAGCACTGGGCATGTCCCTGCCTTCATGTCACAGTTGTACCAACACAATTGTGTGTTTATATGAAAACCAGGTCATTGAATGGATTTGTATTTAAAATAACACCCCAAAAAACCCAAACAAAATAAGCCCAAACAGATCTATATCTATCTATATCTACATCTATATCTATCTATATCTATGTCTATATCCATCTATCATATATATATATGTTTCTCCCATAAAGACTCTTGTTTTCCTGTTTGTTAAGAATGAGTCTGTGAACAAACTGTGCCCAGTTAAGTCTTGTCTTTCTTCCCTCAGCTGACATAGGAGTAGAAAGTCAGGTTCTGCTTTTGTCAGTGTTTTGGTACAAACCTGACTGTGTGTTCTGATCCAGACCAAATCCGTGCCACAGCTTGGTCTGATGTGGTGATGGAAACATGGCTTAAGTTTAGAATGGAAGGAAAATTGAGAGGGGAAGACTGACAGAGGAGGAAGAGAGATTTCAGCTCTAAATACCCCAGAGATAATCAGTAATGAAGAACATGTGCTTGGGGGATAATTTAGATTTTTAAGGCTTCATTGTCTTGCACAGGAGAGCTGGTTGGACTGTGAGTAGTGTAAAAAGTCATCATATAGGAAAGTTATCTGCTGATGAGATAGACACTTTCAATGTTGACACTTTCGTTTAACAAGGTATTTCCCTAATATGATGAATCCTAAACTGAGAAAAACATTTTAAATTCATCCCAAAGAGTTGAGTTTCTGAGTGTAGTTGCCAGGGTCATCATGACTTTTAACACATAAACAACAGCAACTTCCACACTCAAAAATTACAGAGGACATTTTTACTTTTGTATTAGAGACAGATGGAAAGAGATGAGCCAGTTCCAAATCACAAACACACTCTCTGCTTATCTGTCATTATTCTCCCATCCAAAGATACCTTTGCCAGAGACAGGTGTTGTGCTAAAATGCACAACTGTTCTTTTTATTTACATGTGCAGCTGCTAACACCTTTGGTGCCAGGTTTGAACGTACAAATGCAAAATTCTGAGGTTTTAATTATGTTCCCCATGTTTGAAAAGCAGGCTTTTTATAAGGTCATGTATTCTTGAAATATACCACAGACTGGTACCTGAGGCAGGGACTGGGAAGGTGCTCAAAAGATATATTGCTCTGGAAAGAGTCACTGGAGATATGGAAGAGTATCTCTATCCAGTGGAAATATCCACTGGAGAGCTGCTGTTTTTCCATTCTCCTCAGGACTGGAATGGATCAGCTCAAAATGCCCACTCCTGCTCTATTCAAAATGCACTCATTTGGAAAGTAGCAAACAGAAATGAGGGAATTCCATGTTCTCTGCCTGGATCTCAGGAATTGTGCAGGAATCATTCACATCTGTTGGGAATCAAGCTGCTTTAATAATGCTGTGGTTATTAATTGTTGCGGTGTTGTGGGTCCTAGGATGAGGTGAGAGATGAATCTGACTCTATATTTCTTAGAAGGCTAATACATATTATTATATTATATTATATTATATTATATTATATTATATTATATTATATTATATTATATTATATTATATTATATTATATTATATTATATTATATTACTAAAGGAAGAGAAAGGATACATCAGAAAGCTAGCAAAGAATGATAATAAAAACTTGTGACTGACTCAGAGAGCCCAATACAGCTGGCTGTGATTGGCCATTAATTAAAAACAATTCACATGCTGGGTAAACAGTTTTCCAAATCACATTCCAAAGGAGCAAAACATGGAGCAGCTGAAGCTTTCCAGCTTCCCAGGAGAAGAAATCTTGGCAAAGGGATTTTTCATGAAACATGACAGTGACATAATACTTTTATCCCACTCATTGTAATGGCCTCAGGTCACTGTGTGCCACTAGAGTCAGAGATGTCTCAGGTTTGGTAGAAACTCATCATCTTCATATCTCACTCAAACTTTCTTTTCTCTTATCCTCTCATGTTTTGCCTGGGACAATAAAGCTTCAGTAATCCTGTATGTCTCACATTTGGAGGGACACAATGGCAGATGGTGGTGGGACAAAAAAAAAAGAAGAAATATTTGAAATCCTCTTTATTCCTCTCTGAAGGAAGCTCAGGACTTCCCTAATTGAAGAGTTAGAACAGAAGTTTTCTGAAACACATGAAGAAACAGTGTGATAAAAACTTCTAAGCACTGAAGAGCTGTTTTCCTCATAGGGTTTCTTTGCAAAGGAACACAAAGAAAATTTCATATTGTCAACTCAGTCTCCAACGAAAAGGTTTTCAAAATCTTCCTGTTTTGGAAAAAGCCTTTTTAAGTCCCAGAGGAACTAAAGGAATCTCATGAAACGTAAGGATTTGCAACTTTTAGTCTAAGATTTTATGAAGTGGGTGGAAAGACGGGCAGCAATGCTTAACCCTTTTCTTCTAAATCCTTGGCCTCTTAGAAGAGAATTACTTTCACCTGCCTCAGCCCTCTTCATGTTTGTTACTCCTCTTTTTTGCAATATAATAAGAATTATCTGATTCAGAAATATTCAGGCTGCACCAAGAAAAAACTTTTTTTTTTTCTAAATGTGTGTTGAAGTCTCTTACCAAAGGCCAAATATGCAGATTGTTGGTGAAAGGTGGTTGTCAACATTTCAAATATTTACAACAAATCCTGCAGTTCCTTTGGCTTAGAGATGTGATTAAATAAAGGCAAGAACAACTAAGGACTTCAAGTTTTAGCCTAGCAATTTTTTTCTGCTGCATCATTTTCTATTTGGACTCAGCAAGAGCAAAATTGCCTATTGATTAGTAGATATCCACTATAGAGGATTCAATAGGTGCTTTTGCATATGCTGAGTCCTACAGGCAGAAAACTGAGCTAACAAAAAAATAAATTAACACTGCCTTTCCCTACAGAACCTTCCACAGCTTTCTCCAGAGAAATTGCTTTCTGAACATTGAACACCTCTGAATTCTGAAATCAGGGAAAAAAAGAGCACCCAAGATAGCACATTATAAATTATATGGAATTATTAACAAAATTTGTGAGATTGTGGGTTGTTTGTCTTGCAACACCTTTTTGTGACACCAGCCAGTATCAGGCATCTCTGGACTAAGCAATATTTCATAAAGAAAAAGAGAATTATGGCCTTTGATTACTTTAAACTGAAATAGAAGTGACAGGAAAAAAGATGGCTAAAAGAAGTCTCCTTACCACCCTTTAAAGACAGCATGCTGAAGCGAAGGGCTACAGAGTAACTTGGTTTGAACTACAGGTAAAAATTTAAAGGAGTATGAAAAACCCAAAACATTGGTTGTGCATTAAAAAATAATTATTTTTCTCACTCCCATTGCAAAGTAAATATCAAGAAATACAGGGAATAAAAGATAAAGCAATTTCAGACAGTCTCTTAAGGGTCTAGAATACCATTATTAAATTTAAATGAATATAGTTCATATTGGTTGCATTTAGTGAATATTACCACTCTTCAGTTCACAAATATTCTGTATTTGAGAGCTGCATAAAAATGTATTTTTCAAAAGATTGGTATGAATCTCTTGATCAACAATCATTTTGTGAAAAAGACACTTAGGATACGAAATCTGATAAATGAATTCACTAATTTTGTTCAAATCTGTAGCTTAGTTTAGTTTTTCCTTCCTTTGACTGTGACATAAAATACACTTGGACATTGTAATTTGTTTCCAAAACTATGTCAGCACCTGCTGCTGGAAATTCCAACCAATACATCCAAATACAAATGCATCAAAAAACAAATACAAAATACATCCAAATCTTTTGTAGTTTGTTAGAGAAACACAAAGCTACTTGTGTTTGAATAACCCTTGACCTAAGCAAGAAGGACATAACTCCAGCAGGACATCCCTTTTCATGTAATTGCTCTTTGGGTTCATGTTTACCCCTTTTTTCCAAATTTTTATTTTTGTTTCAAATGTTTTATCCTGTCAGATTTTTTTTTGTGCATTTTGTTCTCATACAGCAATCAAACTAGACATTTCCAGTGAAATCACCTGTTTGAATAGGTAAAATACAAACATGGGATAACTACCTAGGAAAAACAAAACCCTGGCCACATTCACTAGCTCCTTTCATAATCTTCAGAGTCCTTCATTTTATAATTATTTTTATGATTTTATAATCACAAAGGTATTCAGTTTGATGGTGGTGTGATGGTCTAGGATACCACAGAGATCCTTGGAAACGATGAACAAAAGTTAATCTCAGGAAAGCAAGGTGAAATGCATACTTTATTCAAAACACAAAATGAGAGAGAAAGGGCATGAGGTGAGAGAAATGAGAATGGGATGGGAAATGAGCAGGGGAAAAAGGGAGAAAGGAGGATGAGTGAGAAGTGAGGAAAAAAACCCAAGAGCTTATCCTTGACAATGAAGAGAAGTAGATGGAAAAGTTGTGTTTTAACTGTCCTCATCTCTGTGGGGAGACTACTGGGATGGGTTGGCAAAATGATAACCATATACTAATCAGTTTCAATTAATGAAGAATCTTATTCAATTGCACCAATTTCTTTCCACAGCACTGGACTCCTGTAGCTTCAATGCACAGATATTTGTCTCTCTTGTAGAAAATAAAATGTTTATAAAACAGAGAGCAGGTTGTTGTTAATCCCTTAATGGAGACAGATGCTTTATTTTAATGCTTCAGAATGGCTACAGGCCTCATGAGTGTCTTAGCATAAAAAGAAAAAATCATGTGAAGCATTTCATAACGACTCCCTGTCTACTATTGATAGAAATGAAGGCTCTGGGAGAGCTGTTAATGTCTCTAACACAAAATTGCAGCCTTTGCACAGGGAAGAGGAAGATACCATAGCTCAAGCCTTTAGACACTAAATTGTTTTACAGCACACCTGAAAGAACATGATAATTTCATTTTGTTCTGGTAATTACACACAGATCTTTTCTTTACATTGTTTTATTTTTAGGATCGTAACTAAAACTCCTCCCTTCATGGAGTGGACCCTTTCAAAGGCAGGATTCTTCAGTCTTGAAATAAGTTGCAATCTCCACAGATTTCATGAAAATCATCAACTTCCTCATTTATTTCCTACTATTTTAAATAGGCCTTATTCAGAGTTCATGGCCTTTCATTGCTTGCATAATTTATCTGCAATGTAGACAGGAGACTGCAGCAGAACACAAGGGATCAATCAGCACAGCAGAACCTTGATTGTTCTCAAAAACACAAAAATGTAATAAGTGCAAGTCTCTTAGTGTTTGCTGGGCAAAAGGGATGGAAATGTTTGATGGCACAAACATAAAAAAAAAATCTTGTGAAGTTGTCTGCCCCAGGCAGCCCATGGAGGTAACCTGATATGCACTCAGGTAAGAAACAAAATAGAGTGGGGAAAGACAACAGCTACTGATGGTTCCACACTGTAAAGGCACAGGGAATTTGTCAATTTGTAGAACATTGTGTGGGAATTACTCTTCCTCTACAGGGCTGCTAAATTCCACCCTCAGTGCTTCCTTGCAAGACGTGACAAGAGTGCAGAGAGCAAATATTTCATTTAGTGATAGCAGAAGTCATAAAAAGCTTCAGGGAGACTGAAACGATAATGGTGACCTGACTCCACAGGGAGGAGACAGGAAAGAAGAACAAAATGTGCACCATGCAGGAGAAATTATCTCACAAAAAAAAACAGAAACAGAAGGAGATAAAGTGTATTTCTGAACTCAGAATTGCCTGTGTGATGGTGTTTTTAGTCAGTCTGCCTTGTTCTCCATACTGCCAGACTCAATATTCATTCTCAGAGAACCACTGTAGTGAATACCCTGGTCACCCATGCACAGAAAATGTGAACATTTAGTGCAGAGCCCATACTGGAAAAAATGAGAAAGAGGAAATATAGACAGGTAAGTGGTGTTTCCATCTTTATTGCCGTTCTGAGGAAAGTCTCTGTGCCTCTTAGATAACAAGGAAGCTTCAAATTGGGGAGTGTTGTTCTTTGAGGGAATATTAGCTTCAGTTTGTGGCTAAAACTACATGGGGTACCTAAACAATATCAGGCACAACCTATGCATTGTTCCAGGACCAATGTTTTGTAGAACCAAAAGACCTCTTTTGATGGGTTAACTTCTGATAAGCACAGGTAATGTGAATCAGTCTGCATAACCACAACTTACACAAGCTGTATAACAGAGAAATAATTGTTTCTGACTTCCAAATATGTCAAGATTTCCATTTTGCAATTGCCATAACAACACTGATGTCCAGGTATGTATGGCCTCTGTAGCTCATCATGTCTGGTAGCTCTCATATATAATATAGTCAGTTTTCATCTGTGAAAGTCCATTGTAAATGTTAAGAGAGAGTGTTATCCTAGTAATCTAGAGAATACATACTATAATATGATTCTTTGTAACCAGCTTGACAGATTCACCCTCATATCCAATACTGAGCATTTTAAAGTAAGCAGAGTTTTGAATTTGAGTATTTTCTCCATGGATCTGTTTGCTAAATAATCCTGAAAAAATGAAAATTAGAGTTTAAAGTCTCAACTTCTGTCCTCAGTTTTCTATTTGTGCTTTCCTTATGCACATCTCTTTTAATGCAGAAGAATAATTACTGTGAATATCTTAAGGATGTGAAGACAACAATAAGAATCTATCTCAGCACATATGAGTTCATTTTGGCATCCAAATTCTTACATAAAATTACAATTATTTGTTATTTGTGTTTGGACACGCAAATTCAGGGACAGTGAAGCTCTTCAAATAATTTGTCTTCAGTGGTGATGTACCAGTACTGAGATGCTAATTTACCAATACATGATGCACTACAGGACATTTTCCTTGCCTAACCAAGTAGTGTGAACTAACATTTGAATGCCTCTGAGATGTTATAAAGCTAGAGATAAGATTTTCTAGTGGGGTGAACTGAGAGACCATTAAAGATATGGATGGAAATACAGAGAAAATAAAGAGAAAGGGAAGGGGTAATGAGATAGAAAAGCAATATGGCAAGAACTACCAGGCTGATGAGAAAGGAGAGTGGAGATTCGTGCAGAAGTTATGCTCAGAAAACTGCAAGTGGAGATGAACCAAATGATGGTAAATTCAGAAGGAAGCAATATTGTGGAGATACTGTGACATGGGCTAGGAAGGATTTTCAAAAGATTAGCAGCCACCACTTTGGTGATAGACTAGAAAATATTAGAAAAGATACTCTCATAGGAAGAGAGGCTGCTCCATACACTTTAATCTCTCAAAGCACTATTCCAGTGAAGAGCAGGACACTTTTCCCAGACTCCCGGTGATGATTTCCACAACCTCCCTAAAGCTTCAGTGTAAAAGCCCTTCTAATATTAATAATAGGGGACCACCTCCATAGAGCCAGCCCTCCCCTCAAAAAGCTCCTGAAAGGTGTTCCTTTCCCTTTTCAACATGGCACCTGCACCTTGCCAGGTGTGCAGTTCACACATTTGGCTCCAGGCTTTTCTCTGTCCAGATTCTAAATTGCTTTTGCAGCTGAGTTAGGTATAAACTGAAACAAACAGAAAGTGCTTTATGGAATTTGCTGTAACTCTTGTCTACTGTGGGAATTAGGAGGACTAGGTAGAGGTAACTGTGCTGAAAGATGCATGAGAGATTATTTTAGTGGGAGCTGAACAGGGATGTGCTTTCAGCTCTGTTGCAGTGAAAGAACTAGCTGAACTTAGTGACTTGATTTATGAGCTGTAGCTAAAGTAAGACTCATAGAGAAGAAAAAGAGATATTTTTTAGTCCAGGTGGGAAGGATATGAATGTTGGTACTGACAGCTAAGAGCAAAAATTTTTAACAAAAATAAGCTCAGTGACTGGCCTTTGTGCCTTTCTGGACCTGGACTGTTCTCACATGGTTAATGAATCCTTACAGCCTTTGCTTTAGGTTGTTTGCAATGAATTCATCTGAGCAGAATGATGGAATCTTCCTCAAGTTCCTTCAAACAGAAGCATCTTGAAAGTAGTGTTTGTATTAATCCCTCAAGTGCTTTCTCTCCCTCTTGCTGTCATTCCATTAAATGAAGAGGCCACATGACATCTCTGCACTTGATGTCTCTGTGGAGCATGTAAGTGTCCTGTTAGAGACAAATCAGTACTTCTCATCTGCAAATTAAGAGCACACTGAAAGTTACTTCGAACTATTTCTTCAAAATCTGCACTTCTCAGGAAAAAAAGAGAAAGGGAAATGAAATTTTAAATTTACAAATAGTTTAGGAGAAGTTTAATCTGGATTTTTTTTAAGCATTGAGGTTAAAGGCTCATGGAAAACATTGTGTTCAAGACTCCAGAGAATATTTCTGCTGTTATCAGAGAGATTTGCAATATGGCTACAACAACAGATTCTTATTAAAGAATGTAACTCCATTACACAGCAAAAGATGATCTTTGACCCCACCGAATGTATCACCTAAGCAAATAGAGTGAGGCAATACTCCCTTTTAAATGAGAAGGAAGAAAGCCAAGGAGAGATTCAAGATCCAGTTCTTAAAGGGAGCCAACAGGATGTGGATGTCCCTCTCCCAGATGATTTCTGATGACTTGGGTGCAGAACCTGTCCCTCCCACAGCTTGATCTGTGCCTGCAGTTGGAGCCTCTCATACCTCTTCTGTTGCCCACAATGATCAGAGTGGGCTGTAAAAGCATGTGAACAAGCTGACAGTCATCTATTTGGGTCAACCTTTGATTTCAATGCAACAGAAATCAACAATAAAATAAGGGAGTTCTGACTAGAAAGCATCTGGAGAAGAAAACCAATATCAAGACAGGGTCCTCAGCTTCCTTCTGTCAAAGTGAACTGCTGCATTTGGATGATGGACAGCACGGTGTCTCAAGTGTGCAGTTTGGTTTTAATATTTTTCTTGTGAAATCCTAACTCACTAAACGTTATATAAGCCTGTCTTCTGATCTTAATTAGAAGACACATCAATTTTTTTACCTAATGAAGTTTTTTTCACCATTTTTAGTAAGAATACTTAATGTATCAGATAATATGATTTTGACATGAATGATAAGCTACTTATGTCTTACTGAAGTATGCATACCATGAAGGTCACAGACTGACCTGGACAACAAAGATGGGAAACTCTTAATGCAGCTATTTGTCATTTATACTCCTTGTAACATTGTGAGCAATCTTTGGATCTAAGCCTGCTTTCTGGCTACTCATCTAGAGAATGCCAGTTGTCCAAAGGCTGGTATAAATGACAGTGGAAAGATATTTACCTAGATGTGGGAGTCCCATCCAAGTTAAAAATTATTTGGGAGTTTTAAAACACTAAGGTCTGTATCATCACTGTACACATCTTTTAAAAATGGAAAGCTGGTGCTACCTGCTTTTTGTTAATAGCCAGAAATAACTTCTTCTTCAACCAAACTACTTAAAATGTGCTGAAAATAGGCATATAACTTGTGATGCACAGTGGACTTTGGAGACCTATTTCTAGTGGATGGATTTTAGGGTTTTGAGGGGTAATTAAAATCTTCATATCTTTCTCCTAGTGGCCAAAGTCACTTCACCTTCTCCATGGAATTTATCATCTTTTTCTTGTGTTTCCCTGAGTACTTCATCTACCCATTGACTGAAACAGAGCGGGTTCCAGAACCACAGAGTCATGCTGAAGGAGTGAGAAGCTAATAAGTCTTGATCCACAGCATTACTATACAAAGTTGTGAGGATAGAGAGATTTGGTCCTGCACTAGAACATCTTTTCTTGTGGAAATAATGAAAAGAAAGGAAAGACACTTTTTATGATTTGAAAAACAATCTGCTGGATGCTTCCTCTGTATTTAGGCTCTTTCTGCTTGCCCCCTAAACTGGAAACTGTATTTTTCCTTCAAGATAGTTATGTTGCAGTGTCAGGAATACTAACAACTAATAATCTTCCATGTTTTTTGTTTTTTTTCCTATTCAAACCGTGGGTGAATTCCAACAATTCCCTTCACTCTTCAGGTTCCTGGATTTTACATCTGTGGAATTAACTTCCTGCATCAAGTGCTTTGAGATCTATGCAGGAAAAGCACTGCACAAGACCGAGTTGTCATGATTGCAGAAATCCAAGTACAATTACTTTCAGGGACTATGAGCTATAACAAAGTAAAAAGAGCTCAAGGGTACTCAAGTTGGGTACTAATCCAACTTGTAAATAGAACAGTCAACAGAGCCAAATACTCTGTGTCCAAGGGGAAAAAAAAGCCCAGATCATTGCCCTCTCCAGCACAAGATCATTATTATTTGTTCTGCAATACAATTGCCTTAGACACTGTGGCTTGCCTTCATTGTATGAGACAAACAATACAAGAAGTGCATTGAAGCAAAAGCTGGCAAGCTGTACTGCCCTGTAAGAACCATGAGGTAAATAATGCCAGTCTTAGCAGAACAGTAACTTAAGTGGGACTGGAGTGGAGAGAAGGGAGAAGTGTTAGAAGAGTTAGCAAGGAAAAGAGCTCTGCCTACCAAATACCAATAGAAATGGAAAAGGTGCAGCAAGCACCTTGAACTGCAAAGTGACTTTTGCCAGGATGTTTACTGATGTTCTTCCTGTAGAATAATGCAGCCATACTGTTTACAGAGTCTGTGGGTTCAGGTGGGTGAAATATGTGCCCCTCTCTGCCTTTTATTTTTTACTCAACATCAGCAAAATATAATGTGCAAAGAGCAGATCCAGCAGTGGTATATTTTGCCCACTTTTTTTCTCTTTTAAGATTTTTTATGGATGCTGGAGTGCTGCCTTTGGCTATGGAAAGAATTACCAATACTTTAAAACAGGGATTTTTTTTTTACAAGGTTATTGAATTGACATTGAACACAGACATATTTCTAGGTGATATACTAAGAAGATGACATTGAAGGCAGAACTGAAGGAGTAGATGATCAGACTTTATTTTTGGGGATGGAAGAGGAATTCCTCCACTTCCAGTTTAATATTTGTTTTATAGAAGAAGCTCTTTAACATGACCCCCTACAAAAGGTGAGGATTATGAGAGAACATTTCCTGAGGGATAACATAGAAATTATAAAAAAAAAAAAAAAAAAAAAGGAATTTCCTCAAGAAAGGTTTTTCCTCCTCTGTGTTCAAGTACAGTCATTTTCCAGTGACCACACAATCATACCCTCTCTGAGAAAAGACAATGTGATTTTTTCGAGGGCTTGTGTCTCAAGAGCCTCTAATATTGAGCCATCCTAACAACCTTGGGACAACTGGTCAAGGGATCTGAAACAAAAGTTGTGTTCCCTTCTGTCCTGCCTGTTGCAAGGAATGATGGGGCAAGAAAAGGAAAAATCATGAAGATGAACATCTGGTTTAAAGCCTGATGTTACGAGCAGATATTTTTTGGTTTTTGATCATGGGATTGTTTATACAACATAAACTCTAATTTCATTTGGAAAACCCCATAATAGAGGAGATGAAATTAGGCCAACAAGGAGTAATCTGAACCAACTTCAGGCCGTGCCTATCTTCACATGTCCTGACCCCCTTTCTAGTTGTGAATGTTTTATGGAGTCCAGGGTCTACAGTGTAGATTGAAAGCTTATGGCAGAATTTCCCTGTGGGATTTCTGTAAAACATCTCTTTGTGGGACAGAATTATATCAGTGTGGGGCCAAATAAAGATAAAATTTAGAAACACTTTAAGGGCTGCCCTTTATCCAACCTTACTTGTTAGAAAGTCACCGTGGGAAGAAAAGAAGCCTTCTTAAGGAAATAAATGAGAAAGAAGTTGGGTCCATTGGCAGCACCAGAATACGTACAGGCACTTGTGTCCATTGAGATAAGACATTTTAGAAAAGCCTGCTCTAGGAAGTATATTCATAATGAACAGATAACAGAGACTTAGAGTCACAGGATTTCATCTCAGTATGGAAGAGGCCATGAGCTACTGCATAAAAGAGTCTTGGAGGGCATGAATAGTGTAAAGCTTGTGAAAGAATTAAACCAGGGAGGTAAGAACCCACTCCTGCCCTGATAGTTCTCTTGTCAATGCTTCCTCTTGCTATACAAGTAGATATATACAGCTGAATTCCTGGTCTTGCTTAGGACCTTCTGATATTACTGTAAGAAAACATCAAAATAGGCTCATACTGAGTCAAACTGTACTGATAAATAATGTGCAGGCATGTGCAGGCCATGCAGCAGAATTCAGGTGAATTGAGAGAAAACAATGAGCACAGATTCAAGCTCAAGGTTGCAGTGAGGATGGCCAGTGCAAAAAAGATCACCCAATGAGAAAAGGACCTTGCTGAACTTAACTGATGAGACCCATCAGCATCCCAGTATGAAAGATAAAAGATTGCTCTATAAGAAGTAGTAGAATCCAGCAGTGAAGAAAAGCAGATGACTGGAAACAAGGAAGAAGCATAATGTTTTGGCTTCATTTTCTTTTTCAAATGTCCACCCTAAAGAAACTTCTTCTACTGCTTCAGATGAAAAGGGGGAGACAAAAGTGATCACAGATTTGAAGTTTGATGAAATTAAAGATCTATTTAAGTACAATGAATGTTTCTCCTGTTTTGTAGCCCTGTTTCTACTCTTGGTACAGTTGAATAGTGCTGTTTGTCAATCACAGCTCAGATTTATGCTATCACATGGTTATGTCCAGCAGAAATCTGAAAGCAGAGCACTCAAAATTGAACAATGGGACTGAGGACTTCAGGGGTCCACGCTGCAGTGCAAAAAGGCAAAGACAAAGCTGACAGATCTGCATACACAAATGAAGACTCCCTAGATGCCAGTACAGTACTGACAGGAGTTCAGCTAATACACTTAGTTCAGTAGCTCATCATTTCTTGCTGATGAACTGGAAGCTACTGCACACATGGGGCTGACAGACAGTGGGCCAACCAACAAGCATGGCAGATTGGCTGTGTTCTGTTTCCCTTTTGCTGCTCAGCACTGCATCACTGGAAGCAGTGGATGTGTACAAACAAGTGAAGCTGGACAGAAAACAGATGTTTTCCACACAATCAGCTCACAAATAATGAGACTGCTCCCATGCATGCTGTTAGCACTCCCCCCCTGCTATTTTCTGTGGAGTGCAATGAGAGAGATACAATGGAGGAAAGACAAATGTTTCTGTTTCTGCAACAGTGAAAAAATTCCACTCCAAGCAAGGAAGTCTTTCTACAAATTCAGAAAGTTTCAGGATGGGTCAAAGGAGCAAAACAGCATGTAAAATGTTTTACTCACACCTGCCAAGCAGTTATCACAGCTATAAAGAATATATTTTTTTTGTTTCTGTGAAGAACAGTTGGTAAACAGAAGATATTGATCAAATACTGAGCAAATATGTACATCCAAACTATTCTCCTCTTTCTCCTTAGGTTGAGTTTCAGAACAGATTCTCACTAAGCTCTCCAGCATGACACACATCAGCAGTACTCCAAGCTGTGGTGACATGGCAAAGAACATCTGTTACAAGTCCTGACAACTTCTCCTATTTACTTATACTTAATTACAGTGTTAATTCTAAAGGAGTTCTTTCTCTTTTACTTTTTTTTTAAGATCTTTTTAAATGAGGTATTACTCATCACCCTCAAGATATACAAAGATAAGTGGATTCTTAAAAATCTATATTGTCTCATCTCATCAGGGGGAGGCTATAAACAACCCAAATACCTTTGGCTGGTGTAATTTCCTCCTGAAGATTGATGTGTTTCTCCAGTGCAGCTCGAGACCATACAGCAGGCTACAGTCTGCCTTTTCAGGCTGGATACAAGAAAAAATTGTCTCCAGTACAAAGTTATGATACAGAATCCAGGCCCAGACTGATTTTCTTCTCATGGTAATCAAAACAGTTGACAAGCTCCTGCCACCAAAGACATTTTCATTTACGTTCTTCTGGTCATTAGGAAGGTGATAATAGCAATGCTTGCACACATGAATGACAGGTTCATTAGAGGACAGGAGAAGAATTATTTCTTTGCAGGGTAGAACTTGGGAAAGTGTGAAGGGTGAGGTCTTAGCAGACTCTTGGTAATTGGATCCCTACTGGTGAATTGGAAGAAAATTTAACATGAAGCAGGACAAAATAAACTGAGGTTGTATTGGCAAAGAATTATCCTACTGGAATAGAAAGTGTTGGTGGCATAGACTAGACAACCTTAAGAGACTGAAATTTTTGTGCCAATGAAGTTACCTTTCTCTTTCAGAAAATGTGCTAACACCTGGTTCTCAGCAAATGTTTTATCTAGGGCTCCCTTTCTGCACTGCTAGAGACTTTTAGGGCAGCCTTTAGTTCTGGAGGCTTCAATTTTAGAAAAGCAAAATGTAGGAGACAAATACTACCTGCTTTAAGGTTTAAAAGAAAGTCAGTGTGTTAATCATTGTGCCAGGCTGACAATTTTTCTGCAACTTTAAAGACTGAGAAAGAAATATATAACTTATCTTCATAGCTAGGTATTTCCTTTGGGTGAATTGAAGCAAGAAGAGCATAAGGCAATATTGTTTTTTGTGCAAATTCACTGTCTTTAGGATTTAAATTCATGCCAAAAGTGGGTGCCTTTGCTTTTCCTCAAAGATGAAGCAGAAGAAACATGAGTAAAATGAGAATCAAACTATGCAGATACATGTGACAGCAAAATGCTTCATGATCCTTTCACAATTTCCATTTACTAAGAATCAGAGTGTCTTAAAAATCAGCTTTTGTGTCACAGAAACAATAATTTAAAACCTAGGGTTCAATAATAATCAAACCTAAGACAGTCTTAGGAGTTAAGTAATTCTGCAGGGTTTTTGGATTACTCCCACAAGCAGGTCCCTTGTCTCCACAGTGACTTCTCTACAGTTCTTCCTTCCCTAGGATTTGTTAAGCCAACACTGAGTGCAGCTGATAGCAGGGCTCAGGCAGGATCCCAGCCTGCACATCTGCTGCTAAAGGCACCACACAAAGCATCGAGTGTCAGACCCCAAACACCACTAAAGGACAGACCAAACCTTGGAACAAGAACAGATCATCAGCAAAACTTGCCACTTCAGTATTTATGAGGCTGAAAAGCAGCACTTTATGCTTGTGAGCAGACCAAACACAAATGGCTGAATTGCAGCTGGAATGGAGCAGTAATGAGGCTGTGGTTTCACTGTGGCACAGGGAGCCCCACTCTCCCACGTGTTGGTCACTCACCATGCTCTCCTCATCTTAAGTGGTTTGGGGAGCAAAACCAACCTTCATCCTTTTATGCTGGGTGGACACAAATGGCTCTGGATTGTCCCTGCCACCAAATTAAAATGCTCTCATTTCATTGTGGAAAGTGCACTGTGCTTGCCCAAAGAAGGAATATGTTCTGTATATACAGCACCAAAGTTGTGGTCTGGTTTTTTGCCATTCAAATGAATCTGCTTGAACAGGCTCAAATTAGGACTGCATGAAAGGCTATATTGAAAATAGTTTTGTCAGAAATAGCTTTGTCAGTTTAAAGAAATTCCTATTGGGAAAATAATAGAAGTTTAGTTGAGTATTTTCACCAGGAGATGATAAGGAAATAATTCTTTTTCCAGTGCCTGATAGGGCTGCATCATGAACAAATCACAATGCATGAAGGAGAAAGAAAGGAGGTACAAGAGTCAAGACAAACTTGACTGAAAGGCTGCAGCTTTTCAGCTGGACTAACATCAGTATGCAAGCAAATGCTACCCCTTGCTGCTTGAATGTTCTGTTGCACTTTATTTGTTGTGATTTGGAGAAGGAAAAAAAACCCACCAACATGTTGGAACTTTCTTCAGTATTAATAAGGGTGCAGATTTCTGGGACAAAATGAATAACATTATGTGGCTTTGCCTGAGGCTGCCTCAAAATGTACTTTTTTCACCAGACCTCATTTTTCCAGGCACAGACATCTAAAGGCTGTGCAGAGGGCAAAGAAATAACATCACAAAGGGAGCACCCCTTTACTTTCTCCATGTCCTAGCAGAGAATGCACATAAGATTTGTCTCCTTACCAAAGGGGCCATCATTCTCTTGCTCAGCAGAAATGTCACTGGATTTTCTTTCTTTCTCCAGATGTCCCTTTCCTGAGTCTCAGTTATTTCTACTGGATTTGTGAGGAGCTTCAGAGCCATGCAGTGACCACAAAGGTTAATACAGCAAAGTCTCTGTGGCATCAGCCCCTGAGTTCCCCCTAAGCATGGGCTCATTTCAGAGACCTGTCTGCTGTAGCTGTAGAGGTAATGAAGGGTGGACAGGTCAGTCAGTCCTTCCATGTCCATCCTGAGTGACAGCAGACAGGGCTTGGCTGTACAAAACCAGCCCTGATTGTCCCTGTTTCTCCATTGTGCTATAGGAGGAGCAGAGTTTTATGCTACAGAATAACCTCACTGTTAAGTTCTGAGCCAGATGGAGAGGAGCAGATTGCTGGCTGCCCTGCAGAACTGCATGCCTCTCTTAGTCTTCAAATATATTGCTAGCCTTTGTACAATAATGACTTTGTTCAGAGTACCACATCATCTCTTTACTGGTTAATTGACAAAACCTGAGAAGAATAAGGAATTAATACTTTTGGCAACTAGCTAATATTTGGTTCTGTGTAGAAGACAAAATTTGGAAAAAAATTCCCCTTTATATAATTCTTAATGTTTTGGAAAAATTCAATGCTTAGCACCTATTAGTGTGCAAATAAATGACCACCCTCTTCTCTCTGAGCCTTGCAATCATACAGAAGTACACAATTTACTTCCATGTATGTTCTTAGAGTGAGTGAAGGTGTAGTGAATAAACTTGGAAACAATCACTGCTGTTCTCAGTAAGTAATGTAAAACATTTGCAGAGAGTATGCAATCACTCATTAGTGATTCAAATAGCAACAGCAGAGCTGTATTTTCATGAAATTTGCTGACAGTGGCCTAGTGGGAAGTACTAACCTTGCTAAGATTTGGCATATTGTATAAAACAGTGCTTGGCCTTTTTAATAGAAAAGTGAAATGCAACGTACAAGGCCAGATGCAGAAGGGCTTGTACCAAGAACTTCTGCTGCAAGTTGGGTCTCACCATTGGACCCAAGAGAAGAGAGGAACCTTGGAACTTGGGCTGATTAAGGCCTGACTCTACCCCAATGGGAGGTAGCACAGAAGAGAGAAAATGCAGCCTGTAAATAGTGAATGCAGAGTGTTTGGTGAGCAGCCTTCACAGGGAAAGTGCTGATGACACTGTGCAGAACAAGTTTGGTCACCTGTCCAGAAAGGTTCAGTATGAAGTCTGTGGGATGAGCAGAAAAAAATTTTATTCTGTCAGAATAAACACAGTTCAGATTTTAACCTTATCAGACTGGAAGGTGACAAAGGATATGACTACTCATTTTAAGTGTAGCATGTACCAAAAGAAAAGGAAAAAGGGAAAGTCATTTGAACTAAAGAAATATGCTAGCACAAAAACTGATCAGGATAAATCACCCACAAATACATCCAGTTTTCCTTTTAAAGGGTTAAGCACAAGAGGGATGAGCTTCAGGAATAATATTCCTGTTCGTGCAGGCAAACACTTTATTCTTTCAGGAGTAAAGACAATAATTCTGGCTCCAGCTGCCTGGCCAGGAGGGACAGGAATTCTAGAGCCAGTCTGAAATGGATGACAGAGGTTTCACTTTGGCTCCACACCCTTTCACAGCAAGCACTAAACACTGTGCAGCAATGCTACCTCTGGATTCACAGCCCTACACAGCTGATCAGTGGCTGCAGAGTTAAAATTAGGACTCCATGAAAGGTCCTTCCAACATAATCTTAATCCAAATAAATGTGTGCGCATGACTTTACTTGGTATAGCATAACATTAGAATGTCATAGAATGTGCCTAGTAAAAATCATAATCTCAGGTACAAATTAATGAGCAAATTTCAATTACTGGTGCTAATTCACAGCAGTAGAATATTATGTCCTGTCATTGTCTTTGATTCAACACCTGCCCAACACAAGAAGCCCTAAACAAGCGTTTGCTGCACTGCTTAATTCTGGTCTGACTCTCCTTCTGGAAACAGCCTGGTCACTGCTGCAACCTAAACAAGCCAAACACAGGTAAATATTCAGCTGTGCTTACCTTTACACTTTCTGATGCCCATGATTCTAGTTCAGAACAACTGGGGGCATTTTTGCCTGGAAAGTTCTTAATTAGAAGAGTTTTAATTAATGATTGTTGTGAATTAAGAAAAATAACAAAGGGCAAATCATGCCTGACAAATTTGGTGGCTTTCTATGATGGGGTTACAACACTGATGAACAAGAGAAGAGCAATTGACAGATTATCTGGACCCAGGGTACTAAGGATCTTATGTACCCTAAGTGTCTTCCAATTCACAATCTATTTTTCGGGGGTTAATGTAAAAAACAAAAATTACTTTTCTTACCAAGAATAAAAGGAAGTTGTTCAATAGCAAATAATTGCAAGCTGACTCAGCTTGAGAACAAGGTTTTTATGGTAGCTTGACCCCAAAATAGTGCCCTTTCTTTAGCAAGGGGATATAGTCACGCATGAAGCATTTCCGTTTGAAGCAAAACAAGAAAATGTACATCTAAAAAGTCTCCTTCAAAAACATTTATTTCTGATCATGAAGAACATCTTTGTGCTATTTAAATCAGTATCAGGATTTCTGATTTGCTTATATTGCACAATTACTGTTTGAAAACTTTTGTGCTTGGATGACATCCAAGTTGTTTATTCACAGTGTGACACTAATTTAGGCAAAGAATTGAACAAAAAGTAGCTCTATCTAGAGTATTCCTATTGGACTGCCAGATCCTCTTTTTAAAAATTATCTGGAAATTATATTCTAATCCTTTAAATACTGTGCTTTGTAATGCAAAACTGTGAATTCAGATGGTGTTTCACTAGGTCTTCAATGACAAACAGCCGTTGACATTCACACAGACCTGCTTTACAGATAAATTCAAGGAGAGAAAATAAGAGAAGAATAATCCCATAAGGTTTTCCTTCCAAAGTCAGACCTAAACACATCATCATAAGAAGAAATGGGAAAATGTACTGCATTGTATAATATTTTGTGGCAGCTACTCTTCAAGGAATGCAGCTCTGCTCCCTTACATGTTCTAATGTAAAAATCTCAAACCTCTGAACCATTTACCAGTACTATACAGACCTTCTCATACCTATTAAAAGAATTTTGTCTTTTTACATTTAACTTCACAACTTCTATATGGCTTGCTGCTTCCAAAAGATTAGGATCATCTGTTTGGATGTTTTCTCTCATTTCTCTGCATGTTAAATTCTTGTTCCAGTGTTTGATTCTGAATAGTTGTTGTTTAGTTATTCCAGAGAGATATTTTGCTTTCTTCCAAACTTATTTTAAGTATAACTTCATTCTCCAGGGAAGTCAGTGTCATCATATTGCATTTTATTTCTGTATGAATACAGCAACAATTAAGCATACACCAAAATTGTTACTTAAAATGTGATTATAGCAAGCAGAGGCATTGTAGAAACCAGCATCATCCCACTCAATATACTGGCTCCCTCTGTGGTTCTTTGAATTTCATTTGGGGTTTTTTTAGTGATAACTGTAATGATGATTTTACTACTGTTATCATTGCAGAGCCGTGGAAGGCTGAGCTGGATTCTGTTTTGCTTCACACATCATTAATAAACCTGACAGCTCAGATCTGATTGCAGGACTTCTATTTCTGATGATGGAAAAAGAATGCTGTTCAATTTTCCACTGTGGTTTGGATTTTCAACACCAGCATTTAGAAACATTAGGATTGGCTGTGTAAAATCAGCAATGTTGACATACAAGACTTTGAGAAAAGAAACGCTTGTGAAGAACAACACGTTTCAGTTTCTTTTGTCCTTAATCAATTAAGAAAGTTTTTTAATAAAGCCTTTGTATAGGTTGGATCACTATTTTTAGGTAGGAATTGGGACAGAACTGATCAGATATGTCAAAGCTGGGAAGATGGAGAGACTCCAGCTGTCAAGTCATTTATGTAATTTCTGGCTTGTTGTGTGGAATCCATGGGAAACCCAGGGTTTTGGCATTACAAGCCACTGTTAGGTTCTCTCAGATACATTACCAGTGCTCTTTCATTATTAGGTATGTGAAAGGGTACTGGGAATCAAATAAAAAGGCTCACATTGTATCTTTAGCTAAGGGACAGGAGGAGCGTGACAGGGGAAAATGAAGGGTAAAATACTGCAGGTGTAAGAGTTTACAAAAATGTAGATTTGTGATCACAGTGGAGGATGCAAAGGGATGAGGAATCAGCACAGAAGCAACCCTCTACATTTAACTTGAATTGTTACAAAGATGAAAAAGCACTCCCACAGCAATCTCCTGACGCTAAATAGCACCACATGACAAAGATCATTACATACAGAGCTCCCAAATATTTCAATGAAAGGGAGTTATTCAGCCATGCTTTGGATCTTTCAGGCAGTAAACACTCTTCAGAGATATCCCTTTTGAGACACCATTCCCTGACACCTCTAATGAAACAATGCCCAAACAATGAGCTAGACTTAAAGGAAAGGACAGAGGAAGGACATGCTGTCCTGGCAGAGTTAAACTTTGCTGGGATACACCTCTAGCCTAAGGGAGAAATCCTTGCCTCTCAACTAAGATTGCAGTGAAGTCATAAACAACATGTTTTATGGTTTTATCTCTTCATAAACCAGTAATTGCTGTAAATAGGTGTCTAATTCTCACCTGAACCAATGATCTCGTTTATACCCTCTCAGGTAATAATATTGAGATTAATATATTAATATTAGCTCTCAGGCAATAAATTAAGAACCTGGCTTAAACCTGACTCTGTGGACAGTGTGTCTGCCCAGGCCAGACTGATGTCCTGAGGATTTGGGCTTCAGGTGCTGCAGGGAATGAGAGCAGAAATAGGAGATTCCTGTCCTTTACCTTGCTGGAGCCAGAGAAGATACAGCAGTGCTACAGACCATTCTGCACACCATTTACCTGGCAGGCAACACCCAGCCCCTCTTTGGCAAGAAGTGTGAGGAGTTGGAAATGGCTGATGGTGTGGGGAGAACATGATCTAAAATAAGCACAAGGCAGAGAGAGATTATGGGAGGAATTTTCCTGGGGAATTAACCACCCATCTTCCAAGCCACCTTACTAATTAATTACTCCCATAACTACAGAATGCTTTAATCCTTTCTCCTCTACCCCCAAACTCCATTTCTTTCTGTCAGTCATTTTCCCAAAGCAGCCTTGGCAATGCCATTAATTGGTAACAAATTAAAGCAGCTACAGCACAAAGAAAACCTGAGGACCATACTAAGTACATCCAGCTGAATTTTAAACCAGGCAGCAGGGACAACTGTTGTACTTTCTATGCTTGCACAACAGACAGCAGTACAAACTTCAAATAAAAAGTTTAAAAGAAGCTGCTGAAGGATTTACAATTTGTGGCACTATAAAGACAACTCAGATTTCAGGTGGGGAACTGATGTTGTGCTTGTCACAGAAAGAATGAATTTCTGAAATAATTTAAGCAGATACAAATATTTGAATAAACTGAAGAAAAGCCAGAATTCAACCACTGCTGCTTAGTACGTGTTTCAGAGCAATGAAACTCACAAATCTCAAATTATCACGTTAAGGAAAGTTAGGAATCTAGTGGTGGATACAGCTGCATTTCTAGCTCTAGCATAATGAGCAGAGATAAGCCACAAAATTCCAGGTTAATTTTGGGGTTACTGATGGTTTCCCAGTAGTCTGAGTCTTAATGAAGAAGTGCAAAACAATGTGAACAAAAAATCATTGGCTTATAGCATGGAAAATTCTGGGTATAGCACTACAATTTCACAGAAATAGGTGTGCTAAGTTTCTGAATTGGCTGTATTAGTGAGTCAAACTTGTCTGTTTTCACCTTGACTTCAATAATATCTGCAGTTATTGTTGGCATTTCTAAAAGACAAGCTTATTTGTCTCCAGCCCTTAGGGGCTGAAGAAGTGCAGACTCACTAATTAAAGGCTTTTAACAGCTGGATGCTTCCTAGCTGCTTAGCAGAAACATTAACTACTTAAAAAGAAAAAAAAATCCTCACCAGTCTGAAGAGGGCTACATCTCTCCAACGAAAAGGACGAGAGACCTGTTGAAAGCAAAGGAAAAGAAACAATTTAGATTATACACTGTTCTTCCTTCAGACAGCCAGGAGAATTAACCTTTTCTGGCAAAAATGCATGGCCTCACTTTTCCCAGTGCTGAATGCTCCCAGGAGTAGATGGTGAGACTGTGTGCTCATGGCCTATCTTCTCACACTGCTCCACTGCACCAGATGCTCACCAGCACACAGAAGAACTTGGCTGGTGCTCACCCTGACTGTCACCAGGTGCTGTGTGACAGAGTTGCCCATCCTGACAAGGGCAGCTCATGCATGGCACGTGCTTCCTTCCTGCTGCTCCAAGAGATGCTCCTGTAACAATTCCCAGCCAGCTGAACTTGTGGCACCTTCCAAGCTGCCTCAAACTCTCTCCTTCACATGTTCTTTATTGCTAAATTCTACCCACAGCTACTACAGGGCAGTCTCACCACAGTGCCTGGCAAGACTATGGAGCAGATCCTCCTGGAAACTATCCTAAGGCACTATCCTATGGAAACTAAAACTATCCCATGAAAAATAAAGACAGAATTTGTGATAGCCATCATGGCTTCACTAAGGGCAAACCACACCTGAATAATTTGGTGGCTTTCTTTGATGAGGTCACACCATTGATGGATAAGGGAAGAGCAATTGACGGATTATCTGGGCTGGGGCAAAAACATCTCATGCATCTGGGTCTCTCAGTTGGAGAGAGAAAGATTGGATGGATGGACAAGGAATGGATGGTCACACTCAAAGACTTGTGTTCAAGCCTCCACGTCTGGGTGGAGAGCAGTGGTGAGTGGTGCTCCCATTGCACCAAAATAGGTGTCACAGACAACTTTCATGGAAAATCCTTTCCTTAGGATTTTTCCTCCTGGGAAGCTGTGAGGCCTCAGGAACAAAATGTACACATTGATTATCCGCTGCTGTGGAATGCAACAGGTGCATCTGTGATTGGCCTATGTTAGGTGTTTCTAATTAATGGCCAATCATAACCCAGCTGGCTCAGACAGAGAGTGTCCTAGCCACAAACCTTTGTTATCATTCCTTCCTATTCTAATCTTAGCTAGCCTTCTGATGAAATCTTTTCTTCTATTCTTTTAGTATAGTTTTAATGTTATATGTATCATAAAATAATAAATCAAGCTTTCTGAAACATGGAGTCAGATCCTCATCTCTTACCTCATCCAAGAACCCCTGTGAACACCATCACAAATAGGTACCAGAAAGATTGGTTAGCAGAGAAACAGATGCATTTGCAGCCTGATTTACACTGGGAAATATATTCTAGCTAATCTCTGCTTAACTATTCTGCCTGCATCATTTCTGGCCTGATAATAATGATAAACTCTTTCCTGATTAATATTCTAACATCTTAAATATGTAAAAGCTACCTAATTTTTTGACTGCTGCATACCTAAGCCAATTACCATATGTTAATTAAAGGATTTGTCATCAACTAGCATTTCTAATGTTTCTCCCTATAACATGCTTGCAAGTACATATCATAGGAGGTCTTTTTTCCCCTGCTCCATTTAAAATAAATATTTTAAACTATTCCCTGTTTGCTTTTCCAGTAGAACACTCTGATCTCTGTGATCAAAGTTAAATCATTATATGAAAACTCCATGGTTCCTCTTCAGTTGACTTTTTTCCCAGTCATCTGTGCTCTGATCTCTAAAAGAGTATTTCCATTTTGCTGTAAGCATAAACATCATCATAGGATCAGGTTGTATGAATGTGAATAAATGTCTGAAGTTATGCACCACTGCCTCTAATAAAGTGAATTATGCACAGAGAATGAAACTCACATTTATATCTGATGCTATCAGCACTTAATGTTCATTATACAAAACAGAATAAAATTGTCCTTAGTTTTTATCTGTCTGTTGCTAAATTATCTTGCAATAGACTTAATGTTAAAGAATTTTGACTATTTAGACCTTATTTAACCATTGATTCTTAATTTCAAAAGCATGAGACTAATAAATGACCCAGCAAACCCACAATAACCCTTGTAGAAGATTCTGTTACATATAAAAGTAATAAAAATACTGAAAAGGCATTGGTGTAGGGCCCGAGTAACCATGTGCAAGAGGCAAATATGTTAATTTTCAGCTGCATATGGTAAATGAATGCTGTGCTCTCTGGTTTCTGGGCTCTACTAAAGGGCTCAAGCTCCAAGAAGGGCAATGCATGCTCTGCACCTCACCTCTGTATTTGGTTTCATGCCTGCAAGGAAGGACAGAGGGAAAAGGTAGCTGTGAGCTATAATTTAAGAGTTTGGTTAGAGAATTCTGTAGGTAGCCATTGCCACTAGAAGAGCACTCAGACTGCCCTCTGTGCCAGAACTGGTACAGGAAAGAGAATGACTCTTGCTAAAACTACAGTGTAGAAAAGATTTTTCCATGCTCTTTTGTTGTATTTGCAGGGAATGCCCAGACAAAGGCAGGAATGATGCATCTGAGAACTCCATGTTCTCAGAAGGCTAATTTATTACTTTATTATACTATATTATTTTAAATAATACTAAACCATACTAAAGAATACAGAAAGGATACTTAATGAATCATAAAATAGTAGATAAATAATAAAAAATAACCGATAATAAAACTCATGACTCTCTCCAGAGTCCCAACCCAGCTTGGCCCCAGTTGGCCAGAGTCAAAACAACTCACAGCAGAATCCAATGAAACAATCACCTGTGGGTAAACAATCTCCAAACACAGTCCACATGTGAGCACAACACTGGAGAAGCAAATGAGATAAGAATTGTTTTCCTTTTCTCTGAGGCTTCTCAGCTTCCCAGGAGAAAAATCCTGGGAAGGGATTTTTTCAGAGAGTGTGAATGCCACACTCTTGAACACATTTCACAGGCGTTTCCTTATTCTGATTTATATTATTTAAGATGGGATATATCAAGATGCCTCTAACTAAATATTTCATATTTCAAGTGAAGAGCAAAATATGCTCCATGCAAAATCAAACACATAAAACAGCTGAAATGGGTTTTCCTTTTTTCAGACTGTGCACCAGGATAATTGGCTTTTTAACCTCCACCTTTCATATGATAGACTTCTTGAATGGTCATTTTGTTAGAGCAAACTTTCTGGAATAAGCTGAAGAATTAATGTGTTTCCACTGGAAACAGTATTTGCTGAGCAATTGCTATCTGGACAGGTTGGATTTTTATTTGAATTCAGAAATCTAAATAGATTTTTGAATTCAAATGGCTATAAATCATTGCAAAAAGTGCTTAAAAGGGATTTAATAGTGTACATACTCTGTGTATAAAATGAAATGTCTGTTCATTAAAAAAAAATTATAGAGAGAAATAAATCTTAGAACTAACACTGCTGAGCCAAGGAGTAAAATAAACCATGACATGGCACTTGAAACCTTTGACTGTTGATGTCATGCAACACACCACTATGTCCAAGAGCTGTGCAGCAGCAGAGGGAGCAGACTTTGTGCTGACAACAGAGTAACCACGTCAGAGTTGTGCTGTCTTGACAAATATAATTTCTTCCTTCCTTCTAAATTTGAATAAATTAATGTTTCACTACTCTTTGTATTTAGTCTAAGTTCCCAGCCACCTGTGTTCATTAAGGAAAGGGACAAGAATAATCATACATGACCTTTCAGAAGGGCAACAAAAATAACTTTTTTTAAACAACCAAATAGCTGTGTGACAATAAATTACAGCATAACAAGAACCATATGTTAAAGGGAAAATATTCTCCTAGCAACATAATGGGAAAGGTGCCTATTAGGGGATCGCTCAACAACAAAAGGGGTCTGGATCTTAATACCATGGATATAAAAGAGAGGTGGAAGTATTTTGTGAGATTTGGTTCAGATGAGGAAGGGGAATGCAAAAATAAAGGATAACAAAAAAGAAGCCACTGAATTTTAAATTTTGCTTCCACTCATTCATCTTAAATAGGAAAGTTTATGATTTCTTTCCAGTTTCCCTTTGTTTCAGACACTTTCAGGACACTTGGGTCCTCTGAGGTCATGGAAATCCTAGAGATGACCACATCCATCTGGTGAGTAAAGCAATTTCTAGGAACTGACACTGTGGTGACCAAACATAGGAGCAGCTCAGGAAATGGCGATTTTGAGAATTGAACATAACCTAGAAGACTTTTCTTACCCTTTTTTTTGTTATGTTTTGTTTTTGTGCAGACATCAATGTATCAATTTAAAAAAAAAAGAAAAGAAATATCAACCTAAGTTTCACTTCTCTCTCCTTGTAACTCTCATAGCAATTTGGCCAGCTGGAGGTAAAACTAAAGAGATTTTTCTAACTGTCAGCTCTACAAACAACCTGGGGCTTAAAAGCCCAGCTGCTTTTTGTCTAGCTTGTTCATTATCACGAGTAATAGTCTGTGTTCCATAAAACTTGTACAATCCCAAACTGTCTGTTTGTTATTGAAGGCAGACTCTACCCTCATCACTCAAAATTAGTTAAAAATTTTCTTGAAGGCAGGTTTATTAGGAGAAAAATTCAGCTCCTTTGCCCATATTTGGGTTCTGTTAACTTTTGGCTCTAAAACACAGCTTAGAATTCACAACAAGTAATATATTTGTAAATCAAGAAACCATAGCTGTAATTTTTCAGAGCTGTTCTGTGGCCTTAAGCTAAGTGTAAAGATATATTGCAGTGAGATGATCTTCTCTTTTGTACCAGCATTACACTGCTCTCATTTTCCTTAGAAAATGAAGTAACGTGTCCTGTCAAGCTGTTTTCTAACACAAATCCATTATTATTCTATTCATAACTAATGACAGATGCCAGCAATAGAACCCTGGTTCATTCATCATGTGTATTTTCTTGTTGGCTGTGCACCTGCACATGGGTTACTGTCAGGGCACTCAAGAACTCCTACTGTGCTTTTGATGCTAAATTATATGTCTCAGCAATGATTCCAGTTTTCAGGGTTCATGGATATAAAATATCTCTTAACCCAAAAGGAAGATAGATGGCTGAGAACTGCTGCTCTGCTGCACATGGCATAGAGCACTCACCAAGGTAGCATCACAAACAAGGGACTTTATCTCTACAGCCCCATGGGGTAAAGATTATGCCAGAAAAGTGCACTAAGAGGTTCACAGGAGCAATAGTAAGGCTGCACACATGTGTTAATTAAGGACATGTTGTAATTAAAAAGACAAAAAGAAAGCAACAAACCCCCAGAGTCTTCAAAATAAAACCCAGTGCATCTCTGTTAAAGTTTTCCCTTCAGTATATCATGTCTGCCGCTCCAGACTAACTAACTACTTTTTAAAGAAGAAGCAGTGAATGAGTTTCTATAATGAATGAGGATTTTGGGATTTCTGTAGCAGTTAAACATCTTTAGCAGTTATATGTAGTGTTTTAAGTGCTTGAAGAAAAACACCAGGAATTCTAAAGCTAGTCATGTTAAGATGGAAAAGTTCATTGAAGCCTTTATAGCAAAGACAAGAGTTTTGATTCTGGTTCATCTGCAAATGTGTCAAATTTTTTAGTACTTAATAACAACAGAGAGAGTCAAGCCAAAGGCCTATTGAGCCCCCTAAAATGTCTCCAGCTCTGTCTAGCCATGGATAGTGAAGGAAAATCCTAAGAGCAGAGCAAACATACCATGTTTCTTTTTATCAACTGGCCCAGAACCAATAATATGTACTTCAAAACCCTTCTAAGGCAGAAGTACTACCTCTGGGTTTAACGACACTTTGCGAGTTGAAAGGTGATAAAAATAATTTTATAATGCAGGTGGAACTTGCGTTCTGATAATTTCAACTGATGGCCTCTCATCTTTGTGTTACCAAAACCAGTGAGTAATGGTTCCCCACTTATCTCCTTGCCACTGATAATTTCAAACCCCCACATTCTGCTCTTGTTAATTATCTTTTCTTTTTATGCAGATGAGCCCTAGTTTATTTCGTATCCCTCAACTGGAAAACATAAATAACTTTGATCATTCTTATCCCTACTCACTACTCTCTGCACCCTTTCTAGTCTTCTGCATCAATTCTTCAAGATGCTAAAAGCAGAAATTCTTCGTCTGTTCTTGATTTGGACTCTCTGGATTAATATTGTGACACAAAAGTTTTGTGTTTTGTTTTCCTGAGTTTTTGGTAATGACTTTTCTTTACTCATGACTGAGTAAAGAAGATGTGAAGAGCTGAAAGAAAATTATCAGCTATGGCACTGGGAAGATTTTTTTTTATATATATAGGCATTTTGGTATCAATCAGCACATACTTTGTATTTAGGAGAGATTTTTTCTGTCTGCATTATTCTACACCCATCTGCACCATTTTTTTCCTGCCATTTCTTTTCCCAATCACTTAGTACTCTGAGGTTATTCTACTCCACACAGGACTTTTATCACCTCACTTAATTTTATGTCATCAGAAATTGGCACCTCATTCTGTACTTGCTTCACCAGATAAAGCTGCAAGTGAGGAGCAGCACTCATTGCTGAGGTAACTTTGCTCCCCCTGGTACCACAGATCTCAAGACAGAATTAGACTGTCACAGGGACTTTTCCAGTTCATCTGAAGTGCAGGTGAACTTCTCCTCTGCAGAAAGAGAAGGATGGGAGAGATACACCTAATCTACAGATCTCCTCAATTAGCTAACTGGAACTATTAGCTGCAGCTGATTATTGTGTTTCATATTTGCATCATAAGTTCTATAAACAGTGCTAATTTGCTGCCTAATGAGTCTGTGAGCTTTCTACTGGATGATGTTGATGATGTGAGGTTCAGTGCACTTGTTTCCTTCCTATTTGTAAGTTTTGGAATTGTGCTGCTGTTGTTAAATGTAGTAGTGATCAGAGGAGACTGAGTAGTTACTGCCAGTAATTTCTGCAGAGAATTTTAGAACAATCTTGATATGCCCCATAACCATTCCTGGCATGTATTCAGTACTGCAATACTGAACAGCCTGATGCCATTTTACTCTAGGCACTGGACATAAATATTATTTGTGTCTTGCTTAGAATTTGACAGAACAACCTGACTAGCTGAGGCTGGACTTGCAAATGATTCTCACTTGTCCACATTGTTTGTTTTCCCTGTGAACCCTCATCCTGCAGGGCTGCATTCAGAGGAGAGTTTTATTGCCAGCCAGGGCCTATGTACAAATCACAAACAGGATGGGAAGCTGCCTTGAGCTGTTTTATTTTCCAGCATCAGCCTCATTACATGGTTATAACAATGGGAAGATGCCAGATCAGCTCACATCCCAGGCAGCAGACAAAGAACTTAATGTTACAACTTATAAAGTTTTTTGACCAATCTCATAAAGCAAAAGCATATTGACAGCAGTTCTATCCAATCACCATAAGCACATATACCTTTGGTTAAAACAATGTTTGCTTATTTTAATACAATACATGCGTGTAAGCCTTAAAACATAATGCACAGAGCTTCATTATTAAGCTTAGAACTTCCTAACATCTTGCTAGATAAACTTTTCTGTAGCTTAAAGACTTATTCTAGACAAGCATTAATAGACAGACCATTGCTCAATTTGTCCTTATTTTTCTACTTCTTACATAATTTTTCTGCTGACCAATCTTATGGCTACTGCTTAGCTCCAATCACAGTTCTGCTTTTGCAGCTTTCCCAAAACCCTCTGATTTTAAGGATACCCACAAGTTCAAGGAACTTGAGTCCATCAGCTGATCCATTGTACTCAGAGGTGACACTGCAGACCATGGAAGAGCCAAGAGTAGGTTGAAGACAGCAGGACCCACAGCTGGTACCTGCTTTCCAATTTAGAAATCACCATCTGTCAATGTCCCTAAAGTCAAAAAGTAGTTCTTTCATAGAAGCAGCAGCTCACAAAAAATATCTTCATTTTATTTCTTTGGTCTTGATAGAAAGAAGGTTATTATTTTCATCTAGTAGGTGAAGTTTCCTGTCTTTTCCAGCTCTAATGTCAAATACATATAGTTACTTCCCAGGAACTGTTAGACAATTTTTAGATAATTTTAAATATTTGGAATATATTTATTCTTTGGGTCAAAAAATCTTGACAGGTGCATCATTTTTGGAAAATCTGATCATGCATTCAATTTTTATTTTTTATAGTCATATGAAGTAGCTCTGTATTATGCTGAGCTGTAAGGTAGTGGCCATCACGGACTTGTCCATATTGTTTGACTGCTTTTTTAGCCTTCCAAAAATCAACTTAATAGTGCAAAAACCAAGTATTCAAACGTATTCTGGCCTCCTCTTTGCACTGCTGTGAGGGCTACAACACAATACTGTATGCAAATGCAGTTTTTCCATCTACCTCAAAACCTCTCTTCAGCTACAATTGGATTAAATACTATTTTTCAGGCTAAGTAATCTCCTGACTTTGTTGTATCCAGTGACAGAGGCAGGGACAGTTGCAGAAAATGAAATAATCTTATTATTTGTTCTTGGCAGGATTTTGCTGTCATAAAAGAATGTTGATGTTTCAAATAATTACCTCTATTGTGCTCACATCTGATTGGCTTATGTTTTGTAGGGTCAAATTAGAAAATTCGATTTCTGAAGAATTTCAAAAAAAAAAAAAAGGAAAATCCACGTACAGGGAAAAAAAAGGAAAGATGAAAAGAAGAACATCAGTTGCTCACTATTGCTTCTTATTACACACCTATGTGTTTATATACAGATGGTAGATTATTTAACAGGGACAGAATGGGGCCATATTTCCTGAACACTTCAGTTTGGTTGTTCAGGTTGAATCCTCTCCTCCTCAGCCCCCTCACCCCAATCAAAACTAAACTAACCAGTGAGATTCCTGGACTCAGAGGGAAGTTACATGGGAGTCAAGTCTATCCTGAGCAGGAAAGGCTCAGGATAGTAACCTTCTGCCTTGGGGTAGGTTACCAATAAGAGGGATTTGTGTCCTCCCTTCCCTAAGGTGTATGGATAGAAAGGAAAAATAGAACCAAAAGCCAAGCTTTTCATTATGGAGATAATTGACTATTCTAAAATCCTAAACACAGTTTGCAGAATTTTCATCCTTGAAAGTTTGAGATCTAATTCAATCAAGCTTTGAACAAGTTGCTCTGACTACTAAGCTCAACTAGAGACCACCCCACATCCCTTCCCATCTGAATTATCCCGTGGAAAGCGGCACAAGAAATTTCTAAGTTGCAATTGCATAGATTTGCCATCTGACTTATGCTCTCATGATCAAAATTTGTAGAAACATTTTGAATCTTTCCTGTTCTGCATGGCTAAGAGTCCCAACCTTAAGACACTAAAAAACCCAACAAATAAACACTCACCAAAACCCAAACAAAACATCAAATGTTAAACTCCTATTCTCAGGTCAGGCCTAGAAATTGAGAGTCCTCTTTATCATTTGCAAATATTTAGCCTAGTGAAATGATAAATAGTTATAGCTGCACATTCAAGGCCTTTTCTAATTATATTACTGAGATTAAAACAGAAAAGTGCACAGTAATAAGCAGATATCAGTTACTACTGCTGGAAATGCTTCCTGCTTTTTACACCAACATTTAAAATTTTCCAGACTGATGAAGAGAGCAGGATCAGCTGTTTGTTTTATGTAGCTGTCTTCTGTGAAAATTAGCCCCACCTTTGCATTGTCTAAAAAAATAGCAAGCCTTTGAGCTTCTTGAAAGAAAAAGAGCTATATCACTCTAGGACAGGCTTCTTCTCTTCTATTAGCTCTTTTCACATACATTATTATCCCCAAAACATATCCCTATTTAATTAAACAATAGCTCGATGCTTGGTTAAATTGCTTCATGGGACATACCCTTACTTTTTGGGGAGCAGTAAAAAAAGCTTGCCCTCACTAGTAACTCCTTAAAATTATCTCCTCCCAAATTTACTGATGCAAATCATTTGAGGAAATAGCTTTGGCACAAATTCTGTCCAACAAAACCAGCTGACTATGGCTGCCTTTACTGTCTAAAGCAAAAGTCATTTATAAACCATTTTAAATAGGAAATAGCAAGAAGAAACCCACCAGTCATGAAAAGCAACAGCCCAAATCTTCAGAGGGTATCCACCACACTCAGCTACAGCCATTGATTTTTCCCTGATTTATATCAGTTGCAAATCTGCTTCAGCCCCAGTGAACAGCTGCTTCTAATCTGCTTTAATACCATCCACATTGAACTGCTTATTGTTATTGGTTTTAGGGCAATACAAAGAAAGAGAGGGTTTGGATATAGCCATGGCTGTTGTTTATTGCCTGGTTATTAAATTGTGCTGATTTTGGCTGGGCACACTTAGTTACCAGCTGGGGTTAGACCACAACATAAGTTTATAGGGGTTTTCATAGGATTTTTGAGATGTGGAGGTACATTAGTCTAGCAATGATCTTTTAACTAGAAAGATTAACCAAATGATAAACCAAAGCATATAGTGTTTTTAAATCTCAGGGACCAGTTAAAAATAGCAGCTGTTGTTCTGAAAGGCCATAAAAGTTTTATTATGGCTACCAAACTATCAGCAAGGTTATCCACTGGCAGAAACCCAGGAGTATTGCACATGCACACACACATATCCCTTTGGGATAGAGGGCAGGGGTATGAAGTTTTTCTCATGTTTCAGAACAGACTTGGGTTTACAAAACCTAATGTTATAATGTAGACAGAAGACACAAAAATTGCTATATGATCAGCTTCTCTGCACAGGAAGGAGACTCAAGGCTGCTTCCTGAGAAACTTGGATGAGTTATCTTTTGAAAGCTACCAGGGAAGGTGAGAGGCAAATAAATATGTAGCCCAAAATTCAGGTAGTAGTATTTTTTCTTCTACCACAGTTAAAAAAATATAATCTAAAATTTCAAGTCTCTAATCAAGCTCTTTGACATGTTTTTCAAGTCGTGGTAGGGGTAAGCAGGTGGACTCAGTAGCTAACATTTTAAAAGTGTTTAGCTTTGCTTAGAAACTGGATACAAATCCCAGGACCACTCACAATCTGCAAAGACTTGCCTCTTTGCAGTTATGTATAAATATGTATATGAAGTTTCATTCCTCTCTTCCTTAACCCTGTGTCAAATTTTCCTTGTAAATATAGCTTGTTCTGGGAGTGTTTACTAATTACAGATTAAAAACTGCTGGCTTTGCCTGAGTGTTTTTGCCCACATTATTGAAAGGCAATTAGAATTTTCTCTCTCTTTGCAAATCAAAATCAAAACCAAAATGCCTGGGGTTTATGTGGAAGAACTGCTGCTCTTTCAGCACATTTGTAGAGGAAAGTACTTTTGGAGGCCCAGAGGATGGAAATGTGCTGACTTCACAGCCCATCAGACAGGACTCACTGCAGTAACTACACCTCCACACCTTGGTGTTTCTCCCACGCAGTTCCACAGCAGCAGCTGCTGCAGAGTCAGCCAGATAACACAGGGAGACTTACACACACCTCAGTGAGCAAGGGCTCCAAAAAGTTAAAGACTACAGACTGGGTTTTGATTTTGAAGCTGAGGTTTTGTCATCATTGTATGGCACCACAAGCTGCAAGTAAAAACAAAAGATCTGTCCAGATCTGTCTGCATAGAGCCTGAGAAGGGAACAAGATTTGCATGAAATTAAACTAAATAGCAGAGAGATGGATTTCTTTTCTGCTGATGGCAGGTCTCCTTCAAAATTGTGAATTGCCAGTTTAAAGGGAGGCATTACTTTATTACTGCTTCTCTTTTGCAAACAAATGTCATCTGCAGAGGAGATGGACTGGAGAGGCAGACAAGGCATATATGAATAATATTGCAGCATGGGATGATCTAAACAGTTCAGAGTCATCCTGTGAAGTGCATTCCCAAGTGTAAGAACTTTTCATTAACAAAGAGTACATTTTAAGGTTACATAAAATTTTTCCATTTATAGCATTAGGGAATTTCATTTCTTTATCCATTGCTCTGAACCATTATCACACCAAAGATGCAAAATCCTTAGATTTCAATTACTGCATATGCTGGAAAATTAAAAAAAAAAATAGGTTGCACATCTACTTGCCATAAATTTAGGATGACAGCTAAAAAAGCAGTTAAGTGGTCTGAGTCAGTAGAAATTGCTACCATTTAAATAAAACAGATGCATTCACTTGTGTCCACAGCCAGGAAACACTACCCATATTTTTTTGCTGTTCATGTCCAAGCAATGTCTTTTTTGTTGTTGTTCAAGCAGCTTGGATTATCTCTTTTCCACCACAGAAAAAGGCAGAGGTTTCTGTGTGCTAGTAGGAATGCCTAGAGAGACATAGACAGAGAAGAATTCACCCAAGAGTTATATTTATCCAGGTTCCACCTGCAGCCAAGCTAGAAGTGTAGGTATATCCTGAAGACAGTGAGTGGTCAGCCCATGATTCTTGTCTCCCTCCACTGGTTATATGTGAGGAATTTGTGGGGAATTTTGAAGGAATTTGAGATGGGATCTCTGAGTTGCTTTAGGTGATATGATTTATTTTTCTTATCTTCTATATAGGCAGAAAGGGTCAATTCTGATATCTTCACTGCATGGCTCAGAAGGTCGCAAGACCTCTAGTTACAAGACCTTTTAAGGATTTATTGACCAACAAAACACTGCCAGCAAGGATATTTATGCTTTTTACCCAATCCTTAAATATCTAGTGTTATGGACTCATGCTACAGGGTAAACTTTCTTAGCCACTCATATTATGACACACAAACCTCCAGCACTGCATTCTAAACTCCTTGTTTACCTTCAAAATTATTTTGATTTTTATTTCTTAAACTACAAAACTCTAAACTTTACTTAGTTTAACATGTCTCTGATTTAAACTACAAATCCATATTCTTGCTTCTAGAACCTAAATTTGGAATCCTTTTCCAAGGTCTCAGATCAAACCCTGTGTTTAATTCTAAGCTTTGGCTTACAGGCCCAAAGTTCTGAGAGTTCCCTGCATTTTGGATTCCAAAAGTTATAAAGAGAATTTAAACACCTCAGATAACTTTCAAATGTCTGAAAGCAAGTGAGATGAATCCCCATCTCAGATATGCCTTGGATCCATTAGTTCATTTATGATATTAAGATGTTTTCTGTTGTGCACAAAAGTCTCTTTTTTATTTTTTTTTCTCCCTACCTGTTATCCTGAAAAATGTATTTTTTCTTCATAGAAGAGCCATTCTATGTGTAAGGAGCAATTAGAATAGCCCTTTAAAATACAAGTTGAATTTTCTGGAGAAAGCTTGAGGAAACCATTAAAACAGTTTCATTTGCCTACTCACACATACACACAAAAGCTTTCAGAAAGGATAATTATTCTCTTTTGAAAAGTTTAGGGCAGTTTTTCATTCCATCAAGTTTTTTTTTCATAACCCTTACCTGCAGATTTTCTCAGAGAACATTATTAAGAAATCAAGTCTAATGGTTATGGATATTTTCCCTCCTTCTAATCACTTTCAATAATCATTTTAAGAATCTTAATTTTTAATGGAGTAACACTTTTCATAAGGCTTGAAAAATAACAGGAATACGTTCAACTTTTTGCTAAATATTTAATTGGAAAATTCAGCGCGCCTTTCAAGATAAAAGTGTTTTGTTCCAAAGATCCAGCCAACTCTAGTCAATTATTTTTCTTAAGTTTCATGCCTGCAACACTCAGAATAAATGAGATGTCTTACAGCTTTTTTAATAAAGGAGATGGAATTATTCTTGTTAATTTACTGATTTTATTAAGAAGCAGATGAACTTTTAAAACTGAAGAGAAAATGGGCTTGCAGGAAAACTGAGAGATAAATACACTCCTGGGTATGTAGTGATACTTTTACTCCATCACTCCCCACTTCACCATACGAACTGAATTACATCACTGTTGCTCCTACAGCCGTTTTATGCATTAAAAATATGGTTGATCAGCAAACACCATTTCTTCTGAACACAGTTTGGACTCTAAGGGGACCTTAAAAAGTGTAGAATTATATTAAGTCTTACCTTTTGTCTTTGGTGAAAGGACTAAGTGACCTTTCTTTTAAAATATTTTTTCTCAATTGTTTAAGCAGACTAAGTGCTTTGGGCCAAGTTTACAGAGGTTTTGTTGGTTTGGTTTTTGTTTGTTTAGTTGTTTGGGGTTTTTTTAATATCTAAGGGCAGTAGTTCTAAACCTGCCACTTAGACTTGCATATGAACACCATTGTGTGTTTATTAGGTCTATGGTCCTGAGAGGGGTTTCTTGAGTTTGCAGTAAGATTGTTCTGTCACCATTTTATTAAAAAGTCTACAGAACTGTGGGGATAATATTTTCTATTCCATCTATATGCTACAGCCTGCTTGGAGCAGGGATGGTCTCCTCCAGCAGAGGATGAGATGCAGTGCCCATGCACCCTCTTCTGCTGTCACCTGCAGTAATAGCAGCTGTAATTAATAGCAACAATAACAATAACACATCACTGCTGTGTAGCAAGTGCAGGCAGGCTGGGTTTTCTTGTACTGCTGTTAATATAAAAATATTTAGATAGATTTGTTTTAGAAACATGGATTTAAGTTTCTCAGTCCAAACAAAGTTGTTTGGAACTTGTGTGGGAAGAACACGATGTACTGGCCCTCTTTAGAAGCAAGCAAACAATAAGCCTCTTGCTGTGCTGCCACAAGACATATTTATTATTTATTCCATTTCTTTGCCCAGTTTATTTTTCAACACCAATTAAAAGCTTATTCCTGCATCCGAGTCCAAAATACCTTGGGCTTCTGCCATTCTGGGTATTCATCATGTTTTGTCTGCCTCTTTGTTCTGCAGAAAGTACAATCAGCCCAGGCTGTTCACTGCAAATATTGAATCAAGACATCATCAGGTTATTTATTTTTTCCAATTGTTTCCTTTTTCTGAGAAGGTGAACAAAAGCAACCTGCATTATAAACAGTGAGGCCTTTTTGCCTAACAAAATAAATCTCTATATATTAAGAAAAAATCAAATGAAGACAGAACGTTGTCAATTCTCTGATTCACTAGGTTGCTCCAAGAAGTTTTTGTAAATATACTGTACTGTAATTGCATTTCAGATGCTGCAAATTTGTGACTGGCTTTCTTTCTCCAGCCACTGTTAATTCTGCTTGGCACTGATGGTTTTATCCTTATCTGGGTATCAGTCTGTCTGTCTCTAGAAAGCATGCATTAGGGACACAGTCCTGTGACCTCAGGTGGATTGGCCATGGCAGAAGTCAAGAGGAAAGGATACAGGACGGAAGAAAGGACATCAAGTGGTCCATCAAAATGTCCATTATTATGTCACGTCACTTAATGTGGGCAGTCTTCCTGCCTGACATGACATGACCACCACTAGGCTCTCTTCTAGAACAAATTCTACAATTTTGTCTTTGAGCTCACAAGAATACTGTGATGATCACTAGTCACGGCCGAAACACTTCTCTGCAGAAACAGCAGGGACTATTGACATATTTTAATACAGATCCAAAGACAAAAAACATTAAAATAAACAAAATCTGGATCAAAACTGACTGATTATCTTCCTAAGGGGCAAAATTCAGCCCACAGACTAGATAGTGAAGGGTAGAGCTCCACAGCTGAATTGTCAGAGGGCTAAAAGCTTGGCACAGCATCCTGCAGAAGTATAACAGCTTCCATACTCATTATATAATTACAGTTACTGATTAATACTCATCCAAGGCCCAGCTGCTTCTTCCACAAGAAACATTCCTCCTGCTAGAGGAATGCTCTCTCTGGAGAGAGAGCCCTCTTGATGCCAAGATGAGTTCCCTATATAAATAAAGCAGAAAGCAAAGGTTGAGGCTGAGAGTGGAACAAGGAAACCTGATAGAAGATATTCTCTCCACCAAATACAGCATGGAAAAAGGTTATTTTTCATTGGCTGCAACTGATTGACAGTGCTGGCAGGAAGTACCAAGTGAACCTGTGCAAGACCAGGAAAGGATTTACCTGCACCACTGGAAGGCTTTCTGTGCTTTTCCAGGGGATCTATTCTGGATTTAAGCAATGATATCAGAATATCTCTCTTCAGGGGCAAGACAGAAATTTGCCTTTGACCATTAACCTCAACAGCTTGCAAGGCCCCAGCTACTCCAGTATGTAACCATGGGTCTGTCTCCATCCTTCTGCAAGGAAACACATCCTCTTCTGTAGGGAAAGCAAGGCAGGGGTAGCTGACACTGAGTAAGAGGTATGCTATGTCATTCACAGTCTCTGAAAAAATCCCTTCGCCCAGGATTTTTCTCCTGGGAAGCTGAGAGGCCTCAGAGAAAAGGAAAACAACTCTTATCTCATTTGCTTCTCCTGTGTCGTGCTCATGTGGAATGTGTTTGGTGATTGTTTATCCACAGGTGATTGTTTCATTGGATTCTGGTGTGAGTTGTTTTCACTCATTGGCCAATCAGTGCTAAGCTGTGTTGGGAACTCTGGAGAGAGTCATGGGTTTTCATTATTATCTTTTTAGCATTCAGTAAATATCCTTTCTGTATTCTTTAGTATAGTGTTCTTTAATATAATATAGTATAATAAAGTAATAAATTAGCCTTCTGAGAACATAGAGTCAGATTCATTACTCTCTCCCCTCGTTGGGGCACCTTGCAAATACAATAGTATGTAGTCCAAATCTCTTTGCTGAATTCCTGTTCTAACTTCTAACTTTCAGTTTTGTACTTGCATACTGGAAGCCCATAATTTATATGGCATTTCTCTATAACACTTTAACTTGGGGGTGATGGAGTGGAATTGACTTTGAAAAGCAGTAGAGGATTTTGAGAATGCGAACATTTACCAACTCTGCTGAGGAAGAGCAAGACTAGAAAAAAAAAAAGAGGGAAGGACTACATATAGACATGATTGTAAAATTAAAATTGTATTGATTTCCTAGCATTTCTAGAAGAAAGGGACATTGAATGTCACTTGGTTTAAATCCTGTTTCCTATGAGAACACACAGAATGGAGAAAGTTTGTCACGCGTTCTTCAAGCTCTCAATTTTCTGCCTAGCAGATATGTAGCACACAGGCCTTTTCTGCATCTCCTTTGGAATAATTGAGTATCTATGAGACTGGAAGGAGATCAGTACAGTGAAAATGGCAAGAGGATGTAGTAAATGGGAAATGGAACTTTGCAGTTAGAAGGGCTTTGTGAACCATTTTGGTAACTCCCCTGATTTCAGGACAGATTTTTGTTAATGAGTTCTTCTTAACAGGGGTTGCAGATAGTTATAGATTTGAAAACTGGCTGCCATGGAGACAAGCTCATTAAGCTCCCCTAGTAAGATTCTGTCCCTTTTTATACTGTTGGTCCTGAGGATGACAGTTTCTACATCCTGACTTGTTGTTTCCTTTAGTCAGGTTTGTGTGTCTCTCAGGGTGTCAGGACTGTTTACCGTTGGAGATTACAAAGAACCATCTTTTCCTTCCTCACTCCTTCTCAAGTCAACATTTGGGCAGCACAAATAAAGTTCCCAGGAGCCTCTGAAACACTGAGAACACAGGGCACCAGGAAAATTGTACACTGGTGTGACAAGGTAAAATCTGAGACATAAAGGCTTTTGAAGGAAAAAAAAATACAACAAACAAACCCAAACACTGTGATTGCATACACCTGCCTGTAAAAGCTGTAACACTGTGATTTCTAAGACTGCAAAACTTCATTTGTTTGTGTATTTTCAGCAAGAAGATAATTTTTTCCTCACACAGAGAAGTGGTAGGGGAAAGATTGTTTAGAAAATCTTGTGACCCTTAAAGAAACTTACCCTCAGTCACAGTAGGGGTGCTGTCAATACTCAGATTCTCTTTGAGAATCTCCAGATATACAGGATACACAAAGGTTCTTGTCACACTCTCTTTAATTTGCTGCTCTGTGTAGCCTGCCCCCATCCCCAGCACAGTCCTATGTAGGCACAGTGACACAAGGCCAACCCAGGAGCACTGACAGCCCAAATGAGACCTCGTTGATGTACTCAGGAATAACAGGGAGTCTTACTTCATCACAAAATCTGACTTCTCTTACAGGTGTGCTGGCCCAGAAGGGAATTGGCATTGCACTAGTAGGCTCCACCCTTCCTTTCTGCTGGAAGGAATTTTTCAGACATCATCAGCATGCCTGGCAGTGTCTCCTGTTAAAATGCTCTGCTCTGTAATTTCTATGAAAGCTTCTATGGCACTAGGGTCACACAGAGCAACTGGAATCCACAAGACAGCAAAGATACCAGGCACAGGTCAGGAGCTCAGTTTGCCACTTGGGACTTTCTTCATAGATTTTTGTTTGCTACTGGCTTAAGATAAATCTCTCTGAAAGCTCTTCAGTGTCAAAGTAAACTGGAAAAAGGTCAAGAAGAGCTTTGATTCTACTGCTTTCTCCATTCAAGTTTGCTTTCCTCACAGCCCTGATTAGTCTGTCATTTTCTTTCTCCATATCCTTCTTTCCCTTGAAAATGCCCTTCTTAAGTGTCCCTAGACAAGGTGCTGGTATGACTGATCTGAGAGCTCTGTGTTAAAGATTCACACACTGTTTCCAAGCAGGCTGGAGCATTCACACAGAGGACGAGGCTCAGTTCTGGACTTTGCTTAGCTGATTTAAGTCCAGAGTTTGGTGCACTTCACCATTCCAAAGTTTTCTTCCAAACAGAAACCTGTCTTAAGCTCATGAAGGACTGCCAAGCTTTTGGCATCACTTGCTCTACTATTCCTGTTATCTTCCCTATACAGGTAAAATCCAGTAATTCTGGTTCATGGAAGGAATAAGGAATTGGATGTTGGCTGTTTGTGGGTCTGAGCAATGTCTGTAATATCCAACACAAAATTTCTGGGAAGTGAGAGTGTTAACCTGTGATAAATCTGTAAGTGGTTTGGCAAATTAAAATCTCAGTCATGTGATAACAATTAAAGAATTTTCTTTGCCCATATGGCAAAGAGGGACACCAGGAGCAATGATCCACCAGTCCTAAGGTATTAGCTGCCACTGTGTGGACTCCAGCAAATAAATGGGAAGAAATAACCTAGAGAACCTTACCAGGACTGCATTGTGATCTGCTGTTAATGGTCTGGCCCCTTAACTCACTCTCCAACATTGCTCAGGTTTCAGGGACTTTTTGCCTCATCCACTGCCTCTATCCTCTCTTCCCCAGCTAAAGTAAGGCCACCCTTTCCCACACCGACACCATGGTAAAAATGAAGATGCCTGGGCTCTTCACTGCTTTGTGTTGGCACCACCCCATAGATTTCAGGAAAGCTTAAATGATTTTTATGGGCCCAAGTATTTTAAATCATGAAAGAATGATACCCGCCACCTAAACCCATGATTTAATACCAAAACCAGCTTTTGCTGGCATTCATTAGTTACTGGAGCAAACAATTTTAATTTAATGCCAAAAAAGATAATGGAGGAGTAGGTCAACATCAGGAACATAGAAATAGCAACAAAAAGAGACCTTAGATGCAGTTAGTGTCATCAGGACAAGTCAAGTATCAGCTGTCTATGCACGAAGATAATCAGGGTTTATAGTGTAGAAGTGAATCTGTATGGGATTAGGTTTTGGCTATTTCATCAATTACATAGCCATAAGCTATAATAAAAAATAATGATAATACTTTGCACTTGAACAGTGCTTCCATCATCAGATCTCATCTAGAAGTACTTCAGAAACATTAATTGAGCTACCTGCCCCTGTGAAGTACATATTAGACTATTACTATTATTATTGTTATTGTTATTATTATTATATCAGTTTTTAAATGAAAAAAGAAGATAAGTTACTCACCCAAGGTCACCTCCATCATGTTTATGAGCTCTGGCAGCTGACAGTCATCTGAGATGTTGTTTCCAGGCTGAAATAAGGGATAGGGTGCTCTGCGGATGATAAAGTGATAACCTCTTGTCTCATATTTGTACTATGATTCTACAATTTTAAGACTGGTGTATCCATATCATGATGTAGATTCATTAATGCCTAATTTGATCTAAGTCACAAATTTTTTTTTTTTTCATTCACAAAACCTAAAGAAACTGAATATCTGTGAGTTCTTTACTGTCCTGCTAAATTTATTTTGAAACTGGCCAATGTACTCAAACATCACAGGAAGGAGCAAAAAGAATCATAATGCTACCACAGGTTTGTTTGTTTTCCTATGTCTTTCACTTTTGTGATTATCACCTGAAGACAAGTGGACTATAAAAAAGTTGTCATTTACATTACAGGTAAATTTACATTTCAGGTGAAACATAAGGTTTTATTTTTTTCTTAAGTGGAGTTTCAGGGACTAAAGTTATACAGTGAAGTGATTGCTGTTTGATAAACCATGAATTCCCTAACTCATTTTCTGCTTTCAAGACAGCCCATGTCATTACAGGCTTTCCTTAGAGGTTAAAGATATTTGCTTTTATAGAAGTCAAAACACCTAAGGGACACAGGTTACAGGAGACAAAGAGCAGCATTGTGTCATAGAGGGTGACCACTGAGATCCTTGGCAAACCCAGTTATTTTAAAGCATATTTTACCAGGAGATCTTGAAGGGACATGAAAAAGGAAAAAGTTTGGTTCTTTTGTCCATGTGTGGACAGTGGGAAAGCCAAGACACAGAGCAGTGAGGTGAGCTGCCTTTCACAGCTCAGAAGTGGGGTCCCCAGACATCAAGGTGTTGATTCCTGTGTATTTCCCTGTAAAAATAAGTCTCCTTCACTGTGCTTCTGAACTTGCTAGAAGCTGTGAATGTGCCTTTCAAAAGACAGATTTGAAGAAGCTCTTGTCTTGTAGCAGAATTTAAGTGAATTAAAACGATATTACACTTGTAAAACCCATATCCTATCTTATTCATCTGTTGTCTCTGCCATGCCTAAACCCAAGAACAAACATCTTCAGCTCCCTGTTTTGGTGGTACAATGTTCTGTGATGTAAGGCTCTCTCTTCTGGAGAGTTCCTCTATGGATTACACCTGCAAGAGATTTAAAAGCCCACAGAACCTTTGGGGCTTATAATCTCCCTGCTGTGTCTTTGAAGGAGGGATGGAATCAATAAGTTTTCAAAAGAGCAACAGCCTGCTAAGTGGCTGTGGCATACACAGCAGTATTGGATATAGGTAAAATGACACTCTGCATCTCTCCACCTCTTTGAGTTGTGTCAGATAAAGCTGCTTGCATTAGGTCTGTACATAGTTACTTCTTGTCACTTTGCAAATTTGGAAATTGAAGATGAGGCCTGGCATAAGTGAGAACAGATCTAAATATTTTATGGGTCCTGATGGGTTCTTAAGTATGCACAACACCTGCTCCACAGCACAAAGTGACCTAATGTCTGCAGACAGTGATGAAGAACAAAGACACCTTCTCTCACTCCTCCAGGAGAATGGCAAATATGGTTAAGCAGCGAAAAAGCAGTGAAACACTGCCTTGACCACTGCAGCCAACCTGGAATTTGAGCTGGGCTGACTCCAGACCATGAGTACATTCTCTTTCCTTATAATCTGGCCTGCTTTAGAGCTCATTTGCTCAAGATTCACTAAGCTGAACTGTGAGCTGTTTTCTCCTTTTCTGCTCTCTCTTGTGACAAATAGATTGCAGCAAAGAGTGAGGAAAAAGCCCACAACACCTTGCTCTTGGCAGGAGCCATCAGCTCCAAGCAATCTCTGTCCATTTCCTCTGGCCACAGACCTATTCACTCTCAGTTTCCAGTCCTGCTGCTGGAGAAAGAATGATTCTATAATTAGTTTCCTCAGTAGCATTAAACATTAAAGCTGGTACTTCACACAGGAACACAACAGGAAGGGATAAACAGGCTCACAGTCACAAACTGATTGATGGGAGACTTTTACTGGCCCACACTGAAGAGATTTAAGGCCTCATTTAAAGGCGTTTGAATGCATTTAAAGTTTTTCATCAATGTCACTGGGAGGTTTGTATTAGCTCTCTGACAAGTGAGATATGTGTAGGGTTTTACAGGAAAACTATTGGGTTTTTCCCCTCCAGTTGAGAAAGTTCCTGTTTTCTTCTTGGCCATAAAAAATATCTGTTAACTGCTTGTTTGTGTGTGCCCAGCCAGCTGGTTTTTTGACCTCTGTGATTGTTGTTCATACAGATGTGCCTGACACAAAGCATAAACTTAGTTTTTTATTTTCTCTTCAAATTTAATGAACTTATACCTGTAATGAGTATAGGCTTAAATAAAAGAAAGATTGAATATGTTTGTTAAATGTGGTGAATACCCTTGGATGCCAAAATTAATTATGCATTGAAAATGTAGCTGTTTAAAATTGTACTAATATGAGGCATTCCGAATAAACTAAAACCCCCTGGGCTTTGAGGTTTCCACCTCTGCAATAAAAGACAGAGAATTTAGCTACAAACTTACACAACCCAGAATGTATTCAGAAAGACCACTTTAGATTAAATGGAGACAGACTTTGCTAATTCCCTGGCTGTAGTGAAAAATACTATACATGTATGTGTTTTTACAGATGTTTGAAATTCAGGATGGAGTCCAAGGGGGTTTGGATTAGACCTCTCTGACAGACACATCACAACTACTCAGTATCCCTTGCCCTGTCTCTGGCTCCCCACTGTTCTGCAACTGGGTCAATCCACTTCAGTGATAAAGTAACTCCTGAACAGAAAGCACTTGGGATACAGAGAATGAAATAGCCTCTGATAGAATTTTTTTTCAAATTGTCTTCATACTACACAAAGCCATTTCTATTCATTTTAATCAACAATAGCTAAAACACAACAGGACAAAATAGAATAGCACAAAATTGTCTATACAATAGCAGGAGCAGTTACTTAACTTCAGGAAATTCTATCCTGACCTAATGATCTCATACATGCCACAAAAATACTCCAATTAGTATTAAAAAAGATATAAAGAAGAAACTGTTTCATAAACAATTTTTTTTCTCACTCTTAAGCTATTAGATTAATATATATAATTTAAGGGAATATAACCACTAAAATATATTAGGTAAGATACATTGTCTTGCTTTGCTCCCTTTATATTCCTTCACATGTTATCCCAGAAAGCAGAAATTTAACTTGTTTAATTTTCCATGTAAATTTAAACAATTCACATGAGATTCAACCAGCATGGACCCTGCAAGGAAATATTCTGCTTAGGAAATGCCTCTCTTGCAGTAGGAAAGGGGATGAAAAGGAATCTGTGTGGTAGCAAAAGAAATGTTTTGGATCCTCCTGTGCCTGTGGGAGTGGGCTGCATTTTGTGGACTGAAAGTGGAGCTTCTGGATGTGGTGCATTCAAACCAGGCAGTTTGCATCAAACCCACTCTGCTACTCCAAAGCAGAGCAACAGTAAATGAAGCTGTGGTGGATTATCTGAAAATGAGGAGAGAGAACTGCTTCTGCATACAGCACCCTAAATGTCCCTAAGCTACATGGATATCACACTTATATGCAGTTAAATGTCCTTTTGGAGCTAAAGAGCATCTTCCAATCAGGTACCTTTAGCTCAACACCCAACCTCTTGTACTTCCCTTCTTTATCCCTCTTGGATAAAAATCTGGGGTAAATTTTCCCGAAGGGGTTTAAATAAAACCATGACAGGAGCTGCTGCATAGCTGTGGGATGTAGAAGCCAGCTCTTTTCAGAAATTCCAGGTAGGACTGAAAGCATCTTGGTGAAGGTATTCCTTCTCATTATGTGTTTACACAGTGCCTGACATACAGAGAACAGCCCCCCACAAACCTTGTACTGAAAGCTTTTAAAGTAGAGTTGAAGAAAATTGCTGAAAAAATAGGAAAAAATAACTCAAACCAATATTATGGATTATTCAAAAATAGCTTTTTTACAATCTAGTACTTCAAATTCAGCACTGCTTTTCTATCCCAAATTACCTGCTTGCGTGTTTTGTAAGAAAAGTTGACATTTTCAGCTGCAGAGGAATGAATTCTGAGGAGTTTCAATTCTATGGTTTACTATAAATTAAAACAGCATAAGAATAATTTACAAGGAATAGAGTCTATCTGTAGGTTGTTGTTATTCTACAATCTTCCTTAGACAGGCAGGCTGTCAGTAATTAAACAGTGACCTAATATTTTGCTCTCACTTTTGCTGCAAAACTGGAATTCTCTGTGCTATTTTACCAGGAAGTAACAATAATAGTAACAATCATAACAACTTGCCTCACAATTTAAGCCATTATTAAATCTCACTGTCTTTTTGAAAGAGTGAAAGCAATGAAGTATTTTCAATTTTTCCTGCAGAAATTAGTCTATTCCTTAAGTTTTTATCTGTCGTAAAGCACTTGCATACACTATTCACTATGAATTGGTGAGTGTTGGAATATGCACATGTGCTTGCCTGCACATTGTTCACATCCACCTGCCCTGTCATGCCTACATAGGTAAATACTTTCATCAGAGCTCTCGGCATGAAATTATAATTTCTGGACAGTTATGATTATTGAAAAGGAAAAACTAAGGATCCCATCTCATTATGGTGGGAGAACTGTCTCTAAATATCAAATCCAAAAGGGTCCTGCAATATCGGGCAGTGTTATAAAAACCCCAGGTGATTTGAAAAGAAAGATAGCTGATAATTCTTACTGCTAAAAATTCTTACTACTGAGTTATTTCTTCAAGTCTCACTAATTAATATGAAAGAAAGTCACATGGGCACACCAAATGCTTATTTATAGGTATGAAATGCTTTCATGTTAAGACGAAACTAATCTGAATTTCCTTAAACATGTCTTATTATCTAGGTCTCAGATAAAACTGAAGTGAAATTCACAGATTCCGAACCTATCCTCATGAGCTTAAATTTAAGGTAATACCTTCAGCTTACATGTAGTTGTTGTAAAAAACCTGAAAGCAGCTCCCTCCTCTCTATGTAAAAAAGCTGTTATCTTTGGAATTAATCTCACTGCCTGTATAGAATTAATCCTATCTAGTTTCCCTAAGCCTTTGTATATGTATTTATATGATCATACCTGCTTTTTTCAGGCGTCAGAGGATTGCTTGTGGAATTAATTCCCTGGCAGACTTTACAGCAGTGTATAATGTAAAGCTGTTTACTAAGCTACAGTGTGATATTCATTTACTGGAGGCTCAAACACAGCGATGCTGTGTTACAGAAATGCAACACTGCTATGCTAGAAAAATGACACTGATCTTACCCATACTCTGCATACTGCTTCCAAATCTTGCAAGCTCCCAAATAAGCTAGTAAGTGAAAATGGTGGCTTGAAGGTATTATGGAAAATGAAGCTGGAAAAAAAAAAGGAAAACTGAAATGAAACCTCTCTCAGATGAAATAGGATAACATTTTTGTGATATTCATTGGTAGTTCTTGAGCCAGAATATACTCAGGCATATTGGGTTGCTTGCCCAGAATCTAGTTGTTAACAAACACATTTGGGAGATAATGACTACAAATCTACCATTGTGCATATGCTGTGTGATTGTCTCATACCTTTTGGGAGAAAAGTTATTAGAGGAATTACACTGACTGTGGGCAGTCAATTTTAGGAGGTTTTGTCATGCACAGTGTTTGCCATTTACATCCATAAGACCAAATAGAAATAGCTCCAGAGGGTAAAAATTGCAGCCAAAAACATATATACATATAAACAGGAAAAATAAACCAACCACTGAATTGTACATGAACTCAGTGTTTTGTTGGGTATCATTAAATGTTAAAAACCAAGGCAAATAAAAAGACACACAAACAAAAGTATCCTCTCTTATTAGGGAAGTGAATGCCATGGTTTTACTTCTAATTCCCTGTTGTGATTCATTATCTGGTGGAGGATAGGGACTGCAGTAACTTTGCTAACCATTTGTCATTTAGACAGTCCTGTGTATTATATAGGAGAGAAGCAAAGTCAGACAGAGTTATTTTAATCTTGTGGGGTTGTCTATGTTTAGACAACTTCTGTCTGTGCTTTGTAGCCTCTTTGTGATGTGTCACCTGACCTCTCATTCTGAAATAACTTTTCATGGGTTTTTATTTAACAGAATCATTTTATCATTGACATTTCTTTTTTTACTGAGCTACAACCTAAGTGCCGCACAGTCAAAAATGTCCACTGGGAAAGATGCAAAGCAGGAGGCTAGAGCACATCATCAGGCAGAACTGAGCTGCCTTGGAGGTGCTACTTTGTGGTGAACTTGAAAAAGTAATTACTGCAATATTTAATTCTACTTGAAGGCAATGTCATGCAGGTGAGGACTTAACACTCTCTGGGTGCTAAAGCTTTTAGAGTCAGACTTCACACGAGTGTTGGTATTTCTGACCTTTGGGCAAGTTCTTTCCTTCTCCTTCCCTCCTGCAGAAATATGCAGAATGTAGCTCTCACTCAACTTTTCTGCCCTTCAAAAATGCCTCATCTTCATCACCCTTTTATGATTCTGGAGTATGCTCCTACTGAGACCTCTCCAGGAATTAGATATACCAGGACAGAATAATCAGCTGAGGATAAAGCACCATGAGTTAAGAACAGAAATTGCACTTTATATGTACCTTCCTACTCTGTTGTAAAGTCTTGAACTACAGTCTATTGGAAACTTTGAGACTCTCTGTAGCTTCAATGGAAGATAATTAAATAAATATCCCAAATTTATCAATCTGGTCTATAACGCCTGATCTGAAATCTCACCAATCTGCTTGAAGCTGCCTGGCATTTCTGGTTTTGATCCAAGCTGGGAATACCAAGATAACTGATTTTATCATTGTGAAAAGACTGCAATGCTGTGAGTGCACATTTATAAATGAGTATTCATATTTATGTATGCATGTAAAAAAATAAGGTTAAAAGAAAAAAAAATGTCAGTTACATGTTGCACTAGCAGTGTGTAAAAGTTCTAGGACAGAGTCCAATTTATCCAAAGAAATTCAGTAATGCTACATTCAAACTTTTTTTAAACTTGAACTTTTCTGCTCTTTACCATGGGGACATGCATGGGTAATAGCTTCTCAGATAATCAAATTCAAACTATCATATTAAATTAACCAAAAATTAATAACCAGAATGCCCCAGAAGTGGATTATAAGGAGCAATGTGTAAAGAACACTGAAATGAAGGGGAGATTGAGCAGAATTAAGGAACAAAGAGAAGATAAATTAAAAAATAACAATTTGGTGCTTTTTATGCAAAGCTCACAGCAATCTCTGCCTTGTGGTTTAAGGCTGAAATCAATTTATCTATATTTGGACATGCCTTGCAGTGCCAAGGGGAGCCAGGAGCACAAGGGATCTATAAACACTTGCACAATAATTAACACCAGCCTTGCTAGCACAGCCCAGGCAGCCCTGGTCCAGCATGAAATCTGCCCATCAGCAAGCCCTGGGAAAGATTCCATCATTAGGGAGATCACACTGTGATGTGCATCTTTTCCCTTCTGGGTTGTGCAGTGTCCCAAGCAAAGTTGGTGTGCCAATGCAGAAACATAGAAGTCCCACCCAAGTGCCTGGCAGAGGCCAAAGAAAGACTTGTGAATAAGAAAATAAAGAAGCTGTGGACTTAAATCCATGCATTTTCAAAGCCACATTGCTGCCATGACCTGGATAACCAAGAGGTTTGAAATGGCAAAGCTCTGTGGGTTTGTGGCTACATGATTTAATGGTGTGCTGAGCATCACTAAGGCTCATTGAAAGCCAAAAAAACATTAACTGAGTCTTGGGTGGGATAAATTCCCAGGTTCCCAGCAGGACTAGGGAAGTGGTAATTCCTCTGTTCTTGGCAATGCTGAGGCCACACCCCTGTGTTAAGTTTTGGGGCCCTAAGTGCAAGAAAGAGCTTGAGGTGCTGGAGCATGTCTGGAGAATGGCAATGGGGCTGGTGAAGGGCCTGGGGAACAAACAGCCTGTGAGGAGTGGTTGAGGGATCTGAAGGTGTTTAACCTGGAGAAAAGGACACTTAGGGGACACCATATCACTCTCTACAACTACCTAAGAGGAGGGTTTAATGAGGTGGGAGTCGATCTCTTCCTTCAAATAACAAGAAACAGGACAAGTAAGGGCCAAGAAAACCTCCAAAAGGTGATTTTTTTCCTATGTTAGAAAAAACATTTATGATGACAAAGCTAGCTGAAATAAAACCTGTTGTGACCCAGGACATTCCTCTGGCTGCCCTGGATGACTCAAGACCCTGGCAGGGGGTTCAGAGACCTTGGCACGGAGTCAAAAACATCTGTGCCCTCAATTTTAGTCACAAAATTACCAACTTTGTGAGAAGATTTACAAGCCACAAGAGTTTGAGTAGAATGATAGTGAGTTTATCACAGCGTGAAAAAGTAGAATTTTGGGGTTTTAGAATGGTCATTCAAGAAGCAATATGGAGGAATCTGCGTGTGTCCTGTCCCTCTTCTCCTTCTTCTTGTCCTCCATCTTCTTCTGGGATGGTGGCACTTTTGGATTGGTTTAGGGTAGAGACAGACTGTCTAACATAGGTGATAGGTATAGGGAAATTATTGTAAATAAAGTACATATAGTTCTTAGTATAAAAAGTTAACACCACCACAAGGGCAGGCGCTGTGCCACAACCCAACCTGCTGGACAGATCTCAGCAGGTCAGAGAAAGAATGCAATAGATAAGAAAAGATAAGCAACCTTGAAAGGAAAAACTGACAAATCTCGACATTTTTGGTCACAAGGCTGGGAAAAAAAAAGACTTTCTAATACCTCAGGGGTCATCTCAGCCACAGAAACCCAAGAAAAACCCTAATTCAGGAAAGCATCTGGTGACATACTCTTGTCCTATTGAAAGCATTAGGGCTTAAGTTAGTGCAGAAAAATAAGTCTACGTTTAAAAATGTTGAAAAAAAGAGGTGCTTAAATCTTGAAAGAAAGATGCATTCCAGGATTATGGACTTTGATGATTGAGTGGATATTTGTTTAAGTAACGTAATAGCCTAACATAAGGACAACAGCTTTCTTGATAGCAAAGTCTTACATTCATCTGTTTATGCCATGTTAATTTAACTGCCCACAGCAGAACACCAGAATTCAAGCAGGTAGTGAGTTGAATCCCTCTCTTCCAAGGGAAAAAAAAAAATTGTAAAACCGCAGCTTACTACTTCTGGGGGACACAAATTACTACGTTTTCCAACAGCATTTGACTGTTACTGTCTTGCAAGTTACAAGCAATTAGGTTAAACTAACACAGATTACCCTTATGACTGAGTACATGCACTAAATATGGATGCATCAAGACAGTTATTCTTCAGTGACTTAGTAATTTCTTTTGGCATCTTGTGAGAGGTAATAATTTGTCCCAGACTAAGTTTCAAATATTTCTCGGATGGAAAACCTTTTTCATGGTGGTTTTGCTGTTTGAAGAATAGATACCTGTTTTCCAGAAAGATAATTTAAAATTTGCAGCAGACAAAATTCAGATTAGTATATTAATTTGAAAGCTCTGTCATTGCTTTTCTTGTACTGGAGGAGACATCGATGATGCATTCTGTCATACTTGGTTTTTTAAATTTGTTTGGCTTTTCAAGCAACTTATTTGAAAAATCCTAACATGAGTATATTTAAAAGCATTTTAACAAGTTTTGAATGCATTTTGAAGGAAAATTCCCAAATGTATCTTCTTACATGGTAAAGAGGAGAGTATTTGACACATTTACCAGAAAAACACTTCTAAAAAGTGCTTATTCTCACTAACTTCAAGTACTTTTCTATTAACACAAAAGTGTGGAATCACATATTCGAGGGGATTAGGATTTTAAGTAAAAATTGTTATTATCAGAATATTTACGATAAATTTAAAAATTCATGTATTACTGTTATTAAAATGTAACAGCTAGAAAAGAAGAACCAAATGTTGCAAGCAAAACCAGCTGCCTCCTGTACCATTCAAAGAGTGAGTCAAATATGGGATAGAGCTGTTAACCCCAGTGAGAATATCTATCCCACTGGTCTGTTAAATATATTTCCTGGAAATGCATGTACTTATTTCATGCTTGGAAAGATACATAAAATCTCATAAAAGTGCAATGAGGGGATAAATAACCAAAAAGGTGTTGTGACAGGAAGTCTGTAGATAAATGATTAACCAAGCAAGATATCTGCTTGTGTAGCAAGGGGAAGAATAGGAAGGCTTTTTTTGTTCAAGGGGTGTTTTGAGAAAGCAAGGGTGAAAAAGGAGCTTATGGTGAGGAAAAAATCACTGACAGGCAAAAAAGGGAAAGTAAGGGAACAAGGAGTGGCATTCCCAGTACTGCTCCTCTGAAGAGCACTTTAGGAAATTTCACTCTTGTCCACAGCCAATTCCAGATGTTCAAAGCAGAGAGAGAAAGAAAATGCAAGCTAGCTAGGCAGAAACTAAGCTCTGGTGGTCTTTTACATTAGCTTTCTTTAGCACAAAGATGCTTCATGATTCAGTTATGTAAATGGGGTTTCTGTAGAAAGGATGTATAGTGCAATCATTTTGGAACTGTAAGCATCCAACTTTCCTCCATTACAGAAAATCACTGCCTGGTGCTGCCAGTCCCTCCCTCACTTGCCATGATCATCACAGATGTGGATGATATATTCAGTAGCACTTCAAAAATAGGGTAGTTGGAAAAGTTATGGGTTGTTTGCCTTAATAGTGAAACCCACATCATTTTCCTTTCAAGCACAGACACATATGTGGCACTGTCTTTAGGGGAAAGAAGGGGTGAGCACTGTTTGACAATGATCTACCAAAATCAGATTTACAGAGTCTACCAGCCATTATTTTTTCCAATTTTAGGCTGGATTTTTAATCCAAGAGCTCTAGGGTCAAATGGGATCTGGAAAGAGGAGAAAGTCCATTTCTCGTCTGCTTCAGCACCAAAAGTTACTGTTGTGGCAATAGGAAAGACTTTTATTATACTCTAGTTCCTGAGGGGATCCACAGTCAAGGAACATTACCTTAGCCCTTGTGAAGCTCATTTGACCTATAAAGAACTTTACAAACATAACTCACCCTAATCAGAAGTTGGCAATGAACTGCAATCACTTCTGCACTGCCTACAAGAAACTCTGATGCTGTGAGTTTAGTGAGAATATCCAGATCTCCTCTGGAAATCTGTGCTAAAACTGAGACAAGGATCAGAGACATGATATGCCACCTAAAACTGCATCAAGCTACTGATAGGTCAGTTACCTCTAATTCCCACTGCATTCAAAACAGGGATAGAAAACCTCAAAACTCATGTTTCAAACAGATCTTCCTATTTCTAGAAGACCCTTTCATCAAGCTAACTTTGATTGTTGGATACTTGTACTCCAAGCATGATTTGATCAAAGAAGTGAAGCTACTTCAATATATTTAATAGAAATGAAAAATTAACTACTTAAATTCAATAGTACTAGGGGAAAAAAACCCTCTATGGAACTCATAGATTATACCCTGGGGGTACATAAGACTGATTTGTAGGAGACGATTTGATTATGCCACCTTCACTTTATTTGTCCCCTGCCTTTCTGGGTAGTGGTGCAACTGATTTCTAACAATTAAACATTTTAAAAACTTTTTATACCTGTGGCAAGGTGATTTCTTTCTTTGAGGCCTTAGGTTCTTCCTGTAGTGGAATAATGAAATATATCTGAAGTATATTTGGGACGCTTGAAGTGTCCTTGATCTGTATAACTCAGAAAGAACCAAGAGGATGGAGGTGCCATCCAGAAAAAACAAAGCTCCCTTCAGTAAATATTGGTCCATCTCTGTGGGAATATTTTAATTCCAGGAGATTCAAGACAAAGTAACTCCCAACTACTTATTTTTTTATTTCTATCTCATGATGGAACTTTGTGACACAGAGCAGGCAGGCAATGAAATTCTGAATGTTTTCTCAGGGCTGTATGGTACAAAGAAAGGTTTAGACAATTGAAAAGCAGAGTAGGTTCAAAAGTCATACCTCCCACTCACACACCCTGGGGCAGTGGTATTTTGTTATTTATCTATACCAGAAGATTGCTATATATTGATTGGATATTTTCTGTATGTCCAGTCTCTCCCTGTGTCAAACAAAATCCCATGGGTGAATGTCCATGTACATTGCATAGATTCATACACCTTTAATCAGATTCCTGGACTGCACAAGTGGGGGAAGCTTTCTCAAAGTTACTCTTTGAAATAAATATTCAGTCTCTATAATTTCTGTGGCCAGATCAAGTTTGTGGATCTGAGCTCTCCTTTCAGAAAGCACAAAGGAATAAGAGGTAGCATCCCTTTAGCCCTTCCTTGAGAGTTTATTGCATCCATGATATTTTCCTACAGCACATCGGTCTCTCTTTTTATTCTGACTTGTCTTTGCCTCCTTTTGTACTTTATATTGATCACATCATTAAGCCCTCAGATGTTCCACAACAAGGAGTATATTCCACTAAAGGCAACAGTAGAACATCTGCTTATTGTAATTGTGCAGATTCTCTCCCTATACACTAGAACCTCAGTGCCTTTTCTAAATGATTGCATAATTTCCCTTTATTTTGTTCCTGTGCTGTGGGACCATGCCTGCCACCATGTAACATGCTGGGGATTTTACAGTGGGAGTGACTGCTGAGAGTCAGTGACAGAAAAGATGTGACAATGAGAATCTAAATATACAATACAGAGTAATTGCTCCCAAGGTGACTGTAAATCTGGGCCAGGGAGCATAGTCTTGAAAGGTACTACTCACATTTATGGAATAGCAGCTGTAAATTATCATAGTCTCTTTCACTTCAGAAAAGCTATGACAATTCATACCAGCTCTAGGAGTATCTCTAAATTCATGAAGAAAATTTAATACTCATACTTCAACACATTTAATGAAACAAGAGAGTTAGCACATTTATATAGAAGAGCAATTCAGAAACCCACGTTAAAAGAGAAATGTCTAATGTATTTAAAAAGGCATGACTGTATATATTTGAATATAAATCTTCCCCCTAGGATTTGATGAGCAAATACAATGTACAAGGCATTTAAATTTGCTGTTTAATATTTCATGGAGGGGGTAACCTGAACTGTACACATCCTGGCTTTTCTGGGATGAATACACAGAAACTTTTAAAATTGGGTGCAGGTTTTGTTCAATCTGTTTTGTTCAATAAGCATTGCTCAGTTCATAGCAGCAGCATGGAGAAATTGGCAGATTAGCCTTGAATTGATACTGTAAACCAAAATAAATCTGCCAGGCTTTTTTCTTCTTCCCTTTAGCATGCCCAGCTCAGGCTGAGGCAGGCACACACAGACAGAGCAGCCTGTGGTGTGCTGCACCAGGCAGGGCTGTGAAGCATGAAAAGGTTGATTGGAGCGAAAGCTCCGATAATCACGCTTTCATCTCAACGCCCTGGCAGGCCTGCAGAGGAAAAGGAGGGCTGTGTGCAGGAGGTCAAGAGTGGTTAATATTAGGACATGCTAAATGACACCTCTTAAACAGCTGCTGTTGTGCTTCAGAGAGTGATGCTGCAGACATGTCAGCAGTGGCAGACACGCAGAGCACATTTTGGAAAGCAGGATTTCAGGGCTGTAGCAAGGGAAGACAGATGAATAGCCAACAGAGCCAGACTTTGAAAGCCATACTCAGCCTCAAAAACCTGCTTTGGTTTTTCAGGAAAGCCATCTAGTAGGGATTAAAAGATAAAAGCTCAATTCATTTAAGTCAACAAAATTTCTTCTCTGTAAAAATGGAAATGTCACGCTTATGACTTGAAAGAAAGATTGAAACTGGCTGAATCTTGGATCAAGTTTACACAATGTTTAGTATGAGAGTTTTCCTATCACTACAAGCTTTGTTTCAATTTTCTTCAGATTTCCACAAGACAGTTTATCCTGATTATGTCCACTTAAGACAGAATATGTTAAAATTCAGTATAGTTTATCTATGGATAAAAATGCTATTTGAATATGTGATAGCCAGCTGGATGTGTTTTATTTGCTTGTTAATCCCAAAGCAACAAATATGTTTAAATAAATACAGGAAGAGAAAGAGTGGAAACAATCAGCACCTTTTGTTTGACAGTAACAAAGGAAATGTCAGGCCAAAGAATTAGTCTTTTCCAGAAATTTATAAGCATCTGAAAAGAAGAGCTTGTAATGAATGTGCTTCCTCAACCAGAACAAGCACACTGTGACTGCAAAGCTATCATAATGCAACACAGTGTACCAGAGGGAAATAAACACACATCAAGAAATCTTATTATTTCTATGAGTGTGCCTCAATGTGAGCAATTCTAATGAGTACAACAGCAACTGCCTCCCTGCAGTTACTCTGCAGGTGTTCTCACTCACAGTGCAGTGGGACCCTGGCTTTGTCAAACTTCTTTGGGCCCAGAAGATATTTGAAGCAGATACACCCCTGAAATTTCTCTTGTTAGCTTACAAATCTAGAGGTCACTTCTGCCACACCTTTGATGCACTCCAGTAAGGATCTACATGGAGCTACAGTATAGACAATGCCTTTGTATCTCTGCCACACACACTGGGATTTGGGTATGCTTTTGTATCTCTGCCACACACTTTGGGGTTTGGCTAAAATGCATTGCTTTCTTATGCTCTTTATTTCCTTGAATGCTGCCAGTAACTCTAGTTTCCCATCCAGCCGGTAAATCCGCTCAAATTCTTATGAAGTCTGTGGTTAGGATTACTACTAAAATAGCCAAATTTTTCTTTCTGGGCCAGTCCAATGTTTTAAACAGTTCCATGACATTTCTTATGCAATGGGAACAATTTAGACCATCCTGAGGAGAAACAGTTATTTCTAGGGATACTTTGGCTGCATCTTTCAGACAAGAAACTTTCAAACTCATAAAACTATACCTGGATGCAACCTACAATTTTATTCTGTTTCATAAGCTATACTTAGCTCACTGAAAAAAAGTGTTAGGAACAGGTTGTCAGTTGCAGTAAATAATTATAGTTCAGTTACAGCCAAAGAGGTTTTTGTGATTTATGATCCAAAAGATCTGACCTACAGCAGAGTACAGTGGTTATCTCTCCAATGTAAGAAGAGAACTCTTCTCATACCTCATGTATTTTATGTCTTCTAAAGAGTTTTATTTCCACATAGTGAGTATCCTGCTTCCCTGATACTGATGACTTTATTCATTAAGTATTCTCATATTAATACCTTTCTTGATTTAATTAACTTTTATGGATATTTTCTTCCAACTTCTATGCTTTTCTATTATGAAAAGTACCAAGTGCTTTAATGTTCTCTAATTTAGAATGGTTACATATTGCTCAGCAGGTCAAAATTCAAGGAGTGCATGGTAAAATTAAAAATTGTCTCAAAGCTGTTCGAAAGCTATCTCCATTATTTAGGAGATAGACAATAAAACCAAATATGCAGTAGATTCTTACTTAAAAGTGACCCATAAAACCAATGAATTTTAGGAGGATCAGAGTTCAGGATCCTTCACAATCTCCTTTGCCATTTGCTTTCCCAAACAAGCCTGACTTTTGAAGTGAGCCCTGAGATAACACCCTCCTGCCTTTATGCCTTGATGCCTGGAGCACAGAATGCAAGTGTGCTGTCACAAACACTGAAATCAACAACTTATGTTCTCATAAAGGAGAGTCAAGATCATCTCATTTCAGTTTTGAGATTTTAACATCTTTTGGACCTGTGCCCTGAAATAAAATCAATAGAAAATGAAGCCACCTGGCTGGCACTCAGCACCTGCAGATGAAACATGTTGTAAGTGGCTCTCACTTACCTGCCACCACTTCAGCTGTGAGGGACTGTGGGGACAGGACAGGCTGGAGAGTGCAGCTGTGACTGTGGAGGACATCACTGCTCTCAAATCACAAACACAGAAGGACAAATGATATCAGCATGTCTGCAAAACTCTTGGTTCTGCCTCAAAACTCCTCTGAGACATTTTAATTTGCTCCAAGGATATTTGATTTGGTTTTGAGTAGGGTTTCAGTCTGCTCAGAATTAAGCTAAGTATTGTAATGGAGTTGAGAGACCATGTAACCTACATGGTTTCGGGTAATAAAAAAAAGGAAAAAAAAAAAAGATGGATTAGTACACTTCATGCACTGTGCCAGTATTCCCACAAGCTTTGTAAAGTAATGAGTTTGATGCTTGATTAGGCTCTGAAGGTTTGGTTTATCTTCCACTCTTTAAAAAACTTGTCCTGAAATCTTTAATTTCCATATAGGCAATGGAATCTGTTTGTAGGAAACCAAACAGATCCTTACTTTAATATGTCCACTGTACAACTTGCCATCTGGCAGTGCAGCAGCTACCCCTACCACCCCCAGCACTGCACTGCACTGTCAGCACCAGGCACAGGCCCTTTCATCTCATCTGGGATGGTTTCAGCCAAGAGCAAAAGTGGGAGCACCACAAATCACACAGTGTACTGACCTAGTGCTATTCTGGTTTCATCTCCATTAGCACCAACAGCAGTACTTGCTCTTTGTAAATTTTCAGTTCAAAAAGAATTGTAGATTAAAACCTTTTGTTCTCAAATTGTTGGTAGTGACAGCTCAGAAGAGCTTCACTGTTTGGGAGCTAATTGTCTTAAGTTCTTCCTCAAAATTCAACACAACTTGCTGATTCATCTTTCATCTAGAAAATCCAGTATCAGCTTTATCACAGCCCAACTAATACTTTTGATAATAGGTATTCAGTTTTATTCCCATTTGCAGCTTAAAATTTAAAATCCCATTAATGGGAAAGGAAGGGGTTCTGATTTGACCAGAAGAGCTGAAAATGCATTTTTACTGTATCCCTCCATATTCTCTCAGAGAATCAAGATATTGTGCCAAATTCCACTTTGAACAAGGTCTAGAGGAAGCTTCTGAAATACACAGTTCAGGTGAGAATTTGCAAAGTTTCTGTTTCCAGAGCTTTGTCCCAGAAGCAGCACAAAAGGGATTTGCAGCAATTTCTCTGAAAGTAATTAAACATCTAAATATCCTTAACTTTTTACTCATATATTGCTGCAAAAATTTCTGTCCTTTTGCCCTGTTGTTAGGTCTGCAACCTCACCAAACAGAGTTGGCTGCTGACACACAGAGTCTCTGGCACTTGGCAAGACCCAGATTTACCAGCATTTTTCTATTGCTTCACATAAGGGGTCTTATCAGTGGCCACTGTTTCTCTGCCTCATTCAAGCTGGGTTTTGTACACCAAAGTCACACAAGGACTCTGTAAGGATTAGGAGGTTTGCTCATCAATGAAAGTATAAACTTTATGCTAACAGCAAAGGTAAAATAAGTGCTGATATTACCCCTTCTTATAGGTTTCTCTTCACTTTCTTCCTAAAGCCATCTTGCTCTTTTTTTTTTTTCTTTTTGGTCAGAGAAGGAGTCTCTTCCATTTCTGCTAGATATCTTCTGGTACTGCATGGCTCTTATAACTTTATGATAATGTTTTCCTGAGGTTACATTCTAATTTTATTTGCCATGCATCACCCAGAGGTCAAGATAGGTATACATGATAAGATGGTTAAAGTAAAGGATTTCTTGAAAAACACTCAGTACCTTTGAGGGCAATTAAGAAGTAAAATAAGAAGCACGATGAAGAATGACAGTTGTAGTGATAACAGCAATGTCAGAAAGAAATAAAAGAGCCAATCTTGACTAAAGATGAATTTGTGTGACTGACAGGTAGATTTATTTATTTGTCTTTATTTGTTCATTCCCTTTCAAACTTACTTTTGGAACCAAAGAACGACAATAAACCCAGAGCTCCTGTGGTGCCAGAGACCAGAACCACATTTAAACCAATTAATTATAGATATGAAAAATAATATACATATCAAAAGAAAATGATGAAAAGTTAAATTACTCCCCTTTTTCCTCTTGAAGAGCAATTGAGCCTCTGCTGAAACAAGACAATGAATGCTCCTTAAGTGGAATTTTCCCTTTTCCCCAACTTTATAGATTATATTTTTTGGAAAAGCCCAAGCAGGGTATTATGCCGAGCAGGCAAATTCAGAGGATTCTCAGTCCTCCTTCCAAGACCTGGTAATTGTAGAAAGAATCCAAGTTAGCTACCAGGAGATGAAACTGAAATTCTTTAAGATTTTATCCATTACACTTTGTCACTTCAATCAATTAGAATAGCAATGCTATTCAGACTCTGAGCATTCCCACACTTATTTTTCCGTGTTCTGTACCTGAAAATGAATACAGTGAATCAACTGGTGCCTTACAAGCGCCCAAAGAAGGAATATCTCAGGTGGCTTGTAATGTCTATTATTTTTTACATGTTTTCTTTCAGTACTTGCCCTTTTTGCAACACTGTTAACTGGCATTAAGGTTGAGTTCTCCATACCCCAGGTTAATTAAACATCATTTTCCAATCACTCATTCCCCACTCTGTGTTTTGGCAGACAATTACTCCTAAGTGCAGGTGGTTGTATTTGTCTCCCATGAATCACAATTTTTCTCCAATTAGGCAAAAACACACTGTATTTTTCCCCTCTGTGCTCACAGGTCTCCCTAATTTGTTGTCCTCCTCCAATTCACACACTCTATGCCATCACTCTGCATGTGAAGAAAGACAGGGATAAGTGTCAAGTTCAAGAGAGATTTCTGCAGACACTTACTTGGTAATTGCTCTGCAAGTGCAGTTCCACATGAACTTTCAAGCTTGCCTGCACTCTGCCTGAAATCCCTGCCTGACTGAAAGGTAACTCTTCCTGCTCCTTTAAACAAAACCCTGTACCTTGTCATATTAAGTTATGGCTCATTTTCTCCTCACCACTCACTCCTGACAGACATGTGGGCCATCAGCCTTGTTTCTTATGACCTAAATGCTTTTGAATCTGAGGGCACTTAGATGAAAATGACTTCTCCAAGGTCACAGAGAGAGTCAATGTCACCAGTGGGAGAAATTTAGGAAAGCCCAGATATTGTTCTGCTCTCAGACCACAGCTTTCTCAATGCCTTGATTAAAGTGAGAGTTTTCAGGAGTTATGTGAGGGATTAAAGACTGCTTGTTAGGTGGTGCTAGGCTGAACACAGACTGTATAATGAGCAAAGAGAGAAGAACAAGTTTACTGAGCTTGGGCATTCAGCCCAGTATTGAAGGATTGAACTCTAAATTTTGATTATTTTTTTCCCAATATATATCCCAAACTAATCAAAGCAAATACTAACTACACCTGGAAGCAGAGTTTTGTCTTGCAGGATCAAGATGTAGAAGTAATTGGCAAAGGCTTGTACAAGCCAAAAAAAAAAAAAATCCAGAGAGACCTTTCACAGAAAACTCCTTGAGATCAGGAATGATGTGAAAATTCTGTTGTTCAAGGCCAGATATCATAAAAGCATCAGAATGTATTGATCAAGCATGGTGGGGAGGAAAAAATGAAACATGGCAACCCCTTCCCTGGAGGGGATTTTAGTGACAGTTCCTGCCTAGACACCTTGAGAACTATTCTGGTGGCCAGACACAGGTCTCTCATGCCATCTTGGACATGGTAGGCTGTTGGAGACACATCCACATGGGTCACAGACTGCCAAAACCAGTGTGAGACTTGCTTTCTAGAGCCCAGAGATCCTACTCGGGCCCTGAGATCCCCTTCTCTGCTTCAGAAGTGGTTATAGCCTGAATTGCTCTCATTAGTGCTGGAACACATGAGGCTGTTTGCCCAAACCTTGTGAATAAGCAAAACTTGGTAAAAGGTTTGCAAAATACAAGATGGTTATGAAATTTTTCTTAAACTGTCTTTTTGATTTATTATCTTTCCAGAGGGATTTAAAAGTCCTTGCATTCCTTCATCAGGCATCACTAACATGAGGAAAAACAACCAGGAACAAAAGTTCAAAGAAGAATTTGTCTTAACACAGACACACACGAATGTTTTATGTTAATAAAAATTAATTGCGAGGACTTTATTTTTGGTGAGTTTTAACAAGATTCAAATCTCATGTATTTTATCTGTCATCAAAATCAGATTCAGGTTTGGTTTGTTATGACATAGAAGTCATCCTGTCCTCTATTTTTTTTCCAGGCCAGTCCTTCCATCTGTAATAAAGAAGCAGACATCGCACTCAAGCTTTGAATTTGCTGTAACTACAACAATCTGTAAGAGCAGTTCTCAGAGCAACTGTCAGTACAAAGTATATCTTGCCTTTTGTTGTATAATAGAGGAGGATGAAAAAAAAAAAAAAAGGGTGGATATACTTGTACACTGAAGTTGACATGAAAAAGGGAAAGTCAACAGTAATAAAACCATACCCTGTGGAAAAAATGCTGGTTCTTTTCTAGTTGAGCCATATTTTCACTTAGGATGAAAGTGGCCTCACTTCAACATTTGGCCTCTTTGGAATGAGTAGGTTTTTTTTTCTTCTGCAGCTGCTTTATCTGCCCTCCACTCAATCTGTGCTGAAGATGCCCATGTGAGGAAGAGGGAAGAAGTGGCAGTAATTTGTTAATCAGAATTTGCTTGCAGAGCAGTTTCTTATGCCTGCATTTGCTACAGAGAGCTGTTAAAATTTTTTCTTTTACTCCAAGTTTCCAGGACTAACTTGAACAAAAACCAAGTACTGCATGCACCAGTGAACTGCACTATGTCATTAGCAAGCATTGGCTTTCATGTTGCACAAAATAACCAATTTTTTCTCTCAGAAGAAAGTATGTTATTGGATATTACTTTGAAATAGGAACCACACCAAAAAGCAGCCAAGAAAAAGGAGAAGTCACCATATTTTAGTATAAGCAATTAATAGCTGTATGTATTCTTTTAGTGCAATGGGAAATACAAACAAGGAGTTATGATTTGTACACCTACAGAATGCTTCTCAGTGCATCAGTCCTCACATCTGTAACTGAGACATCATTTACAGAAAGCAGCTATTCACATGATTAAAGAAGTATTCACTGCTAGGAACATGTGTGTGCTCATAATAAGCCTGAATACTCTCCTCACTGGAGGTTCCTCTTCGTATTTTAAACAGTGATTCTGCATACAAAGCATAAAAAAAAGAACAAGAAATTACATACCCTTTCTGTTCACCCTTGCTCATGCACTCATTACTTCCCAGTGGTAATTACTAGCTGTAGCATCAAGAAAGGATTGTGATCATACCTGTGAATTAATTTCAAAAGGCAGGTATTAATTAGAAAGCATGATGGTAAGTCTATTTATACATACTTGCTGGGACTGGACAGTTTGCAATGATGAGACAGGGAATCATAAACCAATAGCCAGCAAGCCTAGCTTCTTTCAAATAGTCAGAATTTTATTGTTACTAAAATGTTAAGATAAGATTCTCAGCTGTTGGAAGTCAATGGAATTACTGCAATTTACACCAGTCAAGCATATGGATCTATATATACAGTTAAATACACCCTTCCTGAATAACAATAGTCATTTCCCTGCAAACTCTGCAATGTCTGGCAATTAGAGCAAGAGACCATGAGTCAGACCTCCTGAGAGTTATTCTGAGCTGAGCTAGCACTGCAATCCCCAGCCTGTGAGTTTGGGAGGATGGATTTCAGAAGCTCTGAACACCCACAACCATAACTGTAGCCAAAAAGAGTTCGGGTGTGAGCACCTGTGGGAAAATCAGGTCTTCAGTCACCTACAATTTGTTGCTTTCTGTAAGTCCTATTTCCATTGTTTTCTGCCCTCTCTGGTTCACAGGTTCTCTGGTTAGGGATTTTCCATGTAATTCATTCAAACTTAATGACTTAGTCTCACACAACAGCAGAAAACAGAACAAACTGCCCAGAGAAGTTGTGGAATCCTCTTCACTGAGACCAAAGGACCATCTGGACACAATTCCAGGCAATGTGTTCTAGAATGAATGAATTAAACAGAGTAGATATTACTGCAGGAAGAGTTCCCTTAACAGAATACAACTGTTGTGTCCCTGTGAGGAGCAGCAGGAATGTAGCAAACATGCATCATTTATTACCAGACCTTCAGCACTAAATGCTGTTTTAAAAAAGGCAGTCAAGACTGTGATCCTTAGAACTGGTTTTGAGAAAGTAATTTCCCCCCAAAAAAGGTTCCATCTAAGCAGTTCTGAGCAAACACCTAGATGGATCAGTTGGAAAATCACTACATCTTGCCAGTGAGATTCTGCATTGACATTTCAAGGGGCTTAAATCTGTAGTTGGGCTTCATTTCATAAGCAGTAGATAGCAAGCACTGATTTGCTTAGATAATTATGAAACATTTGTCAAGTAACTGAAATATGGACTCAGAAACAGTTTTCTGTGTCTACCTTTGGAGGCTTGCATTGCTGCATCTGGGTCACAAACTGCTGGGTATCTGGTAGAGGAAGAAAAATAGTGTGTCTGGCAATTTCAAGAATCTGCTGCAGAAATAATCATAATAAAGAAGTCCTAAACATATTCTGTGACAAAATTTACTCTCTGACCTATTCCCTAATAGCCTAATAACTTTCTCTGCAAGAGCTTTCTTGTTTAAATTGCTAGTTGATGAATATAGTGCAATTGGAGAGATTCCACAGATACCTTTGAGGGGAATTTTTTTCAGCATGTGAAAATGTAGTGAGATCAAGTAAGGGGGGCAGCAAGACTTCCTAGACTTGATTTCTACCCCAGGCTCTGCCAACAAGTTATTTTCTGTCTAGCTCAGGATATTTATATTTCTCACCTTATCCAGCTTCTTCTAATCCATAGCCCTAATGCTCTCAGAGGTACTTTGTGGGGTTTAGAGAATGTCAGTAAAAGTCAGAGATGCTGATAGTGAAAGACAGATCTTGCAGTTTGTATACACACAAATGTGGGGCCAGTGTCCAGGGGAAGGCAGTGTGCCAGCACAACCAGGTGTCACCTTCTCATAGGATAAACACTGAAAGTGTGAACACGAGCATTAAGTCCATCTTGGCTCACAGGTTTTTGATTTTCAATATCCAGGAGGTTGAAGACAGGTCACCGGAATTTTTATTCTCAGTAGCACCAAATTTCAGCTCAGCCCAAGTTTCTGTGACCTCCAGGTGCTCCCAGGCTGCTGTTCCTTTCCCTTTCATCCCCATATGTTGCTGAATTACAGTGGGTTAATAAATTGCTATGTGTCAGCCAAAGCAAAGGTCCTGATTTTCCACACAGTCTTAGCCTGGGGCGAATATGAAGTAATCCAATTTATTCTCTAAAAGTAAAGCTTTTTTTTTGCAAAATTTGCTGGTTTTCTTTATTGCTTACTCCAGTTTCCTGGAAAGATTGAGCTCAAAGCATGATTTTGTTTTTACGATGTAAAAGACACAGGTAACAAGAAAAGCTCTTTACTGCACAGGGGTATGGGAAAGCCATTTTCCCTTTGCTGTGGAATTACCAGGGTATTTTTCTGCTCCAGGTTCTAGGGAAAGGGCGAAACCAAAGAGTCAGTATGCCCTTTTCCCACTCATCTGCTTGGAGACAGTGCACTCCCACCAAAAAAAAAAGAAATACAAAGATGTTTAACATGCTTTTTACTTTACTGAAAACCAAACCATTATGACTTTGCAGCCCTTAGATCAGAGCAAGGAGTTAGTAAAAGCAAAAAAGAACAATGACAGATTTAGACAACTATGTGGTATCTGACCTTTCAGTGGCATCTTTGTAAAACACTGTCTGCTAAAAATCTCTTGGGAAATAATCTTCCAGATTAGCTGCTTTGAATCTGGGCTTGCAGTTCAAGTACAAGCATAAAATATGTTTCAGACAATGGCAGTGGTAGTTGGAGTGTTATTCTGTGCACTGCACTCTCTGTTCTCAGGTTGTAGAGAAACAAAAGGAGCAATTCCACATCAGGCAGTCTGGAGGGAGGCTTGAAAAGGTGCTGCAAATGCAGACTTCACTCACAGATATAGAGCAAGTGACCAGACAGTTTCCACTAATCCTTTTATAATGATTTCTGAAAAATTATACAAATCCTGAAATATCTACATGGTAGATAGGTCAGTGTCAGGATTGGTTTTAGTAGTTCTATTTACATGTGTAAGGTTAAGCACACCCAGCACACAGCCTGTTGAGTCCCTTTGCTGTATCAAGCTGGGCCTTTCTAATTCAGTGACTAGATTTCTTCTAGAAACATGTTTTTGCCAATAAAACAAATTCTTTCGTTTATATTTAGAGGAAAAATCAGAAGGTTGTTACCTCATCCCCATAGCCTGTACACCATGAACAGCTCTACAACAGCAGTTCCCACATTTTTTAACCTTTCTGATCATGAGAGATGTATCAGCCACACCTAGTAGCACTCATAAGAAAGCACCTAGGGATTAATACAGCCATCAGTTGCAAGACTGGAGATTTAAAAACAGTTGCATCATGTAGATTTTGGCACAAGGGGACATAGGTCACTCCTTTTTAATTTTTTTAAGCTATAAACCACCTGATATGCCCACAGCTGTTGCTCTGAACACTATCAATATTTATAAAGCAGTGCTCACAACTGCAGCCATGAGCTCTCCCATTACAGAGACACCTTTCCCCATAGCCTGTACACCATGAACAGCTCTACAACAGCTGCTCCCACATTTTTCTACCTTTTTGATCATGAGAGATGTGTCAGCCACACTTATAAGAAAACACCTAGGGATTGATATAGCCAGCAGTTGCAGGAGTGGAGTTTCAAAAATAGTTGCATCATGTAGTAGATTTTGGCACCAGGGGACATAGGTCACTCCTTTGTAATTTTTTTAAGCTATAAACCACCTGATATGCCCACAGCTGTTGCTCTGAACACTATCAATATTTATAAAGCAGTGCTCAGAACGCAGCAATGAGCTCTCCTATTACAGAGACACCTCTCCCTTTTTTGCCTGTGAGTTTTAACACAGCTCTCCAAGATAACCAAGATCCACACTGGGTAACAACAGCAGCTCTTTTCCTTTCAGTATGTCAAATCTCAGCTTCTTCACATCCCTGCACTCTCCCAGCAGCAGCCCAAGCAGGCAGCATTAATGAGCCAGTCAATTACACAAAGGTGACCATACCTGTCTGCAAATCCTGCCAGCAATTGCCTCCTGGAACTGAAGAACAGCACTTGGTAGAGAGGAATTTAAAAAAATAAAATTAAAAAAATCCCCTGAGCTAGTCATGATATGAAGGATGGAGCTGAATGATGAGAGACCCAAAATCATTGAAGGGATTTTCTCCATGCAGTGAGTGGTTATGCAGTTCAGCTGCTGCTCATTGTATTGGAAACAGCTGTCATAATATTATGTTCTCTTCAAAAGTACATAATAATTAAAACATTTTGGCAATTAGGAGATTCAGCTAGAGGCAGTAAACCAGGTGATCTGCACTGCAATTAGAACTGAAAAAGGTAGTGTTCTTTGCTCCTTTTATGCAAAGCAATTATCAGAAATTACTCAGTATTTTGCTTTTCCAGCTAAACAGATTGTACAATAAAATTATCTACTGGTGCAGAGGGGTTCTAGCCCCATCAAGGAGGGATTTAGATGTTATTTTTCAAAACTTAAAGGAAATGTGATGGGCATACTCTGCCAATTTAAAACAGAGGATTTTTCCTGCTGAAGCTAATAAAGCATTATAAATATTCCCCAGAAAATGATTTTTTTCAGTGGGTGCAAGCTGGAAGTTTGCTGGATTAGAATGGGCACATGTAATTTGCAAAGATGCAGATAACTGCAAAAGTGAGGAGCAGAGTAGAATAAACACTTAAGGGAAGTTTGAAAATAATGCTCTTATATGGTTTATCTCTGTTCACTGCAAAATGATTTACCTGTAACAATTTTTAGAGGTCTTAAATACAACTGTAAAACAATTTCTAAAACCCATTGGAAGCAAAGCTTCTGAGACACTGACCAATAACAAGATTTATCTTAAAATCTTTCCCAAACAGTAACTTTTTAACTGCTTGATCTCAGAGTATTGGAGTATTAGTGATAACAGAAGCTGCAAAAAAGTTACCTTTATCCTAAAGTTTTAGAGAATTATAAAGAATTATAAAATGTTCCTAGAAATGAAGCTCCAAGAAAATCTCAAATAGATATATTAGATAATGAAAAACAGTAGAAGAATACTTACATTAAAAAATGTAGAAGTAATTTTTAAAGAAAATAAAACACCTCAAAATGCTGTCTCTATGTCAATATTCTAGAGAATATAGCATGGTTTATCAGATGGACAGAGAAAATTGGAAAAATCTTCTCAGTATCAGAGCTATCATAAGTGCTTTACAACCATCTGGGAAGGCTTGTTACCTGTGAGTTGAAAGGTCATGTTTAAAACTCAATTCCTTATTTTTCTTCATGTTTAAAACTGAATTCCATACTTTTCTGAAGCTGCATGACCAAACAGACATCAGGATTCCAAAACTGGAGGTGAATGACAAGATGGAAGAGGCTGCTAACATCCAGGAGGACGGAATTCAAATTCAGAACTACCTGGAGATTTTAGTTTAAAATTAGCATAAATATTCAAGAGGTACTAATGCATGAGTGGAAATGGAGAAAGTCTGTTTAGACAGAAAAAAATCCCAATACAGGGCTTATATGAAAGCCTGAATTGGAGTCAACAAAGCAATGCTGTGCTAGAAAAGGAATCATCATCCTGAGATGCACAAATAAAAAGTAAATTATGAGCTTCTGGCGGTGCTGCAGAGATTTCAGCAAGAATATGATGCTCTCTTTGGGGTATTGCTACTAAAAAAGCTGTAGACAAACTGGGGGAGACTGACAGATCTTATAAGGAGTTCAGCAGCCACAGCCTGTGAGGAAAACCAGAAGGATCCTGTGTGTTTGACTGAGGAAACAGCAGAATTCTGAGGCTGGTGGGAAAGAAAATTTTCTTTAAATCTATAAAGGTTCCTATAAAGTTGTGTGTGATTGATTTATTGCCTTTATCCACTTGAAAATGTATTTGTTGTAGAGAAGAAAACCTGGAAGCAAACCCTTGCTGAAAACAGATTCTTCTTCCATTTGGAAGTTTATATGGCAGAAAAGTTGAGACAGAGCAAGCAGAGAAAGCATTATTAAAAGAATTGCAAAGCAGAGAAACATTATTAAAGTTTTTAATCTGCATTCCTCTTATTCCTTCATATATTTCAGTGAGAATTTTCACTAAAAATCAAAATTTGAAACAAAAATTTAACCCCTGAACTTTTATCTCAATTAGAGCTCTATGAAGTCAGAATAAAACTAAAAAGATTAACCAGATGTCAAAACATTCATTGGTCAAAAGACTTTGCACTGTTGCCCTGTCACGCTAAAAATTATAATTTCCCTCCAGTCTCACTGAGGCAGATAAAAATAGAAAGTGTGAGGGTAGGAGGAGCATAAGGGAATCCAACTTTTGCCTCTAGGTTTTGAAAATAAATGAGAGAAGTAGCTAGTTTCTATTATTAGCCACTCAAGTCTGCCAAAGGCAAAATTTTAGCAGACTTTGTATCAGTGGAAAATCCATTTATAACTTGCTTTGATTTCTGTTCCATTTCCACACTAGGACAAGAAAATGATAAGCTGTAGCTACATCATAAATTCAAAAATTTGTGGGAATTCCTGTAGCAAATAGCCACCTATTTGAGGATATGCTGTTTTGCTCATTTGGGCTTCTCAGACTTTCAAATACAGTTATGTAATAAACAGAAAACCATTTCTCCAGCGCATTATTTAAGTATCTTAAGAAAATCACGGAGTTGGGGAAGGCAAACTTTAATCCTGCATCCCATTTATGCAAATAATTGAGGCTTTGCTCTGGCACATTCCACATCCTGGACTGCTCTGATGTTTCTCTGTGAAAGTGAGGGTGGTTACAGGCATGATACAGGATGGGAACCCAAAATCAGTCAGGGAGCAGACAGGCAGGATTTACAGAGAGAAAACCTGTTTTGAAGTCCACACCACTGCATTTCTTCCCCCCCTTTTTTTTATTTGTATAGGGAATAAACATTCTTCTATTTTGTAACATTCTGTAGAAGAAAGAGAATATCTTTGCAGGGATAATGTTTCTTTCAACAAAATTGTATTTTCCAGTGAAAATAGTTTTTATGCAGAAGCCTAAACACACAATTATAGTAACATTTATACTGCAAAAAGCATTTTTATTTCGTCAAAACACTGTGCAAACATCAGTAATTAACCTCACCACATGTCTTTAAAACAGACAAGTACTGTCAGCTCAATTTAATAGACAGTGCAGTGAAAGCACAATAAAAGTTGCTTGCTGAAACTTACACAGTGAAATAGTGGAAGAAATGGGGTTACATATGAAGACTTTTTCTTTTTTCCTTTGAGTAACTCACAGAGCTTCTAAAGGAAACAGCGTGTTTAACCCTTAGTGACAGCATTCAGGCTCAGCAGTCCCTGCAGTATTCTGCAACAAAAAAAATCTTTACTTTTGGGGTGGCTGAGAAATGTAAGGCCCCTCTGCCTGGAAAAGTGGGGATGTTGCTATAGGAAAAGCATGGGCAATTCCAGCCTGTCATCTTTTGTGTTTAAGCACAGAAAGTCACATTTCCTGTGAGCACCCCCCAAACACTGAGCAGAGGGGAGGAATTGTGAGAGGAATTGCTGCTATGTTGGTGGCAAAGAGAAGCTCTCCCACGTCTGGTTGTGCATGGATGATGTGGCAGTGTTTGAATAAATTATTTACAGGCTATATGATAAACTCAGTGCTTTCTCCAGCATCTGGGCTGAATTCCAGTTGTGCTGTGATGGTGAAGAAGAATTACCTCTGACAGCCCCTGAACCAAACTGCAGGCAGTGATGGGCTAATCCATGTAATACATGCCCATTGTGCAATATCTACTGTAAGCCTCAGGGCTGCACAAGCATCTGCATGGAGGGGGCTGGATGATGAGGAGAAATTTTCCCTTTTCTAATGTTCATTTGAAATAATGCAGCTGTTTGGTTGAGAGCAAAGATACCTTAAACAGCATATTTGCTGATGATTTGCACAGAATCACCAATACTGTGAAGACCATAATGTATTTTCAAAGGTTTTATAAAAACTGTCACTTCTTTTCTGCAGTAATTTCTGAAATGTGACTTCTGCATAGGACAAAAATACCATGCTGGAATGAGCAGTTTAGCTATTTATCCTGTCAGGACCAAACACAGATCTGAAAAGCCAGTGGCTTCAGAGCAGCTCCCTAGAAAGATTTCTGAAGGAGATAAACATGAGAGCTCTGTGCCTGCAGGATCCTCAGGTGTGAGGGGCTGAAGAGCAGGGTCTTAAGAGAGATATAAAAATGAGTCCACTTACAAGCAACAGCTGTCATCAGAAATCTTCCAGACAAATCTGGTAAAGTTTTAAAGTTACTTTGTAATTTTTTGCTTGCTTAACAATCTTTCCTTGTGTAAAAAATAGGTTTAGTGCAGTATAATGGAAACACAGGATCCTTTTAGAAAATAGACTTTATATGTTTCTTTAATGCCAGCAATATTCTCAATTCACCTGATTTCCACTAGAAGTTTATTTTCTAGCAGGTTCCTCTTGACAGAAAATGCTTTAATATCAAACTTTAAAAGTAAATAGTCTCAGTAAAAATGGGTCAGCATTTCCTGACAGACTGCTTTTTGTCAGAAAACTCTGACATGATTAAATTAAAATCCTGTGTAAGAAGGTGACAATTTCAATGAAAGTGTCCTAAGGAAAGGATTTCTCTGTTTGAAGATAATGTTTCTAGTAACAAATCAAAGAGTGAGAGACTTGAGCTATAACTGCCAACATTCTACTGTTTAGACTGTTCTCAAATTTTGGTGATTAATTTTCAAGACCTGCAATTCTCCTCCCCCCTGACAAAACAAGAATACATAGTCCCCCTTTTGGTCACTTTTGGGGAAGCACTTATGTTTTAACAAAGAATTTAACATTCCTTGGTTTGGAGAAAGCCTGGTTTTATATCTGAGAGAATGGGGCACAGTAGGACTACTGTGGATCTGGTTTCCTGGTCTGATTCATGACAGTGGACCTAAAGTTTTCCTTTCAATTTTTATTTCAAAAATTATTTAATTCATGGAAAAAAGAAAATTCTGCCTGCTGCCAGCATTATCAAGAGGTCTGCATGATGAACTGAGGTGCAGCTTACTCCTGATGCAGTAACCAGAAGAAAAGGTGACTTTTTTTCTAAATTCCATCTCTTTTTTGCCTTTTCATGCCAAAATATCTTGCTAGCCATCTGAGCCATCTGCCTATGATGACACCAGTGAATGGACATAAATGAGGAATGACTACTGAGAGTGGGAACTCTTAATGAAGGACCAGCACTCATACAATTTATTTTATGACATTAGTTGAGTGTCCCTTGCATAACACTAATGAACCAGAGAGAGTTGCTATTCCACAACTCCACAGCTGAATTTAGCTTCTGAACAGAGTTGGTTTTGCAAGATTGCCTCTGGACTTCTGGATGATAAAGCACATCAGTGCATATATCTTCCTCAGCTAGGCAATTTTCCCTGCTCCTAGTATCACATGTCACAATATCTTAGCAGCAGCTATCACTTATGAGATTAAAAGATGGAGTACATATGGATATAACTTCTGCTGACTACAGGAACTTTACACGGTGTTAAAGCTTCTTGAATTTAATGATTTTGTAGGTGCACAACCCCTACTGGCAGTGCCTAAATAATGATACAAATGGCCTTCAATTCTCTGGGAGAAGCTTGCATAGCATTATCTCTTTATCCTACAGACTTTTAAAAGACATCCTGCTACAGCATCCTAACAGAAAGCAGCATAAAGCCTTATTGTAAAAGACAGAAATGCGTGGCTTTTTTTTTTTTTGATACCTTCAATAAAAGGCACTAATCAGGAGCACAAACCCATGTCTCTGCAGGATGCATTAGCACAGCATCTGCTTGCTTGCTTGGTGACTGCCTTGCCAGTCTGCTGGCTGTGAGGCAGGTTGGTGTCACATCTTTAGTGTGAAGGGAGAGAACTGAAGAAGCCATAAGCATGGGAAACCATTTAAGATCTGCAGCCAAAGCCCTGTTCTCTGGAAAGATGTGACTCCAGAACGACCTTCACACTTAAATTTGGTCAGACTGTGCCTACACTGTGCCTGGCTAAGAGGTGGCTGTTGCCTCCTTCCCTGGAGAGAGGAGGTAGGCAGGTTTTGAGTGTTTGAGCCCACAGGGAGAGTTTGGGACCACTGACACACAGGGATCCAAAGAGAGGGAATATTTTATCCTTGTTCCTCAGTGGCAGAGGGCAGGAAGCTCTGCAGAGCAGCACTAGCTGTCAGTGTCAGGCACATGCACACTCCCCTCTCATCCTGGTTGTACAGGGAGCACAAGTTCTGAAGGCCTTGCCCAGGTCTCAAAGCAAATCTTCAGAGCCAGTGATTTAGGCTGTCACCACTTACACCACACAAATGCTTTTGCTACTCTTCTTCCTGCAGCATAACTGTTGATGCTGAACTTTTCATCAAGAAGTATTTGCCCTTTCAAATTTTATATGTGTGTTGGTCTTACTGTGGCTTTTGGGTATATGTGGCTCTAACAAAGTGAGATGTAATCTTTAAGAAGCTCTGACAGATACATGGACCACTGGGGCCTGTCTGGGCATGAGGTCCATGCTGCATCCCTCAGACTGGTCCTGAATATCAGCATTCCTTTACTCATCCAGATCTGAGAAATAGCTTTGCCTTAAAACATTTTTTGTTTAAAATTACTTGAGAGATACAAGGACACTGCTCTTTCTATTTTATTATTCACTTCCCTATAAGATTTTTGCTGGATTTTCTTAGTCCACAGCATGATACATGTATTGCACACTCACAAAGCCACGTCATCAGAGTTTTTTAGCAGCAAGGCCTTAGTGGCAATGTCAAGTTTTTCCAGAGTATATGCTTATGTGGGTTTAATAGATGTCAGGGGCAGGAAAGCAAATCACAATCTGCAAATCTGACCTCCTCCTGACACAGGCTGTTGGATTGCTCTATATTAATTCCCACTTCACATCCACTAGCTGTCCTTGAGCTAGAATATCTCTTTGAGAGAAAAATCAAACACTCCTATATACGTTTTCAGTGGTGCAGAATGTATTACCTGCCTGGATACATAGCTACAGTGACTGAATGATTCTGTTGTTAAAAATCCCACTTTTGCTCTTGCCTGAAGCTTCCTTGTTATAATGTAGAGGAAGAAGATATTCCTTGCTTTTGGATGAAGCATATCAAGAAAGAAAAGTAATAGAAATCCCAAATTGCTACTGATTTTGATCTCTTCCCCAAGTATATAGATTGTAAACAACTCACCCATAACAGCTGTTCTTTGTGATCAAAATAGATTAAACTCTCAAAGACATGCATCTAACTCATTATTTTTCTCAATCTTGTCCGCACCTTCTCCAGCTGCTAAATTCCGATTTTTAAAGGACAGGTTATAAGATGTGGTACTCCAATACCAGGCACTTCAGTGCTGATTACAAGAGAAAATGTAAGTCCTCCTACTCAGCACTTTCTCAGTTGCATATGTAAAAATGATGGTAACCATTTTGACCACTCCTGTTACATTGGGAACTATAATTCTCTACTGTAAACCTCAAATCTTAATCAGTGTTTCCTATAATAAGATCTATTCTTCTGCAATTATATTTTCTATCCTGATTTTATGACATGCATGATTTTATAATTAGATATTCTAAGAAATTCTTTCAAGGTTATGACAGAAGATTAACTTATTTAAATATGAGAAAAAAATCTAAATGTGCTCAGCTATTAGCCAAGCCCTATGGGATCACAGTAGAGACAGCAGCTCAGCAAGATTTCCTGTTTCTAATAATATTTTAGAACTACTATTTAAGCAGTTTTGGTTCATTTGCAATCTAGTCTGTTGATTTCATGCTATTTCAATTATTAATCAGGAAGTCACCAGATATCAAGGTAAAAGTTTTCCTTCTACCTGGGTGTGTGCATCAACAATTTTGATTTTGCTGTCTAACTTCATAGCATTGTCCAAACATATTCAGTCAGTCTGAATATTTTTTTCTGTAACCTCTTTAATTTCTTTATTAATTAGGATCCTTTACTAGACATTCCATTATTTTTTCCATTGATTCCTATCAAACTGAGGAGATCTATAATTATTATGTCATACCTATTCTTTTTCAATAATTGCACAATGTCATCCCACTGCCGACCACTACTGAAAATACCTCTGTGCTGTAAGGGCTGCTGAAAACCCCTGGCAATGGTGATGACACTGGATCAACAGAAATTATGGCCATGATTGAGGAAATGGGAGATACAGTGAAGTGTGGAAAACCACTTTTTGACAGTTTTTCTATGACTCCCTAATGTTTTCTGTTAATTTCTGTGTTGATCCCTTTACTTTCTTTCTCTTCCTTTATTTCTCTTTACTTCTTTTTTCTTCTTTCTTACTCTAATATCTTTCTCTTCTTACCTTTCTTCATTCTACATATTCTTTATTCTTTCTTTCTTACTTTCTTGCTTTCAAATCTTTCTTCTTCTATTTTTTTTCTGTATCTCTTTATTTCTTCTATTTTTTCCTTTACTAACATTCCATTTTTTTTCATTGTTCTTCACTTCTTAATTTTATGTCTCTCCCATTCTTTTTCTATTCAATTCATCCCACTCCCTACTGTACCTCTGTCTGTGCTCTAACCTTTCCTGCAATGGTATACAGTTTTTCTATGACTCCCTAATGTTTTCAGTTAATTTCTGTGTTGTATCCTCTTTCTTTCCTTCTTTCTTTCTTTCTCCTGGTAAGGCAATGGTACAGTTTTGCTATCCCAACAGAATTTTATCCTTTTTTACTTTATTTTTTTGTTTTAATTTAGAAAAGAGATCTTTTGTAGGGTCTTCATTCTAGAGCCTATATTCCCTTGGATTCTTTTCCTCTCTATTTGCTGCATCAATTTCTATGCTCTTTCTATTTTCTTGCCTTCTTTGATTGTTTTATACAAAAGTCTGTCTCTGATCCCTTTATTTTCCTTTTCACATTCCATGCTTTGTTGCCTTGTTCAGTCTTTCATTATCTTTCCAAATAAACAGCTCATTCTGAGGCTTCTGTTCAAGGAAAGCTAATAAGTTCATTGTCTGATTTTTCCCTTCCTCATCATTATCATTCTAAGTAGTACATTTTCATGTTTTTTTCACCCCTTTTCAATAATTTTTGATACATTACCTTTCTCTAAGACACTGGTTTGAATTGTGCTGGATTTGAAGGGACCCATCAGGATCACTGAGTCCAACAACTGGCCCAAGAAAATCCTGCCATGTGTCTGAGAGAATTGTCCAAATATTTACTGACCTCTGTCACTCTTGGTGCTGTGATCGCCTCCCTGGGGAGGCTGTACCAGTGTCCAACCACCCTCTGGGTGAAGAACCTTTCCTTGATATCCAACCTGAACCAACTCCAACTCAGCCTGATGCCGTTTCTGAGTGGTGTCACAGATCAGGAGAATGAAGAGGTCGGTTCCTGCCTCTTCTCTCCTCTTCCCCTCACGAGGCATTGCAGGCCGCCATGAGGCCTCCCCTCCGTCTCCTCAGGCTGAACACACCAAGTGACCTCTCCAGCTCCTCACAGGCTTCCCCTGCAGACCCTTCAGCATCCTCATGCTCTTCTCTGGACATTCTCTAATAGTTTTATGTCTTTCTTATATTGTGGCACCCAGAACTGCCCCCAGCACTCGGGGCGAGGCCGCCTCAGAGAGGAGCAGAGCAGAGCAGAGTGGGACAATCCCCTCCCTTGCCCAGCTGGCCATGCTGTGCTATATCTGTTGCAATAATTTGAATTAATGTTCTGGGTTGTAAAATATGTGCGTATTCTTTTGCTATCTGTTAAAAGTGGGGAGGTTGTCTTCTGTTAATTGGGCAGTTTTATTTATCTCTTCCACAACCCATCCTCTCTCCCTGCTGTTAATGGGCCACTGAATCTCACTGCATGACTGATAAAATTCCATCATCCCATTGGGAGATGCTCCACCCAGGGGTAGGAGCCAAGCATTCCTAACTGGATATAATCTGGGATTTGGAAAAGAATCTGAGATTTGGAACAGAGAAATCCTTTTCCCACTGGATTTCGAGAGAACGACCAGGCCTGTCTGCCCCACCACTGGACCTCCAGGGGAAAACTCCGCCCTTCCACAGGAACCGTGCTCCAACAGAACCACATCTGTCCTTTCAGGAGGACAGCAGTCACCATTTAATGAGACTGATGCAAATACCCTGGGTGCAGGTCATATTCTGACTCTGTCAGTGTTTTGCTTTGTTTGTCCTATTGCATTTGTATTTTTAGTTTTCCTAGTAAAGAACTGTTATTCCTATTCCAATATCTTTGGCTTTTAATTTCAAAAATTATAATAATTCAGAGGCAGGGTGGGGAGGGTTACATTTTCCATTTCAAGGGACACTCCTGCCTTCCTTAAGCAGACACCTGTCTTTTTCAAACTAAGACATTTAGTCATTTGAACCTATTGGTTTAGTGCTTTATTTCATTTGTGCTATAAATGTGGTTATTATATGATTCACCTCTAAGTGCCTTAAATAAATGCAGGTATTATCTGAGTAATATGGTGAAATATGTCTACATCTGCTCACTCATAATAAAATACATTAAAAGATGGACAGACTGTCTTCATCCCACCAAAGTGAAGAGAGATTCATGTGCTCTGTGAGCATACCTAATTTTAAGTAAGTAATCTCCAGCTCAACTGAGGGTTCTCATAGTCTTGGGTAAGTGATCTGCGAGTCACATAGGTCTCTTTGAAGATTAATCCCCACAAGAGATACTGTAAGCAAATCACCTAATGCTGAGGTCACGGCTGCAAGGACACCAGCCCAGTGAAATGCTCTTTTTTTCAGACCCTGCTCATAGTCAATTTTAGTAATGTTCTTCCTGTTAAATTTAAATGTCAAGTAACTTGAAATGGTGAAAAATCCAGCCAACCTGAATCGTTAGTCCTGCCTGTGAAATCAGTCAGATTTGTTTTCTGCACACTTGTGGGTGCACAGATCTGGTGTCATCACCTCCTTCTGCTCCATCATGGCACTGAAAAGCCATACTGTCATTGTACACCCACAGGAAAAGTGGCAGCCAGATAAACATATGCCCTGTTCTCTGCTATTGCTTATGTAAAGTGGATCTGATGGCAAAATGGGAAAAAGCTATTTGCTCCACTGTCTAATCAGGAAACTGCTCTTTTAATGAATGTATTGTTCAGCTCAGAGTGCTTCTATTGAAGTGAATTTCCTATCCCCACTAACACTGTCGCTCATCATGCAAATCAAATGGTGTTTTCTTTAACCTCTTCCAGTTATAAAATACCAGTGCTTGTCAAATGCAAAGATAAATTACCTTGTCTTGCCTCTGCTCTTATTTATAGAATAAGGCAGTGAGTTATTGTAGCACTGAGACTACCAGCTCTATGTTGTACATCAGTGTCATATCTCTGCGTGGCAGGTTAAACTAGATCTTTAGGTGGAAATAAAGTAAAATGCCAATTTGCTTCAAAATTCTTAAGAATGAGATATCTCACGTAAAGAAAAGTTTGGAGTACCTGGAAGGACAGAAATCTCTAATGAGATGGAGATTCCCAGCCTGAGTTTAGGTGTTATGATAAATAGGATAAATCAATCTGGAGCTGCATCTGTCCATTCATTATAATCAAAATTTAGACTTGATTGCTGAACAACACTTACTTTTGGTGTAGCAGAGATTAAGTGGGGCAGACATTTACCCAACTTTGAACTCTCACAGTCTCTTTGAACAGAGGGGCAAGCACACAAATATTCTCATGGGTGCTACTCTGCTCCTACACAGATAATTGAGGGATGGAAATGGTCAAGTGAAAGGACAGAACTGCAGCAGCCAAAACACTATTTTGCTTTTAGGAAATACTCTCCATTGCCACTGCAAAAAGAAGGAAAAAAAAGTTTTGATTCAAAGTCCATGAAGTTCTTGCGTGTATTTTTAATTTAGTTTACTGAATTTCAGAACAGTCTCAGTGGTGGTTTTCATGCATCAAATAAAGAACATGAGCTCCTCAATATATAGTGGATTTGCACACTCTCCTGTACAGTATTAAGAACCTTCCGTTCTGAATAAAGTAAACATAATTTAAATTTGCATCTTTCTACCAGGATAAAAATATGTATCATCCTTCTTACATTTGTAGGTTGGGACATTCTTGGAAGAGGCACAAGTCTCTTTAAATATTTAACAAGCTCTTGAAACACATTATGTGATGCTGTAAATTAATATTTATCTTTAAATCCCTTTCCTATGGAAGGGGAAACCTACCAGAAATTCAGAAAACACTGACAGACCACACAGCAAAGAACTACTCCATCAAAGAATTCATTAAGGCCAAACAGAGAAACTATCACAGGAACTGCAGCCTCCAGTTTCAAAGCTGGAATAAGATGTACAAAAAGGAGTAAAGTATGTGGGAATAAGCTCTGAGCTGCCTAAAAGCAAGGTGGGTGGAACAAATCAGTCTGTGTGCACCGTGCAGCTACGGAAATGTGAGATAAGGCTGGTGGGTGATGAAGAGCTTTCAGGTCATTGAATGATTGCTTGTGCTTAAACTCCTACCATGGGAAATGACCTGGCAAGAGCTACCACAGACATTTGTAATCCCATTCTTTGGTAGCCTGGTTAGGTGTTGCAGAATGGATAAAATCTGATGGAGAAATGTTTGTTTTGCCTTAGTCCCATGATAATATTATAGATGTGGTTTTATTCTTCATTTGAGGAGATTTGTCAAAGGCATTTACTTTCCTTCTGTGGGCTGACAAAACCCTTACATGCCATTGGTTCCCTTTGACTCCAATGGAAAAATGCCATGGAGGTCCCCAGACTACTCCTATGTCTCACTTCCAGCTGCTGCTCTTGCCCAAGAACATTCCCTGGTGGAAAGATGCTGCCTTCAAGCCCCTGCGTCACAGATGAATGGCAAAACAAGACCCTACAGAAATGGCGTCCTAGTTGCCAACCAAATATTGCAAATGAATAAACCACTTTGAAACACACCAAAACCACTTCCTGGAGAGACACTGAGGTCACACGATGGCTTGAAAGGTCCCTTGCATGGGGTAGAAAGGACAGACACTAGCATTGCAGTTCATTATATCCAGGCTGAATGTCTGATATAAACTTTTACAAAATCTGTTTCTCAAACCACCATCCAGCCTTTGAGCCAGTGAAAATTCCTGGGTGAAAATTTTGTCAGAGCTAGCAGGTTTTAAAGAAAAATGTCTGCTTTTTGAAAAGCTTTAGAGATTAGGACTTTACAGACAAGTAAAAGTAGTCTGTATTCAGTCCTGATGCCACAAAAGCCTGCACTTACACGACTGATAAGTAATCAAATTAATGCAGCTCTGAAATGCAGAAGAACCTTGCAGGAAAAGAAAAGGAAAAGATAGAGATATACAAGTACAGAAGATAATTTTAGTATCTACAAGAATGAGCACCAGAAAATTAAAGCCAGAAACAACAGCTGGCTTGAAACTTAAATTTGAGAACTTGACACCTTGCTTTATTCTGCTGTCTCTAAATTAAGTGTCAGAATTAAGTAGCTATCCATTAAAAGGAGATGATGTTTTGTAATAATTATGTCTCCAACTGTCCTGGGTGTGTTAGAAGGAGAGCTAACTAAACTGGCCATCAGAGTTTGCTCTTTACCAGATATTACCCACTACAGCTTTCAAATCTTATGCCTTTGTCATAGGTTTTGGGCTTGCCATATATATCAGAAGTAGCTGAAAGCAAAATATCCCCAGATCTCTAAAGTGGTGGTTTTCTTCTCTCTAAATTTGAATCTGAAGCCAATGGCTTTATGGAAACAACCCCTTTGACTTTTAGATCAGGAATGGATGATATCCATCTCAATTCATCTCAGAGGAATTAAATAGGGGGAATTCTTGCTATTGCTAGGACCAAGTAATTGTAGGAATTTCTCCTAAATTAGATTAAGAACTTACAAAAATTAATGTACTGAACCAAACACTTAGAAAGGGAGAGAAGGCAGATAGGGAATGACAATGATTTACATCTATATTATAGAATCTATCATGATCCAGATCATCCATCTTGTGCATTATATTATACTCCAAGTCTACTCAGAGTGTTGTTCCTGATTGTGGAAAACACAGAATGTTTTTAAAATACTGCACAACTTCCAGTTCCATGGCACCCACCAATGCCACAGGGTATTCATCAGAAGCAGGGCAAATCACAGTCACCAAGTTCTTATCTAATTCCTTCTCTCATATTTTTGTTTATTTTTTGTTTCCCTGTGTTTCATAATGCAAAGTGGGATCCGAAGGAATTGTGGGAGAGAACAAGGTCAATCTGGATCACTCCAAAAAGGATGCACAAGTACTGGAGTACTTCAGGATATAGATTAGTATCAGGAAGGAGAAAGTAATCCCTCCACTGCTTCTTTGAGCTGTAGCAAATCTGACAATATCAGCTGTGAGGTTTCTTTGCATGGCAGGGATACTTTAGGGACACAAATACTTTCTGTAAAACTTGGAGGTCATTCCAAGGCCTTTCTTCAGACATTATGGACCTGATTTAAACCACATTTCCACATTTAATGCTATGATGAGTTTGTTGTTTATATTAACCATTCTGAAAAAAAAAAAAAAAGGAGAGAGATAATCTCTGTGACTAAACCATATCCCAGAATAGTATTTGTAAGAGTAATGAGATCACTGTTTTCCTGACTCATCTCAGATAAATGGGCTGCTGGAGAGAAGAGTCTATGCTGCACCCCAACCAGTCAAGTTTCATCTGCAGTGATTCATACTTCAGATAATTAGCTTGGTGTAATTATTACAGGAATTCCCACACTGGGGCTATTAAAGATGACAAGTTAACTACCTGAGCCTGACAGGCAGGATCACCAGAAGCTGCAATCCTCCAACAGCACGTGTAACTCTGTCTTATGAAAGCCCAACTACAGAGCACTCAGCACCAGGCTGGCATGGGAGACCTCTTGTTGCTCCCTCTGTTATCCTGCCCTGCAATAACTCTTTTTTAAGCACTTGCATGGAAAATATGGAAAGTTATAAAATATTTTGCCTGTGCCAGCACTCCATCTTCTGTAGCAGCATTCAACCCATGTGGAGCTCAGTGTTCAGTCTCATGAATAAGTCTTCATAATAATATTTTCTGAGCCTCTTCAATGTACTTAGTACATGTTTAAGAGGAAGGGACTCAGGAAGGAGAGGAAATGTCTATTGCCACCACTGTCAGATTGTTCACACCTCATGACATTGATATCAAGTTTCAAGAACAGATCACAAACCTCCAACGGGTCAATATATTTGAAATGATGTGAAGCTAAGATTCATTTTTGAAAATAATTTCAACTTTAAAATATTACATGTTCTGCCTGAATTTAAGGGGAAAAAATGTTTTTCATCTTGCTTTGTCTGAGTTCATTCTAGCCAAAAAGGAGAGATAATTCTTACATTCTTCCAAAAACCAGAAATATTTCCAAGGGCATCTAAGCTGCAAAGAAAATGAGGCCATTGAGGGTTAAGCTCTTAGGCTACAAAGGAATTCTAAAAATTTATGGCATAGATTTAAGCTTATGGTTTTCAAGCCTATCAGTATTTACTGAATGGAAAAGCTATGAAGTGCTAAATGATAATTTACTTTTTTTTTTCCCCTTTGTGAATGATGTTTTCTGTTTAGTGCACTATCATAGAAACAGAGCATCTTTGATTCTGAGGACAGCTAACTGTCAATGTTTCTTGTCCTATGAGAACCTTAAAACCCAGAATTCAGAGGAGCTTTGGAGAGAGATGGAATTGTAGTCTCTGCAGCCTTCAGGCTGGCAAATTTTTTTTGGTGTTTATCTAAAGAAAGATGCAGAAGGTATATGGGAAATATAAATAAAAAGTTCTGTGTAAGATCAGAAAGGTAAAATCTGATCTTCCCCAAGTGATCAGGAAAAGCAGTCAAGGGGCCTTTGCCCTGCACAAAGACAGAAATCTGATAAACGGAAACATCTGTAATATGTATTTGAAAAGAAGAGGTTAAAGATCTCTCAGATAAAACACCAAGAAATATTTCTTGTGCATTCTAAGTCAAATGGAAGGTACAGTTTTCAAGGAGAACGTGGGCTCATCTCATGCAAGATTGGAAGATTACGAGATTAGATTCTACAGAAATTTTCCGTATTTACTGAGGATAAAATACTTCCACTTTCATGATGTAGCTGAAGGCTCTCTGAAGTGGGGTGGATCTGAGGAACACTTGGTGACACAAAGAAAGCTTTTCCTGAATTCAGGTATGGCTCAGGTCACTCCTGTGGCAGGTGCACAACTCTTTGCAGACCAGAGTTCCTTCCACAGAGTTCTTGGCTGTGGTCCCAATACCTGCACCTTGACAGCAAATCAGGATTTACAGAGGACTGTTTGAAGGGCAAGGAGAGCATGGAGAAATGCCTTTGTGGCTGTTGAGAATGAGGGGAAAATGACAAATTTCTTAGCACTACTCCAAGGAAAAATTTTTGTGTGGTTGGTTCAGCAAGGTGGCAAAAGAATAGCTGAGGTACCCACCTAAAATCCCACAATTTTGTGTGGGGGAACATCTGATTATCTGCCATGATGAACAGTAGCAGTCCATCCAGGCACCTTTAACAGAAATAAAATTCATTATCTAGTCAAGGAGTCCTTTGGCCCTCCAGGGTATGAGAGCTTAATGATGTGCCTAAATGAGATAAAAACCTTCTAACCTAGAGCATAGCCTGTAAAGGATGGTGGCACAGGGTTCAGATTCAGAATAAAGGCCTGGAGCCCAAATAGTCATATAAATCTGCTTGTTGAATCTCCTAGTGACTACAGGAAAACCTCCAGAAAGTGATATGTCATCAACAGGAGACAGTGTTGTTCAATATTTTTTTCCAGACTGACTTTTATCCAGGACATTTCTCCTGAGCCTTCCAGAGATTGGTTGGAGAAAATAAAAAGAAAAAAAATTCTGACTATAAATATTCATCAGTCTGTTATCAGTTTAATATGCTTAAAATCTTCATGGAGTACTTAGAGGGGGACAGCTACTGTGCTAGAGTGTTTTTAAGAAAGAAAATGTTGAAGCTCAGGAAGATGAATAGTGCCATGACATTTCTGTGGCTAAATAACTGATCTGGAGGGGGTATGCTTTCATTTTTCTGCTCAGATACTTAAAGTCAGCTACTCCTAAATGAAGCTTTCACTAGATTTTTTTTTTCCCAAAGTCTGTGAAAAAATAGAACCAATTATGTGTTTGAGTGCTTTGTAATCTATAGGTGGAAGAAAAAGTTGGAAGAAACTAATTCCATTAACTGTTCTAAATTAATCTTTCTTTTCCTCCCAATGGGCTGACTCTTATTTAGTAGTTTTTTAGCCAGATGTTCATACTGTGACTCAAGACTAGAAGGAAGAGATAAAGAAACTTCAGGAGACAACCATCTAAAGTGGAAACAAGAATAAAAATGAAAAGAGATTATATGATTTATAATATTTTGGAAACTTCTTCAGGAGAGATAGATACATCTACAAACATGAACAGAGTTAAATTATTTTTTTTTTTCTCTGCTTGTGCTTTTCCCTGCTCCCGTTTTGTGCTCTGTTTTGTCTAGTCATTATTTTAAGTTCTGTTTTCTGTCAGTTTGTAAGTGTAGGTATTAATATTTCCATTCCTTTGGATTTCTGAGATGTTCAGAGGAGGCTGAACTGAGCTTGAACTTTGGTTAACATTTTTCAGATGCAAGAAGTTCCAAAGATGTGTGGGGCAGTGGTAATACAGGGATTGCATCAGCCAAAGTCCTTCAATCTGCCCTCTTAGAAAGTCTGTGTGCGTCCTGGCCTTAAGATGCTTATTCATTGAGGGAAAAATATTATTACCATGGCCAGAACATTAGGTTTCACTCTTATATTTGGTTTTTTTTTTTCTGAGTTTTTTGTCTTGTTTTTTGTTTGTAATGAAATAGCCATTATATCAAGTTTATCTTCAGCATAAATCAGGGTATTTTTCATAGCCTTACATGAAGTGAAAATTTTGGACCATACATTTTAAAGAAAATTACATTTGATTTGCAATTAATGTGTAGTGGGTTTCTAAAAAGTGCAAGGAACAATGTTTGTGGAAATGAGTTTCATCACCCTAACCATGCAAATGAGTTTTGTCTCTGAGGAAAAAAAACAAAACAAAAAAAACCCAAAAACTCTTTAAGAAGAAGCTTCATCACTCCTTTCATTTACATTTGCTTTTTTATCTCACTAAAGCTGCTCAGGTTACTGAAGCAAAGCAGAACTTCTGATTAGCAAATCCAAATTATTACAAAAATAATAAAAATTAAATCTTTAAAGTATGCCTTCAGCACAGAGTTTATCATGCTTTATTTAAAACATATATCATAAAGCGACAGAGGCAGTAGTGCCTGATTGGTCATGACATGAAGCTCCCAGCTGCACAAAACATTTTGGTAGGCTGGCTGCCTCCCTCTGATTAGACCTGACAGATTATTAGAATAGTAGTACTTGATGGACCATGAGAATAGGAACTGACATACAATTTCAGTATTCACTATTGCTTCCTTCAGTAGAGACCATCACTATATATTGATGCTTGATTTCATTGGTAATTTTTTCCCTTTTCTAGGCATCTTTTTTTCTTCTTTCTTTTTGGTTTTAGTGTTTTGGTTTTTTTTTAGTGGGTTTGGGATTTTTTTTGTTTTGTTTTTGCTGGGGTTTTGTTTGTTTGGTTGGTTGTTGGTTTTGGTTTTTATGGGTTTTTTGGTTTGGTTTGGTTTGGTTTGGTTTGGTTTGGTTGGGTTTGATTTGGTTTGGTTGCATTTGGTTTGGTTGGGTAGGGTTGGGTTGGGTTTGGTTTGGTTTGGTTGGGTTTGGTTTGGTTTGGTTTCATTTGGTGTCGTTTTGTTTGGTTGCCTTTGGTTGGGTTTGGTTTGGTTTGCTCCCTGGTACTCCCTCTTAGCAAGCTGATAGCTGACAAGGTAATATCTCAATCATGAGTATCACTATGAGATGTAGAGAAGCACTGAACCCCATCCCATTTTCTGTGCTTCACCTATCAGGTTCATTTTGTACCTACTGCAAAGAACAAAATTAGCTGAAATGCAAAAGGAGATTAATAACAATAACAGCAGAGACTTATTTTGTTGTGTGTGAGAACACTGGGAGGTCTGACAGGTATTAAGACTTCATTTCCATTCACTGATAAAGAAATAGATGCATGGAGCCTTTGGAACAAATGGTACATTTTTTTAGATGTGAGAAAACATCAAGTATAGCAGTGTGAGTGTATCCTTTATGCTCTAACCAGCCTTTTTTCATTTATCCAACACACAGCACAGCCCCTTTGGCAATTAGAGGAGTGCTGGCTCTGTGGAATGATGATTCTGGTTACAGGGCACTGAAGAAGTTGTATCTGAGCACCTTCCACATTGTTTAACCTCCATCCCTTGCAGACTGCTTATGGATTTTTCTCCCCAGCACTTCCTCTCACAGTGCCAACTCCAAGTTTGTTCCAAGTGATACACATTCCTACAGAGTAGGCTGATGGCAATAATTACTGTAAAAATGGCTTCACACCTCCGATCATCATTCCTATTTCCTTCCTTAACCACAATTTATCTGCTAAAGGGAAGCAAAATACTCTTTTCATAGCAAGGGGTTAAGCAGTGTGCAGAAAGAAATTGGATGTTACAAGGCAGTGGTTATACCACAAAACATAGGGACAAGTGGAATCAGGTTAAGACATCCTGCATTCCATTTTAAGTAGTGAATTTCCCACTGCAATGAAACTTTTCTGATGTGCTTTTATGTGCTGCATTTCTCTGTGTAGGATGTTATGCTCTGGATGGGCATATTTAAATTTTTATCTTATTTTATAGCTACAATAAATGAAATGTTAAATCACTGGAGATAAATGCTTCCTATCTTCCTCTCTTTTTTTAAAGAGTAGCACTTTGGCTTTACAGATTCCCAAGTACAACCATGGCTGCAAAAATTGGAAATGCACAAAGAAAATGCATGAGTGGCATAAACATTCTGTTATCTCAGATATTCATGCATACTGGTTCCACTTATCAAAAATAAAACAACTTAAATGTGAGGCAAGGGGTGGATTAGGTGACTTCCCTAACCAATTTTCTATAATTTGAAAACCTCACACTATCACAATCTGTATTGTGCACCACAAGACTGTATCTTTTGTTCACAAGTATTTTGTCTGTAGGGTTTCTATGGTTCAATGTTGAGCTGAAACTCTTCTTCTCCCATCTTTACCACACCTTAAGAAAGAGCTTAATTTGAGAAGAGCTTAATCTGAGAAGGGTTCCAGGGCAAAAATGATGTATAACAGAATAGAACACTGAGAAAATCTCTCACTGTATTTAATTTCACTTCCAATTTTGAGCAGTGTTCCCCTATGTTAAAATGGTCCTTTGGCTTAAACTAGCCCCAAATATGTTTTGGGAAACCAAAGCACAAACATCACAATTAATGATCCATAATCATGTGTAAACCAGTTCCCCATTCAAGCTGAAAATTTTCATGGAACAGAAGTATTTGTCATCAGAAGATAGGTATAAATGTGCTCTTTACAAATACCACTCCCTTGGTGGTTTCACACCTATTGTCTCACATGAGCAATGATGTTGTTTAGTGTCTAATTAAACCATCCACTCTCACCATCTTTTAACTTTAGGACTTGCAACACCATCTCCTTCAAAGGGAGATTGTGGAATCAAAGCTGTCACGGTGCAGATCAATGCAAATTTATCTGTGTAGCCTGGGGAGGCAACAGTTCTGCCTCTAATTTGTGTATCAGTCTTTTCCATGACTGGGTGCATTTCAAAGACAAACCATTTGTCCCTGTCCAAGGAAACCTGCAGAACCTCTTTAGTGTTTCTACCAGCCCTGCTAGACAGGCCAGCTCCTTCCAGGGAAGCTGTGCTTGCCTCAGATTGCAGTGGTACTTGTGATGTACCTCAAAAATATCAGTATTTATGATATACCTCAGGTATATCAGTATTTGTGATGTATCTCAGATATATCAGTTTTACTGAGGTTCAGTTTTGCTACATCCTGTCCTAACTGGGAAGGATCAGCAAAGGAGAATCTCTTTCATCACTAATGATAATTAGTGGCACGCGAAAGAGAAAAACACATGATGTGGAGGCAAAAGATAAAAATACAAGCACCAAAGAACATGGCACCTTCATGATTGAGAATATTATCCTAATGGTATTTTTAGTTTGAGTTCTGGGCATTGGCTCAGTGGGGGCATGTCACAGACACATTTTATGAAAAATCCTTTCCTTGGGATTTTTCCTCCTGAGAAGCTGTGAGGCCTCAGGAACAAAATGCAAACAATGGTTATCTGCTGCTGTGGAATGCAACAGGTGCATCTGGGATTGGTCTCATGTGGTTGTTTTTAATTAATGGGAAATCACAGTCCAGCTGGATTGGACTCTCTGTCCGAGACAGAAGCTTTTGTTATCATTCTTTCCTATTCTATTCTTAGCCAGCCTTCTGATGAAATCCTTTCTTCTATTCTTTTAGTATAGTTTTAATTTATATGTATCATAAAATAGTAAATCAAGCCTTCTGAAACATGGAGTCAGATCCTCGTCTCTTCCCCAACCTGAGACCCCTGTGAACACCGTCACAGGGGCAAAATGGCAGATCAATCACTTAAAGGAAAGCAGTCTATGACAGATCTGGAGATTTGTGCCCTGCAGTGCTCAGAGGTCGCAGTAGATCTTTTTTGAAGCCCTTAACACCCTACCACTCTTTCACACATGTGATAAGTGCTGTGGCAGAAAAAAGGAGGGATTTTTCTATGTCTCTATGAGGGGACATGCTGCTGCCACCTCCCTCAGTCCATCCTTCCACCCTCTTATCAGAAGTGAGGTGAGTTGGGCACAGGACAGAGCTGCAGAGCGATGTGCATCACTTTGGGAATGCGCTGGGGGCATCAGCACAACCTGCTGTCTGTTGGTTTGGTTCCTTGGTTGGGCATGGCTGTCATCACCTGAGAGTTTAAACACTCTGCAAGGAGATGCAGAGAAGGTGGACATCCCTAAAATTACTGCATGTACTCAGAAGTTCTGGGTTGTTATCATTAAATAGTAAAAATAAAGAGAAAAAAAGAGCTCTGATTTTCAAGATATGGAAAGTCACTCTATGTTAATGTTCCCATCAGCATAATAACATATTGGCTCAGTGATGTAGCAGTGATTAGTTAATATCTGTACAGCTCTTCAAATTTGAAAATCCTTATTCATCACTCTGTTCCAGCAGTTTTATGAGTTGGTCCTAAAAATCACTGCCAAATGCTATAAAAGTGATCGATATCACTATTAAAGCATCAATATTCTTCCTGCGATCACTCACAAAGGATGAATATCCAGAAAAATTTTAGAATCAAAATATTAATAGGGTGGATAAATTATTAAGAGATGCTGACAATGATGTTCTCCTGTTAATTAATAAGATATTTCTAGGGACTTTCAATTGTCTCCCTAAGTAAGCTCCTCTTTCAGCTGATGCTAAAACCTTGTTATGGAATGGTTGGTCTTTTGAAATGTGCCATTAAAATATTCCAGTTTTCATAGATTATATATTTATCCTTTGGGAAAAAAAATTAGAAAATTATTTTTATGCCTTTTTTTTTTTGTCTTTTAAGCAAAGAAGTCTGAGGCTGAGAAAAGAAAGAAAAGAAGGATGAGGCAAGTTCATATAATGTTAACTGTAAATCAGCTGTCACCTCTCCTTATAACACCAGAGAAATCTTTGAGGTGCTACTGCAGTTTCAGATCTGGATGACTTCAATTAAATTTCCTACTGTTTAAAAGGGGACTAAGGAGACTCCAATTAAAATTCCTACTGTTTAAAAGGAGACTAAGGAGACGAAAAGTGGATGGATGTGTCCATGTCACTTGCACTGGGACATGGACACAATACACTTTATCCAGTGGCTTGGTCAGAAAATTGAGGAAGGAGTGAACTTGGAGTCTGCAGCATTTATTTTCTTCAAGCTTGATGAAACCTTCTGCATCCAACAAAAAACCAATTCATTTTCTTAAGAGACCCTGCCTCTGGAAGGGTGGTGTGCAGGGACATAGATAGAGAAGATTTCACTGCTGTTAGAAACAAGCCGCTCTCCTAACAAAAAACCTAATTTTGACTCTGACTCCTGCAATTTTAGCAAGCAGTTACAGGAGACATGGAGAAGAAGGAGGAGGAAAGGATAGGCTTCTAATGCAAGCCTAAACACAACAGCAACAAAGAAACAGCTGCTCAGGAGGTGACCATGAGAAGACCTCACTAAGGCCTATCACCACTGAAAGGGTTTGTTCATATTCTCCATTTAATTTTACATCTAAGAGCCACACGGTAAAAAATTAAACTATTTCATGTGACGGCTTTGTGCAGTGCATGCTCAACTTTTCATATATTTTATTTCTTTGTTGGGAAGTGATTACACAGTCATTGATTAATGTGAGTTGCTGCAAGTAATATTTTTAAAAAAAGAAGAAAGCTTGTATATGTTTCAAAGTGCTATGGAAATGAATGTATTAAAAATCTTTTCCCTTTATTTTAAGAGAAGCTAAGGCAAAGGATATAATATATTACGCTGTAACTCTGAAAGTAATTTTCAACACACCACCTACACTAAAAGTATTAATAACTTCCCTAAGGTGAGTGTCATGCAGAACACAGATAAATGTTATTGCTGTTTTCAATTTTTAAGGCTTTTTAGACTTATTGCCTGAAATGTTTGCTTCTTATTTTCATGTCATTAATTTTGCATATTTCTCACTGTCAGTGTATACCAGGTTAAGACTCCAAAACATTCTGAAGAACTTCTAAAGAATAGAATAGAATTTCCTATTTGAAGTTTATTTCAATCTTCAACTAATACATGCTTTGGTTATAAAATAAATCTAGATTGTCTTCTAGAGAACACCTCCAAACCACAGAGTAAGAAAATGAAGAATTTATAGCCTCAGTTAAATATTGCTGATATTGAACAATGAAAATTATGTAACACTCTTAATAATTAAAATATGTTGTTTGTTTGCATTTTGAATGAATTAGACCAATCACTGCTCATTTCCCTATGAACAGATATTAATAGATAACTAAAGAGTACAAATTCCTAGTGTAGCAAAACTACCTGTCCTCATGATCCCATGGATGTTAAAACCAGAATTAGATTTCATCTTTGAATCTTTCACTGTTCTATGAATAAATTTCCCTACCTGGCCGTTCTCAGGATGAGTCTTTCACTAGGAGAAACTTCCTTTCTGACTGGGATGAATTCTTAGCTTTCTGGTAATTACATTGATCAATTTCTTTTCTTCTCTTTCTGAATATTCTGCACTGGAATTGGAAGTGGCCTGGTCCTTCATTTATTTCTCTGCTTCCTCAGTTAATCCAGCCTCCTGGAAATCACAAACTTCATCACTGATCTCATCCACTCCTTAACCATCACATTATTGACCAGAGGCTCACTTAAGTGTGGAAGATACAATTTCCATATAAATTAACCTGAAGTGCTTCAGTAACACTTTTAGTGTTATTTAACTCTAACAATGTTTAATATGAGTAAAAAAAAAAAAAAAAAAAAAAAATGGTGTGCTGCTCATGTGATTCCTTGCAAAGAAGAAAAGAAAGAAAATCTTTTGGATTGCCTTACCATCTTAGACACAGGCACAATTACACAACATGAAGAAACAAACGAAAACTCCCTGATTAATAGCACAAATGATGGTATTTCTACTATGGTTTGCACATCAAATTAGGTCATATTTTCTTCAAGAACTTGAAACATCTGGATGTTGCATAAGAGCATGTGCAAGTTCAATTTCACATGGAAGAGTGAGAAAAATGTATGCAAAAATGGAACAGTGCAGTGAAAAATGATCTAGGGGCTCACTAGATTGAGGATGCTGTTGGAACAGAAAACACTTCCCAGGCATTTGAGGCACCTAGACCCATTCCACTTCCACAGCTTGTGTGGACCAGTCTAACTTTCTTTGCAAGCCCATCCTCAAGACTTCCAAAAATTCATCAGCTGAAGACCAAAGAATCAAATTTGCTCAGAAGCAGCTTGGCAAAGGTTATAAAATAACACTTCAAGCTGGGGCAAAATCAAGCTGATAAATGGAAGCATAGAAGTATAGAAGTAGACTAGAAGTATAGATGCAAGTTTGCTAAATCAGGTTTCTTCACCACAGTTTGAAACATTGTCAGGCTTGTTTGAGGTACCTTTCCTCCCAGGTCAGATAAACTGCTCTCAGACAAGCCTGCAGTAGCTGAGGTCCATTTGCTCTCTCTGATGAATATCTCTGAACTTTTCTGCAATAAGGCTTGCCTGTTTTCCTTGCCAAAATTCCTTCCTCTGCACTCCACTCTAGGATGACACATGGTATCATTGTTGCTCTTTGCCAGCTTCAGTTGCATTGCAGCTAAAAGCTGCAGAGTGCTGATATTATTAATATAATAAATTATAGAATTACATGATGAAGTGCTTTAATTTCCCCCTTTGATCCCCTTCTCTCAACCCTGCCCTATGCCCCACCTTCACCCTCTACCATCTGAAACCTCTTAATGACTTCAAAGAGCTGCATAACAGGGTAGGTTTTTTTACTTCATAGCATGTTACCCCTCTCTGCCCCAGATCAGAGGCCTTATTGGAGGTCCCTTTCCATGTCATTTGGAAAATGTGTAAATACTCTCCTAATACCCTTCACTGAGAAGGTCAAAACAGCTCACATCACAGCAGATGAACTAAGATGTTAGAATCAGGCTCTCAGAAATCAACCAAATCTGAGACCACTTTCTATTGAATATTCAAGTGGACTTCACCTATGAAATATTATCTTTCTTGACTCTCAGAGTCCTCTTCTGCATCCACTGTGCAGAGCACTAGCATGCCATGTCAGCTTTAAAGAGCACATAACTCACACCCACCTGACACTGCCACAGAGTGATGAAAGTGGATCTGGGTGTAAATTAAAACAGTGTACCTGAGCTTCAGGTAATTGACAATAGAATTGCTGAAATCAACATTTCAACATTATTTAAGCTTAATTTTGCATTAAATATAAAGAAATACAGAGTCTGATTCACTTCAGAGAGGATGACACTACTTTCCCAGACATGGCCCCTGAGCCAGAGTTACAAAAAATTAATACATACCCCCAGCTGAAATATTTCAGCATCTAGGCCATATTTATTCTCTCTTGTACAACATGTATTATGCATTTTAGTCACAGATATTCCCTTGATTTCAGAGGGTTTCAGTTGAATGTTTGAGGTGAGGTACAGCAACTTGATGGGAGGTATTTTTTTGGCAGTATTCTCTTTCAGGCATGAACAGTCTGACCCTTTGGAACACCTGGCTGGATTTGCAAAGGTGATGAATGCCCACAAGTCTATCTGAACACTGCACACAGATCCTCTGTAAAAATCAAACAAATAGTAGATATTTGACAGCTCAGGAGCTGCAAGAAATTAGCTGGTACTAAATGCACGTACAGTTACAAGGAGAAAGCCCAAGAGGATAACTATTATTTGATTATGACAACCAAAAAGCTAAAGTCAAATTTCACCTTGCACCTTGCTGAACTTTATTTTGCAAAACCTATTCTCTGAAGGGCCTAGGTTTTTTTGGGTTTTTTTGATTTTTGCCAAATGTGAAAGCAGTCAGAATTGTCAGCTTTCAGAGCAAGAAGAAAATCTCTTCCATTCTTGTGGGTGTTTGAGGTAGGGATAAGCAGTTATTGTTGCTCATATTAATCTTTAACCATGGCTGTGGGCATGAGAGGAGATGTAGATCCTAATTTGTTTTTATGCTGTGTCCATAAATATATTTTAAAATCCTACTACTGGTACCTTTTTATTACTTGTTCATAGTAATGTAAGTCAAACCAGATAAAGAACAGCCAGTGGCTTGGACCATTTGTCCACAGAAAAAAATAAAAACTGCCAAGCCTTGTGTGAGTTATCTGGCCATGTCATCTGGAAAATAGGGATGGTTTCTGCTCATGTCTTTGTCCCTTCTTTGACCCCCATGTCAGGCAGACTGAAGGTGTAAAAAAATTTACCTTTTCTCAATGAGAGGATCAGGGCAACATAGAAGAGTATTGTTTTTCTCTCCTCCTATAAGAACAGTGTAAATCACAATTCTGAGGAATAAAAAGAAATTATGGCTCCTATTTTTGATGTCAATGAAGAAAATCCCAGAGAGAGGATCAGCCTTGTGTCTACATGAGCAATCTAGCCTGATAAATATCAGAGGAGAACCATTAAGGGATGGATGCCAAAAGGGAGGTTTCAGAAAGCACATGGAATTTTATTTAACATTTTTGTACATTTAGATCAGGAGAACATTTTTAAAGGAATATACTGGAATAAGGGATAAATTCTGCCTTCATGCACAGTTTCATTCACCTTGAAGACAGCTGCCTGTCCAAATTTCCCAAGGATTGGGTCTGGATATGTTCCAAGTGATAACTGTTAAAGCAGGAGGCTAGCACTAGACTGAGTATCCTTGTTGTTGCTATTATCCAACCCCTCAAAGCCACTGGGATACACAGATAAGAAGCCAGCATGAATGAATCACTGAAGGAAAATTACAAGTCAAAGAAGAAATTGCATTTCAGACTCGTTGACTTTCCTTCTGGCTGAATGAAAAACACTACACCAGCAGGTGTGAGCAGCATGGAAAATGCTGTTAACTTAGCAACACCAACATTTGCTTTGCAAAGAGGCCCTGTGGCCTCCCATGCATGGCTGAGCCCCCTCAGCTGCCCTTTGCTGAGCTTTGGTTTTGCCCTGTGCTGCAGGCTCTCAGCTTCAAGAATAACACAGCACCAGAGTCAGAATTAAACTCTGGCTTTGGCTGGATTAAAAGCAAACATACAGATGATACTGCTTATTTCACCTTTTGTAAAAAGCCAGGAAAATCCTGCAGATGACCTGCCAGGGGGGAGAAGGACTGCTGTTGCACACAGAAATCGCTCCAAGCAGTCACACATCTCAATGGGCACAGCAAAGGTGCAATCCGTGTATTTGAGAGGATGGGTGATGTGAGCTGCTCCTGCTGGCTACAAACCTTCCGTCTATTTGTGGAACAGACATTCCACATTACTGTGTGAGCAAGAGGGGACAGTTCAGCCACTTAGCCAGTAGCTGTTGCTCTTCAGATAAAGTCTCTGAGTCCAGGTCTATCCTGTCATTATTTTTGCACAGCTCCATCTCTTTTCTCTCAGCTAATCCAAACTATTGAAATGATAAAGACATATCACTGCTGGCAATAATCATCTCAGCTTGGATTGGTTTTGATTTGGAGTTTTTTTTCTTCCTTCTTTTCTTCCCCCTTTAGGACCACCTGCTTGATTTTATTGTTCTCTAACAAAATAGAGTTTTAAAGAAATTGCAGGACCCCTGCATGGCCAGATAATTGTAATTTTCTTCAAATTAATAACCAGGTCTGGAGAGTACAATTAGGAATTAAAATTGTGGTAAAAGAAATATTCCTGATTGTGTAATTTTTTTGTTAAATAACTGAGAAGAAATAGGCAACACAATTATTAGAAAGCAGCTGCAGTATTGGTTTTGCTTTGCATCTACTACCACCAGGAAGCATTGCCTGTGCTGTGGGACTTGGAGAGGTATGGCACCATTCTCCTTGGTGATCTGGTCAAAAACAGCTGTAGGATTTCTTTTAAACAGAATAACTTCTATGTTACAAGGCTGACATTGACCTAATTCAGCTCTTGATTTAGGGATGTGATACGTACAAGGAAGGGAAGTCTGAGTCATCTGTAGGCTGTCACCTACTCATTGCTCATGTAGACACAAGGGACTGACTAGGAAGAGGAAAATGATCTCTTAAATATATACTTACAGGTATATCCTTATTTTCAGGTGGTCTTTTTTGTATTATATACATACTGTACTGTAGTCTGATTTGTTTGGGTGATTGATTTTGTGGTTTTCAGCTGCAGAATCCCAGTTAATTGAGATGTGCTGACTAAATTCACATAAGAAATATCTGGGATTTTTATCTATTAAATCTGTTATTTACCTGCTCAGATGCAGCAGGAGAATGAAATTCACTCCCCTGGGCAGAAAGCTTTTCTATCTCTCCTCAGCTCTGCTTTTGATGCCCACCTGACCCCAGCACTCTCTCAGCCCATGGATAAAACCTCCAGCATATCAGAAACAGGGGTTCCCATCACCCTTGTGGTAGGAACCTCTCAGATGCCTGGTCCTGGGCTGGCTGCAGACACCTGCCTTGGGCTCACAATTAGGGTGGGCATCCTTGCAAAATGACAAAACAGCTTTTGGCTCCTTCCACCTGATGTCCGGAGGCAGGAGAAGGATTAAATAGCAAAAAGACCTGGTTTCCCATCTGATATTTCCTGGCTGTAGCAGTCGGAGCACATTATATTCCAAAAGCTTCTCTAATTTAGGCTCAATTTGTTTGTTATTGCAGTGGATGAAAAAGGACACCCATTTGCACTTGACTAACAGTTTAGCTTCTTCTTCTCATACAGATACCAATTACTATTATTTTCTCCCACATATTGTTATCTTCTATGGGACATATTAACCCAAACACTTTTTTTTTTTATGCTTTGGTATATTTCTTTTTCAAATCTTATCTAGAAGTCAAAGAACCTGAAGGACATACTCCAGTGGAGAATATTAGAATTCTCCCAGGACAGCTTTACTGTAATTATTATTAGTACTGAGCATTTGGGTGCTTTATTCTGATTAATAACATATTAATTTAAATTGTGCTGTTATATGCCATACCTTGAAGATCAAATAAGAGAAATGAGTTATTAAAAGATAATACTCACTTCTGTTATTTGAATTTTAAGCCATTTCCTAAGAAAAAACACACTGTGACTGGGCTATGTGGACTTTGATCTTTTCTGAAGTGTCCATTTCAGAACTTAGCCTGGGTTGAACACACAGTCTATTCAATCAGACTGAATTATTTGGGCTTCTCTGCCCCAGGCAGAAGACTGAGAGTTGTTCAGTGCTTGCTTTAGGAATGACCTGGCTTCTTGATGTACTCAAGCCAGAGAGCCAAGGGTGAGTTGAGCAGGTCCACCAGCTCCTATTTTCACTCTGATCTGATTAACAGAAGAGGGAAAGGAGAAGCAATCCCTGATATTTCTCACTGACTAGGAGATGTAAATCTGTTTTGTAGCTGAAAACATATGTTTTGTTGCTGTGCTTATCTTTTTTGCGATATAGGTGAAAAATCAAATGAGGATTTTTTTTTCCTATCAGTTTTAGATTCATATGTTTCTCAGCTCTGTGCCTCCCACCAATTTCCACAGATGAAACCTGATCAGCCTACATGAAATTTAACAAGAGCAAGTGCCAGATTCTGCACCTGGGATAGATGGAATAGCAGGCATTAGTATAAATTGGGAGAGGAGTGCCTGGAGAACAGCCCTGCAGAAAGGAATCTGGGGATGCTGGTAGATGGCAAATTTAATCTGAGTTAGCAGTGAGCCCTGGCAGCCAAGGGGGCAAAGCTCATTGTGGGTGTCAGACCACATCATGCTTGTCAGTGTTTCAGAGGCATTTGGGCAATGCCTTAAAAAATATTCTTTAATTTTTGGTCAGTCCTGAAGTGGTCAGGCAGATGGATCATAGTTGTAGGTCCCTTATAATTGAAATAGTCCATTCTATTCCATTCCATTTTATGTCCTGAGTTTAGTATGGATGGGCTACCTGAGTCTAACTCTACTGAAGGCATAATGAGTCTCTCTATTTATTTGCAACTGGACTTTACTGAATATTAATTAAAAAACTAGCCTATCACGTGGTTTTGCTTTTTTAAAATCACTACCATAACTTGTTACTTAATTGAACTTGTCATAATATATACTCATGTCATAAAAAGCCCTTTGGTAGGTTTTTGTTTGTTTCGAAAATAGTTCAAACCCAGATGCCATGTAAAGAAAGGTAACTTATTCTACCATATAATTCTTATGTTTATTTCTACCGAAGGAAAGTCAAACTCAAATCTTGTGGCAAAGGTATTATACTACACATACATGAAAGAAAAATTGTCTTTTGAAAAGCTTAATATGAGCAGAAATTGATTCTGAAAGTAAGGATTTCCTTCAAGTTATATACTTGATTTTCCTTATAATTTTGTACTGTCTAATTTAAAATGTAATTCTTCCAGAGAGGGGAAAGTCTGGGCTATTTTATATGTAGCTTTTTCAAACATGGATTAGTTTGTTAGTTTGATCTAGATTATAGTTTATCCATGTCACCAGCTTTTTTGCTAGAGGTGTTTGTGTGTCTGTGCTTTCTCTGCCATGGTGACTTAAACATCCACCATACATTGCAGCAGCACATAGCACAAAATTCTTCACTAGTGATGAATGAAACCAGACTTTTTGTGTGGCAAATCAGAGCCATAAATCAGCCTGGCTAGCTCTGATTATCACTCAGCTAGCTGACTGACAAACAGTGTCTCCAAGAAATAAAGGCTTTAGAAAAAATAGTGCAAGTGCAAGCAGATAAAAAACTTATTCTTTCCAGTATCCCATGCACATTTTACTTTTGCTACATGTTTTGCATATACACAAAGAAATAATTAAGCTTTTAATCATATATTAGAGAAAGAGAGAGAGAGAAAGAAAGAGAAGAAAGAGAGGAAAAAGAGGAAGAGAGAGAGAGAGAGAGAGAGAGAGAGAAAAGAAAGGAAAGAAAGGAAGAAAGAAAGGAAGAAAGAAAGGAAAGAAAGGAAGAAGTAAGAGAAAAGAATAGAAGAAAAAAAAGAAAGTAAAAGAAAGAAAGAAAGAAAGAAGAGAAAAAAGAAAGAAAGAAAGAGAAAGAAAGAAAAAAAGAAAAAAAGAAGAAAGAAAAGAAAGAAGAAAGAAAGAAAGAAAGAAAGAAAGAAAGAAAGAAAGAAAGAAAGAAAGAAAGAAAGAAAGAAAGAAAGAGAGAGAGAGAGAAATTGTTGAGGAAGCATTGTATACTATTTTCCTTTTTTGAACTTCCTTCATGTTTTCTGTGGAGAAGATTCAGAAGCTCTCAAGAGACAAAGAATTCAACTGCTTTGATTCAGATTTTACATAAAACATGTCCATGTTATCAGTACAAAGGGGAAAGAATCAGCTCCTTACAGCAGCTCAGTACTGGATTCTAAAAGAACACAGTAGTACTCCAGTCTGAGACACATTGGTGAATAATGAAAAAGCAAATGAAATCCAAGAAAGACAGAGTTTTCACACTGGTTAGCTATATGGGATTGCCAATAATCCAGGAAATGTTAAGGAAAATCAATGCTAAATGCCAAATTACACAGAAATTTCATGGCTTCTGCTCTTCGTTCTTGTCCACTGCAGTAAAACAAATCAGATATGGCAATACATAACCCTATTTACCATACCAGAGGAACTGTGTGCTCAATTATCTGCAGAGAGATTTCTTTAATGAGGTGTTTCCCTTTTCTGCCTATTAAATGTTTACAGCCTCTTAAAGTTGTAAAGTCTGAAGCAAGGGACATCAGTAGAAAATAAAATTATTCTCTTGTTCAATGCCTTGCCTAATAACAGAGGCATAAAACACTGAAATGTGACTTCAGAAGGCAGAGGGGGAAATATGGGTCCATTTCTGCTGTACTGCTTTCTCCCAACACTACCCAGGGCTGGCTGCAGCCACTAGGGGTTGCACATTATTTCATGGCTCCCCTCAGCATGGATGGGGGCATCCCTGCACTACAACTTGTTAAAGGGCAGATAAAGCTGCAAAAATTCAGATTAGCAGCTCAGGGACTGCACCTCTGAGATCTGCAAGAGCCAAACACTCAGATCCATCCATACATATTGCCCATGTTGTCCCATACTTTCATCTTCTCTCTACCAAAGCATTTCAGGTCTGCTGAGTAGGACTGATCCTTATCCTTTAGGGAATCATCACCTTTCTGTCTCAAAATGGCTGAACTCTGCCAAGATCCCTCCTTTGGAATGTGGCTACTTCTGAGAGTAGTTTTTCATTTAAAGTTAATGACAGGTGTTAAAGCTGCATTTGCATTAGTGAGAGAAGCTCTCACTTTCTCATGTGCCTGATTCTTAGGCAGCTGTCAGCAGTGGAGAACTCTCAGTGGGGATGTCAGAGGTACATCAGGAAGATGTTTCAATATTAAGATCTGATTCATGTCACTGGCTAAGTGAGAAGATCCTGAAGCCCATATTTGTAAAAGTCAAATAAATTTTAAAAAAAAAGGTTTAACTTAAGAAAGTGAGAGAAGGTCTATAGAAATTTAGTATATGCAGAATGTATTTTGAAATTAAACAAAACATATAAGAGACAAGAGATAACATACAAGAGATGTAAGTCACTAAGGGTGAGAGCATTATTTTTTTTGTTTTACTTTATTGCTGTGAGCAAGAAATCCCACTGGAGTATTGAACTCCATTAAAAAAATAAGTTTTCTGAAAAAATCTGGAAGACTGTTCAGTGAATTTATCAAGACTAATTATTTCTAATTAAGCAGTTAGACAAGAGCAAAAGATTGTGTACAAACACAACTACAGAAATATGTTGCTCTGATGTATGGACTGTGTGCATACAAGATGAGAAAATGTTAGAACTTAATAGGAATTATGTTGAGAAATTAAGGCTACAGTCAAATATTTAAGATAAACTACAGGCAGCAGTACAAAATGTGTAGCTGAAGGGCAATTGGGGAATCAGTTAACCACATAAGATGGAGATTGTACAGGTAAGTCCAACAAATATTCCAAATTCAGTTACATATGCAACAAAATTAGAATCAGTGGGATAAAAATGACTAGAAACATATAGTGTATTTCTGAGGAAACCAGGCAGAAAAAAGGAAGAGAAGCAGTGGAAAATTGTGGGTAGACATGGCAAAAAACGGATGATGGGGTGTAAAAATCAAACAGACCACAGAGGAGGTTGGACTTTTGATGGCATGGGTGCAAGAATCGACAGCCAGCTGTTCTTGCAGCTGTTCCTGCAGACCCAAACCCAGTGGGATGGCAGAGCCACCCCAAGGGACAGCCCAGGTTCTGTGGCTGGATGGTTTGGTGCTGGAGGTGGAACAAAGATGGACAGAATTGCATTCTAACACTAAGTTAAGTGAGGAACAACAGGTGGTAGAATTGCATTGTAACAGCAGCTGTGAGCTATTGAAAATATTTAAGAGTCATAAATAAACTTTTCATAATTGTCTATAATAATGTGCAAAATAACCCGATTGTAAATTGTTAACAGCAGTGTTATTCCATTATTTCAATAGGTTATTGGTTTTTTGATTTTTTTCTTAGCAGTTTGCTGCTAAATCAATAAACATTATTGAGTCTTGTACCAATTGTGTTTGAGGGCAGCATTCTGAAGAGAGTGTTGGACTGTGAGGTACCAGTTCCCCCATTATTCTCCTTTGCACAGTGGATGCCTCAGTTTTAGAAGAGGAAAGGAGCAGCCCTTTACACAATCTCACACTATTCCTATGCTGCAGCTCCAAATTCAGCTGTGTAACTTAACAGCAGGGAGGAGAAATCTGATTTCAGCATTCAGTCCGGTTGCAGGAGACCTGCTTTATCTCACTCCCTGGTGCCAGGCTGCTGTGCCTAAACCAAAAGTTTTGCAGCACTCAATGCAGATTTTTCTCTATATGTGGTCTGTGACACTCTAGTGAACACAACTTATGAGCTGCTGATAGGAAGAAATCTGCCTGCATGGAACCATTGAATAGTTTTGAATTAGCATATTTATTTAAACAGATTTTAAATTCAAAAGAGCAAATAAATTTAAATGAAAATTTTGTCACAATGTTATTTCCACCCTGTATTATCTCAGATGTTTGATTTTGGAATGACACAGTTACTTCTTCAGACTTGTTTTTAAAGACATCTTTGCAAAGAAATAAGTAATTTTCATTTTCAATAGATTTGTCTCAAAAGTCAGCAAAGATGGGGAGGGGAAAGGGGTGTATAATCTTTGTGTGGACATTTTCTCTGTGGGTTCTGTCATTTTGAAAGATGAGAAGAAAATTGGTCCAACATTACTCACTCTAATTTTGGCAAATTCTAAATTATAGTTAGTGATTGTAGGAACTATCACTCAAAACTAAGATGGACATTTCATCTTTTTTTTCTGAATATTTTTCAAGTAATATGGGAATGATGGGCTTGAGCATCACCTCAGTTATAATCAGAATTTAAAAGTTCTTCAAAGTTAGTGTAAGGAAGAGCTCACTGCAAACAAAAATTCTCTGCAAAGAATTGTGAGTAATAGCATGTAAATGATTATTTAGAAAGCAAGATTAGTTTCTGGAAAAGGATTAAAAGATTCTAAGAGCCACAGAATAGTCTAGCTTTTAAAAAATAGCATCCTTACAAGCTGGAGTTATTTTGTTACCATGTAATTTTAATTTCACCTGTATTTTCAGGCTGGGTTATTGAAATAGATTATAGGAAGTTTCATAATGCTCATATTGCTTGGCAAAACTGCATCTCCCTGAAAGGACATCTACAATGCTGCCTTTCAACATTTCATCAGCCTCCAAGAGCAAATGTGCAAACAAGGAGAAAATGGTTTTAAAAGCCTGTGAAGGCATTAATTCCAGTGTTTCTGAAATTAAAATGTGAAGACTACTTTTATGTCTGATTATTGCCATTACTATTTTCACAGACTTCCTCATGATTTCCTACACATTTATTCTCTTTGGATCCAGCCCAACCTGTCATAGTTTGATATCTGCACTGCAAGTAAATGTATATTGTACTATCAGAAATAAGAGTCCAAAATATCCCAAGAGTATAAGTTTAGCCCTTAAAATGTCACCTGAAGTTCTCATAAAAAAAAAAAATTAAATCATCCAATCCTTTTAGAATAAATGTTCAAATAATTTCTTCCATTTATTCCCTGCCTCCTCACACCTACATCAAATAGAGATTTACCAAAAATATTTTCACTTCTAGAACTCTGTGGAAGTGCAATTCTAACACAGAGGTTTCTGGAGACATTGAGAGAGAATGGGGCACTGACTAAAGGTGAAACAGGCATTTCTTTCCCCATTCCAAGTCTAGGTGTTTTTATCAGATTACAGCAACATTTCACATAATTATCTAATGCTTCATTTTATCACAAAATCCTTTTATCTCCTGCTTTTAAACCACTTCTGGTTTCTCTTTTTTTATTTCCCCCTTCCCACTACCCCTGTAAATTATAACGTTGATCTTTTCTTTCTGATTTATCATGCTTGTTCTCCCTCCTTCTTTACCCCATTTTTGACCTGTTAGTTAAGGATCTGTATTCTGAATCTGGTTTACAGTTCTGGTGGAATTATTGCTGTTGTGTAAATCTGAGTGCTGTGATAAACAGTAGCAATTCATACTGCTCTTCCTACTCTTGCTGTGCTTTCCTGATAATGAAAAAAATCACTTTTGAAGCCCTTGAAGCCCCACTTATCATTTGCTAATGGGTACTCCATAAATGAGAACTGGAAGATTTGTCAGTGTTGGAGCATAAAATAAAATATTTTATTCAGGTAATTCAAATATTCTCACAGCATCTTTTAATATTGCTGTTGCTGATAATGGAAAGAACCCAAATATCTTTCAGAGTTTTTTTACTTACTCTAGAGCTGGTTTTCTTGTCAGAGGGATTTGTGGTTATGACTACTCATCTGAAATTTAAGAAAAGCTCTTTAAAATTCTCTAAATTGAACTAAATTGAAAATATCTGTGGCTATGAGTACCTAAAATGGAGTAGCATACAGCTCTCTGCTGAAGAGCTGAAATTTGTCACAACTTTAATGTCCTTTGTCAGGAAGTTTAGTTTAACTATCTGCCAAGTGAAAGTCAGACAAGTAGCACAATCTGACCTCATCTTGTTGGAAAACTTTGTCAATAATCACTATAGAAAGAAGCAATCTAAAAAAGTAATTTAAAATTGCAATAGGGAAGTGCTCTATTATATAGACCTGTAGAAAATGACACATCTTTTCTGCAAGAAATTTTCAGGAAGTTATTCATGCCAAGTTTTTTTCACCACATTTTCTTCGGTCTACAATCAACATTTTTAAGCTCTTAGCCAGAAAATTGACATAAGTTTCTAAGGAATTAGTTTGGCTGTCTTTGTTGCCATCAGTTTCTTTACCTACTTTTCATTAAATAAAAATTACCCTTCTCTCTATAAAGTATTTCATTTGCAAGTTGTTTTACTGCATGGCAACTAGTTTTAAATCTGTATTTAAAACAGTCCTAAAACTTAAACTTATCAAAACATTCCTGTCTCTACTGGTTTAATCAGTCCTAAAGTTTCCAGATAATTTCATTCCTTTTTCACTGCCTTATTCTGATTGATAAGCAATCCTTCCTTTGTTTTGTGTCCTCTGTTTAAACTCTGGCGCAAGAAATCTTCCACTGAACTCAGTTCTTCAGAGCCATATTCACATTTTTTCACTAACAGCTGTCATTGGTTATGTAATTCTTTATCTGCTGTCAGTTCTACGGCTTTGTCAATCTAAAATATTCCCATCCACATTCTGAGATTCACTGCTAATTTACTGGTGACACCTTGTCCTTCTCCAATATCAGATGTCTCCAGCATTGCATCTGACAAACAGTTTCTGACACACCTCACAACACTCTTCAACAACTTGGATGTCTTTTGTTATATAAATTTGTCCAATCACAAAAAAACCCCAAACCATATTGACTCTTCTATTCACGGAAATACAATTCCAGACTTTCTTTAGAATTCCTGACTAAAATGCTATTAACATGGTTGGAAACAGCAACAATTTTGACTTGAATAACCAATCAGGAAGTGCAAATAATAAACAATGAATAAACACTAGTCAAAGTAAACAATAGGTGGAAAATTGAAAGTTGAAACATGTTTACATAAATTAAATTGGCTGAATTATTGCCATTGACAAATTCTTTATCAAAATAGAAAACAGGAAATCATAGAAAGAACTAACTGCATCAAAGAAATTATTCCTAGAAAAATCCAGCTGGGAAAGTTACTGTTGACTCTTGCTTTACAATGCCCATGGAGAAAATCTGAACTACTCACACATTCTTGGATTCTTTGGAAAAAACCTAAATCCCAGAAAGTGAATGTCATACCACATCTGATAGCAGTTGCTATTCAGTGTACAGCATAAGTAGTAAATAAAATTGTTAAGATGAATCAAATGTAAATGAAATTGTAAGGATGCATAAAGAGTGAATAGGAAATGAGAATTGGGAAGTTCACAACATCACTGTGTAAATTGCTTGTGAGACATCACTTGACATTTTTCATTCAGTTTCACCATATCTCAGAAAAGATATTGCTGAAGGTGAAGGGTGGAAAGAGGATTGACAAAATATTATGCATAATGCATAATGAAAATACAGTGATTTCCACAGAAGTAGAGTTTTAAAAGATTGGGTAGGTTCTGTTTAGTGAAGACTGAAAGTGGGCATTTCAGGAGACTAGCAGAAATTTCTAGTGAACATACAGAAAATGTAAAACAGATCTCCAGCACCTACTGTCCCCATACACCAAGAGGAAAGAGAAGGAATTCAATAAAACAATAACCAGCTGAAGCTGATCAATAAATACACTTGTTACGTAGCTGTGGCTGAGGTACAGAGCCCAGGACACAAAATAATTGCAAGAATAAACTCAGCAGTGTTTATAAAAGTCAATTGACCTTATGTTGATGTATAGGCTAGAGAAATACAGGAGGCATATAATCCCCATCCCTCAGCATATGTATGGAGTGCCAGTTGAGAAGTAATAGCAAGACATTACTCAAACAGATCAGGGATGCATTCTCCATTATTTTATCTCTTCTGTGTTGGAAAAATGGGAAAGAATTTGACTTCCACTCTTACTTTGTCTGTCCAGCCCTATGGATACAATCCGGAACCAAACCAGGTGGATAACTGCAGGCAGGAAGGGAAGCAGGGGCTCAGGAGGAGATTGATTTCAATGAATCCCCTCCAATCTAATGGCAATCCACACACGTTGATATACAGGCCCTGGGAAAACCAAATTTCTTTTACAACAAAAAGAAAACCAAATTATGCCTATGACAAAAAGTCCATGTTATATAATTTGGATCTAGCAAATGGTTTCAGATATTTTAGTCATCTCTGTTATGCACAGTTAGAGAACAAAAGTACAGGACAAGAGTAGTTTGTCTTTAGCAACAGAGCTTTTATATCTAAGGGACAAAATATTTGTTGTCTTTAAAAAGTCACCTCAGATTTGATACATTCTCTTTGAAAAGGCATGGGTGGGATGCTTACTGCTGACAGTTTTTCCAACTTATGTCTTTTGCATATGTTTTCCAAATTATCTAGTTCTTTTTATATTAGCACTATGACAATCTTTCCACTATATCCATTTCTTTGACAGGAAGAAAATTTTGATTTGATTTTGAAAGGCAATCACTTTCATTTTTTCCTTTTTTTCCCCCCTTATGGTTACTTGTCCTTATTCCAGAATTGCTTCTAACATGAAAACATCTATTGCATGTTGTATAATCTCCAGGTGATGGTTTAACTGGTAATTCATAGACATCTAACAGATTTTACATGCAATATGAAACTAATATGCATATGTTTTTGTTTCATTAATATATATCTAATTTTTAGAAAAAATATATTATCTCAAGAATGTAGTAGCCTTTTTTGCATAGACACACAGGGAACCCCTTCTGAACTTGACCCAAGACACAGATGTGTATGTAAAAATTTCAGTTTAATACAGCAAACCCTGAATGAGTCATGGTTCTGCTGACTGAAGAAATAATTCTTCTAAGACTGACAGGTGCCAGAACCCAAATTTTAGCTCACTCTCTTACAGGGAAATTGCAGATCCTCTTAACTCTGTGACTGGTCCAAAAGGAACTGAACCCATGTGTACTTTCTTCACAAGGTCAAATTTCATATTAAACCAGCAGTACTGTAAATTGACAAGGCAGGTTTTCAAAATGCAGTCAGTGTTTAGGGTCCTATCAAAATACCTTAAATTTGTGGAGGCTAATGCTGCCCAGTTAACTGCTGGCATACACATCTATGAAAGGTCTCTGTGTTCACTGGCCTGTTGCATTTTTTCAAATAAACCAAAAAAAGGGAGAAGTGAGCCTCAAACATTTATTTCAAACTACATGTGACAGACCAGGAAAAACAGATACAGATATATTGGCATACAAAATGCAAATTAAGCTTCTAAACAAAGGTTTATTTCTGAGATTTCTTTCTCTTTTTAAAAAATGAAAAGATACACAGCACTAGTATTCAAATTCAAAATGAAACTTCTAGGTTCAGGATGAAGAAAGCCTTTTATGTTCATATTCTTAGTGTAAAACCATTCTTTTCTTTTTTCTTTCCTTTTTTTTTGACTACAGATAAACAACACATTTGAGGTTAACTTGAAACAATTCTTCTTCTCTCCTCATCTTTCAGATTTGACAGTAAGCTGAAAAACCAATGATTTACACAGCTCTCCTCCATGACCTAGAGTGCTGTGATTCATCACTCCTCGCTCAAGTTTCATTAGCTGTTGTCTAAATGCTCATTATCTTTTGGAGATGCATATTTTATTCTTTGCTTCTTCTTCCTTAAGGGAAAAAATTATTTGCTCATTTATAGCACAGCCAAACAATTGTATTAACTAGCCTTGCTGCATACCTGGAGCAAATCTTTCAAGAGCTAAGTAAACATGAAGGCAGAAAAGAAATTATTCAGCGTGATCAAAAGTCTTAGGATTTCTTCCTTCTCATTTAAAATAATGTCTTCAATTATCAGTACTATGATCAGAAGTTCTGACTGTAGTAAAATTTGCACATTTTGAGCAGAGTCATTATTTCTTATCTTTCAAAAATAACACAAAATCACATGGCTGCAACTTTCAGTAGAGCTAATTGGTTATGTTTGTTATTCTCTCTAGAACAGAAAACTTCATTTTTATTACAAAGACTGTTCTGGGAATTAATTTTCCTCTGACATTAATAACTATTACTTTGAGATTGCTGCTATTATCAGTCTGAGATATTGCAGTTTAAGGGACTAGAAATTCTGTGCACTTTGCCTTGAAACCTCCCCTGAAATCCAACGTGGGATGAAAGAGAAAGAAGCAGAGTTTGAAGCCTGCAGGTGCTGAGGAGGAAGCTGGAGGAAGGGTCACAACCAAAGTTTTGTTCTGCTTTGTGCCTTTCCTCACCAGATTTCCTGTCCCTGCACAGCAGAGCTCAAAGTGTGCCCATTTTGCAAATGAATTCCCTGAGAGGGGAGGACAGAATTTTAGAGAGACAGCAGCTTGGACATATTCAGTCCCCTAATTTTAAAGGACATTAAAGAGGAAAGATCAAAGTGCCTAAATGGTGTTCACAGGGACATGGCAGTAGGGGTAGGGAGAAACTGCACATCAAAAACCATTTCCCTCACAAGCATCAGACAAATTGAGCAGGTTATGCAGAGCATCAGTTCCACTTTTCCCCGTGTACCATAAGCCACAGGTTGCTTATTAGCACAGGGTAACAAACTGAGCGTTGTAGTGGCACCTCCTAATCAAAAACTGCGGAGGGAAGAGAGGAAAGAGCTTAAGGGCACTGTCAGTGCCTGATGCACTCCCACAGCAGAGAACTTGTCAGAGGCCCAGATACCCTCTGAAAGTGTGGCACTGACACCTTTCAAAACAAAACAGCCACACTGCATTTCAAAATAAAACATCTCCTTCTCCCCTCCAGTCCATTTCCTGGAGAAAGAAATCAATCTCACCAGCAGGTTACCCAAGCAGCCTGGAAATTGGCAAATTTCAAACGATGTGTTTCATTTTGGCATTATCACAATTGTAACCATGGCATTTGCTGAATTTTCCCATGGTCTGGTACCAAAAAAGTGCAAAGAACTGCAAGCAGGTATAGTGAAATCAGGGCAACCCTGACAATGGGGAGAAATGGCATCTGATGCCATTCCATGGATATCAGAAGGCTAATTAATTACTTTATTATGCTATATTATTTTACATTATATTGCACTATATTACACTGAATCTGCCAAGCACTCAACTGCCCAGAATGTCATGACTGTGAGCCAACAGTCCTAACACACACACCTGGATTCAATTGGCCAATGAATCAAAACACTCACACCAGAATCCAATTATCAATTCCCTTCAGGTAAACAATCTTCCACAATGCATTCCACTTGTGAACAACAAGAGGGGCAGCAAATTGTCGGATCTCAAGATCTCAGTCCTGAGATACTGAGCCTCCGAGACCACCTTGGGGGGCTCGGGAGTCCTGGAATGTTGCCAGAAGTGTCTGGTGGCTGGACTTTAACCCTACACAGGAGACGACAAGGATGAGGGCTTCACAGGGTGAATGGTGAAGGGATTAGTTAATTAGAGGGTGAGACACAGGGTTTAGGATTTATGTACAGGGGGTTTAGAGGAGTAAGATGGAGGAATTGGGGTGTGTCCTGTCCTCCTTCTTCTTCCTCTTCTCCTCCATCTTCTTTGGCCACGGTGGCACCTTTGGATTGGTTATTACTGAGAGTACACCGAGTTATAAGAATAGATGGTATTGGGGAAAAATGATAAATATTGTACACGTAACAAAGGGTATAAAGATACGTGGCTGCCCGGGAGGGCAGACAGTGTGCCCATGGCTGACTGCTGAGCAGATCTTTGTTCGGCTGAAAGAACATCTTTTAGATAAACAATTAATAAACATAAAAACCGAAAGAAGAACTGAAGCCTCTTCTCGTCCTTCGATACGCGGGCTGCCCCAAGGCCACCCCGGGCCTTTTCAGGCCCCTCAAACAGCCGAGATAAACCGGACACTTGGCATTCCCTGGGCGGGCAAGAATCACCACAACCTTTCGGGGGGAGATAACCGGACATTTGGCTTCCACTGGGTGAGCTCGAACCACCACAAAACCTTTCGGGGGGGGGCAACCTCAAAGCCCTGAAGACCAGAAGACCGAAGGGAACAGCTCCGATCTTAGACGAGGTCCCAGGAGAGCACTGATAACTCCTGAGGAAAGAAGCCTGAAAAGAAAAAAAAAAAAAAAAAAAAAAAAGAGAGAAGAAGAAAAAAAAAAAAAGCCAACAGAGTCTGCAAAAAACAGCAGTCACTGAGAATTCCACCTCTCAGTTTCTGCCGAAGACAATTCGTAGCAGAACAGCCCGGATTGGACCCAGAAAGGTGCCCTGGGACCACCTCTCATGATCTGCTGGACAGTGACCGAGACAGCCAGACTGCTCTGACGAGAGATTTGGTAAGAAAGCCTGAAAATAAGAACATTGGGGGCACACCTTCCCAGGAACAACGGGAAATTTTGTCCGCCTTATAAGGTGTGACACAAACATACACAAAAAAAAAAATTAGCTCTGGCCTTAAAAGGCCAGGAAGGAAGACCCCGAGACGCAGCAGATGTCCGGGGGGGGGCCCTTAAAAAGGGGGGAGCAAGACTCCGGAAAAAAAAATTAGCTCTGGCCTTAAAAGGCCAGGAAGGAAGACCCCGAGACGCAGCAGACGTCCGGGGGGGGACTCTCTGAGAGAGGGGGGGAGCAAGGCTCCAAGAAAAGATTAGCTCTGGCCTTAAGAAGCCAGGGGGAAGGGCTCTCGAGGAAAGAGAACGAGAAATATTATTAAAACACCCGGTCCCAAAACCCAGAAACCCAGAAAACCCCAAAAGCGTCCTGAAAGCCCAGAGAGCATGGAGGACTCAGGAGCAGAGGGGGGAGAGCAGGGAGGGGGAGAAAAGAGATCGGGGGAGGCGCTTTCTCACGGCAGCCAGGCAGCGGCGGAGCAGGCGGGGAGCGCGGCTGAAGAAAAAAAAAAAGGGACACGTGTTTTCGCGCGGCTTTGCTTGACTCAGGGCCAGGGGCGGCGGCAGTCCTGACCGGCAGGGGTGCGGAAGCGTGTGTCGCGGGCGAAATTCGCGAAAACCCGGGGGCAGAAGCCACAAACCAAAGCCGGGGCGTCCGACCCATGCAGCGAAATTAGGGAAATTGCACAATCCCAGAAAGGCTGCCGGGAGACGCAGGAGGCGCGCGGTTGTGACGCAAAAAACCCGGGACGCAGATCGATGCGAACGTGGCGGGCGCGGGTGCCGGCGGGGGCGGGCGCACACACCGACAAAGGGCCACACACACACACAGCGTCGGAGGAGGAGGAGACAGAGTCAGGGGCAGACCGAAGGGGGAAAATTCAGAGGCGGAACAAAAAGGGAGAGGGAAAAATTACCTCGGGAGAGACAGAGGGCGGCTCGGAAAGCACGCATGCGCAGAGTAAAGAGCGCGGGCGGGGGTGGGCCAGACCCACGGTGACGTCTCAGGCGAGGAGGGGCCCTCTCCAGACTTGGTGCCTTTGGTAAAAACCCTCGGAGTCCCAAGCCTCTCCCCTCCCGGGGAGGCGTGTGTTTTCTAACCCTATTGTCAGTTGAATCAAAAACTAGGTAACCCCGGTCTCAAGTAAGCCTGCAAACAGCGACAATCGGCTGAATGAGAGGCAGCTGTGTTCATGGCTCCCAGCCACGGAGGCCGGTGACAGCGCCACCTCGTGGGGAAATGACCGAAGTGCACAACATGCCGGATCGGTTCAGCAGAGCTACAGCATCATTTCGTAATGAGTCTGCAACTATGCAGCGATTTTCCTCAACAAGATATAAGAAGAAATGAATACTCAGACAAAAGTCTGGACTCAGACTGCAAAGGACAACTCAGAAGAGAAACAAGAGGAACGGAAAGACTCTGGGGGTTTTCTCTTTGGGGTCTTGAATATTTCTGTATAAGAATGAAAGACTGGGAGGTTTTCTCCTTGGGGTCTTGAATTGCAATAGGCAATGGGGTAATTTACCTATTATAGGGAAAACTGACAAAGGATCATATATTGATCAGCTGGTAAATTTCTTTGACATTTCTCCCATTTGGAGAGGAATTTTAAGGGTAGGATTTTATGTTTTAGTAGTTTAGGATTTTATGTTGTAATAATTCTCCTAGTCCTCATCCATGTCGTCCCAGATGCCATGAATCGGATTGTAAAAGAGGGTCTCTTGGTGCAAACAGAAGGGGGAGATGTCGGATCTCAAGATCTCAGTCCTGAGATACTGAGCCTCCGAGACCACCTTGGGGGGCTCGGGAGTCCTGGAATGTTGCCAGAAGTGTCTGGTGGCTGGACTTTAACCCTACACAGGAGACGACAAGGATGAGGGCTTCACAGGGTGAATGGTGAAGGGATTAGTTAATTAAAGGGTGAGAAACAGGGTTTAGGATTTATGTACAGGGGGGTTTAGAGGAGTAAGATGGAGGAATTGGGGTGTGTCCTGTCCTCCTCCTTCTTCCTCTTCTCCTCCATCTTCTTTGGCCACGGTGGCACCTTTGGATTGGTTATTACTGAGAGTACACCGAGTTATAAGAATAGATGGTATTGGGGAAAAATGATAAATATTGTACACGTAACAAAGGGTATAAGATACGTGGCTGCCCGGGAGGGCAGACAGAGTGTGCCCATGGCTGACTGCTGAGCAGATCTTTGTTCGGCTGAAAGAACATCTTTTAGATAAACAATTAATAAACATAAAAACCGAAAGAAGAACTGAAGCCTCTTCTCATCCTTCGATACGCGGGCTGCCCCAAGGCCACCCCGGGCCTTTTCAGGCCCCTCAAACAGCCGAGATAAACCGGACAGCAAATGAGATAAGAATTGTTTTTTCTTTCTCTGAGGTTCAGGGAATGAGAATTCCAGAAATATTTTTTGGAAGTTCTGCCTTGCTTTTCTCTGTGAAGAGAAATGTGGCTACAGGCAGGTATTAAATGTGCCTCTATGGGGTGTGCCATGGGAATATACCATCCTTGTAATTCACTATGGATTAAAATTTTACATCTTTATTTGTGATGTTGTGTGGCTCCTTGATGACCTGTAAATGCAGCCAAAGTTTAAAGATGCTGTGAACAAGTCAAGTCTATGATGATTCTCCTCCTAGTTAGGTCAGGTCTGAGAAATCCTCTAACAGGGTTTCTTTGCCTTTGTCACCCATCCAGGTACCACAGGAAGTTTTTCTGATCACACAGACAGTAAGAAATTTGTCTGTGTAAAAAAGGTGCAAGACAAGCCAGCACAGGAACCACCTCTCACAGATGAGATATCAGTCAGGGAAAGACCTGAAAAAACCCATTAATACTGTTGCCAAGTCCTGGGCTGGTTCCCAGACTTTTCAATGCCATGCAGAATATTCATAGCAGAATTAAAAGCAGTTGCTTCTTACCTCTTTAACAGTGGGATGTTTTGGATGCCTTAGGACTCCTCAAAAATCAAAATCCTTTTCATTAGAGAAAAAGACTAACACTTGTGCACAATTTGCTGGTTCTCTGATTGACCATCATCAAGAAGAGCTCTATGGTTTGGTGCTAAGTTCATTGAGATGGCTCGCAAGGATGAAGGTACTTTCAATTGCTCCTCTTTCCTTGCCTGTTTGGATATTTTTCATATACTGTGAGACACAGAGGAGGGAAAGGAAGAACAGCAAGGGGGGAATCACAATTTCCACCTGTTTCCTTATGATCCTGTTACTGAAACAAGACTCTGTTGCAATTATGTAACTTGGGAATGGAGGATGCTCTCACATTTTAGTTTAAAATGTTTATTTACTTGCTTTAGATTTCAAGCTCCCAAACACTGGGATTTTTGTGGAGCAAAGATAAAGCTCAGCACTGGCTTTGGTTCACAGAGGACCCTGTCAGGTACCACACATGATGCTTGCCAGCCCAAGGACTATTCTGCTGCCCAGCAAAAAGCATCTCCAAGAGAGTGGGGGAAAGATACAGTGAGATACAAGAGTAGATGGCTCCTGCTCCTAAAAACTCCTGCATTTTTGGCCTTGCTGTTTGGACTTCGGAAGGCAGAATATTCTCCATGTCTGTGTAAGATCTTCTATTTCTAGGTCCCATCCCACTGCAGTCCCCTGCAGCTTAATCCTAACCTGGCAGACAAATTTCCTTTACCTACAGAGAGATCCTTACTTGCAGAGCCCGTTGATGGGTGGGAAAGTGCCACAGGCATATTTTCTGAAAAATCCTTTCATTAAGATCTTTTCTCCTGAGAAGCTTCAGCTTCTCCATGTTTTGCTGCTTTGGAATGTGATTTGGAGAATTGTTTACCCAGCATGTGAATTGTTTTTACTTGATGACCAATGACAGCCAGCTGTGTCGAGGCTGTGAGCAGTTACAAGATTTCATTATCATTCCATTCCTTTCTTTGCTAGCTTACTGATAAAATAGTTTTTCTTTATTATAGTTTTAGTATATCATTGTCTTTTAGTATAATATATATCATAAAATAAGAAATCAGCCTTCTGAAACATGGAGTCAAGATTCTCATCTCTTCCCTCATCCTGGGACCCCTGCAAACACCACCACAGGAAAGTAAAATCATCTCCTGAAGAAATCATAGGCCAATGTGGTTGTTGACAACAGAAGGGCTGATATTGCTGCATGGAAAACCAACTCATGTGCACAGCCTGTTCCTGAGAAGCACAGATCCAAGCCAAGGTGCTCAGTTTCTCTTTCTTTGATGCTTTGTGGCTCCTGAAGTTCATTCCCCAGTGGGCAATCAGAGGCATCTTGGAGGATGTGGGATTGTGATTGCCTTGGACCTCTTGTGAGGGCAAGGTACCATATAACTGCAAAATCCCACAGCTTAGCACAGATTCACTCAGTCCCTGCTGAAAGACTTGACAGAGTGAGACAGGCACATGGCACTCAGAGCAGCATTGATTACAGCTTTACTGCACCCTTCTGACCAGAGGCATCAGTCACTTCCACGAGACAACGTCACCCAAAGCTGTGGTTCCTGCTGCTCAGCAGAGCTGTGCCCTGAGTGGTGACATCCTGAGCTCTGTCACTGCAGCCATGACATGTTCATGACCACTTACCCCTCATCAGTGCCTCTGCAGCCACGGGAGGCATTGTGCCTGCAATCCCCATTAAATAATAAGGTCTGACAGGCCAGGCACTGCCAGCTAGTTATGGACACCCTGAGCAAGTCACAGGTCATGGGGCTGAAACCCAAATGGCATTAAGCACTCAGAAATCACACTGAGTCACTGCCTCAAGCAGCCCATGGTGAGATGGGCATGGAGACTGCAGATACAAATAGGGAAACCAGTCCAACACAGACATTTCCTGCCCATTACAGCATGGGTTTCACTCCAGCCATGGCTGGCAGCTTGGCTGAGAGCTGTGCTTATGTTGTCACAATGAGTGTCATTCAGATTGACACTCACCTCTGCCACGGTATTTCTCATCCTCTTTCATGGGCTACAGGATGCTCACTTTGCCCTTTTGCAAAAAAATCAAACTCTCAACTACATATTACCCTGGTTATGCAGAACCACTGGTTAACCAGGAAAGGAAGGGTGATTTTATGTTGCACACATGACAATGTAATGTTTTGGAACATAACTCTGAATGTTTAGCATGAGAAACTTAAAAGAAGACTATCAGCCCCTTCTGAAAAATTGAAAATTATTTTTAAAGTGAATTCAAGCTATCTACTCCAGAAACAGAGACACCTGAAATCCCTCCAGACCCCATGATTAAGTCCCTGGATATATCAAATGCATGTTTTGTTTGCCAGTAATGTTGGTAGGGATTAGGAAAACTATTAAGAAGAGGGTTGGAAAAATCCCTTTTTAACATAATGACAACAAACATTTACATAATCAGCTCAAAGGAGAATAAGAAACTGTCTTCAAGCTTTACCAAGGTAGCAAGCTAACTGGTTTTTTGTATGCTGGCATAGCAGCACTGCAAAATCATCTCACTATAATGAAATACTCTATAATTTGCATTATGGCTTAAGGCTTGACTGCCAACATAAGTTATGGAAAAGCAGAAATATAACATTTTCAGATGCCAGACAGGGGTTTCTCAGTGAAGTTTTTATGGGATGAAAGATGCCCTTCCCAACACCAGGCAGGGTCTGACCCTGAGGTTTCTGCTGTCCACAAACCACTTGGGAAGATCTCAACCTTTGGAAAGCCCTAGAATTTGAAGAGTCTTCAGACACCCAGTATCATTTTGTGTCTTACAGCTCTCCCAACACCCCTGTGCTAGGACTGCTTGTGTTTGCAGCTCCTGCAGGCAGGCCAGATCAGCCTTGGCAGCCTGGAGAGCCCTTGGGCGTCAGTGTGAGCCCCTGGGCTGCAGTCTCAGCCCACCCAGGCTGAAGGACAGCAGTGATAAGTGCAAGCATCTTAGAAGGAGTATGGGTAAGTTTTACAGAGATATTCTGAGAAAGTTCTTCCCTTTGCTGACGGACTCAGGGTTAGTGTAAAGCCACCCCTTTCCTAGGTTCCTTTTTTTCCCCCTAAACTTAAATTCTACATAGTTCTTGGGCTGCTACACCAGTGATGTATTTGGAGTCTGAAAAATATTGTTTCCCTATATTATCAGCATAAACTCCTGCTGATGAAGTGGCTTAACAGGGCAAACAGCTTGTGTGATCCTTTTTACCACTTCCCCACCCTCCTAGAAGAATCCTCCATCTCCAAGAACCAGTTACAGCTGTGAATTCACCTTAGGTCCCACAAGCATATTTTCACACATCTGAGTATTCCCCTAGGATCCCATGGGTCATGGGCCACAAATATGCACCCTTTACACACACAGCTTTCCATTCTGGATCAAATTGTGGCTGCATTCAGCTTGTTCTTGGACAAAAGGCACTCACACCCGGAGTGCTTCCATTTAGGTATACAAATATATTATCCTGTACTCTTAGTGCTGGCCCTTATATAAATTTTCATTTGAAGCAAAGCATAAAAATTAGTGGTAAAGCAAAGCCCAGAAATATGGTTAAAATGGAGTTTCAAAATGTATCTTGACATGTGTGCAGTGATCATCACTTTCCCATATAATGAAATGATATTTCATCTTTTTCCTATCTTCTGGGAAGATTTTGTGCAATTCACAACAGAAGCACTTGGAAGTGGGTAGATTTTCCCTTTTCAGATTGAACACCTTGCTTCAGTTGTCATAATACGCTTCTTTCCCACTTTGTTACTATTTTTTCATCATCTCTTGAGTTTGAAAAACAAAATGACTTGCTTATAGAGGCAGACAGCATTTTTCAGGAAAAAATACATTTTTTCCTTTTTGTTTGGCTGAGCTTGTAACTTTTTAACAGAATAAGTTTAAGTGAAATAAGATTTCGCATCTAGAAAGAGCAGCCTTCTACAAGAACATAACAAAAATAGAAATTGTCAATTAGTTGTAGGAAAAAAATTATTTCATGACTTTCTGCTTCGAAAATTTCAGGAAGTCAAAAAATCAGTTACAAGGCTAAAATATGATGCTCGCAAGCTTTTCAAGAAACATAGAATATAAAATCATAGGAAAGAAATTCCAGGTGTAATGCAAAGACTGAGAAATTTACAACTTATCTCAGTATTTTCCATGGCTGCTGAGTCTGTTTTGTGTGATAATTGCCTGTGCTAGTGCCAGAGCTCACTGCTATCTGTGGGAGATGGTTTCTCCAGAGATCAGTGTTCACTTCTTTATTCCCTGGTGGCACTTCAAAAGCCTGTGGTGTTCCTCCTGGATCTAGCTGGGTCCTTTCTTCTTTGCCTGGCTCAGGTCCTCAGGATCTTGGGAATGTTTGCCATCCTCCTTTTAGCCCATTTTATTTTTGTGAGGAATGCATTCCCTAGACCTTTCTGCCTGGTATGTCCCTGTTCACTGTATGGTGCTGCATGGGTTGCAAAAAACAAAACAAAAACTCACAGAGAAATGGGACCTAGGTGCAGAGGCCAAAAGGGTGAGTTCCAAAGGAAGCTGGCAGCCAGAATTTTCTGGCTGAATTATGGCTTTTTTTGTGTGTTTTTGTGTTTTGTTTCCAGGCAAAACACTTCTGAGGGTGTGGACTATTGGAAGCCTCAGGTGCAATGTTTGTTTTGTTTGCTATATACAGTAAAACATGTGTTTACTGAATTTCAGCCATTTCACTCAATAATCCACACACTTTATTTGTTGTCTAAACATTTGTCTTAACTTCTCTATGACAGGAACATAATACTTGAAGGGTAACAGTGCTAACCCATCTGCAAGCACCAGGAAAAAACAAATCTTTCAAAAATTAGGATGTGAAGTCAAAGGATGGCAGCAATATGATTCTGTATCTCTCAGTAATATTAAATTACAAGTTCTCAAACACTGTAGACAGTGTCCTGATATAAATAAAGACAGAACAGCAGCTATAAGAGAGATAACTTTGAGGGGATTGAATGGATTACAGTCCTGTGGTAGATCTCTAAACTACATCTATTCCAGAATGGGATGGATTTGAAAGCTTGATGAAACAAGATCACATTCTCCAGATTCACAGACAGAAAAAAATGCACTGTATGAAACAACCAGCTATCACAGACAGAAATTTAGACAGGCTGGTAAGGACTGCCTAACTTTGATAAAAGTGTTCATCACCAAATTGTCCTTTCTGTAACTCAGTGCAGCTCTTCAGTAAATGCAGCTATTGCTCTTTTCCTCTGATATACACTGACCACACAAGAAATTGAGCAATCCAGCACAGCCTGTGTCCATGTTGGGTTAACAAGAAGAATCTCAGCAAGAATTCCGTGTCCCATTGTGTTCTGTAAATTACATGGTTTGTTATCAAGCCTTTTCAAAGCAGATTGGAAAAGAAAGGAATCACTCTGCCCAGAACTTGCTAAGCATCCAACTGAAAATGCAGTGTTATATGTTAAGAATGGAAATTAGGTGCACTTAAATAAATTGAATATATAGAAAAGAAAAATCAGAAGGAATAACATGCTAATAAGTCTCTGGCAATACAGTTGTACTTGACAAGGAATATTGATTACTGGGCTGTTTCACATTTGTAATGCACTAATGCACTGAGCACACAGAAAAGTGACAGCTCTGTAGTAATTACATAGGAATTGTCAGTACATTCATTTGTGTTTGGGTTATTTCACTGCACTGGCATTTCTATAAATTATAACATGTCACCTTAGATGTACACCAAAGTTAAATCATTTATCTTCCAACTAATCATAGAAACAAGAGCAAAATGGTCCCTTAACAAGAATTTGGATAAAGGCCTTAATAAAAATTGCAATGATGTAAGACTTCTCCCTGATTTTTTTTTCTTTCTTTTTTTTTTTTTAATAATCGAAGCTAGATTTAATTGTTCTACAGTCATCTAGGGTGAATAGAAAACAACTGCAACTATCTCCAAGTGTAAATATTTATGAGATACAAACACTCAAATCTAGCCTGAAATAAACTCAATTATTTTCCAGAGGCCATTAAATAGTCAACTAATACTTGCAACTTGTACTCATGAAGTTATCTCTGCTATTTGAGGCTGAACTTGCTGACCCAGAGAAAGACACACCAGATCCATCAAGTACCTGATTTAAGACCTCTTGATTAATCCTCATCACCAGTCACAGTCTGGAGCACACATTTTATCCAAAGAATGTTATGAGCTACTAAGTGACACAGATGAATGAAACACTTGCCTGTCAGAAGAGTGCTAATACAGTATTTGAAATTTATGAGTATCCTTATAGCTAAAACAATCTACTCAGATAATAATTATCAGGTCAATGCCTTTTTAGAGAAGTAATTGACATATCTGAAAAAGTTAGCATTTGGGTTTTTTGCTTGTTTGATTGTTTGTTTCACTATCTGGAGGGTAGGAAATTAAAAAAAAAAAAAAAAAAGAAAAAGGAAAAGCCATCATTTACACAAGCCAAGGACATTTCCTTGCAGTAAAGAAGGCCAACCCTGTCCCAGGCTGCATTAGAAGAGGGACAGGAGAAAATGACCATCACATATCCCCTCTAAACTGTATGATTTTGTGCTTCTCTGACAGAAAAATGAAAGGAGGAGAGAGAGAGAAGAGGAAAGAATTAAAATCACTTACCTGATTCCAGCAGTCCGAAACATAGATGCTTACTTCCCACTAAAACAAAAATACAAAATATATTAGGGTGAATTATTTAACTTTTGTTTTCCTTCTTTATTTGGTTCACAGTACATTTTTGTAATATTTTGAAGTTTCATGACAGTTATAAACCTCTTAATTTTGATCAATAATGGGATTTTCCCCATTTTGATCAATGACATGGGGCTTTTTCCCCCACAAACTAAATTGCTTTGTTAATGATCTTGAGGTTGTCCATGCTGTCTTGCCATTCTTTGTAAACTGCTACTTTAAAAAAAGTAAAACTATCAAGCCCATGCCAATGATCTGGACTTGAATTAAACATCTCTGATACTGAACCTTTTCCAGCTGAGCAGTAGAACAGACTAGAGTGGAAAACATGTTTATGAAGACTATGATTCATTAGCTCAAAAAGAATCTTCTCAGTGATGCATAAGTTGAAAAATCTGAAGATGTAACCTATCCTACATTTTGTGATTCTATTCAGAATTTTTTTAATAAATAAAGATAGGGAAGAGGTTCCTACCAAACTGTCCTTGTGAAATTTAAAAGCAGGACTCGACACACTGCTTTCAAACATTAAACCTTACAGACATGTCAGATGTTCACTTTATATAGCAAGTATCTTAAACTGTTGCAAACTTGCATGAGGAAGCTGGAGCAGGGCTGCAGAATCAGTGCTGCAGAAAATCTATATGTCACAGTTTACTCATAATTGGAAAGTAAAAGGACAGTTTTCTCTTCACAGGCTGGGGTTGCTGACAGTAACTGAGAAATACATTTGAGTGAAGCTGGCACACATGCTAAAAAGCATCAGTTCATGTAAAAACCCCTAGTTTTTAGGGTTTTTTTCTGAATATGAGGTAGGATTTTACTTCAGCAATAGATAAACCTCCTTCAAAAGAATCTGGATTTTCAGTATGCTGCGAGGCCAAGGAGTTTACATGATTATGCAAACTCTCAAATTCTGCCATTTGCAAAATGAGGTTTGAAGGTAAATGACGCTATCAGTGCACATCTGCCATGATAAACAATGTATATTTTATATATTGAACTGATGACATATCCAGGTTTCTTGATTAGAGAATGTTTGTAGTTAGCTTTCTACTGTTTCTCTATTCTGGATAGGCCTAGAAGCACTGACTGAGCCCTGCTCATCATGTTCAGTCTGGGCTCTTGTTTTGGGCTCTCTGACAAAAAAAGCAAGCAAAAATGAGGCATTAAAAGACAGGAAAATTCTGTGTACATTTGAGAATGAAGATCATAAGCTACAGCTTTGGACAGTGGTTCAGACAAGTCTGTAGCTCATTCATTTCCAGCTGGTTCTGTATCTGACCCAGCTCACAGTAACTCAAGTGAGAAAATTTAAGACACAAATTGCTTGAGAGTTGTATAGAACTTCACCTTTCCTCCTTACTTCCAACTTCAGTATTCTACTGGGAGCACCACAGTGACATTATGGGCCAAAAAGTTGATATATTTATTTCTAAATGCCAATAACAAATCAGACAGCATGACCCAGTGCAACGAAGGGAGGCAATTACTTTTGAAAGGGTGAAAAAAGGCTCTGATTTGTACTTTGCCAGCTATGAAATACTTTTAGTAACTTCTTTCCCTGCTGGCCACCACTCCTTGTGTGTCACTCTGGGTTATCCCTGAGGTATGTTTATGTAACAGTCAATTGGCTCTAAGGGTCTTTTTTTTTTTCCTATTGGGTGAATTTGACAAGTTTGAGAACGGTATAACTCCCCATTAACTGTTGTTAATTTACAAGAGAGCTCCTGCAGAAAACAAACAAACAAGCTCATAATTTGATGCAACATCAGTCTGGAACACCAAACAAAGTCATTAGGAACAGCACAACCACTGGGATTAGCAAACACAGGTGACTGGGGAGGAGGCGCAGTCAAGCAAACACCAGAGCTGTGTCATTCTCTGGGAGAGCCAGCATGATTCCCTGCAGTTATTAATCTTCCTGCGGGGTTCTGTGGTGTTGTGAGGTCCTCAGGACGAAGTGAGAGATGAGAATTTAACTCCATGTTCTCAGAAGGCTGATTTATTATGATATGATTTATGATGATATGATATGATATGATATGATATGATATATGATATGATATATGATATGATATTATTAAAGAATGCTATACTAAAACTATACTAAACTCTAGAGAAAGGATATATCAGAAGGCTAGAAAAGAATGGAAAATGAAAGTTTATGACTGACTCCTCAGAGTCAGACACAGCTGGCTGTGATTGGTCATTAATTAAAAACAATTCACATGTTTGGATAAACAATCTCCAGACCACATTCCAAAGCAGCAAAACATGGAGAAGCTGAGGCTTCTCATCTTGCCAGGAGAAAAAAATCCTGGTAAAGGGATTTTTCAGAAAATGTAATGGTAACAGGGTTCAGAAACAGGTTGTGAAAAAACTCACACACAAAGGCAAATTTAAAGTTCAATTTCACATTTGAGAATTTTGATGTGCAGTGAATAAAAAGACACTATTCATACTTTTTCTGACCTCGTCCATAAGGACAGAGTTTGAGAGAAAAATGGATTTCATGTGAGGGAACTGCACACAGCAAAGCCAGACGAGCTCCTCTAAGTGTCCCATTGCAGAGCCTGAAATTTGCAGCCACTCTGCATTACATGTTAGATTCTGCTGCAAACACAGACTATGAAGTTTGGTGGACAAGAGGTTTCTATTAGATCCATTTTCACTCCTGACATCCATCTCCAGCCTTTGGTGAGGCCAGCAATGGTTATGCAAATTCCACTAGTCACAGAAAGTCCTTTTTTAGTTAAAATAAAAAGAATTAGAATGGAGAATTCCAAAAGACCATTATATGACCACAGTTTGTAATTGACGTTCACTTGTTCTGTGGAAAACAGAAATATTTTTTCTATGTCATCATACTTTTAAATGCTACATTTAAGGCCCTAGTGACTGATTAACACTTCATAGTATGAACTCCATTTTGCAAACAAGGATGTCTTTATTTCAATAAACTTATACTATAAGCAAAGTGTAATTATAGCATTTGCAGAATTATTTGTAACCATTTAATTCCCAGTGTTTTTGAAAAAAAAAATAATCAAGCTTAATTCCTAAAGTGGTGCAAGGAGCAAAAAGATGAAGATGCTGCACAGTACTTAGGTGGATCAGGACTGGCTGGCATCTGTCAGGTGCCAGGGAGCATTTTATGCTCCAGGGAAACCCTGCCACAAAAAAAACCCAAAAACAAAACTCAAAAAAGTAAACAAGGGACAGGATATATTTTAAAAGAACAATTATGGAATGGAGGACTGAAAAGGCAGTGAAAGGGCTTCAGTGCAGTCTACAGAGACAATAAAAATTATTGCCACTTGGAGGATTTTATCACACAACATTGTCAAAGATGTTTAAAATATCACTGTGCCACAGGACTAAGAAAAACCAAGGAAGAAGCAGGAGAACTAAAGCTCTCTTTTATAATCTTTTTTTTTTTTTTTTTACAGTTTTTTGGCAGAAACAAACCTGTCAAATTACATCATTTGAAGTAATGTCAAATGTATCTGCCAATCCCAAGCAAAACATTTCTTGTCTTTTTTTCTTTGGGTGGGGGTGGGTGTTAGGATTTTTTAGTTTTTGTTTGGTTTTTTTTCTGGTTAAATGTCCTTTTATCCTTTTTACCTATACTCTGAAAGAATCATTAGTTTGAAATGACAATTCAATAGATTTCATTCTCAGCTTTTAACAGAAGGAAAGAGTAGCCTTCCTTCAAATATTTCTTTCATTCTGCCCAGAGCTACTTGATACATTTGTTATGCTATTTGAATCAATAGTAATTCCTCTTGACCCATTTGTGTGGGGTAAGCAATTTCTACATCACAGCTGAATGGTATCCAGCAGACCCACAGGACAGGTTTTCAGCTCAGAAAAACAAAAGGCAGAGTTGTGCCTGTGTTTTCTTTGAAGTTTTCCTGCAGCAGGATGAAGCAGTGACTCCTTGATCATCCCTTCTGTGCAGATAAACCTCTCTGGGGAGCTGGGCTGAGGTGATGCCAAAGGCAGCTCTCTCTCTGTCACATCAGCTCCCCAGGGTCATAATATGACGGGAAAGAGTTGAAGGACACTTTAAAGCTGTCCTAACAATACCTACAATACAGGAGGGGGAAAAAAATTGTGTAAAAGTGAATTAAATTCATCTTTGTTGTCTATCATTAGTGCACAAATGGGCCAAACTCCAGAGTGCAGCCATCAACATCTGGCAGCCAAACTCTCTCACAGAGAGCTGCCTCTCTCCAGGGAGCACGAGTTGCATCTGTACTACCTGGGATGCAGGCCTTTGCTTTTGATATGACATTTTTTTCCCACAGCAACCAGCTGGGAAATAACTATAGGTGATATAAACTACATGGGCAGGAATGCTATGACAAACAATCCCAGCCTGCAAATCAAAACACAAAAGGGAATGAAAAATAAATTTCATTCCATCTGTATAGGCATGCTCTGAATTGTCAGATACAGGGCAGAATTCAAAGTTTCTAGCAGGCTTCAGCTGAATATTTCCAAGTTATTACTCTATTAAGGCTTGTCTTATCACCTGAGGATGTACTTTTATGTTGAAGCTATAAATAAAGCCATCATGAAATTCTCAGAGCAACCAGATTATTGCAGTAATGACAACCAGGATGCCATTTATTATCAAGTATATTGGCAAAGTCTCACACTTCAGTGATAAGGGCACTTCAAGAAAGTACTTATTGCCTATTTATTTATGACATTAACAACATAAGAGTCCCTAAAGATTAGAAAAAAATCAATTATTTGATTATTTAAGGACAGAAGTTGCATGAAAAGATCCTCTTAACTGCCTTCTACATAACACAATTCTATTACATCAGCCAGTCACTCATGAAAGTGTGACAGCTTGCATTTGAAGACAAATTTCACTGCTGGGGACACATTGGTGCAGTTTGACAGTGCTGCACTGCCCCAGATAGAGCTGGATGTGCCACAGCCAGAGACAGCACCCTGCTCTGCCAGCCATGAGTCCTGATACAGAGCTCTGTGCACTCCTGGATGCAGGAATTTTCTTCTTGGAGAAGGAAAAAAAAGGTCCAAAGAGCAACTAAACTTCCCCTTCAAGAACAATTTACATTTATCCTTTCTTTAAATTTATCCTTTCTTTAAATTTATCATTTTTGGGAGCAACATTGATTTAAAGAGGCATATTTTCTTGTCTGGGATCCTTAAGTATTTCATGTGATGAAAAATGTTCAAGGCAAACTTTCCCAGAAGTTCATTGTGGCATTATAAACTCCCCGTGTAGTTAGGTGCTGTACAAGCAGTCACAGTCCCTGCCAGAAACAAGAGTGCTTTGATACAAAATAAAAAGTAGTAAAGGAGAAAAAAGTGAATAAAAGTCATTGCATTAACCCCTGTTTATTTATTTTGGGTATTTTACTTAAACAATTCTGCATACCTACATTAAAAAACACCAAGAAATGTTAAAAAAAATGAACCAGGAATACCATTTAGCATTCCAGCCCTTGACATGGGTGATTTTTGAGATATAGCAGATTTGAAGAGGGATGTGGAGGATAATGGTGTATCATTGTGACATTTCCCAGCTCAATAACCCTCACGAAAAAAAATAAGCTTCAAAAGCTGCCTGTGAAGAAGGGCAGCACTGTTATTCCAACTTCATTAAGGGAAAATGAATCACAGTGGGTTCAAGTTAAATACAGAGACTGAAGTCACACTAAACCTGAGTGCCTCAGCTTCAGAGTGAAGCCCACCTAGGTCCTGCTTCTTTCTTTTAACAGCACGACCATGCTGGCTCTCTGAAGAGCCATGAACACATTACAGAAATTGCCTTTCTTCTGTCACTGCATGGGCTGCCACAACAGGCTGAATGCACCAGGGATGATTCCAGGGAGCTGATTTCATAACCACACCATTCAGGGCTCAGGGAGAGCAGAGATGCATGAATATGTGCTGGAAGGCATTTCCCCCACCACGTGGTCTCTGCTTCTGCCTCACAATACTGAATTCCCTCACAAAGATTAAATATGTGCATAAACACAGGTGAGTGAGGCTTTTAACTTTTCTGCTCTTCACCAGCTGTTCTTCCATTCCACTGAATTTTCACTTACTGCATTTTTAGATTGACTATGAAAACGTGGGACATATCAAAAAAAACCTCACAGAAGCACACAGGAGTATGGAAGGATGAAAAAATAGGAAACAATTGAGGGACTGGCAGAGTTCACAGAAAGCACTCTCTCTGCTTCATAAGTTTGATTTGAATTATTATCACCTCAAAACCCTCAGTCAATGCCAGAATACAAAATTTGGACTACAGTTGATAAAAAAACCTGTAGCTAGAAAGCAATTCTCCATGTATTTCTTTGATATTTGTGCTCAGCAGATTTACAAAAGGGATGTTCAGAAAAAAAATGTTTCTTCTTTGGGCTAATTAAAGGGTAGGGCCATGGTGGTAATAATGAGAACTGGACTTCTGAGACTCCAGGAGAAACATTTTACACTGGCAGAGAATGTTGAGCAGCTTTGAGACTGAAAATTGTGACAGAAATTATTGTCAGTTTAGAGAAAAGAAGAAATGGATCTGATAAATATTCTCAAGTCACTCTCACTGTTCCTAAGGCAAGACTGTGAAAGATCTCTAATCCCATTTTTTTACTTTATTTTTTCTTTAGATAAAAGGTCTCTTTGGCTCTTGGACGGTGAATATGAGGCTTATTAATTTTGTTTTGAATCATTAGGGCTAGCCATTCCTTTTCTGCATCAAAAAGGAGAATAAAGAGAAGGAAAGTAGTAGAAGCTTTGTTTGCAATGTAACTACAAAGAGCAAATCCTCAGCTCATCCACTTGCCTGGGAGACGAAACTAAAGAGAATTTACCCTTAGGGAAAATTTCCTGCTCCAAGATGCTGAGATTCACATTTTCACCCCCAGAGCTGACCAGTGCCAGCTGTCCTGAGTCAGCCAGCCTGCAAACACTCGATCTTGCATGAGCACTGAGCTGTCCCTCCTTCCATCCCTGCCCCTGCCCAAGCAGGCAGTGTGAGTGCTGCCATTCTCTCTCTTCCTCTGGATCAAATTTTTCTGCAGAGTGTTGTAAATTCCTTGTGTCCAGCACTGCACAGAGTGTGTAAGAGCCCTGAAAGAGGGGAAGGTAGTACAGGCTTATTCTTGAACAAGGGTGAGAATGCCACACCATGGGAAGCGTTTTGTATAAGCAAGAACACACTGAGACATTTTTGCTCACTCCCTACCCCAACTTCAAAACATTTTTCAGATCAAATAAGAATAAAAGTAGAAGAGGAATTCAAAGCATGAGTGCAATTTCTTGGGACAGCTTAATACTTATCCCCATGCTGCATAAGGCAGATGCACCTTGTGCACTGCTGCAACATCCCAGAGCAGATATTTCCACAGCCACCTTAACTCTCAGCACGTTGCATAAACTGAGGACTTCAGAAAAAGTTGGAAGGATCAAAATGATGAGGTGGATTTTTTAACACCATGCAAGTTATTTCTTAAATGCTTATAATTATGTATTTTTTTAAAGGGGGGGGGTGAGAAAGGAATAATTAGAATATGACAAATTATTCATCAGTATCTCCCCACGCTAATGAGACAGTTCACAAGGCAGTTAATTATACCAGAATGATTAGTGCATCCATACTTCTGCTGACACATCTGTAACATGAAAATCAGGTTGTTCTGAAAAGTCTGATGCTGTTACTAGACTTCACCAAATAGTGTCTCAAAAACATTTCAATGTTTCATCTAAAGGATTTGCACAGCTTAAGTTAATTGGAGATAAGTTTATTCATCCAGACTTCTTTAATTTTCCACATTAGGCTTCTAAGGGATATTTCATATTTTTTATTATTTTTAATAAATGATGCAACACTGAAAATTAGTCACTTTCCTTAATCAGAGGAGAAAGTAGGTTACTGCTCTGCATCCCATAAAGCACAAGAGGAACCTCATTAAGGATCTGGTATTTGACATCATTCAGAGGCAGTGTTGTACATCACAAGAGTTGGATTTGATATTAAGTATTCCAAATGATGCTGCAACAGCTGATCTAGGGATTAAGAACTCATGCCCTGAGTCGAACTAATAATTCTGATTTTTCTTCAGCATCATCCATCATAAATATTTTTCCCCTGAGGCTGGCTCTCAGATCCCTCTGGAGCACATGATCACTGCACTTTGCCTTTCCCCTGTGCAATGTCCTTGCTGCAATAACCCAGTTGGGAAGGACACCTTGGGTATCCATTCTATTCCCTCTGGAGGTTCAAGGTGAACAAGTCTCAACCTTCCTCCACTGGCACTCACTGCTGCTGCCTTGGGCCTCTGTTACCATCATATTTTCTGAAAAATCTCTTTGCCCAGGATTCCTCTCCTGGGAAGTTGAGAAGCCTCAGAGAAAAAGGAAAACAATATTATCTCATTTGCTTCTCCTCTATTTTGTTGCTTTGGAATGTGTTTGGACATTGTTTATCCAACAGGTGGTTGTTTGATTGGCTTCATGTGAATTGTTTTTGACTTAATGACCAATCATGGTCAGGCTGTGTCAGGACTCTAGAAGGAGTCATGAGTTTTCTTTAGTATCTTTTAGCCTTTTGTTTGCATCCTTTCTGTATTCTTCTGTATAGTTAAGTATAGTATTCTTTTATATAATACAGATAATAAAATAATAAATTAGACTTCTAAGAACATGGAGTCAGATTCATTCATTCCTCCCAACAACAGGGGTCTCTGAAAATACCCAAGGCCTCCTTTTTCCTTCCCTGCAGCTGAGACCAAGGGCACTCTCTTTGGAGTGAACCTGACATCAGAGCAATAGCTGAGAATCACCCTCCACAGCTCCAAACCCCTGCTAGCATGCAAATTAACACTCTACAGACTGTCCTGAGCTTGAATTTTTTCCATTATAGGATCTTGTACTTCCTGCCATTTGCCATTGAAGCTCACATGATAAAAGATCCAGCTCTACTCTTCCTTGGCCAAAGAACAACACAACAAAAAATGAGCCTTTTCCCTATCCAATGGCACAGGATGGAAAATCACAGATACAGAAAGGTCTTGTGGTGTTGAAGTGAGTGGCTGCAGAGCAGCTTTGTGGCTGGAGGGAGACAGGAGAGGCAATTACACTGAAATCAACCAATATTTTGACAAATTGCTTGCCAGATTTTTATAAAACTCTTCAGAGTGTTGTGATTTGCCTGGGTCCATCCTTCCTGGACTGCAGGTGAAGTGAACAAATCAGGATGATTTCTGTAGGCTGCAGTTAATGGCTGCAGTTAATAGCTTGTGATGTTGGTAGCAGGGACAGGAACTGCAATTAGTTTTATTAAAGGGAGAAAAGGCTTAAGGTAACAGAAGTTGGGAACACCAATACTAATTAATTCCACAGAATTAAATGGCGGTGTCATTACAGAACCTGTGGTTTGAAATAAAAAGGATGAGGCTTTAGAGGGCTTTTTCTCAGTCACTTTTCTTTTGGGTTTGTTTTTTTTCTTTTTTTTTTTTGGTGGTGAAGTTTCTTTGGGGTTTTTTTTGTTTATGTTTTTTTCTGAGTTTTCTGTTTGTTTTTGGGTGGTATTTTTGTTTGTTTGGGTTTTTTGGCTTTTTTTGTTTTGTTTTTTTGGTTTTTGCTTTTTTTTTTCTTTTCAGCTGGGAGCAATGCATCATGTAGAGAGAGATAAAAAGAACATATTATAAAGCACATCAGGCAGGGGTTTTGTGTTGCACCTGTGCTGTACCCCAGGAGATAAAGTCAGAACAAGGCTGAAATCCTGTGTGCCCTGTGAAGGCTGGACAGACCCGGGATCTTTGCTAAAAGCAAATGCCCCTAAGGCTGGGTGTCTCATGAGATGGAGCACAAGCTGCACTACAAGTAGGCATGAATCCACCAGTCTTGTGGGACAGCACAGACTCTTATGATCAGGAAAAGGCCCGGGAGACCCTCTGGCTACTATGATCCTGCAACCCTACATTGCTTTTTCTCTTCCTCATAATTTCTACAGAATGCACACCACAGAAGTTTTCTGTATTCTGGCAGGACAGGAGAGGATAGGAGAAACTGATTCTCCACCAGCATTTATGTATTAACAGCACAGGCAACTTCAGAGGTTTGGGGGAGAGCTATGCCATCCCTCTGATGGCGGGAGCAGGCCCTGGCTCTGTGGAGGGGTGCAGCTATGGAAGGCTATCAGAATTCTTTCAAACAAGCCTTTTTGTTATAGAAAATATTGCAGAGGGCTGTCCATGTAAAACTGAAACCCTTTGCCTTCACAGAGTGACAGAGAACATCTTTAATTTCATCACTTGACTAAAGAGCTGCTGCCCAAAGGCAGAACTGGCAGAACTTGGCTGCAAATACTCCAAGAGTATTCACAGTCAGCTGCATTTGACATGTCAGGGTGGGGGAGAAGCTGGTGCATCACTGCTTGAGTGGTGAGCTGCTGATGCCCCACCAGAGGGTTAAAGGGTGAAAAGCTGACAAAGTCCCACCAGAGAGCCCAGGAGGCCTCTCCAGTTGCCTCTCCAGTTGCCCCATTAGCCCAGGACACCCGGACATTGAGGTGAGCTGGGTTTCAAGGGCAGAGCACACAGTCTCCCCCACAGGCACTAGGATTACATTTTGAAGGTAGATTGGAGTATTTCTAAGTGAATTTCAGCTGAGCTACCTTGGAGCAGATAGGATCTAAAACAGAGCAGAAGCCGGGAAGAAGCTGCAGGGAGATAAGTCCAGAAAGAGAAATATCTTTATTTCTTTATTGTAAACCTGAGTGGCAGTTTTGCCTGCTTGATTTGGAAATATCAGCCAGTCTAGGTGATAGAACCAAGGAGCTGAATCAAGTATCTGAGCTTTAGCAGTGTAATAGGGTAAACTTAATCTCCAAACTACCCTTGCTTTCTCATAAGTGAGCTATATTGTATTTTCAGTTTACAATGATCAGGGATTATCTTCCAAAATAAATAATAAAAGAGCTCATATCTGTGGCAAAAGTTAGAGTCTGAAGGGATAAATGGGAAACAATGACCTTGACTCTTCTTCTGAGGTTCAGACAAAAAAAAGAACACAAACAGAAAACCAGTGAAGTCAATAAAGTTCTCTCAGGAAAGATAAAGTAAGAAAGAAGAGAATCAGAGCTGAGATGCTTCCTATTTATTTTTCAGATACCACACTAGTTTTTCCTCTCTCCTTGTCCTTCCCTACTTAGAATCCCTATTTTGCATGCAGAGCCAGGTCCATGATAAAATTCCTCCATCACATCCACTGACTACAGCCAGCCTGAGCCAGGGAAATGGATGGAAGGATTCAGCAGGACCATAGTGTGCTTAAATCCCTGCAAAAGGGAGAAAAAGGAGAGCTGAGAGAGCAAAATAATGATCACATCCTTCCTGTTAGATAACAACAGTTACCATTAGGGATGAAACACTCTCTTCTAGAATATAAATGCCATGGTAGTGCTATATCTTCAAGGCTGGTTTTGTAATCATAATGAAAATAATAAAACCTCTGTTTTCTTATTTTTCTTCACCTCCCTCTCCACATTTTCTTCATGTACTGGGAAAAATCAAATGAAATAACCTCATTCTGTGCCTGAAAACATCAGGTTTACTGCAACTTAGAAAGGTACTACCCTTCAAGTGAGTGCTGACATTTTGACATGTTCATAGTCCCATCCACACTGGTTTAAACCCCATCTCAGCTTTCAGTCAGGATGTAAATCTGCAGGAAATATAAGTTTTCCCTCTCTTTCATTGTCTTGCAAGCAATTCCTTAATTGATTAACTATTTTTTGTTGCCCAGGTATTTTCTGAGTTCCAAAACACACACAAAGAAATCAACCATTTAAACCAACATCAGGCTTAACAAAATGATCCATTTCATCCTCTTGTAGAAGCTAATGAACCATTTTGAATTTATTGTGATGGAAAGACATTGTCTTGCTTGCAATTAGGCTAATGAATATTTAGTCTCATGAGAAAATACTTTAAAATAATTATTTTCATGAGTTACTATTTTTTAAAATAAAAATATATATCTATGCACAATTTAGCTTTGATTACCTGGCATCTGAAAACACATTCTCAGAAGATGCTTCCAACTATTGTCTTACAAGAGGGAAAGAAGGAATTCCTGCTTAGGAGACAATTGAATTTTCATTTTGGAGCTTAAAATGAGACCTCAGATTTAAGTACTTGTAACCATGTATAGCATTTATGAAATCACAATAATTTATCAATAACTCAATATACAGAAGCACTCTAGCTCAGCCCTGTCGGATTTCTACATCTATCCACACCTCCAGGACTATTTCACTTCAGTCAAATTTCTCTCACCCACAGGCACTAACCTTGATCCTTCCATTTTGATTTTTAAGTCTTCATATATGCAGTGGATCCTTAGAGTTATCTTAATGATGCTTCCTGAGGTGACAGTATCAAATCACCTTCAATGTTCTGAGATTTTTCAGGACTTCCCTGACATCCAGATGTCCTTTTAATAAAGCTTTCTGCAACACCTCAGAACTCATAATCCTGTAGCCTTTAAATAACAGCCAATCTAGCAGTACTTTGGTTTTAGGGGTGAAGAACAGGATATGCCTGTCACCCTGTCCTATCTCTTAATTGCTTTTTTACAGGATTTTGTTTTGCAGCTTGGCTGATCACAGCCTACATTTCCAAGGCATCTGGACAGGGTTGTTTTTTAATCAAATACTTGTAGACTTCTCTTTATCCACTCCTCTCTTGGGCATGCTTTTCTGCAGATGAAGAGCTACCTGAAAAGAGTTCAGCATCCTTGGCCATCACAAAAGTTTGATATTTTCCCATTTCATGTGTTGCAAAACAAGGAAGTATCCTTGCTGCCATGACCTGCTTTGCTGCTTTCAATATGTTAGGTGCCTTTTTGAGGATGATTCTGCCTCACAGGAAATGGAAATTGATTCCATTTTATGCATAAATTTCATTGGTTTGTTTCCTTGAACAAACAAAGGAATATAATATTTTTCTCTCCAGTGAACCCAGAGCTTACTGGCTTTGCTGGATCTTCTTTCCCATGCCCAAAACAATTATTTTCTGAACTGTTCTTTTGTCTCAACTTTACAAGAACAGAAACTATCCTACACCCTGACCTGTGGCTGCATTGGGATCTTTGAGTCCCTTTCCTTCAATAGTTCCAGTGTTTTAGTTTTAAGAACATACTTGTTTGCCACGAAAACCAATTTTAACTCTAAAAAATGTTGGTTTTCATGTCCACTTCATTACCTATTGTTCTAACAAAAAGCTTCTGGAAGTTATATGGCTTTTATTCACTCAAAGAGTGAGTTTCTGTGCTCCCTTCCATGGTAATTAACTACCTATCAAAACTACAAATCTGGCACCTTTATCTCTGCTGAGCTACACAGTGAGACATAGAGAATGGCATAAAGTGAATTCATTATCCTACATCCAATAAAAAATTGTTTTGGCCTAGTGACAATTTATGGTTAAGCAAGAGCTCATTTCTTATGAAGAATTAACTCTTAGAAGGCTAAAAAAGATATCCTATATATCTTATCTCCTATCAAAATCTAGACTTTTAGCAGGTCTGTTAAACTGTCAAATATGCAAACCTTGTGTGATTTCAGCTTGTTTTCATGAGCTCACAGCACTCTCCTGTTTTATCTCTATGCAGGGCAGAGTACTCCAATGCCAATACCACAATTACACATTTAACAACCTCTGTTCAAGTTAACAGAAGGCTGCTTAAGAACAATTTATCATCAAAAATAAAGGTTGGTTTTTTGTCTTTGCTGGTTTTTTTTTTCTTGACTGTTACTACTTAAGGTTTGAGACTGAAACCCTGGCTTAACCTTTCCCATTTCTCTTCCACATTACAAGAACATTTCAGCTCTGGTGGGAGTTTCAGCAGCTTCATTCAACACCTTGTTCCCATCACCCACTCAGAGCCAAATCATCCCTTATCCATTGTCTGAGGGATAATTCATCAGCACCAGCTTCTGCTGTAGACCAGCTGGTTTGAAAATCCAGCTCCCTTGAGCAGCGTAATTCTCCATATAGAGGATGAGTCAATATTTTGCTACACATCTTTTTGGTCATTTCAGGGGAAATGTTCTTATTTAACAATTATACAATGCATTTGGTCTGCAAAATTATTTACAAAAATTGGCTGGAGATGTGTATACATTATCCCTGTTGTAAATAAAAAACCCCACAGAGATGGGATGTGCCCTATCTGGAATCACATTTAGCCCTGTACAAGCTGACAGAAAGGAGAAACTTCTTTGTCCCCAGCATTAACTATTGCAAGATGTCCAAGTTAGTTTTCACTCTCAGGGCAGTGAAATTATCCCACATCCTCAGTGATAGATGTATTTGTTTTTGCTAGGCTAAATAACCCCTGGATGCTCATCCCTAGCTTTGTACTGCTCAGTTGTGGTATTTGCTGGGCCCCCAGGACGAAGGAGGAATTGAGAATCTGACTAGAAGGCCATATCGCATATCACACCTCATCTCATCTCATATTATAGAATGCTATATTTAAACTATACTAAAGAATAGAGAGAGTATGCAGACAGAAGGTTTAACAAGAATGATAATTAAAAACTTGTGACTGCTTCCAGAGCCCCGACACAGCTGGACCTTTATTGGTCATTAAGTTAAAACAATTCACATGAAACCAATCAAACAATGACCAGTTGGCAAAAAATCTCCAACCACATTCCAAAGCAGCAAACACAGGAGAAGCAATCAGATAATTATTCTTTTCATTTATCCCTGAGGCTTCTCAGCTTCCCAGGAGAAGAAATCCTGGCAAAGAAATTTTTCAAGAAAATATGACAATGACACTCAGTTATGCCAGTTTCAGGTCTGTATGAAGTAGACTGGGGAATGGGCCATAAACCATTTTTTTTCCTAATTTATTTGTTTCACTACCTTGCCAAAGAAAAATATTTGCACTCTGAGAAAGACTTGGACTGGGTATGCACATGCAGTGCTGGGAGAATGTGTAAGGTGCCAATTTCTCTGGAAGAAACATTTGTCATAGAATCATTAGTGTTGGAAAAGGCATCTAAGATTATTGACTCCAACCAGAACATTAGGCTCAATCACAAATAACACAACCAACACACAAGAAGAAAACCACTACTGAGGTTTACTAAAAACTGAAAAAAACCTGATTGTGACAACAGACTCCAAATAAGTTCGGCAATGTTCACCAATATACAGTGGCACACTCCCAGAAAGGAGCAGTTGTGCACATGAACAGCACTGCTGCTAGAACATGAACAAATGTGTATTGCAGCACACTAACAGCATTTTGGGATGACAAAATGCTGACATTTATGTGAGATTTGAGTATGTTTTGGCCTGTGGAAAACAAATGGGAATTACAATGGGAACACAATGGGAATTAAGCAAAAATTTTGATTTTTTTAAAAGGAGGGTTGTAGCCATGATATTTTCTGAAAAATCCTTTCCTTAGGATTTTTCCTCCTGAGAAGCTGTGAGGCCTCAGGAAAAAAATGTAAACAATGGTTATCTGCTGCTGTGAAATGCAACAGGTGCATCTGTGATTGGTCTCATGTGGTTGTTTCTAATTAATGGGAAATCACAGTCCAGCTGGCTCAGACTCTCTGAGACACAAGCCTTTGCTATCATTCTTTTCCTATTCTTAGCCAGCCTTCTAATGAAATCCTTTCTTCTATTCTTTTAGTATAGTTTTAATATAATATATATTGTAAAATAATAAATCAGCCTTCTGAAACATGGAGTCAACATTCTCATCTCTTCCCTCATCCTCGGACCCCTGCCAACACTGTTGCAGAGGGTTGGTGTTTTCACCACCACTTCGTGTTTTCAAGTGAAGTTGAGATCACTTCAAGGGTAAAGAGCAAAAGAGCTTGCTGCTTCCCCATAGCCCATACTGAAGTGCCAGGATTACCACCAGGGATGTTATTCTATCCATCACACAAGCTCTACACCTCCAGGGGATGGAGCACTGCTGAATCAGTTGTGCAGGATATCTGACAAAGCCACTGACTGAGCCATTAATTGCCAATGATCTCTATGCAATTTTTGATCTCTATGCAATTTTCTCTTTAGAGAAAACATTATACTCAGCCCCAAGCAGTGGGTCTCCTCCCTATAATTTACCATAAATCAGATGTGGACTTTCTTTTTTTTCCTCCACCAAAATCACACACATTCAGGCTGCCTCCCTTTTCTTGACCAAGAAGATGTCTCTAAATGTGTATCTGCTGCAAGTTTGTTTATCTTACTCTGTCCAAGACAGCACTTTTTACAGGGAAGGCAAGGAACTTTCTGGTCCTCTCCCTTAAGAAAACTGGCAGGCCATTTGACTTCATGCCAAAAGAGGTTAGCATCCCAACAGGTTTAACCCTGTCAGTACCTCTCAGCACATATTTTTCTAAATAGATAAAATTAAGTTGAAAACTAAAAATACATTTTAATGTTTTTTTCTCTACAGAGCTGTTAAGAAAATTAATCTAATTTTACAAATGGCTCTCATTTATTAATTATCTCATTATGTATAAAATAATGTTGAAACATCAGTAGTCAAGATCTTGCTCTCAAGTCTAAACAACAGCAGAGACAAAAGGGTGTTTTTCCCCTATAATCCATCAGCATCATTACAGGAGCCCCAGTCTCTGCAGAAAAAGAGAATAACTACTCAAGCAATTTTTTTCCTATTTAGACATTATCCTAAATCAACACATTCATTTTGGTCTCTTCACTCAGCTTACTTCTCAGTATTAACTATCATTGCATAACACACTAGGAAAAGTGTAATATCTAGGATTATATTCTATTTGGAAGTTCTAGTCCCTGTTTTCCTAACACTGTTTGTCAAAACTTTCTTTTTCTATTTTGAGTAGTAAACCCCAAAATTCTTCTTCAGCTGGATAATAACGTAAAAATGCCATTTAGAAGTTCACCTTGCTTTTCAAACCAGCCCATAGCAATGGCTCAGCATTCATAACTTCTATCATTGCAATGTCTTCTCTCTCACCTAAAATCACAGATTTGCCAAGGTATTCCTGCTTAAAAGGAAAAATAGAAGTCTAATACACTTAGGTGGCATGCAGTCAATTCTGAGAATTTCCAGATGCCGCCAACTCCACAAGTGCACCTAGAGCAGCAATGAAGGTATCAGTGTCACAAGCCAAAGACTAGAAAGAACCATGCCATTATTGTTTAACTTATTGAAGAAATTTCAAGTATTTATGTAGCACAGAAGTTTTCCAAATTAAATCTTGCACTAATACTCATCTACAAGTTTGGTTTTTTGTAAATGCCTACTGAAATCAGCCAGTGATTACACAAGATTTTGTTTATTTGGGGGCCAAATGAAGGGTCTCTGGGTTCTCTCTGGGGAGCATTTCAGGCATTATGTGGCTGTACAGACAGAGCTCCCACACAATTGCAAGGAAAGAATTCTTAATTTCAGCTCTGAAGTCACCAGAAAAAATGGTGAACAAAATAGATGAGAGCTACTGAATATTGCTTCCATACTTTGTGTGGGATTGTGGTTCTCTCTTCCTGCAAAAGCAAAAACAAGAGGAGTTGCACATCTCCCAGCCCCACCACCCCCACGCTTCTCCGAGAGCAAACAGACACAACACCACACAAACAAAAAGTGCTGTGTTGGTAAAGGCCATTTGGAAACCCACAGCAGCAGGTGACAGTGTGTTACTGGGGAGATTAATTACTTCTCATGCTTCCAGAAAGTCCATTAAGAAATCTAATCTACAAAATGGGCTCTCCTACACACATTACTTTTCCATTAACATTCTGAGAGCAATTAGCAATTAGGCAAAACAGGTGATAGCATGTGCAACCCCTGTGAAGTAGTGAGACAGATTTCCATAATATTTTCACATTGAGGTAGAAGCAGGTAGCAACAAGAGGAACATCAGCAAGCACTTCATTTGTATAATCTGGTCAGGAGAGCTGTATGGCAACAGTTTGAAAAAAATTGAACCTCTGTCTAAATAATATCTGAGTTTTACTGCATTAGATTTTCCCTCCTTGCCACTCTCCTTTTGCATGATATCAGTCTGTATTTTTCCTTTTCTGCCACCAATTCTCCTGTCCTTAACTACTTCTTTTAATCTTTTTGGTGTGTTTAGTGGTACTGCATTGATCAGCATATTTTTACTTTGCTCATGTCTATTGTACATTCATTTGCCACCATTTGTGTTGGGAAGATATTGTTCCTTTCTCCTTCTGGGACTTTAATCCTGAATTTTTCCTCATTGGCCTACCCAAACTTATCTGAATCACACTCTGTGGGTGGTTTTTTCGTCCTGTGAAACATCAGGGGAACACAGCAAGACCTTTTATCAGCAGAGAAAGGTAAAATAGTGCAGAATTGTACTTCTGGCTGAGAATTTTCCTTCAGAGAACTCTCTCTTGCTTCATCCCACTCTATTTTTGGCTCCATCCACCTCCTGTGCAGCATTTATTAGGTTGTCTGATCTGACCCTTTTGTCCAAGGTCTATAGCTCTGGCTGGCATCTGACTTGATATGGATAACAATTCCCTGGCACCTCTCTAGCATAATTATACATCATGAAATGCATTAAAGATTTTCATTTGAGGCAGCTCAGTCTCCACAACTATTAATGATTTGGCATCTCTTTGAAGCTTGTCGACAGGGCCACCAATTAGGGTGAGTGTGGGGTTTGTGATGTGTATGCAACAACTGTCCAGCAAAAATTAGTAAGACACCAGCAAGTTTGTCTATAGCAATGAAATCTAAGTGGGTTTTAGTCAATAGATCCATATCAAGGACTTGATTTAAAGACATTTAAATGAAAGCTTTGCATCCCACTCTCAATATCCATCAAGTATATCTTCTGTGTTGAGGATTTTTTCCTTCACCCTTACCTAATTTTGCCTCCCTTACCTGTTTCACTTTTAATTCTGTGTTCACCTGACCCAAAAACACTGTTATATTTCTTTAATCTGTCTTTTGCACCATTTTCATTTCTTTCTATCCTCTAGCATCCCTTTTCACACACTGGTGATTTAGTTGAAAATAAGGCAAATGGAATTAAGAAGCAGAACTTATGTAAACTGAGGATATTCAGGTCTAGACTGTACAATCCATTATTTCACATGGTTCAGAAATAATACAGTTTATCCCACTGCAGTATTTAGGATGAATGAGATGACCATCAATTCTTAGATAATTGCATTTCTGAAAGGACAGCAAGCCCATGGAACAGGTTACAGGAGAGAATATTAAAGCAAGGTGAGATCAGTCATGGTACAATAGAATCATAGAGATGGAAAACACCCACATCACTCCCCAAGCCCCTCTACCTTGCCAAGCTTATGTTGCTTTCCACCAAAACACAGTGTCAACTTCTTTGTTGAGTCTAATTAAGGGGTGCTGGTAGACATTCACTTCCCAGTTCTCAGGAATTGCTCTTTACCTCTGGGAGACCTCCTCTGGTTGTTGCTTTTGATGAACTAAGCATGGAGTCAGACAGCTGAGTTTTCCTTGAGGAGGAAAACTCCCACTGGCTGCCAAAATCAAAGCGATGGGCTCCTGAAAGAGGAGATGGTGAATGTGAGGGGAAACCCCAGAGAATGGCACTGATTTGAGTGCCCTGGCAGAGAGACCTCTGCATTCCAGCAAACAGCAGACTCTGGAGGCAGCAGAAAGAGCCAGAAGAGCTGCTGGAGGTCCTGAACAAGATGTGCTTCCATGAACAGTGACACACCAGCAGAAATAAACGTGCCTGCAATAAATGCCTGCATTCTCGGGGCTCAATTAGCACTAGCCATACTCAAAAAGGCAGGAATGCTTTTGAGAATATGAGAGATGCTGAAACATTAGAGTCTCAGGAAAGAACCTGAAAGTTTTGCCTCTGGGTAAACTGAAAGAGCTAGCTGGAAATGGAGAGTTAGTCTAGAAAGGAAAATAAGCAGTACAGATTAAACAGCATGTATCTCCTTGCCTGTAATTTACCTACAGGAGAAAACTAAGGAAGATGCTTGCTAGAATATGGTAAACCTTGTCCTCCAACTAGCTAAGAAGAAAATAACTGATTATTATTTCTGTAAGCTATACATTATTTTCCTTCCTAAAGCTCTAGTAAGAATTTTTATATGGAAAAAATGCCATGTGTATTTTTAAATAAAACAGGACCATGTAATGTAAAGGACCATGAGTAATGTTGAAAGAAAGACAAGTAGAAAGAGGGATGAGAGCTGGAAGAAGCTTGTAGTAAAGATGCTGTGCCACATTCTTCAGTCACCCCAGTGAATGTTTTGTACTCAGTGGATCTTCATTTCCGACAGCAGTGTGCAAAGCAAACACATCTTGACAATACAAACTACACCAGAAACTCCACTTCATCATCTGATCCAAGCATCCCAGAAAATTAGATTTCAGACAATAAAACTGCTAAAATGTAAATGGTCATGTCCCACCTTGTGGCTTAATTCTGAAATCTCATTGTTTGAGATTAAACTGGAGCTAGCCTTGGTGTCCAAGTGAGACACAACTGTGGAATTACCAGATTGATAAACTGGTTGGGACACAGCGATTCATTTTGATTATTAACATAACTTAGAGACTTTAGTGGCAGTCTACCTGACTTAAAGCCTGTAAGGTTGTCTCCTTCTTTGGATATATTAAAAATTTAGGTGGACACAGGCCAGAGCCACCACTGGTTAGTGATAGTCTGGGCAAGGGTCTTGGGCAGGATATCTCCCAAATTCTATCCCACCTCAGTCATAAGTAATGAAGAACAGCCCCTGCTTTCAGCTGGGGATGTGTTTTTGGGCAGGACATCGAAATTATTGATGGGGATTTACAGTACTAGTGAGTATTAGATACAGAACTAGATAAAGAATGCTTTGGCAAGAGGTAAAAGTTATGCATTTAACTCAGGCAGGAGCAGGGTGGGGAGAGCAACCTCTTGGAGGAAAATTAGGATCTCTTCAATTAAGTTGTTGGTTGAATTTTGCCAGCAGACAAATTTGTTTCAGAAAATAGAGGGGTTGTTTGTTAATTAAGAGTGCAAATTTATTGCTATCATTATTATGTGCTATTAGTTATGTAATTGTTATTTTGTTGCTGTTACATTTAATAATAATTTAATTTGTACATAGCACATTTTATGTACAATTATACATATGTTTATATATTTACATATAGTCATACATAATAGATATTTATAAATTACATTTAGACTTAATAGATTTAATAAAAGCTAGATAATGTTATTATGTAACTGCTATTATTATGTCTAATTACTATGTGTTGCTGGGACTTTTTGTTTAGGCTTTCTATCAAAACAGTATTCAGGCCAGCTGACATATCCTTGAGAGGACTGTGTAGGAAATTCCCCATAATATGTTGGGGTTTATAATGAGATTTCTGCAATGTTATACTGCTGTTCTACCTGAAGAATAGTTGGCTTTTATTTAATGAATTTTGTCCTAGCTACTGTTCTATGCAGAGCATAAAGCAATATCTTTCCATGGAATATCTACACTCAAAAAAATATTTACCCTATGATATCTGTAAGGTAAATGTTACTGTATAAACTGGAATATTTGTCACTCCATAGAGTTGTTTGCCCTTTCCCAGAAATATTTATGCAGCACAATGAGAGTATTTACCCTTCAATTTAACCAGCAAATATTTGTAGGCCACCATCTTTTATGTCCACCACCTGCTCTCAAGGTATCTCATTGCCAAATTATTTTTATTTCTCAGTTTCTTTTCTCTGTTTTTTATGGTACATTGCTTGCTTCGAGTTTTTCTGTGCCTATTCCTGACTCTCTCCTTCCCATTGATCTCATTTCTGGGAACATGGGACCAAGGAACAGGGTCAGGATTCCATACTCCTGAGGCAGAGCAACAACAGAGGAGCACAATCACAGAATGGCTTGGGTTGGAAGGGACCTTAATCACCCAACCCTCCAACCCCATGGGTATGGGCACCTTCCACTATTCCAGGTTACTCAGAGCTCCATCCAGCCTGGCTTTGAACACTTCCAGGGATGGGGCAGCCACAGCCAGTGTCTCACCACCCCACAGTAAAGTTCTTTCCAACATCTAATCTAAAACAACTCTCTTCAGCGGGAAGTCATTCCCCCTTGTTCTGTCACTCCAGATCCTCAAAAAGAGCCCCTCTCCATCTTCCTTGTAGGCTGCCTTCGGAACTAATGAGGACTCTCATTAGTTCACCACTAAGCCTTACCCCCTTGTGTTTTGGCCACAAACCCTCAAGCCAGGGCTTCTATTGTAGCACACAACATGCTTCGGTACAATTTTGCTCCTGATATTTCCCAATCTCCTCTCCACACTAAGGGTCTGTAGGTTATTCTTCCAACTGAAGAGCTGTTAGAAATTAGTTTCCTCTTCAGAAAATTTTCCTTTAATTTTCCTTTTTTAAAAAAATCTCTTACTTTATTACATTTATGTAGAGTAGAATCTTATGGTATAAATTTTGCTTCACTAAGGTTACTTCTTTGTTTCACCTGTATTTTAAAAATACCATCTTAATTTCTCTCTAAATGTTCTTAAAATTTTTAAGCATTACATCCACTTCCTAAAAAATCAGGTAATACAATGAAAATTACAGGGAAGCACAAACTCACAGAAACTATAGCCCATTATTTACAAATTAAGTTAATGAACACATTAAAATGTTGCCAGGCTGGAGTCCTAAATCCCTTTGTAGGGTCTTTTTTTTCCTCCAAAAAACATTGTTCTAGTCTATCAAAAAAGAAGGTAATTTATAAACTGATGGATTCCTTTCACTTTTCATCAGAACAGTCATCTGTTCTTTTTTTTACTTTCTGCTTGCTTGGTGCAAAAGGAAACTGTTCTGCAATGTCCATTGTTGATCTGAGTCACATCTGAATGTTATCACTGAATAAGCAGGTTTTTCTAAGTTTCTAAGATTAGAATTAATCTTAAAAATACATAAAAATTTACATAAATAAATAATAAATAAAAATAAATTAAAATTTACCCTGAGAACTCTTACATCAAATCCCATGCTTTTTACTGTTGTCTGTCTTTACATTTGTAATGAAATTGCCAATTCAGGAAATATTTGCCATATGCATAAGCAATCCATTGATCACAGAATAATTTGTGCCAGACAACAGCAGGAGCTACACATTTTCACAATTCTTTAGAAGTACACTCAGAATAAGAACCAACCCTAAATCCTTTACACCCCCTACAGCTGCAGCTGAGCACGTTGGACATGCTGGTGAATTTATCCTCTGCTCCCTGTCAGGGACATGAATCTGCTCATGGGAGGTTTCGGGTCAGAACCAGCAGAGAATTTGAAGTTTACTCCTGGAGAGAAACTCCCACTGGTGAATAAGGTGCTGGCAGGGAAAGGGGACATCCGTGTGACAGCCAATGCTGTCCAGCTGCTGCTTCAGGTGCTGGGGTGAAGGTTTGGGCAGGTAAGGGAGTGAAAAGCAGAATTTCCTAATGCAATCAGCTGGGGACATTGAAAAGAGATGATCAGGGTTAGGTGCATGTTACTGCAGTGACCTGAAAGCCTTTTCTTCTCTGAGTCCCCTGTAGTGGCTGGAGGCACAGGCACTGAGCTGTGCAGGTGACAGGAGGTGTGGGGCTACATGGGAGGTACCAATTTCCTAATCAGTGTTCCCAAAGAAAAAACCACAGCCAAGCCACAGTCACGTTTAGCAGCTCTTATTCCCTTACACAGGAAAAGAATTTCCAGAAAAGATTGAATTTCTTTCCTTCTGCTCAAAATATTTTCTTTTTTTTTTCTTTTCATTCCTCTTTTTACCCCTTAAAATTTAACCCAGATCCCACTGAATGTAGCACACACAGGCAGGAGAGGTCAGAGGGTACCCTGCTGCACAATTCAGAGAGGTGTGTGCTCAGCTGACAAGCCCCGAAGAGGAAATTCCAGTTCTCCAAGAGAGGAGAAGGGAGAAGACAAGGCTGTGCTCTTTTGGATGTCTTTAAAGCACAGTCCAACTTCCAGCCCTCCCTGCGAGGGAGCCAAGCAGCCACTTGTGTTCTGTGGCTGGGAGGCTTTCCTAGGAGAGCCACAACAGAGATTTCTCAGAAGTACTTTATGTCTTCTGCATAAAAAGTCAAATAGATAAAAGCTCCTAGAACCAAAAATTAGCTAAAACATGGCTAGAGCAAGATGAAATGTGGCAGCACGTTTGAGGGGAAATGCAACACAGACATCACAACCATTCTTTTCTGTCTCGTGCAAATAATTTTAACTGGTCCTAAACACTAAGATATCTGCAACAGCCTGGGAATCCTCTTCCATCTTGCTTTTCTATCCTGTTGATAAACAGCTCAGGAGTACTGGACTGAACAAATACTTCAGAGTAGCATTATTTAATTAAAATGTTCCTCTTTCAGAAACTCTCTAGATTATTTTTTTCCATTTTCTCCTAAGCAACCTTAGCAAAACTGCATCTCCTGACTGAGCTGTGGTCATTTGCACTGGAAATATAGCATCTTTTCTGACTGGAGCTAAGCTTATTTAAAAAAATATAAATAGCACACTCCAAAAAGGCTGCCAAATTTTTTAGCAAAATACATTTGCATGGATTTCTTCCCGGAGTAGAAATTCCTCTTTTTGCAATTGTGTGCAATTTATGACCACTCAGAAAATATGAGCCATGCTCTCTCCTCTTTTATACAGCATAAGCTTCAGTGAAATCAAATTACACTGATGTAAAACCATTGTAAATGAGATCAGAATCACAATCTGCCTCACCCAAGACAAAACTGTTTTGTGGCTAAATAATTTCATTTTGTGATTAATTTAATATTAGTGATGGGGTCCAAATGTGTTCTGTAAACTGCTTTATGAATAGAATTTGATCCTCTGAGGTCAGTGAAACACAAATGAAAAAACATTCTATTATCAAAGGTGCCATGTTTTTTTGTGAAATGTTTCCTTCTATAAAAAAATTCCTATTTTTTCTGACATCCAAACATTGACTCTTAGAGACTCTTTCCCTGAAGGTGTTGGGTTTGGTTTGTTTGGGGTTTTTGACCATAGAAAGTTTCTTTACTTAGCTGAGTAATTACTTATGAATATATTCACTGTTGTTGCTGTCTCTCTCCTAGTGAACATCTGAGTTTGTCTTACCAGAAAATGAACTCATATCCATAGCTTGATTTCTTACTTTTATAATTAGCCAGCTAAAATAACAGTTTATAAAATTGTATCAGCACAAAGAAAGTCCACTTGGATTCAGAAGGACATGATGTGCCCTGTGTTTGCAGAATATTAATTGTGACTGGAATAAATATTGATTACACCCTTTGTAAAATGACTGATAAACATTTCAGTATTCTTTAAACACAAGCTGTTTGTTCCTGATAGATTGCTGTACTTTCCCTGAGGAAAAGTAGGGGGAAAAAAGTTGGACAACACTGCATTAGATGTGGGAAAAATACTCAACAAATGATCTTGTTAACAGAAAATTGTGCAACCTTTACAAAATTTTAATTAGAGTTCTAATTTTATTCATTCAAAGTTCTGCTGGTGTGAAAAAAGAGAGCTGTACTGGAGGATGTTTCATCAACTCCAAGTTGAAGATCAGATACTGTTCTGCAGGAATTACTTTATCACATAAATTAATATAATGCTCAGATCTGATATTGAACTGAGAAAACAGCTCGTAATAATGTAACTTCTGCTGTACTTCATAAAGCTGAGAGAAATAAATAACATCTTGCCTTTTGTTTTGTCCTGATGCAAATTTAAGCATAATATATCTCCAGTCTTTTCTGGAAACCCATTATTCATCCAGCTTCTGAAAATCATCAGATTCTGGACTTTTTAATGCAGAGAGAGAGAGCACAGTCTTACAGTAGAATAAAGATACTATCTATCTTCTCATATTTGACTTATTTTAAATCTTGATTTCTGATATTATAACTCCTTCTAAGCTGTAAGGCTCCTCAGATCAATGCCACCAAGGTTCAAACCTTGTTTCCTTTCTCCAGTATGCTTCATAAGGATTATGACATTAAAAAGGGAAGAAAAAAGCCTCCTCTATTCTCAGTCTATTTTGTTGTCCATCTTTTAACATCCTCTGATTTGATTTGAGATGTGTAGTTACCTTCCTTGCTGGGTTCCCTTAAATGATCATAATTTTTTTTTCTAGAGAGCCATGTTCAGCTCTCAGGATGCTCTCCTACTCATTCAAGCAGCTCATTCACTATTTCCATCTCTAAGCATCTAGATTTTACTTCTGGTTGACAAGCTGCCTGCCTGAGCACACTTTGTCAGAGCCATCAATGTACAGCAGCTCTTCAGGCCTCTCCAGCTGTCTGCAGATGTCATTTCCAGGACTTTGGTTGCACTCTACCTTCTCAGAACATCTCATGGATAAGATACAATTTGACATATAGCTTGAGATGAAGAGCTAATTGAGTCTATATAATTGATTCTGTAATTATGTTCACAGCTCAAGAATGTTGGATCTAAAGACACATAATTATGTATTCCTGGCCACCTAAGCTGGGGCAAACATTAGAACCACCACTTGGTCCATCCAGATTATATTGATTAAAATTTGCATAAGGAAGATTTTATTTTTTTCCCATCCTTACATATTAAAAAATGGTACCAAAAGGAAATCAATATTTTTTTAGAGCTGTATTGTATTTCCAGGGTTTCCAGACAAAGGAAGGAATGATGGATCTGACTCCATGTTCTTAGAAGGCTAATTTAATATTTTATAATAGTATATTAAAGAATACTATACTAAACTATACTAAAGAATACAGAAAGGATACTTGCAGAAGGCTAAAAAGATAAAAATGAAAACTTATGACTCTCCAGAGTCCCGACATAGCTTGGCCCCAACTGGCCAATGAGTGAAAACAAATAACAGCAGAAAATAATGAAACAATCTCCAGTTGGATAAACAATCACCAAACACATTCCACATGTGAGCACAACACAGGAGAAGCAAATGAAAAAAGGATTTGTTTTCCTTTTCCCTTGAAGCTTCTCAGCTTCCCAGGAGAAAATCCTGGGTGAAGGGATTTTTCAGAAAATGTGATGGTGACAGTGGTGCTACTATTCAGTGATATTCTGCTTTACTGAGGAAGGACAGGTGAGGAAGGGCAGTCCCCTGGATGTGCTCTCAAGGTTTACAAAGTGCTGATTCTGTTAAACTCACTGCAAAGGGACAATCCTCCCTGCAGGAACTGCTTTGGCTGAGGCTGCTCCCTTCACTCAACACAATTTCTTTTTCAGCCAGACAACCCAGCCAATATTACCTTGGTTTCTATGAGCAAAGATGCTTTTTTATTCTGTCACTCATAACATAAGATTCAGGTTTACTCAGCTCTAGATAAATAAGACAAGACAAAGCTATTGCTTGCTCTTACTTTCACCAGACCACATCATGATTATCTGCAGAGACTTCCCACCTGCATTTTCACATCAAGAACAAGGAGCATTTGTACTCTAAGTGAGAAAATACTCATTGCAAGATGGCCATCCAATACATCCTCCTACATGAGAGAGCAAACTCCATTCCATTTTGCCCCAGGAGATTCTGTTCCCTGCACACACATAAACAGCAGCATGGTGCTTTCTAGGCACAAGCTATCAGCTACTCTTCCAGTTAAACAAAACCACTTCTGGCAAGGAAAACAGACATTTTGCTGCCTCTTGTCTCATGACAGCAGAACCAGGAGAACAAGAAAGCAAGGGAGATGGAATAAATCAGAGTGAGCTGCCTTTCATGTCTCAGCAGGTCCTTGGAGAAATAAGCCTCCAGAAGAAATATTTGTAAAATGAAAAATCTTGGTTTGTATTTAGCTTCAAGGTTCATTGTGCCTGGCTTTACAGCCATTGTGGGAAGAGAAAAGCAGAAGTCACTTAGATGTACAGTTGGATGAAAACTGACTCAGAAAAAACTCCACATTTTTGCTCATCACCCTCTTGTGACAGAAGCCTTGAGCAGCCTCCTTGGGCAGCTCTCCGCTCCAGATGAGCATGTGCAGCCCTCCCTGGCAGAACCAAATAAATTCATCCAACTGGATGACTGAACAAATTAATCTGTCAAAGAGGTAATATCTTATGAGAAAGGGAGAACATCTCAGAGGGGGACCAATAATTAGGACTACTGCATGCAGGAGCTAAAGCACAGTCTGAAACTAATATTATAAACCCAGCATTTTTAATCGGTCGCTGACATTTAAATCAGAAAATCCAAAATCTGTGTAGTGTCCAGTGAAACAGCAAGCTTAAAAACAGCTTTAAGAGGCAGAATAGCCAATTAGCCTTGAATAATGTGAACTGAGCAAAGCACAAAACCCCTGTGTGCTTCCCTAGTGGGGCTGGCTGAGGCCACCTGGGGTAGTTTGCTGTCTCCAATGATACCTAATGACCAGGGTTTGAAAAGAAGCTCAAAACTTCAGGAAGCTACTAATTACTCCTTGCTGAATCAAGAGCACAGCTGATACAGCTTCTGATCAGTTTATGCTTGGACTAGAAGCACCTACATGTTTATCTTGGTCAGTGTAATTTCATTTTCTATTCATTCTGGATACTTTTTTTTTTAAATAACAAAATCCAATACTGATATTGGTTGTTTATCATCATCCTGAGTTTACATGAAAAAGCTATAACCCCATTTTTCTTTAAAAACAACCCCAAAACAACAGTGGTCCAGTTGCCCCTGACTTGCAAGTAAGAGATTTTTTCAAACTCATGAATGAATTCTGCAAACACTAACAGAGCTGTGCATAACTGCCCAAAATATTAAACTTAACAGAAAGCCTGGTCATTCTCTTTTTTGACTTTTTTTTCCCCATGGACAAGAAATTACTTGGAAAAAGAAATACCTGTCTGTAGAAGGCTTAGGCTAGAAGGTGGAAGTGCTCAAAATCTTTCAGCTCTGCATCACTGGCTTAGGTTAAAGGCAGTCCAGAAAATTTTCCTGCTTGGTTCCTGAATTCAATCCATCCCAGGATGGACACTATTAAAAAATAATATTTCTCTCAATTGATGTTAGCTCTCATAGGCAGAAAAATGAAAACATTTCAAGAAGATTTGTTTTATGACTTCAGTTAATCTTTTCAAAACAAATTTAAAGACAATAGAAGTGGAAAGGTAATTTGCTGCTGTCTTCAGCTTGCTGATTGCTTAATCCTTGGTTATCACACCTATAAATTGGAAATTTGGGGGCTTTCATGCAATTGCTTTATCCTAAGTTTCTTGTGGCACTGGGGACTGTGGAAACCTGGCTTTTCTGAGGAAGGCAGTGAGTGAAAAAGGCATTTTCTCATGGGAACTATTTATTATCTGATTTCCTTCCATTTATGCAGCAAGGCATAAGGATATGAAAGATGCAATTGCTCTCTGGAACTGCTTTAAAAGGAAGGGGTGATTACTCCTCTGTAGGTTTTATCACAACCATATGCAACATTATTCTACAACAATTTCTAAAGAGGAAAGACAGGACAAGAGATTCTCTGTCTTCAAGAACAATGTTAACAAATGTTCAAGAGTGTTTTATAAGTGTTCAGATGGGATCTGAGGCTGACCATTAGCTGATAACAGCATCAGCTTCCAGAAGCACAGCTTTGAAATTTTATTCTGTACAATTGTTTTCGTGGGATGGGGAGAGTAGGAAAAAAGAAATGCGGAATAAAATATTAAAAATCTCTAGGAAAAACATCAAAGAGAAAGAAGAATTTGGCACTGAGATTGCTTCAGTCATGGATCTAAACTATGTTGTGGGAGCAGCATGAAAGAGGGTTTGAGGGCTTTTTTAATTTAGATTTTTCACTGAAAAATAAATGTCTTTTCAGAGCTTAGAAACTGTTCCCTCAAAAAATATTTCTTACATCCTAAAATAACCAGGTTGTACTTCTGATGGAAAAACAAAGATACAGTGGTTTAAGCAGTTAAAAAGTTTTTCTAATGCTACCAAGAGAATAAATCTTCTTTGGAACATAAAATATATAAAAGGAGGATTCATTCTTTTTGTTCTTCCTAATAAATTTCAACTATTCTGTTCACAATTTCTGAAGAACAAAATATATTTTCTCCTTAGAATAGCCATGGAAAATTAAAATCAGTAGCAAGAAAATGATGAGGCAGGTTTTATGTGATGTCTGGAATTCTGTCTTAAGTCTACAGAGGCCAGAATATTAGAATAAATAATCTGCTGTAGACTTGCTAAACTAAATAAAGAATGTACACTTTACAACGTAGAAATGTTGATTTATTTGAATAGTTTTTTGCTTTGCAATCATAATTTTCAGTTGTCTAAAACCAGTGCAAGGCTTGACAACACCAAATGAAAATGCAAACAATTTGAAACAAATGAAGTAACCAAATTAATTTCTTTTTTTATAGACATCTCAGAACTCTGCAGTAGTCAGGTCTCAACTGCAAGCCAACTCGTAAACTTTTTTCTTTTTATATCCTTCATCCTTAAAAAGTAGTAATGAATCTCAGTATTTTCCATACTGGCCACGAACATAAAAGGGAATAAAAGAGCAGAGATAGACCAAGGAAGAGACAAGTTACTTGAAGATGTAAAATGCAATGTGCCTCACTAAGGTCTGGCTGTGGAGGGGCACTCTTTCATTTCTGAATTCTATTTGAAATTATAAATCAAAAGTACCTTAGCAAGGATCTAGAGATTCTGCAAACATTTCAAAGTGTTTTTTTCAAAAGAGGTGTTAGCAAAAAAATTAAACAAAATTTCTTCTATCATTTGAGTCTCAACACAGAGAATAAAACTCATCATTTCCATACACTGAGACAACAGAAGTGCAAATTTATAGGCATTTATGTATAAATATGCATATGAATGACACAGAGAACCTTCATGTGATGACAAGCAGAAGAGACATTTGATATGTCTGTTAAAATTCTGTGTGGACTCAACTGTGCTGCATTCATTAGCAAACACAAAACAGCCACTCCTTCAATTAAGTAGGTGAAAGAAGAGAAAGTTGTGGAAGCTGTGGAAGGTTTTCCAAAGGGGAGCATACCATCCAGAAAGGGGTAAGAAGAAATGCTGGAACTATTGGATAGTGGAAGACACAGTTACACAAAAATCCTAGAAAAAGAGTATCCAAGCTGTGAAGCAACTATGGCAAAAACAAGCCACAGAATTCAGATGTTTCCGCAAGTGAACATAAGAATACAATTTAACTTCAATGCACCAGATGCAGGAAATTTCCTCAAAATAAAGGTGATGTGTTTACAGATGAGAAACATCCATGTTTGGGTCAAGTGTCTCTTTCAAATTCTGAGTTCTTAAACCTATTCTATTCTAAAACCAAAGAACACATTTATTTTTCCTTTCCAGACTACTAAACAGTAATAACAAGTTTGGAGGTCTAAAATTTTTTCCTATATTCTCAGTTCCCTACATCCAATCTCTTCTCAATATACACTGCTTTCCTCATTCCTCTGCTGTACTTTTTTCCTTCTTTTCAATTCCCTCCTTCTCTCCCTTCGTTCCTCAATGCAGTCATTGCTAGCCATCACACCAAAGGCTCCAGGTCCTTTCTCTGTCTCTCTTCTTTTTGCCCATTTTGCTCAGCTCAGTGCAGCTGCTTTGTTTCACGGACTGCAGCACATGTTGTGTTTGTACTTTGCTAAATCCACAGGACTCCTGATCCACTTGAGCTCCCTGATATTTGAGTGTGAATAATAGATAGTGGTGCAGTGGCTGGAAGTGCCAGCTTCAATCCATGTGCACAGAGGCAGAATCAAAAGGAAATGCCTCAAATCTGAATGAGCACAGTCTCTGAGAGCTCTTCCCTGCTCCAAGTTGTCACTGTCATATTTTTGGGAAAAATATCTTTTTCCAGGATTTTGCTCCTGGGAAGCTGAGAAGCCTCAGAGAAAAAGGGAAACAATAACTACCTGATTTGCTTCTCCTGTGTTTTGCTACTTTGGATGTGTTTAGAGATTGTTTATCCAACAGGGATTGTTTCATTGGTTTCATGTGAATTGCTTTGACTTAATGAGCTGGGACTCAGGAAGGAGTCACAAGATTTTCATTATTATCTTTTAGCCTTCTGTCTGTATCCTTTAGTATAGCTTAGCATAGTATTCTTTAATATAATATAGCACCATAAAATAATAAATTAGCCTTCAAGAACATGGAGTCAGATCCATCATTCCTTCCTTTGTCTGGGAGCCCCATGTATACAAGACCAGGTGGAGGATTTTTGTGGAGCTGAACATGAGAGGCAGCAGCACCTTCCCTTCTCTCACATTGAATTTACAACATTGGGCAGTACTACCATAACCACTGGTCAGTGGTCACCCCAGGTTTTTGCTTTTCTTTAACTTTCCCTGATAGGTGATTACTTTTTAACCAAAGGCAGTCATTTCTAGAAGAGTGAAGAGAGCAGACAGTGGTTAGTAACCAGGAGTCCTGTGCTTTCTCTCCATGCCTCCCTCTCTCCCACTGAACTCCAGCAGCCACTTTTTACTGACTGCATCATGCTTCCAGCTGAGATTCATAGGATCTGCTAATTAACGCTGCCTAAGTCTTAATAGCTAACAGATATTTGATGATCACCAAGAATAAGATGTATTATCATCAGCATTACTGAAAATCTAGCTTCCATTATTTGCATAAACGTTTTTCTTTGCAAACTCTATGCTGTAATTTATGAGGAAGTTAATCATAAATTATGACTTAAATTATTCACGCTATTGTTAAAGAAATACACATTAGAAGCATCCTGCAAATAGGATTAACATACACACATGGAACTTCATGAGGCTCAAGGAACAGAATAACCTACTAGAATTTCATGTATTAGAAGTCAGAGAATCCTTTTCCACCATCCCATCCTTTGCCTCCCCCCATAAAAATTCCCTAGCAAAACCACAAACAAACCCAAAACCACAGATGACAGAAGAAGGGATGAGGGATTAATAGAGTTTCTCTTGACCCTAGGATTAATTCTACCCAGCAGAGATTAGGTTCAGAATTTTCTGAGTTGTACCTGATATCTATTCTATCTATAGAATTCTATTATATATGAAAGAGATGACCTATAAATCTCAATATTCTAATCAGCATATGAAGCATGTAGAAGAAAAATATTAAGCATCTTTGCAATTAATTCAAGGTGTAATTCTTCTTTTATTACAGACACATGTATAATTATCTATGTTTATGGATATATATATTTATCAGACAGGATGAAGCAGCCAGAGTTGGAGTGAATGACAAGCAGCTGATTTTCTCCACAGGGGAATATCTCTAATTCCAACAATACTCTGTATATACAAGGCAAGGACATAGTAGAAACCAAGAGAAAACTTATCTTTAAACTGCATTGAGGCAAGCTTATCTTTGGCAATAAACTGGTTTAGAGCTGATTTATGTGTTCTGCTGAAACAGATAACCAGCAGATTACAAATATTTAAGATTTTTACACAGCTTTGTTTAGCTGCAGCCCATCTCTTTTAGATTCAGTTTCAGGATGCTTCTAATTCAATAACTGCAGAAGCAGCAACACTGATAATAAGTATGTCTGATAAAAATGTATTTCACAGTCACAGGGGAGGCTTATTCCCAAGACACACTGATTCAGTCAGGATATGAAAAACAAACCATATTACATGATTTTTATTTTTTTAATCAAACCTAGGTGACATAAATCAAGTGTGAGATTATGATTGTGGAAACATCACAGTGAAATATGTGAAAAATTACTTTCAGCAGTCTATTTAAAAAGGTAGAACAGGTTTATGACAAATAATTAAAACACAAAACAAACAAAACCATTACCAGAAAAAAAAAAAAAAAAAGCCTACACAACCTGGAAGAATACAGGTTTGAGCACATGAAAGAAAGAAAAGTAACTTCAAGAAAATTTTCATATATTTAAGGGGTTTTGCGGTCAAAAGAAAATTAAACACCCTCATTTTTTTTAGAGGGATTCAGTCAAAAATACTTGAAACAAATTAAATTTGCAAAGCAATTTGAACTAATCAAGGTCTGCTTTCCTCAAGTATGTGTAATATAATAAAAACCAATCCAAAAAGACAAAGAATGAATATAAGCCCTGGTCAGAAAAACAACCCTCTTTTGACCTAGCCCAAAGAAAGTTGGAGGTCAATAATGGCAGAAAGAAAACACAGCAGAGACTGAGAGGTGGAAATGTCAAAAAGAGCAAAGTGGGAAGGCAAAAATCCAACCTCCCTGGCTCAGATTGAGAAGGGTCTGTGCTGGACAAAGGTCTGCATGACCCTGGTGTGCTGCTAATGGGGATTTGTTTTATTTAGACTGGTCTCAATATCCCTGCCATGGCCATGACTCCTGCAGACTCTGTTCCTGTTCTCTACGGAAGTCTGTTTCTACCCAAAAGGGATCCCAAAAGAAAGCATCTTGGCACTGGTTATGTAATGCCAGAGCCACTCGCACACCAGTGGGGAGGGGTGGTCTTTGCAGTTTAAATGATGTAAAGCTCTTCCAGGGCATGGGAGTCCAGATCTTCATGGGAGTGAGAGGGGTGATGCCTGTGCTGAGAGAGGATGATATGATCATTTTGACAGGAGTGATTGCATCATTCAAGGTACTAAGGCAAAGTAGTCAGCAGGACTATAGAAGGAGCAGTGTCAACTGCTTGCAGCAATAGCACAGCCAAATCTGTCCTTTTTCTCTGTATGAATACCCACAGGTTGTCCAGGTTAAGGGAGGGACACTTAAAATGCTGGGGTGTATAAAAATATTCACTTAAAGTGAGCATGCATAGGTTCCATTTTTTACACTGAGTTGTATGCCATGGGTCTAATTTAATATAAAAAAAATTCATCTAGATGGCCTTGGGAGCTGCATTAAACCATCTGCATGAGTGTCAGGACTTGCATGTTCTATTGCATATATTTTCCCTACATACATGCATTTAAATGAATTTTGGAAAAAGACTTCCATATACTTTGTGGTGTCAGTATTGTTTAAATGCTGCATATTATTATTCAAAGCATCAAAATTTGATCTGCCTCAAGGGTGTGGCTTTGAAGGTGTCAGAGACATTAAGAACAAAGGAAATAGAAGAGAGATGCCAGATGCACACATCTGTATCAGTTCAAACCCAATCCCCAGTCCCCAAAGCTGTCAAACTTGCAGGAGGAAAGAGATTATTTATTTTTTAATCATCTATCTAAGTACAGAAAGCTTGGGAGGGGCTCTGGGGGAAGCTGCTTGTGGTTGAAGTGTGTTCTACTCTTCCTTACCGTAGCCCAACCTATTTCCTTTCTGCTTCCTCTGAACCTTTTTCTGAATGTCTGTAGCTCACAAGTTGCTGTGGTTTCAGCTGTTTCCCAGACAGATTCCAAAGGGACACAACATTCTGCATGAGTCTAGCCCTGCCTTTACTCCTGACACACCAGGGAACGAGCATCCTGTTGAAAACCCTTTTCTTCACCTAAAATCACAGGAAGGAGAAGAACTAGGGGGAGACTGTGGGAACAGCAGGGGAGGTTCCAAGTGGGAATTCTGGCTGTTACCTGTGGAACAGGAGTTCCACTTGGGAAGTGCTGTCTTTTAAGCATTGCAATGGTGTTGCATAATGCCTGATGCACTCACCACCCAACAAGGAAAGCCCTGGGGTACAGGGGACAGTCCTGATGGGTTTTTTGTACCACTGCATAAAACAGAGTTGGTTTCTCCTCCTGTGAGGACAGATTCACACCAGACACTGCAGAAGAAGCAACTGGCACTTGTCCCATGACACTACAATACATCTGAGTACCTACACAGCCAAGAGCTGAGCTAGAGGTCTACAAGAAAGACACAGGAACATTTTAGAGAATAGTACCAGTAAACTACTGGGAAATGTCCTAAATTACTACTAAATAGTCTAATTTATTTATATGGCTATGTTTCATCATAGTGCTCTTTTGCAAGATTTTTTCATTAGCAGCAAAATTGTCCAATTATTACCCTTTTGTCTTTTCTAGGAATTAACCAGCTTTTCTGCATGGATAGGGAATATTAAGCTTTTTATTATTATTCAGTTTGTATGGTCTTATTTACCACCTAATTCCACTCCATGGTAGCATCTACTGTAATTTATACATGACCTGCAGTGGAGATGGACCGTTTATGTTCTCTGCCACCCCTCAGGCTGTACATGTTAGGACTGAAGATGCGTTCAAAACAATAGAGTTGCTTAGATAGGGGAACTGGCCCTTTCCCTGTGATTCTTTATTGGCACAAGACTTGAATTTTTAATATCTAATTCCTTACTCAAATAATACAATCTAATTAACCTGAGTATGTGTGCTTAATAAATGCTATTAATTATTTAATCAATATTCATTTTTATCAAATACTGAAAAGCATTAAATAAACATTGTCAAGGAACCTAGATATATTTATTAGTAATGCTTTTGCTTATTTCAGAGCTCTTAACTTCACTAAATTATTTAATGTCTTTCTAAACTTTTTAAAATTTTGTTCCTACAAAATGTTTTCAAAAGGAGCTTTGTTTGCCTGCAGGAGAGAGGGCACAAAAAAAGAAAGACTTTCTCTTTGGCATCACTCTAGATATTCCCACTAGACTGACAGGGGACAACCATTTACCTAATAGTCAGAAGAAATATTTATGATCATATGGATATCCCCAACCCTCTGTCCCCACCCAAAGTCAAATGGAGCCTGTCTCTCCTTAGGGAATATATTTGACAAAACAGTCCAACTATCACTGTGGAAAGGTATGCACAGATATGTAACTATTAAGAGTGTGCAAATACATATATTTATATGTTGTTCTATATTAAATATATATATATATAAATTCACAAACACAGCAGCACATTCCATTATTCAATTAAACATCAGGCAGCATGGAGTTAAGTCCCTACCCTTGCAGGAAATCTCACATAGTGGGGCTGTGGGTGTTTCTCTCCCAGCACAGGAAGATTTCTCCTGCTGAGTCCTCCTCACCTCAGCTCTCCCTGCCTGGGCAGACTCATTCAGCACTCAGATCATTATTTCACCCACTGACACCTCTGAAATCCTGACAATCAATGTTCTTTAAAAATTAAAATACAAGCTTCAAGCCAAAACATCCTGGCTGCCTCTCTTTGTGCTGCGATGCTGAGCACAAGGATCAAGCAGTGGTTTTATGGTAACACACAGAGCAGCCACAAACAAAGGGCAGCTCAGGCCACAGAGCTGGACATCTTGCTTTAGACAATCAAGGAAAGTTACAGGCAGCTCATGCCAGCTACTCACAGTGCTGGATCACAACATGAACGCTACCTCCACTCTCAGAGCTGACACTTTCCTCCAGAAGAACATGAAGCAATGCAAAATTACGCCGTGTTCTTCTAAGCGGGATCTTAATTTCCTGATCTGTTTTTCACCAGTCACACAAGAAATGCAAACTTTGAGTTTATACAAAAAACAGAGGCTTTAGAAGTTTCTAAAGTGAGTATTCTCCAGCAGCAAAAGTGTACTGCTATCTCTGAGCTCCATCCAGGCCAGCACTGGGGCATCCTAATGAGGAGATTAGGAAAGATTCTGTATGGAAGTGGATTAGAGCTGCTGGCTCAATTGCATTGCATCAAACTGTAAGAGGCAGAGCTCAGAAACCCTTCAAGAGCAGAGAATTGTGAGAATGTGCCACACTTACTATTAGAAGAGGCACAAGGGAGAAAGCTTGCAGAGATTAGTGAAAAGCAGCGGAAGGAATGTGGGAAAAGACTCCAAGAGCTGAAGCATGAGGTAAGAACTCCAACACAAATCCTGCTGATTGGAGTTTGTGTGGCAGACAGAACAGCACAGGACACTGGCATGGCAAGCTGCTCTCCTGTAGTCAGGAGCTGGGAGCTGAAGCAGGAGAATTCAAAAGCAAGGACACACTTTATTAGCATGACAAACATTCTGGAGCTCCATCCACTTGAGTTCAGTATCTTCAAACACACTCTGAATATATTATTCTGCAAATGGCACTGACTTAATCCATTGCTCATATTTAGCCCTAACTGCAGTCATGATTTAGAGCACTTCCAAAGGATTCCCACTACCATGACCCAATGGAAACCAAGGAGGGCAGACAGGTGCTAACCTACTGAAGTCTCAATAGCACTATGCCCCATGCATGGAAAGAAGTAGAATAATAAATCAATAAATGAGTGCTATGAGGTGCATCATTTAATAAGTAAGGAAGAAAAAAATTCTATGAAATGACTGTTCTTGGATACTCCCGGGATAAATCAATTTAAACTTTGTACACTGCTCAGGGTATAGCTACAGAATTAATGTTCTGTGTAGCAACCAATCTAATCTCTTTTAGTAATGCACTGTGAAAAACCTATTATCTCACCTATAATTCTTACTGGCCTGCTTCTATTTATTTCTTCAATACCAGTGTCAGCAGGCAAGTGTAGTCTGCCATTTAGCAACAGGGGAATATTTTCACCCACTTCAGAAAATGCAATTTCACATGTGGGCCCTCATATGGGAGTGGATGTGGGGTTATTTTTATGGATGATCAGCAAACTAAAACACTACAGTAAACAGACAACTGGAGGGAAAACACAAACCAGTCATTTCAGAAAATGCAAGCTTTTAAATGATGGACACTACTAGGGGACAGCAAAATCATGTACCTCACTCCTCCTTCTGTAAACATCCATTACAGTTCACTCTTGCTTTGTTACAACCCCCTGTGGGGTTGTACGACCTTTTAGTGGCATTACCCCTAAGTTTTACCCAAGCTGGTTCCAGCACATTGCAAATTTTGGCACAACTTTGGCAGAAATGGCAAAACCACAGAGGCACAGCAGGGGTGGCAATGGCAGCAGGAACCTGCCCCATCCCTGTGGAATGACTGCAGGGATTCTCCCCTCATTCAGGGGCAGCAGGCAGGTGCCAAAGGAGCACAAAGGCTGCTCAGGGGGATCCTTAGAATGCTTGGGATTGTGGGCACTCAGCATGCCCACTGCCACATCAGCTGGGGGCCAGGGAAGGGTTTTCAGGGAGAGATGCTTTTAGCACCAGAGATGTGGTTTTTTAAAATATTTCTGGACTGAAAGTGTGGGTTTCCAAAAAAAAAAGGTGCACAAATCATGGAAAATACCTGGAATCTTTAGTGGGCTTCTGAGAAAGAATTATTGTTAGCTCAGAGGCAAGACTCCCAGGCTGGGGCTTGTTTGCTCTTTTCAATTGATACAGAATGATATTCCCCTTGGATAAACTGCATGCAATTTAATGCAAAGAACACCTGCAACTGCTGGCACCTTGGAAAATCTCTAAGGATGGCCTGAAAACATGATGCTTTGTCTCTGCCACTTCCTTTTTCCCTTGGTAAGGTATTTTGGGTAAATAAATGAGGAGAGTTCATTAGCGCGCACTGGCTAAACAATTGTTAAGAAAATACTCAAGGGCTGTGATTTATGATAATTTTCATTGGAACAACCTAGGGAACCTAATATATAAATCTTCAAGATTGTGCAGCTCACTTTCTTTGAGCTTGGGCAGATTAATAGATAATAACACTAATACCTAAACAAGTTAATATCTTAACAGATTTTGCCAAGATGCTGTTAGTTAATCTGAAAAGCTAGGTATGCTCAGATTTATACCACTGCTGTGCAAAAGAGAAGCAAGGAAAAAGAAATTTAGCTTTCTGCTAAAACCACAGCAATATTCAGTGAATGTTTCTTTAGGATAAGCTACAATATACCAAAAGGAAAAGTTCTGGGGACAGGGCCAGGTTTGCACATTACAGATCTGCTTAAAAGGGGATCACAGAGAACTCAACCCTTTTCTAAACTAAAACAGATTACTCTCATATATTTAAAATAATATATGTTCAAGTCCTTTTACTAGAGACCTTTCCTCACCCAGTTCAGACACAGACAGCACTCAAGAGTACCTTTTCCATTCTCAGAGATTTTAAGGTAATTTTTGTGAGAGTACACAAGAAAGAGCCAAAGCATTATTTCCCTCTTTCTAGAGTGCTAGAATTGATATTTTATTCCTGTTTTTTTAAACCCCTGCAAGTTGTTTTTACAGCAACTTTTTTCCAAAAATTTTTATTTTTTACAACATCCACAAGCTGTTAGCCAAAAACTACATAAGTTATTAAAGATATGAACATTTTAAAACATAAAATAGACGCAATTTATTGTATTTGCTGAGAAAATGTAATGAAGTCTGATGCATGTATTGTGCAAATATTATCAAATTACCAGCCAATACAGGAAAGCACCTGTGTCACAGAAGATGAATTTGAGGCCCTGAGGAATTTCATATGACCTTTCTGGTTAACTTGATTTCCCTTTTTCCACCTAGGACACAGGGGAGGATTTTCATTCTTGGCTTAAAAAGGAGACACCTTTCATTCAAACCTCAGTTTACTATCAAATGGCCATAGACAAAAATATGAGTTACTTGATTTGTCCACAGCATCAGACTACCCTTGCAGGCAACTTCTGGGGGAAGAGCAGATGAAAAATCTAACATGCCTTTATCTGGCATATTTAAACATCCCATGTGCCTCCATATTGATGCTAAATATCAGATGACATTTTCCCCTGATTGCTCCTACTGCAGAAATTCTGCTTAAAACAGAGACAGAGGTACACTGAAATGCTCTTGTGTCCAAATTCTCAACCTCCAAGCAAGAACATATAAAAGGGATCAAAAGCTTCAGGATCTTCTTTCATCTACATATCTTATTTCTTCAATCAAACACACCAAGCTGTTTGAATCTTCTCTGTGACTTTGCCTGACTAATATATGACTCTGTAGTGTTTGGGTGATTTTTTTTTTCTGTTTTCCTCTCGCCTTTATATTAACGCGCCTTCAAAAGGAAAAAGATCTGTGAGACTGCTAATTTGAGAGCTGACAAACACAACTGCACCATCAATCTTCCTCACCAAAAATAATCAGAGTGTAAACTTTTATGATTTTGAAATTATGGTTCTGAAGTGTCTCCAGTGAGGGAGAATCCACAGCCTCTCTGTGCAACCCACACAGTAAAATTCTTTCTCATTGTGGTGGTTCAAGGGGAGCTTTTGGTAATCAGTGTCTGCCCCTTGCCTCTCCTGCTATTGCTCAGCACTGATTATTCTGTGTAAAGCTTTGGTTTTCCACCCATTTTACTCTCACCCAGTAAAAGTTTCATCAAAACCATATTTCTGCCTCTTAATTCATGTGAGATTTGCTTAAAGCTTTAAGACACATGTCATCTTCTGTTTCTCTCTCACCTACAAGGCTTGTAACTACATTGTAGAAGAAAATTAGATTGGTTTGACATAATTCGCTCTTGACAATTCTATGAATAGTTTCCTGTTATCACTCATAAATCCCTATCTGACTGAATTTAAACTGTGCCTTCTTTACACTAATTAATCTAGAATCTCCCTCAAAATCCACTTTTCTTATTTCTTCCACTCCTGTTCCCTGACACAGTGTCAAGCTAAAATGTTTGATTTGTACCAGATCTCTGTTTCTTCAGAGAAGAGTGCTGCCTGCAGATCTGTTATGCACCATCCACTATAACAAAGGGGACAAACTGAATCTACCAGCTTTGTTTAAGCAGCCTCACAAATAATCACTTCTTTGCAGACTGGCTATGGAATTTCTTGCCAGTGGAAGTTGTGAAGGCAGATACAAACAAGGTCTAGGAAAATTCACAGACCATGGCTTTAAACACAAAGAGAAAAAGTGATAAGGCAAATGATTGTTAGGAATACTGTCAGGAAGAAAAGAAAAAAAAAAAGTATTTGAACTTTGTAAATGAAAGGAAAGCATCTTTAACATTTCTGGTACAAGAGAAATGCAAAGGGAAAAGAAGTGAGAAAAATTGCAATTCTCTTTTGCTTTTTGTCTTGTCTTCTTCTTATATTAAAAAAAAAAAATCTGTGGTGAAACCATATTTCCAGCTTACCTAAAAGCAGTGGGAAAGTATCCAGTGAAGGGAAGGGAACTGCTGCTGCTGCTCAGGAGTCCAGGCTGTGGCTTTTGTACACATAGCATGTCCATGCAGGTGCCAGCACTCTCTGGTCACCATGAGGCTCCTCTGCTATGAAGAGACTCTGCTGAGAAGAACCACAGCCCTGCTCAACCACATCTTAAAATGCCTTTTTTGAATTAGAAACACCTGTTACCAATGGGCAGCTATTGCCCACACCTGCTGAAGGTGCTCAAACCAGTCTGCTCTGTCATTAATTTTCTGTGGGTTTCAGCTGTGCCTCCTGTGTTTGGATGTTCAGTACAGAACAAAGCCTAAACCTGAAGAGTTACCCTCATTTCTAAATTGGTTGCATGCAGCATTCAGGCACCTCAATCTGTTAATTACTATGTCTGGAAAGCCTTGGCATACATATTCATCACCTGCAATTGTCATACTGCCAGCTTTTGCAATTTTAATCACTAACTTCATGATATCTGGCATTTTTCTTGAAGTTGAATCCCTTAGAATTGTTTGGTTTCCTGACAGTCTCAGTTTTGCTTCTTTTCAGAAAAGAAAGTCTAAATTTAAGGGCCTGAAATTTCAAAGACAAAAACTGAAATGTCAATATCTGAGGGGGAAACAAAGATTTTGAAGAAGAACTATAAGAATAAATGGTATCTAAAATATAACTTCAATAACAGCAAAGTTCACATTAGTTTAAAAAAAATGGAGGAGTGAGATTATAAAGGAAAAAAAGAAGGTGGGCTGTTGCAGTCAATATGATAATTAATTACATAAGGTATTACAATAAATGGTGATCATGTGAGCCAAGAAGGCTCTTGGAGGATGAACTCAGAGGAATTTATTCCCACTTGTAACAGAAGGAGCATTATTAAGAGCTTCATGACTTCTGGAGCATCAGAGCTGGCTGACTACAAAAACTATGGAAATATTTGCCAGTTGCCTATAAATTATAAGATTAGACAAACAGCTGGGAAAGAGCTTCACAGAATACTCCATCATGCTTTAGACCTTCCCCTAAGCCTCTTTCACAATTTTGCTTCTGTAATTCAACACATCTTGTGTTTCAGCAGCAGCATGATGGTGATACAAGCTGCTCTCTATTAGCAGAGAGCAGTAAAGGCAACACCTCTGTTTTACTCCACATCATCTTTGCCTCAGAGGAAGATAAAAAAATGCTGGCAAAGTTTGATAAGAAAATAATTATTCTTTTTCTCCTAAGTTCTCCTCTGTGTTGAAAAGGAAGTGCTGTGGATCAAGGCAAAGGCATGTTTCAGTAGTTCATTATCCTCACAAGTGTGTGACATTGCTGTAAGCACCCTCACAGCAAAGCTGTGTCAAAGGGAGCTGCAGATCAGCAGTGCAGGGCTGCTCCTTCATCCCATTCCCTGTTCCTCAGCTGGCTTTAGGGCACACTCTCCAAGGAGTGACCCCTTGGCTCTGTACTGCATCCTCCTGCTATTCTTGTAGCAGGCAGTATGGATTTGAAAGCAATCCTGGTTATCAAAGCAGAAGTTGTGCTTCCTGCTTTGGATCTCAGACCTTAGAAATTAGTTCAGACTAATTCTCAAGTTCTCGCAGTCAGAGACTTGGGAGCAAATTTCTTTTTTAAAAGTCTCTCTCTTCCCTAAGTGTTTATTAACCCATCAAAACTCTATGTCCGTGATTTGTTGATTTCAAAATCCTAAACAATTTCCATTCAGAGTTATGCAACCCAAAAGCACATGCATTTTCCTGCCCAATAAAGTTTGTTTGAAGGGATTAAAAATAATTATGAAATAACTGTCCAAGAGACAAAGAGTGTTTGGGGCATGCCACTGAGCTGAACCTAATTCAAGTCAACAATTGCCAGAAGCCAGAAGTGTCTGAGCTCCCTTTGACTGTTAGGACAAGCTTGTTGCTGGTTTATCCTCGACAAAAATACGGACACATCACATAATCCTTCAGCTTTTTGGCATCCTCAGGGAAGAGGATGGGAACTGAATAGTCTCAAGTCAGTTTCCCACACATTATTGAACTCATCTCTTCAGACAAAAAGAGCAGTGCATGACCAACACAGGTGTATCAATAAGTACTGACTTCAGCAGCAAACAAACCCAGGGCATCCTTCTCCAGAAGTGTAAGGATATCATCCTAAAACATGATATCCTTTAGCTGCAGAGGAAGATTTTTGCAGAAAGGTAAGTAAAGAAAAAAAATCTTAATTTATAGCTTATTTCACTGGAGTTTGCCTTGCTTCTGGTTGTGTCATACCTGCCCAGCAGGAGGAGTCCTGAATTAATCAATTAATCATTGCAGCCCTACTTCACTATGAGCAACTTCAATTTAAATTAGAGTTTTGTATGTCCATAATTTATAATTATTAATCAAGAGATATTGCTGCTGCTACTTGAAATATTTCACAGAACTGCAGGAATCACTAATGTCTTTGATTCTGTCCCATTTAGGTTAATCTGAGGTCTGTTGCTGACCTCTGTGAGTCCAGTACTACCTTTAAGTATAATCCTACTCATTATTAGTGCTAATGAGCACAGCTCCCTCAATTGCTTGATTTCAGTAGTTTCTGTCAGCTTTACTTTTCTAGACTGGCAGCTGGAACAGCAACTTATTTTAAGTGAGCTCTAAAAGTCCTGACTTTCTCCCAGCTCTTACTTATTTAATCATGAGGATAAAAATCAAAGATCTGTATCTACTTTAATTTTTCTCTTTCCAAAATTCCACAGTCACACTCATAAAACTAAGGTCATAAAGGGATTCCTACACTCTTTGGTAGGATAACAACTCATACCTCACAGGAAATTCATGCAGTGCAGATCTGCAGTCCATGCAAAGTCTGCTGGGGGGAAGGAAACAAGGAAGTTTTGTGACTCTTCCCTGTGTGTGCAGCACAGCCCCCAGTGACATTCTGCTCATATGTGTTTCATGGCTTTTGTGGCAACAGCTTTTAAAATGGTCCACTGACAGTTTATTAATCAGACTTCAGTGTTGCTCTATTTCTCCACTGAAAACAAGAGGCTCTGTCTTGTGTAGTCTCCTGTAGTCCCTTTTTCCATGTCCTGCTTCCCAAAGGAATGCACCTTGGAAGTATCTCAGATCACTGTAGAGAGGAGAAACTGGAATACCAATTCCTAAGTTAGAATATTCATCATAGCTGCAACAGCAATAGCATTTTCAGTACTATCTTCCAAATAATTTTGCACTGCACCACTTTCTGGCCCCTGGACATGGTCAGACTTTGGCTGTATCTGAAGAAATAAGAGTGAAGCAGAATGGGGATGAGCATCCCCTTCCTATTTCCCTTTCTGTCCAGGGAAGCTCAGGCAATTTTCATTGCCCCAGTGAGACAGCAAACAATGAGTATCATAGAGAAAACTAAATAACTTCAATGTAGTGTGATACCAACGAAAAAAAGCAAGAAACTCAGGCCATTTATCATTTACTTTTACATTTATCATTTACATTTTTGCATTTATGATTTACTGGTGCAGAAGATGGTGTCACCCAGGCTGCTGCATGGGTACTCTGCAGCTCTGCCATGTGCTGCCCAAACCTCAAGAGCTGAGAAGTCAGGAGATGCCCCAGCAGTGGCAGCTGGGCTGGGCTGGGTCCCTCCTGCCCTGCTGGAGGGTCAGGATGATGAGCAGGGCTGGCTGGGGACTGGGCAGGCTCAGAACGTGTGGCCATCAAAGCATGAACCCAACAGCACCAACCAAGAAAACTCTCCAAAGAACTTTAATCAGATAACCTTCAATGTTACAGTAAAAATTTATCCATGCTTTTCTTTTCCTTCTAAAATAGAAAGTGTGTCCAAAATTTTTTTTCCTCCTGATCTTTACGAAAAGGAATCTTACTCCTGAGGAAACCATTTTTCCCTCCATATCAGGTGAATTTTAATTTCCTGAGAAAAGTGTAAGACTTTATATTTTGTAAATAGTGCTAAATAATAGAAACCCCATCTCAAACTTTGGGACATTCCCATCTCCTAGCTGATATTAAGTGTTTCTTATTCACTAATCCAGAGACACAACTGCAGCCTTTGATAACTTTAACTTGCAAGTCATTCTAGCAGTGCATGAAGTGTGAATATAATTACAGTCTCAGAATATTAGTATTTCTATTGTACTGAAACTCTGTTCCACACACCTCCTTCAGATAAGATAGAAGTGTTTGATGTGAATAAGTCTTCAATTAACATTTTTGGAAGATAATGGAAGGCACTGATTGGAAAATCCTTATCAAGGTGAAAGTGTTTGAAAACTAAAGAAACAACGTGCCTGTCAGACCTTACTATAGTCTCAGCAACGTCTATAATTCAAAAGGGACTTCATAAACTCCAGGTGAACACTTCTTTAGCTGTAAAGTTCCACATTAACAGATAAATATCTCTAACTATGCAGAGACATAAATAAAAATCGTTATGTCATGCTCTGTTTGTAAGGAAAGTAAAGATGAAGGTGGTTTATCCAGCATCTGAGTCTTGGTATCTCAGATGTTGGTAGCTCAGGACACTGCAAAATGTTGAGGATCATGCAGTGCTTAGTATGGTACATCAGAGCAGGTCAAGTGCAATCCCACCCCTGTTGTCTGGAAGAACAGAAATCAAGAGTTTTCAAGTGTTTCTCCTGCAGCTGAGCTTCTTCACTCAGGAGGGACAACAGAAAAGCAGCAGCCAGTGCCTGTGTGTGCCTGCAGATAAGCAGTGGGCACAGACAGCCACCAGAGGGAAGGATTCCTGTGCAAACTGGGCACTCAAAGAGCATCCTGTGTATGCTGCCACAAGGGTTAGGGTGCTGGTTTTCCGGGAATGAAGTGAATTGATTGGCAGTTTCCCACTAACAGTAAATAATGTTCCACCCTGAAGGCATATAGAAGATGTTTCTCTGTCTGAGCAGGTGTTTGACAAGCTGTGAAGCAGAAGGTGAGTTTGCAGCCCAAAATGAGAATAGCTGAAAACAAGCCAACTTTAGGTCAGATTTACATTGCACAGAGACACAGCACTGAGCAGTTCTACTGTGCTGATTCAGGAGAAAGTAGCAAAGTTCAGGGTTCACCTTAGCCAAGTTTCTTCTCATACTCAGATCTATGTCTTTAATATAAAATACGTTTAATTTGCTTAGAAGTGAAAATTTGATTAAGAAATTACCAAAAATGGGAGAGAGGGAAGAGAAGTTTTATTTAGTAGGGGAAGAGGCAATGGATTCAAGGAAGGTATAACCCCCAAAAGTACAAAGATATGGAAATCCAGATCTTGGAATGCGTCTTGCTGTCCTCAGGAGAGCCATTCTACTCCACTGACATCCATGGAGAGGACTTATATAGCCTTCTGCTCTTCTTTCTAAAGACTATGGGTGGCAAACCAGGCTTCTACAACACTGACACAAGCACTGAGGCTGTCTCTCAGAGTAAGCCCTTTGAAAAGTTGTGGCCAGCATGCTTTGCTACAAGGCTGTATTTCAGCATCTGGAAAAAAATGGCCATGAAAGATTACCCAGGGCTGCAAGGTAGAGAATGTTGCTAAAGGAAGTTTCTTTTGGCTTGGCCTGAAGTGCAGAAAGATGGATTTCTAAATACACATGTCACATATGTACTCACTGTAACTCAGAATATCAGGAATAAATTCTCCCCTGTGCTTCATCAGATGAACAAACAACACCCTTCTTGATTAATTTATGCAGATAGCACATTTGTCCCCTAGCATTTTTAATATATATATGGCCACATGCTTGTGAAATCTGCAGTGACCAGGAGGAGATGTGCCCTAAAGTCAGTGCAACAACATCCAGCTGGAATTTAAAACTGCAGTGGTCCAAGCAGGGCCACACCTATGCATGGGGTTTTTTGTTTGTTTTGGGTTCTCAAATGTAGGCTTTGTAGAGGTCTAGTTTTCAGAAAACCCTCCACATCCCCAACTTCTTTTGAGAGGATGACATAATTTTCAGGTCACATCCCAGAATTTTCATTTCTCACATCCCCTGCACATCCCATCCAAACCACCACGTCCCATTAGCAGCAGGGAATGTTTGCTCTCTCTCCTCCGCTCCAATATACCAAATATTGCTATGAGGAATGACTAGCAATGCTCTCAGTTGCTCCCAAATTGGTGCCATGAAGAATGCAGAAAGATTTTTATAATTTTTTTTCTATTACAGAAAGATTAAAATGGAGCCTGATAAAGATGGCTCTTTTTGGGCACTGTGATCCTGGAACGTATTACTGTTAGATAATTAGACCATAAGTCTCCTCACAGCAAGTCTCCTGCCTTTACAGCCACCTGGATTGTTTGTTAAGCACCCAGAGCACTATTCATGCTTTAAGAACAAATTAATTATCATGAGTCAATTAGCAGTACCCTAGCCACACTAATGGGTAGACTGGATCATCAAGCAAACCTATTCAGAAACTTCATAAATAATATTCTTCCTGGAGTTAGCATAATATTTTTTTACAAGCTTTTAATCTTGGTTTCCTTTCTAAGTTTACTTTAGCATGAAAAAGAGGCATTCAATCTCTGGTGGTTTTGTGAGAAGTTCATTGCTTATTTCAATTTTTTCTATACCTATATTACAAGTTTGGCTGCTTGAGCTGCCTGCTGAAGTTTGTGTCCTTGACTTGATTCTTCAAAGCTGATCACTAATGATCAATGGAAAATAACAAAATAAATGCCATTCAGCATGAATTTTTAGTAAAAAAAAAAATAACATTTTCCAGGATTTATGAAATCCGTGCTTGGAAATACTCTCCTGACCTTCCTACAACTCTCATGATTCTGAGTCAACTGCAGTCAATATGGCCTGAAAAGAAATAATAAATAATCTTTGTGTTCTTTAACTTAAGTTATTTGTAAAACATCTTTGGTGAGTTTTTTTTATGTATCTGGATGAAAAAAATCATCAGTGGAAGAAATCACCCAAAGATACCTGATTACAGGGCTGAACAAGCCAACCTGAGAAGCATGAATAAATGTGGTGCCATATTTCATTGTCTCCCCAGAGAAAAACAAAACATTTTCTTTATATTTTAACAGTTATACCTGCTTTTCAACTGCTAGCTTGACTCAATGACTGGAACCAGGCAAAAAAAAGAGCAGGGATTCTGCAAATGAATTTTTAGCCATGATATTTTACGAAAAATCCTTTCCTTAGGATTTTTTCTCCTGAGAAGGTGAGAGGCCTCAGGAACAAAATGTAAACAATGATTATCTGCTGCTGTGGAATGCAACAGGTGGATCTGTGATTGGTCTCATGTGGTTGTTTCTAATTAATGGCCAATCACAGTCAGCTGTCCGGACTGTCTCGGTCAGACACAAGCCTTTGTTATTCATTCTTTTTCTATTCTTAGCCAGCCTTCTGATGAAATCCTTTCTTCTCTTCTTTTAGTATAGTTTTAATATAATATATATCATAAAATAATAAATCAGCCTTCTGAAACATGGAGTCAGATCCTCATCTCTTCCCTCATCCTAAGACCCCTGCAAACACCACCACATGAACTCACTCCAAAGTTATGTCCCCTGTGAGAGATTTAGTTGGGGGAGGAGGGTTCTGCTTTGTTTTTCTCTGGATGAGAATATTCTGAGCAGCAGTTGTTGATTTAGAGGGCATGATTCTGCTGCATAGCCATTGAAGGTCCTTAATCATAAGGGGTTTTTTATCTTAAAAGAATTGTGCTAACAATAGAAATGACAAAACTGGTCTCTACAAAAGGATGCTCAGAGCTGTAGGCTGCTGTTTTCTGAGAAGAGATAGGCAGCAAAGAGAAAATAGAATGGTGCCTGCACTGTATAGTTCAGAGCTGGTACATCTTTGCTTGAGGAGCCCCTTCTGATGCCGCATTTCTGCATTCCCCGTGGGGACACATCACAAACATTGCATCCCTAGGGGACAGAATGAATTCTAATCAGGAGAAAATCTGCTAGCAGGATATTAGTAGGAGAATCTCCTCTGGAAACAAAATAGTGTATAAACTCCCTTCTAACCATGGGGACAAGGACATTTCATTATCACAGCCCTTTGCCTCCCTTCTATTCAACCCCAAAGCCAGCAGGGCAACCCTTTTAGAGGATGCCAGAGAGAGAGGGGGGTGAAGTTCTGCTTCTTCCTACCAGTAAAGCCCCCTTTTAGACAATGATAGCAAACACATGCCAGGTTCTGAAATTACTTGTTTGCTTCCCCTAAACATCACAAAAATTCAATCCAGCAAAAAGTACTTTGTCACAGTTTTCAGTGCATTTGTGACAGATTTGCTTTGGAAATCACCTTTTGAAAGGACCTAACTTTGCAGGTTTCCTTTAAGCCTTTGATGCAAAGGGCCTGCCATCAAGGCAGACACCATAATTTCCATCCTATAGCCTCATTTTTACCAGAGAGAGAATGTTCCATGTCTCTCACACATTTGCCTTGTTTTCAATTAATGTCTACCTGACAGACAGTCCAGGATCCACCAAGATTTCACTGGGCTGCAGAGGGAATTTCAGAATATTTTTTCAATTAGGCTGCAGAGCATAGTGAGGCTCTGAACATAGGGCTGTGAGTGTAATCTTAGTTTAAGCATTTGACAGTGCATCTGTTTACTCAGACAATGCAATTAGTAGCTTCTTTTGAAGATTGCCGTGGGATCAGATCCTACTGGGCTGAAACTCTCACTGGACAGGTGAAAAAAAAGGTAGGTTGGGACATCAACTACAGATTTTGAGAGGATGTTTCAAGAAAATGGCAAGGATTACAGAGGAGAGAATAGTTCTCTTAAATCCAGGCAAAAGAATGACACAATGAGAAATATCAGGGGGTCATATAATAATTTTTGGACAACTGCAAGGATTTGGATTCTTTTTCTGGCTGCATCATTGGGAAGATCCTTAGACAAGTAATTTCATTTATCTGACTTCAATTTTATTCCATTTTTATTCTCTTCCCTGACACCTGTGGATGACAAGAATTAGTGTAAAGCAAATGCTAGAAGAGTCAAAAAATCAAAACACACAAAATAAAAAAAAACCTCAAAAACTCCAAAAAATACCGAACACAAAAATAAAAAACACATACACAAAAAAGATCCCAAACCAACAACATTTAAAAGTTTGCCAGCTACTCCTGCAAGAAGATCTTTCAGCCCAATGGTTTTGTGCTGGTTTTACCCCAACTGTAAGACTCGAGTGAGCAGAAATTGGGCATGGCCATACAGATATGTTCTTAGAGATAAACATTTAATCAATGGCCTCTTCACATACATAATCTTCCGGTGCCTTCCCAGGTATTTTACCTGATAGAAGAAATTATATGTGTGTTTTCACATAACCATGGAAACCCAGGATTCAGGAGAACTGAGATTTCTTAGGAGGGAAGAGGTTCTGGCTAGCTGCTCTGAACTGGAGACTGAGGTACAGCAAACTTGAAACAATTTGTTTTTGTCACAGTGTAGGTTTGCCAGAACTGAAATTGCATGCTTATCTATCTTGCCTGCAAGTGCTTTTTTATCCATTGCCTTCCATACCTATGCAGAAAATAAATCTTAACATTGTCCCTGGTATCCATTATTTAATAGCATTTTACTGCTAAAGCTTATCCACTTGATTTCTCTATTTCCTCCCAGAAGCTTTTTTCTCCCACTTAAACCCTGCTGGGAGTCAAACTGACTATAAAGGAGGAATAATTTTATAGTCTAAAGCATTAAACTAAAATGTTAAGCTAAGTCAAAACCAATGCTACAGTACCTGTGCAAGAACCTGTAAAAAGTATTTTGAGCTACTTCAAAGTCCTAGAAAAAGTTTCTAAGCACTTGTGGAAATCCAGGCCATTTTTAAACAAATATAGCAGAATTTTGTCCAGAGCAAAGAACAAAAATAACCTTCCTTGCCATCTTTCTGCTTTGACCTGTAACCAAACCAAGAACTGTTTTGGTTGCCAGAAAATCTGGGACCCTGTTAGATCTTGGATACAAGTCAAGAACCATGTCTCTGTTTTCTTTGGCTTCTAGGCAATCCCAAATATTGTCACTCCTGGTGCCCATCTCTATCTGATATACTGTTGCTCATTCTGCACAAGAAAAGCATCTCTGTGACTTGCAATGCAAAGATGCTGCAGTTGCTGGTGCTATTTTCTTTTGTTTTTGTCCTTGTTTATGAATTCCTTACACTGGTTGATTTGCATGATGATGGTGTACTTATTTCTCAAAGTATACTGGTCAAAATGTAAATCACAGGAATTTAGAAAATGCTTCTCCATAATTTAAAGTATCTGATGCTCATGAAAACAGAGTTATTTTGTTTTCTTTTCCCCAGAAGAATATTGCATAAACTCTACAAAGAAGTGGAAGTATTGCATTCCATGCTGCTTTTCTTTATCCAAAAATGGGAGTTCTGTCTTGTCTCTTTACTGGTGAACTGAGAAGGAGAGGTGAAGAAAAAGCTCATAATGTGATCTTATGCAATATCTAGTATGTTATGTGACTAATATTTTTTGAGTTTTCTCAGAAACACTCAGCTTGAAGTAATGCTTAATTATTTGTTTGTAATTGCTCATTTTCTTTCAATGTTCTTTGATATTTCTTCTGAAAAAAAAGACAAAATTCCCAGATCACTCTGCTGGAGAAAACACTCTAACATGGTCACATATTTTCATTTTAGTCTCAGTAAATGTATAATTGGGTAAATTGAAAGGATAGAGAAAAAAAATTAAAGAACATTCTTAAATCAGGACTTTGGTTATAGAATCAATTCATAGTACAGATTTGGGCATACTAAGATCTCAATAGCAAACTGAATTTCTATCTGATTTTATCTTGAGCTCTGGTATCAATTACTTATAATTAATAATATGTAAAGAGAAAACACTTTTGCAATTATCTGTTGTTGTCTCAGGCCTTTGTGTAGTTAATAACACGGTGCAGTATAACTTTATAAATCTCAGCAATGACATTTTCGTTACTTGATCTCAGCTCTCAGGCTCTTTATTTAAATAATAAACCCAAGCAAAAGAACGCTGCTTAGTTAAAACTTGAAAATAAAACAAAAGAGAAGGAATGAAAACAGAGAGCGCTGTTAGAATATCAAATGTCTTTTTGGAGAAAAACGTGTTGCATTTTTTTGTTTTCTCATTTCCTTCAGGTTGGTGAGCAACAATGAAAATGATGAAATTCCACAGACACATATTTAGCTCATTTTAGAGATAAGAACACTTAGAAACAGGGTGATTGCCAATTTAAATGATCATACTGCTTCCATGAGCCCGTGGAGTCTCCATGTTTCAATGCCTCTATGTTTTGATTACTTCTCTAAAAAGTACAATAAGACTTATTATCCCCTGGGTATCTTCCCAGTTTCTAATTCCAAGTGGATGGTTTACATCCAGAAGCTTGATGTTTTACATGTCTCTAAAAACACTGAGGTTTAACAATATTTATTATTGTAATTTTGGGTGCTCTTAGCTTCATGGACTTATTGAGCCTTTCTGGTGTACTGTGAATCTCTTGGAATTAGTGTTACTGCATGTCACTAGGTTCCTTAGATGAATCCTGACAGACTGAGAAGTACTATATTAATTTTGTATTTTTATTTTGTTTGTTGATGCTGATGGCCCCAATATGACTCATTGTTCTCCCTGATGAATAATTTAAAAGAGGTAGAAAACCAGATTTGTATGTATTTTCCTGAAGACTCAAAAAACAATTTAGCACAATTTCAACCAGCTGGCAAAAGGAGGGAATCTGAAATGCTCAGTGTCTCCTCTGAAACACATTGTGGCCTTGCTATGAAGCACCTGCCCTGTGCCTGGCATCTCTATGGTTTCCTAACAACCTTTTAACTAATAACCACATGTCTGAAGAAAAAACATGACCTGAAAGGATGCACCACCTCTTTTCCAAATATATCCTTATCCAGACTGCTGACTGCAGGGCTCTGCAGCCACCAGCCTGACAGAGAGACCTCCTCACTCCCTCCCCTGGAACAGGGAATTGTACATACCATGGAGTTTTAATTATCACATCTGAGCTTACATTAACAGCACTATTCATTCATTTTCATTTCTTGTGCCAGGAGACACCACAGTCACAAACCTTTTGGGTCAGATGTTAATTTTTCTTAAGCACACATCACAAACCTCAATGAAATGCTGTAGCAAAAGTGCCAGAAATATTCTGTGACAGATAGATGAGCTTACAGATCCAGACATGAGGTTTGAAATTCCCTTTCAAAGAGGGTGGGCTCCTGTGGCAATCACATTCTCTGAAAAAAATCCCTTCACCCAGGATTTTTCTCCTGGGAAGCTGAGGAGCCTCAGAGAAAATGAAACCAATTCTTATCTCATTTGCTTCTCCTCTGTTGTGCTCATGTGGAATGTGTTTGAAGATTGTTTACCCACAGGTGATTGTTTCACTGGATTCTGCTGTGAGTCCCACAGGGCCAAGCTGTGCTGACACTCTGGAAAGAGTCACAAGTTTTCATCATTACCATTTTAGCTTTCTGTAAGCATCCTTTCTGAATTCTTTAGTGTAGTTTAATACTGTCATGGTTTGAGCCTGGCACAGAGCCAGTGCCCCCCCCATGAAAATGCCTCACCCTGGTGTCTGCTGTGAGATGTGACCAGGAATAAGCAAAACAGGCTCTAACTTAAACATAAAAAACACTTTATTACTTAAACTACAGGAAAATAGGAAAAGACTATAAGGAAAAGAAAAAAAAATTGAAAACCTTACAAAAAACTTTCCTCCTCCCCACTCCTGACTTTCCCAATCCGATACATTCTCCCAAAACACCCAACTGCCCAGCCTTGGCCCCACACTTTAGTATACTCAAACTTCAGTTCATGAAGAGGAAAGGAGTCCTTCTTGTTCCATAGGTTTCTCCTGGAAACACACTGAAACCTCGTGTGCTTCCCTGTCACTTCGGCACCGCCCGGAAAAAGTCCTTTTGCCGCTTGTGACATCTTCCTTCCATGCCCATGAGACATGGCCAGAGCTGCTTTTAGGGTTGTCTTTCAAGGATGCCTTGTCTCACTCCAAAAAGGCACAGTCTCTGCTTTGGGACATCTGTCCCCCCCATATTTTTCCAACCCCCTGGGGCCGGGGGGTCCTCACGAATGAACCCTCCTGGTTTTGAGGCACTGCCTCCCCCTAAATTCAGTCTGTGTCACAGGAACAACTGAGTCCATGGCCACAAGAAAAGTCCAGCCAAAAGGCCACTCCAAATCATCTCTCCCCATCCAATCATCTCCACGTTCTTCGGGCCAGGTCCTTGTCTCATCTCATCTCTTATCTCCCTTCTTATTCAGCTTCGAGGAGGATTAGCATTTTTGCAAGGCCCCAATCATGAAAGAAAGGGTTAAAAGTTTTCAGTCTCTGTCTATCTCAGAATGCTGGTAGAATGCTGGTACTCCCACAGGTGCTGCTGCTCCACCGGCCAGGCTGCACTCTTCCCTCCCCTTTCTCCTCCTGGGCGGCTGCTATCACATTCAGACGCCGGCTCTCCTCTCTCTCTCTCCTGGGGGGGGGGGAATGGCTGCCCGATGTCTCTTGGGGCTCCGCCACCCTTCCATCCTTGAAGGCTTTCTCACCCCCATCTCTGTCCAGGCCCCGGGCCTACCGCATGGCTGCCCCTCCCCCGCCCAGCAGCAAGGCTGGACGGGGGAAGAGATCTGACCTCTTCACAGCGACGTCCCAAGAGAGAGATCCAAGGGCAGTGCCCTGCTTTTAACCCCTGTGTATTCTCGGAGGTGTGTCCAAACCCCACTGGCTACACCGGGTGCCAGTCTCAAACCCAAAACCTTCATTGGTTTGACCACAGCTTCCCAGAATTCCCACTCCTTCCTGGTCAAACCACCACAAATACACTATTTTAAAATATAAAATAGTATTATAAAGTAATAAATTAGCCTTCTGAGAGCATGGGGTCAGATGCATCATTCCTGCCTTCCTCTAGGCATCCCTGCACATACAATAGGCTCCAAACCTGTTAGTAGGTGTTTTTATTTTGACCTGCTGCAGCTGCTGTCGTGCAGGATTCTTACTGAAGAGAAGTAACTACATATAATAAACTCAAGCACTAAACCTTAGATAGTCACAGGACTGAAAATAAAGAAGCATCCAGCTTAGAAGACTGAGCTGCTGCAGCATTCCATTCACTGACATTGATGTAGCATGTTCTTTTAGACTGAAATATTTTGTTTTCATTGTACATTTGTGCTGCTTTTGGCTGGGATAGAATCTTCATGGTAGGTGGTACAGGGCTGTATTTTGGATTTGTGCTGGGAATGGTGTCAATAATTCAGGGATATTTTCATTGCTGCTGAGCAGAGCTTGCAATTTCTCAAAGCCTTTTCCTACCCCAATCACCAGCAAGTGGGCTGGAGGTGCACAAGGAGTTAGGAGGGGACATAGTGGGACAGCTGACCCCAATTGGCCAAAGGGCATTGCAGACCATAAGGTATCGTGACCAGCAAATGAAGCTGGGGAAGAAAAAGAAAGTAGGGGGATGTTTGGAGTGATGGATTTTGTCTTCCCCAGGCTCTGTAATGAATGATGGAGTCCTGCTTTCCTGGGGATGGCTGAACTGCTGCCTGCCCATGAGAAGTGGTGAAGGAATTCCTTGTTTGGCTTTCAGGAACCACAGCTGCTTGTGGCCAGACCTGCCTGGGCCATAGCTGAGCTCCTGGACTTCCAATTGTCCCTCTGCAGTTTGTCACCTTCTACCAGGAGTTGGGGCTGACCATGGCTGATTCCTTTGTGTCCCTCACTAACTGAGGGACAGCCACTCACATGTGGGTGACAGATGGCCTCTGCCAAGCCCAAAGTGATTTCTCAGCAGCTTTCCAGTATCAAAAAGATTATTTTTTTCTTTGAATTCTTATAATTTTGAGATAAAAAGTAGACAGAGGGAAACTGGGCTTCAGACCAATAGAATGTTGCAATTTGCTTTGCCTCACAGGGTTTATTTAAGCAGGGAAACTGATGATCATTCTTCACCATCAGCTTGTTAGTACAGTTGGGTTTGTTGCTGAAAACATTAACGCTTTACTTGGTTAAATCCAAGCTGACTGTTTCTCCATGCAGATTAATTGCATTGTGAATTTGGTCTGGAGTGACTTCACAGGATACACTCGTGCTATGGATATGGCCCTGACAATATTAGCTTGCCTTCTTGTTTTTCCAAAGGGATTTGGATGTGGTGTTTTCTGAACTCTGATATCCTTGTTAGATCTTTATGCAGTAAGTGGTCTTTTTGAGGATGTTAATTACACTAAAGCAAGTCAATGTGTTGCAACAGCTGCTGGAAAAATGACAAAGTTCCACAAAGAAGTAGTGACTTCAGCTGGATTCTGTTTTACATATCTCCTTGATGGGGGGAACCTTCTAAGTTGTGATTAGGTACCTTGGTATGCTTTGAAAAGCAACATTAGATGCACTAATATTGCACAACCACTATTTCTCTCTCTTTTAAAATTATATTTTGAAAGGGAAGAATCTCAATGCTCTTGCTCATCCATTATTCTTCTGCTGTGAAACAAACTTTTGTGTTAAAATTGAATTCCAGTGACAAGTTTTCTGGATAGTTTGAGCTGCAGTAACCTCTCGTCTTCTCAATACTGAACCTGTTGCAGTGTTAAGAAAATACAAATCCATTTTTGAGGTGACTGTTAGAGATTCTGCCACACAGATATGAAGTGTAATCATAAAGAAATGGAATATACAAGAGAGACTTTGACAGAAGCTTAACTCAGGAGTATGAGAGGCATTTATCACTGACCTCTTAAAGGAGGAGAGATTCTGAGATTACAATCTTTGCTAGCAGAAATGTCCCTAACACTGGAAATTTGATGCACATCCCTGCAAAGCAAAAAATATGCTGATTTTGTTGTCTCTTTTTCATTGCTGATGAAAGGAGCATACTAGTTTTATACTGGTTTAATTTCATTACACTGACTATAAACTGTAAGGTAATGACTAAAATTTACAATATTAGTAATACATATGTGGCTTTGGAGAAATTTTATGTAACAATTGACTTTCTTTTTCTTATACATTTTTTACAGTTGTGGAAAGGACTATTGGGGTTTTACCCCAGCTGGAAGCAAAGCCCACACAGCCACTGGCTCATTGCTGGTGGGAGGAGAGAGCTGGAAGAGTAAAAGCAAGATAACTTATGGGCTGGGATAAAGAGTTTAACAGGTAAAATAAAAGCTCCATCACTCCAAACATCACCCTACTTTCTCTTTCTTCCCCAGCTTTATTTGCTGAGCATGATATCTTATGGTCTGCAATGTCCCTTTGGCCAGCTGGGGTCAGCTGTGCCACTGTGTCCCCTCCAGCCCACTTTGCTGAGCAGCCATGAAAATATCCCTGAATTATTGACACCATTCCCAGCACAAATCCAAAACACAACCCTGCACCACCTACTATGGAGAAAACTGACTCTATCCCAGCCAAAAGCAGCACAAATGTACAATGAAAACCAAATATTTCAGTCTAAAAGAATATACTACATCAATGTCAGTGAATTGAAATAATTGTGTAGAGGAGGATAGACCACACCAAAAACAAACAAACAAAAAAGTAAAGCTCAGATTTAATGTTACATTTGAAATAGAAAAATTCAAGCTCATCTAGGATTCAAGCTCTTGAGGATTAACAAAAACTACTTGTGGATGGACTCACCCAAAAAAAATGCATTTGCTTGAAGCACATTTTCTGAAAGGCCATCTAGGCTCAAGCTGAAGCTGTGATTGAGTCAAACAAGCTGTAAGTAAACCTGAGTTATTTGGTTTACAACCAAAGCAAACAAAAGCCCCAATCCAGAAAATGATTCTGTTTCAGAAAATCTTATTTTCCTTGAATAATGCTGTAAGGAAATCTGCTTTTCCTCACAAGAAAAAATGTAATGGCCTTCCCACTACATTTTTTTTCTTTGTATTGTACCAAAACTTCAATAGCCAAACTCCATTCACTTATCACATTTAATTTTGGTTTATTAATGACTAGGTACTGAGCATAAAATCAGACTACCTAATGAAGCAAACAAATCAGATTTTATGCTCAAAGAATATGGTGAAATAGCCAGAGCCATCCAGATTGATGTGTACATACTGCTTTAAAACTAAAATGAACAGGGTGTGTTGCATTCTCCCTCTCACCAATGAAATCTGCTGTCCTGAATGAAGGAGTAAAAGCCACAAATATTTACTAGGAAATATGCATCAGGATTAAATTGACAGACCATGCTTTTTTCTCACATCTTGAATATATCCATATTTAATTAGCAGAGACCCACATCAAGGCATTGTTTGAATACATTTATTTCTGTCATAAATAACTCTCATCAGTCCTATAATTTGATGAAAAAAGGGTAGCTCACTGAGAAAATTCTTAGAGTGATTATGGAAGGAGAGAAGAATGCCTTCAAGTGAATGTACTGCTATATTTGCAACATATTCATCAAAGAAGGACAAAATAATCCCACATAAGAAATTTTGTGGGTTTTGATGCATGCTGTTATCAGTTGAGGCCACACAAAACTCAGAAGGGTTATAAGAGAGGTACAGAAATTTAACTAAAAAAACAAAGGAAAAAGGGAAAAAAGAAAAAAGAATTCAGCTTAATGTTCTTTGCTGTATTCGATGTTGGAGTGCCTTTCAACAGCCAGGCTCCTTCAATCACCCAGATCTGTGAGCATTTTGTGCTCCAGCTCAGCCCTGCTTAAAGACACTTACTGCATTTTGGTGCACAACCACTTCAGACCATTAGTTCTCACTTCTTCTTATTAAAATAACATCACTCTCTGGGGAATAAACAGACCAGTGCTTTCATTTGTTAAAAGGAACTTTGATTTGCTAAAGTTCCTTTAGCAAAATACAGGGCTGGGCTGGGAGCTCCTAATCCCAGAGTCTGTCTGTGAGGGACAGGAGGGCAGCAAACCCATCCCAGGTATTAGGAGGATGATGGCTGAGCTTCCTCAGAGCCAATTGATTTGCTGTAGAGTCCACTTCTGTTTACCTTGGCCCCTACCATAACCCTAAAGGATTTGTGAGTTCTCCTTCACAGTACTCAGTGATCAGAAAATAAAAAGTAAGTCCATGATGGATTAGAACTGAATAAAAATAAGACCAAAATCAATACAAGTAGAATTTGATTTCTACCCTTTTGACCATGGAAACCTTCCAGGTACCTTGGCATTACTAGTACAAATTAACCCATTATGTTTTCCTCCTCGTACTGAAACAATAAAATGGCAAAATAGGCACGCAGTATGAAAGTATCATTTCAAGAACTTCTAAAATATAATATAAAGGTAATACAAGTGTTAAAATTAAGGAAAAAATTAATTTTAGCCATTGGTGGCTTTTCTATATAATACAACCCTGCAGACAAGCAATTGCACAGCACAATTAGGAAATACAGAATTCCTTCCATTGCTATTCAAATACTACCCCTAACACATACAACAAAAAAAAAAAAGCATCTTACTAAGAACAATGATGGGGTTTATTTTCTTCTTATTTGATCCAGGTAGTCCAAAAATAGAGGTTGATGGTGCAGAATGCTGTTGACAGCCTTATTCTGGAATGGAGATGGAGGAATGAAACCATCCAAATATTGCTGCTCCAGGATCTCCCACATTTCCCCTTGGGTTATGCTGTCTTTCTTGTACTTGGTCTCTGCTTCTGCTTCAGACATCCCTTCCCAAGCACTGGATACCAAACTAAATTTATCATGCAATTTACAGGACCTGCATTGCCATTTCCATCATGGTTCCCTGGCACTCCTGAGGAAGTGTGCTCTCTTGAGAAATGAGAATATTACTTGGCACTGTCATCAGACCTGATTGAGCTGGGCCACTCTGAGAGGCCAAATTCATATGAACAGATCAGTGAAGGTAAATCAGCCTTGAGAAAACATCTTGTAAGTAACCAAGCAGACAAATGTGATAACACAGCTGCTCTGAGAAAAGGTCTAGAGGACTCCTTCCCAATTCATCTCTCTTAAGAAAAAACAAGAGTGACAAAGCATTTTAACAAGAGTATCAAGCATCTTGACAAAAGGTGGTGTCTGAGTTTTGCTATTGAGGGTTTAAAAGACAGCTGTAAATCATTGTTAAATTATCTTTTATCTTCCCTTATCTGTCATAAACAGATAAACCTGGAGCCCAAGGTTAACTGTGTGAACACTGCAACTGCTAAAAGGGAGTTAGGGCTACTACTCCAGGGAATTATGCAGTTTGAAATCAAGCTCCTCAGACCTTGTTTGAGCACTCATCAGTAAGGAAATTCCACAAGGGCCATAGGTTGAAAGGAATAGGAGGTCTTTCAACATATGGAAGTATCTCTTGCCTGAAACAGAGAATACTGAAGAAAATTTATTTTATGAAATTAAAAACTTCCAGAAAGCAAAGAAAAATCAACCTGATACTTGACATCCCAGAGGAAGCCAATAGAGCACTGATAATTACATCTGCTGTCCATTAGGCATCACTCAATTGTTATCCTCAGTTCTGGATCCACTAGAACTGGCCAGACATGCCACAGAACCAGCAATGGGAACTGTTTCTGGTTTGTTGGAATGACCAACCTAATGAAAAATATTATTCGTGTTCTGAACAAAATCACAGTTCTTGAACCCCACTCTACATTGTTTAGGATTACTTACTACTAGTAGTGATATCAGAAGACGTGCCAGCCTTAAAGTGTGGGATGCTGTGTGAAGTGCTGGGGCTTTATTTTGGAATTACACCATTTTGGGAAGTGAGGAATTGGAAATGTTTGCTCTTTGGCTGAGGTGAGCATCCCACAGAGAGCAGCAGGGAAGCTGCTACTGCAGTGTGTGTTTGCTCATGAGATTCCAGTGGGTATCCAGTGTCACTGAAGCACATGTCCTGTGGGGAAGGCTGAGGAAATTGAGATCATCAGAGTGGAGAAAGGAAATTTTTGGGAAGAAGTGATAGCAGTCTGCCAGTAAACTCAATAACATAAAGAAAGAGAGAACAAAGCTCTTTGCTGAAATGCACAGGAGAAGACTGAGAGAAAATGGTAATGAATTGCCACAGTGTTAATTATGTTCAGATATAATGAAAAAAAAAATACCATGGGCATAATTAAGCACTGGAGCAAGGCTATGTGATTGTGGGATCTCTCTCCTTTGAGGCTTACAAGACCTGCCTCCATGAACCCATAAGTAACACAGTCTAAATTCAGCATTGACTTTGCTTTGAGCAGGAGTTTGACTAGAAACCTCATGAGGTCCTTTCCAGCCTAAATGGTTCTATAATTCCATAAATAATTTGCCCAAGTTCCATTATGTTGTCAGAGGAGCTTTAAAAACCTTGAGAAAGGTCACAAAAGCAGTTCTGCTGGAGAATTGGATGTCAGAGAGTTATTTCCCTGGGGCTGGAGCCCATCTATAGGTTGGTGTATTTTTCTTCTTGCTATGTTTTGATAGTTACTTCTATGTCAGACACATATACTGTGAGGCTGAAGCTTATGGAACAGAAGCTGTGCTCAATTCTAGATAGAATTAAGATTTTGGTCTTGATTGTCTGCTTTAGGACTGCAAAATAGCATTGCTTATTAGAGCAGGTTGTGTTTAGTGAGTATAAATTTCTTTGAGAACAGACTAGTTCAGATTGTGGAAGGATAAGGTCTTCAATTCATAGCACACATTTGTGTCTTACAAGACATTCTTTATTCTTTTGGTTTTGTCTGACTGAAAGACCACTCACATAAAGGCTAATGAGAGTCAGGATGGAGACACAAACTGTTTTAATTCCTTTTTTTTTTCTTTTCTAAGTCATTTGTCTGCATCATATTGTTTGTTGGTCTGTTTGGAGTTTTTCAATTCTTCCTTTTATAACAAGAATTGAACAAGGTCATCGAATTTCCAGTATTCTTCTTTGTAGCAGTTTTTATGGTGATCAAGATAGTTCACTTCTCAGATAGAAAATCAGGCAGTTTTCCCACTTGAATATGATATTCCTGATGCTGCTGTGTTTAAAGTTGTTTTCCAAGGGTTGGGAAAAGTGCACTTGGTCATGAATGCTGCAGCATAGAACACCTAAAACTCCAGAATTTCCCATTTGAAGAAATGACTTAGCCCAAGTGATGCACAAATAGAAAGGTTAGGTTAAATTATCTTCATTTGGATGAATTTATGAACCAGAATAGATAATTTTTCTGACTGCAATTAATGAAGTGTTCCTTTTGTTATGTAATTTTTTAAGCAAAGAGACTTATTAAGCTTTCCATTTTGAAATCCAGGACTGATTTTAATGGTGATTTCAAGTGCAATTGGTTCTCTGGTTTTTCTGCTTTATTCTTTGGTCAAAATTTTAAGCTAATGTGCTGCCCAGATTTTTCCGTCCTGATTTTCTTTTCTCTCTCCTATTTCCAGTTAACTCTTATCAAGTGTGTCAGATGCAGTTATTATTTATGAAATTGACAAATTTTGTTGCACTTTTTGTCTTTTATGTGATTTTAGTCAGCTGGAAATATTGATTTGGAGTGCTATGGTGTCACAGCAAGCTTCATTTAAAGTTATTATCACATCTGTCTATGTTATAAATATGAGCAATCCCTCTTCTCTAGTATTTTTTTTTTAATTATCAGCATTGAGCCATTTTTACCAAATCCACTCTAATATCACTTTTCCTGCCTGAGCTACAGCAGCACTCTAAGACATTTCTTTTTTCAGTTTGATAAATCTTTGTTGAAAGTTTATTCTGATGCATGCATTAACATTTTCTGCTTAGAACAAAATTCCTGTGTTGATAAGCATTTTGGAATCAGTGATTTTCAGGGATGGCATGCTGAAATTGTAGCCTTTTCTCCAACTACACATCTCAAATGCTTGCTCCAGTGCCAGTAGTTTCAGGTACAACCAGTAAGTGCAGATTAGGCACAAAAGTCTGGAGCTTTTATGTTATTATCGACACTTAAATAAGACCTATCTCCACTATGGGATGTAGAGGCTGTGCTCACTATGCTAAAAGGGGACTAAACACTCATACAGTGGAGGACAAGATGGATGGAGGCTCTTCCCTGCTTTCTCCTTTAATGACAATGCAGACAGATTTTATAGACACAATGCAAGTTACTCTATTTATTCTGGGGGCACTGCCAACAGTTAAGGTTAGAATGAAGCACATTCTTCTATGAGTGCATGTATTCATATCTTCATATAGAAAACATTCATTCTTCCTAATGCCCAAAGACTGCTGATTCTGACTGAAAAATGAAATAGTATCTATCTTCCCAATCCCTTGCATGTACTGAATTTATACTTTTCTTGCTCATTAGTACTTGCTTTTTATTTCACAGGCAGCACATCTGTGCTGATTCTCACTGGATTTCATTTTGTGATTGAAAGCTGCCTCTAAGAACTGCACAAAGGGCACACAAAATGTGACCTGCTAACATTTAAAGAGTCAGTTCTCCACAAGAGGAAAGACCCAGGAAAATGGCAGAGGAGGGGCCTCATATTGGAAAACAGCTACAGAGACCTTCAAAAAAAACCCCATCAGATTCTATAGGAAAGTGGACACAGATGTACAGAAAATACATGTTCTTGGGAGAGGTAAAATAGTGGTGGACAGAAACAAAACCCATGGGCAGACACTGCCATTTCAAGAGGAAGCACTGGCAGAGAGATAACACAAAAAAAGATACAGAGTTTAAGACCCATACTAACCAACAGCTCACCCCTCCAGGGCACAGCAAGGGAAATTTATCACTGTGGATAGCAATCAGGACAAAGATGGTTATCAAAAAACATCCATTTAGGGACAGCCTACATGCTCAGAACTCAGGCTGTTGAAGAGGAAGGTACATAGAGGACACAGGTTTTCATTTCTACTGCTTCACCTTATGGGGGGCAGAGAGAAGAAAGAAATTTAAATCTGTAGGAGCAAGACAATTAAAATATACAAAAAGAAGCAGAGAGTCATTATCCCAGTGAGAAATAATAAAGCCTCTTCCTGGCATATGAACCCCTAGGATGAGATTTGTTGCTGCCATGTACAGCAGAACCAGTTGCAGCCCAGAGGCTCATTTGAGGTATAGATGAGCAGAGGAAAGAGCACATTACACTGTCTGACAGCTGCTCGTCCTCGAGGCAGATGTGGCTTGCGGTAGTGCTGCCTGAAACATCCTCCCAGTTACATCTTTTTATTTTTAGCAGTGCAAGACAGTTCACTTTATCATTTTAATCAAAGAGAACAGGCTGCGATGAGAAAGGGAATGCTTTCATCTAAGCCATTGATCACTTCATAAAATTGGCAGCATCTTTTCAGCCTCTCAGTCACTTCAGATTCCCCTTCTGACCCCCAAACATGTGACATGAAACCAAGCGAGTTGTTAACTGTAAGGATGATAAAACTTATTTATATGCTAGGAGTATTTTAATGCTTTTTCCTCTTTCAAAGCTGTTGTATTTCTCTCTTTTTTTTTTTTTTTTTTAAGGTGTTGATTCTTGGTGGGCTGCTGAGGGTCTGCTCTAACAGTAGGATCGACTGTCAAGTGCCACCAGGTGACCCTGAAATGAAGAAATGAAGCTGTACTGTCTTCAACTTAATAGAAAATATTCCCACACACACACCCCAGTGAATAAATGCTTATGGAAAAATTCTTCCCTGAAATATGATAAAGATCAAAAACACTACAGGAATCTTTTTCCTCCTGGGTTTTAATACCCAGCCCAACAGCCTCATGGAAGAAAGCTCTACTCAAATAACTTCAGATTTGTATGCATGCTTGCTTTTACTAGAGCTTTTAACATGCATGATGGAGCAATCAGACTTGAAACTCAATAGAAACATCTGATGCCTCACTGCTGTACCTTGGGCAAAGAGAGAGAATTTCCATGTTTGGAATTCTCCTCTTCTAATAAATGAAAGCACTAAAATTGAAGGACTGCAGGTTCAAAAGAAAATGTGGAAATGAATTATCAATCAGGAATCTGAGGGCATTAGATAAAGGCAATAACAATCTCACAGAAGCCAGGGGTTGAGAGAAAGAGCTATTTGAAAGCACACAGTTGCAAACATTGCAATGCTGTGTCAGACACAAACATTTTTTCTTTCTTCTTTATTTTTTTCCTCAAGGGATTTCTACAGGAAGGTAGGCAATGATATCCATTAGCTTTAGCACAAAGCTAGGAACCAAATTTCTTACAAAAGGCAGAATTCCCCTGCTATGGCTTTTCCCTAAAATACATTTGAAATGAAGTAATTTAGCAAGGCAAATGAATGCAAAGAGAAAAATGCTTGCCAGGAGTAGTAGATCTAGAGACACAAGCTCTGACCCCACTTTTATACAGAAGAGTTCCAAGAACAAAGCACCTTCCCATGACACAGTTATACTTCAGGTAGGGAGAATTTCTGTTCTTCTAATGAAATACCTGTCTGTCTTTTGTTTAAGACATTTTCCTGTCCTTTGCTCCCAGGGGAAAAGGAACCATAAAACTTTCCTCTTTTCCTAACCCTAGCTCAAGTTACTATTGATGCCTTTCAAACCAAGAACTTCTGAGGTGTCTAAAATTACCTCTGAAGCACAATTAACTTTCCTCTAGGATGGCTGCACTGCTCCCAGAACTCAGTGCTAGCACTGTTTTAAGGCTTCGGACTAAGTAGACAGAAATAAGGGAGACATCTCCCTCTCCAAAGGAGAGAACCTGACTGCTGAATAAATTTGCCTCCCAAGTGCTCAGTACCTCGCCCCAACCTTTTTAGTCTTCAGCTACAGAGGCTAGTGCTGCCTTTTAAATAAGAACTACACTTGCATCTCCTCCTCCCTTCTTTCTGAAAACTCTGCTATATAAGGCATCTTGGAACAAAGCTCCAGAAGGCAGAAATGCTTCCCCCTCCTCTGATAGCCTGTGGAGGAACTGTTTTGTAAATGACATCTGACCCAGGCTTCAATGTCTAAGGCATGAACCTGTAGTACCAGAGCTACTCCAGATGGAGAACAGTGCAATAGACAAACCCTTCCCACCTGGTTTGTTCAGTTTTTGTACATCAGTAGTGCAGCTAAGCTGACAGTAGTGGGAATAGTAACTGTATGAAACCTGGACCACACACAAGACAGTAACCTTAAGACAAAGAATAACTGGGCCTTTGCCACAGCTTTAATTTATTACAAGGTACAAAGGTCCTATTCTAACCTGTGCTTCCAGTTTTAATCTGAAATACTGATCTTACTTCAGAGGAGACTGTGGGTTAAGGGTGGTCACCAAAGAAATGAGAAGCATGAAGAGAAAAAAGACTTAAAAACATAGGCCACTGAAGAGCAGAAGAGGTAAAACACTTGTGCAGACAGTTGTTAACAAGAAGAATGCATGGATTGCCTAGGAAAAGACAGTTCCCAGTATTTTTTCCAGCTGTTAAGACAAACCAGTAGTACCAGTAGCAGTAGTAGTGGCACTAGTAGTAGTCTCTATATTGATCTTTTCCTTTTACCTGAACATAAACGTTCTCTGGTCACCTGTGCTACCTTTTATCCAAGCACACATGATCGTTTTTTCACATGCCATCGACTTCACTGGCTTAGGGAACCAAGCATCTTGGCCATTTCAACACACCAGAATTGTGTGGGAGTATTTCAGGCAAGTGTAAGACATGAAGGATGAAAGTTCTGAGGGATGCTGCCAGTCTTCTTGCTCAGTGTTTTGAGGAATAACCTGGTGAAATACACCTATACCTTCTTCAGTCCAGCAGAGCATGACTTAGCAATGGCTTGGGCTCATGCATGGCATGAACCCAAAGATTCTGGTGATACTGACTCTCATCCCTCTGTGACACAGCCTCCCTCTCTAACAGGAGGTGCCCAAAGACCTGCAGGGCTCATTTTTGGACCACTAAGCCTGTGGAAAGGTAGGGAAGGTCCTGAGCCCAGTGTACAAAGGGAAAAGCAATTTCCCTACAAGGTTGTTGCCAACAAACAACAGGAGAACTGAACTGATCCCACCTTTAAATCCTTATCTCCTGGAAGAGCCATTTTGCTGTCTAATTTCTAAAGAGATGCAAGGTGCCCAAACTTTACTGAAAAAAAGTAGAAAGTAGGGCTAGAGAGTCTATGCATATGTATGGTTAGAAACTGGGGCCACTGTTTCCCTAATCTTGTCAAAACTGAGGCAGGCTCCAGAATTCCCAGGAGAATTTCAGTGTAATGACAAATATAGTGACTTAATTCCAGGAGTAAAGAATGCTGTGAATTGTGCATTAGCTTTCAATGCAAGCTGCTTAGAAGAGATTTACCAGCCAAATCTCGTTTAGTCAGCTTTAGGTAATGTCCATTTAAAGTAGCCAGGGAGGAAGTAGCAAAGCAAATCTATGTTCAAAAAACAGGAGAACTTTCCACAGCTGTGGAAAGCAGCCAGGAAAAAAATTTCCAGCAAGGCTTAACCAACAACACAATCTGCAGTCTCAGATGATTTGCTTTGGAAAGTGGAAGAGTCTGGATTTTCCAGTGATGCTGTATGAGCTCTTGTGTTCTCTCTAGAACTTTCCATGGTTATGTTTAAGCTGTGCTTAAACACGGCACATTTTGTGCTTTTCAAATGAGTGCATTTCTGGCATGAGTGGCTCAGGTACTTTGGGGGTTTGGTGATCTCAGATAAAAACAGGGGAAGGCTATGGAGGTTTTGAAGAGGATGAGCTAAATGATTACCTGCTCATCTCTCAGGATGGGAGTTCTGATTTCCTGGTAATGTCACAGTGCTGGGGAGTGATGATCTGGTGCCATCTAGACCCACGAAAAGGAGCAACCCAATCACTACACCCACCACACTCTTCACCTTCAGAGCCGGGTCATTTCACCAGCCCAGGCAAGGAGCATTTGCCCTGGGCAAAGCTGTGCTGAGTGCTCCTGATTACTCTCTTGCCATCCACATATCTGAAAATAAACTCCAATAGAACATGCTCTGTGTTTCCTGCAGGGACTGAGGTGAGGCTTCCTGACCTCACAGATCCTAATTTCTTTTCCAATTTAAAGGAAAACTGAAATTGAGCAAAAAAAAAAAAAAAAACAACCACTTTCCAAGTTGGTGCTAGTTTGTTGAGATATAACAAGCCCAACTTCAACCTTCTGGTCCCAAGAGCTTTTCAAACACAATTAATCAAATCATATCAGCCTCCACAGGATTTTCAAATTGTTGAAGCAAATGAGGTTCACAAACATGTTGCATATTTCATTCCCCTCACACCATTTTTAAGCTGGTGCCTTCTGTACCTTGCAGTTGCATAGCTTTAACCAGTTCAGCCACATAAACAATATATTCAGTGATGATGTCACAAACTCAGCTACTGCTGATGGTCTCAGGATGAGGAGCCATTTGAAAATCTTTTTCTTCATCGTTTATGTAGGCTCTTCAGGAGCAGTGAAGAGAAATACTGCTAATAATATTATAGTAATATACTATTTTATACTCCATGCAATAAATTTCCTTGCTTTTTACTGCCTTTCCAGCCTACTAGAGCCAGAACTGTGAGGAAAGATCAGAGCACTCTCTTACCAGAAATTTTCCCTTGCTATTTAGGAACAGGCAGAACACAGCATGGAACTGAATTAGGTTTCTGGTCTGGGAAGCCACAAAGGCCTCTTCTGTTTCTGCTCTACAGCATTCCTGTCCTGTGCCCCTAAGGAGAACCCAGAAGGTGCCCCTCTGACGGACAGGTTTACAAGAGATTAAGGAAGAAATAATCCTTTTTTTAGAACTGAAGCTGCAATGTTCTATATTCTGGAGATCAAGGAAGAGACAGCAAGAGTAATGACAAGTCAAATCATGCTGAAAGATCCAAAAGCAATTTTCATTGGGGGGATTATTAGCAAGATTAATCACAAATAGATGTTAGGCTGCCTCTGATTTGGGTTCAGGACCATGTTTATATACAAGTATGTGATAAACAAATCATAAGCTGAAAAATGTAATATGATTTCTCAGAACATCTTTTGATGTTAGATACAGGCTGAAAAATAATCTTCACTTGTAAATCCATGTCACCAAGTTCATAAAATACAAAATAAGAAGACTCAGATAAAAAATAAGAATCATAAAAGCAGACCAAGCAAATAAAAAGAAACTATTGCCACATACCTGTTTGTGACATTTTCACCACTTATCAGTGGGCAGTTAGCAAACAAACTTTAACAGAGGGAAAATCAGTATTTTTACTGCTTTTTCATACTCCATAAATAATCAACATGAGTAAAAATGAATCAAGAAAATCACTTTTGAAAGAAAAAGAATAAGAAGGGCCTTTGTAAGAACAAAACCTCATGTCTCAGTAATGTCAAATCACAACATTTCTGAAGAATGATCTTAAGTGTGACATCACTGAAAGAAGCAACATTTTTTTTTTTGCTGTAACATTTCTTTATCAGGGGGACTAATAGAGAAACTACAGAATGTAAGGACATTTTCACATCCTTCATACTGCAGCTGTTTTGTAACATGCATGGGAGCCCAAACCAGAGAAATCATTAATGACATAAACAAGCATTTATGACATTTTTTAGGGAATGTTTACAATTTTTTTTTAAATTCAGATGATTTGAGGTTTGCAAATCTTATGTTACGTCTGTAGAAAAACATGCATTTAGCTAATAATCAGAATTTGCATATTTATGGCCACTGTGCTGAAAAGTATTGCCTCTTGGCACCAAAACAAGCTAAAAATATATCTTCTATTTATTTATTTGGGCTTTTTGTTTGTTGTTTGATTGCTTGATTCTAAGATGCAGATTTCACATTCTTCTGGAAAAACATTAAGCATGAAGATAGACAAATTTCATTATCTGCTGTGTAGAACATAAATAAACATTATTTTCCCAGTAAATACTGCACAGAGCTGGCAGGACACTGTTCTCCAGACACAGAAGGCAACTTGAAGCAACAGTCTTTGAGTGTGTTGGTGCTCATCACATCAATTGGCAAAGCTGTGTGGGAATACTGAATTTGAGCATCCCAAATGGAAATGTCTCAGAGGCACCCTCTTTAATTCTCTCCTTCAAAGCTCTGTCTTCCTTTTGTCCAACAGCTGGAACAATAAGGGCCCCAATTCACGGGTGAATTTTTTAAAGTTTGTCCTCATGATGAACAAAATTTTAATGCCAGCAGGGATAAGTGTTACACTGCTCAGAAAAGGAAGGTATTTATTCACTGAAGAGCTGTCCACCTTCCTTTTGATTTTGGGCTATCAATACCAGATTTATTTCTTTATAGACCATTGACTTGCCTGCAGATGACCTAGTTTCCCTTGCCTCTGATAACTAAAATGTTTCACAAATCAACTGAAAGCTCTTACTTGACTGTCCATTTCCTTTTTTATTTAACAAACATCTTTTTGTTGACAGTGTTTGATGTGCAGCCAGCAGATTGAAACAGCTCCAGCTTTGCAGGTATAGTCCATTATTAACTTTTTGTATGCCAGTGGTTTTCATTTGCTTTTCCTTTCTAGAGTGCAAAGCAAGGCTGGCTACAGCAATCCACAGTGGATTAAATATTTCAAGTCCATAACTGTCACCACAAACCTTTCTCAATGCATTTTGCATTTTTATTGTCACCCACTTTGAAGCCATTCCTGTACCACAGGAAATTTTCAACATAACTTACTTCCTTGCTGTTGTTAGATGCAACTACATCTTCTAATTCTTCTAATTATGCCAGAGAAGGGAAGGCAGTAGATTGAAATACTTTCAGTTGAAATTAAGATTCTTTAACTGAAACATTTCAACTATTGAATAAATAAATAAATTTAAACACGGTTGCAATAAAAATGAGCCTCTTGAAATTACTCATAACTAGAAGCTGGCAAGCAGTTTATAATAACAACATACAATTCGCTGCAGGGATTTAACAACAGGCTTTTGCAAGAATTATTATTGAGTCTGTTGTCTTTCTGATTAATGCAATTAACTCTTGCTTACCTAGCTTCACTGATCCAATTCTCCAGTTTCTATTATCTGTCCACCTGGAAAAAAATAAAATTGGTCCCAAAATTACCACTTTAGGGTCTGAATGTCACACAGGATTTAAATAATAAATAGAACATGACTGTTCTGCTATTTGTCTGATGGAGGACTACAAGAAAATTTGATGCCACAATCCAGTTTCTGGCTTTTTGCAGGCTCATATGATGAGGCACACATGTCTGTAGCCTGGGGCCCCCTGCATTCATTCAGGTGCTGAATGTTTGAGCTGCAGCATTCACAGGGTTGGAGACAAAGAGTAATGGGGCTCTGCAAGAAAGAGAATCTGCCCCATTACCTGTGATCAGCATGAATCTCACATAAAGGGAATAAAAGAAACTTTTCCCTTCTCACTTTCTCATATGGACGTCAAGACTCTGATCTTTGTGAGCATAAATATGCCACTAACCCACTAACACTTTGTGTTCTTACTATAGAAAATTTGGTTGGAAATTTAAGGATGACCAAGGAGTAATCAGCAGTTATCTATGAAGAACCTAGCTTAGCCAACTTCTACAGTCAGGTCAGCAATCAATATTTAATTTTATCTCTGCATCTCTACATTTATTTATTCTAGTCATCTTCTCACACACTCATAAGATTAGAAATTGTTCATACTGATAAAAAACATTAATTTGAAATTATATGGGGAAAAAAAAGCTGTTTGTTTGGTGTTCTGACAAATCAGGTTTATTACTTGGCAAGTCTCCTTAGCTAAGTGCTTCACCTAATCAATTTCAATATTTGCTTTTTGCTTTATATATAACAAAGCAATAGAGATCATTGATTAAGCATGAAAGGGATGTGTGGTAGCTCCTAGTGATCTGAATAGATAAAAGGGCCTAGGTCCACCTTTTTTATTGGAAACCACCCAATTGCTTCAGGGCAGCCTTTGTAGCCCTCTGGAAGCAAAAGCCTAAGCAATGTCAACTGGCTTTACAAAATACTGGATATCTGCTGCATTCTTTCTTCTGTGTCCTTTCAGTCTGTTTAGACAACAATGAAAGGGAAAAAAATGATCCAGAAATCCACAGAAACCTGAGCTGCTGTAGAAGGGCTTCATTTTGTGTTTACAGAGAAAACAAACAACACTGACTTCTTTCTTGCCAAGGGGCAAGTTGAAGTTAGAAAATGAGAGCTCTCTTGGGGGGATCTTGCTTCTTACAATCTCTTCCACAACAAGTAAAATCCCTTTTGGGGATTTTCCTGACACCAAGCTCAGGCAGCAATGGTTAAAAGGGACTGACAGTGAGAGGCAGCATGCCGACATTCCCAGCCCAGCCGAGGTGCTGCAGCACCCAAGGGCTGCAAATTCCCTGTTTAGGGTTAGGGCTGGAACAAGCCCAGCTCAGGGATGTCAGCAGGCACACAGTGAGCTCCCTGTGCTGCCCAGAGCAGAGCAGAGCCCTGTGTGCAGCAGGGCAGCTGCTGGCAGCCTCCTGAGCTGTGAGCACTGCACAACATCAGCTCTGCTGACAGGTGCCTATGAGCAGCTGGGCCACTGCCTCCTCCTGGTTACCAGGACGTGTTTGAGAGAGCCTAACTTTGTTATCTTCAGCCCCTGTGCATGGAAAGTGTGGGAGTGATGGGGTAGGGTGGTCTGGATGGACAGAGATGAGAGGTGTCTGAAGCCAGGTCGTGGAATTTGGGGTTTATTGCAAAGGGCCTGGGTGCAAGGCCCTGCTGGGAGCTGCCAGCCACAGCTCAGAGCAGGCCCAAGAGAAGTAAAGACAGTGGTAAAGAGAAAGAAGGCAAGAGCATGGTAAAGAGGACGAGAGAGTAAAATAGAGGATAAGAGAGCAAGGTTCCTGTTGCAATACAATAAATCTTCTGTGCTGAATATTCTAATTCTCACTAACCAATCTAGTACAATATACAAATCCTATAGCATTTACATACAGCCTATAAGAATCACTACATTACCATACTGTGTTACATTTTAAACCCTAAAAACTCCTCTTTGGACCCCTTCTGCCAAGCTAGTAGTGTCTGCTCTGCCCCTTGGACCTGTCTGCAAGCAGAGGGTGTTGTTTCATCAAAAGGGGATTACCTTCAGCTGGCCACACCATTGTTTTCCAGTCATTCAGTAACTAAGGCTTGGTATCTCAAAGCTTTCTTTCATTTCAATCTCGCTTATAGTTTCCATATTCTCAAAATCTTTTGCCAGGCAATCATATTTATAAGGCTTTCCTGTTTCATCTTCCCCAACAGAAAGTCCCTGACCAAACACTGCTCTGGTCTTGCTGACCTGTTCCCAGGACTGACACAGATCCCACTGCTACTAGAGCAGAAAAGTCCAGTTTGGAACTGACAACACAGCTGAGGATTTCTCCTCTACACTCCTTTAGGTCTCCACAAGTTCTTAAAGGCTATACACATTCTAAACTTTGTTCTGCAAAACTCCTTTTCCTTCCAGCAGGATGCTGTCTGCAAAGCTCACTATGGACAAAGCAAGATATTCTGAATTTGCTCCACACTGTATACTTGTCATAGATACATGGCATCAACACAGAGACACTGATACAAAGCACAAACCCATTAATGCTTGAAGAGAACAAACGTTAAAAAGTTCTGTTTATCCCTGCTAGTGAAATTTGCTCTGAAATCTTTCCAGGTTTGCACTCAATAGGATATTTATTTAAAAGGGACAGGAAGGAAAACAATAGAGGTAAGTGAAAATCCATCAAAAGGCATCATTTGTCTGCCAGGTGCAACAGAAAGGAAGATAAAACAGATAATAACACTGCTGGAACAGAATGCTGTTAAGGTTGATGGATGGGAAGAGCTGACAGCTCACAAAGACTGTGAGGGCAAGCTGTTGGGTACAGTGTCAAACTGAATAAATCTATACATCCTTGTTTCACCCAAACACAGCTTTATCACAAATGATACAGTCCAGCACTGTGCCTTCAGCTGATTTTTTCAACTTTGAATGTGAACTAACAGCACATTAAAAAAGGTGTGCACTGTTTCCTGCAGGAATCACCACAGGAGGTGAGGTATCATATCTAAGAAACTTTGATTCTTCTTTGTCCCACTATGATTTTTACACCACTAAGAATCCATGTATCAACAGAAATTATATTCAGCAAGCTGATAGGATATAGCTCTTGGCATCCTCCTCTTTGGGGATGATGCTAATATATTAAGGGATATGGGAAATGGAAACTGTAATAAGGAAAGTCCATCCTTAGGATCTACTGAGAGATCTGGTGAGAGAAAAAGGAAAATAATTTGTGGTGCTGCACAGTGAATATACAAAAAATCTGGCATTGAAAGTGTTGCACTTCATTTTATTTTTACTTGGTGGTTTTTTTTCAATTATCATTAAAAAGTCAACATTTTTGTGTAGCTGTGGGATTAAATGTGACTAAAATAAGCATTTTTTAGTTTCACAAACTTATTAGCAAGCCTTAGATTTTCTCCTTAGGTTACAATGACTGTGACAATGCTGACATAGTTGTCACAGAGCACTTTTTACTTGTGGGCCATAAAACACTGAATAAAGGTAGAAAAAAAATATGAGCAGTATCTCATAGAGAGAGAATCAGAGGAACAGAGAGGCACAGTGATTTCTCAAAGGTAAATGAAAACCACGTGCTATATATCCAGCATTATATCCACTGACCTATCTGGGACTGTGGGACTTTCTTTTCCCTTTTAACCCTTCCTTAAAATTTCAGGCTTGCCAGTGAAGTTGTATTTGTGGCACCACCTCCAAGGATGCTGCATGACTTCTCCTTAGAGGACAATAACAGCTACAGGAGACAAACACACAGGCGATGTCAGGTTCTCAGAAGAGTAATTGCACTTCTATTTCCAGGCTGTCCTCAGGCAGTCTGAGCTCAGAGTGGACAGAGCCATTTTGTCAATGTCTCTGTTCCCAGTCTCCACTTCCAAAGAGGATTTAAAACAGAGATTGAGCTTGGCTGGTCAATTTGTAACTAGAGGATGACGGGAAGGTGGGGAATTCTACTGCTAAATTCTGATATTCCTTTGGCTTATTCTGCTTGTTACCTTGCGAGTGCATCTACTGACCCACCAGAGGACCACAAATAGCATAAACCAGCAAGTGAGAAAATAATGCATTTACTCCAAAAGTAACTTCATTTACTCTCCTCACATTCACAAGTGGTCTTCTATTTTGCAGGTATTTTCTGAATACCAAACTTTAGATTATATACCAATTTTACATACCTCTATACCTCCCTTACTTCATAACTTTAGATTGCTATGAATCTTGGGTTTGAGTACTCTGAATGTAGTAAAATTTTCTTTAGGAGGAGTGAGGGAATTTGAAACAAAAGTTTGCTGGGCCTTTCTGTAGCTGTCAGACTTGAGAAATTAAATCTGAATCAATGTCAGTGTTTTTATACTGCTCTCATTTAAAAATAGATTTATTTCAACACTTGAATTTTACTCATCATGTAAAATTCCATAAACTTTTCTGTCCATCATCAGTGATGTGTTAAAAGATGATGCATAGATATTAAAATTCCTGGCAAATTCTCATGGCCATTCTCTGCTCCACAGTTAATATAAATTCTTCTCATGGCCATTCTCTGCTGTTAATATAAAGATTGACAGGTTTGGTTCTCACAAGCCTGGATCAAACAAGTGCTGGATCAGGAGAAGGAAGAGCCAGAGGTGCCCTTATCCCTTCTAGTGCTCCATGACCCTAAGGCACTGTAAGCCATCTCCAGGCACTGTGAGCCATGTCCAGCTGGCCAGGGCCTGAGCAGCAGCCCCACAAACACACAAAGGGATGGTCACAAAGCTGCCAATGTCTAATTCCCGTATGGATTTCTGATGCATTTATTATGTGCCTCCAAGGACTGCATCTTCCAGGGATCAGCACAGAAAAGTACAACCTTCAACATTCCAGGCTATAATCAGGAATTCAACTTCCACAAGCTTTAAATCACTTTAGAACTCCAGTCCCAAGTTACCAGGAAACTCGGGAGCTCTGGGTTTTCAGGCAAGGCAGATTCTCTTCAGAAGGTTTATTTGCTCCCCTAGCCTTCAGTGGCACCTAGTGGAAAAGAAGCAACTCGAAATGAAAAACAGTTGGGAGGGAAAATGAAATATTTTTTTCCAGCTCCATCAAACAACCTTCCTCCAAAGCCTCTGAAGGAATAAGGATGTGGAGTGGCTATATAAAAAAAGAACAAGATGTTGGTATGGAGCAGAGCTCCTGGCAGCAGGAGCCTGTTCTCTCAGGAAGGGCTTGCTTTTCAAAACAAGTTCAGAAATTAGCACATGAAGTTGGAAAAAGGGCTTAGTGCAGCATGATGACAAAGCCAGCAACCCTGAAAGAACAGACAGAGTGCAAAAGGGATGAGGAAGGGTGGATCTGACCTGGGGGACAACTGGAATCATTTAACATTTCCTATTGGAATTACAAACAAGGTGTTTTACCTTTTTTACCAGAGCAGACATTGAGCCATCACTATCTGTTAAGTCATATTGGGCAGTTTAAGAAAGTCTCTTTTTTTTTTTTCTTTTCTGACCATGTCCCTGTAATTTACTAATACAATTATATCTTGTTCTGGGAGAACACATGTCTTGTTTCCTGGTAGCTCTGTGCCACATTACTGTAATATTGGGGAGTCTATTTACAAACACTCCTTGTGACTTCAACTACTCTTCAGGGATGGGATTTTAAGTTTCCCTGCCCCTTCCCTCCCTCATCACTCCCAGCTGTTGGAGTTCCTGATACCTTGTGAAATTGGTACTGCCCACTTATGGTTTATTTTTTCAGATTATCTCTACTTCAAGTGGTACCTGAGGGGAACTGACAAGAAAGATGGAGAGATTTTTTACAAGAGCAAGTAGGGACAGGACAAGGGGAAATGGCTTCAAACTGAAATAGGGCAGGTTTAGATTAGATAGGAGGAAAAAAGTCTTCACTACCCTAATTTGAGGGTAGTGAAGCACTGGAACAGGTTGCCCAGAGGAGCTCTGGATGTTTCATCCCTGGAAGTTAAAGACTTGGTTGAATGCAGCTCTGAGCAACCTGATCTAGTGAAATGGGAGTTGGGAAAAGATATTCCTTAGCCCAAACCATTGGTCCCTTCCAACCCAAACCATTCCGTGATTCAATGATTCTAATTACCTGATTTAAAGAAAAGTTCTTAACATTTTTCAGAGTAGTACTTAGCTTCCATGCCTTATTCACCATGGGAGAAATCTATCCTGTAAAGCTCATGTAAAAGCTGTCCCTACAGCCAGTGTTATGCCACATGCCTTAACTCTATTAGCTGTTGTATCATAGAATCACCTTTTCCATTTTTCCTCAAAACAGATGTAAAATTTCACGAGTGGCAAAGTGAGTTGGGCACTCAGCTTCCACCAAACTTCTCAGTATTAGTGTAGCTCTGCTTCTTCTTTTGCTGATGGGAAAATCTCTTTGTAGCTTCAGTGGGGTTTGAGGAGTGCTCACATTAGTAATGCAAAGGTCTTTGATGAATGCTCATCTCCCCTGATAGCCAGAACAGCTCATTCCCTGTATCACACTTTCACTGCCTTTCTGTATTTCTATGTTCCACCCATTCCCATTTGGTATTTTGCATTCAGTTTTCCTGGATGCTGTCACCCCTGAGCAGCTGGGAAATGACAAGCTAACCAGCTCATGACTGGGTTCCTTCTCCCTTTCTACTTGAGCCACAAGCCAGACACTGGATTTGTTCTTGAAAGAGCAACACACTGCTCACTTCTGTGCTCACATCTCTTTGGCAGAGTTTTCAAGCACACAACTCATAGAATGTTAACTACTGGACAGGTTTTTAAAAGCTCCATTTCTGTCTGTCCTGTGGTTTTAGTCTTTTCCTATTTCTTTTTTATTCATCTCCAAATACCAAGTGTGATGACCTCTGTATGTGGTGACTTTGCTGGGTAGGTGGTTCTTTGTTAGTTCCACACATCCTCTCCATTCATACAATTTGGTATGGATTCATTCCATGATACTGAGGCCAAAGGACAAAAAAACTCCAGACAGGTAATTTATCAACAGCTGCAGCTCCATCCCATGGAGTTTCTGCATTCACAACAGCACGGGTTTGTCCTGTCTGGGTACAGCTTGTCCTCATAATGCCAAAAATGACACTGCCAGAGTTTGCTTTTAGCATTAATCCTATGGCATCACTCATGTGAACTGCTCCAGTGGTAACCCACAGAACAATCAAGAAGGGATTAAGACAACCTTGATTGTTAGAAAATTACAGTACCCTAAACCTGATGGAAATAGTGAGTATTGCCCACTGTTTACTAGACAAGATCAAGCATTAGCTTGTTAGGGATGGAAAAAGTTTGTAAATGTTAGTGTTGATAGAAGATCCAACAAAGTATTTAATAGGTCCATCAAAGACAGAATTTTATTTCATATTGCAATGGGCTGTGACTGACACCTCCACCATACTCCATGTACTGACTTGGATTGGATTTTAAATTAAATTCTTTGTTTCCTGAGACCCTAGTTTTCCTAAAAAATAGTCCTGCTTCTGCAGTACCTTGAAATGCATCATATTTTCATGCGAAAATCAAATAGTGTTTTATATTTTTATATTGAGTAATTTCATTCCTCCAGCACACACACTGTTTTCCCTAACTAATATACTCTAATAATACTAATATACATTTATTTTATCTCTTTCTCTCTTTTTCCTTAAGTGCTAACAATATAATGAAAGCTGCAAACAGATAGGTTTCATATCAGTTGATCTGATTACCTTTAATTTCAAAATAAGGTACTATAATTTCTTTCTCCCTCTTGGGCTGTGCAGTACCCTCTAAAATCTATATTGCTTGTTTACATATCTTTAGAAAACAGTTTTATACCTTATAATATTGCTTGGGGAATCTGGAGTATATAAAGTACTTAGCAGGGTGAAAGGACATGGCTGCAGTGCCATTTAGAATATTTCTGGGATAGCAAAGCATTCCATTGTTTGTTTTTCTGTGTTCTTTTTGTAATAACCAAGATCTTTTTCATTCTCTTGCACTTTTGGAGGTCACTAAAGTCATGCTTGAACCAACTAGTCTAAATTTACTTCCAGAGTAAGTGTTTCCAGAATTTCTTTAATTTAAATCTGACAGAAGACATTTATTCTAGTCATTGACAGTAGTAAGAAGTAATGTGAAGTAAGCTGTATGGAATCTGCAGAGCCCAGCTCTGTACACAAGAAGTCCAGGAGCTTTTGTAAAAGATGAGACTCCCCAGAACAAACCCTCCCACAGAGGGGATGGCCCTGATACTGCCTACAGAATAGGAAAAACACACCATTTCCAGCCTTTGTACAAAGAAAGCTGAAGATAGAAGCACATTTAAATCCATGCAGGGACTATTCAGCCTTGCTAATTCCATCCACTTATTGATTTAAATGTGCCTGGTTTAATATGCATCTCTTGGGGAGCTTTCATTGTGTGAGTAGTTTCAGAAACCAGCACAGCAACAACACAGGTGAAAGTGAAAAAAAGTTTGCAATGACATCAGGGTGACAGGTACAAATCTTGTTTGGTGTCTGCCTATGCTCAGGTCAGACTTAGGTACTGCCATGAAGCCTTCCTTTCATAACTTTTTTTAAAAACCCAGAGAGGATAAAATTAATTAGGAAAACAGAGCTATTTGGCAGATGAAGGTCCCACCTATCAAAATAATGTGCATCTGTTCAGGACTTAGAAGCCTAATTTCCCCCAAATAGCTGCAGATTAGTCAACTGCTATTTTTAACTTTTGTGGATAGCCTGGGGAAAAGTAGAAATATACATCTGGAACACTGCATATGTAGCATTAACTAGAAAAGCTTGTTTTCAAAGAACATATTTGATGTCTTTTCCAGATTTCACTTCCACCATCTGTAATGTCTTCCTTGGTCTTTTCCATCTGCTGAAGAACTGGGTATTCTCCAGGAGCATGATCCTAGCAGGGACCAGCAGTGTGAGCAGTTATCACAGGTGGTGGATTCTCTCTGTAGCCAGGGTTGCTATCTGTCTTCCAGGGACTCTGAGCATTTCACAGCATGAGCTCTGAGCTGGAGGATTATAATAAGTCAATGCTGACTGCTAATGTCTTTCCTCATTAACAACACAGGGAGTAAAATGAAAGGTAGAGCACCACACTGCAGTGAGTGCAGCTTGTGTTTGCAAATCTGAAGATGTGGGGTAACTTTGAAATTTAAGTAGTCAAATTAAAAAAATAAAAGGAAAAAAATATCCTTAAAATAGTCCACAGCAAAGGCACAGTACTTCTGTGCTAAAGCTAATCTTGATAGTGGGGATAGAAATAAAAAGTGAGAAACAAACTGGTATTACCTTTTTTGCACAGAAGTTATAGCAGACAGATTGTCCCTGCCAACATCATGGAAGGTGGGAGCATGGGGACATGCTGGGAGAGCTGGCACTGGTGATTTCTTCTGCCTGTTAACCTGGTCCTGCTCCCTCAAACCCTCTCTCCCAGATCCTGTCCACACTGGGTCAATGAGCCCCACTTTTGGAAGAGATCCCATGTGAGACTGATTAGGACCATCATGGCTTATTGTGCCCTCAGAGCTCCAACAGCCCAGAGAAAACAAATGACTAATGAAGAAAAACTTGTCAAATTATTTTTGTCCCCCTTGAAGAAATTCTGTAATAGCATCCAGCTTAGATTAGATGTTGCCATCTAATCATGAGAAGGTGCTAATTGTCAGCTGATAAGGAAAAGGTAACACAAAGACATTGCAGCAGATCTCTGAAGTGGCTGGGCAGTCAGGCTCTGCTTGTTGTGAGAGATGTAAATTCAACACTCACATCAAAGGATGCAGTCATGCACACAGAGAACAAAACAAGCACTGGGCACTACCGACCACTCACATATTTCATGTCATGGGAAATACCAGGATGGAGAGGAAGGGTGGTTGGAGGGCTACCTGCAAATGTTTGTATCTCACCTGGACCTTGTCTGAACCCAAATTCACAGCTGGCTTCAGCCATAAACATAATTATAAACATAATTGGAAAAAGCATTATAATTTATAATTACAAACATAATTTATAAAAGCAGTTAAGCATCTAAGTATGCATGAACAAAATTTGCAGTGAGGCTTAATCAGCTCCTTAAAAGTTAGGGATATATTTGAGTGTTTTCATATATTGAGATAAATTTAGAAGTCACACACATCTCCAGAGCTGGGGTCACAGTGACTGTAGAGCAGAGATGATGATGTTTATCCTGTTCCTGACACATTCCTCCCAGAGTCTCAGTGCCTGCTTTCCATCATCAGGGCACAGACCATCACTCACTGTATGTGTGTGTGTATGTACACTGAAATATAGATGTATAAACACAGAAAGGGGCAGAGCTGGTGGAGCAATTTGGCTGCTCTGGCAGTAGAATGTAATATCATTACTCTTGATTTTGGTACTTATGTATGTGAATAATAATAATAATAATACACATTCTGACACTTAATTTTACATTGCCTTACATCTTCATTATACATATCTGTGGGGAAGGAAGGCAAACACTTCCACAAAGTAATGACAGAAAGGATTTTCATCAAGACATGGAGGGCAGATTCCTCCTGCTGCAATACAAATTAGGAAACCCTTGTTGTTTTGCCCTCTTGCAAACTAGAAAAATAGTCAGTTTAGAAGTGATTTCTTTGGTTTTGTTTTAGTTTTTTGCTTGAGCAGAAGAAAATACTGAGTTTCTCTGCAAGCCTGCTAGGATCTGAGGCTACCACAAGACCACAACCATGTTTAATCTGGTTTGAGCTGACCAGCCATGCTCCAACCTGTCGCACCCTAACAAGGATAAGGTAAAACTTGTAGCCTCAGCTCATCTCCAAGCTTTGTAATGTGGGCAGTGCAGCATAACAGCACTTTGTTATAGATAACTCCCACAGAGGGAGGTGTCATGTAAGGCAAAGATTTTTTGCAGCTTGTAGCAGCTGTGTGTAATGGCTGCCACTTACCTTGTATCAAAATTCCTCACCCGATATTTTTCTTAAGAAATTTTTATGAAATATTTATTACTTAAAAACACCTCTCTGCAGCTGAACATAGGAACTAAAGGGCTCCCACCAGAGTGTGTATCACAGGTAATGAATGTGGTGATACTTGGCAAATCTCTCTTCCTGTCTCTGGAAAAGTCAGAGTCTGCAGTCTGGGAATAGTTTTGTACTAAAGTCCAGTGAGAGGCATTAGAGCTCAACACATAACCAAACCAATATTCTTCAAAAAGTAATGAAAATACAGTCATATTAGGAGTCAGTAAACTTATCTGGAGGACTGCTAAATCCAAACCACAGCACACTGCTGCATAACCCCTGAAAGCACCCGAGGCAGAGGGCCTGCAAGGATGGTGTTTCACATTTGTATTTCAATTCACCCTTCACTGTACTCAAGGAAAAATAGAGGTCCTTTTGTGAAGAGCTGAGCACAGCTCTTGCCAGCTGATGGGAAATGCACATGGAGGGATTTATGTGGTGGAGCTCCTGCCTGTGGATCACAAAAACCCAAGAGGATTAATGCTTCAGACTGAGAAATGTGCACAGCAGTCGGTCTTGGCCCTGGATGGGAGAGTCCGGCAATTACTCACTCTCGCTCTGTTTTCTGGACACTGCAAATAAGCAGGCAAAGTAGCAAACAAAACCAAGCAAATAAAAAAAAATCAGAGACTCTTTATAATAAAGTAGACATGGCATAGAATTAATGTACTGCACTAAAATACTCCTTGATCATAAATCTAAATGCCAACTAAAGGGTATTGTTGTTCTGGATCAAAACAAAGTATATTTATCTAAAAGACACCAAGGCAGACCGATCCACGGTATTTGTGGTTGAGAAGCACATTTCTAGCTTCCAATTTAAATGGAATCAGAACCATTTGATCTGTTCTTTATACTGCCATCAGCCTGGGTTTCCGGAGGTATTTTCAGCAAGCATTAGTTTTCAGACACAGACTTATCTATGATTTATTTATATGGGACTGAATCAGAAAATATTTAGCTCAAAACAAGGAAACAAGCCCTGGTGTCCATGGAAATTTTGTTTTCAGACTAATTACAAGGTTTCAAGAGCCAGTTCATTTAAATGGCTAATTTGTATTAGACAAATCTGGCTTTGCATAATATTAAGAGAACCATCTGAGTGGAAGTAAAATTACTCTTCATAGTAAAGGGCCATCAAGCCATCATTTCCATTTTCTAAGAAGTCATTTAAGTATTTTTTACACTGTTATGACCAGAAAACATATCACATCTGGATTTTAGGAGATTTCACTGCATAGACCAAAATGTTGTCAATGATGTCAAAGTGGAAGCACAATTTTTTAGATCATGAAAATGTATCTAATTCTAAGTAGATATACACTCAGTCCAGTTTCAGACACGGGGCACAAGCTGCATGCAAGATGGGTTGTATAGTAATTTTTGTTTTCCTACAATAACAGGCTTTGCACAGTGCTCACCATGGAAAGTGAGGGGCTGTGCCTTCTTTTGAGGAATGAGATCCTGCACAGTATTATTTTCTTCTTTTTCAATTCACACCTGTGAGAATGTGCTGCTCTAATTTAGTGACTTAGGTGGAGATATTAGAAGAGTAGAAAACAATCATTGTAAACCTCATTAAAATGACTCAGGTCCAAGCAGGTTTGGTAGTCATGAAAATATAAAATAAATGAAGGGGAAAATGCAGTTAAAATTGAAAAAATCAGATTCATGCAACTTTTTCCATTGTTTTGCAAGGATCATCCCCCATCTGACTCAGATTCCACCTATTTCTAATAACTACCACAGCCATAAAAACAAATTTTCAGACTCTTTTGTGTGTCTCCTTCCCCACTCTAAGGTAATCCCTTTTAAAACCTTCGCAGGGTTTATCAAATCTGATCAGAGAGGACAATGCTCAGAGATTGTGGAGGCCTGTTGCTCCATGCTGTTAAGCAAAGCATCTATGCTTTCATAATACCTAAATCTTCCAAAGTTTCAAAATACAGCAGAGGTCTGAAAACAGTGATAATAACCAGAATGTGTTTAACTGCTTGTGGCTGAAAATCAGGTAATTTCATCAAATTTACAGAGAAGTATTTGGGTTGTGATTAAATTTTTGTCCTGTTTGATGTAAATACAACAATTGTTGAGGCCACATCAATTTTCCTAGATAGCTTTCTGCTGAGGGCACAAAGACTCTCTTCCATAGTTCCCCACATTACATGTATATATCCCTGAGCCTGCAGCGTACATAAATTATAACAATAATCTATACTTATTTCACATTTTATTTAAAATACCTCATAATTACACTATTTCTTGAAGCTAATGTAGTCTTAGTGGGTGAGAATAAAAATTTCTTATTAATTTTATTAGGAGCTGATTAAATATTTACCAAAATGCACTCTGACAAATCTAATTAGAAATGCTATTAAAAAACCCTTGCTTATGAAATATTTAAATGTCTGGAATAAAGCATTTAAAAACTGCATTTAAAAATTACATTGATTTTAAAGAGTGAAATTTTAAAATAAAAGTAAAATCCCCTGAAAAATAAATGCATTTCTCACGACCCCAATACATTAGTGAGCATTTTTCTGTAATAGCTTTGCAACACTGGCTTTTCAGGATGCTAAAATTCTCATATTTTCTGTGGAAAATTTTTAGCAATTTTGTGTAGCCAATATTTTTGTAACTGATTCAAACTGCATTTGCTCAGGTGAAAGTTAAATTCAGATCACAGAAATGGTCTCATGAAGACACATCACTTTATTTTACTATCACAGACAGATCTAACCACGGACTAAAAACATTTACTGAGCCAAAATCAATTTTTCTCATGTCTGCTGCCTCTCAAACGTCTCTATGAGCATGAATAGCTCCATTTCAAAGGCAGATTCCTTGGGAGAAAGTGAATTCAAACATGAGCATCATTCCCATGCTCAGTTTTCTCCTTCCTCTCCCAGCAGCATCTGAGAAATGTGATTGGTACTGAGGCTTCTGCATTACCAAGCAGCAGGACATAATTTTGGGGTGGAAGCTGTTGATCTTGTGCTCTGTTTTGAGAACATTTAACTTTCTATATTCCTACAATGTTGAGAAATTACCCTTCTCAGGGAGCTGTGTGTGTGTTTCAGGGCAGGGCAGTAGTGGAGTGCTGTTCCCTATTCCCCTTCCAGAAACTTTTCCTGGTATTTTGCATGAAAAAAAGGAATTTAAATTCTCCCTGCTCCTGTTCAATGGATTGTGCAGTTGAATAGTCTCTTTTTTTACCTACAGGTGGCTGCATGAAGGCAGCCTCATCATTCAGCAGTATGGAAATGTGTCACATCACATAAAAATTACTCTCTGAGATGAGAGTAGACTCATTTTCCCAGATTTCTGGATTACGAGGCAAAACTATCTTGTTTTGCAGCAATCTCAGTGTCCCTGCTATTTATGGTTCTTTTTGATAAGTGAGGAGTAGTCAGGAAATTCCTTGATGTCACTTTGGACAAAATTGCCCAAATTTGCCTTCAGGCATTGTTGCTGTATCTTTAATCATGTGGTGTTTCATCTACAGTCTTTGAAGAACAATGCTAACTGACCAAACTTCATTTTATTAAGGGCATGGAGGTGTCACACAAGCCAGCACTAACATGTGCACCCTTTCCTTAAATCTCACCTAAGCCCAGGGAACAGTGCCAAACATAGTCTGGCTACTTCAGAGAACAAGAAGGGGAAAATTTACTTGGTTTGCCCATTTGAAATATGCCCTGACAACCATTTCATAGGGAATTCCTTTGAAGATGACATTTGAAATGTGGCAGAGCTGCTTCCCTTTCTTCCCTTGCTCTCTTATGCATATGGCATCATGTGGCATACATGATGTGCATCTCAGAGCTCCCAGGAAATTTCTTCCACATTTGGTTACAGGCTTTGAAAAATTTCTCCGCAAAGATATGATTGAAATTTGTTTAACACTCAGAGACCCTGTCTGCAGTGAAATGTTCTTACCTGAGTCTTCAGGGACAGAGCAGGGCTTTCTCTTCAGCATCTTCTCTCTCTTTCAGAAAGGAGGGAGGTTAGTGGCAGAGCCTCAGAGATATTCTGCAGTGCTGTTTTGCACTGAGGTGCAGCTCTCACTCCCTTTACTTTGCTTTTTTTCCCTGTGAAGAATGCAAAAAGACATGGGAAGTTTAGCCTCTATGCTCCAGCCCTCCTGAGGGCAGGATAAATTCTTGTCTGGTCTGTGTGTGACTCAGTGCTGAGCTGAGCACAGACGAGAGCAGAAATCCACCCTCAGTGGTGCCCAGGTCTTGTACAAGAGTAGGGGCACAGCAGTGAGGAAGCCTGAAGGAGCAGAACAGGGCAAGGATGCAGAGAAACTGGGAAGAGATTGGGATTGTAAACAGGAGGCAGAAGGCAGCAGAAGAGAAGGAAGAATTGAACAATGGAGATGGGGAACTGCAGGAGAAAACCATAAACAGGAGATGAGGGAGAGGGCATGTGTCAGAACCCAGGGAATTCCTCTGGCTACCCTGGAGGACTCGAGCCCCTGCCCAGGGGGCTCAGAAACCTTGGCACAGAGCCCAAGACCCCTGTGCCTTTGATTTAGCCCTTGGAAAAAACAATTACCAGCCTTATATAAAGAATTACAAGCCATGAAAGTTTAAGTAGAATGATAGTGAATTTATCACAAGGTGAAAAAACAGATTTTTGGGGTTTTTAGAATGGAGGTTCTGGGGGGCAAGATGGAGGAATCTGGGTGTGTCCAGCCTTTCTCCTTCTTCTTCCTGGCCTCCATCTTCTGCTGTGATGTTCGCACTTTTAGATTGGTTTAGAGTAGAAGCTCACTGTCTAACACAGGTGATAGGTATTGGAAAGTGATTGTAAACATTGTACACGTAGTTTTTAGTATGAAAGATTAACACTGCCCCAGGGGCAGGCAGAGTGCCTGGACTGACCTGCTGAGCAGACCTTGTTTAGACAGGAGAAAATATTTTATAGCTAAGAAACAATAAACAACCTTGAGACGAAGAAATGAAGAGTTCTGACTCCTTCTTCGACCACTGGGCTGAGAAAAGAGACTTTCTAACTCTTCTTAGGGTCATTCTGACCAGCGAGAGAGCCCGAGAGGCAAGGAAGGAGTAGAGGTAGATGAGACTGGGGTGGGAATGGAGGCAGGCTTTAGACACAGGGACTGAAGAATTTGCAGCCACTGGTGAATCCCATCCTGCACAACCTGGAGCTGAACTCCAGTAGTTGTGAAAAAATGAAAAGTTCACATATATTTTTTCCTATCCTTTATTTTATAACTAAACAAGCTGGTAATCCAAGAACAGTCATTTACAGAAAAGGAGTTACACAGATAAATAGGGTGAAGACACTGGTTATGTGACAATTCTCAACTCTGACTATTATAAAATCAGAGCTGATAAGAGAAAGAGGGGCATAAGTAAAGGAAAAAAAGAAATAAAAAGAGGATAGAAAACAATAGACTTAATGGAACAGAAATGCTGTGAAGATAAGTCAGAATTAAATTGGGAGATGAAAGAAAAGAAGATAACAATGAAGGAAGGTGCTAGAATAGAATTTCCTAAAATTTCTGAAAGCATGAGTGTGCTTTCTCTCATCTGTCTCTGTACGACTTCCAGCGGGTCCAGACACCTGGCAAAACATTTTTGGTGTTGCAATAGCAGAAAGGATCTTCATTAATGAGTTTATTAGTCATACAGGTACACAACCGTGCAAAACCAGTAGTAATAAGTGTAATAAAATAATATAAATAATTAAACGAAATCTCAGGCATGGAAGACTCAAGCTGCTTGTCTGAAGAGTTGAAGAATGCACCTAGTTCAGCCCCAGAGTACTAAATCTAGCAGTGTAAAATGAATTAATTATAGCAAGGGCTCCCTTGCCATAATTTTGTCTCTAACGTACAAGGTCACTGCCTAATCCTATTCTGGGAGAATAGTGAACTGGGATGGGGTTTTGCTCAGTAATAGAAAAATACAGGAGCCAGGACCCTGGGGTGATGATCAATAGGTAGGTATCACACTTTATTTCGTGGTAGGGCAACCTCAAGGAGCTGAAAGGTTTGGACTTGAATTTGTGCTCCTGGTCAAAACTATGTATGCAAATTCTTGGACTTCATTAAAATTGTAAAACAACCACTTGATTTTTCTGATGATAAAAACTCAGAGCTGCAGTTTCACAACCAATTAAAATAACACAAGTAATGAAACAGAAATATGCTAATTGCATGTCATAAAAGTGCCTGTCTCCAGATGCATTTTACGTTGCCTATTTCCTCTCCATAAAAATGTACATATTTATCTCTTTTCACTAAGCATAAAATGAAAAACAAATTATGGTCTTTTATGCTTATCTGGAAATAAATATTAAAACTAGACATCAGCTTTACTGGATGCAAATTTATTTATCTTCTTCATCTCAAGGGACTTTAAATGAAGGGACATTCAACCAAGAGTCAGGGAAGGCAAAAAGATCATTGATCAGCTGAGCTTTCCATGAGTCTCCAACATTGATCCTAATATCTGTGTGCCCCCTAGGCATTTGTATGTCTAGCAGCATAACATTATGACAAAGAATTTTGGTTTACTTTCATATTAGAAACAAAAGAGCAAATATTTTCCACTGAATTTTTTCAACAGTTTTCAGCTGAGGAGAGAGGCATTACAAAAAAGGTGTCTGTATGACATTAAGAGAGCAAACATTATGCAAAAAGGAAAAGGAAACTCCCACCTTGTGTTTTACAGTCTATTCCAATTACTAAAATTAAAATCTAGACTATTGGTTTTGGCACTTGGTTTTTCCCTCTCCTCATAACTCTTTAATTTTGGTGAGCAGAACAACAACACTGTACATTAAGAACAGGCTCAAGGCCAAGGTTCCTGACTTTCCATCTGGCTGAAACGTGGCTGGAGCTGGCTGTGGGTGACCTGTAGGGAACATCTGTGGGGTGTCCTGGGGGACCTCCACATGCCTATGACTCAGAGCTGCCAGGTAGTTGTGAGTGAAACACAGAAATTTAATTTTGGAAGTATAAAAAGGAGCCAGAATCTTAATGCACTGATTGATAGCTACTGCTGTCTGTGCACTGACTGCTGCAGAAGATGATGACTCAGGACAAAAAAATTGAAAAACAAAAAGCATAAACTTCTACATTATACATATCATGACATCAATATTTTAGAAATACTGAATAAATTGCTCAGATGTATTGCTCCTTGCCTGAGTCAGGCTTATAGCTAACTTTTTATAATTAAATCATTTATTCTAAATGTGCAGCAAACCAATTCACTCATGCTGAGGAGGAAAGCCAGGTGTCTGTAACTCACTCTCATTGTTGCAGCATTTAAGCCTAGGTGTATATCTTGTACTATCATTTACAGGTCTGTTTCTTTTGCCACTGTGATCTAACAGTTCCAAAACAGCTGCAGCTGGGAGACCCCACAGCATGACTTCCTCACATCACTTACCAGAAGTCCAGCTATTCAGTGTAGAAATTCAAACTGATCAGTTAAGGAGTCTCCAATACAGAGGATCACAGGAAATTCAGGACATAAATGGTTCACAGCTATTCAGTACAGAAATTCAAACTGATCAACTAAGGAGTCTCCAACACAGAGGATCAGAGAAATTCAGGACAGAAATGGAGAGCGCAAGGATGATGGAGGAACTCTTCAGGATAGAGTTTAGGAATAGAGAGAAGGCAGGTGGGTGCTTGCTCTTGCACCTACATGCCAAGCAATTTCCATCCAACATCCTTTCTGCCTTCTCTTCCTGCAAACCCAAGTTTCTTGTTCCTCCATACCTGAGATAAGCTTGCTTGCTGCTGCACACCACTGAGGCCATGGCAGGAGATTTGTTAATCTCTGATGATTGTTAAGCCTCTGATGAGAGCACAGGAGCTAATTGAACTGTTATCATTGAGCATCTCAGCCCATTCTTCCCTCAATTTAAATCAGTGTGTTGCAGCCAGGTTACTGAAAAACAGATTATCAAAAGGCTGCTCCCTTTGTGTATATGCATCACTAAATCACACAGAAATACAAAGCAGCTGCACTGCTCTTCTGTAGGAACTGCACTTGTTAAAGCTTTCTGGAAAAGGAAAAAAATCAGAAATTTTTTTCGTCCCCTCCATTCATAAAATGGGGACAAAATTATATTGCACAAGAGGTGGTGACAGGGAGGAAAACTCAAAAAAATAGTCTAATTCTGCTATTTGATCCATCAGAAGAATGGCCTCAGAAAAGCTGTCAACTAGAAAGCTGTCACAGGAGCCACAGCAGGCAAATGACTGCCCAAAGTGGCTTTTGTCCATGCATGCATGGATGGATCCTCCTCTTCTGCAGCAGAGAAAGTCACACATTGGGTTTGTTTCTGCAGACCAGCTTCCACACAGTGCTGGCGAGCAGCTCAAGTAAATAACTGATGCATTTGTAGCATTTATTTCCTAGAAGTCCTGAAAAAATGTTGCCACTAAAGGGCACGAAATAACACGACGCAGACACGCTGCTCCTTCAAGGTAAAAAGAGACTTTTTAATTTCTGAATTTCTATTTATAGATTTCCAAAAGTGGCAGTGGATTGGAGGGTGACACCTCTCCAATAACACCGGACAAACCAACAGTGCATCAATTTTCTCCTCCTCCATAAAAGAATGCAAAACAATAAGTTATTCACATAAATGCGAAAGTTCATTACAAGAATGTAAACATCAGAAGGCTTAGAAAATCTTTAAAAACCAGGGCAATAAAATGTGGTTATTTTCTCCAAACAGGTGGCAGCCTAAAGGGTAGAAAACTGAATCCCTTGCAGGGATCAGCCTTGCACTGCTAAGCCCTTGGGGCAGACTGTGCAACCAGAGATGCTGAAACTCCATCAACTCCTGGTCAGTCACCCCTGGCAGAGAGAATCCAACCAATGGAGACAGTGACCTGCTGCTTTGGCTTTGGACAGGAGTGACAAAAGGAAGCATTTTAACTCTTTTCTATTATAAAACCTAAAAAAAAAAGGTACTAAGGGTGAAAAATTCAGTGCAGGAAATTACAGCTCTGTTTCTTTGAAAATCCAGCACAGACTGCTCCAAAAACATCTGACCCTACAGTGCTTCAGAGGTGTTGGAAAGTGTCTGTGAAACAGCAGGAAATTGGAAGATCAAGACCAAAGTCAGACGTGTGGCACAGATGTGTTAACAAAAACTGTGTTTCTTGGCTATAATTCAAAACTTTATATTCAGTCATATTGGCCCTTAAATGACGACTTTAATTTCCTTAGCATGCCAATATTATTTTTATAGACTTTTCAGTCAATGTTTTTTTTTTTTAAATTTTTACAGCAAGTTATTAAGTACAGGGCTTTAAAAATAGCAAGTGGTATAAATCTTTAATAGCTCTAAGCTGTAGCTGAACATAAACTAATAAACCTGTTATTATTTATTGCCTTACTTCTACTTCCATGCAAAAGCCCAATCCTGCAATTGCCTCTAGAGGAGTATTAAGGCAATCTGAGACCATAGATACAGCAAAAAGCTGGATGTGGTCCCACCTAATTCCAACCTTTCTGAGCTCAGCTGAGCTCATAGCCTGTCATTTCTAGATAGGTATTAAGTCATTGCCTTGAATTTAGAATAGAAATAACATCATTAATAAAAAACAGGACAGCAAAAAAACAGTATTCACAATTATTAATATTAATTAAAAAATGAAACCTCAGATTGGACTGAAACTTTTGACATCTGTTTTAATAGGTCTCCTTCAAAGGGATATCTCTGTGAACGAAAAAACTGGTAAAAGAGCCACAAGGAGGAGCAGGTAATTTAGAAAAGCAGGCAAGACTTTGGTTTTTTATCAAGAATATGCATGACTGAAAACCGTATCCAAACCCAAAATATTTAACTTCACAGGCAAGGGTGATGTCAAACATTAGCTTCTCACTGATGGGTCCTAATTTTGGACATGAATTGTTTTCTTCAGCACAGGTATAAAATATGCAGATAAATGGTCCAGTGTCTCCCATGATTAGTCCCTACAGTATTTTTATTGTGAGTATTTCAGTCAGCCAGTTGGCTTCTTTGCTCTTCACTGAATCCAGCAGGAATTTTGCTTGCAAATTTAGAAACTAAACAGGAAGGAAGAAATTCATTGCCATAGGACATACTTGCTAAAACTTAAAACTATAGCAAATACTACACAGCTTAAAGAAATTTTAAGGAAATTGTTACTATTCTCCCTAGACAAGTGACATTTTTTACACTTATAACAGTGTTCAGAACTGAAGAAATATCCTCAAAAGTCAGACATACATGGCAGCTTGCCATTAACACAATAAAACCTGCTGGTTTATGCCTGGTCTTCTCAAACCGTGCCTGAGATCATCTCCTGGTTGTTTGACAATGCCAGGACAAGAAGTGGCCATTCCCAGAGGTGTGCCAAGCCACTCTTACATCCATTCAGTCCCCCTCCTCACTCACAAATGACAAAAAACCCAGTGCAAGCAGCACTTAGCACATTTCATGCTTCAGTTTGTGTGAGAGGCGATTATTTTACGTTCTTGATCACTTAGCTGTTCATTCCAGGATACGGGATACATGAGCAGGAGGAAGAGTGCCATATAAGCATCTACACAAAAATCTTGAATGATAAAAAAAGGCATGCTAAACACCCTAATGTGCATAAAAGGCAGTAATTTCAGGCCATCTAACAAACACTCCCCTCATAACCTATCACAAGCAGTCCCAGTCAATTACCCATTCAATGCATTCAAGTGAACAAATGCTGCCTATTGAATAGGAAGCATCATTCAGTCTGAATTCAGACTTTTTTTTGGTTTTGTTGTTTATGATTAGTTCTCAAGCTTTATTTTACTTGGTTGAATGCAATTAGTAGCTCAATGCCAGACTAAAGAATTTCTGCAAAGGGACATTTATCCCCACTTTTCTCTTTGCGGTTTGCTGTGAATCCTCAGCATTGAAATGTATTGACCTGTATAAAGATCAGAAGTACTTTTTTCTTTCCTTTCTGTGTCCCAAAGACTTGAATTTAATTTGTAGTGCCAGGTTATAGAGCAATACTTATTCAATTCTGCTTGAGTTCTCATTCTGTACAGCCAAGACCTTTTGTGCTTCAAATTTGCTCTTTTTATGAAGAAATACTTCTATAAAGCAAAAATAAAAAAGAATAATAAATGCACAAACAACCTTTATACAGCTCTTCACAATCTGAATCTCCTGTTCTGACTTTGCTCATAGACTCTGAGAAAGTTGGGTATTTTATTCCTTTATTCTTCTCCTTAACCTACAATTAGCTAAAAAGAAAATAACACTTTTCCTAAGGTATTGGTTAACAGGGCACACACCAGCAAAGTGAGATTGTAATTTACTGCCTCTTTTAAGCCACCAGGAAATGTCAATGCATTTGTAGTCCCATAAAATTAAGGAAGTCTGTACACAGTGAGCCTATTTCTATATATAACTCCCTCACCCATCATCCACAGATGGCACATTTGAGATGACGAACACAGTAAAAACACTGAGCCACTATGTTTATCTAAAACATGTATTTTTAATTACATACTACAGGCCAGCTTTCTTCACAGCTTTCACAGTCAGGAAGGAATAATTTGTTTACATTTAACTAAAGCAAGTATTTCATTTGCCTGCTAATATGGGGCACACATTCCAAGATGGAGCTGAGGAATATAGCAGAAAAGATCAACAAATATTAAAATAATGTGCCAAAGCCTGCCAAGTATAAACATTGGGGCACATTTAACACAAACTACACTTGTGTGATAAAATCTCTAATGTTCATGAATATCAGAAAGGCTCTATATAAAAAAGGGTCTTTTTCTTGTTAGATTTATAAGGCTGATCTGCAATGACGGTGAGCAAAAGAGTATGGCCACTTCTCTCTCTCTGCCTCACAACTATGCACTTTGCATTGTTTGCTTTTCTGTCACTGGAATGGTGTCATATACAGCAGAGGTCTCTAAAATTTCAACAGCAGATTGGCCCCACAGATAAATCACAGCAGTAAAAACCAGTCTCCCTGTGACCTACTTATATCCCTGTTTTCTCTCTTTTAACTGGAGCTCCAAATGCCACATTTTCTACACATCCAGGAATAAAATGTTATAAACCTACTAAGCACCAACTGAAATACATTCAAACACTGAATGTGAACAGGCATCATTTCATGAGCAGTGGGACAGATAAAGACACAAATACCTGCAGTCAGCCCCCACATCTTTTATAGCACTCCCATGCTCCCAAGCACAGCTTTTTTTGCAACCTCTATTAGTTCACTCCTGCCTGGAAATTCTGTGTTTAAGGCCTGGCAAGACAAAGGTGCCCCATGGCTGTCCTCTGTGAATGGGCAAGGGGCAGAGTTCTTGCTTTTCTACCAGTACTGGTTGTATCCGTCCCCACACCCCATTCCCAGTATCACAAGGATACTGGCAATTCAAGATCTTTCAGCTCCCTGAATTATAACAAGAATGCAATAACCTCAAAAACTACTGGGAGGAATGAAAGGTATGTGGGCAAGCAGGCTAGAAACCAACAAAATGTACATCCTTTGTAGACAATTGGTATTCAGATGTAAAAATCAACAATAAGACTAACCACATACAATAACTCTCATCTCAAACTGTTTTACAAATGAATAGGAGAGATCATTTCATACTCTTCCAAAGTGAAGCCTTTGGAACAAAGCTGCTATTCAATAAGGCACGTCAACATCACTAAATAGTCTTGGGACAAGGAATGAAAAGGGATTCTGCAGACAGTGTAATTCCCAGCAAGAAGCAGATTAAAATTCTGTACAAAACGGAAAAAAAAAATCTTTTTTTTTTTGCTTTTTCTTAATGTAATGCAATGCAAAGATATCACAAGGGTAGCTAAGACTGGAGCTGGAGGGATGCACAGCCTCAGAGCCTCTCTTAGGACGTCCTTCCTTACATAAGTGATTATATCTTTTACTGACAGTCCAGATGAAGATGTTGGGAATATCCACATGACCAACCATCAGCACTTTCAGTACAGAAGTGTCTAAATTGGAAATGGGTAATCTGTTCTGCTGATGCCAGTCCTTGGGCATAGATCCCCTGCCTGACCTTCTCCATGACACTGCAGGGCTTTTCCAAACTCATTCACACAAATTTCGTCTTTGTCCTAGTTGTCTGACCAAGTTTGCCATTTTCCTGTGAGAAAGCCATTTTCCTTTGTTTTATTTAAATAGAAAGACATGAGGTAGGGGAAGCATACCAAGATATGGGGGAGTGCACAGATCTGAAAGAATGTGAGAGATTGCAAGGACTATTTTATTATAGATTATGTGATGTGAAATAATGGGTGAGGAAAAGGAGAGAGGTTCAAAAATAACCCTAAAATTAAAAAGTGCCTGGCTTTGAAAGCTAGGAGAAGTAGTATACTTTGAGGATAAAAGCACTAAATTTATTCATTAGTTTATGTCTTTGAGAATTTTTGTAAGGTAGCTTTTCTGAAGGCAGCATAGATTCCTTTCCTGGCTGCAGAGGAACAGGACCACAGGCTGATTGTGCTGCTCAAAACCAGTGCTCCCTGCACTCCCAGGTGCCACACGCTGGATTAACTGATCCTGAAAAAGGTGGACACTTCTTGGAGGTGCCTACCTGAGCACTGATGCAGTCCCTGACTGCTTAACTGTTGCAGTAAGGCAGGAAATTGATAAAATGTCTAAATCATAAAATCAGGCCTGCTCTGTTAGGTCAGTGGCCTGTCATTTCTTCTAAGCAAAGCTAGCACTTTTCAAGTTCTCATGTGAAAACAATCCTAGTGTGAAAATCTCCTTAACAATCTATTCCTGGGTAAAAATACTAGCACCTGCATAAACATTAAATCCATCCCATGAGAATCAGTGAAGAAAATAGGTAAACAATTTCAGAAAGAGAGATTTAATGAACAAAAAAAAAATACTTTTTACTAACCAATAGGTTAATTGGCAAGAAATCTACTAACCAATTGGAGTCACACAGGAGGTCAGTGAAACTGTATAAAAAAAGGAGAACATGTAGCACAAAACGAAGCTTTTGCTACACTGCTCAGTGCATCCTTTCTGTCTGTCTCTACAACAACCTGTTAGATCTGATAGATTTTCAGCACAGGCTGAGACAACTTACAGGACATCTTCCTTCTATGCTTCTGTGTTTTTAAAATGTGCTGCTATAAAAGTCTCTGCTGCTAAAATGGAGTCAAATACAATTTGTTTTAAAAGTCCTGTGTTTAAATCATCAAACTTTTACAAGTTGCACAGCTCAGGGAGCCTGGAGATGTCATCACTCTGGCTTTAAAGTGTTAACCAGTGACTAGTGCAAAAATGAGCCATTCAAAACCACAAAAAATTTCTTGGGTCCAGTTTGTGAGTTACATTCCCAGTATCCTCACATCCCAAAGTCACTATGTTACTAAATGTGAATGATATTTACTGCAAACAGTGTGTTCAGGAAGGCACTCTCAGCCTTCCAAAGCAATTTTCCAGCCTCTGATTTCTGGTATAAAATCGTTACATGTTTCTTCTTCTCAACTATGCAGTAATTTGAATGGAGTGTGGTTGCTGCAGGGAATTAATCAGAGGAGGTGGCTGAACTTCACTTCCAAGTCATCAGTCAGGACAGATAGAATCAGTGGCAGGGGTCAGTGGAGTGAGTAAGCCACAGCTGTGAGGACAGGAATCCACCTTCAAAGTTTTATATTTACTTTTTAAAGGGCCAGAAAGAGATTCTGAAGGTCTCAAAATCTTGGCTTGTAGCCTAATGCCTACAGGCTCATCACCTCTGTGCTTGATCACTGACTACATTGCAGATTATCTCAGGAGCAGAGACCTTTTCATCCCCTGTCTGGAATAGCCTGATGGCCTGAAATCGATTTTCTTTGACTTTTAATATTCAGAGAAAATATTAAGATACTTAAGCACTTTATCATATTGCACTTTATCACAGTACACATGAACACAGGCAGACCTACATTATGGAAGAGAATGAGAACAAACTATAAGTACTGGAAAAACTTCTCTTTTGAGGAATTATTAAAAAAAATAATATAATTATTCTTTCACTGCAGCCAAAAGAGCTAAACTGAAATTTCAAGAGTACACATGAAATGGTCATTGCCTAAAAGTTATCTAGCTCCCCTGTCAAATCAAAGTCACCAAATGCCACACTGCCTTTCCCAGGGGTTCTGCCATATAGCAAATCAAAGAGGATTAATTTTGTTGAAAATTTTCACCAGTGTATTGAAGTCAGTACCGGCTGGGCAATGACATCAGTGGGACTCTCAGATCAACATTAATGCTTTGGAAAACCTTGCTGATGAGATGCACTTTAGCTAATTGAACTTCCTCATCTATAAATGCAAAAAAAGATTCTATATTTGTAGTTTCATCTGTAGAGAATTGTTTTTACCACACTAAAAAGTTTTACAACCTTTCTCTCTGTTGAACCACTAATTTATTTTCCTTCCAAAACATTATGTCAGATATACACAGACTGCCTTTTCTTTCTCAAGTCTCCCATGTCTTAGTTGCTTAGCTTTAGATACATTTTCAAGATTACTAAACTGAATTTCCACTTCCATTGCCTTTAAACTAAAAGAAACACATGACAGCCTTGATCTCTTCTCTAATATAGGGGTGTCTTCAGATGTTAACACCAGTGCATTTAATTCCTAGACTAAATGACCCATTTCAAATACTACCTATCTTTGAATTTCCCATTTTTCTATTCTGCTTCAACATAATCTATAAAGAGATGAGAATACTGGCAAAATGTGTGAAATTGTTTCTTTGCAAATAACATATATTTCAACATCAGAAGAATTTGTATTTCTGCTTAGCTAAACTATATTAAATTGCCATACAGTATGTCAAAACTATGCTCATATCCTGGATTTGCTATGATTCCTGTACATATTGAAAAGAATAATTTTTTTCCTCTTTTTGTTTTACTTTTGGGGAGAACAGGGGAAGAATTTCTGTTATTTTCATAATATGGCCCAGAGAAGTCGCTGCCACTGCAGTTTAGTATAACCTTTCTGCCGTCTGAGGATTTTTTTAATCATTATGGGACACTGAAGTTCACATATTGCTATAAAACCCATGTTAACTTTCTTTTCAGGCCACTGAACAGTGACTGATTCAGTCTCACATCCAATCTGGCTCAACCAGCCCAACCTCTTGAAAACAGACATTATATATACTAGAGTTGTGTAACCATAGTTTGATCCAGAACATTTAGCTGGGAAAAAGAATGAGGAGAAACAAAACCACATGACAACCTGCATGGTGTTCAGCAGATAGTTTTGATTTTAAAAGGTGGAAAAAATTGCTTTTTATGAACATATCTCATTTCCTAAAGAAAAGGCTCATTTTGATGAAGCATTTGTTATTTTTAAATTTTTAAAAATCACAAACAAACAAAATACTCAAAAAACTTCCCCTAGGCAAATAACTAGTGGGAAAAAAAGGCTAAGAATTAAAATTGTTGCCCTGTTCTTCTAAGTGCTTCTAAGTCTTCCGGTGTTTACATTCTTGTAATGAGCTTTCTCACGTGCTTTTCTCTAAATAATTATTGCTTTACATTCTTTTCTGGAGGAGGAGAAATTTGATGGACTGTTGGTTTATCCAGTGCCATTGGAAAGGTGTCACTGTCACCTTTCAATTCACTGTCATTTTTGAAAATCTATGTGTGTTGGAGTCAGAAATTAAACTTCCCTTCTTTTTACCTTAGAGGTTCCAGTGTCTGCATGAGTTTACTTTGTGTCCTATAGTGACATTAAAATATTCTGCTTAACCAAAGTGATGTATAGCTTAATCCAAGAGAAGGCATTTCAGAGATATTTTCAACATTCTCCAGGCACTAACGAGGGCAGCCATTAATTGCCATCTACCAGTGCTGGAGTCAAAGAAATTCTTACAAGCAGAGCCAGGTTTAGCACACACCCCAAGAAGAGCAGAGCAGCAGGAGGAGCTCAGGCAGCACTGCAGAAGCTGCTGGGATGGGAGGAGGGATGGATTCTGCAGCCCACACTGAGCAGGACACCAGCGCAGAGCTCCCGTGGCACAAAAACAAAACTTGGCCACTTGGACCGACTCCTCTGTCCTCAAATAGTGCTTGGAGAGCAATAACACATTCTACAGCAAGCCTAAGTACCAAAGCCTTGCCTGGATGATTTTCCTCTGCTTGGGTTCTGAACAGTCTCAGTCTTTCTTCTTCCAGACAGCCATTTATACCAAATTTCTTTCCTAGCTTCTCAGCTTCTAGACATTTATTTCGTGGCTTTTTTTTTTTTTTTTTTTCCAAATGATTCCACTCAGCACCATCTCATAAATTAACAACAAACTACTTGTGGGAGAGACATAGCATGTTGAGAAGGAGCGTCACAGCTTTGGGCACCTAAATTAACCTGCTTAAATTAGGGCACTAGGGACCATCTGAGCACTGGCTGCTCTCTTATGGGCACAACGAGTAAGCATTTTCTATGGGATAGTTCAGCACCTCTAGGTGATGATCCCACCCCCAGTTACAGTGAGAGTCCAGAAAATTAAGCTGGGTGCTACAAATGTATTATTTACTATTTACTCCTTTGGATATCTTGATAATTTTTTGGGGTTTTTGGGGTAGGTTTTTTTGAGTTTTTTATACCTAATAAAAGAGGAAATTATATTTTTTTCATTTATACTTGGTGGGGGGGAGGATTTAATCTTGATGCACAATAGAGTGATTCTCTATAGAGAAAGGACTATGGCTGCAAGTTTTCCTGATGCAGTTTACTGACACCACTAGAACATGATCAGGTGCTGTTTCTGCAGAGCTGAAAGGCATAATTGAGGAAGCCAAACCATAGATTTCTATAACATGTTCCTAAATAAAGATATATATTTGAGTTAAAGGGGCATTGCTCTAGGAGTTTTAGCCTGCAATGTGTGGAGTAAAACTTTGGTTAGAATTTTGGTGAGGAATAAAGTAGCATATGATATCAAATATTGTGTAACACTAAAATAAAGTAGGCGAATGCAAGTTACTGAGGTTCTTTGAATCTTTTTCCACACAATCCTTTTGAAAAAAATCCATGACATTTTCTCAGATTGATTGCTGAACTGTTATGCCTTTCACTTAGTTATAATTACACTACTTCAAAGCAATAGGGAGGGGTTTATCACTGCTGCATTTTGTCTGGGTTTGTTCTAATTATTACTAGAAGATATAATACCCAATTTTATTATTTTTACAGTTTATGTGATTTTCAGGTACATGATGACATCTGTGTAATATAAACACACAATATGACTTTCATATGCTCCAGTGTAAACCTTTTCCTTTACCTTATCTGTAAATCCTCCCAGAAAACTCTGAAAGTACATTCTAATTGCTAGGATTAGTAAGAGCAGATTACCAAAGCAGTCTGAAATTAAAACTGGCACAGATTATAGTGATTTATAGTGTACCTGCCACTTGCACCTGTCAGGAACAAAAATGTGAGACTCCCATGGCCAATCTCTCCTAGGACATGCAAAGGGAATTCAGCATTACCTGCAGAGGATGAGGATGCAGTGCAGCAGAAGAAAACACTTTGGTATTCTTCGTGTGACCACCCACTCACAGGTACATTTGTTGTGATAAATAAGCATTGAGCTCAAGCAACCAGATCTTTACAATGGAACTTTACCTTTTTTAGTTTGGTTTGGTTTTTTGGTTTTTATTTTTTTTAATTATATTCTAATGCCCAGTTAAAACTGTAAAATCTTCTGGGGATCCTAGAGCCAATTACAAATTCATTGTCCTAAAATTTTGAAGCAGAACAGGTGAATGAGCTTAAAAAGATCGTGAATTATTCACTTGTTTGCTCAAAGAACTCTAACATACACATTTTATTAACTAGGCATAACACAATTTCCTTCTTCTGGGCCATACTTTTTTTCTAGGTGCATGTTTGATAATGGAAGGTTCTTGGACATTCCAGTTCTCAGGAATGCAATCACTTTTTTGTACTGTGGAGTGGAAGCACCAAAATACAGCAAATAATCAAACTACTGAAGCCCTGATGTTGCCTGTGGAGTCATTCCAGGGTTTTATGGAAAGCAGATCAAGCCACCAGCAGGAGATGTTATCAGACCCCTTGGAAAATTAAGCCTATGGTGGGGTTTTTTGGTTTGGTTTTTTGTTTGGTTGGGTTTTTAATTGTTTTCTCCTAGCTAATGAAAGCCCTGGAAGAAGAGTAGAGTTGGTTTTGCTTCCCACTTAATTGTGTGCTCTCATTAAGGCCAGGAGAGACACTGGGAAGCACTTGGGGAATGGGATTTGCTCTCCAGATTCAAGTACATAACTGCTTTCCCATTGCAAGGGATAACATCTAATGCCTCAAAATAAGTCACCTTGACAACACAGGAAAATGCTAAGGGAAATATTTCTAGTGAGACAGAGCCTTTTCTTGTGCTATTTGCCTCAATACCCAGTGGTGCCAGTTTGTACCAGTGGAGGACAGCCCCAGGTTGTGGTGAATATCAGAAAGTTACATTTTTGTTCAACCAGTAGTTCACAACTTTGCTACAGTTTGTGCAGATATTCATGCCGGGAAAGCTAAATGCAAAATATTTTGTCAAACCTCATTTTCCTCTTTTTATCTAAATCATCAATTTGGATTCCTGATAACTAGTAAGTTATGACAAATAAGTTAGAGCATCATGATCTTCATGCACAATATGACTGAAAAAGGTACTCACAGTCTCTTGGGTTGTAGATTTTCGAATATCAATTTAAATGCAGATTTTTAAGTCTCCGGTTAAGCATGCATGAGGGATGTCTCTCATTTGATTAAAATACCAGTACTGAAAATATTTTGGATTTAACATATTCTTCCACTCTGTGAGCATGGTTAATAGGGAGCCCCAGAGAGGACAAAGTTTCAGGGATGAATTTTTTTGAGGGAATTTTCAGGTAATGCAGTAATTCTCCTAGCAGACTTACTTCAACATAGCATAACCACAATATACTTTCAAAGGAGTTAACACATTACAGCAAATGCCTAAGTAATTTTTCCTTTTGTCATCAAAATTAATATTTACCTGTAGAAGAACTCTTGACCAAGGAGTTCCTGATGGTGAAAAGCCAGAAATTGTAATTGACCACATTGCATCTTGACTGTGTTTCAGGCAGCCCTGAAACTAAAGCACTGATTAAGTGGAGATGTATTATTTGGCTGTATAGGTACAAAGCTCTAAAGCTGTGCTCCAGAACTGATTGAGAATGGTATCCTCTTTCACAGCACAAATCCACTTCATGAAGTTTAGGCAGACCAGCCAGGCCAACTCAACTGGATAAGATGGAACTCTTTGAAATTTAGGATAGCATCTTCCAGTCATGTCTTTGCTGCATTGAATGCATGCCTGAAACCCAAATTATATCAAACAACTCCAATAAGGGAAATAAATGCTTAAGTATTTCCAGTTTAAAATTATAAAAGATCCCCATCCTCCCAAAAAAAATTTAAAAGAAATTGGAGCTAAATATGGCTTGATTTCAGGAAGCTGTATAGCAATTACAAGATCCCAAGAAAAAACTCTTCAGCAAAACTGAAAATTTATCACTGCTGATTCTTGCTTTAGGAATTGCTTTACTTCTAAAGCAACCTTGAAACCAAATGTCTTTTATAGAGAGGGTTGTCTGACCTGATCTACAAAGCACAGAAAGGAGTCAAGCTAATGTGAGTTGTATTTATTTTACTTTTAAGCCCAGTGAAGAAAAATAACAAAAGTCTGTCATAAGTGGGCTGATAAGAAGCAGAGGGGTGTTGCATGATGATTGGGCATGTCAGAAGCTATACAGATGTGTTTCAGAACAGGAAGGCTTCCTTCCCTTTCCATCTGGCTGTGACAGTCTCAGCCTTGTCACTGAAGGACTGCTGCCCTTGCAGTGATGGATTCAGATCCCCATGCAGAGCTAATTATTCAGTCTGCTCCTGGCCCCAGAGAAATGAATTTAAGGCAAGATAGGAGACAGATATCTCCTGACAGATAACAATGTATGAGGAACTATCACTCAGCATGATGATCAAAAGGGAAGGCATGCCAGCAGCCAAACATTCCTCTAGTCTTCCTGAGGCCAGGGGCAGTTCAGTGAGGATGGTGAGGGACATAATGAGACACACTGAGATGCTTACAGAGCTCCTCTTGGTGTCTGGCTCCCCAAGTCCTTTTAAAAGTATTGTGTTTGCTCAGTGCACTTCTTTATTTCTCCTCCTGCTGCAGATGTTGTCATAAAGCTGCCAGTCTGGAAATAACACAAACCCTCCAGCATCACTAACGTTGCTTCAAACAAAGTTCCAGGGATCTCTGGAGCACAGCAGGGACCATAACAGGAGTCTCATCTTAGTCCTTCTGGGAATGAGTCATATATCCTGCCCAGACTCTGTCTTGAGTGACTCAGCAACAGGAGAAGTCCTCCCTGACTTTCATCATAGAACACCCAGCTTGTCCTTCCTCTATCTCTCACTCTCTCTAGCTCTGCCCATCTGAGGCAGCTCCCTAATGCATTTAACCTCCTGCAGCTGTGGTAGAGAATATTTTATTGCTCTATTTCTTTTTAAGTCCACTAAGTGACATCAGTCACTGAGGCTGATGATGACCAGAAATGTCATAAGTATCACAAGAGTCAGAGCCACACATCCATCTTAGTTCACATTTTTCTACTTCTGAAATAATTCTATTTTCCAATCTCATCTGAATCATCTAACGATTTTAACTGAAATCACCAGGTACAGCAGATTTAGATGATTAGAAAGCCTTCAAAATACAGTTACTCTTTTTCCAAAACAGCAATGAGCAAACTTCTATGCAAGTTGGAAATGTAAAAACCAAAAGAAGTAGTTATTTAATTGCACCACAGAGAATTATTTCACAATGCAGCACGTTGTGTTTAAAGTTTAATAATACAAACCTGTAAAAGTAAAGTTCCCCCCCCCCCCAGCATCAATTCTATCAGATTTTCCTTGCCAGTGATTGTGGGTGAGCATGGTGGTTATTATTCTGGAACAAACAAGAGTCTGCACCTTATTCCTAGCCCAGAAATTCCTCAGAAACCAGCTGACATCAATGCTGTGTCTCCATAGGCACAGAAAATCAAAGAATAAATCTGACCAGCTCATACTCCAAACTCTGTTTGAAAGTCTTTTTTATATTGCCTGCAGGATGGAAGACTGGATAGCAGAATGTCCAGCTGTTGAGGAAAAAAATAAAATCATCAATACTGCTTACAAGTCTTTCATCTGAATGCCACTCATCTTGCTAAAGTCTGCAGTGGTAACAAAGACCAGGTAAGCAAGAAGCATTAGCTACAGAAAAGGAGCAAAAATAACTTGCAACACCTCAACTCCTTTTTCCAAATACTTCCTGAATCACAGCAGATTTTTGAGCATTTTTTAAACAGTTTCTTCTCAGTTCTTATGAAATTCAGGAATTATTTTATTGAGACTGCTTTTACATGCAGCATCCTTCTTTCAACTACAAGCATCCAAGCTCTTCTATCTAAGGACTCTCCTATCCTGCTGACTGAAACGAGCTCTACAAGACTCAAAGGATGAGCTGAAAAGGAGGCTTTTTCTCCTTTTCCTTATTGAGACTTGAATATTTTCTATTTTTGCAGTACTCAAGTTCTTCAGACAAACTAGGAGATGTGTATCTATCTTCTGTGTGGTTTCTGGAATTTCAAAGTTACTTTGTCACAGGAGTTTGCTGCCAAGGGCAAAGATTAAATGTGTGGCAAACACCATGTTCCCAGCAGCTTTCTGGATTTTCCAGACAATGTGCCAAGCACAGCAGCTCATGTAAACTGATGAGTTCTTACTAGATTCAAACTGCAAAACTCTTCAAGTTTCACAACTCCTTGGCAAGTGGGATTGTAACATTCCTCTGAAATGCCCCTTTCCAATACTTTTTAAAAGAAAGGCCATCATAAAATCACAAAAGTTGTCTTCATTTTCAGTGCCATTAACCCATCATTTGTCATTTCCTCAGAAAATGCTGAAAACACAGATCCCAATGGTGCCAAAAAGGGGACCACAAATGAATCCAAGAAATATTTACATTTTTAGGAAAAAATCCAAGAGTACTGATACCTTGGCTACTTTAATCTTCTGCAATTTCTGATCATCCAGGCTGTAAACACAAGACTCCACTTCCTGTGACATCAGTCACAATGATGAGGTGACCCAGCTGGAATTCAGAAGATCTAGAATTATCTTTTCCCCTGACAGATCCATGGGCTCTGAGCAACTCATTTATTTTCACATGCAGTAAGACATAAGCATCTGAATTTAGCATAACTACTTCTGTTAATGCTTCTTTCCAACATAATTTTTAAAAGCACCTTCAATAGCCATCTAACTCAGGAATTACCTAAACTTTTATGCTTTTTACCTGAGGTGTCTGAAGAGCTTTTTATATCCTGCATGATTATTGCTCTTCCCTTGCACTTCAGTTGTTTTTGAAGTGTTGCAGTGTCCAGAGCCCATGTAACGGTTTAGCCCTCAACACATGCAAACAGCCTCCCTTCCATCTTCCTTGGAATGTGAGGGATTCCTCTGCTGCTCCTTAGAGACGTGACTAGTCCACATGTTCCTTGCTCTCAAAGACAAGGTGACCTGAGATTGGTCCTTATCCCATTTCCAAATGTTCCAGACAGAATACTTGAGATTTGATGGCATTTGAAAGTAAGGAAGTGACCCTGCAGCCTGTTAAGAGATTCTCAAGTGGAACAAGAAAGCAGTGCAAAGCAATCCTCTGAAAGCATTGAGGCATTACTCACCTTATTGTTCTAATGGTCAAAAAGGCAAGCAACACAAATTCAAATTGACTTGGATTTAATTTAGGATAAAAAACAAAAATCTCTGGAACTGCTTGGATGTCTGGGGAATTCAGCAGAAACTCCGAGAGTCTGGCTTCAGTCAATTTTCCACTATGTTCCTGATTAAACAAAATATTGTTACATCACAAACTAAGACCGCTTCAGGAATGCTAGACCATTTTGACTCTCTTTCACACTCATCTCATTTTGTTTTCTACAATCTGAAGAAGATTAAGGGTTTCTATGGACACCAAAAGCTTTCCTGAACTGCAACGCATGCTATAACTTTGAGAGTCAATTCAAACAGTGGCTACTGCACACAGAACAGTTGAGATACGATGAGATCTCCTGAGATCATCCAGTCAAATTCTGCTGCTCTAGCAGGGTCACCCACAGCATGGAGCCTGGAGTCATGTCCAGCCAGATTTTTAATAGGCCCACTGGTGAGATTCTGAATCCTTCTGGGAAGCTGGGTCCAGTGTTTGACCATCCTCATGGTAAAAACGTATTTTCTTGCGCTCCGATTGAGTTTTCTGAATTTTAATTTCTGCTCATTGCCTGTTGTGCTTTCAATGGGTGTTTCAGAGAAGAGTCTGGCTGCCTCTACATCCCCTGCCATCAGATATTTATAGGCACTGGAAAGATCCTCCTGTGAACCTTCTTATCTCCAGGTTACTGACAGGTTAATGCTCATTCTGCTGACATAACAGGGAAAAATCTGTTTCTGGTTGTGCTTCATTTTCTGAAGAGTTGGAACACTTTTCTGAATCCCAGGAAAGCTTTTTAAATGTTTGATAAGATGGCTTAAAGAAAGCAACTGGCCTCAGTGGTATTTGTTAGTCTAGGAAACTCTCCAAGACCTTTGCTGGCACTTTGAATCTTGTTCTTGGTCAGGTTTTCTTTGAGACAAACCTGAAACCGAGATGGCATATGGACTCTAATAAACCTCTGTGTGTGTGTGCTCTTATTTATAGCCTCACAGTAAAAGGCTCATAAATGCCTTGGAAAAAAAAAAATACATTTTCCAAGTATTCCGTGAAATAAATGAAAAATAAAAGATCTTTCCTATAAATATTTTATGTGTCTTTCAACGTGGTTGACATACCAGAATTAGTAAGAAATGCTGGAAGAAGGGTATTCTGCTTAATTTTATCAATACCACCATCAATATATGGTAGAGTGCTACACAACAGAATGCAGATAACCAGAAACACAGTGAAGAAAACACGTTGTAGAGTTTTCTGAATTTGTGGCAAAATCAGTCACAGTAAGCACAGAATTTAATCCCACACTTAAAATTTTGCCCCAACATAGTGTCATGGATCACTAGATCCAGAAAAAATAACAGCCTCTCACTGACTTCATTTAGGATGGGGAGTGATTAATTTTGTTGAGAAGTCCAGAACTGAAATAATAAAAAAATCATCTACAACTGTTGAAAGAGAGAAAACTTGCTGCAAAAGTCAAAAGTGATCTCATTATCTTTGCCCATGCTGGCTAAGTTTGCTACTCTGAAGCTGGAAAATACTTTTCTCAACTACAGTAAATTGCCTTCCACTCAGTCGTAGGAGATAATTTCAAAGTAATTGGACTGGAGCCCTGCTTTTGTTACCCACATGTCTGACTCTCACCAATTCTGTTTGCAGAAGGACAGCAATTGTCCTGCCTGTAAAGGTGTGGTGTGGTCTCTGCTGTTGCCCAATGAGTCTGTAAAACACAGCTTAACAATACTGAACACTTAGTTAAAGCCAAGGTTGCTCCTAATATCCCTATAAATGAACACTCAGTGAAAGGCAGGGCTAAATCTATTCCTCAGCAAAACTGCAAAAACTGCAAATGAGTTCCATGATAATTATAACCTCAGCATCAGTGTAGGTGGAGCTCATGGGAGACCTTCATTGTGTTGGAGGGCACAGCCTCTGGGAGCTGACATGGGGAAGGTTAAGTGACTAAAAACTGAGTGAATGGCAGGGCAGGTAGCAGACAGAAAAGGTTGAATTGAGTGGCACTGTATTTTATTTTTTAATTAGCAGGGAGAACTACAAATGAAGCAGCTGTGCTGTGAAGTAAACAAGCTGGTGAGCAGCAGAGTACTAAAATAATAGGAATAGATCAAAATATTTTGTTTTCATAAAGGAGAAGCTTTTTTTGTTTTTATCTTAGAGTCAAGCCTTTTATGTAGAATATCTACGCATTAATTTCCAAACTTTTTTTTTGATTGAAAAGCCCCAAACATTCCAACACCATCAAAACAAAAAATTGAAACACTACAATAATATATAATTTGATGGAAAAATTTCCAACTGAAATGTCAGCAAAGCTGACAGCTTTTAAGCATGTTTGAACAACAAAGAGAAAAGAAAATCAGTTCCAGTATATCCACTAGCTACAGAAGATAAACACAAAAAAAATCATGCCAATCAACAGTTTAGTCATTTTCATCTAATCATTTAAATTCATTTTCATTATCATTTAAAGGATAATTATGAACACCAAGGAGTTTAGAAAAAGATCAAAGAAACTCAAAACACCTGAATTTTTTCTACACTTCAATAAAAAGTGAAAAAAGAGTATATAGAAGTACCCTTGAATTTTTTACTTAAATTCTTACATCTCACTGCCCTGCTCCTCTTTTTTTTTTCCATTCCATTTCTCTGCATCCTGTGCCCATCCCCAGGTACTACACAGTAACTGTTCTGTTGCTGTCTCTGACCTCACTTGTCTTTTCTGCAGGATGTCCAAGAAACTGCCTCCACTCACTACTGCAGGAGTGACACAGTCACTGCTCTGTTACAGACATCTTTTATGAAAAATCCTTTCCTTAGGATTTTTCCTCTTGAGAAGCTGAGAGGCCTCAGGAACAAAATGTAAACAATGGTTATCTGCTGCTGTGGAATGCAACAGGTGCATCTGTGATTGGTCTCACGTGGTTGTTTCTAATTAATGGCCAATCATAGTCCAGCTGGCTCAGACTCTGTCCGAGCCACAAACCTTTGTTATCATTCTTTTTCTATTCTTAGCTAGCCTTCTGATGAAATCTTTTCTTCTATTCTTTTAGTATATTGTTAATATAACATATATCATAAAATAATAAATCAAGCCTTCTGAAACCTGGAGTCAACATCCTCATCTCTTCCCTCATCCTCGGACCCCTGTGAACGTGGTCACGCTGCTCCTCTTCACAAGAGCTGTCAGTGTGAAAATATGTTTATACAAGGCAAATAGGGAGAGCAATGAGGCTTCTCCTAGCCTACTAAGAAAATAATTCCTCTGTTTTCTATAATTATGGAAAAACCTGGATTATTTCAGCCCCCGTTCTCAGCAAGGTCCAGATTTGTGGCAATGGATGGTATTGGTAGAAAACCAGCATTAGAAAAGGACCAAAAAATCCAGAGTTGTGACTTTGATTAAAGCAAAGCTCAATCTGAGCATGTGTTTAAGGGTTTTTGTAGAATTTGGGACTGAAAGATGACAGTAGATGCATTAAATATGTGCTTTGGTAGAAACTCTGCACAGAGATAAGATCATCTTTTAATTAAGTGTAGCTAATTAAAGCAAACAGCAGGGTTTATCTCATTTGCTGCACTGAGACAAAAACAACCAGAGCACTGTCACACAAGGGCTGTACAACAATATACAGATCTCAGATTAGTTGCTTCAACATTTTTCCAGACATATTCATGATTTCATCCCTGTTTGAAACTCATGAGGGTCAGGTTTGCAGGGAAGGGGGAGTATAACAGGCAAAATCTCTGTTTGCAAGGGGAAGGCAGTCAGCATTAAACAAAAAAGAAGAAATCAGTTGTGTTACAAAACCACTTGTGACACATCCTTTTCCTGTGGGAAAAGAAAAAGTAATAGATGCCATAGTACTGGTCAACACTTTCACCTACTAAACCACACAAATTATTTCCTCAGAGAATCAGACATTTAATCTATTAATAAGACTATTAATCTGATGTTACCACAAAAAAAAAATTGGAAACATGTACGAAGAAACAAGAAATGTACTGGCAGAAAGCAAGCACAAGGCTCCAAAACTAAATACTGAGGGTCTCAATCCTTCTGCCTGCACTGCAGTTGTGTCAGATGTGCATGATAAACACGCCTCAACTCACTGAGATGCTGCACACCTACATCCATGAAGGAATGTAAAGTCCCAAGTTAACAGAATGGCTGTGTCATGAAAACACCCCAAGGAAATGAATAATTCTGTTTACATCAGAGAAAGGGAGGGAAGGACTCAAAGTATCCCACCAGATAACCAACTAGAAAAAAATGAAAACTAAATTAGTATTGGGTCCAGTCATTGAATAAGCAATTTTTTTCTTCTTTAGAATTTCCCATGGAAACAAATCTTACTGCAAGGACAAAAATTGATAAAGTCTTGTTTCTACTGGATTTATGCCTCTTTGTTGATTGACTTTTTAACTGAATTATAGCAACATTTCCTTTTATCTCCATACATAACTGGATTATGAGGCTGAGGTAACTTGTTTTCCCTTCTCTTCCTGCTCCAGCTGTCCTCCAGCAAAGTAGGAAAAAAACCCCTCCATTTCTCTGTCCACTTAAACATCTCAAGTATTAAGCTAAAGTAATCTATTTCCCCTACAGTATCTCCCACTACCTGCATACACATGAGCAGTCACAGCCAGAAGAACAGAAATTTATCCAGGACGATCTTACAACTATTTATGAGTAAATGTTTCTTATCCTCTACAGCCCATTCTTCAGCAAATCTAGCAGAATAAAACTGCTTTTGAAACCACTGTTTCTGGAAAACTTTTATGAGGTGATAAAACATTCTGGTCAAGTGATTCCCTAGGCATTGTTTCCACCAAAATTAGCATAAAAATATGTGATGCAATAATGCAAGTGCACAAAGAAAAAAGAAAACACCTGAAACAAGTTTTCTTCAGCTTTTGAATCTTAGAAGCTTTTGCAGCCTTAACATTTAATTAAAGTAATTATTAATATTTAGAATACATATTTTTTACAAAATATAATCATATTTTTAGGTGTATATACATAGATATATATGCATACAAGGCAGTGCAGTTTATATATTTACACACCTTAAGTTATACACCACTGGATGATAATATTTGGTTTTATTATTATTTATGCATCTGGAATAATTGCTATTCAAGCCTAGTAATTTCCAGCTATGATCTATAACATTTCTCCAGGAAAAACTGCAGTGCAAAAAAAAAAAAAATTAATTTAATCTTTGCTACTGTCACCTGCTCTAATAGAAGTGCTCTTAATTGCAAACTGGGGATTCCACTATTAAGACTTCAATAATTGTCATTTCACTCTGGAAGTAAGTAATAGATCTTCTTTGTAAAAGTATCTTAAGTGACAACTGTTCATCTTTACATAGAGCAAAGATCTCTGCATGACGTGAAGTAGTGCTTTACTGCAGTCAAAAAGATTTCTGAAGATAGCTTTCTTCTTTAGCATTGAGACAAAAACACAAGTAGGTGACTCTAAGAATGAGTATTCATTATTGAAGTGGTTTAGGTGCAAGCAGCACTGCTCAGACATTTACAAAGATAAACCCATCTTTGCCCTGGAGAATATGTAATTATCAGTCTTAAATGAAATTGGTGAAAATACTCTGATGGATAATGGACCAGGATGTATGAGCAGGAAAGGGCAGATCTAGGTTTGAAGTTTCATGCATCTATCAGAACACACAGCAGCTATTTAATATTGTAGAAGAAAAACTCAAAAAAACAGGATTTTTCACTGCCTACTAACCTGGACTATCTCCTTCTCTGCTTAGCTGGCTGGTGATTTTTTCTTCCCATGTTGAAATGGTCAGATGAAATACAGTTTCCAAACATCTGAAACAAAAGCCAAGCAAGCAAAAGGATAAAATCACTTAACTGCCTGGGGAGCTTACATGAAGACATCTAAATTTAGGCAGTTTTTGCTGCTTTGCCTAACAGAACAGGTAGAATCTCATGCGCCACTGGAGTCCTGTTCAAGATCATTTTTCAGGGCTTCATTATTAGTAACATACACTGGTTTCACTTTCCTCCAGGTGAATTTTCTCAACAGTGCAGTGAGTGAATGTCTTTGGCTCAGAAATTCAGTTCTACCTCTGTGATGTGTTTTTATTCCTTTCAGGGGTCAGAGGTAGGAAAGCAGAGAAAGCCCAATAAAATCAATAAATTGGGCCGAATTTCTGCAAGCTACCTATGGAATGCAATGCAGAATTTGTCCTGATTACCTGTAGTGACTTCCAGTATTTCCCATAAGAAGGTAAATTCAAAATTTTAGATTTTTAATTTTAGTACAGCATAAAGAAAATATCCTATAAATCAGAGAAGTGGTTATTGTCATAAAATCACAACTTTTATTACCTTATAGTGGATCAGTGAGTATTAAAGTAATTTTCTTTCTTAACTTGAAGCCAATATCTTGTTCTATTTTTGATGAGGTGCATCAAATGAACATAAAATAAGTTTATGCAGTTGAAGTGATAAGACTAATAAATTTTAAGAGCCGTTTCCTTCAGCACAATGTAGTTTTGACTGCACTGTGGGTTCTGGGGAAAAAACCCAAATCTGTAAAGCAGACCAGCTCTGAACAGGATGAATATGCAGTGTCTCAAAATGTCTTCCATCCATTTTATACTTCTAAGTGAGAAATGCTGACAAATGTCATCAGTAGAATTTCTAACAGCCTTAATCCAGGAGAAACATCTTTAGTTGCAGGCTCCAGTGAAACGCATCTTTTCAACTAATCACGTATGCAATAGGATTCATTTAAAGGAAGCCATATGCTTGTTTTGTTCAAATGTATTGTTTAAGACTATCATTTCATAGGAAAATGGAAATGCTTTTATTCTTTCAACGGATCTTAGATTAAGAGTCTGGAGACCAGATCCAGAGAGGCATTTAGGCACAAGAACACCAAAACGAAATAGAATAGGCTGAGAACCTGTAAAATTTCACTGGTCTAGGCCTCTAAAGTCTAAGTAACGTCTGCCCCAAAATGAAATACTCCAAACCATTGTTAACTCAATCTTGGGCATATTTGTTGTGCATTTTAAGATAACATGAAGGTAAACCAAAGCTGATAAGCATAAATGTTTAACTCATTAATTTTTCAATTTTTTTTACTGTTTGCTTCTAAGTATATCTAACAAGGCAGATGCCTTGTTAGATATACTTAGATATATCCATCATTAATTGCTATGTTTAAAGCTTTTCCCTAAATGATAGAGTTAAAATGAGTTTCTGGTTGCCCTTTTTTTGTTACATTTTTATTACAAATTGCTGCTGTGTTCACAGTTATTTATACACACCTGTCTTTCCTGCAAAAGAAATACTACTCAAGAACATCTTTTCCCTGAGAAAGAAGAAAAATAAAACAAAAATTCTGCAGATTAATATACAGCAGCAGTTCTAATGCTGAAGCTAAAGGGATGCTGTACAGTTGATTAGGCCACAAAATTGATTTACCTTTAAAGATGCTTCATATTATAGCTCTTTACTGCCAGACTCCCAAACGTGGTTCTATTGAAAATCAGTCTTCATTGACAAATGTTTTTGACAAAGCAATAACAAATGAGGCAGGGAATGGCTCCAAGGGGTGTGCTTATTGCTGCCTTCTCAGAACACCCAAAGGCACTCTTAAGACCTGCTTCATTGTCTTTGCTGACAGTAAATGTCAGCAGCCCAACTCCCTGCTGCAGCCTGGAAAGCATCTTCCAGAGCACTCAGGACCCATATTTAAAGCCATGGTTGTTGGTTTAGTGCACCTTGTGGAAACATAAAATCCTGCCAAGTATTTCTGGTCAGGTCAATAACAAGGTACCTATTTGCATGGGAAGTTCCACAAGGTTCCTGGGACTTTTTAAATATACAGCAAACAATTTATGAGGACCAATAAGAGCAGAAAAAAAAAAAAATTCAAGGGCATGAATGACAACTATATATCTCATCCCCATTTACTTTCTGCACAAATTAGGCATTTAAATGACATCTGAGGCTGTGAAAAGTTCCACCTGCTAATTTTAAAGTGCAGGATGGTAGAATGTTGTAAAAAATTAGAAAGCATGTCATTCTGAACAAAAGACATCTTTGGACTATGAATCTGCTGCAGGCTCATCAAAGACAAATGTCACTGGAAATGCATTCATTAAGTTGGTGCATATATTTAATTCCTTTGTGATGGAAAAGCTGTGGTTTCTGCTGATTGTTAAAAAATTAAAAAATTTATCCCCTAAAGCCATAGAGAAGAAACATTAAACACTATCTTCATGTACATTAAGGCATAAAGGGGCATAATTTCAGCTGCTAGCTAAGTCATCTGGATCTTCTAAATGAGTTTCTACAATAGACTTGCATTTTAGGACACAGCAAAGATTTTTTTCATGAGGACAGGCTTGCTTACCTCATCTTTTTACCCCCATAAAGCAGGGCTGACTTAGGATAACCATTGCAGAGCCATCTGTGAGGGTTAGCATGTTACACCCAAATGTGCTCTCTTTGCATCATCTGATGTGCTAAAATCACAGGACAGCAAGATGAATTTTATCCTGTTTTGATGAATGATGAATTCTACCCACCTGTTGTAAGAACTGGAATATTTGTACTCATGGAAACCGTGGTGGAAACTAAAATGGCAGTTGGGATCCTTTTCATTAAAAATCTGCAGTTTGCTTGCTTTAAAAATTAAAGCAATTGTAAAAGTTGAAATTTTATATATAATAATATTGAAAGCAAAAATTAAGTTCCAGAGAATATGAAAGCAAAAATTAAGTTCCAGAGAATAACAGAGCTGAGAGCAAGGACTGGAACATGACTTTTAACTCAAAGGTGCTGTGCTTATTTTTCAGGATACAATATGTCAGAAGAATTAATGTGACATTACACAGACATGAGCTGATTTTCTTTGGCTCCATGGAAGGAAGTGAGGGTAAGTGTAGCTGCTTTGGTGCTGAATTTTCTAGCAGCTGTGTTAAGTCAAACTGCTAAGGCCATGAGTTTAAAGCCTTGCACAAAAGCATGGTCCTGAACAGGAGTGACTTCCCATTTGGTGTGGCACTTCTGAGGGCACAAAGGTTTTGTACACAAGCTTGGGGATGTGATTCTTTCTGGTGGAAAGCTGTCTCCTGACCTGAGAGATATGCAAGTGATCAAATGGTCAATAGTGCAGAACTCAAACTTTAAAAATTAAAGTGGTAGAAAAATGTTTTGTAGGAGCACAAGCATGTTTCACTACAAATGAAGGCAATGAATATAGGGAAAGAATAACCTGAACCATGGCTGCAGGATATCAAAATCTGAACTGACACATCATTCACTGAAAAGATCCCAGAAACAGTTGAGACCATCAATTCGTTATGAAACGCCTGTCAGCAAATCAATAAAAGAAAAAAGTTTGACATCACTTGGAAAAGTACTGAGAGCAAGACAAAGGACATTATTTTGTTACTGTTAGAACCTTTGTTTGCCCATATGCTGAGTTCTGTGATAGGTTCTGACTCCTCAACTCAAGAAGGATGTAGCAGAGTTAAAGAAGGAATGGAGGAGGGTAACTAAGAGGATCATGGTGGTGGAAAAGCTGCTTGATGAGAAGATGCCAAAAAGGACCAAACTCTTCAACAGGAAGATGGGAAGTGAGATAAAGATTTTACAAAATAATTAAAGCAGTAGATAAAGTGAATGAAGAACAGTTATTTGCTGTACCACAACATAGGAGCTGGAGGTCATCAATCAAAACTATCCAGAAATCAATTTAAAAGCCCTCCAAGGCTGGTAACTCAAACGCTTCCCTGCACAGCCTTTTCCATTGCTTGATAATCTTCAGTGAAGGAACTGGAAAGGACTCCTTTATGCAGTCATAGCAGCAACATTGCAGGTTCTCATGGCAATATTGTCCACATGTTAGTTACTGCAGACTTAGAGTGAAGTATCATTGTGCCTTGCAGGAACTGACTGATTAAAAACTGATTCAGGGTTTTTGGAATGCGTGCAGAAAAGCTACACAACCTATCAAGAGGAGACAGGAGACACTGTGCTGAGAATGTGGCGGACAAGCTGTTTGTTGTAAGCATCCCAGCTCCAGCAGATAGCAATCAACTTCCTAACTAAATCAGCAGGCTGTAGATCAAAAGAACTGTAACATGTTTTAAAGCACTTCAAAGAAGGAATGGAAGGTCAATTACCAGAAGTGATGCCAAGCTGACAGGCAGTCTGTGGAGGGAACTAAGGATAATCAGCCTTCTTAGAACCTAAAAACACTAAGGCTGGGAAAAAGAGCACACACATTTTGGGTTGACTGATTTTGTGATATACTTCTCTTGAAAATACTTTATTCTAAGAAAATATTAGACAGCTTTTAGAAGAGAGCTTGATCACTGTATGAGTTACTGTTATTTTCCCACAATGAGTGGCAGGATCTTTCCTTGCTGAGGAACTCTCAGGATGTCCTGGAGAGTAAAGGATAGATCACATTTGAGGGTAGGAGACGAAGTAGGTCCCATGCAGAAACAGATGACTGTGAGAAGCCAAAAGCAGTAGGGTGAGGAAGGCCACACTCTTCCTGACTTGAAGGTGGCTAAGGGCACTTCCCAGCTGGCACACACGCTTTGAATATAAGGTGTGTTGCTCAATAATCAACTTTACCCACAACTCTGACAGTTAAAAGTGACCAGCTTGTGTCAGAAATAGCTCCAACCCATGAGGACTGCAGAGAAGGTAGGTATGGCAGCTGGTAAAAAAATGGGATAGACACCCATCTTGCACATGGAGAAAGCAAACACGGGATGATAAAAGACTTGTCTGAAATAGCAAAGGTGCCCCAGACATAACTGAAGAGTGATCCCTAGATTTCTGAATCCTTATCTGAGCCCTCAAGCCCAGGACCTCTATCCCACTTGCAGTAGTAATACTGTCGTATTAGGCAGGCACAACCCCAGCTGGAAAAGTTAATACACTGCATTAGAATGATTCCAAATAATCAATCAGCTGCAAGGGAGCATCTAGCAGAATAATCCTCTTGCCTTTCTTTCCTTCTGCTCATCTCCTTGTTTCTCTAGCTGGTGATTTCTTCCTTTGGATGGAATATCCTTTTACAGAAGAAGTTTTCAAGATCTTTCCATACCTCCCTCAGCCATGATACACTCACAGCTCTTTTGTATTACCACAGAACTAAACAAAAGAGTGGAAGAAAAACCACCACCAATATTCAATGACAGGTTTAATGAAATTCACTTCAGTAATGTTTGTGTCTGTTCTTGTTTTTGTGTTACAGGAGGATTTCACACTTACATGGAGGGAAGGATGTATGTGTGTATGTGGAAAGCGTGGGGGAAAAGAGTGAGACTGAAAGAAAAGATATCTCCAAAGCAGGAAAATGAAATATAATTTACCAGGTATATGGATAGGATAGCTGATTTGAGTTTCTCTCAGCAATTGTGCCAGTCATCTCTCGAAGATTTACCATAGTTTCCCTACAGGTTTTATCATGTTTTCTTCATATATTCATACAACATTCATATTTAATCTATTTGGAGTAAAAAGGCAGGCGATGGAGGAGAACTTTCTTTGGGAAAATCCCGAAGTTCTAGCCCCACTGAGTGTCCCCATCACATTAAGAATGAGACAATGGAGGCAAAAGTGCATCTTGAAGAGTCATAGAACACAAATTTTCAACTTTATATGATCAATTACAACACAGTCTGTATTTAAAGCACTTCTGTTTATCACAAACCTAAAAAATAAAATTTTAAAAATGCAGTCACAGAAAAATGAATACTGGGGAGCTACAATCCGCTCATAGAGATTTAAGAAAATTCACTCATGATTTAAGAAAAACTCATGAGATAAATTGTTTGTTGTGAATTATTCACTTGGGTCTCAAATTGCTACACATCCAAGCAAATACAAAGAAAACCTATGACTCCTTGTCATTGGATTTGCTCTATGGGAGCTGCATCACACTCATTGTTTTCAGCAAAACAGGCTTTGTGTGACAGTAGCATAACAGTACCAAAAGGATTTTCTTGCCTTTTCCTCTGGATTTTAAATTCACTTCCTCCATATTCATATTATAACTCTACCTTTCACACACAGACCCCAATCCAGCAGAAGACTTCAACTTCCTTGCCTGCACTTAAGCAAGGCTGAAGAAAGATCTTAAAACCAGGAGAAAGAATGTATGGTAAAGGGCACGCTTCTCTTCCCTGCTGAATTGGCACATTAACATGTTTCACAGCTGATCTGAACTTTACATTCCAAAGGCAAATATTTTTGTCAGTTAACCCAAGCACAGCTGAGGTCTGACAAAGGCCCTGTTGTTGCTGCCCTTTAAGCTGCAGCAGCTTAAGAGCCCACCAGAGCACAGTTCTTTCTCCTCACAGAAAAACCACTGGGCACTGCAGAAAGAAATGGTTGAGTAAGGAGCTCTCAAAAAAATATCATAAGCAAGCAAAACAAAAGACTACAGAAAATAACCTTGCTACTGCAAGTAATTGCAGAGAATCAGTTACCAAAAAGAAAAAAATTACTACAATACATTCACTCAAAAAACTTAAGTCTACAATTTGAATCTTCTTTCCCATTCTTTCAACTTGAGCCACCCAGAAACAAATAGCTTATTGCTTTCAGTTTAAGAAGCCTGGCTTCCCCTCCTGGATGTTATATATGAATACACCCACACAAGGCAGTATTTTTCCCCTCCCAGCTCTCTCTATCATGATCAATAATGAACTTATATTTCATTGCCATATCCTTGCCAATCTCCTTCAGCATTTTTGAAAAGGCATTGTTTCAGTTGCAGAGTACTTATAATAGTACTTATATTTTTGTTTTGTCCTGCTTCAGTCAGTTGTCTTGAGATGGATGACTCAAAAATAAAGGCAATACCATAAAAGTACAGCTGATGCACTATAAATCTGCACACCTAGCTGTGATTAATAGAGACAGGTGTTTTAGCCAGTGATAGTATGAGGGATGTTGGTGAAGAGGAAGAAAAAGAGGTCCAAGAAACCATATGAAGAATAAATTGTCTTGACAAATGTCGCAATATATATATAAATGTTAACTATCTGCATAAGATAAATGGTGGGTCAACAGCAGAGAATGTTACTTGCCATAGTGAAAAACTGTCCTTTCCTACCAGGGAGCAAGACAGCAGTGCCTTTGGCTGAAACAAAGTACAGAAAGTACCTGAAAGCATTACTTTTTGGACTGTTTCCCCAGAAAAGTACCTTATTTACTTTTCCCAATCCTCTACCTCCTTACAGGGAGGCTGAAGGAATAAAAGCACTTAGGGAATTGCTCTCCTAACTGTCAGGTGCAAGTCTCTGGATGTATCAAAGTACAAAGGGTCATAATCTGCATATGGAATCTTCTCAGGCTCTTTCATGCCAAGGCACAGGAAAGACTCCCATTGGTACATGAACTTTTGGGTTGGCTCATAGACACATTTGCAGAAGCCCTAAGGTACATACTTGAGGCGTATATCATGTAATAAGCAAAGCAGCAAGCAAGTTTATCTTCTGTCTGAGAAATTCAGCTCCAGATAAAACTGAATGTCATGGATCATGATGAGTTTAAGAAAGAAGTGACTTAGGTTGGTTTCTAAAGATCTGAAGAAGAGGTTGAATGAGTGACCTTCACATGCCAAAAGAGTGCTGGACTATTTTAATGATTGTCTGCACAGAGCAAAGTGAAACAGTGCCTGCCTCTCACACGTATATCCATACAATGAAAAAAAATAAAGTTCTAACTATGCCAGAGCACACAGACATCTCTTCAGAAAGCTGCAAATAGCACTTCAGCAAAGCATGCAATGGTAACTTAGAGAAGCTACCATGAAACTAGATAACCTTTCAAATCCATATATCAAAGTAGTTACATTTCTCATTTCAAGGCAAATGACAGATAATAAATACAGATCAAAGGAAACCTGTCCATACATAAAAAGTTGTATTAAATGAAAAATTGATTCACAAAATAGCATTATATATTTTATAGGATCTTCAAAGCTCCTTGTTTTCTACATTGAACCTTGACAGCTATCATATCACATATCTATAACCCTTGGGGGAAAAAAACCCCACAAACAGATTAAAGATCTGTAGGGACTAGAGATGGGTCCAACCACAGTCCAGAAGCAGGATGGGAATCCTTTCAGATTCCAGGGACATCTAAAATGAGATTTCAGTTGGGAAACACAAACAAATGCTTTAGTTAAGAAAATTCATGCTAGAAACCAGATTCAGTAAACACCTTCAGCCATCCTGCTGAGCACACACTGACATTTTAGATTTCTTTTTCTGAGGTGCAAGACAGCAATGTATCTTCCCATCAGACAGGAGGCATTCCTGGTGCTTCAGATCATGTAGGTGGGAAAAGCCCCAGCCCTGGGCTCTGGATGCAGATTGTGACACTTGGCAGGACAATTTTTCACTCCATGTTTTACTGATGGGTAACCAGCTCCTTGACAGCAACACAGGGTCCTTGATTCTGCTCCATTTTGTGATCTCAGGTGGGTCATCACCCACAGGTGATGTCCCCTCAGCAGGTTTATCAGGAGAAAATGTCAGAGACAAGCCCTGTCAAAGAGAGACAAAAGCTCTTTGTGCAGAGAGCAGTGAAGGAGAACTCCAAGGGATGAAGCTCACAGAGAGTGGCCAAGACTTGACAGATGCATGGATGCAGTCACCACTGCTGCTTTTGGGACAAAAGAAACAGTGGTGCTGATGACCTTCACACAGAGCCTGCTTCTCATGCCTTTGCAATCCACCACAGGTGACAGTGACAACACAGGCTGTAATTTTCACCTTCTCCAGCTGGTTCCAGCCAACCTGGCTCCCTCAGGCACAACGGTTTTCCTTTTGAACCTGACAGCAAATATAGATTTTCTAGAGAACTGAAGTCTAAAATTTGGCCATCATTGCACATTTTATAATGTACCTTGTCATTTCTGGCTACTTGATCCCTTCCATTCCTATAGTAAGAACTGAAAAGTTACTTTGAAATTGCAGAAACTGAAGGAGGGATTTTGCATCCCCTAATATCTTAGGGATGCTCAACTTCAAATAGTTTGTTTGAAAACTATCATTATTTTAATAGAATTTTTTAAATGGCAAGTGTCACTTTTTAACTTTATTTTTCACGATAATTGACTCCTAGGACCCATTACAGAGAAAATTTTAAATGTTCCATCTATTCCAAAGTTTATGCCTAAAGTTTTGCTAGAGTTTGCAATGAATGGAGTGAAAAACTAGCTTCTAATATGGAAAAAAGTATTGAAACTCTGTAGAACACTGCATGAAAATTCTATAGCTTGTCAGAAGTGCTTTATACAAAAACAGCATTTCTATAGATTTTCCTGGATCTGAAAGGCTTAGTCAGAAAAACATGGTTTAAACATAGAAAATACTAATAAAGCAAAGCAAGGAAACAGGAGAAAACATGCATGTATTGGTGAGAAAAATCGCAATTTACTTCCTGTAATGCTATGAGAAAACCAGGGAAACAAATGACAGTGCTTTGGGGTTAGTTACTCAGTCCCTGTGCTGGCAACAGACTGCACAAAACAATGTTAATTTGTCTGTGGTCTCTGCTGAGGTTTGCAGGTTTGAAGAGAAGCTATAGCAATGAGAGTTTAAACATATCTTTTCCTCTCTTTTAATATCTAATCTACACCTGCCTTCTTTCAGTTTGAAGCCAGCACATGCCCTTGTAAAAAGGGCCTCTCCATCCCTCTCTTTGGCTCCCTTCAGGCACTGGAAGGTGCACTAGGGTGTCCCCAGAGCTCTGTTTCCATGCTGAACAACCGAGCTCTCTCAGTCTGTTTTCAGAGCAGAGGTGCTCCAGCTCTCTGAGCATCTCCATGCCCTCCTTTCACTGGAACCTGTAGGCAGATCCCATGTGGTGCCTGCCCTGGTATCCTCTGCCTTCCACACCTTGCCTTTAACTAAAAGTGCAGCAAGAAGTTCTCATGAGAGCATCCTGTAGGAACAGAGGGAGTTTTTTTCTTATATACTAGCTTGAATGACAAAAAGGGAGAATTTTTCTCTCTTCGGTTCTGCTCTGCACAATGCTGTGGGAAAATCTACCCAGGCTCCATCAGATGCTCCACAAACATAGTGTGACAAAAATCTGAAAGGAAATGAGATTTACTGGCCTTCTAAATTCTTCTTATTTTTTCCTATTAAAGCAGTTCTCTTGAGACATTTGGTTTTCCTGTTGAGGTTCAGAGAGGATCCTGCACCATCCCTCTCTCCTCTCACCTCGCCACCTCCGTGCAGAACAGCTTCCAGATGAACATGGTCTGGTATCATCTCATTTAAAAGGGCACAAAATCATCATGGCACTCCCCAAAAATATCTCCAAGCATTTCTCACAGTGCTAACTCCTCCAAAATTAACACTAACATTGCATTAAGGATGGGAGCTCGAGCTAACTGCCACCTCCATCCACTCTGACAGGAAGGTAATGCAGAATCTGTCTTTTTGCAGAAGGCACAGGCAGTTTACTGACAGGATAACAGAACAAAGCTTCCATCTGCATCCCATTACAGGTGCTGCACTGACATCTACAAATTAACCCTTTCTGCTTCCTCCAATTGGAATTGCTCTTTTAAGGATAGCAGTAAAATATATATGACTCCCAAATAAAGGGCATTGCATCATTTTAGACACATAATGAATCATGGACAGGGAGTACTGTGCTTTATATGAGGTTCACTAGAAAAACAATAATTTCAAAACATCAGTGCAGATTAAATCCAGTTCTCAGCTTCTTAGAAAATGAACCTCAGTACCACCAAACCAAACAGCTGGAATCACTGCTAGCTAGCAAGGCTAAAGCTGGGTTTACTCTTTTCCTGTATATATTTTTCTCTTACAGCAGCTGCAAATGGTGATTTTAATTAAGGCTGACTCCTCATTATCCCACTTCTTAATTTTGCTAAATTGTAGGCACTGGTTAATAATAATAAAGAGGACAATAATAAGTCTGGTACACCCTAATTTAGAAGTGCTTGACCTTGCATTTTTAATCTACTCTCAATAATGATCTCAAGCAGGTAAAGCCAATTTATGATGGCCAAAACTCTGCACAGCTGCTTCAATTACACAACTGCCATATTCAGAAAGTCTTGACAGGAAATGCTTAATATTACTAGCCCAAGGCTATAAAAGTCACTAATATGAGAACTGCCAATAGATTACAGAAGTTTTATGCCTCCAACGTCATGATTCATCCACTAATTTTTTTTTTTATTAAATAGAGTTTTAATTCAGATTCTATTCTTATGATGCTGACTTCAAGCATTAGTTACCCTTCTAATGTCAGATGGTTACAGAGTAAAATTCCCCTAACTGCAGGCAAATAGAACAGCTACCCATTGATGGTAGTGTGGAATATTACAGAGAACATTCAGCTCAGCTCCAAATCTGCAGTTTACTAAGGTAATGCTTCAAATACTGTGCTGGTTCATCAACCATGCAAGGTTCAATAGCAGAAAATTAAATTTAAAATTTAATATATTAAAGAACTAGTTAGGTACAACAGGGACAGGCTCCAGAGAAAAGGAAAAAAAAAATCTGTTTACTGTTTCTCAGAGTACATTCCCACATTTTCTCCTATTTTCTCTCCCTACTTGCATAGGAAAACTTATTCCCTTTCAGATGTTCAGACCATGATGCATTGGGATTTTACACCATTACCCAGTCTGGTGGATCTATCAACCAGAAACCTCTTTCAAATGCAGGAAGGCTTATCCTACCAATTTTAGTATTGCAATACAGGCAGCAAACATTAATATCAGGCTAAAAGAAATCAGTAATGTCAACATTTCTAAGCTGAACTGCTTATATTAAAATCATTACCAAGAGAAATTGGTGCAGGCACCAACATTAACCATTTTACAGCCACATGCATTCTTTTGGGAGAAAAACCTATACATAGAGATCATTTTTAGGATTAGGTACATACTGAAAAGCAAAACTTTTATTATTAGCAAGGCAAATGTAGCCAGCAAGATTCTGGATAGAAAAGTGCAGCAGCATCTGGGAATTTGCAGAGCTGAGCTGCTGAGATACAAGTGACTGGAAGAGCAGTGTGAATACCTGCCCATTCCTTTCTTAGGTGACTTGGTTATGAACATGTCTGTTCTGGTGAATATGAATTATTTATGCTTCACCCATAGTTCGTTATAGCACTTGTTAAGTAAGCAGACAGTTATGAAAGGTTCAAATTCCCAGAAAAGGAACATGACTAATCCTCATAGGAAAACCAGGTTTGAGGACATCAGGCTGATTGTGCATCCACTGAAATAGGATTAAAGCAAGCAGAAATCTGCATGAAAATTCAACCTGCAGAAATATGTTCTAACACTTCTCTGCATAATCTATACATGCATGCAAACAGACCTGCAAAGAGAAAAGACTTATAATTACAAAAATGGCTTCATTTGATTTTACAAGCAATAGAGACAACAGTTGAGTACCCAGGCAGTGGTGTGTGATAAATATGGACATAACACACAGAGAACACACACCCTAACGTAGCTCCAGAAGGTCATTCCTGCTTTATAACCTTAGGTCAGGATAGCTTCTATTTGGTGTCCAACCTCTTTATCTCTGCTAGATCAAGTCCACCTAAACCCATGAAAAATTTATCCATAGATCTTAAAGTACTTTATAAAGATGGAGAGGTATTATTTCAGCTCAACAGACGTAGAAGGTAAGACTAAACTCATGCTAGGGGTTTCAAGTCTTTAATCACACACAATTACGCAACAACCCTGAGAAAGAATCAAAATCGTTTTGGTTGGAAAATACCTCTAAAATCATCTAGTCCAACCATTAACTTACTCATGTGAAATCCTACAACTTAACCATGTTCTTAAGTGCCACATTTACATGTCTTTTACATACCTCCAGGGATGGTGATTCCATCATTTCCCTGGACAGCCTGTTCCAATGCTCATCAACCCTTTCAGTAAGGAAATTTTTCCTACTATCCAACCTAAACGTTGCTGGGCAATTTGAGCCCATTTCCTCTTCTCCTGTTGCCTGTTTCCTTGGGAGAAGGGAGCAAACCTCACCTGGCCACAACCTCCTTTCAGAGAGCTGTAAGAGCAGTAAAGTCTCCTTTTCTCCATCCTCAGCTCCCTTTCATAACATTTGTGCTCTAGATCCTTCCCCAGCTCCACTGCCCCTCCTCTGGACACACTCCAGCAGGTGTTCATGTCTTTCTTGTAGTGAAAGGTCCAAAACTGGACACAGCCCTCAAGGTGTGGCCTCACCAGCACCCAGCACATGGGGACAATCAGTTCCCTGGTCCTGCTGGCCACATCCCAGCTGATACATGCTGGGACGCTCCCAGAACAGGGGGACAATCAGTTCCCTGGTCCTGCTGGCTGATACATGCCAGGATGCCGTTGGCATGCTCCTGAAATCCCATTTAGCTTCTCTTCGGGTTACACTCTCTGCACGCAGGAGATTCACTTCGGGAAAAATCCACTAGAGGTCAGGCGGGGTATAATCATGGACACAATGAGAAGGGAGATTGCTCAGTGTCATTAGCAAGAGAAATGACGGACCAGAGTGACACATTAAAAAAAAAACAACTGGCTACTTTTCATGTCAGGAAGCAAAACTGATATATATACTTAAACTGATACATTCAAGACAGATCACATGCACTGGTATGAAACGATCAGAGAGGAAATAGTTTTATTAGATAGAAAACAGGTGTGCAGGTAAATGCAGGCATTCTATATAAACTGAAGTTGTTCCCAATAAATACAGTTGCTGAAAAAACCCTCAGAAAGTGCTAAAATCTACCCCACGCTTACTTATTTACTGTATCTTCAGCTGCCACCTGAAACAGGTTTCCACATTGCTTTTGTTACACAAAGGTGTCTGGACAGGACTATATATATAGAAAAACACTGTAACACTTTTTTTCCTCCTCTGAAGGAGACTGCATGAGAACTGCAGTCCTAGTCTCAGAATACACATAGAATATCATACTGAAACGAGCACAACTGCTCAGCACCTGCTTCCCTGAATCTCCCAGTCAGTGGTCAGTGTTCTGGCGATGTCCTCAGGGACATCAAGCTCACAGGTGACCCCTCCCTGTCACAAAACCAGAGGCACCACTCAGTGGGAGAGCTGACCTGCAGCTGCCACAGCCGCCTTTAGCCTAATAGGCTTTCCTGGCCACAGGAAAAGTGCTACTTCTGTCAAAAATATCCCTCTCCTCTGATATGGATACTCATTTTCCCCTGCATCCTCTACAGGGCTGTAAGCTCAAAGACTAGATGGCATCTTGTACTTCAGGGAATGATTCAGAGAATTTCCACAAATAATCATGTGTCTTTCTCCCCTGTGCCACTTCACTACCTGGTGCACTCATCATCCTGCCTGATTTGGAACTATGTGCTCTAACAGCACTTCTATACTTCCTGGAAGCTTATTTCCCAGGAAGATGCCAAAATAATTCCACCATCACTGATATCAAGGTAGGCTTAGTTAACAAAAAGAAGGCTACAACAGCTTTGGTTTGTTTACTCACTTGCAAATAGCCATATTTCTTTCATCAGCTACCATGGCCTCAGTAAACAGAAATGGTTGAAAACTCAGTAACATTTACTAAGCTTCACATAAACTGTATCTAGTACATTCCTAATTCAGAATAGATCTTTAAATCTATATTTAGTAATACCTGTCTCAGATAGTTCTGTGAAGAACAGCACATCCAGGAGAAATATCACTTTATTCAAGTTAGTAAGTACCTATAGAGATTTTGGCTATCTACCAGACTCCGAGATAGCTGCCTGAAATAAGTCCTTAATGGTGTTAGGCAAAAACAAAACCAAAAAATTTACATGTACCTGCCACTATATGATGGGAAATAAAGAGAAAACATGCAAACATATGTTACTCATTAAAAGAGAATCTGCTCATCTTTTAATACTTACTGATTTCTGACAGCTCATATCATCTCTAACAGATATTAAAAAGTATTAAATCTTCTATTTAGCTGCTTCAGTGTCAGAACCAAACTTACACAAAGCAGAAAAAGCTGAGAACTCTTCTGTTCTAATTTATGTCTGAATAGACACAAAAATTGTCTAATGCTGCCTGTTACAACCTAAAGTTGTTTCTAAAACTGTGGCTAATAGTGACTTGATTATTTGCCTCTTACCACTATGAACAGGGTCGACAGAGGCAAATTGAAAAGTGCTACTGAAGTCTGCTCTGGATCCTATGTCCCCATACATTATATATATATGTGGCACTGCTGTTTTAATACTTCTAAACCATATGCATAGCCAAAACCCATGTATACTTCCATTTCCTTAGATTCAAAAAATAAACAAGAATCCCTCAAAACAACCCCCAAACAAACCAAAACACACCAACCAAACAAATCAGAGGGTCAATTGTTCATCAGTTTCCATGAACAGGAACAAGAACACACAGACAGGAAAATTCATTCTTTTTCTCTTACTTGTATTTTAGCTCCACTGCTACATCCTGAATTTCACATTGAATAGCAGCTCTAAATTAGAGAGTAACACCTGGTGGATGGATAGAGAAAAAATGTCACATCTGTGCACAGGCTTTATTATTAGCATGTACATAATGTAATCTGCAATTGCCCTTCAAATGAGAACTGTGAGAAAACACCCCAAATACTCAATCAGGTGCCATTAGTGGTTCTGCAAGATAAGGAAGACCATTCCAGAAAGAGGGAACAGATATGGAATAAGACATACACAGCATGTGTTGCTTCATCCAGAGAGGCTATATTAGCACATTGCTCATATATTCTATCCTCTCTGGCAGAGACAGAGTAGGCACCACCACAAGAAAAGTGACAGAGCCCCTGAGCATATTGGCTGGATGGAGAAAAGCATGGATAAAAAGCAGCTCTGCCAAATCATGAGGGATGAGCACAAAGCTTTAAGATTATCTATAGCTGCCTCTTCCAGGCAGAGGACTCTCCCTCTCCTTTTCCAGAGAGGGAGACTTTATAACTTCATTAATCTGCTAAGGAAATAAACAGAAGCCTCCTATTAGCAGAAGACTGGTTAACTGAAAGTACAAATAAACCATGAGAATCTGGAGGGGCTACCACAGCCCATCTTTTCCATTACTCGGGGCACTGAAGGCACTGTGGGAGGCATGGGACAGCACAGAGCAGAGGCACCTAAGCTGGCTCCACTGCTCCAGCAGGCATCTCCTAGGACAAGAAAGAGCAATGCAGATGGTTTTGTGCAAAGGGCACAGAGTGATGGAGAGCTGCAGTCTGCTAACAGTGCTGATGGCTGTACCCTGTCACTGTGCCTGTCAGTACAAACATCAGCTTCTGGAGCGTGACACACACACACACACACAACAGGAGCAACCTGACAGAGCACACTGAGCAATGCTCAGCTGTTCTCTTGAGATACTCCTGCAATATTCCCACTACAATGTTGGAATAATGAATGTTACAGGTTTGCTGGGGCCTTAAGTAACTGCACTATTAAGGTGAAAGATAAAATTTTAAGCCATTTCAATTTAGGATGGCATTTAGTCCATCCACTGTCTGCTAGAACCACAGAAAATGCAGCAAAAACATTCCTTGGATAGACAGAAGGGGCAGCATTGCAACACAACATTGCTCCAGACTGTACTGCACCAGAGATGCACTCCAAACAGAGCAAAATGTTTCATAATCCATACAACCAATGCAGCAAGATGAATATACACCCACTCAAAGCTATTCCCTTCTGCAAAAGGAGGCACAAACTCTTACATAGATTATGGTAAGAGCACTACCACACTTCTGCCTCTGTTAATATAAAGGGATAGCCCATGTATTAAATAGGAAAAGGACAAGAGAAAAATATGGACAGAGAGGAAAGCAGGAAAAACATAAACCCCAGCTGCTGCTTCAAAGTAAGGAAAAGGCTGATTAAGAATGGACATTAAGTCATTATGGTTAGCTGAAAAACACTAGAGAGTTCTCAAGCACAACATTTTCAGTTTATATAACCTGTCAGATTTTTACAGGAAAAGCCCAACTGAAGACACAACTGAAATACAAGTGACATAAGAATATGATTAGTTCCTGGGAAGCAAGAACATTTTCATTAATGGAGAGAACTAAATTTTTTCAGAGCCGCACCACAAAAAAGAATTTGTAGTGTGGCTATGGTCTTTCTTGCATCTGTTTGCAAACATTTAATTTTTGAAACAAAAAGTCTCAAAAAACAGGATATATTCCAATTTGTGAAATCTACGTGTCAACAAAACATCCTAATTTTTTCCAATTCTTCTCTAAAGATAAGTAATAAGTGTAACTGATTCCTTAGACTTGTCTATTCTGCATCTCAGCATATGATTGTCAGGAAAAACAACATCAATAGTTGCAATATTTTTCACTGATACAACATTCTTCATCTGAGATTCTCAAGGCTCTCTATTGCAGAAAAGTATTGGATTATGGATGGGAAAATGAAGGCATAAAAAATGATGGCTGGGACAATGGAGTCTCCCTGTGGCACTGAGAGTGTGACTATTACTGCTTGTTGTTTGTTAAACACCATTAGTGAATAAGGCAAAACCCAAGAAAATAAGGAATTTACTGTTCTTGCCCTTATAGTTATAAGGAGATACTTGGCTTATCAAACACATTGGAATAATCAAAATATACTCAAAGTATTAGACTACACCAATTAGGAAAAACACACAACTGAATGAGGGGATTTTTGTAGTTTTGGAGATTTTAAAAAATTTTTTGATTGACTGGGGGATTTTCAGATTTTGGTTTGTTTTTTTATCTTCTGATGCTTATAGAACCACCAGTATAGCTGTGATGAGTGTACACAAATCCAGCACCACACTGCTCTGAAAATGTAGATGTCAGGCTAGAACCCTGAGTGGCACCTCAGCAGTCCCAATTTAAATACAATACTGAGTGGACTATGAGCATAAATTTTTCATCACTGTTGTCAAATGCTCAAATATTAAATCCCCTGTGTATAATCTGTATGATTAATTTGGACATCCTGAACTTGAAAACTGTTGGTTTGATTAAAGCAGACTTATTCTATATCTTGTAATCACAACTTTTGTGTTTACTAGAACAATGACAGTTTACAGTACCCATGCAGAGCATACACACTGTGGAGTTTCAGATAGTGCTTAATACACTTAAAACATGAAACACTTTCAAAAATAGCAAGATTTGGAAGCCAGCAGTCAATGTCTCTCTCACTTGTAAGATCTTTCCACCATGGAAAAAAGGGTCACAGAAAATTGCTATTAAAGGTAAGGAAGCCATAAGACACAATGAAGTACATAGTTCATGAGTGCAAAACTGCAGATCTAGCAAGCAAGAGATCATGAAGCAGCTTCCTTTAAACTTTTAGACATTTACTTGGTTTTTGTCCTACTTCTGGTATTACTCAATCTCTCTGGTCCATCTTTCACCCAACACTTAAATTAGACATTTATGTTCACTTTCCAAATGCAACTCTCACACAAAGATTTCTTCTGAATTAGGCTAAAAATACATTCATAGGTGTAATTTTTCTTTTCTTCAATGGCCACCATTTCCACAAAAGACAGAAATTTGCTATTCAGTTCTTCCATAAAGAGCTGGGATTTTTCCTGTTTTCTAAGTGCTCATAAAATTCTACAATGTCACTTACAGTGTTACTTTAGGCAGTTGAGAAAATGCAATAATAATTTATTTTCATTTGGCTAAAAAAAAAAATCACATCGGTATCACTTTTAGTAGTCAGTTGTTTATTGCTTTAACAATAAGTACTGTGAGGGAAATGATGTTGTTACACTTCCTCTTTGTTAGCATCAGCCCCTAATGCATGCAACTCTCATTTGCTTACTAGCAGAAGATTTCACCTGTGTCAGCACTGCAAAGCCCAAGCTGTTGTGGAAAAAAACCCCAAACTGCAACCTATTCAGGCTCTGGCCCCATCAGCAAAGCTTCAGGCTAAGTTCTCCTGATTGTGATGCTCAGCTGTGCTGAACAGCCCCTGCTTTGGAACAGAGATGTGTTGACACTCACAGCATGGCAGGGTTGGATACCTTGGTGCTTAACCCTTCATTTCAAAGGTTTGCTTGAAGGCAAATCCAGCTTCCAACACAAAATCAAGGACCGACCCTTTTTAGTAATCCCTTGTGATGCTGCAGATGGAGTAGTGCTTCCAGGTTTGCACTTCCAGGGTAAAAAAGACAGAGGCATATTGGATTGAGTCCATTGGAAGAGGACAAGCTGACTTAAGTAATTGATGTGTGACAAAAAGCTCAAAGGAATTGCCTTGTTCAGCCCTAAGACAACAAGGTTAAAGTAGGAGATCTTACTGCTGTCTTCACCTATCTCATGAGAATACATAGGGAAGATAGAGGGAAACACTTCTGAAGAGGTAGAGATAGTACAAGAAATAACAAAAAGCTACAGGAGTGAAATTGGAACTAAAAGGAAAGACTTTTTGTTTGTTTTGTGAAAGCAGTCCAACACCAGAAAAACCTACCAGAAAAAGTTGTGGTTTCATCACACTTCGAGATATTCAGAACTTGACTGGTTGCCCTGCGCAGCCACATCTAAACTAATCCTGCTTTGAGCAGGGATTAGATCAGGTATAACCTCCAGGGGTTCCTTCCAACATAAATTATTCTGTGTGTCTAGAATCTTATGACTTTTATTTAAAGAAATAACAGATTATTAAATGATAATTTCTTGAACTGCTATTTCCTATGGCCTACTCTTGAAAAGAAAAATAAGGTTGTAGAAATAAAAGGTAACGTGTCTTGTACACGAAGGCACAAAGATTTTAATGAGATTTAGCCATGGAGAAGAGAATAACATAACAGTGACTTACATGCATACTTTTGTAAATAAAAGGTGCAATACATCACGGTTGAGATAGCCATGATACACAGAGTACCGCCATACAATTACAAAAGGCTTTAAGGACTCACCCATACAAAGTACCACCACACCACTGCAGAGAGCTACAAGCATCTGCCCTTCTTACTCTTCATCCCAACTTTTTATACCCCTCACATTCATGCATTGCACCTGTGTGCCCTCTGTTCCCCTTGGTGATTGGTCAGTGCCCCTGGGCACTCATTGCCCTCAATGCTGCTCGCCTGTCCTGCACAGATGTAGCCCATTGGGGATGAGGCTCAGCCACAGCCCCACTCCCAATTACCACAAACCATGTACCTACAGCAGCACTTAGATGTGAAATAAACAATGGAAATTATAATAATGAAAGAAAGGAAACCTATAGCCAAAAGGAGATTTGTACTCTGTGTTAATAAATAAGTCCAGCCTGGTTATGTATTATGGGTCAAACTTCCAAACCATTATTCACCTTTTGATTTGGCTGAGAGTATTTGTCAACACTGAATCATCCCTTGGTTTAGTTTTCAGAGCCAGCCCCTTGCTAAGCAATTGCTAATTGTGTTTACTATATGGTGTCCAAGGAAAAGGCATTTCCACAGAATGACACCCTTCCTCACCACCAAAGGCTGGCCCCAAGTGACGTTCTGAGGCCCAGCCTCACTGGAATTCATGAACTAGCACCAAAGAATGGGTGGTGTGTGTCTGACTTTGTCTGCTTCCCCTCCTGCTTCAAGTCCCACAGTGAATCCAGTCAATAATTGTTGGGTTTCCCTGTCTGCAAGCTTCACTTGACCTTGGGAAAGAAAAAAATAACTCTTCTTTCCTTTTCCTTCCCACTCCCTCTTCCTTTAGTATAAATACAAGCTAATAAACAGAAAGAAAATCAATTGCTCAATTTTCACTTGTCACTCTTGTGTCAGTTCCATAACTTTATCTAGGCTGCTATCTGTCACCTTTATTATTTTCTCCTCAACAGACTGAGTTCTATATGAGGGTGTTTTATATTACTGCTTGGCTGTTGTTGCTGAACTAACAGCTGTTGTGTATGAATTGTTGAGGATTACACAAAGGGAATATAGCAAGCATGAGATCAAACTTGTGCTTTTAAATCAAACCTGTAATGGGACCAATATGTATTCAAGTCTCCTTCTTGGATTTTTATGTTGCTTGTTCTTTGGGTTTTGTTGGCTTGGTTTGGGTTTTTTCAGGTGGATAGCTGAATTAATTAGATTATCTTTTATTCTAAACTGTTTGTGTGCTGTATTTATGATTTATACAAGTGGGTACATTATAGAATACCAGCAGCACATAACAGACTGCAACAATGAATTCCAATTTATTTATTAAAACAGATTGGGACACTTTAGCAGTAAGATAGGACTTCAAAACAGAGCTTACCCAGTAAGCAGAAAGTTGTATTTTATCTCAAAGGGAAACTTTGAGATAAAATGGCCAGAAAAGGCACAGTTCATTAATCTAGCAGTCTCCCTACACTTTAACTCATTATTATAGAATGACAGATTCACAGAATCATAGAACAGTTTGGGTTGGAGGGACCTGAAAGATATATCTAGCTCCAAGCCCTGTGCCATGAACAGGGACAACTTAAATTAGACCACATTGCTTCAAGCCCTATGCATTTTAGTCCTGACACTTCCAGGGATGGGACATCTATTAACTTCCTTGGCATTATAGATGGATAATGGATCGGCTCTCACAATGAAAAGATAACTATCGTGTGAATATTAAGAAAAGCTTTAGTGCTGTATAGTTATGTTATTGTAGTTTAGACGCCCTCTGCTCTCCCCACAGTTCCCTTTCCCCCTGTATTGTTGCCATCAGACAGCCTGGGCTGTCCAGGACAGGTACAAAGAAGCTGCACAGGTGTCCCTGGCGTGGGGCAGTGGGGAATGGAAAAGCTTGGGGGTGCTCAGGGGGGCAGCATGGCAACACCTGACCTCCAGTCCAGTGACAAGAAAGCATCTCCACTGATAAATGGCAAAGAGGAGCTGACTGGCAGACCCAGCTGGGGCTGGCTGATGCAACCCCAGGGGTATTGGGTTGCAGGGATGGATGCTCAAAGACTGAGCATCCATCTTGAAGATGAACTGGCCATGTGGTGTGCACGAGAGGCAGTTCTCAGCACTGCAGCTTTTTCCTTATGTAGTCCTTTTGTCATATTTTTGTTAAGGTTTAATAAACCTTTTGAAATTTTCCAAGTGAGCAGTTGTCTCTCAAACTTGGGCAACCATCCCAGTGACTCACAACCCTCACAGTAAGGATATTCTTCCTAACCTGTGTGTTTTTGTGAAAAATGCATGTATTTTATGATTGGCTTTTTGCAAATATTAAAATGAATATTATATGTGTTGTGTTAGAAAGCAATGCTGTATTAATTTTTTTAAGTACTGCGTTAAATATAGCTTTAGGTTATAAAAATTGTTAAAATAGAAATTATGTTATGAAAGATCCTTTGTTTAAAAGAAAGGACTCACAGCAAGATAGCAGCCACAGGACACCTAAATCTTTCAGAGAAAAAGAATTTATGGCCTTCTTATCAGAAGAGACAAACTTCTTCCCACCTCGAAGGTGCTATTAGGGTTAGAGGGAAGAAGTTGACACTGACCACACAGAATCCTGTGTTTGAATGGAATTTATGCATCATGTATGAGATGTATGAATATGCAACAGGCTGTTGTTTTTAAGGGTTAATCCTTTGTTAACGTGTGTCCTTTTTCAAGCTCTGATGCCCAGGAAAAGGTACCCGGGCGTCCATAACTCTTTGTTTCTATTGTCTCATATTGTCTTAATTCAATTTGTCCAAATTGTTATTACTCTAATTGTGTTACTATTTTTATAACCATTTTATCACTATCAAACTTTTAAAATTTTAAAGGCAAGTGATTGGCGTTTTTCACGTTTTCATACTACCTCCAGTCACCTGGAGGAGTTCAAGGAAAGCCTGGATGTGGCACTCAGTGCCATGGTCTGGCAGGCATGGTGGTTACAGGTCACACTGGATGATCCCAGAAGTCTCTTCCAACCATACAGGTCACACTGGATGATCCCAGAAGTCTCTTCCAACCAAACTGCTCTGTGATTCAGACTGGCTACAGGCAGAGCAGCTCCAGCTCCGAGGGTGTTTGGGATGCTGTTTGCCAGGGGGGATTAGGGAGAGCGGCTGCCTGCTGGCAGCCAAGCCTGAGTCACACAGCAGGCTGCATGTTTCGTAGGCAAAACATGTGGCTTCGTTAAACAGATGCAACCGCCGAGTGCCAACATATTAATTAACCACCACATCCTTCCTTTCGTGTCTCCCCGCTGCTGCTTTGGAAGCATTATGATAATTACCCGCAGCTTAGAGCCTCGGGGTTTGCAGAACAGCTATTCACACACATGGCTCCCACAGCGGGACCAGCCTGTGAGGGCGGGTCCCGCGTCCCGGCCGAGCTCGGCACGGTTCGGTCCGGGCGGGCTCGGCCTAGGCCGTGCCTCCATGGCAACCGCGGGGCCCGGGCGGGTCTCAGGGCGCCTGCGCAGCCCTCCCTGCTCGCTCTCCCCTTTCCCCCCGCGGTATCCAGGGCAACGCGGGGACGCCGGCGGCGCGCGCATGCGCCCTGCGCCCCGTGTGCCGCCGTCCCGCGTGGGCGTCGCGGCGGAGCGGGGGGCCGGGCACGGGAACCGGAAGCGGAAGCGCGGCCGCGCGCGAGTGAAGCCGCTCCTCGCCCCGGCGGGACCGCCCGCGTTGCCTCGTGCCCGGCCCGGCCCCGCCCCGCGCTGCCCGCGCGCCTTCCCGCGCTGCGCCGAGCCCGGCCCCGCCCCGCCCGGCAGCCGGGGAGGGGCTCCCGCCGCCCGCCCGCGCCGCCGCCCGCGCTCCCGGCTGCTGCCGCCGGCCCCTCGCTGCTCAGCGCCCGCGTCCCCCCGCCCGGCGGCCGCGATGTCCGACAAGGAGTTCATGTGGGCCCTTAAAAACGGAGACCTGGATGAGGTGAAGGACTACGTGGCCAAGGTAGGAGGCGGCGGCGGCGGCAGCGCGGGCGGAGGAGGGAGGGAGGGAGGCGGGGAGGGAGGGATGTGCGCGCAGCCCCCGGGATGGGCCCGGGGTGCGGGAGCCGCGGCCTGGGCGGGTACGGGCTGCGCTCCGTGGCCGTGGGCTGAGCTCCGTGCGGAGCCCAGCGCCCCCTCCCCCTCCTCGGGGCCTCTCGGCTTCCTCCTTCTCTCCTGCCCCCGCCGCCCCGTGTATGCCGCTGGAGTCATTCCGTGTCACTAGGGAAACTTGATGGATTGACAGACAGGATCCCGGTCCCTGATCGTGTGTGGATTTGTGGCCTGCGTTTGGTTATCCTTCCCCTCTGCGCCTCAGGGCTCATCCTTAATAGGGTGATGCTAAGCTGCCGGGTGTGCTGAGGCTTAATTCATTAACCTTCTGGGAAGTGTGCTGGTGGCTGGGCAGGGTGAGCACTCGGGAACAGCAGACACCTGTGTGATGGCTGAACACTCCTCAGGTACACGGCAGGGTTGGAAAGCTGCATTCTGTCCTCATTCGCCTTCTCTTGTCACTGAGAAAAGCACACAAGGGCAACATCCTGCTTCAGTGAATCCTTGCTGTTCAGGAAGATTGTCTGGGAGCTGTTACATCAGAGCAGAGGTGTACATCTAATTTAGTTGTAATTATTTTGATCTCCAAACAAGTTAATGATTGTCTTTGGAAGCTTGACACATGCTGACACAGCTTGCCGTGATGATTTAGGTTCTTTCTACTCCAGTTGTCAACTTTGAAACTCGTAGTGCTCCTGGCAGAAAGAAAAGTGTACAAGTACTTCCAGCTGCTTTAGTGCAAAGTCCAACAGCTTAGCCTGAATAGTCTTCTCTGACAGTTCCAGCTAAGCTTCTGGACTTTGCATCAAAGTGGCTGTGCACTCACATGCTCTGCCCATAAAGTTCTAGAGGAAATAACTGGGAACAATTATCCCACTTCAGCTGTTTGCCAAGGGTTGTGTACCTGTCTGTGTAATAAAAGTTGGGTAATACATTGGTATGTCTAGTATCTTCTTAGATTTGGGGATTTGCTGAGTGTGTCAGCAGCATATTTGGATTTTCCTCCTGCTTTTAAATGGTTTCCATGTCTAGAAAATTCACTGCATGCTAGTAATTATTGGTTCCTTGTGTATCTTTTGCTGAGGCAAAAGCTTCAAGGCTGTGGCATTGTCTTGGTTCAGTTTCTATGTGCAAGCTCACTGCAGTGCTAATTAGAAAGGTTTTTCTGTATTCCCGCTCTTCCTGAGTGTCACTGCAACTCGTGTAGCAAATGGATTTATGTGATCACTCCTCATCTGCCCCAGTGCCCAGTCAAATACTTGGTTCCATCTGCTACTCAGAGAGGCTTGAGCCAGCCTGGATGCTGCTGTAGTGGAGAGACTGAAGTCTGCCATCTAACTGTACTAATGAGGCAGAAATCCTTAACAGAGAGATACTCACTGGAGTTAGAGGGTTAGTGCAAAAGGAGCCTGCAATCCTTGAATACTCTTATATTGTAGAACTGCTCCTAATGTAGAAGTTGAATAAACTCTGGGTGTTTTCTGTTGGTTTGTGATCTAATCTTATTCATACTTTTATCACACTTTCAAGTATGTGTTGTGTCTTCAGTTGTTAAACAACTGCAAGAAGTCAAATGTTTTCAGTCCTTTTTGTTTCCTTGACAAACTAGTGGGCTAGTAAACTCCTAGGCTGGTTTCCTGTGGAAACAAAGCTTATATAAGCAAGTTTTGGCTGATCCTTATCCTTCCTAGTGGTTTGTAAATTTTTTTCTGTCTGATTTTTTGTAAGTTTCACAGAGGTGCAGGTAGGTCAGTTTTGTTAAGGTAAATGAAATGGAGGGGGTGCCTTCAGGGAAGGGAAGAGTACAAGAAGGAGGGGCAAGAGAACTCTGTAAATCATCTGAATGTAGGAGAAGCCTCAGCTGGAACTTCACATTCTCAGTTCTGAGATTAATGAAATATGCGAAGGCAAAAATCATGCTTTGGTAGTTAGAGTTCTCAGGAAAGTATCTGTTCTGTGCTCTATGTTCTTTCTGACTTTCTTTCTTATCAGTTACATGGCTTCTGCTCCCTGCTGCTTTCCTGCTCTGAGTATGATTTAATGTTCAGGAATTTTACTTATATAAACTTTGCAGTGGCATAAATTTCCTCTCCCTGTAATGGGGGAGGCAGTCATATATCTTACAGTCTGCATCTTCATAAAATTCTCCCTTGTCTGTCTTCCTGAAACTTGTTTCTCAGCTTCTCATTTGTTTTGTTTCGTGTTCTAGTCTTGTTTCCTCATTATTTGTCTGGAAACAATACAGCCTTTAACTATGATCTTGCAGTTTTGCCACCAATTACCACATGAAGGGTTTGACCTCTGATTTTGTTTCACGTTTGAATGGCAGGGCTTGAAATGCAAACTAGGTGACCCTGGGTGCTCTAAAAATAATAATATAAATGGATGTTATCAGTGGGAATGTAGGAATTGAACTCCCTTAATCAGACTGGACTTTTCTTCACTTGTGTGTAATAATGTAATAAGCTATGGAGTTTCTGTCTGTGGAGTCATAAGTATCTTTTTTTTTCTTTTAATCTGAGGTTTGGCTAGTAAGTACCAAGAAGAATGTGAATATTTGAATGTTTCTGCTCCTTCAACAGTTCCTGGACAAAGAAAGGATACCGAAACAGAAGCAAGGGTCTCCATTTGCATTACATATTTTTCTACATAGGGATTTTGCATTCTCCTGAAGGTACTTTCTTCAGGAATAAAAGTTTTCTCAGAAAGAGTAGTTCTGAGGGGTGCCAGTGAAACAGACAATGCCAAGTGATACTGCCCCGTTGCTTAGCAAAAGAGATCTCAGTGTTGCCAGTCTGCATTTGAAAGATACTGGTGACTTCTTTCTGATTAAAATACGAAAGATTATTTTTATGGTTTGAATAGCCATGTAAGTCTTATTTCTGTTTCTGTAAGAGACATGATTAGTGTCTACATTTCTCAACTTACAACAGTGTCAACTTTTTCTTTATGGTGAATGTAAATTTCTCCTGGTAAATGTAAATTTCTCCTGGAATAGTGTATCTAGTGTGTTATGCCAGCAAGTACAGTGTCAGCTATTTTTATGACTGGATTAAAAAGTAGTTTTTACTGTTTGCTTTCTTTGATGTCTTCCTTTTTAACATAGCCAGCATATGTTAGCTTCAGAGATGCCTACAAGAATCTCAGGGATTGAAGGAATTCTGCACTCTTCCCACGTACATCCACTCAAATTTTTAAAATTCCTCAAGAAAGCAGAAACTTCCATGGGAACAAGTGAATCAAATGTGCAGTTTAATGGGTGAGGAGGACCCACGCAGCTGAAAGAAATTTACCTCCCTCAAGGTAGGGAGTGGGTTAAAAAGTACTAGTTAGAAAAAGAGCAAGTTGTATTAAGCCTACAGAATTTCTCAATATGAATAGTGTTTGCTCTTTTTCCTTTTCTTTAGCCTTCTTCCCCAGTGGAATTAGATAAACTGTGCATTTGCTTAGAAAGGACTTCTCTATCAGCCTGTGCACGTAACATTTTCAATCAGCAGTAGATTTCTGAGGTGAAGTACAATTTCTTTTATTCACTAGGCATAAAGTTTTTAGCAAGATAAACTTAGATTTGTAGGAGAGGCTTCAATAAATATTTGTTCTGAAGTAATTTCATCTCCCATAACTTAACTGAGAATTCCCCACTTCCATGAGCTGATTTAATCCTTTGCATCGTTTCCTAAACCTACCACTGCTTACATTTAAGTTTGGTAAATCAACTACCCTAATACCATAAGAAGATAGGACAGGCAACAAAGCTGGAAGCACCAGAGTTTTACTGCTCTGAGGACTGGGAGGTTGAAGTTATGGTAGGATGTGAAATGGTTATTTCTAGAAAGCGGCCTAATAGGCATTTCTGGTGTGGAGACTTGTTTTTTCAAATAACAAAACAAACAAAAGCAGATTCCTGGAGCACCTCCAATAACTCATCTAGACAACAGCGACCACCTGTGTGTTCCTGACAAAGCTGTGATGCTGTAGTCTGCAGTTCTTTGGGATATAGTGAAGTTTGAATACATGTCTTGAGAAATGCATAAAACGTGCCTATTGCTAAACTAACTATGGAGGCTAAAATAAAGAAATGTCTAGAAGTACGTTTTTGAACAAGAAGCAGCAGTCAGGGTATAGTTCAGTGTTGTGAAAAAGAGAAGAGACTTAAATATACCTGCAAGAAGAGAGATTAACGTGGAGTAATAAATAGCTTTTAATTCTTGGGGACAACCTCTGTTCTCTTCAGTGTCCATTCCAATGACTATTACACCTTCAGTTAGTTACAAACTAAATGAAAGTGTGTGCTTAAATGGTTGCTGTATATGAGAGGATTACTTGATTTACAGATAAAGCATATAATGGATACACTGAAATTCCCCTTATCTCATCATGCTGATGTGCACATTGTTATTATGGCTGCATTGATACCTGAATTGCCTCTGGTCAGGTAACAGGTTTCCTGCTCTTGAGTGACAGCCTGGAAGCCTGTCTGGATTACAGTGCAGGGCAGCTCGACCTCAGTGCCTTGTCCAGGAGCGTATCCCTGATCTGGGAGCTGCTGCACTGAGCTGATTCTCTCTGGGGCCTCTTGGATATCTCTGTAACACTCCCCAGTGTTAGCACTTTTACTATGAGGATTTGTTTTTATTTGCAGATTCTAGGAGTTGTGTTATTTTCCACTTGATTACTGTTGAGTCTGCTGAAGTATGATTGCTAAAGATAATTTTGTTTTACTGTGTAGTTCTAATTAAACTTGGTCTTCAATTTACATTTTGCAAATTTTAACATGATGACCTAAATCCTTCTTTTATGGAACAAGATAATTGTTTGCTACTGTAACCTGCCATTAGCAGGTTCCATTTGCATGGTGGAGTTGCTCTTAACCAAAATCCCGGGAATGTACTAGAAAAACTTTCTGAAAAACAGGGACAGCACAGCTGCCACTTCTTAGTAGTGTGCACAATAAAATGAATGAGGTTGTTGAAAACCACCTCTTCAGGATGGCTAATTAATTTCCCCAGTCTGATCCAAGAGTGTCTGAGGACATGTGGCAAAGAATTATTCAAAGATATTAATAGTTTGTGCCTCAGTTCTTAAGTGGTTTATAGGAGCAGCATGAAGTAACAAACTTGCCTGCAAACCTGGCATTGTGATGGAATGTGTGACTCACTGACTGAATGAACATCCCAGAATTCTCAAATCTCTCCCTTTTTTTTTTTTTTGTGAAAGTACAGATAGAACTGATTCTTCAGCCATTTCAATTTGAAATGTAAATAGAGCTCGTTCCAGCTGTGATCATTTGAATGATCATGAATCTGGAACTGCTAAATGTAATGTTTTCTTTGGGATGTTGATGTCAGGCTATGGTGATTTTATTCATTGAGTTCATGTCTTTGCTCTGAAAATCTTGGTGGCTTTAACATATTGCTAAGTGATTCATAATTGACCTTTCTATGCTTAAAACCCAAGTTAAGTACTTACTTGATTCTTTCTGGGCTGTTCTTACTGTGCTGATTTGTCCTGTGCCTCATGGCTGTTTGCTGCAAAAAGTAGAGTTATATTAAGACCAGATAATAAAACATTGAATTTCATCTTTTTTTCCTTTTTGCTGATGTACTAATGTATTCCATTCCCTAAATTGAAAGCAAATTTTATCTCTGAAATATATCCTGTTTTGTCCAAGTTTGTGGTATACAGTATATGCATTCCTAAGTATGACAGTCAAAGTTGGGAATAGGTTATGAATAACAAGCAGAGAATTTAGTGGTGTGAGGAAAATACTTAATTCTACTACTGGTCTTCTTTTTTCTGCCCTCCCTTGTTCTAACCACAGTTTTCCCTGTTGTATCAGTTTTATCTTTAATAAATCCTTGTTTTTCAAGCCTAGCTCAGTTAGCTAATTTTGACTTCAGCAGAAGGCTTACAGGAGATGAGCTAAGCTTTCTAAAACTCCAGGAGAACAGTTCTGCAGTGGTGAGGATCTGTATCCATTTGGAGTAATATGTGGAAAGTTGATTGAGTTGTGAAGATCATGCAGTGAGTGTTGACTTGGGCATTGATGACTCATGCAGGCCACAGAAGTAAAAAATCCTGAATGAGTGGACCTTGCAGCAGTGTCAAAATGCATAAATAAGGATTCCTTTGGGTAGTTCTCAACAGACCAAACAACTTCTGTGTGGTTTTTCTGAAGGACCATGGGCTCAGCTGGTAATATATCAGGATTTGAAGATCAAATATTCTACTTAAGTTCAAGGAGAACATTGTGGACTGAGGGTTCTCATGTCCAAGAATTTTTATGTCTGATTAAAGGTCAGAAGAGAAAACTGAGGAAAGATGCAGAAAACCAGAGGATGTGTATGATTGTATTGCTGAAGTCATGGGGATCCAGTTTTATGTGAAGCATCAGTTGAATTTAGCATGTCTTTATGGTTTCATGTTAATACATGTTTGAACTTCTGAATATGTGTCCACACAAAAGTGTGAGCAAAGTTACTTCTTTCTACCTAATTTTCCCACTTCTCAAGTTGAAGGCTTGTTTTAAATTATACCTAATTTTTAATTCCATAGTAAAATGAATGTTTAATTTCCCAGTACAATTCTGTGGAAGGAAGCAGTTGTCATTTCCATAGACAGATCTATTGCTAGGACAAAAGCACGAGCTGGAATTAATAAGTGCCAATAACTGACCAGTTGGTTATACAACAGTTGTTTTTCTTGCAAGTTGCAGTTTCAGCAGTTTTCAACAATTAGATGTTCTTCTGCTTTAGCTCATTATGAGGAGGGGTAGGTGCAAATCAGTACAGCTCATATTAAAGTGAATTTTAAACTTTTATTGGATGCTGGGTGGGAGACTGACTTTTTTGTAGTATACTGGTGTTAAAGCCTGTGTTGATCATAACCAGTGATGGCAAATTCTACAGTCACAGGCCACAGATGGGGAAGGAAATAATACTTTCATTTAAATGTTTAAGGAACTCCTATCTGTAGTGTTGCTATTTTGACTTTGAATGCAATCAGTATTAATAAGTCCTATTGAACAAGCTACAGTATTTGTCTTAATTCTCTGATTGGAATGTACTTGGGTGTGTTTTGTGGATTTTTTTTTTTGTTTGGGTTGGGTTTTTTTCCCTCTTTTTAATAAAGACTAGGGTAGCAAATAATTTGTTTTCCCAAAAGCAACTGGAATTCTGATGAGGGAAAGTAGGAAGGGAAAGAAAAATATGGTCTTAAACTCATAATGCACATAATATGGCTTTGAAGTAGCTTGAGGGAGTTGGGATTTGGTGCTTTTAGCACTTTGCCCATTTTTACATTCTTTATTAGTATTTCTTATGCAGTGTAATTCTGTAGCTCAGTTCAGATACATTGTTTGCCGAGGGCATTGCATTTCTTCAAAGAAAGACACAAAAATTCTTTCTTGCTGCACCAAGAGTTATAATATGGTCTGCAGTTTTGTCTTTGCTTAGGGACATTGCTGCCTTCCTCAGTGGTTGCAGGCCTGAAGGGAAATGGTGAAATCCTTTCACTTAGCCTTCAGCTATGCTTTGGAAATCAAAGAGAGTAATTGCATGCTGTGGCTAATGAGCTGAGCAGACCAAAACATCACTAGGTAGGTGTTCTGGAGATTGCCCTGCCACACTTGCAGCCACAGTTCAGAGAATGTTCCGAGTCACTTTATACAACAAAATTGTGTGCTCGGAGTTTCTGATGAGCTAAGAAGGCTTGATAATTATTGTTGCATGACTGATTCTTTCATTTCCCAAACTCTGGTCATTTATGAATTTGCTTTTGAACACACTTGTGACCTATAAATTAGTGATTAGCTTCAAGCAGGAAAGATGAGCTGTTAGGCCATTTGAGACAATAGATAGAGAGCTGTCCATAGAACAGTTACCATCAGCATCTCTCATTTAAACTGATTTGTTAATGACACTATGAAAGCAAATACCATAGGCAATAAATGTTTAAAAAGTATTTTTCTGTTTGTTCAAAAATGCTTCCAGTGCTTGATTCAGGTAATGCAATTGAAAGTAGAAGATTTCAAGTTCAATAAAAAAGAGGCCAGGAGAGTTCCCGTGAGGTGAAATCTGCATTTCTGTTTGTGCCCTGTATTAAGAAAAAATCAGACTCACAAAAAACCCCACAGAATCCTTTGTATTCAAGTGAGGCATTTGTGAGAATCTTCATTTCTTGGATTGCTGACTTCTCAGTAACTTCAGTAATGCTGTTAACTGTTTCTTGGCTAAAGTCTTGGATATTTAGCATAGTTTAAATTTGGCTCATGGTAAAAACAGCAATTGTCTGTTATTTAAATTTATGTTGGGCATAATGACAGTAAATATAATTACTTTCAAAATAGGGTCCTCTAATCAAAGTATAACATAAGATGCAGTTTAGTTCCATTTCTGTGGCAAGTCAATAGACTGTAGTTACTAAAACATTTTCAACAGTAATTCCTGAAGAAAATAGCTTAACTTTTGTAGGTGGATTATTTCAAACTTAAATGTGCAATACCAATATTTATAAGTTTTAAGGAAAGTATTGCAGTGAGGCTGAATATTTCAAGTGTGTATAACTGTTTTAGGAGCCATTCAGTAGTTGTTAATGCATGTGTTTTTAAGTATATACCGCTTAGAAAGCAGCATTTATTTTATGGTTGTAAAAATAGCTTTTCTGATCTAGTTTTTTGCTTCTGTGCTTTGTTTTTGCATGACTCCAATCACCAACTGCTTCATCATGTCAACAAAACTCTGTATTAAGGCACAAAACTTCTAGAACTCATTAATGCTGCTTTTGACGTTTCATATCTTTTTATGCATTGCTGAATGAAGAAAATGGAAATTCACTGTGCACAGGAAAATAACGCTTGTTAATCTTATAGGAAAACCCTTTTAGAAGCTAAGCTTCATTGCTTTGGATTTGATAGAACACTTGATTTTGCCTTGGACATATCTTTTGTTCAGTTTCTGGAGAGGTAATTCCTGCTTATGGTGCTAAGCCCCAATTAAAGCACTTAAATTCAGGGAATTTTTATCCATAGCAATAATCTTTGGGAGATACACTCATCTTCCTGTTTATTCTCTCATCGCTTCCTGGTACAGTACAACCTGAGCTTTGAGAATTTTAATTTATTATTGTTGCAGGGATTTTTTACTTATTGTGTCTTTAGATCATGCAGAGAATTCAAAATATCAAGCTGGCATCTATTGAAACTGAAACCCAGTAGCTGGCGCCGTGTGTTTGCCTCAAAGGAAAACATCCACTTCCTGTTCATTCCTTGGACAACATGTCCTGAGCAGCTTAATGCAGAACTTGATGTGGGGCTCTTCCAGAAACTGAAAGTGTTTAAATTGGCAGTTAACACTCAATGCAGAATGCATGGCAATGGCTGGGATCCTTTGCTCAGCTGCTTAACTTTTGGAGCAGTTTCTGACATGTTAAGCTTGAAAAAAAAAATTCCTTTTTGCAGGAACAGGTGTTGTTTTGTAGATTTTTCTGTTTTCATTGTGTCATCTGTTGTCAGTTTGCTGATGGTTGAGTACTGAAACAGAATTAATGCTCTGATTCTGGTTTGTGTATGGTTGATGGCTCCTCTTTAGCAATTGTCTGGCACCCACGTGAGCTGGAATATCTTCTGCTTAGTGTACTCTTAGAATTGGTATCATGCAAATCACATCATCCAAAATACACTGGTAAAACATGAAGTCTGGCCAATCACTTCTGCAATAAAAAATCCAACCCCTTTAGGCCAGCTCAGGGTTGCCTGTAAAAATGGACACTGCACTGTGTGCACTAGATTCAGTGCCTAACACTGAACATTAGGTTTGTGTCAACTTAAGTCATTAGATTGATCTCTATTTCTTTAGAATTAGTGGTTAAAGGCTTTTATTTATGTTTGCCCTCCATATCAGGGCTGACAGAGGAGTCCTGATGCTGTAACTAAAGCATTTGAACTTTAATTCTGAATTCTAACAATCTTTCTAAGCAGAGACAGTTTGGGAAGTGTCTAATCATTGGCTGCTTCAGTTCATCATCCAGAATATTAAATGCACTAACATTCATCAGTTAAAGGGCTAATCTGAACAGAGTGCAATGATTCATTTGGCGGCAGTAGCTTATTCTGTCAGAACTATTTGCTGCCATTACTCTGAGCTGTTGACTAACTAAGAAACAAACTTATAAATGGAAGTTTTTGACGAAACTTATAAGTGGAAATTCGTAGGAGCTAAGAGAAGCTGCACAACTGGGCCCTTCATTGCTGTTTCATCCCTTGCTAGTGCAAGTAGTGAGTGGGTTACATTATTTCTCACTCAAATCTTACACAAGTTGAGCATTTTTGGTTGGGGACAACAACTATTTTCAATAACAGTGTTTAGCACATCTTTGAAGCTGGGATTGTAGCATGAGCTTCTAGAAGCTGTAGCTAGGAAACAGTTGGTTCATTGCTGTTCTACAGAACAACTCATGTATCAGGTTTGTTTGTCTCCCAAAATGCTGATACAACTGAAGCACAGATGGCTCAGTAGTTCAGTTTATTTAGCAGTTGTTTCTGGAATTGTATTCGTTTGACTGAGACAAAGGACTTCAGATTGCATTTGATTATGGTGGATAAGCTAGATACTTGTTTACCACCAACAAAACCTGAAAAGTATGCTTGTTAAGCACCTTTTTGTTGGCTTAAGCCAGAATAATTGTAGCAGTGCTTTAAAAGCTTTTCAGAGTACTTTAGATATGATATAAAGACAGGCAAAATTCATCATCAGGTTCATAATTCATTTTCTTAACTTTCATAGACCAAGTATTGGTCTTATTATTAGCAATTAAGGCTTCTCCTTAAGTGGAGAACTGCAAAGTAGATACACATTTTTTTACATGGACATCTACATCTGTTTGCTCTGGTTGTACAACTTGCTACAAAATGCCAGCTGGAGACACACACTATCCTCAGAACAGAAACCCCCTTTTGATAAACTGATAAGGGTCTTTTAGAGGGAATGTTGTCCTGAAATTCTTTGAGTAGCCTTTTTTTCATACTTTTTTAAACAGAAGCTCAGTTGGATATTGCAGGATAAACTAATAGCAAATACTAGAAATGAGTCCAGAAAAATAATGAAAATTTGATACTCATGTCTTCAGCCGCTTCCACAGGGATTTAACTTTCTGTGTTCAAGTTCCCTTCTCAACATCTGTTAACTTGGATTTGGTTTTTGATCACTATCTGTACAGGATTTCTTGTGGATGTTTTTGCTATTTCTGTTTGTTTCAGTAAGATGTGATAAGGGGGAGGTGTAAAATCAGCTTGTCCCATATATTTCCCAAAGCATACAGGGTAGAAAGAAGACATCTAGGAGAAAATTCCTTTTTGCTTCAAGTTATAAAATTTAGAGGATGGGAAATAAAACACCCAGAGGAGTTGAAAAGATGTTATTAAATAATCAGTAGGAAGGCTTAGCTAATGCAGTCACATTCAGCTTTTAAACAAAAACCAACAAACTTCTGAGTTTTCTGAAGTTCTCCAAGTGCAAAGTGGTTATCCCACACAACAAATCTAGGTCATTTGTTTCAGTTCAGTTGTCTGCAGACAGCTGTAGTCCACTCAGGCTGCAGTTGGAGAACTCTGGAGTGGTTGGAATATGCTGAACCACTGAGCAGCAATAGCTGTTGTCTCTGTTCAGGCTGAGTGATTTTTTTGGGTGGACTGAAAGTAAGTAATTTTTGAAAATATAGGGGATTCACATGAAAATTTGGATCTGGGACAAAATTTTTGCAGTTGCAGTTGGAAACTGCCTAGTTTCAGTTGCAGTGAGTTGATTTCCTTGGCTCTGGAAGGATCTTATTGAAAGTTTTTAACTGAAGAAATCAGCTTCAAAATCATAAACAATTCACAGCTTACAACATTAATCTTTTTATTTACCTTTCTGCTCTTTGGCGTAACCCAGACTTTGAGTTACTAGTTATTTCACCAGGTCCCATTCTTGTTCTTGGTTGGAATATTTAGTGACTGTAAGTGAAACATGGTCATTTTTCTTGTGAGTCAGAAGATAAAGACAAGAAAACTTGAGACCAAATAAATTTGCTGGGCAGAAATGATCAAATACTGTTGCTTCTTCTTAGGCCTCACGTATTGTTTTAGGAGTTTTTTCAATAAAACAGGTTGAGTGGAAATGTGAAATTTGTCTTTTCCATCTGCTCTGCCCAGTTCTTAGGTCTGCAACCCTTGAGACATCATATGTCAAAGAGTTTTTTCCATTTATAGAAAAAAAAATGTACAGAAGTTTAAATGATACATTGCACTGACTCATTTTGAGCTGGTCATTTGAATTGTTCTTAGCTAAAACAGATGGGAATGTGAAATCAGCACACTGGATTAGTGTTATGATGAAATACACAAAAGCTTACATAAATTATTTCCTTGTCTAAAGTATTGGACTGGTGGTTCAGTTACCTTCAGATTTGTATTAAGGCAGATGATGTGAGGGTCTGGCTGCTGTATCAATGTAAAGCTGTTTCAGTTCCTGTCACAGATGCAGAAATTTAACCTCTCTACCCAGCAAAAACTGCTTCAGGCTGGTACTCATTTCAGTTACCATAATAAAGTATTTAAAGGAAATATTATAACCAGTTTGGAAGAAGAAATTAATTTTCTCTGCTAGTCAGAGGTGTTTGGAGTAATGTTAATTTTACACTTGAAAACAATAAATAATTTTTTTTAGATACACCATGAAATGGATTCAGTAATTCATACCTGAAGTCTTTTCCTATTGGTAATCTCCAGGGACCTGTGAAAGTGCTAGTATGGATTTTGGTTGGCTAAATCAGTTTGTCTTGGCAAGAATGGAAACTACTTCATCAAAGTCAGTGCTGCTTTTTAGACTCTGATGGAATGTTCTGGGATCACTGAAGTGAAGGCCTGAAGGGCAGACCAGGTGACTGGTTTTGTGTAGCAAGCTGGTATTCTACAGTGCTGTCAGATTACTTCAGCATATTTTACAGAAATGCATCTCTTGGGTGTGTAGGTGTGTTTCATTCCAGTTTGCAGTTAAGGTTGGCAGTGTGTGAATTGGTGCTTTAGGTGAGAACAAGGTTTGTAGAATGGAATCTGTACAGAATCATTCCAGAGGCAAACTGAGGAGCAGGAAAACACTCTTGTTCAGGTCATATGGGAAGTTTAGTACTTCTGCACATAAGCCCAAGGATTGTTTCAATAAAATTCCAATAGTAAGAAAATTGGGGTAGTAGCAGTTGAGTCTTCATTGTTAAAACTCAGTCTGCTGTGTTGACTTTTTGTGTTTGAGCTCATAATCAGTTTTAGTTTATCTCAAATCTTCAAAGTTAATTGAAAACAGAGTATTTGAGGTTCCAGTTCTGTGCTTGATCAACTGATTTGTGGAAGAAGAATTCAGAGGAGGAAAGATAGATTAAGTTCTGTTTCCATGGTGAAAGGTCAGATTGCCCTTTTTTGTGTTATTTCAAGAATCATAGAATGGTTGGGTTGGAAAGAACTTAAAACATCATCTAGCCGCAACCTCCCTCACATGGATACAGACACCTTCCACTAGACCAGGCTGCTCAGAGCTCCATCCTCCCTGGCCCTGAAAACTTCCAGGGATGGGGCATCCACAGCCCCCTGTTCCAGTGCCTTACCACCCCCTCAGTAAAGAATTTCCTCCTAATATCTCATCTAAATGTTTCCCAGAGCTGAGCACAGCACTCCAGGTGAGTGAAGAGGGGTAGAATTGCCTTGCTGGCCCCATGGCTTTGGGGTCCATGGTACATTTGGCTCTCAGGGATGTCTCAAAACTTCTCATCCACCAACACCCCCAAGTCCTTCTGCCCAGGGCAGCTCTCAATGCATTCTCTGCCCAGACTGTTCCTGTGCTTAGCTCTACTTGTGCTGTTGGAATACAAATAAGATGGTACTGCAGCCTCTCTAAAGAGAAGAAGATCCTGCAGGGACCTTTCTTTAGAACTTGGAGCTCTCTTACATGAGAGCAGGAGAAGTGCTGAGTGTTTTTCAATACTGCAGCTTGCATCCCGTGTCACATACTTTGAGGAATTTATAACAAATACTCCGAGTTACTGAGAAGGGGAAAGCAAAATAGTCCACTGGGAGGAATCTAGAGACATTGTACAAATATGCAGAGATGGAGGAGGTATGACAGCTGAAATTAGTTAGGAATCTGGAATGCATAGGAAGATCTGTACCAACTGTTTTATGAAGTATAGGACCTACTGAAAAAATTATAAAAGCTTTTTTACCTCTAGTTTTATTGGTAGGTGAAGGATGTACAAGTTGATGCTGTTAGAATTGTGGTAGCTTGGTTTTTTAGGGTTTTGTTGTTCATTTTTGGGTTTTTCCATTTTGGGAAGATTTTATAATTATCTTTCTGCACAAAGGGCAGGATATAGAGAAGTGTGCTTAGTTGTGCACAGTGAAAGAGACAAACAGTTCCAATTAAAATGCAAGAAATTCTGATTAGGTGTAAGAGAAAAAAATACTTCCTGTGAGGATGATCAAAATGAAAGGGCTTATGCCTGGAGAACTTTTGGAATCCTCAGTCCTTGGAGGTCTATGGAACTCAGCTGAGCATCCTGATCTGATTGGACCTACATAAGAGCAAATGTTAGACTGCATAACCTCCAAAGTTTCCTTTCAGCCTTAAATAGTCTGTAATGGCATGAGTCACTAGACTGACAAGCTTGTAGAATTAAACTCTCTTTATATTTTTAGATTATTAGTCAGATTTCAGAAGTGTGGTATTTAAGTTTTCCCTCATTTGCACCAGCGTTTATGACCCGTGGATTCACTATATAAAAAACATCATGTTGTTTTTTCTGTTTGAGTATGGACTGAAGTTTGTGCTTGGCTTACAATATTTATGAGCTCCCAGTTATTTTAGAAATTGTAGAATGATTTACCTTGGGTGGTTTTTTTCAGTTGTTTCTACTGTATTGTTTTTAGGGATTCTCAGTCAAGGTGTTTACATTTTCCTTACTAGAGATCTAACTTTTGGTTAGATGAGACCCAGAGCTGCCATGTGGCAGCAGTAAACATTTGAAAACTCTATGAACATACAACTGAAACAAACACAGGTTAAACAGTAAAGTACTTTGGCTTATGTACTTAAAACACAACCATTTTGAGAATTTAAATAGAATGGCAAAAATAGCTTAATGTATTTCCAATTTCAGAGTACTTACCTGGTGTTTGTGGGTTTTTGAGGGGTGGGAGAGTGGGTTTGTGGCTTTTTGTAAAAGTCTTTCCAGTGATGAATGAATCTGGATAAAGTTACAGTGGAGAATGATTGAAGGGGTGTGAGCAGACTCAAGCTCTGAGAAAATGAAATAGAGTGTTTGGGGAAGATTAAGTCATAATCAGTTCATCCACATACCCACTGTGGAAGTGCAAGATTGTTTTCTAAACTGTTTGAATATATGGCTAATAATTTTTTCTACAGGTGTGATTTATCCAAGCTTGCTCTTCCTTCAGAAGACTAAGGAATAGATTGGTCTTAAGTGATTTCAGAGCTCAGTTTATATATGTTCCACTACAAAACATAGAACTTAACATTTCAGGCACTTAGCTTGATTTAAAAACTAAAACTTAGTTATACTGGAGAGAAAGGTTTCATTCAGTGGATACCAGTGTAATTTCTGTTCTAGCAAAGCATGTCTTAAGATTATATCCAACATTGTTAATTTACTTCTGCCATCTCATTTAATCTCTTTGAATTTTAAAAACAAATAATACAAACAGCATAAACAAAGTCTGTGAAGAAAATAGTAAATATGAAGATTTTGGAAGTAGTATTTTCAATATGCAGCAAAATAGTCAAAATATCTCATGCATAGGGCCTAAACTTTTCTTTATAGAAAGAGGATTTTTTACTCTTCCTCTTTCCCACTGAGACAGCAAAGTTGTTGCTATGCTTAAAATGTCAGAGTTATCTAATACACTGTAAGGGTGGCCATCCCTTGTGTGCAAAGAGATGGAAGTAATGCAGCAGACTGTACAGTGAGTTATTTTCTTTCCTAGTGTAATGAAGACAGGAATTACACAGTAGCTCCTGCAAGAGGCTTCCCTGCCCTCTAAGGACATCTGACTGCATTTAGTCTGATTTCCTTCATTAAAACTGAAATGAAAGGAGTGCATGAAAACAGGAGATGCAGTTATTTTTGCATGATAAGCACAGATGGGGATATGGAGTTGTTTCTAAATCTGAAAGAGCATTTTAATGCCATAAGTATTACAGGCACTGCTCTACTAATACAGTTAACCTATGCAATAGGATTTAATGAGGCCGCAATTGTCAGTTTCTATTCCTGTGGTAGGACTGCAGTGTAAATCCCAGCTACTAATTGCTGGTGTGTTCAGATGCTAAGTCATAGAACAGATGAAGGAAATTATCAAATAAATTCTCACACTGATTAGTTCCCTCACTGAATTCATCATTCAGCCACTAATTCTGGTGCAGGGGTGGGAAGGGTCAGACTTCGGCGGGAAGTAGCAAAGCTGTTGCTGCCACACAGCAGAAAAGCTGGTGCTAAAGGGAAGGGTGAGCTGTGGCATTTGTAGCCTGGCAGTAATGTTCTAGAACAACACTTCTGACAAACCACAGTGCTCACGTGAACACCTGGCTCAGGTTTGGTTTCAGTTCCCTGTGCCACTTCAAAATAAGCCTGTGCTTGAAGCACCTGGAGTGGGCTGTAGGGTTAGGTTTTACCTAGATTAGGTTAATGGTGAAATTTATAACCTAGTTTAGGTTAAACTTGAGTTTAGCTCATTTGGCTTTAAGTGTTGATGCTTCTGAAACTGGCAGGAGCTGGGAAAAGAGGGAGTTAGCAGATAAAGGGAGACCAAGGCAGGCATTGAATACAGCCTTGTGTAATAAAGGCTGCAGAAAGGCAGGGGCAGTTGAAGGATGGAGTCAGTTAGGTGTGGTTAAATAATCTCCCTGGAAAATAATGAGCTTCAGAACATGTACTTTATGACTAAACTTGTTCATTTGCATGGAGCTGATGTCATAATGTGCATTAGGGACAGAGTCAGCAAACTCTGGTTCATTCTTTTAACAAGGGCTGCAAAAGAAAAAGTAATTAAATTTGGCACAACTTATTCAGGGCAGCTTGGCTGTCAGGATCTCCTCTCTGAGCTCAGAAAGAAAGAGGGGAGCATAAAAATGGGATTTGGGGGTGGGTACCCAAGAAAAACACAGACACGTCCCCAGGGTGTGCAGGGATGGAACTTAAAAAGCCAAAGCCTCGACTAGAGGTAAAGAAAAGGACATGAGATGTAACAAGAGATTTAGTGTAGGTATATTGGCAAGACAAGGTAAAGCAAGGAAAATGTGTGAGAGAGGGTAATGAAAGAATTAAGTTCAAGAATAACTATTTTTGACAGTAGTCACTTAAGAAATTAGTTAGAACAGATGTTTTTATGGATTAAATTGCTCCAATACAGAAAGTGGGTGATAGTTGCGTTATAGGGTGCTATAATGATTCCTACTCTTAGTTACTTAAAAAGCAAAGTTCTTAAAAGTATTTGGAAGTGAGTTTCCAGGTTTTATTTTCTTGTCCTGCAGTGAAAAATTGAAAGCCATGTTTTAACTGACATTGATACCTTAAGATCTCCTAATTTAAAGTTCTTCTGTTAGCCATTTTAAGTGACTTTTTGAAATAGGGTATAGAAGTCTTCTGTGTCATCTTGCTTAGAAATTTGAGGCTTTTCTTTACTCATAATCAGATTTTAATAGAGGGGATTAAAGCCGATACCTGGGAACTGATGTTTCATGGGTGTAACATGTTTTTTAGTGCTAATACATAGCTGGTGCCCTGGGTCTTTCATCTGAAAAGAAAAATGTGACTAATGTGGTTTATGGCAGACTTAGCCTTAAATGGCTGACTGAGTAAATTCAGTGTATTCTGGAAGGTCACTATAGGGGTGATCATGTATTTTCTTTTGCCTGGGCAAATTACTTTCTGAAGCTGTGCACAAATATTTGCACCATTGTTAGTGAATGTGTGGGTCTACTCTAGAAAGTGAAAATAAATTATCTTTTTTCAGGAGAAGCCTGACCTTTGACTGAAGCCACATTTTATTTTGAGGGTGATATGATTCCTTGATTCTGTCTTAATTGTATCTCCTCCAAATACACAGGTTAACCTCATTGCTGCTCTGTTAGACTCTAGAAAATGAAGAAGTCCCATAAAACTTCCTTGAAGAATCATTCTGTCACTTTTGGTCTTGTGCACAGAAGATTTTGCTCCTGTAGGTGTAAAGGAAGTCAGTTCATATAGATTCTGGCCATGGGCCTCTGCAGGGGATGATGATTTTTATTGTAAACCTTCAGGTGGGTTTCAGCCCACCAATATATTGGTTGCTTTGCTGTCTCAGAGTTCTGTATTGAGAATCATCACCTCATAAGATTGCTGATACCCAAGTTCATAACATTCTTTATGGCATGTTTGGCCAGTATTACTCAAAACCACAGTAAATTTGGAAAACTTGATGCAGAGATAATATTTTTCTTTGAACCTTTACTTGTGCGCTGTTTCCTGCACCAACCTCTGACAGGGCTTGAGAGACCACTTCATCTCATTGTGTTGGTATAATCAGCCACACCTTCATCAGAGCTGTCTCTTTTATGAGGCAGGGGCTCAAGTCTTTATCTTATGCCTAAAAATTTAGTTCCAGCCCCCCTGCATGGCAGGGGCACCTTCCACAAGACCAGGTTGCTTAAAGCCCCATCCAGCCTGGCCCTGAGCAGGTGGATTGGGACTTGATATTTAAGTCAGCTTCAGTATGTACTCCTGTATACTGTGTAATGTGCCATTATAAAATATACCCAAAAATGGAAGTTAAAGGTGAAGTAAAGGTGAAATAAATTCTATTTTTACATTTTTTTAATAGTACAATATATAGTTTATTTTCACACCCCAGTGGATTGTCTTGCATCCTTCTCTGGGTTTTCACACCTCACTTTGGAAAACACTGTTTGTCCTACAGAGAGATGCCATAGGCAATATAAATAGGAGATCTAAAGACCTGAGAGAAATTATTTGTGAAGAGTCCTGCAAGTTTTCTAATGTATATATTTTGGTGACTGCATTTGAAACAAGTGGGTTTGCCAGAGTTTGATCCCTGTATATTAAATGCATTGGTTTCCTACTTCTGTATTTCTTGGACTGGGAGTCCAAGGCCAGGAATAGCTTTATGACATTCAGTGGTCTGTTTTACAGTGGATTTTCAAACCTATGAAACAACTGGATGTTTGACTTGGTTTATTGGAGAATATAGGAGTTCTCAGTTTCTTTTAATTTTTCTAACTTACATTATGTCTGTGTTCTGTTAATTCAGACTAAACTGTTCTGATGCTTAACTTTGGATGTTAATGATATGTGTTCTCAGTGCCAATAGTCAGTATCATGTAATCTCTGTTTGGGACATCTTTATTTGCTAACTTTTTGCTAGGTATTCCCCTATAAACAAGTTTTCATCATCTTTATGGGTATCTTAAAAAACTAGGAGTTTGCCTTTTTTTTTTTTTTTGTCTGAAAGTTTATCATCCAGCAGGAATTTATTCTACAGCCAGCTTAGGAGAGAACAGAGAACCTTTGTTTTATTTTTGGAAAACAAAAGAAAAATTACTATAGTATAAGCCAGTGAGCCAAATAATATTTATAAGCATAAGGAAGTGAGAGCTTTGCTGGATTGTCCTCATCTTGAGAAGTGATGACTCTAACTGTCCTTTGGACTGTGAACTTTATGGCTTGACTGTGTGCTGTCCCAGGACTTTGTTTGCTTGCCCTTCTCCCAGGCTCCTTTACTTGCTGTGTTCTTGGCATGTGTCAGGCTTTACAAGGATTGTTGGAGTTTGTTTTGGTTTGGGTTGGTTATTGTGTAGCTTTCATGTGGTTGGCTTCTCAAACTTGTGCACCCTATCCCTAATGTATCAGCAAACATGATGGGTTATGTAAATTCCAGTTGTTTTAAAATGATGGGAAGAGTCCATGTGCAAATAAAAGTATGGGTAGAGGTTCAACATAAGTATATGCTGCTTCTTTATGTGCTTTCCCACACTATTTATGTGCTCTTAGCCTACTTTGATCTGGGTTTTTTTTTTTTTAAATTGGAACTTAATTGTCAATGAAATTCAGCAAATGAGAAACTACATCACAATACTATCTGCTACAAGGGTATATGATGAATAATTGAATATTCTGTTGAGAAGAGAGGAGAATAACGAGGTCATCTTGTTATTTGACTAGTAGTGTAAAACTCTGATTATATAGAACATCAAAAGCAGAATAAGATTTCCTTCTGGCAATCTTCCCTTCCATTCTTAGAAGGGAGATAATGTCTAGAAGATGTATGTCAATCCCTCTATTCTGTGCACTTTCTAAAGCTTTGGGACAGGAGTGGAGGAACTGCAGGGGCTCTGTAGAGAAGTATCAATTGGTGCTGCAGCTGAAATTCTTCTGATTGTTTTTCTGTGGAGATACAGGGCTTGAGGTATGATGCAAAATTTAGCCACTTCCTAAAACACTAAGTTTCCCTGCACATAAGAACAAGAAGCCACTTACCACACAGCTTGTCTCTAGCTGGTTTCCAGTAACTTCTTGTCACTAAGGAAGGGCAGTAAATCAGTTTATCCTTAGTTGCACAACCCAAGGTGAGGAAACAAAGCTGATTAGGTACTCAGTAAATTAAATTTTGTTTACGCCTTAAGAGATGTCTCAATCCACGCGTATGAGAGGCATTAGAGTACAACTTCCTGTGGCCTGATCTGCTTGACTCTTCAGACTTGTTTGTATCATGTAGAATTGGCAAGTGCTATTTATAAAACAGGATGGACAGTTTCATAATTGGGTTTTAAATTATGGATGGCCTGGACTCACTTGCTGGTAGTTATGATGCTGACTTACTTCTATGCAGCTGGTTTGTCATTATGCAAAGCTTCAGTATTCATAGAAGCAGATAAAGGAACTTAGGCAGATAATTATGATCCTAGTTGTGGGGCAAGAGAAGCAAAATGAGTCAAGAGGAGCATTATGTACAAGCTCTAATGATTTTTTTTTTATTGCTCTGTTTTTTTTATTGGTTTGGTTTTTTAAATCATGAGTTACCTTGTGCACTTGTACCTTGTGTAGAAGGACACCTGAGATGCAGTACAGAACAAGGGATCAATGTTATCTTATAGTCATAAGTGCAGCTGTGAGGTAATAGAAATTGAGCTGCTTAATTTTCATTTTTCTTGGGCAGTGAGTGAAATATTTGGGTGGAATATTCTTCAGCATGTTTAAAGGTGTTGGATTTCTGTCAAGCTCTTCCTCTTGTGTTAACTCTAAAATTTTGCTGATGAGGTTATGTTTATTTTAAAGGGTGAAGATGTCAACCGGACACTCGAAGGTGGGAGGAAGCCTCTTCACTATGCAGCAGACTGTGGCCAGCTTGAGATTCTGGAATTTTTGCTCTTGAAAGGAGCTGACATTAATGTATGTATTATTGTATTTGCAAACGGGTCTTAAAGTCTTCCCACACACACCAAAGAGATTGGTGTAAGTGCTTAAATGGTCACTGAAAAGTAAAAGTCAAACTAAACAATTTGATGCATTTCAAAATATTTGAGAGGTGGGATTCTAGAGGTTAGAAGTTCACAATTATGCTTATTAAATGTTTTAATTATCTTTGGAAAAAAGTGTGTCTCTTCTTTGGAGACATTCTTTCTTGTTTAAGACATTTTCCTGTAGCTTGACATGCACAGCTTCTTGTTTTGAAAAGATTTGAGTAAGCTGTATCAGCCCTCCAGAAGTTAAGTTCCCAAATACTTTAACCATACACCCCAAATGTGCCTTAGAATGCTTGTCCAAAAGTTAACATGTAAGACATCTTAGCTTTAGTTCCTAACAAAAATGCCAGAATTTTGCTCCTGGATGTCTGGGAAGATTATCTCTTCCTTAGGAATTTTCCTAGCTGGGGAAGAGTTAAAAATAGCATTTCAGTTGCTGCATTTCTTACTCTTTCCAGGACTGTAGTTTAGAGATAAGACAGCCAAAAGAATATTTCAGCCAAAACTGTTTTCTGAAGTGATGCTGCCTGTGAAATGGGAGAATTAGGAGTAGTGTTTTTAAATTGGGCAAAATTTGTCAGCTGAAACTGCACAATTGGCCTAAAATTATGGACAAGCTTTGGGATACCTTGAAGTCTTGTGGAAAATATATCTTGCTATTACCTCTTTTTAAAATGATAACTTTCCTGTATTAAAAAAGAGGTAAAAAATCCTATGGAATTCATTTCTGGCTAATATTCTTAAATTTTTGCTTCCTTACTGTTTTTTCCTTCCTTACTGATTAAAGAAAATTAAAAAGTTCTGTGAAACATTATAATGCTGTATGAAATTGTCCTTCAAGTAACTGTATCTCAATTTGCAGGCTCCAGACAAACACAATATCACCCCACTCCTATCAGCAGTCTATGAGGGCCACGTTTCCTGTGTGAAATTGCTTCTGTCAAAGGTGAGATAGGAATGTTTTGAACAAGTTATCCATTAGCAAAGCATATTACTGGGATTTTTTTTTTCCAATAAGATTATGATGCTCCAGATGATATGTTCAGAACATCAAACAAATGCTTAAACAGAGGGTACTCTGATCATGGTGAAAGATAGCTGAAAGTTGAAGGATTTCTGTTGTGTAGCAAAAGTAACAGTGACCATAAGAGTATTGTGGGCTTCAGCTAAAGAGCAGAACTGCAAATCAGTAAGGGGAAAAAAATGCATTCCTTCAGTGGATTTGGCTTTGGCAGCTGTTTAAGTGCTTCATGTGATGCAGTCTCTGCTGTGAAGTTGCTCAGAGGTGTGGTTTCCCTCAACTCTTGCCAGATGACTGAGAACCCATCTGGGTTGGCAGAGGGAGGGGAAATCAAAGTAGTAAGCCAAGCTTTCTCTGTCCTACAGCTTGGAAATTTTGTCCTCAGGAGAATAAGCCGAATCTGTCTCTGTTTGCACTTCGATTTGTATTACAAGTGATCAATTTTACAAAGCCAGTAGTTAATTCAAGCAATCTTTTTTGCCCATTCACATGCACTCCTTCTTGATTACACTTAAATCATTTGGCCAAAGGAATTCTTGCCATGTAATACTTTTATGTGCCACTTCCAGGGTAAAGTTTTCCTTAACTGCCTTAATGCTGCATGAATTTCGCTTAACTTTGATCTTGTCTGATATTACTTATGCTTTTTTGTAAACAAATGCAGTGACTCTTAATTTACAATTCAAATGGTGTGTCCGACTTGCTTAAATTTATTCTGAGGATTGATCCTTCATTTAGGATCATCAGAAAATAAGGTATCCTTTATCCCATGTGGATTTATTTCCATTTCTGGTTTGGAGGGTTTTCCAGCCTAGATTAGTTCAAAGAATAAATTGCTTTCAGATTTCTTCATGCAGAGTTAAATGTTGATTGTTTCCATTTACATGGGCTAGCTGATAAAATATTTATAAACTGGAAGTTGGCTTATCAGCTCTGTCTGTTTGAGGCAGGGCTTATGTGTAGAGATTGTTCTGTCTCTTAACACAGTTATTTTATGAACCTTGTATAAACATTAGTTTAATCATGCCTTGTTTGTACCATAGTCATATGTTCTTTGGTAGCAGATACCTGGGAATCAGGAGTCAGCCCTTACTGAAAGATCTGAAAATTCCTGACTGTTTAATGTTCTTCCCTGTTCCTTAGCCAAATTCTCCATTGCTTTGTGTGGTGAATGGACTGTGGAGGTGTTGTAAACCTTTTACCTGAGACTCTCGACTATTGAGAGGGAGGAGGAGTATTTCAAGAAATGGTTCAGACATTGATCCCTGGTTTTCTTTAATAATCTTATGTTTGATTTGTAATGTAAAAAGTAGTGATTTTTTAGTGTCAGAGAAGCCAGTATGTTAAAATAGACAATTAACAGTTTTGAAAGCTTAGAGAATGAGGGCTATTATATAGGATGCAACAAACTTCATCCATTTGTTCAACTTCCAAAATAGTTCTGCTTTTGTTTTACGAGAAATATCCTATCAAGTTGGGCAGCTTAGCCCCTTTTTTCTTCTCTGACAGTGGCAAAAGGAAGAGCTGTGAGTATGACCACATCTGCTCACTCATTTCCCTCATTCATAGTTGCTGTAGTGGGGATTTCAGAGGTGCATCCATCTGTCCCCTGTTCAGAAGTGTTGGCAGATCTGTTGGCCATGACTTCATCCATGCACTTTTTGAACAAGACATCTGCCTCTGTTGTGTCATCTGGCAACTCTTTTTAGCAGTTTGCTGCTTGCTGTGTAAACCAATCTTCTCCCAGCTTTGTTAAGTGCCCCCAGTTCTGGTTTCACAGTTTGGTGGGAGCTCAGCTCTCATCATGGCTTCTGTGCTTGTTGCTTTAGGTTTTTTCCAGAGCTACAGCTGGAGCCAAGTAGCTCATGTGTGGCTCTCAGAGCCTGTTTAACATTTGTGCTTTGCCTGGTGACTTAAGTGGGCAAACATCCTTGTTTGTTATTACCCTGCCCAGGAGAGAGGGTTTATATTTATTTGTGTATGTGTATTTTCGAAGTAGAACATAACACAAATATTAGGAACTTTTTACTTTGGGGAAGTAGAGAATACTATGAAATCATTGTACTTCCATGAGTTTTTCAATAAAGTTGCTTCCAGGCAGTGTTGTACTTCTACAAATTAAAGTCCTCTTGACCTGACCTTTATTGTTTCCTTCTCTTTTTATTGAATGTAGGCAGGAGTCTTTCTGTCTAGCTAATGGCCAATTTTCTAAATTTATTAGTACTGAGTTTAATAAACAGTGTCCTCCTTAGGTAGTCATGACCCTCTTATCCTACATTCAATAAAGCTGTTTTAGAAACCCAGGTCTTGAATGTCAATAATTCTTCTGAAGTATTTTTCTGAGAGGGGGAGAGCAGTCCTATGTTAAGATTAAAATCTCTCTTTATAGTTCAAAGTTACCTCAGTTAACTGTTATCTTTGGTACCCCAAGTTCTGGTACACTGGTGGAGAGTTTTGTGAATTAAAGTTCTTTAAATTCTGTCAGGTCAATTACCGGATAGTTCCATTTTTCTTCAAATCAGGATTTTCCATCAATGAACAGCTTTGAAGCCTTCTTGATTTCCACATAGATTTTAATCTGAGTGCTATCTAAACAGTAGAAATAATCAACACCTGCAGAAGAAGCTATTTGTACTCTTATTTGCCTTTCTTTTCCCTGGACAACTACGATTACAAGTGTTGAATACCTGCTAAATCTCTTGGGGTTTTCTTAGGGGACAAGTAAATGTTTTACAAGCCATGTTCCCATGGTTTCAGCCCAAGTGTGTATTTGCAGTAACCAAATTGTCATTTGTTGGGAACAGGCCAATTCAGCTCATGTTCCTATGGCAAAGAACTGCAACATCCTTGTACTGTTTGGGCCAAGGATGTTACACAGTGATAGGAGAGAGGAAATGTTAAAAGTTGCTCCTGTCACTGGAGTGAACTCAATGTATCTCTTGCAGTGAGAGTCTCTAGGGGCCACAAGGAAGATGAGCAGCTCCAAGAGGATCAGTTTGGCCACTGGACCACGAGACTGGCAGTGCTGCCATAAAAACCACTGCAGAACCATCTTTTTCAAATGGCAGGTTGAGTACATGCAAGTAAAGAGTGTACAAGTTTCAGAGAGGGAAATATGCTGCATTGTGAACATTAGCATTGGTAGCACATCACAGTGGTATGAGATCCAGTTTATTAGACTGTTAGAGAAGTTTAGGGAAGTGAGAGTTGTCTTGGGAACAGCCAAGGTATTATGTATGGAAGTTCAGTGGGGATTTGTGTGTTTAATTAGTGAAGAAACTATGGAAATTCTAGGTACATTATGTCCTTAAACTATTCAGTGTCCTTAATAGTAACTAACAATCTTCCTTGTAATTGAGAAGGGATTTGTACCTTCTCTATGGAGAGCTTATGCATAAACTGAAGACGAGCCTCTGCTGTACACACTTTTGACAAAATGTGTTTGTACCCAAAGTATTTTTCCTGTCATTTTCAAGTGAGATTTGCATATCATCTTGCAGAGTTGTTGTGAAATCAGTCCTGTGATCTCTAATAACTTTTGTCCCCTTGTTTAGCTACCCTATTTACAGTTTAGCCCGTGTTTTCCCTTTCATGAATGTGATTACACAGTGCTCAAAGCAAACATGACTAGTTAATCACTCTGTTTCCCTTCTTTTGTTCCTCTCCCATAAATCTGGCACAGTGCTTGTGCTTACTTGCAGCAGTTTATTCTAATTCCTTGATTTATCCAGTTGATGCATTATCCTCCAATTTATCCACTTGGTCCATTATCCTTCATTTTCCTGTTGCCTCCCTGTTCTGTTTGGTTGCCTTTTAAGTGTAGATGTAACTCTTTCAAAACAAACCTGAGCAGTTTTGGACTTGGAATGATTTTGTGGTGTTGTTTTTCTGATGTATCAATAGGGACTTTTTTTTTCAGAATGGAAGAGAAGCACGATCCTTGACGAGTGTGGTCATTTTATGATATAGAACTAATATAGTATGATTTGTTAGTAAATCAGTTCTTCCAGGTATTACCTGTGTCATTTAGCATGTGAGAGCTTCTTGCACCGTAGATTTTGTAGAAGTGTGTAACACTGAATTTTTGTTTTTGTAAGAGTAGTAGTTGCTGGAAATAAGAAATACGTCTAAGATTAACTGGTAATTTGTTGGACTTGTAACTTTCTGTGTAACAAAAATTGTGGCTTTTTTCCTTATTTTTAAATTACCAAGTTGGAAACTCAGATTAACTGCATGCTGAAAAGTTCTGTACATAAATCTTGTCTGGTTGGTTTCTGAATGAAAACAAGGCACTGCAGTGAAAAGCTGTATGTAATCAATATAATGATTCAAATTTTGTATCTTTTGACACAATTTGTAGTGATTTAGCCTGGCTTTATGAACTGACAGTCCTTCCTATTGTGTTTCCAGGGTGCTGATAAGAGTGTGAAAGGCCCAGATGGACTAACTGCCTTTGAAGCCACTGACAACCAGGCAATCAAGACTCTTCTTCAGTGACGGATGGACTGATATCTTAAATGTCTCTCCTGTGGCCTCACACTGCTGCCTGTCTGTCACTCTTTGCATCTTCCAGCTTCTTCAGCTAAATACTTTGGGGGGAGGGAAATTCTTTATGAGTCAGACTAGTTAGGGGCTTCTATCAAAGATAATCGGGTTGGAGAGGGTTGAAAAGTATTATGAACAGTGTCCCTCTAGGACTTCTTTCCAGTGCACAATCTCTTCCCGTTTCTAGTGAAAATTGAAGAAGGAAGACAGACCATGCTGAATATTTGGCTTGTAAGCCTCCTAGATTAGTACTAAGATTTTTTTTAGATGGATGGAAGTACTTCCTTTAGATGGAAGGACTGTGCTATGTACCTGAAACTAATTGTGAAGGGGACAATAGTCCCATGCTCTTAGTGTCTGCCATAATCTTAAGTGTAGTAATTTAGGTGGCTGGGTTGCTCTTCTCTCTTCTCTCTCACTGGGTAGCTTTATTCTTCTTCTGCCTAAAGCTTCTGTGGCAGTTTTGAGGACTTTTGATACTAGTTATTGGAGCTGTTCTTTATATTGACTAATTGGATGTCACACTAATGTTTTCTGACTCTTGAGTAAACCAAGAAAGACCAGCTGAGGCATGGTGGTGTTACACTCCATAATATCTGCCAAGGTACTTTTGGATGCTTGAATTTGAAGTCTTTCTATCCCATATTTGTTTCAGTCCAGAACAGACATTTTAAGTAACTACTTTTGAGAGAGACATCAAAATTTCACTGTGGAATTTTTTTTTTCCAAAAGGAATGTAAGATGAAATTTCTTTACTCACCACATCAGCATAAAATTCCTAGACACGTGTGAAAGCTCCAGGCTGTTTGGTACACAAGGATAATCAAGGCAAATGTGGAAAATGAACAGTAGTTATTTAGCCATTCAGATCAGCTGAATATTATTGCTAAACTTTTCTGGTAAACATAGAACCTTTCTAAGTTCAGATGTAGAAGCAGGAAGATGTACAAGCAGAAGTCTTAACTTGCTCTAACTACTACAGATTTTTTTTAAACTGTGCATATCTTCAAATGAGTGTTTCATTGTCAAATGGACGAACCTCTTAAATTCCATTAAGGCAGGAGGCTTGTTCTGGAAGTTCCCAGTGTGACCATACCACATTAACCATTGACTTTTAGATATTTACTATACTAATATGACAGTCTTAAACATTGATGGGAAGGTATTTAATGATGTTGTAAGCACTCCTGTCGCATCTTGTGGTCCTCAGGAATATCTGAGCTGCTGGCTTTCATCCTGAAAACTTTCATTAGACTCCTGATTCACTTAAAACTGAGTAACAGGCTCTATTCCACAAACTCTACATCTTCCTCTCTTTTGAAATACAGATTTCAAACTTTCTGGTAACAAACATAATACAGAAAAACAAATGTATATAATATAACTTCTCAAGGTGAATTCTTAAACAAAAGTAGCTGATATTATTTTGGTATCTCTGTTGAAATTGAAAGGATATATAGAAGTAGACTGGTGACTACCACTTGTATTTAATGGAGATTTAGTTTTACTTGAATAAACTTGCATATTAGGATTGAATGTCTCGGATATGAAATGCATTGCATTGAGAGTGTAAAATGAGAGCAGGAACTGATTTACATCTACACATAGCAAAAGAAAAGCAATGGAGAAAACAATCAACTCTGGCCATAAACTGTACAGTGCAATTACTCTATTTCTTGGAGATAGGGGGCAAGGAAGAACAGAGGGTTGGAAATCAGTAATAAATCAATTGATGAACTGCTGATAAAAGAACAAGAATATTTGGTGAACAATGCTTTTAATAACTATTTATAAGAGGACTCTTTAATCTTATCTCTGATCAGTTTTGGATTGTCATGTCATTGTAATAGTGTGAACACAGACTATAGGTTTAACTCTTTATTCAGCTATGAAAGTAACAATCTTTGGCATAAATTTGCCTCCATATTATGCTATTAAATACTTAGCTATTCAAATACTAGTCTAGAAAACTGCAATCTGTTTTTACGTGGAGAACTTGATTATTCAAGTTTTTTGTGTTGATTAGTATCAAGTTGTCTGGCTATAGTGGTTTTGTATTTTTGTTGGTTATTTTTTTTTTCTTCTGTATTCTTTCCTGCCCTTCCCTTTAACTCTCATTTAAGTGAGCAAAGAAACATCATCTTTGTACTAACTCTTCTGGAGATTCACTGAGGCAATTTTGCCTCCCTTTTTCTACGATTATGGGAACACCTTATTTTTTCTTACTTCACCCTGGGGGGGAAAAAGAAGCAAACAACCTTCAGTGAGTCAGGTGTTAATTTGGCTGTAATATATACCCAAGCTGCCTTTTGAGATAGTTAAAAAGATGGCATTTAATGTTTGGCTTATAAAGAAGAAATACTTTTCTGCTTTTTGCACTACATAACAGGTGTTTAATCATTTTGCCCAGGATTTAAAAAAAAAAAAAAAGCTTATACATTTGTAATTGTCTCAAGACTGGGCTTGTTCATTTGTTTCTTTCTTGTTAGCTATTTTGTGGAAAAAATAATGGGTGGCTTCCTCTATCTTTGAGTAGGTCCTAACTAGATAAAAATACCAAACTGTAAATTATTTTTCATTCTATAAACAGAATTTAAATACTTTGTCAGACTGGAATTGCATATACTTGGAAATCCACTCTGTTCTTAAACCTTTTCTTTTGAAATTTGTGCTGAATAAGTTATAAACTTCAGTATATTTTCAATTTTGTACCCTCTGCTCCCTTTTTCTTACAGGGAGCAAATGAGAAAAGGAGTACAGTAATTAAATGGAACTGAGCATAACATTGATTATTTGTAGAAGAGGCTGGCAAGAATAGAGTGTCCTAGGTCAAGCAATTGCAGTGTTGCATGCAAAATTTCAAAACAAACTTGTCTTAATTATATTTTGTAAATGGATAAACAATCATCTTTCTACGCAGTGACAGAAGAAAAATAGTGCTCTGTGCATTTTGATATTTGACTTTCTCTTTTCACCATTGTTAACTGTTTTGACACAGTTGGGTTCATCATTATCATGGTTCATAGACATCAGAATGCTAAATGATACTGTATTTTTAAGTTTGTGTTGCAAGAATGAATGGAATAAACTTGAATTGTGCGATATGAGAATTTGGAGTTTCATTTCTTTTTCTGTTCCTGTGTTTTATTAACCTCAGGCTACAGCTTTTTATTTGTCTGCATCTAAGTTCCGGCTCACATGTACAGTGATTAAACTGTTTAGCTGCTGCTTATAAGAAACATGGAATAGAAGCTGCTTTGAAAACTGAATATATAATGTTCTTTGTGGTTGTTTTAGGGGGTTTTAAAGTACACCCATTTAAAGGGGGTTTTGATAATTTTTGTGGCCTTGTCGTCTTGCTTTTCCTGTTTAAATGGTTAAGGTAGAAGATCATCTATTCATGTTAAATTCGGGGAGACAGTCTGTAGAGAGAGGAATGTTCCTTCTATTACCTGTGAAGACTGAAGCAAATTGCTTTCTCCTTCATCAAAGAAATTGAAAACAGTTATTAACAGAAATCGCAGCTGTGAAGTATGAATAAAATTGTATAGAAATGTTTATTCATTATTCTTGTGACATCTTTGCAGTGACTTTGTCAGGACTTCCTTTTTTAACTTTGCTTGTCAGTAGAGATTTGACTCTAATTGCCTGAAGTGTTTGATATGATTTATTTTTAAATAGACACTTATAAAGAAAAGTACAGGAAGATGTGTCAAAGTAGAAGAACTATAAATATCAAAAAAAAATTTCAAAATAAATTAAATTTTCCTGGTTTGCTCTGCTAAACTTTGAAAAGTTTACAGAACTTCTCTTGCTGTATGCACAAACATTCAGTCAAATATTGGAGAGAACAAGTGTGTGTTCACTATGAATGCCAAAGCAGTTCAAATGGTTTAATGGCCAATGGCAACTGATGTGTGTGGGCTTCAGTTCTTGAGTTCATATTATTGATTCTTTGTTCTGTGAGTGTTTTTGGTGTGACTTAGGGGCTCTTTTTAATGGGCAGTTTTTCTACAGGAGGAAATATTCTCGGTTCAAAATGCAGATTTCTTTCACTCCCATTCCTCAGTGACTGGCAAACCAAATTCATCTATGCAGGTAAAGAGTCTCTAATATTTATCTGTCTATGGCTGGTCTTTTGAAAGAGAATGATTTCCCATCCAAAAGGATGTTGGGCCATGAAAAGAATTTTTTCAATTGCACCACTGGATTGTTTCTCTCAGTTTGGAGAACTCTGTACTCTCAGAGCTCTCCTCAAAATATTTATTTTTTTCTCATGATGTGACATCTGGAAACAGCTTTCAACTCTAAGCTATGCCATAAACTTCCTAGATGAGTGTTTGAGAAGCACTTGGTTTCATGCAGTGCCTTCAGAATCTTCAAACCCATGCAATTTTTGTCTGCTTGGGAAGTAAATGAACATTTTTTTCCTAGGATCAGGGCTCCTCTCTTCCCACCTTAGCAGTCAAAACAATATTTTCTAATTTTAGACTTGTAAGTGTTGTATTTAAATACCATTGCTTGCTATTGTGACCTAATGTTTTGGAGAGCCTTCTTTTAAATAGAAATCCTGGAGTCTCTTGTATCTTCACTCTTCAGGTGGTGTTTGAAGAGCACCTGAGTGCACCTCTCCATTCTCCCATGTCCCGAATGTCTCTGGGCTGGGTGCACTGCAGGCTGCCACAGAGCACAGGATTCTTTTGTGCTTTCAGTCACTCCTTGTTTACTACACAATTTTGTAACATTTCAAAATTAAGAATAGAGGCTTTCATGCACTGAGGTTCATCTCGTGGCCATTCAAGTTAAGAGGCAGGACAGTGTGCCAAAACCACAACAGACTGCATGTCTCAATACATTTATCGAAATTAATTAAAGGAAAATTTATTGCAGTTGTTTCAAGCTGAACATAAATTTGAAGGGTCCAAAACTCAGTGTCAAAAATTGTTTCTTGGCCAGCGAGCTCAGTTTTGGTGCATATATTAAATATTCAACTCTGAAACATTTCTTTCTATGTGTTTCATATTATTTTTCCTCTAAATGAAAGTAATTCCTCATTGCATTTGAAAGAACATTCAGTTTGTTTAACTTAAGCTTTTGTCACAAAATAAACAAGATCTTGTTTGGATTAATGTTTTAACTCTTGTCTGAAAAGTATTTGGAGTTGGGAAGTCTTGAAAAGTATGTAACTCCTCATGGAAGTAAAACTATGCTTCCTCTTTCCTTTTGAAATGCACTTTTAATTAAGATATGTAGCTGTTTGTTTTGAGTAGCAGCCTCTTGTGACCATGTCCAGCCACCTTTTTTTTTTTTTTCTTTCATCATTCTTTTTATTTATTCTTGTATTATTTTCAGTGGAAAACTAACAGATCTGTTTGACACAAAATACCTTGGTTGGTTGGTTGTTGCCAACTTCTCAGTGCAGCCACCAAACCAGATCTATGGCAAATAAATTTTGGTTTTACATTCCAGAAGTCTTTCCCAAAGTTTATTCTTGTTACTTATAAATATTTTGTTGGGCTTTGTCTTGCCACACTATTTTAAAGGGTTTTTTTCATCGCTCTTTTTGAAACAATTTCGCCTTTTACAGCAAAAAATTATCTTCTACAATATTTTGGCCAAAAAAAAAAAATTAGCATGTATTTGTGTGTATCTGTTGCACAAGAAGATTTGTGCTGAAGGATACCTCACATCTATACTTTTGAAAGATTGCTATGAAAAATTAGTGCTGCACCTCCTGCCATAGATAAATCTGGGACAGGTTTTGAGACACTGGTGAGCTGCCACTAGAACTGGGATTAATACAACAGCAGCAGATTTTTTTTTTTTTTTTATGACTATACACATGATGCATTAGTGTGTAACTCTGAACTTCATATAAAGTGTTAGAAAGTTCTCTTCACAGTTTAGTCAGACCAAACAATCCTTTTCCAGCCTGATAACCAAGGACACCATTACAGCTTTGGGCCCAAAAAGTGTAAACAGCAGCGAACTGAGGAGAGCAATCTGGGAGGATGGGATTTCATAACCTGCATCTGTAATTGGGCAATTAACCCCAATATGTAAAGGGACCAAAATTTATAAAGTGTCTAAACTTGTGTCCATGAGTCCATCTTGGGGACCTTGTACTGCCCAAGGTGTATCCTTTGAAGGCCTTTTAATAAATACCTATTATTTATTTATTCCTTTAACACTGTCCAGCTTCTCTTCTAGGTAGCCTCTCTAGGCATCACACAGACTTCTCTGTATTTCAGTTATCGACTTCTTTCCTTCTCTTTTGTTCACTTAAGATTTAAGCTGATGGGAGGATTATCTCTCAGGTCTTTATGCACCTAAAAGGGTTTTTTAGTACAAATTTCAGTCAATATCAGTAATGTTCTCAGAAGGACAGAAGAGCACATTTAGAGATGAGACAAATGGAGGAAACACACACAGATTTCTAGTGTCAGAGGCTGCAAACATAAGAACAAGACCTGAAATTATAAATTAATGAAATTGCTGGAGGGAGTTCTGCATTTAAATATTTACAGAGCCATATTAAACAGTAACTAGAAAAAAATAAATCCAGCCTACAGCAATGAGGCTGCATAACCTGTACACTTAATAAGGAGGTGTAACCCTTCTGAGGCTGTGTTCTCACTATAAAAAGCTGAATATATATTGCCCATCCTTTCTTTAAAAAAATAAGAGCCCAAGAGGAGCTAGAGTTGGGCTTTGCAGGATTTTAAAATATTGCACCAATGAACAAGGCAGGCAAGTGAAGGATAAAAAATAAGATCCCATAGCGACTGAGTAGTTTTTCACAGACCAGTTTCTATTTCAGGCTGATTTCTTCACAGGTTTCTATTGGAGACTAAATGCTTTTCAGTAACAATTACAAGCCGAGTTTATAAAAATCTGAGCTGTAGACTAGGGAGTTGGAGGGCAGTACATGCTGAGGTAAGGCAAAGAAAGGTGTATTGAATTCAGGTTTTGTGTTTGACAAATCTGAGCACCTGCTAATTTAATGAATAAGAATTTTTTTGTGCATCTGTGAGATATAATCTAATTAATTAAAATTGTTGGCTTTTGTTATATTTTTAGTTTAAGTGTTTGGTAATACTTGTGTATGTTCATGCTGAACATAGATTTCATTGCCTTCCTGCTTCAAAATGAGAGATGAAACATGTTCTCTGTGAATTGGGTTTTATTAGTTTTAATTTTTTTTTTTTTCCAGAAGATCTTAGGTGTCTCTTGCTCCTCAGCCATTTGGGGTGGAAAATGCTGATTTTATTGCCCTGCAGTTTTTCTGTGAAGCCGAGGCCCATGCCAGTGCAGAGCTGCCTGCTGCACACACAAGACTTTCACTCTGGAGAGGAGCTGTGACACTCTGTGGGCTTCCAAATGCACCAGTGACTAAGAAAACCCATCAATAATCTCATGGCCATCTAGGCAGAAGGCTGTTACCTTTTAACAAAAGGTTTCAATCAGATTGTTTATCTATGTTTATTTTTATCTAGTGATAAAATACCAAAGTGAGGAAAAGCTGATTTGAAAGAGCTTATGTGAGTTTGACCTGCCTGGCGAAAACTTCCTGCAGAAAAAAAAGCAAATCCTACTGGAATCTCTCCCAAGGAAATGCTCAAATCTTTGCCAGGCAGTAGGTACATGTGCTAGGGTGCACCCATGGATGGGTCAGCCCTCAGTGATTTTCTGAGGATTTGGAATGTTTCTTCAAAGGTTCTGTGGCCAAAACCCCCAGTGTGAAGCTTTGTCAATCTTGCCAGCAGTCCCATGAAGGAATCACTGTGGATGCACACTGAGAGAGTAGCAAGTTTCTTTTTAAGTTTTATTTCCTGTAAGTGCAGCAGTGATGAAGGCAGGTATCTAGTCAGGGATTCAACTTTGGAAAGTATTTGACTAAGAACAAATACAAAGCTTGTCTTGCAGAGGCTTTGAAATTATACTAGATCTATTTTTTGACAGGTTAATAGTAAGAAATGTCACTTTTTATTATATTATCAGCAGTTGGGATTATTTTTCAGGGTTTCTTTTGTCATAATGAGGAATTCAGTCAGGTTTTTCCTTTGTGTTCAAAAATTCATCTATCTGTAATGGTAGATTAATTCATTATTCTGTGTCTTTTGGGTCTTCTAAAGCTGGGAGTCGTGTTGTTTGATTAAAATAGAATAATTCCTTGTTGCCTGAGGGAAACTTCTGTATATGTAAACAGTCAGAGTAATACCTAACACAGAAGTAGATTTTTTTTTTCCCTTTAATTACTGTTCTTTCATTTAGGAAGAAAGAGAGAAGGTAATTCATCTTACTCATGGACCATTGATTAGCAGGTAATAAGAGGTAGGAATTTCCCTGATTTTCCTGGACTTTGATAAAATTTTGCGGTTAAAAATTGATACTTTATATCTTTGGCAGGGTTAGATAAGAATAAGAACTGATGAAGTTTTTGTAAAAACTGAATGCTACGTAAGTGGATCACATCAGACATCATTGTTATCACAATTGGTACCCAACATGTAAGAATTTCCTCTTGAGAACTGAATAACTTAGGGCTGTTTAATCCCAACAATTTCTTTGTAATGAGGAATTAAATGGTTGTACTTTGGTTTGAGAGGCAGCTGGTAAGAAACATTAAAAGCTGGTATGAAAATAACCTTGGTATTCTGCCACTTCCTTTCCAAATGCAAAACAAATAAACAACCTCCTACCCTCCCCTCTCAAAATAAAAAAAAAAAAAAAACTAACTACATAAAAAAAAAAACAAAGAGAAAGACAAAGAAAGAAAAAAAAGAAAACCGACCAATGAACAAAAACAACCAGAAAAATGACTTTGTGTTTTTGCCACTTACTTAAGTTCTTATTGGTGTTTTGATACCTATGCCAGTACTGGTAGCATCTTATAACTGGTTTCCCCAAGGTTGTGTGACTACATCAGAGAAATATGAGATACTCAGCCTCAAAGGTTTGTGTATAAGCAAAATGTTTCGGCTCTGTTTGCCACCATGTCAGGAGGCAAATGTGTGGTGTTCTTTTCATAGATATTGAAGCCAAGTGTCTACAGGAGGCCTGCACTTCCCAAAAACTTTCATCTTTTCTACTCCTGGGAGATGTAGTGCTTCCCTCACTTGAGAAATACCAGGGGGAAATATTAGGGAGGGTGTTAAATAGTTTCACTGTTTTAATCTGTGGCGTTTAGCTCTTGCAAAGATAAAGTTGAACTCTGAGTGTTGTTCCTGCAACAAGTTATTTTTTCAGCAGAGGAATTCAGACTCATACAAGAAGTATGTAGGGAGAGGAAAAAAGAGAATTTTGTTGATTTCTGGTTCTCCAACATATAAATAAACTCAGGCACCAGAAAATCTGTGCCTCCCTCAGTTTCAGAGTTATTTAGCAAGTCTCTCCTTGACAAGATTTGGTTTGACCTTGCCAGTTGTGATTTCCCTCTGGGAAGGTAGGATCAGAAGGAGGAAATGCTCGTGAGTTTAAGCACTGCTAACCTGTGCAGTGCAGTTGCCCAGGGTATTACTAACAAGTTGAACAACTCTGAATTTCTCCTGCTTGCATGTCAAGAAATAATGCTTGGCTGGAAAATAAGATGTGGTTAAAAAGTGGAGCCTCGGTGGGGAGGACTTTTTAATAAACACTAAAGAAGAAGCTGAAGTGTGCAGGGTTATGTGCAGTTCATGTGGCTGTGCTGTCACAGCAGCTGCGTCCAAACCATTGCTCCCTTTTTGATTATGAATTGCTGAGTTCTGGAGGAAATTGCATGGGAAAGTGATGCTACAGAAAACATTTCTAGAGGTAATACATAAGAGGCGCAAAGCAGGATATTTTAGTGTTATTAGGGAAACCAGAAAATTATCAGGTAACACAATAAAAGGAAAATAACGCACAGTGTGCATTGCAAAAAATTTGGTTAACAAAATTATTCTTGCAGCATAGCTTTCTTTGTGGCTGGGGCAAGAGAAAGAGTTTTAACCCTGCAGGAAAGGAAAGCAATGAGTGTCTGTTGCAATGCATTCACTAATAAATTTCATGTTTATACAGTCCAGTAGTTTCTGCTGCAGACAGCTTTGACTCAGTATAGTAAGGCAAAAGTTGATAAAGTTCAGGGGACTTCTTGTGCTGCAATTTGGGAGAGAGCAAAAGAAGCTAGTCCAAACTTGAGATATTATAATATTTTCAAATTAATTAATTGTGCTGTTTCATTTAGCTTATTTTATTGTAGTTTTAAATAGTTTTAAATACATGGAAGTTTAGACTGTTTTAAATACATGGAAGCTGAATTAGTGAATGTTGCAGCTTTGAAGTTCTTTGGCTCAATATTTGCTTTCCAAATGGTGCTATTATTTAACCTTGAACTGTAAAACCACTATATTCTGCTGAGTTGAAAGAGCATTGTGAAATATAGTATTGCAAAATGCACAGGAAAGCAGTTGTAATGTTTCTTCCCGAAACAGGCAAGCACAGCAGCCCTTCTAAAATGTAAAAGCCTATTTAAAATTAGCAGTGTATAAGCGAACAATAATTACCAAGAACTACTTTCCACAGGCTTTCTACACTTTCAGACTCTTGTCTTTTTTTGAAAATGACCACATTCTCTTAGTTTACATACAGCTGGCTTGAGGTTGTGAAACTTCCTTCTGGTTCGATTACGGAGAAAAGTTTGAGAGCCACTCACCCAAGGCAGCAATCGTGAATACAGAAATAACAAAGATAAATGCCTATTTCAATGCAATAAACAAGCACTAAGCTCTCTCCACTCTGGAGCCAGCAATCCCAGTGGAGGCTGGGAAGTACAGATCTATCTGGCTCAAGGTGAGCTAATCCACTGTGACAAAGCTGTGGGCTCTCCTGTCCTTGAGGCAGCTCCCTGCCTTCCTGCCTCTCAGTGGCAGGAGTGCCTGCATAGGGTGGCTGCAAATGACTTCATTTTTCACAGCTGTCACCTCCAGGACTGCTTTAAGCTCTGCTGAACACCTTTTATACTCTATGGTCTTGCTTGATGAACTTCCACGAGCCAAAGGAGAAGAACTATTAAGTATCAAAAAAAATATTTCAAAATAAATTAAATTTTCCTGGTTTTCTCTGCTAAACTTTGAAAAGTTTACAGAACTTCTCTTGCTGTATGCACAAACATTCAGTCAAATATTGGAGAGAACAAGTGTGTGTTCACTATGAATGCCAAAGCAGTTCAAATGGTTTAATGGCCAATGGCAACTGATGTGTGTGGGCTTCAGTTCTTGAGTTCATATTATTGATTCTTTGTTCTGTGAGTGTTTTTGGTGTGACTTTGGGGCTTTTTTTAATGGGCAGTTTTTCTACAAGAGGGAATATTCTCAGTTCAAAATGCAGATTTCTTTCACTCCCATTCCTCAGTGACTGGCAAACCAAATTCATCTATGCAGGTAAAGAGTCTCTAAAATTTATCTGTCTATGGCTGATCTTTTGAAAGAGAATGGTTTCCCATCCAAAAGGATGTTGGCCCAAGAAAAGGGCCTCCCACACTGGAGGGAGAGGAAAATTTATTCAAAGGGTGGCATATTGGGGTCTGGTGTGAAGGGTCCTTATGCCAGTGTGGTGTGACATGAGCTGTCCTGGCTTCTACAAATGTGTTGCTGTCGTTGCAGCAGTGGTGGCAGGGTTACAGATACCCACCAAAAGGCACTGTGGAGACACAGCCAGGAGAATATTGCTGTTCAGTGCTTTCCCCTGCTGAGAAGAATGGTGTGGCCATCTCTGGATTCAGGAGAGCTGGTTTCCTTGTTATTTTGTTTATCTTTAGACAAATCATCTGTACTGTGGTTTGGTGAAACAGTTAAAATAACAAATGCTGCTGAAAAAGCAGAATTCCCCCCCTTTCCTCATTGTGGTTTGAGCCCCAACCTCTTTTTCCTGCGTTAGCACTACTTCTCACCTGCTCCTAAAGAGAGCTGAAGTAGCAGAAAATGCAGCCTAACAACAACTGCAAAACTATGACAACCCTGACACACTAATTTAACTGCTGCTAGGGAGAAGAAGCAAAATTTTCTTTCTTAATTGACAGTACTGACAAAAATTGTAGCTGTCTGTGGATTCGTCACATCTGGCACATTCCCCAGGTCTTTGCTGGGTCTTTCAAAAGTTTATTGTAAGTGCTAGTGGCCACAAGAATCTAGAATAATCTAGGGGACATGGTCACCTTGGTGCTCACCTTCCCTTTCAATTCATTAATTCATGGGTTGAATGTGCTCAGCTCTGTCCTGAGGCTGGTCCCTAGGTCACTCCAGTATTAACCTCTGTCAGTAGTGAGAAATGGCTCCTGATGTCCAATTCTTTCTGTCTCCAGTTTTAAACTGTGCCACGACTTTTATCCGTGCTGAATGCCACATTTCTTTAATAGCTTCTTCTGAAGGGAATTTTTTTTTTTTTTTGTCAAAAGTCTTTGGAAAGCTTAAACATTTTCTATCCAGAAGTTTCTCTTCTTTAAAATCAATTGGCGACCAGGGGTGAGGGGCAACAGAGAAGAAACTATAGGGACAATTATTTTACAAAGCATAACTCCTTAACAATCAGTAATTTTCTGTAACTTTACAATCTCTGGGGGCTCTGGACTCTGACTTCAAAGGAAGCAAGAGAATGCAAGCATCCCAAATGTGTAAATGGTCATGCAATTAAAAGTTCTCATTTTCCCCAAAGTCCTTGTGAAGCATCCTACTCTATAAACTGCTCTTTACAAGGGTAAACATATGCTTAGGGGAGCAATCGATTCCTTTCCTGAATGAATGAATTGATTCCCTGCCCCTGCCTCTTGTAGCAAACAACAAATTACCAGTGGCTGTTCAGGCAGCCTCCATGCATGACTTCATCTCCATCTAAAGCAAGTTGGGACACATCAATAATTTTGCAGGCCCTGGAATGGAGTGAGCTTGTATCTCTGCAATATGTTCCAGAAATGCATTGCAAACTGAAAATCCAAGGTTTCCAGCAGGCTGACATCTCAAACGGCTGTGACAAGCCATCAGAGTGTCTTGTGTTTCAATTACTTATCATCTGTCTGTGAATACAAACCATTCCTTTGGAATTTGAAGGAATACTTTGAATGGAAATGTATCAACTTTGCTAGAGTTCCCCAACACGATGATAGCATGGGCAAAGAGCTGAAAAATAAAATTAGTAATGCCTGGTTCTTAAGCACCATTTGCATGTGGGAGGTTTGAGAGAGGAAGCAGATACTTGGAGATAAAAGCACCATGGTCAAGGACAGAAATAGAAGGAAAATTCACAGCCTCCAAATTCTCAGTCAAGTTCCTCCAGGGCTTGCTGGTACTAAATTTATTTAGGGCCTTATAGGGGTGTCCAGAAGTGGTGGCCAAATACTGGTGTCTCTGCTCTGTGATACAAAACACACCGGTAAACAGCTTATAGCAGGCTAATGTTTGACATCAGCTGCCACTTCAAATAGTTCTGAGAGATCAAAAGTCCTCAGTTCCAGCAGGATAAACTCTGAGTGCTCTGAACGCAGAGGAAAGCAGCAACAATGATCAAAGGTCCTGAAAACATGCAATAACAGCCCTTCTGATATGTAAAACACTCTTGCAAAGAGGAAGGGAAGCTGCCTTTCTCCATGGCTGTGGTGGATGAGATAAAAATGGGTATAAACTAAAATGGGTATCAAATTGGTATCAAGAAATAGTGAATTTCTGAAGCATTTCTGAGAAAGTCTATGGAGTCTCCATCACAAAATGCTCTTAAAAACATTTTTTTTTCTTTTCTTTTTTTTTTTTTAAGGAGTTACTCATGTAAACCTTTTCAACAATGTGCTTTTTCCAAACTCCTCCTAGGCCAGCAATTTTGTGAAGTTTCATCTTCATGAGGGGTGTATATATATTAAGTGGAGCTAAATATACTTTTTAAAAAAGCATTAAAATACATGCCTGACAAAAAATGTATACAAGGCATGCATATTTATGCAATTTATATGGATTATCATATTTTAAAGTCGTATTGAGAATCAGAAGTTCAGCTGCCTTTCTGGGCTTGTTAATGGCTGGCTTTGGATTTACCTCTGTACTCTCTGAAACTGAGTATTTCAGTGCACTTTAGAGATATTTTCAGATGTTTTCAGAAGTTGTGCTTGTTGAAGGCAATCTCTGTGTAGACCTTATGGAAAAAGAAAAGTGACAAAGGCTTGGAATTTTAAAAAGAAAATTATAAATCTTGAAGATGAGTTGGTTTTTTCTTCTTTCTTCCAAGGATGTATCCCCTGCAGCTGTTTGTATTGATTCTAACACTGACTACTCTGCAGAATCCTACTGAGTCACTGTGACAGCTCTGTCTGTGAAAAACACATTGCAAACCACCTGAAAAATATTTCAAAAATGTATCTGAGAGCCATATTGGAGGTTGAACAGTGTTAAAAACACAAAGCTGTTCAATGGATCAAAGTTCAGTTCTGATGTCTTACTCAGGCACAGCCTATGTGCTGGTGTAATTAATTAATTTCAAAGTGTAATACTTTATTTTACACACTGGCTGTATTTGTATTCTAGTGTGAAAACAGCTTCTAGAAGTAAAGCTTATTTCAATTTCCACTGAGATATGATTTCTGCCATCACTGGCCTCTCTTCACTCAGTGCTAAGGTTGTGCTTCTCTAGCTGTACAGTTCTAGACAGGATTTTTTATTTTTGGTTTTTAATAGGTTTTAGTTTTCTTCATTAAACTAATCATCATTGCTGATTAATGTATCTTTATTTCCAGGAAAATGGGATTTATAAAAACAAACCGTTTGCCAACTTGCTTTGGAGATTTCCCCCATTCATTTTAGTTAATTGAAATTATAAAAATTCTGCATCTTCTCCAGCAGAGATTTCTCTGCAGATTACCACTTCTGGCCATGCTTCACAGCTCTATTTTACTTCAACAGATACAAATAAGATATATCAAGAAATGTGTGTTAAAAGGCCCCATTAATTTGAAATGCCCTGGGTTTTGTTTTACCCTTTAATAAACACATTTTGGATTGTAAAAGCCTTTTTCTTTTCTGCTATTATGCTATTATTCCCAGAGTTTTGAAAAAATATTTCAGGATAATTTATTTTCTCTTATTAATTTGTGCTTAAGGCACAAGTCTGGTGTTATTATTGTCTTTGTATTAGTAGCAAATGATGTGCAAATGAAAGGAAAGTCGGGCAACAAGCAAGTTAAGTGATAGAAATTCAAAACACCAGGAAGACACTGCCACCAGAGCTGCACATTCCCAAGGATTTCTCATCTGACAAGACCCCAGCAGGAGGCATTTTTGATAGGCTTTAGCAATAGCAACAGACTAAGTGATAAAGATTCAAACACCAAGAAGACACATCCAGATGTACATGTACATCCAGAAATGTACATTCCAAGGGATTTCTCTCATCTGACTAAACCCCAGCAGGAGATATTCCGGGAAATTGTTCACCTTGCTAAGATTCCAGCAATTTTTCACTGGTTCTGGGAAATGTGATGATGTGCTAAAGAAGACCCCCTTCCAAAGCCAGAGAGACTGTATAAAAATGGACCCCTTAGAAGGGACCCTCAGAGAGCCACAGGGAATCTGGTGAGATGGTGGCCAAGTCCTGAGTCCCCCCAGCACTGATTGCCTGGCTCAGAGTCGAATCGCTTGTGGCCTTTTCAAAATTTATACTTTTGATAATTTAATAAATTTCTTTAATTATTAAATCGCACCATTCATTTATAACACGGTGGAACCACTCCAGGGACTTCTGGTGAGGCATCTCTGGTGTTTTGGGGTTTCCCCAAAAACAACTGCCGTGGGTGTCCCAAATAGAGATGTCCAGTTTATCATGACCTGCCCAAGCCCCTCAGGCAGGCTCCAGGGCCACAGGCAACCTTACCAAGCTCAGCTCTTAGGTGATATCAGCTCTTTAGGGATTATCAGCTCATTTGTGATTTCAGCTCTTTGCTTGCTAAGTGCCTTTGGCAGACGCAGGGAGAGAGAGGAGAAGGCTGTGTGAGGTTCCACAGAGATGTTTTTCTTGGCAGCTTCTGCAAAGGTCCCCAATGACAGCTTCTTCTCCTGAACTGGGCAGAAGTAGGGATTTTTATAGGGTGTAGGGGTTTTGGAAATTATCCAGTGGTGAGGGTCGAGGCAAATACGACGTATAGTGTTACTATGATATTTTCTGAAAAATCACCAGGATTTTTCTCCTGAGAAGCTGAGAAGCCTCAGAAAAGAAATAATTATCTGATTGCTTGGAATGTGGTTTGGAGGTTGCTTACCAACAGGTGCATCTTTGATTGGTTCCATGTGAATTGTTTTTACTTAATGACCAATCCCAGTCCAGCTGTGTCAGGACTCTGGTCAGTCACAGGTTTTTATTATCATTCTTGTCTAGCCTTCTGATGTCTCCTTTCTCTTTCTTTAGTTTTAGTATATAATTTCTTTTAATATAATATATTAATAGAATAGAATATATATATATAACTGATATAATAATATATTATAATTAATTATTATAATATAATATAACATAATAACTCTATTTAATAATATAGTATTATAATATAATAACTATAATTAATATCGTAATATAATAAATCAGCCTTCTGAGAACTTGGAGTCAATTCTCATCTCTCACCTTGTCCTGTCACGGCCTTGACACAGCTAGCTGTGATTGGCCATAAAGGAAAAACAATTCACAATAAACAACCACCTGCTGTGACAGGTGGGTAAACAATCTCCAGACCACATTCCTAAGCAGCAAAACAGGGAGAAGCAATCAGATAATTATTGTTTTCATTTCTCTTTGAGGCTTCTCAGCTTCCCAGGAGAATAATCCTGGGCAAAGAGGATTTTTCAGGAAATATGACAGTGACAGGGGAGAACTGAACAAACCATGTGATACAAACAAGCCACTTAGTGCAATATGAAAACTACTCACTGCAAAATTCCAATCACTCAGTGCAAAATAATAACTGAATAAACCATTGTCCTTCAACAACACCAGCGTCTACAGCAAACAGATTTGAGGCAGTATAAAAACTTGAAAAGCAACCCTGCTTACAAAGAAATATCATAACCTCAAAGGACTCCAAGACACAAAAGCATATCAATCATAAAAGTGGCTTCCTTGAGCCTGTCCTACATTATCAGGGAGAAAACGAGGAGCTGTAAATAATCAGGAGGGTGATTTCAACTGTACTTGCTATGAAATATCATTTAATTCTAAATTTTATCGTGCTGCAAACAAATCCACACTTTTTCTTCTCTAGTTACTAGGTTTTTATTAAGGTACAAGAGACAAATACAAATAATTACAGCTCTAAGAATATCTGGAAGTGAGATAAAGCTTTGTCTCTGCAGGGCCTTTAACTGTACCTAATTTTAAGGATGTTCTCACCTTGCTTGTCAGCTGATAACGCATAAAACACTTACTTCAGCACCTAACAGCATGGCTTTTATAACATATTCCTTCCTGGAAAAATGATCTGCTGTGCTGTACTCACCTGGGACAGCTATAATCTGATGTGACAAAATGCAGGTTTTTCATGCACAAGTTCCATGCCACACATGGCTTGATCTGAATCATCAGTGAACAATCTCAATCATCCAGCTCTCTGTGTCATTTTTAGTACAGATTTTGTCATGCAGAGGATGAGAAAGGAGAGGAGGATCAGAGCAAGGGCCAAAAAAAGGAATGAAAAAGAGAAAAATGGGAAACCTGTTTCCCACAAGCTGGGACAAATGATTATGAGACTCTAGATTGACACACAGAGCCTTCAGTGAGCTAAGAGCATTTTGGTCTTCAACAAATGTCTAAGTCTGTGGCTGAGCTGGGTAAGAGAATGTTTCTTTCCAGTGTTTTTGGCTTGGCTTCTCAATAACTTATTTCATCATTTATTGAACCGATCCATATGGCCTCATAATGAATAGTTAATGCTGAGATATTAAATGTCTTCAAGCCCTGTTTCAGCTATTATGAGATCTGCCCTTTTCATTTGTAGAGAGCTCTCTTAAAAATACCCAGAGAAAAGTTCAAAGGTACTACAGGCACCTTTTTTATCCCAGGTTTTTTGCTTCCTTTTGACTTGGACATGTTTATATTGTATTTGCAGAAGGCCTTTGTGGGGACAGTAGAAGACATCAGATACACTGAAACTGAAAAAGGGACCTCCTATACCTCAAGGATAAAAAGTTCACTTGGTTAATAGGCTTGAGGGAAAGGTAAACTTTACTGCCTGCTAAAACGGACGTTTTTGATATGACTAAGATAAAAAGAAACAAGTGGGGAGGAGGGGAAAACTAGAGGAAACCTTAGAAAACCTCACAGCTTTAGGATTACTTGATTTTAGAAAGGTGCAATATTGAGAAAAGATGATGGTTTTGTTATTTATTTCCCTAACTATTAGGGAATTAATTTATTAATTTTTTTTTTAATTTCTGTATATGAAAGAATTCTTGGTTACTTCCCAAAATGCCCGAGTGTTCTCATACCCAACATGAGCAAAATAAGGAAAACAAAATCTGGCTTCAAGATCTTTCTTGATTTCCACAAGTCTGTTACATAACAGACTTGTGGGAAAAAAACATGTAGGCTCTGTTAATAACTTTCAGAATTACAGAACCACAGAATACTCTGAGTTGGAAGGGACACACAAAGACCATCAAAGTCCAACTCTGGCCCTGCATGGGACAGCCACAAGAATCTCATCATGTGATCTCACATTTAAAGCAACTCATATTTAGATCTGGATTTTGTATTATTTTTGTATTATTTGCAGAGCCATGTATTCCATGCTAGGTGAATCCTGGGTTACCTTTTCATGAAGGTTCACCTCAGCCATGGCTGGAGTAGAATATCTGACAATGAGCAAACCTTATTAAGTTTAGAAATTTCATTTGGGAACTAGCAGGAGTTCTCAAAAGCTGAATCTGACTTTAATCTTCATCTGAATTTAATGAGAACAGTGTTGCCTGCTTAGCTTTGGTTTCCAAGTATTTTTGGTGTGGCTAGAAATAGTGTAGCTTATTTTGTATATATTTCAGCACTCCTTATTTCAGCCAATTCTAGCAATAAGCAGCAGTGACGCAAACAGTTATGGCAAAAAAAAAAAAAATTAAAAAGTGACCACTTTCATTTTGGTGTCTCCTTGCTTTCCATTTTGGATTAGTGGATCAAATTCCCTTGGAGGGCAGCCATTGTCATCAGCTGCAATATTAAATATTTGCGAATGACTTAAAGCAGCTCCAAACCATTCTGGGTAACCTGACTGTCCTTATATGTGTAAGTCACACCTAGGAGCTTTGGGATGCATCACAAAAGACTGAAATGGAAAAAAACCAGAGATTTTGATGATGAAACCTCAAAATAGTCTTATTTAGGGTTTCAATAATTCTGCTTCTTCTCCTGCCCCATGCTGTCTGGTCCTACTCCCTCATTTGGTGCTTGTATGACAGATTGAGGAGAAAACTGTAAAGCTGCTGAGCATCTGAGCCTGTGAAAATTTCTGACTTTTTCAGGATGATGCCAGGCAACTCTGCTGGCTCCTGATGGCCAGCACTATCAGGGTTGTTGCAAAGGAGAGGGCTGTGCTGTGTGACTCTGGGTGACACCTCCAAAGCAGATCATGTGAAGCCTCTGTGCAGGTGCACAATGAATTATTCAAGGGCTGTTATTAAAGTGGTGGCAAGCTAAGTGAGGGTTAGAAACAGAGCTTGGATTCATCAAACAGGCATCACATCCAGACAATCAGAGGCCCTAAACACAGCATTAAGGAACATTGTCAAATCACTCAAAAAATAGGAAAGAGAAAGTGCAACTTGGATTAAGCTTCCTATTGCATTAATTTGAAGTGCTGCTTAAAATTCTGCATCTGGAGATGCAGAAAAACTAGCATCTCTCTAACACACAGTCCTAGATTGGGTCACAAATGACAGACACATGATTTGGTTTGTGATGGTGTTCACAGGGGTCAGGATGAGGGAAGAGACAAGGATCTGATTTCATGTTTCAGAAGGCTTGATTTATTATTTTATTATATATGTTACATTAAAACTCTACTAAAAGAATAGAAGAAAGGATTTCATCAGAAGGCTAGCTAAGAATAGAACAGCAAAGAATGATAACAAAGGTTTGCGGCTCGGACTCTCTGTCCAAGCCAGCTGGGCTGTGATTGGCCATTAATTAGAAACAACCACATAAGACCAATCACAGATGCACCTGTTGCATTCCACAGCAGCAGATAATCATTGTTTACATTTTGTTCCTGAGGACTCTCAGCTTCTCAGGAGGAAAAATCCTAAAGGAAAGGTTTTTCATAAAAGATGTCTGTGACACTAGTTCAGGGTTGCGGGGTTTTGCCTCTTTTTTTTTTAACTCGTTTTATTTTGTAACAAACTCTCATTTGCAAAGAAGAAAGGCCTTGTCTTGTAAAAGCCCTTCTCTTGGGCAGAACTTTTAGCAGCACCATTTATTTCTCTAAGGGAGGTTTCAGGTGAACTAGGCACTTTTCAAAGACACAAAGCCCTTTTCAAAGGCAGAAGCTCCTTTTGGTCACGCTCCAGTGTCTCACTTTCCCTTGGCTCTGTGGGTGACAGGAGGTGCCAAACCCAGGGGAATATGTGATGATAAGGGACACCAAGAGGGTGCTTTGCTGTGCATTTTCGAGGGTGCAAATGCTGTGCATTTGCTGTGCTTTTTGCTGTGCAGTATTCGAGGTCTGACTGACTGACTGCTGGAGAGCTGGAGTCACTTCAGTGTGACTCAGAGGCCGGGGAAGTGAATCTCTCCTTATAGACCCAGTCTGCAGATGAATACAAACCTTATCTTTCATTATAAATGACATCTGTGAAATGCAGCTTGGCTTCCTAAGAGAAGGAGCACTCCAACTCAATACTAATTCAGCAGCTCCATCCTGTCCTGTGACACAGTGATCAATGGCTTGTTCTCCTTCTCCTGTGGATGTAGCACATCTTACTCGAGCAGGGAAGCACTTTAGTCTAATGTGTGGATTTAATTTTCCCATCATTCTTCCAGCTCTGTAGAATATGTGCCTGAGCTATGGGAGAGAAATGTAAATTTTTCCAGGAGGCTGTGGCTGGGAGGAGTGATTGAGAAGCAGAGAGCTGTGAAGAGCTCATAGCAGTAATTGCTTCATGCCCTGTTCAAGCTATTCTTTATGATCTTCTGTGACATGGAAGAATTATTTCCATGCTGTGAAGTCAGGGGGTGTTTGCAACATGTAAACCCCTCTTTCTCCTGATTTTCAATCTACCTCTGGTGGTGCTGGAAGATTTTAAGCACTGTCTGGAATTGGTGGGGATTAGATCAACCTACGACTACCCCTTTTCCTGCAGGATAGGTGGTTTATCCCTAATATAGATTTGGAAGATTATGAGTCACATTAGCTTGTTACTTCTCCTCCAGAATTTTATTTTATTTTTTTAGAGAATGCCAAGCAGGAATTTCTTTTCCATGTAATTAAAAAAACCCCAACAAACATCATATCTTGCTAGATATGACTTTTTTTTCTTATAGTAAAGAGGAAAAATACAGAGCCATTAGAAAGCATAGAAAAGCACAGTTCTACAGGTTCTTTTATAAGGACCAGAGAGAGCTGCTACTAAATTCGTTTCAGCATTACTCACTAGAGTTTGCAGAGGTTTGCAGAGGGCAGTCTGACTTTCTGCAAGCCTGTCAAAATTGCCTTACATAGGGGAGTGGTGCCCTTTAAGAGGAAAAAAAAAGTGTCCTCAGCCTTACATTCAAAGCATGCAGGTGGGGTTTCCTTTGTGGCCACATATCTCGTTTTCTTGATCTAAAAATAACAAGTGACAGCAGGTTTTGTTGTAGCTGCCAGCTTATTCTCAAGTTCAGGTAATTTGCCTCAGCTTCAGAAGTGATGGGACACCTTGAACTGGATCACCTGGCATCTGTCTTGCAAACACATTCTCCCTCAGGGCTGGAAAGCTAGGCAGAAACTGAAAACAAGGGTCAATTAGGAAAGAAAGGATAATTATCTGGTCTTCCTTTTTTTTATTTTTTTTTTTTACCTTGCAACCTTCACTGACCTACAGCTACTGTGAGTTCATTTCCCATTCTGCACTGGTGCTGGTGTGCATTTGAAATAGCTTTGCCCACTGCTTCTCTGCTTAAATAAAACCCTGGGGATTCTCCAGCCTTTAATGAAAATTACAAAAGCTTTTGCATATTGTGCAACTACCTCTCTTCCTTTGTTTTCCTACGAAATGGATTGAGCAGCTCCCCGGTGGGACACCCGAATTAGCATGCCAATATCCCAACATCTCTCTGCGGAGTCCTGTTGGGTCTGTAGCATTCTAATATGTTTTTAGGTGCAAACCACTTCGGAATGAGCTGTTTGCACCGGCACCTTCAGGGCATGAGAACAATGAGCAAATTGCTGGTTCCTGTCCTGGCTGCAGGGTCTGTCTCAGGCATTAAAATAATTTCGGTTTAGGGTGAGAGGTTTCAGAGGAGTTTGCCTTTCCAACACCCTGCCCACCACTGCTGCTTCCCAGAGTCCTTTCACATCAGACTCCCTCTACTGCTCCACTAAATTCACATGGAAACAAATTTTATTTCTCTTCCAGCTTGGCATTGGACCCCTAGCAGTGACATCCTTATTTTCAACACATTTAAGCTTATTGCATCTTCACTATGCTTTTCCTGACATACATGCAATGTATAGATAGTGAACCTCTTCTAAGAAAAAAGAAAGTACATCTATCTCTCTCTCTATCTATCTGTCTATCTATCTATCTATCTATCTATCTATCTATCTATCTATCTATCTATCTATCTCTTCAAAAACACAGGCCATTCTGAAAAATCCCCAAGGTCAACGATATCACTTTGATATAATGGTGTTTTAAGGTTAAATGTCCCAATTAAAGTCTGTCTCCAGTTCTGAGTCATCTGACTTGCACTAGAGGTCAGAAATGTGTCTTTTTCAGCTTGCATATCAGAAATAAAAATACCAAAATTACTGGTTTTGAAGGTTCTGGTCCTGTTTATGCAGTCTGCCAGAGTAGATTGGGCTCTTCTGATAAGAGAGAGGCAGGTGAAACCAAACAACCAGTACAATAGAGAACAGCAACACCCACAATCTGGTGAAAAAACAGTCTGCACAAAGCAGAGCTTCACCCCTTCAGATCTCCATCACAAAGCCACAACTCTGCAGGGAGATCACAACAAGCCTGGGAATTGCCATAACCTTAGCACTGCTTAAGAATAAAACCACAGACCGAGCGAAAACACCTCCCCTCCCATTTCACTTTGAAACTGTTAAACTAAACATCATAACAAGACTTTCAACAGGGTTGTACTCCATCCTCTGCTTAACAGGATTATGCTCTGCCCCTTCCCAGCTCATAGGAAACATTAGCTCTGTCTCTGATGTGAAATTTGTATGTAGAGCAGATCTTATTTTCTTTTTTCCTTTCTTAGTGCACTCTGTAGATTTTGGAAAACACTTTACCCATCCCTTCAAACCATAACATTCAGAAAACAGTGTCAGTAGCTGATGTCATTGCAGTGTTTGTTGCTGATGAAGCAAGTAAATAAGTTTGGGTTGTGTGCACTCCTGGATGGCATGATACTATCTTTTCTTTGGAAGAGATAATAAAAGGAGCTTGAGCAAGCCTGTAGCTGGATCAAGCTGCATATTTGGTTCACTCACCTCTCCTCCTTCTGCCTCAGTTTCCTCATCTGTAAACTGGAAGTAATGATGCTGGCCTCATTACAGGGCCTTAAAGAAAAGAAATACAGAGAGCTCCTGAGCTCACCAAAGCCTGAGCAAGAAGTGTGGATGCTCTGGGAGCATAAAATAGCTGATTATTTGTACTCCAGATTTCTGGGGTACAGAAATCTGCATGTCCTCAGTAGATCATACTGCTTTGTTCACTTCAGTGCTGTTTATCCGCTTGTCCATTCTTCTTCCTTCCTTCCTTCCATGCTAAGAACTCATGAAGATGAAAGTTCACTTGTTCCTTCACTTGTTTTCTCCCCTGCTTTGGTATTAACAGCTTTAGAACATCCTCAGCCTCAGCAACATCCCCCTGGATGCTGCTGGACTTGCTGCTGCTGCTGCAGCTGAAGGGCACCAGAACATTCAAGCGAACTCATGGACTGATGTGTGATGGTGTTCACAGGGGTCAGGATGAGGGAAGAGACAAGGATCTGACTCCATGTTTCAGAAGGCTTGATTTATTATTTTATGATATATATTGCATTAAAACTATACTAAAAGAATAGAAGAAAGGATTTCATCAGAAGGCTAGCTAAGAATAGAATAGAAAAGAATGAAAACAAAGGCTCTGTCTTGGATTCTCTCTCTGAGCCAGCTGGGCTGTGATTGGCCATTAATTAGAAACAACCACATGAGACCAATCACAGATCCACCTGTTGCATTCCACAGCAGCAGATAATCAATGTTTGCATTTTGTCCCTGAGGCCTCTCAGCTTCTCATGAGGAAAAATCCTAAGGAAAGGATTTTTCATAAAAGATGTCTGTGACACTGCTGTGTTACAGCAGCTCCTTGGGCTCCTCTGAGGCACAGGGACCATGACTGCTGCCAGACATGGTGCATGAGCACCTCAAAGTTTACAGCCTAGTCAGGCAAACAATGGTAAAAGAACAGCCAGCAGGCATCTCCAGCTGGCAGACAACACACAGCAAAATAAAGGGATTTGCCAAGGACAGGGCCTTATCTTGCTGTACATCTCAGGTGAGAGCTGGGTATGTACAGACAGAAGGCAATGTACTCTTGTTCTGGATGAACACACACTTTGGATTTTGAAGTGGTTTTACTCCTTCTCCCACCCCTCCTTTTTGGTGTCTTTGCCTCCTTCATTCTTTTATCTTTTCTTTTTTTTCTTTCTTTGTTTTCAGGCCTGCTCCACACTGTCCCTGGCATTCTCTGTCCCTCTCTCCAGCCAGGTCACAGGTGAATTCTGTCATCAGCCAGCCCTCACTTCCCTCAAACAAATGCTTGTAGGCAGCTGGTGCCAATTCCTCTTTTCTCCAGTAATAATGGATTCCCTGGGACACTCTGCCTCAGCTGTAATTTTGGCCTTGAACAGAATAACCTGACCGTGCCAGTAGCTGGAAACAGCAGCTCTGTGCTCAGGTCTTTCTGCCTTCTCCCTCTGCCTGTTTACAATTCCACCTGCTCTCCCCTGCCTAGCCTTGCAGTAATCTGATCATTCCCTCAGCTTCCCAGCCCTGGCTCCCAGGGTCTGCACAATTATGGAGAGAGAAGCAGCCCCAGACTGGGGAGATACTGTAAGAGCTGAAATGAGGGATGTAGGACTCCAGGCATCTCTCTAAAATGCAGTTTATTCTATCCAAGATGTTACAGCAGCCCAGGGTGGTGGGTAACAGAGCTGTGCCCACAGCTGTCAGCTTCAGCTGCAGCCAGGCCTGGAGACCCTGAGTTTTGGATACATTGCTTTATATACTTTTCTTTGCTGAGCATCTTAATACAGTAGAGCCAATCTATACCTTAACTATTATCTATAGCCTATCATAACCACTATAATTAACATATTCATGTTACTGTTCTCCAATCACTGAAAGTTAATACATTACAGTTTAAGCTAGAAGTTGTCTTTCAGTTTTCTTGCAGTGGAAAATTCTGAGACCTTTTTTCTACTTGCAACTTTGCTGACTTGTTTACCTGTGCTATCTTTCTGCTTGGTAAAAACATCTTCTTGTTTGAGGTGTGTTTATCCTTTGCTCTAAGTCACAAAACCCCCTTCTAATTAACAGACCCTTTGCCTTCTTCGTTATCCAGTAAGACTGGCTCAGCAATTCTTTTCCTCTATATCAAAACTTGCTTCCATCTCTATCCCTTCATCAGACTCTACATTTAAAAATCTTTCTGCTAAGCATACATATCTGTGAGACTTTCTTGTCAAACTTTCATCCTTCCCAACAAGATACAGCACAGGGCTTTGGACAGTGCTATTGAGTAATTCATCAGCAGTGGCATCCCTGTGGAAAACAAGTCATCAGCAAAATGAGAGGTGTGTGACCTTCCCCTCTGAACCCCAGGGCAGCTCTGACTGCTGATGGCTTCCTGTAGGGCTCCTTGTGCTCCCTCTGTGTTCTGAAGAACAAGAAGAAATCTGCTTCCACGGGAAAGCCCTTCCAGCAAGGTGCCCAGGGGTGTTTGCATATCCCCACCGAGTGCCTGTGCAGCTCCTGCAGCAGCTCAGAGCTGCTGAGGGTTTCCACCAAAGGGCTCTGTCACAGAAATCTTTTCATAAAAATCCTTTCTTTAGGATTTTCCCTTCTGGGAAGCTGAGGCCCCAGAAAAAAAAAATTAAACATTGATTATCTGCTGCTGTGGAATGCAACAGGTGCACCTGTGATTGGCCCATGTTGGATGTTTACAATTAATGGCCAACCAAGGACCAAGCTCTCTCAGGGACAGAGTCAGAGAGAGCTCCTTTGTTATCATTCTTTTCTATTCTTAGCTTAGCTAGCCTTCTGAGAACTTTTCCTTCTCTTCTTTTTAGTACAGTCATAACGTAATATATATATCATAAAGTAATAAATCAAGCCTTCTGATCATAAAATCAACGTTCTCATCTCTCTCTTCACCTCAAAAGCCTTGTGACCACGGTCACAGGGCTCCACCCTGCAAAGCTGCTGTGTGCACAGAGCAGCAGCTGTGGCCCCGAGGTGCTGTGCAGTGTCCTTGCCTGCCCTTGCTGTGGTGGCCACAGGCTCTGTGCTGCTGCAGCCCCGGGGACCGCAGCGCTCCTGGCTGTGAACCACAGCTCCCAGCCGGCCTCTGACCCGCGGCTCTGCAGGTTTCCATTTCAGTCACAAAAGAAAAAGAGAATTTTGTTAAAACTTTGCAAAGGGTGTGGGGGATAGAGCTCAGTCCTATGTTTTTTCTAGAAGTGCCTTTCTGCAGGATGCTGCTGCTGATAAACTCCCAGCACTGCTCTCTTACCCGTGCATCTCCTCTCCTATACCTCCCTTACATTTGTGTCGGTCCTCCAGTCCAATGCAGCATAAGCTATGTGTGACACAGATGTCCAGTGACCTTTCCTGGAACATCTGTGTGAAAAATGCATATTTTATGATTGGCTTTTGGTAAATATTAAGATGAATATTATATATGTTATGTTAGAAAGTAGTGCTGTATTAATTGTTTTAAGTAGTGTGTTAAATATAGTTTTAGGTTATAAAAATTGTTAAAATAGAAACTATGCCATGTAGGATACTTTCTTTAAAGAAAGGACTTGCAGCAAGATAGCAGCCACAGGACACCTAAATCTTTCAGAGAAAAAGAATTTATTGCTCTCTTATCAGAAAAAACAAACTTTTTCTCACCTCAAAGGCCCTGTTAGGATTCAGAGGAAGAAGCTGACACTGACCAGACAGAATCCTGTGTTTGAATGGAATTTATGCATCATGTGGTGTATGAATATGCAACAGGCTGTTGTTTTTAAGGGTTAATCCTCTGTTAACGGGTGTCCTTTTTCCGGCTCGTGCTGCCCAGAAAAAGATACCCGGATGTCCATAACTCTTTGTCTCTATTGTCTCATATTTCCTAATTCAAATTTTCCAAATTATTATTGCTCTAATTATATTACTATTTTATAAACATTTTATAACTATTAAACTTTTAAAATTTTAAAAAAACCAAGTGATTGGCGTTTTTCACAATCTGAGTCCTGTGCTTTAAAGAATACATTGACTTTCCATTCCATACCACTCCATATTAAAAGCTGATTCCCCAACCTTACCTCAACTAGATTTTTATAGATTTGCCCTGTTCAGTGGTTCAAAACAGCCTTGTTAGCTAGAAGAAAGAAGTTTTTTCCCCTTCAATTTTCAAAGAGAGAGTTGTGTGGGCCTGCAAGTCTTCAAAGCCTATGGTCTGTGGTCCAAGAGCTAAAAACAGTCACAAACTTCACCACCAGATGGATGGAAACTTAAGGCTCATCTTGCTCCTCTTTCTCCTTCAGCAGTAATAAAAAAAGAGCTGCTTTTAAAAGAGTTTATCAGTTGGAATTTTTCTCTGCCTGTAACTGGGAAGAAGCAAAGAAACCATGGCAAGATCCCAGATTTAGCCTAGCTACAGGATTCACAGTCCTGAGAAGTGCTCGCACAACCCAGTGAGGTATCACTCAAATATGTAAATACGTTTCCCATGGGGAGCTCTCAGACTCTGCCTCAGAGGAAGAGCTTTGCTTAAATAAGCACAGAGCAGCTTTGTGGAGCCTGTCCCTTCAGGCTGCTGGTCCCAAAAGCTGTGCAAGTCCTGGCCAGGCTCACTGGAGAGCAAGGAAATGTGTTCAGCTGCAGGCACTGCCTTCTCCAGCCCCACCAGTGCTCCCCTCCCTGCTCTGCTGCTGCCCTTTGCTAATAATAGAGCACTTGGATTTTTTTCAGGGAAGGAACATAGTGCATGTGGGTTGTGCACAGGGAGGGTGACTCTGAAATGCATTTTTTTGTGAGGCTAAATTATAATGATTCAGCTTTTGTCTTGCTTTGAGATTAGTGCAGTCATGCTATGACAGTTGTGGATCCTTTTCTTACCAAAAATACAATGTGAGTTGTCCCTTAAAGTGATGGCAATTCCTGCTTCTCTGGAGCAGCCTCCTTCCTGACACAGAACACTGGAATTGTTTCGCCATTATTTTTGACAACTCTTCCATTTATCCCCATTTCTTTGAACCAGGGATTTGGAAATCTTCTGTGCCAGCATGGCCAGAATACTTTAAAGCATAGAACACAAAATTTTAGATAAATTATTCTCAGAATAAATTATTTTCAGAATATTTTAGAAGAAGATATAGTTCAAGAGCGCCAGAGAAAATAGTCACGAAATGGAATGAAAAGGAGGAGGAGGTGTAGGCATAAGAACAGCAGCAAAGGCTCAACCAGGAGAGAGGGAACAGAAACTGGATGAAATCAGGATATAAAAGCTTATAAATCTCTTTATTTTAAGGTACAAAAAATACCAAGTCCTAAAATATGATCTTTTCCTGGCAATGACCACACTGCTAAGAAATTTGGAGCAAAAAGGGTGGGTGTGCTCAGGGGCATTTTTCCAGCCTTGTGCTTGAGACCTCTTTTCTTCTGTGCTTGTTTCAAGCAAGTGCTACTGCAAGCCACACATGGGCACACAAACAAAAATCCCTTAAGAAAATAGAAGTAGGCTTTACTTGAGACGCAAAAACAGAGCAAGCTTTGCATGCAGATGGCCTTCTCTGGAATCTCACTGGCTTTCAGCATGTCAGCATGGCTGTGTATCTCTGAGTTACTGTGACAGGAGCTGAGAATGGATGGCTGCCTGGTTTACTGCACTTTTTGAAGCCAGTTTTCAGAGACTGGGACTATTTTGGAAGGCCAGGTTTTAGAATCTACTTTCAGAAGGTGTTTGACTTTAGCAAGTGACTTTTGCCACTCTGGTATTTCCTTCAAAGATGACAGAGGTTAAAGGAAAATCACTCATAAAGGAGAACTGAGTTTGGTTTCTTGTCACATTCTGCTTGTCTAGGGAGGTGTTTTTCAGAGGTTTGTTAGACCCAGCTTCATAGCATGAATTCCAGCAGTGAGAAGGGGCTGTGATCAAGGGAATAAACACACTCCTGAGCACAACAGATTTACCCTGGCTTGGCTTGTGGCCTCCTGCACTGGTTGGGAAGAAGTGGGATCAGCAGGTAACAAAACAGGCAAATTGATTTTGATGGTGTTTTTACTAATTATTTACTTTTTTTTACTTTTCATTTTCCTTCATATTTTTTCCCCCCCTGTTGGCTTTCTGGTGTCCTGGGTTTACTTTCTGCTCTCGGTCACTCGGCTCCCTGCCCCAGTGGGAAATCATTCAGCCAGCATGGCAAATGTCAGAAAAGAATTTCAATGACTGCTGCTAGTGTTAATCATTGTATTCCTGAATCAGTTTTGTAAGGCAGTGTCTGGAGAAGTGAGAAGAATCACATTTGTCTGACAAACTGCCATAACTCCACTGACACCCAAAATGAGCAGTTACTTGGCTTAGCGCTGACTGGGGCCTCTCATTTCATTTAAGAATGCATTTCCCTCTGAAATTCATGGCTGCTTTATAGTAAGAATGACTATTCTTTCTGTCTCATTTGGGTCACATCCACTGAACCCAGTAGTAGATGAGGGAACAAAACTCTAAAAGATGTGTCCCTTCAACATTGCTAAGAAGCAAAAAGTTGATGTGTCCATCAGCAGTTATTCTCTGTTCCTTGTTCTATTCAGTCTTGGAACAAGAATTTCCCCAGACCTCATTTTTTGCACAATTTAATTGTGCTGTAACTTGTTATAGTAGAAAAGTATAGAACAATATTTTCAGAAAAGCAAGATCTCTAGGGAGAGACAACATTTTTTACTAGCCTTGCTGATATATTTGGAAAAATCAGGTATGCTGCCAGGTTCTGAGGCTCTGCAGGTGACTCTGTGCTTTGAAAATGTTTCATATCTGCTCTGATGAATGATATTAGCTCTGCTCCAAGCTTCACTTTCTCTGGCCACCAAAGCTATAACAATGTTACTAGTCAAAAACCACACAGGGGATCATTCCTTCACCCCAGCCTTCCATAGGCCATTAAAATAAAATTATTATTGTATGTCCTTTAAGAGGTTGGGAGTGAAGAAGAAATGTGTTTTATATCAATGGGCAACATTTTCTTTCCAGCCCTTGTCTGGTGTTGGCCTTTGATCACTCCTGCCTCACATCAGCTGTGATTATCTCAGAGCTGAAGCCAGGCTGAACCCTCCCACTCACTTCTGGATATTCCCCCTGCTCCCCACACAACCGACCATCAGACCAACAGCTTCTGCTCTGTTTGAAACACATTTCATAACTGTCAGCTTCTGCTACCAGCTTTTATAGACATGCAAAATAGCTTTCCTTCCCCCAGCGCCCATATGCTGAACTGCCAGATTACAAAGATGCCCTTTTTTAAAGTTCAAATTTGTAAAGTCTCATTAAACTGAGAATTAACTGAAAAATGAGACTTCTAACAGTTGCCTCTCTTAAGCAGTGCTACATGACTAGGAAAACTATTTTCTTTGACAAGCCTTTTTAAAGCTCTGTTTGCCCTAGGTAGTATCTGGTTGTGAATCTCAGACCTAAAATTTCCTTTTTAGTTACATTTAGTTCAATTCCCAAATGGTCTTTCAGGGGAGTCTTTCAGCCAAACTTCTGCATCTTGGATCATATGCCTGACATACTGAAGGAAAACAGAAATCAGGAGAGAAAACAGAAGCTGCAGCTTTTTATCCAAAGTCAAAGGCAAGGTGGGAGCTAGAGCAGAGCTGCACCATCTCAGCTCTAGGATGTGCAGCAGGTGCTGCTCCTGGGCTCCTGAGCTCATTTGTTCATGTTTTGTAGCAGAAATTTGTCATGGCTTCACAGCTGCCTGCCTGGGCTCCTGCAGGCTGAGGATATTTGAAAAGCAGAATACAGGATCATGTGTTTTTCTCACTATAAACTAGATGAATAAAATTTGTGCTTGGGTTTGTATTTAGTCAGTTTGTATTTATTCATGACCATTTCCCCAGAATGAGGTAATACATTAAATGCAAATGTTTATATTAATGCACTCCCAGAGCTCACTTTGGCCAGGAAGGTGAAGCATGTTTAACCAATCTGTTAGCTGCCCATGGCTATTTTCCTCAGGGTTACCACAGTGGATTGCAATGCTCATTTAAATTCCAGCATCTTCCCATCTAGGACAGGCTGGTATCCTGGTTTCACTGGCCTCCTGTTCACACAAAAATCAAGCAGTGCATATAGGCCTGGCTATATTTGCACTTAACCTGGATACAGATCTGCTGATGGAACAGAGGTGTGGCACAACTTGAAATGGTTTGGATCAGTTCTTTGCCAGGCTATACCAGAAAGAATGCACATAAAGCTTCTAGGTGTTTTGATCAGCATGGTCATAGCGATTCCAGAGCAAAAAAAGGGTTAAAAAAAAATCCCACACAAGCACAAACATACCAAAGTCCATATTTGTATTATGGGCCAAACCTGATTGTCTTTAAAATGTGTTCATAGCAGCTGATGAGCTAGCACACCTGCTAAATGTTTCATTTTTATTTAGAGCACAAGCACTCAGAAATCTTGGTGTTGGATATGTTATATGTTATCACATATATGATATGTGATATGCTCACATTTTTTGTGCTTCTTTAGCCTTGTGCATGGACCCCCTGAGTTTCACTGTCTATCTCAGTAACAGTAGTGCAAGGTGCCTTATTCTCAGGAAATTGAACAGAGACTCTTTATTTCCTGGGATTTCCTCAGTTTAAACATTCAAGTTTATGCAGTTTTTTTCCTGCATTTGCATGCCATGAAGAAAGAGCAGGTAATGTCTGTGAATGACATTTTCTTTTGCTGACCTTGTCTTCATCCCAAATTGAGGATGTTTTTGACTGATTGGCCCCCATATTTTCAAATTTGGATTTGATACGTCAGGGCAGAGGCATAAAGGCTGTCTCCAGGTAGAGTCATCTGAGGCTGTAAGATTTCAAAACTTAAAATGGTTTCATCTCTGAGTGCTCCTTGGACGCCATTTTGTGGTAGCTTTATAAAAGTATGACTCAGAGCCTGTAATTAATCCCTAAAGCATTTCATTCTTTGATGAGTTTTGCAACACATGGGACTTCACAATAATGGTGAAATCATTTCCAAAATGTCTGTATGAGTTCAGCTATAACACTTCTGCTGGGAATATAGCAACATATTTATTTCTGTGCTCAGAAAGAGGAAAATGCAATAAAGATGGATGTATTCCACCTTCAAACAAGGAACAAATTGTGAGAGTCAAAAATACCTGTGCATATATATAAAATTTATAATAGCCTTCTGTAGTTAAATTTCCTCATGATTTGTTAAACAGGGAGAAGTGCTGGGAGAACTTAATGATGACTTAATGTGAGAAGGCTATTGAATTTCTGGGACATTGTTCACAGAATTATCTACACTGTTTGAAGGTAACTATCCATATTGCTTTCCAAGACTGATTCATTGAGTGTAATTATTTCAGTGCAGGATTAGAATAAAGATTAATTTAGGTAATTTGCTGTCCAGGGCCAGGAGCAGATGCTTAGAAATGAGCACCAGCTTATGATTTCATAATACAGCTTAAGCCAAGATAAAAGCTCGCTGCTGCCAAGAGGGAAAGGTCCTGCCCTTCTTTTCAGCTTCTGCACCCCCAGCTCCTGGCTTCACAAACCCCAGATGGCCTGTGCAGTGCTGGTGCTCCTCCAGACACACAGTAAGCCAATTTACTGCAGTGGCAGAAAGGGCACTTAAATAATAACAAAAATAAATGCTTTTGTCTGCGGTGATCCGTCAGGTTGCGGCACCAGACGGAGGGGTCAGGCACTTGGGATCAGGGGATGTGGGAGGAAAGAGCAGGGAAGGCTGGACAGCAATGAAGGGAAGAACTCAGAAGGAGGGACTAGGAGAGAAAAGCTTCCAAGTTGTGTCAGCAATGAGACATTTATTTGGCTAAACCTTCTATTTTTGCCTGTTTGACACCTACTGGAAAATCCAGCTGGGCTTCGCAGAGCAACATGTACAGTGTGTGGAACAGCCCTGTCCTGAATGAAAATATCTCATTTACAGTCTATGAAAAAGTCTCTGTGGCAATTGTGGGGGCTTGTTTTAGTTTTTGCACGTGCATTACTTTACAGTCATTGTGTGACAGTGTTCACAGGGATCCGAGGATGAGGGAAGAGACAAGGATCTGACTCCATGTTTCAGAAGGCTTAATTTATTATTTTATGATATATATTATATTAGAACCATACTAAAAGAATAGAAGAAAGTATTTCATCAGAAGGCTAGCTAAGAATAGAAAAAGAAAGAATGAATAACAAAGGCTTGTGGCTTGGACTCTCAGTCCAAGCCAGCTGACTGTGACTGGCCATTAATTAGAAACATCCCCATGAGACCAATCACAGATGCACCTGTTGCATTCCACAGCAACAGATAATCATTGTTTACATTTTGTTCCTGAGGCCTCTCAGCTTCTCATGAGGAAAAATCCTAAAGAAAGGACTTTTCATAAAAGATGTATGTGACATCATTGTTCTTGAGTTTTATTGTCTGTTGTATTGCTTGGTCAGTCGTCATCATGCAATCCTTCTGCAGCAGTTCACAGTAGCCAGAGCTGGAGGCCACACATCCAGAAATTCTTGCCTCATCTGAAAACTCCTTAACTCCATTTTAGCCCATTTAATGTAATTTATTGATATGTTAAAGAATAAAGATCCCAGCACTGAACCTGGGAGCATCATGACATCTGCCTTTCCACTGTGTTCAGTTCAGTGTTCTCTTTCATAATTCTTAAACCACTATCAGTCCCTGAGGGAATCTTTCCTTCCCAACTGAGAGGGCTGAAGAGCTTTCAGTAAGGAGCACAGTTGCCACCATTTTTGGAAGATGGCAAACTCATCACTTGAGCACAGATTGTGTCCATGGATGGGTGACATGGATGTCTTCCTTGGATAAAATGAATGAGGATACATAGATCATACAGATAATATTTGCTATTTGTTCTCTTCTTTGGGGGATTTTTTTCTGTGATTTCCAGCAGTGGCAGGGAGCCCTTGTGTAAGTTTGGTGCCACACTGCCACCTTTCATTCCTCCAGCACTTTGTCAGTGCTGAACTATAGATCACATCTCATGGCAGCTCCATAGCTGGAGTGCTTTGAGCTCCTGAATAAATATCATCTGATCTGGGCAGTTTTTCACTGGTTCGGTTTCTCAATTTGCTCCAAGTCATCCAATATTGATTTATCAAGCTGAGGCTGTTCTTCCTGGTGAAGAATGTCTCCATTGTAGGAAATTCATTGATACTTTTAGGGCCATTAGATGCTTCTGAAAATCTCTGAGGTTCTTTTGTAGCTTAGCAATATGTGCTGTCACAAACATTAAATACATAGTCACTCTGGGGTGTTGTTTCCTCTGTCCCACCCCTGATAGGCATGAATCAGGGTACTGTGTCTTTTTTCTTTTTTTTCCCACATATTATATAACAAGTTGAGGCTTTATTTTATCCTCTAATGTTCTGAGTCTTGATAGACACTTTGGTTGTGTTTTCAATTGTTTTTCATAGAATCATCCTCAAATCACAGAATGGGGTAGGTTGGAAGGCATCTTAAAGATCATCTAGTTCCAACCTCTCACCATGAGGGTGGTTTTTTTTTCCCTGAACTGCAAAATCTAACACAATATAGACAGAAGTTTAATATAATTGCCTGTTTGTTCGTTTTTTTTTTTTTTTTAATTAAGATTTGCCTTTATGGAAAGGTTATGAGACAGTTTATGATATGAGCATTAGATTACCTACATAGTATTTATTTTTTTAAGTTCTACTGAAATTTGGACCCTAAATGCTTATGTGGATTTACAACAAGGCTACATGACATGAACAGTGATGAACATACACCAACTTCTGCTGTCTTTCAGCCTTTTCACTGTAACTCAAAGCCCTTTTCTTGTACTTTAACAGACAGGTGCTCCTTTGTTTCAGCCACTTATGAAAGCAGAACAGGAACTATTTCATTGCTCCCTCTAGCCTAGGTCAGGTGCTGTGAGTGGTCAGCTATCCAGATACTCAGCATGCCAAGGAAGGGAGGGCATATTCCCTGGATACCCAACTTCAGGGCAAGGAGGCTTGTGCCCTTGGGCTTTTGTAGCCACATTTCTCTTCACAGAAAAAAGCAAGGCACAACTTCCCAAGGATATTTCTGGGATTCACATTCTTTGAAACTCAGATAAAGAAAAAACAATTCTTATCTCACTTGCTGCTCCTGTGTTTTGGAACAAGTGGAATGCATTGAGGAGGATTATTTACCTGAAGGAATTTGCTTGATTGGATTCTGGTGTGAGTGTTTTGGTTCATTGGCCAACTGAATCTGCGTGTGTGTGAGGACTGTCGGCTGACAGTCACAAGATTCTGAGTGCAGTGAATGTTTGTGCAGATTCAGTTGTAATATAGTGTAATATAGTAAAGAATAATATAGTATGATAAAGTAATTAATTAGCTTTCTGATAATATGGAGTCCTCATCTTTCTCCCCTTGTTGGGGGTTGCTTGCTTTCATTATAGGTTTTGAGCTGCTGTTCCTGAGGCTGGCAGGCACCTTTCTTCTTATATTGATGATGGGTATCCAGATCCACAGGCAGCCTCTCAGCATCACTTATTTTGTTCTGCTAAAGCCAAAAGCCTTCACTTTTTATCCCTGAAACTTCTTTGAGCTTTGGCTCATACTGCCTTACAGAAACTGCTTACTCACTCATTTCTTTCTGAGATTTATTCCAGTCAGGAGCATAATGAACAGCAGCCAACGTCATTGTGACAGTGCTGCAAATATCTCCAAATATTGCCAAACTGCCACACCATAGATTAAGATTTCATTGTGCGAACCAGAATTTAATGAGAATAGCACTCAAAATCTGAGAATAATTGGTCATTGGAATGATTGATCTGTTGATTGGAGTAGATACCCTGTAAACCAGAAATATTAAAATCAAGGGCCCAGAGATTTTTGTAAGGATGTGCTTGTCTCAGCCTCAACAAAAACTGTTACAGAAGAGAGAGATGATAGGAATCAGATTATGACAGTTTTCTCTTTTTTTTCCTCCTAAAATGATATAAATTGTATCTCTCAGACTAGAAGTGTTTTCTGAATTATTTACCAGTTTACGTTTTTTATCATCTTTCTTCACATCTTCACTAGAATAGTAATAGAATAAACAAGCAAAAGTTTTTGGCTTTTATTTCTGAAGGGCAAAAAAAATCCACACTTCAAGCAACATCACAGTCAGCATCCCCCCCGTTTTCATCTCCTTTTGATCTCCACTGGGGACAGACATATTCCTCTGCCTCTCACTAGGCACGTGCTGGGCTCAGGAATTCCACATCTCATGGCTGTCTCTAGAGGGAATTGTCACATGCCAAAGCCCACAGTGGAAAGGACTGCATTTTTACTGTGTTGAGTATTTTTAACATCTAGCAGGATTGGTAGAAAGGGTAGCAAAGCAAACAAAATTAGTATGGACCTCAAGGTGGAAATAACTCATCTTTGCTGTTAGAGTTTTCTTCCTCTTCAACTCCGTTTCAGCTGAAGCCAAAGATGCTCAAGTTCAAATGCTCAGACAATTTTGCAAATGAATTTATGGCTCATTCTGTGAAGCACTGAAGGAAATGCTAGTTCCAGTTCAGTTCCTAGGAAAATATCCACAGTGCCTCACATTGCCTGCTGCCACAACTGCTTGTCACCCTTACCTCTGATCTCTCCCAACCCACTCAACTCTTGCTGCTCTGTGGAAAGCTTTGCTTTCATACTGAAATGTGATCTTTAGAAGTGTTAACTTAAACGAATAACATGCTGCTTTTGTACTTGTTCTGTGTTTCTCATACCATTAAAAAAGTCCTTTTCTGTTCATTCTCTGATTCCAGGGATCAGTCCTTTGCCTTCCAGAGTAAGGCAGCACACAGCATGGCAAACACCACCTTGGTGTATTGGCTTGATTATAGCTCAAGCAAAGTTCTTGCCAGGCTTCTGTAAGGAATCGTGGTTTTCACTGGTTGCCATCACTTGATTACTCTAATCAAGATTATATCCCTAAAACTACTGGTTCAGCCAAGTTGTCCTGCTCAGAATACAAGATTCAATCACCATGTTCAGTGTAATAGAACAAGCTGCCTCCCTTACCCTTGTAGCCCAGGAGACTGATCACAGGATGTGACAGCTTAAAGTTCCAGTGGCAATAAATGTTTTTTTCCACATGAATAAAAAATGAGGAAGTGTGTGCATGCCCATTTTCAGCAGGTGGTTTCCAACAGCCTCACTCTCTAACCAGCTGTTTTCTCTGTTCCCTTCTTGTGGCTTCTGCAGCAAACATGCTGCATTATTATTCAGAAGATTTTGAGGAGGGAAAATGGAAAGTCCCCAAACCATTCCTTTCCTGCAGCCTGCATGGCTGGCTGGGAAGCACAAGATGTGCCTACTCAACAGCTCAGTGGAAAGGGGTAGAGCAGCCAATTTATTTTCCTCTGACAGCTGAAAACCTCCAGTTTCTCTGCTCTCCTGACTTCCTTGTCTCTACTTCTCATTGCAGGGGTCACTGCAAACTGGTTCCACCTGGCTGCAAACAGCTGTGCTGGTAATTACTTTATTGGCCATAGAAGATCCCAACAGGTCACATTCTTGCTTGATTTCCCATCTCTTCTTTATGTTCCTCCTTGTCTCTTGTTCCACTGCCTCTGCAGTGGGAATTGACTGCTTTCCCAATGCAAGAGGTGGAGGCTTAAAATAATAATGTATTTAATTGCGAAGGAATGTTTGAAGGGAAACAAAGTGCTTTGTTCTCAGACATGCCTGGGTACTTCTTTTGGAATTACAGCCTCTAGGAAGGCATTGCTTCACCTACTGCCTCTGCAAAGCACAACAGTCACAGGTGGGATCACTCTGCCCCCTGGAATTGTCTGTTTTGTTAATTATTGTCTTCAGTCTCCTTTTATAGAGCCACATTTTATAGGGTTTTACAGTTATAAAGTCAAATATTACAGGTTTGTTATAGGGAGAAAATAATGAATTATAGAAGATATATAAGAGCAGATACAAACTAAGATTACTCTAAGGCATTCATTCATTTGAATGGCTCTCATAAAGTACATTAATGTCAGAGATTGCACTCAACACACCTTCACTGCATGGTTAACCCAAACATCACCTTTATTTTCTCCCCATTTCTACTATTCAGGTGAAAAATCTTGTACTATTGAACAAATACATCCTCCCCAGTAAGGGTGACAACCCTTTGGACTCCGGTGGAAGATATCCAGAAAACAGGAAACAACAAGGAATTAATTCTCCAGTTTTGTTCCTGTGAATCTCCTACATTTATCAGTAAATTACTGAGACTAGCAGCCTAATTCTTCTGGACTTTTTAAAGAAAATATCTTTCCAAACAAGAAAAAAAAAAAAAAGGATCACTGAGGAACCTTCAGGTAGCTCCATCCTCTGCTGAAATAGAGTTTAATTTTTCCAGAACTGATAAAAGGAAAATGAAAATATGCTTCCTGCCAATTAGTGGGGATTTCTTAGGACTTTAAATTTAAACTTTGATTACATTGAGAAAGATGGTGGTAAAGCTTCTGGCAAAATGCATTGGTAATAATTGCAGCTGAAAGTACAGCAAAACACAGGAATAAATTGTCTGGCTGTTGTGGTGTGCCTGTTGCTGACAGCTTTTAATAATACATTAGAGCTAAATTAGCATCTCTCATTTTCAGGGTAGTCCAGTAGATCTTGCCTTAGGGCAGATGAATAAACTGGTTATTAGACTGAGGTCCCTCACAGCCCTGATTTTCTGTGATTGCTCACCATCCCAAGGAAAAGGCTTCTGCTCTTGTCACCCAGGCTATGAATGATCAAGGTCTGAGTGCTGTCCTGGCTGTCTGGAGCCTTTTTATGTGCCCAGGTGAGGAGTGGGACAGAGGGGAGGTGAATATTCCTGCTGCCTCACTGCTTGCACTGGCTGACACTGTTTTATCCTGACAAAACCTTGTCAGCCCTGCCCACAGCAGTGTCTGAGCCTGGGCTGGGGTGTGGAGTATTTTCCACAGGCAGGGGAGCTGGAACAGCAGGAATTCTGTGGGACACCTGCAGAAGCCATTTCAGGATGTTTGTTCTGTGGAAGGCAGCCACAAACTTGGGAGAACACATCTGCAGGTGTTGCATCCTGCTGCAGCACTCATTCATCTGGCTGGCAACACTGAAGGGTTCAGAGATTTAAATTGTTTTGAGTTCACTTTCAAGGAGTTGCCAGAAAGTCCAAGAAAATCTGCTCCTTTCCTGTTTAAAGAACTCCATAGGCTGTGGAATGCAAAACCACTGGAGAGAAAAAAAAATCCTTTCAGCAAGTTACATTTTCATAGGATGTTATTTTTTTCTTCCATTTTATATTTACTGATTTTTTTTTCTTCCTTATACATGCTGGATAGGCCTACTAAAAGCATCTTAAGCACATTAAATATTTTACCTACACAATTTCTGAAATGCAAAATGAATAAATGCTGTTAGCAGCTGGCAATGAACATCTCACTTAAGGTTCATTTATATTATCCCAATAAATTGCTTGGCACGTGCTTTAAAGCTTGTACTGGAAGTCAAACTAGGTCTAAGTGTAGCAGTAATGGAGAATTATGTTTTATTGTTACCTAAAACTTTGCATGACAAGGAATCTACAGCTGGATGGGTTCAAACTAGAAACTTCCTCATGAGATTCTTTTAAATGGAACTTATTTGGGAAAGAAAATTCATCTTAGAAGCGGTGGCTTTCTTTAGTCTTTAAAATAAAATTGTAGGGTCCAAGATGATTCACCACATAAATAAACTAGATTAGCAAATATTGATTCCTCACATTTATGTAGGGCTATTCATCTGGGGAAAACAGCATCCTGTGCTGATTTATATTCCATTCTCTTTCTTACACTCTGTTCTCTTACCAAACATCTAAAATAAGTAGCTGATCAAATGCTTTTTTACCACTGCAGAAAAGGATTAGAAAAGTAAAGAACTGCCAGGAAAAAAAATCATAGGTACATGGAATTATCAATGGAAATGTTTTCTTAGGGCTAACTGAGACCAGACCACGTAGGCTTTGGAGAGCTTAAAGTTACTAAAAATGACCTCTATCCTGACCAGCTCCCAGGTAAATAAATAATGTCTATTTCTATACTTTTATTCAGAACTGGGCAGGCTTTGTCACAGTGGGGTAAATCATGGGTGTGAGGAATTTGTGGAAGTCTGTCTGTGATGATGTTCACAGGTGTTTTCAGGTGAGGGAAGAGATGAGAATGTTGACTCCATGTTTCAGAAGGCTTGATTTGTTATTTTATGATATATATTACATTAAATCTATACTAAAAAGAATAGAAGGAAAAGGTTCATCTCAGAAGGTTAGCTAAGCTAAGAATAGAAAGGAATGAATAATAAAAGTCTGTGTCTTGGACAGAGAGTCCAAGCCAGCTGTGCTGTGATTGGCCATTAATTACAAACATCCAAGATGGGCCAATCACAGATGCACCTGTTGCATTCCACAGCAGCAGATAATCATTGTTTACATTTTGTTCCTGAAGCCTCTCAGCTTCTTAGGAAGAAAAAATCCTAATGAAAGGATTTTCATGAAAAGATGTCTGCGACACATGTCCTAGCAGCAAATTCCAGGAGTGATCACCTAAGGGCTGTGAAACCCACAGGTACAGCTTCCAGTCCCACTGGGTCTATTTCCAAGAACAGGAAGATTTCAGAGACAAAACACTTCTCAGCATTGGTTCTGGGTTTGCTGTAAAAGAATGCAGTCACACTGTCAGAGAAAGGACATTCAGGTATGGAGGCTGATGTTTATTTCCTGCTGCTGTGGGTGAACCAACCACAACCACAACATTCTGTGCCAGCTTCTTTTTCTGCCTTACAGTCTGTGATAACAGACATTTCTAGACTAGAAAAACAAGGAAATGGGTGATGTTTGAAGTCTCTCTCTACTCTGCTTCCCTTTCACTTTGCCATGATGATAACTGCACACTTTGGAGAGACCATATGAGCTGCCAAAGAAAGCAGGGAATTATCCTGACAGCAGTGCTGAGATAGCATCTCTAGGGGCAAAGCAGAGGAGTGGAATCAACAAAAAATCATGATGGAGTGGATAGTCTTTCTCTCTTTAAACCTCATTTTACTTGTTGCTTTAGCAAGCACTGAACTTAAATATGAAATATCTCCTTGAAACCAATGTGGAATCCCCAAATGGGACCTTTGGCAGCAGAGCTTGCCAGAGGGTGCAAGTGAGATTCCATAGTAAAGCACAGGAACTGGCAGCCTCTGGCCCTCAGAGGGGAATAACTGAAAATCAGTGCCTGAGTCATGGAGACAGATACAAACACTCCTGTTAGTTCTCTGAGAGATCAGCATTCCCATCAGGCCACCACCCTGACAAGTCTTGTACACATTCTCAGCTCAAAGCAGATAAATAAGGGGAAATTTGGGAAAAAAAGGACTCGAAGAATTACAGAATTTCAGTATAAGAAACACAGGGTTACACTGTTAATTTACTGATCACTTTCAAAGGTACTGCTCCAAAGTTTGGGTTTAGCTTTAAATATGCTGTGTCTATTTCAAAGCAGGAATTCTAAGGTAATGCAATTGCAATCTTGTGAAGGGTTGCACATCCTTTCACAGACAGCTGAGTGCAGAGAGCCATTCAGGACAAGAATTGCTTGTTCTTTCTCTGTTGTTCTCTGAAATGAAGTCTTTGACTTCTCAGAGTGAAGCCCAAAGTTCCTGCCAAGGTAGAGAGCAGAGAGGAGGAATGGGAGAAGACTGATGGCAGCATTCTTCTGTGAATTTGTCTCATTGTTTCTGCAATCTGCATGTACCTTTGACTTTGTGAGCTTCCAAATGTAGAGATTTCTACAATGCAGTAAGAAGCCCTTCTATTTTTGTGTTGCCAAGAGAAGAGAGATTCCTTTAAAGCCTCATGGTAATATTCATGTAGCTCTCCTGTTCACAGCTGCTGTTTCATGACAGATGGAATCAGGCATTTGGACATGGCCAGTGGTGAATAGTGACTCATTCTACCTGGTTACCTGAGTCGTCTGTGAACAACTGAGTTATAACACACACAGAGGAGACAAACTGATGTGAAGTGCAACAGTGCAGTCCCAGGCAGGGGAAAGGAGTAAAGAAATTGCTGAAACAAAAAGGAATTATTATTTCTCCAGAGTTTTGGCTCCCAGAACCTTTTGTCTGAGTCTGGTTTCCAAACTTCTCAGAGGTTGTTTTGTTATTCCTGCTCAGGTCACATCACTTGTGCCCAGAGCTGGTCAAACAGGCTTTGGCTGTCAGTAGCCAGGTGTTCCCACCTCTGCTCTGTCTGCAGGTTCCCAGGAGCACAGGGAAATGCTCCAGGCTAAAATCATGACAACACTACCAGCACTAACATACCTTCCTGATGATTTATGGGAACCAGCACTTCATGAATGGGAGCAGCACTCAAAATCTTTCCTTCCTTCACCACGGCTGCTTCTGCCCTAGGACACACAACTGCTTTTGCCTGTCCAATGGAAGGGAATCACATCAGCAGCTCCTCTAAGATGAGAGATGTGGTGGCTGTACCAGAGCTGTAGACTAGCTTGGAATAACTGATTTAATATTTTATACATAGAATTCACTCTCACATGTATGGCTTGTGAGATATTGCAGCCCTTCTAAGTCAGGTTAAGAATTCCTTAAGGAATACTTTGGAGTTCATCCTCTGGGATTTGTTCTCAGCACTTTACAATTGCTGTGAGTAAAACTGTACAAATAACTAATAACAAGTTACACATGGAACTTTAACTAAGATTTTGTCTTACCCTTTTTAATTTTCTCTTTTTTCTTTTGTTGTTCACATTTCTAGAACCTACAGACAGAAAATGAGATCTCTTTCGAGAAAAGCAGTATGCTGCCTCTCTTTTCCAGTTTCTTTGCTCTTCAGGGGCAATAAGCTGACACGGCAATCAGTAAATACCTAACAAAAGGAAGGTACAATAATACAACAGGAACACTCTCATGCTGTGCAATTTGCTAATAAATCCCTTGAGTATCAGGCAGGTTATCTTAGATAGGCTGGCTTCCATGCCCACTCCTCCTCTGTATCATATTTGCCCTAAAAATTGTGCCAAAATTTACTCTTATGCAACTGGCCATGAGAAATGAGCTTGATTTTTGCAGGCTTAATATTGCTGATATTTCCCCTTCTTCTTCTTGTAAAAGCTTTATTTCTTTAAGGGGTCTAGTTCATTTTTCACACTCCTCAAAAAATGTGTGGCTATTTCCTGAATGAAATAACCAGGGCTTACCTCCCTGATAATGGCAAAATCAAATTATGTAAAAAGAAGCCTGGACTTGTAGCTATTGTTAAAGTTTCTCTGTACTACTTTCAGATGCTATTCATGGAAGGCAATAGAGAAGTGGCAATCAAAATCCACAGCATCCTTAAGAATCCTTAGCTGCAGCTGAACTCCAGGAAAAGTTTCTCATTGACTTCCTCTGAACCAATAATCTTCCAGTCTCATCAATGTTCATTTGTCTTTGCTGAACTCTCTGTAAAGAAAGGTGAATTTTCCAGACTTACCTCAGCCTGAGCCATGTAGAAGTTAGTGTCTCTTTGAAATATGTTCTGACAGACATGAATTCTAATCAGGCACAGATGATTTTTCATTCACTGAAGACTTGAACCAAAAAGCAAGAGGTGACAAAGCTCAATCCTGCTAATCTTCTTTCCTCACTTTGCTAAACTTAATCAGCAATTGCTGGCACTGACCTTTCTTTCCTTGACATCAAGAGAAGGATGCTCCTACTGAATTAATCACTTCCAGCCTGATGAGGAGCCCTGCACTTCCAGTCAAGTGTGGGATGCAGATAAGGACAAGCATTCCCTCTAATGATCAAACACAGGTGACCCCATTGACACCATTTGTGGGGTGGACAAAACCCAGCAATCCAAATTCTGATGAGGCAGAAATAAAGTGATTGTTACACCTGTGAAGGTCTTTCCCTTCAGGAAAAGGGGAAGAAAATTTTCCCCTTTTTCCCTGCAGATGGAAACAGAATGAAATCACATTCTGAAAATTTTGGGACTTCATTTTCTCAGGCACTTTTTCAATAATAATATAATATAATATAATATAATATAATATAATATAATATAATATAATATAATATAATATAATATAATATAATATAATATAATCATATATGTATTATATGTATATAAACATAATATAATCTTATAATAGGAATTAGTCTTACTTTCTGAAAAAGATATTTAGAACAGCATGTAAAACCTGGAATTCTGACATCCTCCTTTATTCATAAGAGATTTATTCTGAAGTAAGCATGATGATATCTCATTACTCCTGTCCTGTATATCTGCCAGCTGCCTAAAAGACCACAAGGCTTTGTGATTAGAGAAGTGACAAGAGCAGAAAAGAGAGTTGAAACATCTCTGAAATACATTTGCAATCCAAGGGAACAAAATGTCAATTTAAAGATGGAAATGAAGACACTGGAATAGTATCTCTTTTAGGTGGTAACCTGGAGAAATAATATTTTTTGCATGAAATCGTACATGAGTCCTGCACAGATGCTGTCTCCATATTCACCCTCCACAAAAGATATAAACCCAAGCTGAATCAGATTTAACTATATTCTGAGTGTTAGTGGGTTTGTTTTTCTCCTTTAAATGTGTTTCCAGTTCTGTTAACAAAATGTTGGCATTCTCAGTTCATAGTGACAGAAGATCTAAATAAAGACTTCTTGCAGGGAGAAAAAACCCAAACTGAGAAGATAGCAAGCCAAGACACATTATTATTAGCATTAGTATTAATAATTCTAGTAATTAGAAAGCATTGCCCATTAAATTCCGACTTTTTTTTTTTTTTTTTCTTTTTGGTAGGTATTATTGCCATGATCCAGGAAAAGTCTTCTTGAAAAGTTTTTCTTGTAAGTATTTCACCTGGGGAGACAAGGTTGCCAGGCCCAGACATCTTCTGTGGGATCTCATTTAAGTTGTTTACAGCACAGACATTTATGTCTGGGCTCTTTATCTAACCACCCTGAGAGGTCAAGGGGAGAGAAAAAGATGCTGAATAATTCACTTAAACTCAAGGGGACACTTAAGGAGATCAAGACTCTCTGCTCACTAAAAATGTCAAATTCTGTCCAGCAAGCATGAAAAGAGTCCAGGGGAAATACCTGGCAGGAATTTAGACATAAGCAAAATTAATCTCACCCTTCACTTCAGCAGGTGTTGCAGAAATTAAGTGATCACAGACACAGGAGGAACCAGATCACATCCCCCATATGCCTCCAAATATGCTTGTGTGACAAAACAGCGAAAATACCATTCCATCATTCCAGAAGCTCTCTACATTTACACCAAAAAGCCCCCATCTGCTGAAGCAGCCATAAAACAGCTGCAGAGGGGAGGTCAGCATTGCTGGGTGTTTGCTGGCTGCTTTATTCTCTGTTTGTGGCAACAAACCAAATGGAGCACAGAAACCCAACAGGCTCTTTTGGCTGGCAGTCAAACTGTGGAATGGTCCCATCAGCTGGGCTGCAGCCAACACTGCTTCTCATGTCAGGTATCCAGGGAAGAAATCAGTCAAGCCTGCCATTTCTGTCTTACCTATTCCCACCCTCTCAGACTAAACCTGGCATTTTAAATGCATCACTCTCCTTAGCCACCTTTCCTGCCCTGCCTGTGTTTTTCCTCATATATATATATATATATACACACACACACACATATATATATGTTCTTTGTCAAACATAGCAATCTGAGTGTTATTACCATAGAAATTGTATCAAGAACTCTATAAAAAAAGCTATTTCCTTTCCTTTACCCTCTCCTTGAAATTATTGTCCAGCTCCTTCAATAGACAAAAAAAATATCCTTCCTTGCACACATGATTGTTATTATTGAAATAATTAAAACAGTCTGACTATCATAAAGAAATAAAAATAGCAACCCACACACAGAGGAGCAACTTCTGCATGGAACCATCCAACCCAAATTCCAGGACATGGCCCCTCCTTGCTAAGAAATGTCTTAGGACACTGCTTCTTTTCCTCTGCCCAAGCAGCCCTGCAGATGGTGAATAAAGAGGAAGGAAAAGCAAAAAGATGTTATTAAAAACCAGCCAAACCAACAGTAAGGAAAGCTGTCTGCCTGCAACCTGCCTGCAGCCCAGGAAAATCAATCTGATTTTCTAAACTGATTTCCAAAACAAGAGAAGAGACTGGAAGGGCCAATACTTCAGTGTCTGAGCCATTCTTCAGTTTAGCTGTGCCTGTGTTATTGCACATAAGAATATATTATGATTTGCACTGAGGAGTGCTACGTTATTATCCCAAAAATGTCTTGGACAGCTTCATCACGCAGACAACAGATTCATTTCACTTTTTGTGAGGCAGGCTTTAAGAGAACCTTATTGCTTCCTGTACTTTTGATGAAAATATAGTTAGGCTGTTTTCTCCTAACTTGGGTTTTATTTGATAGATTCTATGTCCTGATTGTAGCATTTTGCTGCCCATAAAATTGTACTTTGGGAAGAGCTGTTACAAACATTGCATTGTAACAATCCCTCGATTGTTCCGTGCTTGGTGCTTTCCTGATTGAGGCCTCAGTGCCCTATTACCACACAAATTATGTTAGAATGAGAATAGGAAATGGGGGAAAAGTGTTTCTGATTGATTATGAAGTTGAAGCTGTTTTAGGAGCAATGTGGGATAGTTTACCTTGTGACTCATGCAGCTATACAATCCAGCACCACCTATCTTACCCATAACGCTGTGATCGAGTCACGCTGTTTTCCTCCAGGCTGCTGCATCTTTGCGAGCATCCACATTGCAGTGGAAACACTCATTTGCTAAAATAACCCTAGGTGTGTCATCCAGAGCTATGTCCTTGGCAATCTCACGTTACTGCTGAAAGCTCAGAGTCCCTTCTGGCCGGCTTTGATTTCGCTCTGAGTGTCCCTCACCTTCCAGGGAGGCTTTTGGCAAAGCAGCTCCAGCTGCACTGTCCAGGCAGCCCAGGCTGCACACAGAAGGCTCCTGGACCTCTGTGGCTGTCCCTTTTTCTCTTCTTCACTTCTTAAAAGCAGCAAGAGATGGAAATTTTCTTCTGACCTCATTTGGATATCAAGGCCAGCCCTTGTATCCTCACAGGGAATAGTCAAGTATGTGGGCTGAACATGCTGCTTGACACAATTTGTCTTCACAAAAAACACTTGGCTTGTAAAAGTAAACACTTGCTAGGAACTGTGCCAGCTATGATTCCATCAGTCCACTGGCCCTATTAAGCACTTCTATTTTTTAAAAAATGTCTCTCTTTACTGCACAGAGTTTTGTTTTTATAGCTCATGCTACTGTCCCAGTGCAGTCCCAAAATCTGCAGTATTGGGAAACCCAAATTTGATGTCTTGGGATGGGCCAGGCCAAGCTGGGCTAGGCTGGAAGGGAAGGCACAAGGCCACTTGGTTGAGTTTGTACTTTCTTTTGACTTGGAGCTTTGGGAGCTTCTATTTTCAGCATGTTGGCAACCTGACACCTTTTTCTGTATTTAGAATGGTTTTGGGAAATGAAGATGAGACACAAAGCTGGAGTTGGAGGCTTGGTTCTTCTGACTAACCATCAGATTTGTTTATTCACTTGTGATTGCAGAGTGTCCTATAGTGCGTGAGGAGGTCTATGTCAGAAAGGATGTGATTTAAATTTTATATCCCAGGGTAAATAGCAATTACTTCAGAGACAATAAGCTCACAAAGCTGTGTTTTCATCCCTCTGCAAGTGTAATTATGCCAGACTGATATGAGAAACGGGCATAAGAATTGGATCATTCAGAATTTAAGGTGATTGCTCCTCAACAAAATGGTGGGGGAAAAATGGTGATTATGATAAAAGATTTTCAATATTCATGCTTCCAGAGTAAGGGAAAATATTTTCCAAGGAGCCATTTCTGGGGCAATGATAATTTTTTTCCATCAATAATGCTTTGAATAATACTTCTATACAGTTCTTTGTGTTAAAAGTTGCTTAAACATATTACCTTATATTTCCATATGAAAATTTGTTAACTTTTAAAATACAGCTTACACACTATATCTCCTGGGTCTAAGGAGAATGACAACAATAATACAATGATTTATTTCTCAGCTCAGGTACCAGCCCACACATTCAGTTTTAAATGAAATGTTCTTCCTTCATTTTTTAAAATATAAAATGTTCATATTTGAGCACCCAGAAAACTCCATTAGGTAAGACTACACTGTGTAAAGGAGGTCAAAAGAGCCAATATACCAGGGAAGTCTGTGCTTTAAAAACTTCACTGCTCCTACTGTATTCCTACCTTATGCAACCAAATACCAGTTACATGAAAAATTGTGATAACGTTGCAAAAGCTGCCAGAGCTCCGAGATGAGCTTTTGTACCACTAACAATGAACAACACTGACAATGAGCAACACTTTTTTCCTGTTAGAGAAAAAAGAGCAACTCAGCACAGCTAACTTTGGAAAGAACAAGCTGCCACTGTGCTCATCTTGGAGCAATTTAAAGGTGCTTATGAGTTCACTCTGCCCTGTTCTGGGACAAGAACACAGGAAAGAAGTTTGTGATCCTTTTTTCTTAGGGTCTCTCTGATTTTGTTCCACCCAGAAGAGGGGAGATGTGGTCTGAAAGGCCACCAACAGCAGAGCAATGACCTGTGGAGGGAAGGTGAGGTTCAGTTATGGAGAAAGGTCAGCAGATCAGCAACTGGGTCACCACTAAATTGATGTATTCTTACCTTCTGCCTCTGCAAGAGCTGAGGGCAAGGCAGGATGCATCTGGAGACGGTAAGTCATCAGCATTCCTAACACCTGGAGTGGTCGCCTGTCACCTGGAAATTTTTCTGTTTAAATCTATGGACTTGGAGTGAAATCTTTCAAGCTATTCCCAAGACTCTCCTTCCAGATTTCCCTCCATCAGTGTCCATAGGAAAGGTTTTCCCTGCCCTTCTGCTGTCCCACTGCTCTGACATGTTGGATTTTGTTGGACCCTGAGTCCTACTACAAACTTGAGGTGATAATCAAAAAAAAATCAATGAAAGAGCCATTACAATAACAGAGCTTTGAACTCCTTTTTAAACCCTTTTTACATGCAGAGTCCTCCCACTGTATATCTAACTCATGGGATAAATTCTGCAGAAATCCAGAGGCTTCATCCCTGGAGAACCACCCAGAGCAGTCCAGCACAGACCAGCACAAAGCCTCACTGCATGCACACAGCTGGCTGGATTTTTCTGCAGACTCTGGGTTTGTCTGCTGCAGAGCAGGATGGACAGATCGCTGCAGTGAAATGTGTGACTGAGATATGAATTAGCATCTCCTGACTATTGGTGTGCAAGGAGCACTTATTGGGGCTAACAATGAAATATCACTTTAGTCTTCATGGTCTTCACCCTTTGTACTACAGGGAGTTTACTTAACCAGGCTTGGAAAGGGCAATTGCAATAAGGCAGTGCTCTTTCACCTCCCAAAAGTAAGAAGAGGAGAAATAAAACTTGTGGGTTTGTATCCTTCCTTCTCATTTAAGCCCATTTTGTGAAATTACCATAATGCCTTGGATATGCTGGGCTGCATCTCCTAATTGTTCTCAATTCTAGTGCCTTTAAGTAATGGTGCCTTGGTCTGTGGCTCATCTCTTGTACCTTTGTTAGGAGCCTTACAGGAATCTGTGGCACAATTCATACCTACCTCAGACTATTCACAATTGTCTCTGTGTTTCTCAGTGCTGCTAGTTTCATCTTTTGTTATATTGATACAGTAATGATTGCTGCAGTTCAAAGTCCTGCAGTTTGACTCTTTCTTTTCTGACAGTCAGTCTATTTTTTAGGTAGGACAGTACAGAGATTAAAATCAAATTATTTTTAAAGCTCAGTGACTGAGCCAGGCTGTATCCTATCTCCTTTTTGAAGCAGAAGCACAAAGGTTATACAATTAAATACTCCAGAAACACATAGAAAAAGTTTTCCTTTTCTTTTCAGTCCTTTTTGTGATTTCTTCTCTCTTTCCAACAGATTAATAGCCTAAATTGACACCCACAAAATCTCAGCTCCATGACATGGGAAGCTCTTCATCTACACCGAGACCTCAGTGAAGCTGTTCATTCTCACCTGTGGCTTTGCAGAGACAGAGTCAGAAATCACTCTCAGAGTCAGAAACCCTTGTCTCTGTGAGCAGCACCAGGTCAGGTAACTCACATTTGATCTTGGCACTGTCATTTGCTGCAGGCCCTTGGCCCAGCTTGCTCCTCTGCAGGTACCACCTTGGCATCTCCTAGGTTTGGCTCCACCAGCACAGAGCTGCACCTTACTGTCAGGCCAACATGGGCAATCATCTCACAGCACTCTTCAACAATTTCATGATGGAAAATCATTTCAAACCGTGATAAACTTTTTTGGGTTTTCCAAAAGTAGACTACCAAGCAAGTTTTGCTGTAGGAGTGGTTCCAGTCTCAGCAGAGCACCCTCCTGTTCTCAGTGCCTGGATCTGCAAAAAGCTTTCTGGGAAGCAGGTCAGAAAGGGCCAAAATAACCCATGCTTTTCAAAATCATACAGCAACAGTTGAATATGCTAGAGAGGAATCAGGTCATTGCCTGGTGGCAGATGGGCTCCCAAATTCCTGAACTGTTTTAAATGGTGCTCCCAGGCACTGTTCTTGCTCTCTTCCCCTTGCTTTTCCTGCCCTGGATGCTGCTGCTGCCTCCAAAAGAGCAAATGTATGCAGGAACAACAGGCTTGTTTCATGGAAACTGTGTCCATGCTGAAGATATGACTCCTCTTAATGCTTTTGGCAGATCAAGACAAAAATACTGATCATCTTCAAGATTGTTATTGCCCTTGTATAATCCATATGATTGCTGATTAAAACAAGGATATATTGCAATTAGACTCTGATTTGGCACATGGAAAAATGGGAGCTGAACAAGCATGTCATAAGCAATGAGGAGTCAGGAATTTCCCTTGGGACTAAGTGCTCAGTTCTAAGAATATCCTTGAAACTCCTGACTTTCAGTTCCAGGTTATACACCTCCAAGAAGTGCAAGTGCTGCCTGTCAACACTACAGAGCCAGGAGAAATCCTGTTTTCCCTCCTATCCTATTACTCAGCACAGGGTTAGTCATAACTGCCCAAAATAAATGTAACTTTATAACATAAGGCCTTCACTATGCCTCGCTATCCATCTCTCTGGATTATTTAATTATTTCCTTTTATGCCTTACTTGTCCTTCTTTCAGCTTATTGATTTTAAAGCAGTGTCTAGGGCTACATATTCATGTAAATTAAAAGAAAATAAAAGGCTCTTCAGACTCTTCTATTATGTTTTCAAGTGAATTAGGAAATGCACAATTATCAAATTTAAAACAATTATCGGAAGCAAAAATCCTTACCAAGGCAAGAAAACCCCACCCAAACTCGAACACTGAATGTTATCTCTTGCTAACATCACCATTAATAATCTTTAACCCTATTGGCAGAGGAAAGTAAATGATAAAAACCCTCATCAAAGGACCAGAAGACAAAAAATAAAATCCTGGAGGTTAAACCTTGACTTTTTGAGAAGGATGTCAAAGGCAAACTGCAGCAGCTGCTCTCTTTGCTCTACTGAGGGCACAATGCCTGACTTGAACTCCATTTCAAAACACACAAAAAAAATACTGTTATTTCTCTGGAATTTAAATTACATTTCCTTTACTATAGGAAATACAAGAATGTATTTCTTTTTATATGCAGTTTTGTATGCTCACAGTTACCATGAAAGAGAAATATGTATTTTTTTTATCATTGTTAGGAATGAAACTTAAAGGTGTTAATTGGATACAGAGTTTCACAAATGAGAAATCTGCAGGCAGGGCATTGATAGATTTTCATATTCCACCTTACAGGAGCAGAAAGAAATAAATTGCTGCATTGTCCTGGATATTTCTAATATTAAAAAGCAGAAAGAGCAATCATTTCTAAGCCTGGAGCAACTCTGCCTTCTTCAGCACATGAGATATTCTCCCTTTCATAAGATTTTCACCATGGTTTCTGTAATATTGCTAAAGTTTCCCCACTGGGACAGTACAAGCCTGGATTAGCATTTGGGCTGAGGTCTAGAATATTACATTAGGGATGTTTCAATGCAAAGGATTTGCTGCTACACTGACCCTTTTTTATTTTCTTTCTTTTTGACTGACTTGGTTCTAGAAAGTTAACTTGAATTAAAACTCAACCAAACAAAAACCAACAGCTGGAATATATTCTGAAATATGTAAATTTAATTTAGTTCCACTACAATCCTGGTTAGAGCAGCTCTGAGAGTGAGCATCTGATGGGAACAATAAGAAGCTATATGTTAATGCATATTTCCTCAGTCTATAGAGGGACAGAGGAATTGGAAATGTGTACTCTTTAAAGGTAAAATCCACAGAGAGAAGCATTACCATTTACATTACTGAGGTGCCCTTTAGTTGAGATCCAAATTTATCTTCCTGAATTACCATCTTTAGGCAATCTATTCTCTCTGCTGGTTGGAAAGTGCTATTCTGTATGCCCAATACAAGGTTGTTTAGTTATTAATATTCACAACAATGTCAAAAAGGGATGGCACTGTTATTATTACACACAGTTTTAGTCTTCTTCCTGTCAAAGTTGGGAGTCACATTGGAAAAATTGAGATGGCACCTGGATGTGGTTTGTTTTACTCAGTATCCAAAGGCCAAACTGTAAACTTTGTGTGATATCAAGTTTAGGCAGCTCAACTGAGCACAACAGGATTTTTGCAAAAGGTTATTTATTGTATTTGCAGGGACTCCCGTGGCAGGGAGGAAATGATGCATCTGACTCCATGTTCTCAGAAGGCTAATTTATTATTTTATTATACTATATTATATTAAAGAATAATATACTACACTAAAGAATACAAAAAGGATGCTTACTGAATGCTAAAAAGATAATAATTAAAACTCGTGACTCTCTCCAGAGTCCCAACACAGTTTGGCACTGATTGGCCAATGAGTGAAAACAACTCACAGCAGAATCCAATGAAACAATCATCTGTGGGTAAACATCTCCAAACACATTCCACTTGAGCACAACACAGGAGAAGCAAATGAGATAATTATTGTTTCCCTTTTCTCTGAGGCTTTTCAGCTTCCCAGGAGAAAAATCCTGGGCGAAGGGATTTTTTCAGAGAATATGAATGCCACTGAAAGTTACTGAAGCTTCATATCAACACATCTTCCTTGCAATTAAACATAATGTTAATAATGACTAGTAACTATCAGTGATACAACACAGTGCTTTAAATGTGGGTCAATATTTCAGTGCTGCAGAGATTTTGGGTTTGCCTCTGAGGTGGAACCAGAGCTCTTCCCAGGGTTTCTGAGCTGTCACATGGCCACCCATCCACTACATCCATTCATCTTCTGCTACAGCCCTGCTCAAGTGTGCCTACACATAATTTGTCAGAGTGAATGATGCCTGCTCTTGAAAAATCAGATAAAAAGAGGTTATCCAGGAGGTCTTCCCAGTTATAAAATGAAGTCATTAATTTAGTCACCACATGAGATGATGTTTTGTATTCCCTGAATTTAAGTTTCTTAACATCTTCTGTCTCAAATGTATTTAATTTAGTATGCTGGATGCTCTACCAAGTTGACAATGCCAATGCATCATTCATGCTCCTTGAGCTTCACTTGGGACTGCCTTATTTCCCCAGCTTGGCAAAGTCTAGTTGTTTCACTAAGTGCCTTTCTATTTGCTTCATTAAGTGACTTTCAGATCTCAGCATGGACCTAATTCTCCGCCCTGCAAACTGGCCTGAGGTCAAGAAGCTGATCACTGTTCCTTGTGTTTAAGCATTTTGTCTCTAAAGTTCTAGCTACAAAGAGATTTCCTCATTCTGTTGTTAAAAGCTGCAAGGAGATCTGGAGGTTGGCTCCCACCAGCTGCAGGGAAATTACCAGGTCCAATGTCACACATCTAAGTGATGGCTGCAAGGATTTTCATCCCTTTCATCCAACTACACTGTTGGATGAAACCCTATAATTCTGTGCTTGGGATCTCTGAGTTGATATTGTATGAAGTTCCTTATTTGGCATTTGGATCCTGAGTAAAACAAAACAAAACAGAATCTCCTTATCCTTCCCCACCCTGAAAAGAATAACCTTGCTCAGGAGGAAGCTCGCTTGTGCTTGAGACACAGGAGACAAAATCTTGCAATCACATTCATTCTTTTATCTCTCCATGACTTGAATACATTTAAATCCCAAGTGATGAGAATGAAGAAGAGCAGGAAGGAAAGATTTTCTTAAGGTGACCGAAAATTATCAATCCCCAAACAGCATCTCTTAAAGTCTGTCTTAGAAATGGCCTCTTATCCTCTCTACAGCCACTGTTCTTCTGCAGAGCTTGCTGGCAAAGGTCATGTAGCAGCAGAAAGGTAACTAAAGCCTTGCAACAGAAAACTGGAATGAAGAGAGATGTGGAATTACTCACTTTTAGTTATCCAAATACTTAAGACTAAAATAATAACAATAAAAGTCTATAAACCCCTGAGAAAATCCAAGTAATGAGATAGAAGTTGACAATTTAGCAAGAGCAAGGGTCAGAATGTTCTGTGGAGCAATCAAGGACAAATTTTCCCTGTTCCATTGGCTCCTGCCTGACTGGCAGACTTGGGAATAGATGGGGGATTGATGGAAGGAATGTTGCATCCCTCTTAGGCTGCTCAATCATTATCATTCACCTCAAACAAGTATTTAGGGGGCTGTACAGTGGTGGCATTGCAAGCGCCAAAGACTATGAAAATCTGAGCTGCCCCCATCATTTATCATGTGACATTGTGCACAGTCAACTTGGTTCTCTGGATGCTGTCTTCCAGATGAGTCCTTCAGCAGCAAAGGCCTTAAACAGCAAAGCCCTTTAACATTCCATCCCTTGGTTTGCCTCAAAAGGTCCTTTTCTCTATCACTCACACACGGTTCTCTATGCCTATGGACAGGCTAAGTGTGAATCACAATTTCCATCCCAGAGGAACTGTGCTGGAGTCCCAGATATCTTTTATGGAAAATCCTTTCCTTAGGATTTTTCCTCCTGAGAAGCTGACAGGCCTCAGGAACAAAATGCAAACAATGATTATCTGCTGCTGTGGAATGCAACAGGTGCATCTGTGATTGGCCCATGCGGTTGTTTCTAATTAATGGCCAATCACAGCCCAGCTGGCTCGGACAGAGAGCCGGAGCCACAAACCTTTGTTATCATTCTTTCCTATTCTATTCTTAGCTAGCCTTCTGATGAAACCTTTTCTTCTTTTAGTAATGTTTTAATGTAATATATATCATAAAATAATAATTCAAGCCTTCTGAAACATGAAGTCAGATCCTCATCTCTTCCCTCATCCTCAGACCCCTGTGAACACTGTCACATGCTGGTATTTTACCATTTTTTAAAATAACATGTTGGAAAGCTGACATATTTTCTTTTAACATTTTTGACTGAAATGAACAATGTTGATGTTCCCAAATTAGAATGTTTGTGTTGCTGAACTCAGTTGGAGTTTTAGTTGAAGCCAATTCAAAATGAGCATATCTCTGCCAGGGGTGCTGCAGGCTCCTGGCTTGCCACTTGCTTTGGCATGAAGCTGCAGTGACCTAGGGGAAGTTCAGGGTGGGATAAAGGAGTCTGGCCTGTAATGGAGCATGAGAAATAAGTCATGTGAATTCTGACATAATAGGATTTGAAGGGTTCAAGTAGAACATATTTCTGAAGAGATGATTATGTCCTGCAGTCATTCTGTCTGGGAGAAGGGATGTACTGGCATGGAAGAGGCACAGGAACAGGACATTCCTACCCAGAGAGGAGTAATTGTGAGTCTCAGACACTGAAACTTGTTGCAGCAGGTCACCATGTGTTTTGTTCCAAAAACAATCCACAGTAAACTTTAAGGAAGAGGAGACAAGTTCAGGGTGTGTAAAAAAAAAAAAAAAGAAAAGCACCAATCCTGAGCCTACTTTTCAGTGCCTGTTTTTAGGTCTGAGGGGAAAAAAACAACTTGCAGACAAGAGGAGAGCAGCTGATCAGCTGCCTGCTTCTCCCAGGTCCTTCTCCTCCTGCTCCTGCACAAATCGACTCAACACACTCAGGCACTGGGTAGGGTACTGAAAAATGAACTCCCTCTTTCTCTCTCTCCTTCTCCCTAAAATAATTCCTTCTCACTTGATGTAATTTAATCTTTTTCCAGGGAAAATTATTCTTCATTGAGACTAAATGAGGGGAAAAGGGGAATAAACTGTTAATGTAAGTAGAGGGCTAGGGGGATGTAACAGCTCACTTTCTTGAATACTGATGCTGCTATGGGGTTCTCTATTTTCTGTGACAGGGCTACTCAGTGTTGTGACTTTGGTTAATCACTTGTCCAAAGCAGCATCAAAGACCCAGTAGTCTATGAAATATTCTATTTTTCTCCCATTCCAAATGGAAAAACAGCATCTGAGATTTCTTGTAGACATCCCACAATCCTTGGGAAGCCCACCTTGTCATGGCATGGACACAGGTCCTCTTAGGACTTGGAGAAGAACCAATGAGAGGAGAACAAGAAGCTGAGGGAGAAAGCAAAATTCTTCAAGACAACCAGTCAGGGCAAATCAACTAATTCTGAGCAAAATAAAGCACCTGACTTGTGCAGAGTATGTCAGTTCCTTGTATTACTGTCGGAGCAGAAAGCATTCCATGCTTTAGCATGCACTGTTCATAAGAAAATTGTGCCATCTTGTGGGAAAATGTAGAAAATATCAAACCATACCTTCCCATACGTTATGCAAAATGAAAGGCAGGTGCTTCCATGATCAGATATTTGAGGGAATATTCAGTAAAGGGAAGTGCCCAGCCTGAGCACTGAAGGACAAAAACCTTCAAAAGACAAATTCTGCTTCCTGACCTAAACACTTATGTGGGCTTTGTAGTTCTGAGAAGACAAACTCAGCCAGGTGATTTATTACTGAAAAGTGCCAGCCTGGCAGATTTTTCCCAGTCAGCTGTGAACTTCCACAGTGAGCTAATTCTTACCCAAAACAAATCAGCATAGGCCAGCTAACTTGTACCATCCTGATTTGGAACCTTTATAAGAAAAGAATATGCAGATTGATCAGAATCAGAAGAGACATAAATGAAAATGAAGGGAAAAGAAGACTCTCAGAACTGGCAGAAGAAAACTTGTATCATCAGAGCATCAGTCTCTGTGATTCTTGGCTAATAGCAAGCCCACAAGACTTTGTATCCACGAGAATCCTGTTGTATTAGCAGTAAAAAATAAAACCTAGATAATAGCAACAAACGTCTTGGTCAGAGTTCAAACGCTCTACAGCAAATCCTTGGATTATTTATATAGCTTGGAACAGTGGTGCTTTTCAAACAGACATTTGGACATGAGTATTACTGGGCTGCTGTTGCTCAGGAATCCTGCTGCAAGAGGCTCCATGAGGCAGGAAAGATGAGAGAAAAGGGACTTGAATTTTTGGGGTAGAGAAAAAACAGTGGGAAAGCAGCCCAGTGTCCTAGAAAAGGTGGTACCAGTCTGTGCTGGATCCTTCCTTCTCCTGTGCCTGCAGTGCTTTCCCACTGTTCCAGCCTGGCCCTGGTGCTGTTGAGGGAGCCCAAAGTCCCCTCTTAGCCCCTCTGCTCACAGTGCTTCAATAATTGCAGCACACTGCTTCTAAAGGGTGAGGTTAAGGAGCTGTGGACAGCCCAAGCTGCTCAAGCTTCACAGCTGGGCTCACCCTTTGACAGGAAAAAGCATCAGATGTGTCTGATTAGCTGCACTGCTTTCCCACAGCCACTTAAATAAGGCAAAGTATGGAAGAAAATTCTTGAATGCAAAAGAAGAAAACAAACAAGAACTTGGGTCAGGACAAGATGCATTGCCCTGAAATCATATTTGGGACACATATGCTTTAAATATAAAAACAACTGAGAGATGGTAAACAGTGGAAGGAAAAAGGATATTAAAAAAAATAAAAATAAGAGACTGTCGGAAGTCTTAATAAGCAACGAAAAAGGAAGTCTGAAAACTTATGTTTTTTGCTGCTTGGAAAGCTTCTCTTTTTTATTAACAGTCCCTTGAGATATAAGGGGAGGGTTCAATGGCAGGGAGAAAATTTTTAGTCTGGTTTGTTATTTTTACATCAAGAATAAGGACAGCACAAAATAAGAAGGTCAAGTATCAAAACAAAAAGAAAGTTCACGTGATATGTCCAACATGTTGACAGAACCTACTTTAAGTGAGAGTAGGTCCAGGGAGTAGGGCAAGAATCAAGGCACTGAACTTTCAGCTAAGATGGAGATTCAGGGCATTATGTTCCCTGGAAGTCAATACAGAGAGAGAGGCTCCAGAGAGCAAAGTAAAGGATTTCTCTGCAATGTTTGAAGTTTGAATCAGGAGTTTGCTGTGGCCACATTGACACTGAAGATGTTGGGTTCAGACCCTAGACTTGCATGTGCTGGTTTGGGCTAAGATAAGAATTACCGTTCTTCTGTATGGGGCCATGCTTTGGATTTGTGCTGTCAACAGTGTTGATAACTCTGGAATTTTTCGGTAATTTCTGAGCAGAATTTACATAGAGCCAAGACCTTCCTGCCACTCTCATCACCCCACCAGCAACTGGGCTGGAGGTGCACAAAGAGCTGGGGGGAGACACAACTGAGGGGAGACACAGGGAATTGGTCAAAGGGATACCTCAGACCAAATGCTGCCATGCTGAGCACATAAACTAGGGGAAGCAGAAGGAAGAGGAGAGATATTCATTTCTACTCTTCCAGTTCTCTCCCTCAGCCCACTGAGGGGGACTGAGCAGTTGTGTGGTTAAACCTTGACATTAGTCCAAAGTAAAACTGCACATTATTGTATTTGCAGGCACCTCGAGGAAGGCAGGAATGATGCATCTGACTCCATGTTCTCAGAAAGTTAATTTATTATTTTATGATACTATATTATATTAAAGAATACTATGCTATACTATACTAAAGAATACAGAAAGGATACTTACTGAATGCTAAAAGATAATAATGAAAACTTGTGACTCCTTCTAGAGTCTCGACACAGCTTGGCCCTGATTGGCCAATGAGTGAAAACAACTCACAGCAGAATCCAATCAATCAACTTTGGGTAAACAACCTCCAAACACATGCCACATGAGCACAACACAGGAGAAGCAAATGAGATAAGAATTATTTTCCTTTTCTCTGAGGCCTCTCAGCTTCCCAGGAGAAAAATCCTGGACGAAGGGATTTTTTCAGAGGTGTGAATGCCACAGCACATGGTGTATTTGTGCCCTCAGCAATGCATTCTTCACCCTCTTGATGTGTCCTGGCTGTGCCAGGCTGTTCCTCATGTGTTTGCTGAGGCAGCACTCCCTGACATGAGCCTGGGCAGAGTGCTGAGAGCCACAATAATGCTGTCCCCAGGCTGACTCAGGCAGAGAGAGCTCTGAAGGTTTGGGGTTTTTGGCAGAGCATCTGCTTTGCTTGGGGTTGCCAGGAAGGGCAGAGAAGGACAAACATCAATCACACACCATCCTCTCAACCAAAGCTGCCTTGTGGCACACAGTGGCATGCAAGAAAAGCAAAGCCAGCCTTGGCAACAAGGCTCTTGGCACCTGCAGCCATGAAGGTGCTGGTGCTGCTGGTGCAGGAGGGTGTCAGCCTGTACCAGCACCAAGGCCTTTGCAGCAAAGTGCAGCAGGGCTTTGTTAAAGCAGACAGAACAGAAAATGAGCCACAAAGTTGGGATCTGGATACTGAGACAAGGAATTAGCAAGGAGTCAGCTCCAGCACCATGCTGCAATAGGCTTTTTGCATGGGAAGATGGATTATGTAAACCTGTTCTGAACAAATCATGCATTGGTGAGCTTCACTTAGGAAGGCTCAGGCTTTCAGCTCTATTAATTGGGGCTTCCTCTGATGACAGCATCAACTCTGCTGAAGGAAATGGGAATGTATTTGAATAAAGACCTAATCAGACCAGTAGCAACTACATATTCCCACTGCTGAATGGCCTCTTTGTCAATTCAGCACAGATGTTTGATTGTATCCTGCTTGCTTGGCTTCCTTTTCATGCACAGCCTAACTAGTGTGATTAAAAAAAAATGCAATAACATTCCTCCATATTTGCTTTAAATTCCTCCCTGTTGGTTTTGACCTTTCTGAAAATATAACAACATGTGAGTTTTGACCAAGAAACATTTTTAATTCCTATAGTCTCTGACTAAAAAAGGACCTTGAGATCATTCACTGAGCTTGGGGAGCCCATGACAAGTGCTGGGGAACAGACAGAAAGGTCCTTGGAAGAGAGAGAATATTTACAGGTTCAGAGCTCCCAGTTCATCATAAGCTGTCATGGGCCACCAGTTGATGTTCACTGGCTACATCTTGTACCTCTCCTTCTTTGTTTCTCCTGGCAATAGACATTCTACTGGCCCCTTTCCCAGTCCAAGCTATTCAACTTAAGACAGTGCCAAACCACCAAATTTGATCCAATTTTAATCTCCCAAAGCTTGGGATAGGGTTTTACTCTCATCTCTTGTTATAAGATTGCTTCTCATAACAAAATCGCTCCTTTCCAATATTCAGAATATACAAATTGTTGCTGTCAAATCCACACATTGCATTATTTCAATTGTCTTCCTTTAGTTTTTCAGTCTAGCCCATGAAGAAATGACATATAAGTCCACTGATACTTGCCTCTTCTGACTTTCAGCTGGATTTATTCATTTCCTCCAGAGTCCTGACAACCTCCCGGTCACAGGAGTTTTAACAGGCTCACTTCTAAGGTACACCATATCTTCTCCCTGCCCCAACTCTCTAGGAAAACTGCCCTCTACTCTTCTTGGTGACAAGTTCTGCTTGAATTGTTGGGTGATTTAAAAAGCCCAACAAAACAAAAGAGAACAGACAAACAAAAAAACAGCTGCAGCAATTTGACATGGGATGGGCTGTTTTTCCCCTTGCACAGCCTCACAGCCCGTGGTCACAGCATGGGGGAGCCAATGAAGGTCCCAGAAAGTGGGTAAAGGTGTGGGACTGATCACCTTATCCATCAGCCACCAGCAGATGAAGGAAAGAAGTTATCATATGGCTTAAACCAGTTCATTGAGGTTTTAAATCCAAACTCCAACTACCCTGACTGGCAAGTTTTCATCTTCCAGAAAGGAAAAGTAGGTGACCTTATTTCAGCTCATAGTAGTTTCCACCAGCCCCAGCACGTTGTGTAAGAGAGCTTCTCCCTTTTCTGTCCTGGTGCTGGCATCTGCTTTGTGAGGCTGGATCCAGTTGGTGCTAGGTTGTGCTATGGATGAATTGCACAGGCACTTTTCAGTCTGTGTCCATTAAACCACATCGTTCTTGAGAAGCAGACCACAGAATTTTTCTTGGCTGGAGTTTCCCAGACTGTCTTGAGAATTTAGTCTTGCCAGATATTGTTATCCTGATCAGTGAAACTTTTCACTGCTCTCATTTCCCTCTGCAAAGCAAGCAAGCTCTGGCCAGTGTATTTCCAATATTTCCAAAGGCTGAATGTTATGTAGGATTTTGTGCTGAAAAATCTGTGCTGGATTTAGGTGTCATATTAACACCTTCATGATTCCACAGATGCACATTTAAACCTTTGTGCTGTTCCCCAGACACCTGCAAGCACCACAGATTATATAATTTCCTTATGTTCTCCCATCAAGAGATACACTCCATATCAATTTTCTTGTCTTTTGATTACACTTTTTTAAAATTTGGATCCATCTTTTTTCCACATGGTTCTTCTTTAGCCAAATTCATCTACAGATGAGTAAAGAAAAGAAAAAAGGCTGCACAGCAGTGCTGCAATTGTTCCCCTACAAGGCCCTAGGATGATTGTACTGATGGTAGAGCACTGTCCCTCTTTGTATCAGCACTCAGTGAAAACAGATGCCCCCAAGTTTCATTTTTCTCTTTCCATGCCTTTGTTCCCCTCACAGGCCATGAAAAAAATTATTTTGTTTGCACAGAGATGACATTGTGCATCCTGACCCTAAAGCAAGTCTCCTGAACTTACAAATGTTCCTTAATATTTTCACATGTGCAGTTCCCCAGTTTCAGCTGCAGTGCCAATGCCCTGGGTGTTCAGTCCACAGGATCAAAGACTGGGACAGTCACGAGTTGTGTGACAAATGACAAAGTGTCAAAACTGTTTACACTACATCAGGATGAACTTTTAAGTTATTTAGATATGTAAACATGCAGAGAAAGACCAAAAATAATTTTTGAAAGGCCTTCTCTTGTTTAGGAACAAAACCACAAGATTTTAAAGGTCCCAGACTGCAAAAGGACTTAGAAATTTAGGTAAGTATAATCTTATGGCCTGATAATCTGCTGCTGGTCTGATGAAATTCCAGCAGAATTTCCCAACACAGAGTTGTTAAGGTACATCCTGCACAGTAGGATTAGTCAGTTTTCTTATGTAGGTGTGATTTTGCTTGGACTCACTGAACTATGCCAGGACTAGAGAAAAGTAGCAAACATTATTCCTCTACTGAATTAAAGGGGGCAAAGTGAATCAACTGAGGAAAAAAGAGATCAACTGAGGAAAAAGACTATATGGCTGAATACTTTGGGTTACTTTATAAAATAATAACTATCTCATCAAATTTGCTTTAGGACCTGTGTGAAAATATAAGCCTTCACTTAGAAGAGACAAGTCTCCAGTTCCTAACTGCAGGATTGGGTCTTTTTATCAGATTAAAATCATGATTCCCATCCTCTGGTATCTGGCTGAGTGAGCCAGAACAAGGTTTTCCTGCCTGCCTGAGAGGAAGGGCACATGCCACCACCTGCCTGTGTCACTGCACTGCCTGGGACATGATGGGATTTTGCATTCAGACCCACAGTAAATGCAATAAACCTGACTCCAAGTGTTGCTCCTTGACATGCATTCAGTAAATCATCAAGAAGTCCTCACCTTGAGGGTTTATTTATGACACATTAGCAAGCATATTTTTATTGGGTTTACAATTAATTATTTATTGGTTTTCTACTTAGTTCCTGAGGGGCTGAAATTTTTTATTTTATCGTGGCTTAGTGTCACTGAGCAACTGCTATTGTTGAAAACCTTATTAAAAGTATTTTCATATCTTTCTGCCTTTTTTTATAACAATGCTTATTGTAGCAGTTACCTACCTACTGCTAAGGGCTGCTTTTTATTGTTGCTTTTTGAACTGTGGCCAGGTTAGTAATTCATATTTAGTGTCTATTCTCTGGTGTCCTGATCTCAGCAGGTAGGGAAAGCGAGAAACACCCACCTCAGAGAACTCAAATCTTTCATATTATTTGCAGACTAACACAGACTTGGCAATGAGCAGTTGTAGCAGCAAGGGGAAGCTGGGCTGATTTTGGGTAAGAAAGGAGCAAGGGCTTGTTATCAGTGAGCATTCACAGGGCAAGCTGCTGAGAAATGCGTGCAGGCTGGGGATTTTTTGGTTCTTTGTTTTCAAGGGGAAGCAGATGTAATGTTCAAATATTAATTTCCAGCCTAATCTGTGCCTGGCAGAGAGGAGGTTCCAGGCTCCTTGCCTGCTGTATTGCCCTGCCCAAGGAAACCTTTCTGTTCCTGGGAGAAGGGGAGAGAGTCACCCTCTGTGCTTCCCTGCCAGGGTGGCACCGAGTGTGACACCTCCAGAACAAGGAATTCTTGGGACAGCAATCCTTGGAGCTGGCACATTAAATCCTGTTAACACTGCTTCCTGAGGAGCAGTGTGAGCTCAGATCTCACCTGAGTTTAGAGCAGAATTTTTGTGCTGCAAGTGGGAAGGATGCTTTGCGATCATGTGAAGTTCCAGGGGTAGGAAGGGAAAATGTGACAAAGAATAATCCTCTGCTAAGGAGCTTGCAATTTAAATACAAGGCCAATGTTTCAGGATTTAAAGGGATTAGTGCCATGCAACCTGCACACTGGGCAGGCTAACTCTGGCCTGCCTGGTCACCCTTCCCAGCCATCACCTCACTGAAAGGACCCTGTGTGGAGGGGAGGCACCATGGCTGGTTTTTGCTGACAGATCTGTGCACTGCAGTCCTTGCACTATCAGGACAAATGACTTGTACCTCAGGCTATCTCAGCAGGTCCAGCACAGGCTGAACAGCATATTTCTGAGATTTTCAGTAGGCAAATGGCTCCCCAGTCTCTATCCTCGGCTGATTCTCCAGGCTTTCCAATTTGCTGCTTTTTGGAGAGCACAGCTCTTTCAGTTGTGATTCCTCCTGAGTCACAACAATCACTGCATAAACTGTGCCCTCCACACCCTCTCAACAAGATTCTCCTGCTTCAGGGCTTCTTTGAGGGCTGATCTCAGGACTGGCAGAGCAGATGTCTAGCTGGAGTTTGGTACCTGAAAACAGACCCATCCTGCAGTTATCCACACACACTGACACAGGCAATTTGCTTCTTTTAAAAGGGAACTTTTCCATAGCACCACATTTTTCTAGTTTATTCCTTTCTCATTCCTCATTAAGGCACATTCTCACTTCTCTCTTTCAGTCTTTTTTAACTTTATCAACCAAAACTGATTCAGAGTTGTGATGGTGTTCACAGGGGTGCCAGGATGAGGGAAGAGACGAGGATCTGACTCCATGTTTCAGAAGGCTTGATTTATTATTTTATTATATATATTACATTAAAACTATACTAAAGGATAAAAGAAAGGATTTAATCAGAAGGCTAGCTAAGAATAGAACAGGAAAGAATGATAACAAAGGCTATGTCTCGGACTCTCTGTCCAAGCCAGCTGTGCTGTGATTGGCCATTAATTAGAAACAACCAACCTGGGCCAATCACAGATGCACCTGTTGCATTCCACAGCAGCAGATAATCATTGTTTACATTTTGTTCCTGAGGCCTGTCAGCTTCTCAGGAGGAAAAATCCTAAGGAAAGGATTTTTCATAAAAGATGTCTGCGACACAGAGTATTAAAAATTGTCACACTGAGGTTATTCCTTGTCTATCATGTTAAAAGTAGATATATTTCCTTTAATAACTAAAACACATCCCTCTGTTGACTACCACTATTATCCTGTTTATTGGATGGCTATGCTTAAGGAAGAGTTCCTATCACTCATGGTATCTTAGAAACTATTCTTATATAAAACATCAAGTACCATTTCCATATGAAGCTCAGACGTATTCTTTTCTGGATGTGAAAAGAAGAATATTTTTCTCTTCCAGCATTTTTTATCCAGACACTGGGCTTTTAGGGTTTGTTTACTCTGTAACAGGTGGAGTCAGTGTTCTCTAGTTACCTTCCCATGGAATTACTTAGTTTGAGTTGGGATGATCACCAAGGAACATGCAGCAAGTGAAATAACAGTGCCTCAATTAAGAGAGTGCCTAGGTTCACTGCTTTATGAGGTTTGTAACTTAATTACCAGCATGTAGATCAGCAACGCTGCAATGTTCTAGGTGAACCTGCTTTAACAAGAGGGCTGGGCTAGATGATCTCTAGATGTCTCTTCAACACCAACCATTAATGATTCTGATACAGCAGTATAGCAATTTATGTAACAATTAATTCAGTGAATTTTTTCTATACATATAGATACATTTATATTTACATTTAAAATAAATTACTAAATACTTCAGCTCTTTCATGCAAAGAATGGCAGCTCTTTCATGCAAAGAATAGAGATGTTATATTTGGTTTCACATAAAAGATTCACATTCAACTTCCCAGTATAGAAGTCCAAAGGTAATTGGAGAGTAGCACTGTGGGTATGTTTGGATAATTACTTGAAATCAAGGACATGTAAAGAACACATTTATTTCCAGATTTATACCACTTTTATTTTCAGTGCTGTTTGAAGAGGACAAGTACAACAATAAACATTCTGATAGCCACTCCAAGCTCACAAGAGGTGCCCAATATTATTATTGCAATGGGTCTTAAAAGCACATAGCAGATATTAATATCGTCTCTCATTTCATTGCTGTATTTACTGAAGGAAGAGTTTTATGAGAATTTGGTATTGTTGTCACTGACCTTTCCTGCTGAAAGCATTTATCACCATATTCACCATCAGTCTTTTTTTCAACAGCATCTGTTTAAGGAAAAATGAATCTTTTATTTATTCTCTTTATAGCTTAATTCCCCCCCCCATTATTATTTTGGTTTAATAAAAGGCTTTTTAAAATGATCAGGAACCATGCCTGTGAAATGCACCATCTGGGAGCAGAAACAGACCAGAATGCAGATGAGTCTTAAAAGAGAAGTAAGTTTTACAGAACAGGGCAGCCAAAAAGAAAAAAGGAATTTTTTTATTTTTATTTTTTTTTCATTCTACCCCATCAAATATGGTTTCCACTAAATGACAGAGAGCAGGGAGAACTAGAGAAGGCACTGCACTAGTGAAAGACAAATATCTTTTTATACAGTGTAATTTATGCTTGGGGTTACAATGCAGGAAATACCTAAGTCTGCTGTGATTCAAGGTTCATATGAAATCAAGCAAGCCCTCTGATTTAAAAGGAAATAAAACACTTCAATCTTAGGTTATCAACTGTGGCAGTGATGGGAATGTTCTCTCCTTGTTTCTGCATTCATGATGTTTCTTTTACAATCTTTCTATAAAGAGATGTTCAGCTATCAACATGAGAGTTCCAATAATCTTGGAACACAGAAAAATTATAGGGAAAAAACGGTCTCACATGAAACAGGCTATTACATCCCATATTTCCATCCAATTCTTCAGCATCTGAGACACCTCTTAAGAAGGTCCACACTTAATGCATTATCATAACCTAGTTCTATTGCAGTCTGAGAGCTCTGAAAATGCTCTTCACCCCCGAGTTCAGCAATTATTGATATTGCTATAAAAGCAATATAACACCCAAGGCCATTTGGTGCTATGAAACAGCACATCTGCTGAGTGGCTGGGAAGGACAGTGCAGACTTGCTGTCATGGAATAGTTCCACTCAGTGCAGTCAGCCTAGCAATGACTGTCATCAAAAGCAACTGATTTACCCTGCTGAAAATTATTAAAGTATTTCATCCTTGCTTTTCGTCTTATGAATGCTGTCATGCACTGTCATGAGAAAAATGCCTTTAAATAGCTTTAATAGCCAATGGCATTTCCTGTGTTAGGGCTATTTCCAGAATCCATGCTTCCCATATTTCACAAGGATCCTTCTCAGAAACATAGATGGGATTCATCAGCTATTGGAGGTGTATAATGATAAAAGACCATTTCCCACGCAGGGAATACTGATCCAAGAAATGTCTTTGTTCTTCTTTGTGCTCGTGCAATTCCTCTGTCATACTACAGCATATTTGTACAATCGAAAGCTTTACCAAGTACATCAACAACTAAAAAAGTAAAAAAAAGAAAAATGGGCATGTAACCTGACAGTTTAGACACTCTAAGCTCGGTCTGTTCACACCATTTTATGAGGTCACAGAATCATAGAAAAATTCAGTCCAAAAGGGAATCACATAGTCTACTCTCTTCCTCAAACCATGGATACTTTCAAAATTAAGTCCAAGGAATGCAGGAAGCATTAAACATCTCAGGTGTAACTGCTGGAGCTGGAACCCAGAAACATCTGCTCCTGCAGGTCTCATAAAAAGGAAAACCAAAAAGCGTCTTGGGAGGAAAGTGAAGTTACCTGGTGGTTTGACCAGCCATTGGGTGCGCCATTTATTCAAACCAGGATTCTCCACTGGGATGCCAGTCAAGTGTTCCATGTGGGCCTCTGGATCCTGGCACAAACTCCTTTGCTGTTAAACCAGAGTCCCTAGATGTTAAAATTTCTCTTCACCCATTCTCTGACCCACAAGTGATGTTCCCTATACTGGGAGCTGTGTCAGACTGCCAGTGGTCACCCAGAAGAATGAACTAACAGTGGAAAGATGTACATGAGGCTGGGTCTTCAGCCCAGCATGACAAAAGATTCTCTCACCAATATAATGTCCCTTTTTCCTAGCTCAGAAGTGAGCCATACACAGATGGGTTTACTGCTCCTTGCAAAAGTTTTTGGAGCCTTGAAGGCAGTAATAACACAGCTTCACCACAATTCCTATATAGATATGAAGCATCTTGAGGCATAAAGAACTAAATTACCAGTCTTACTTTGCCAGAAATACACGATCAATTATCTGTCTGCTTCAATGGTGTTTGTAATTTCAAAGCTGTAAGTAAAAAGAAAATGCAGGCGCTTTGTGTGTATACTGCTTAATTACAAAATGAGTTAATGAACCTGAGAGTCTTAAAACATAAGACATTTACAAATGAACACAGAAAGCAGAAAGGCACCAAGTGCAATTCTTGCTGCCATTTCTCTGCTGAACCATTTCTAAGCTTAACTTGCCTGTGTTTGAGTCAGCAATCAAAGCAAACATTAAAACACCTGAGAGCTAAATTATCTAATAAATCAACACAAACTCAGCCCTTTGCTTGCCTAGAGAAGCTTGTCTTTCAGACAAACCCATAACAGTTTCTTCCTGGAACAGTCCTAGAAGACTTCATTTAGACTTTTTTTTTTACTAGAAACCCTTGGCAACCCTGTGTTAAAGATAATGGGCAAAAAGTAATGGGCAAAATCATTTTGTTCTTTCCCGTGTGGCTTCAGATTGAACTATTGATGTCTTGATAATGAGACACTGTTTTATGAGATATATCAATCTCAGCTGCACCTTCTGAAAGTGCAGCCACTGTGGCTGAAGTGGCTTTATGTTTTTATGTCTGCTTTGCACAGACATAAACACAAAGCTGGTGCGAGGTATTATACAAATGCCTTTGGCAGAGCCAAAGGCACAGAGTATGAATTCCTGTGAACTCAGCAGGGTTTGTGGTACTGAGTACATTCTTTCACCACACTGCTGTGAAGGGTACCTTACCTGTGTCCATTGGCTCACATAACTGTGCTCTGAGTCTTGGACATCTCTTTACCTTTTCATTTCTAACACCCATAGGGCTATGAAGGTTCCATTTATGCTGAGATTTTCCTCATTTCCAGAAAGGTTGAAAAACTTTTTATGGTGACACATATTTGCCATGTATGAGTTTAGGTATGTGTGGTGGTGTTCACAGGGGTCCTAGGATGAGGGAAGAGATGAGGATCTGACTCCATGTTTCAGAAGGCTAATTTAATATTTTATGATATATATTATATTAAAACTATACTAAAAGAATATTAGAAAGGATTTCATCAGAAGGCTAGCAAGGAATAGCAAAAAAATGGGAAGAATAAAAAAATCTTGTGTCTGACTGAGAGTCTGAGACAGCTGGACTGTGATTGGCCATTAATTAGAAACAACCACATGAGACCAATCACAGATCCACCTGTTGCATTCCACAGCAGCAGATAATAATTGTTTGCATTTTGTTCCTGAGGCCTCTCAGCTTCTCAGGAGAAAAAGTCCTAGCAAAGGGATTTTTCAAAAAATATCATGGCTACAGGTATGATCAGAGATTTTGAGGTAGCTGGTATGTTCCTGTTATCTTCAGAATCATAGAACAAGGAATGGTTTGATTTGGAAGGGACCTTAAATATCATCCAGTGCCCTCCAGGGGAATGGACACCTCCCACTAGATCAGGCTTCTCAAAGCCCCATCCATTCTGGCCTTCAGCACTTCCAGGGATGGGGCATCCACAGCTTCTCCACAGGGCAACCTGTTCCACTGTCTCTCACCATTCTCACAATGAAGAAATGCTTTAACGCTGTTTCATTTTTTCAGGAACTTCAGGTCACCTGGAAGATGTGTAGAGCAGCTGTAACAATGAGGAAAATGAATTTTGGAACAAATTTAGAAAAGTCTTGTCAAATTCACCATAAATTTGCATCATTTACCAAGATGGGACAGCTTCCCAAATGTGTAAGTCAACCACATCATTAGAGGCTCACTGGAGCAAACATAGAATTGATTGGACCCAAATTTCTGACTGATGCTTTGCCATAGATCACCTTGTAGGACTTTCAAAGTTCCTTTTGATATTTGACAGGATGGTTAAATTCCAAGGATGTTTAAATTCCAAGCATGAAGATGGCCCTACCTAAAAGCGCCTTCTCCTGCCACCCAGCAGATTGTTGGGATTTGTGGAGAGGTGCCAGGAGCAGTGGGGAATACAGCAGGGATGTTGTGTGGCTGTTCCAGCAGTGCTCACACACTGGTATTTTTTACACCTAACATCTGGTTGCATGGCAGTGTGGAGGGTGTCCTAAAATATGGAATGTTCCAGCAATAAGTATGTGCAAAGCACCATGAGCCAGCTGGAAATGCAATATTAGTTAATTCAGAATGGAAGCACTTTAGTATTATTTAAAGTTCAGTCTTTGTAATTATTTTTTTAGCTATTTTTTGATTATTATTATTATTTCCTTTTATTTCAGAACAGATTTAGGCTTCAAAAGCCTTAACAAATTGCATCTATATCCAAATCTACATTTTTCTTTCTGTATTCATCCAGCCACAAGGAATGTAATTTCTTGTTTCCTTTAAATGTTTATAAAATAAATTGTACAAATCTGCAAATTCAGCAGAATAGAGTTCTTGTGGTTAAAGTATACAGCATATGGATCATGTTTCATGATAGAGTAAATGCTTGCTACTAAGTAATTTCACATTTTAATTATGGTATATTTTAGAAATACTTTTTAAAAAGCTTTATTGTATTTTGGAAAAGTAGATTTTTGGTGGTGCTCAAAATAATGATTTAAATAGCATTTCTAACTTTTTTTCCTTACGGATTCAAACTCAAGCCTTTAATCTTACCTAAAATGGGAAGAGAAACAGGAGAAACACAACTTGTGTCTCCTATTTCAAGAAGAAGTAAGAAAAATCTTGGTCCAAAAACTGAAAAAAAGTTTAAGGAAATCTGGAAGTCTGGAGCTATCAGAAAGTGGAAAATGCAGCTTTCAAATTAAATGAGAACCTCTGAATTTGAAGTCCAGTTTATTTCTTGAATTTCATCAGGACTGGGGCCCAGTCCCATGCACTGTGTCCCTCCTTCACCCTCTTTTGGCAGCAGCCACCCATCCTAGTGAGGCTCACAACAGATCCAATCCCAGCACAGTTCCTGCTCACTTGAGCTGCAGTATTTTCTTCCCACCTCACAATTTGAGATTTGTTTTCACACTGCACATTGTCTTATTTCTCAACCTTTTCCAATGGTTCTGCAAACACTGATCTGTACTTCAGAGATATTTTCTTTCTTTTGTCTATACGTAGCCATCACATAATTACAGATACTGTTAGAAGGGTTTTTACCCTGTCGGCAGAATTTCAGGCTTGCAATCAGTCATATATTGAAATCTCCCTTTCACAAAAAATGGAATTTCATGCAATTGTGGGACAAGAGATCTTAAATACAAAAACAGCTCCAGGCCCAGGCAAGTGGTCGTAAAAGCTGTAAAGAATATGACATGAATTTTCTCCAATTAAAACCAAATGCAACAAGCATGCAACAAACAACAACATAACTTCCTAGCTAGCACAGACACCAAATATGGTGTCATTTTCTCACCACAAACAGTTTTTGAAAAAAATTAAAAGTCTATGTTATGCTTCCTTGTAAAGAACAAACAGTTCATTTAAATGGGATTCATAACTTTGGTGCCAAGTTTGAGAACCTGGAAAATGAATCTCTGTGGGGGTGGAAGAAGTGTGCATTTTTCCTTGACTAAACACAGCTTTCCTCATTTTAAAAAAGGGCCCTCCAAACCACAGTGGAACTTCTTCCTGCCGTGGTGAGAGCAGGAGCACGTTCTGTGAGAGTCCTTTCCAGGTGTCAGTGAGGCTGCAGAGCACCTGTGCACAGAGATGTGAGAGACAACTGCTCACTTGGAACATTTAAAAAGGTTTATTAAAGCTTAACAAAAGTACAACAAAAGGACTACATAAGGAAAAAACTGCAGTGTTGAGAACTGCCCTTTGTGCATACCACGTGGCCGGTTCGTCTTAGATGGATGCTCAGTCTTTGATACCCCTGGGGTGTAAAACAGATATCAGCCAATGCTGGCCCCTCCCAAGGTCTGTCACTCAGCTCTTCTGTGCCATTTATCAGTGGAGATGCTTTCTTGTCACTGGATTGGAGGTCAGGTGTTGCCATGCTGCCCCCCGGAGCACCCCCAAGCTTTTCCATTCCCCACTGCCCCACGCCAGGGACACCTGTGCAGCTTCTTTGTACCTGTCCTGGACAGCCCAGGCTGTGTGATGGCAGCAATACAGGGGGGAAAGGGAACTGTGGGGAAAACAGAGGGCATCTAAACTACAATAACATAACTGTACATCACTACAACTTTTCTTAATATTCACACAATAGTGATCTTTTAATTGTGAGAGCTGATCATCTCATTATCCATCTATAACACAGAGCTTCTCTTCCTCTGCCCAGCCTGTTCCTGCCACTGCAGGAGGCTTCTATTTCTCCTCCCACCTTGTATATCCCAGTGGCACCAGCTGGGACATGGAGTGCCATGACCCAGCAGGCACTGAGCAGCTTGCTTTGGCTCCAGGGTGTGCAATTCCAGGTTAGTGTGCTCCAGGAGTCAGCTGCCCGTGGTCCCAGCCCCAGGTCTCTGTTACAGAGCTTTCCCACCTGAATTCAGGAAAATTATTCTGCCCTTTGTGGGGCTGGGAGTGGCACCGGAGCTGTTGGGAAAGGGCCTGAGGGCTGGAGATGTCCTTCTGCACTCATACATGTTGATCTCTCCCCTCAGAGCCAGGAGACAGGATGCCAGCTGAATCCCAAGCAGATCCCAGGGAGCAACAGTCAGGTGAGGAAATCTGCTAATCCAGGTCAGAAGCTGCTCCACATCGGATCTTGCTTTAACTGTGCAGACAAGATTCAGGCTGACACAGCCACCAGCTATATAAAAACTCATTTTTCCTTTCCCTGCCACAGTGGTGACAACTAATTTTAAAAGTATGTGCTCTTTATGAGCCTGACTAATAGCCTTGGGGCGTCCTTCTAATTACTTCAATAGCCTTGGGTGGGGTCCTGAACGTTTTTGTTGCCTTTTGTGCCAACGGGGTCACCTGCTTCTCCTCTGGTGGTGTCCACATGGGACAGAGAGACAACCTGGGGAAGGTTTTGGCACAAAGGTCTTCTCTGCTCTCCTGCAATTCAGTAATTCCTCACAGGCTAATTAACAAGCCACAGGGAACCAGAGAGAGATGGCATTGGTTATAATTAGGAGTAAACTAAGAAGAGCATTTGGGCAAAGAGGGAGGCAGAGTAAACCACCACAGGTAAACTGCAAAGCCACAAATTTGGCGTGCAGTGCTTGGCTCCCAGCCCGCCTCTGCTCCTGCCATTCCTTCAGCCCCAGGGCTGGATGCCAGGAAAAAGCAAGATACTGCTGGAGGAGACTGTGGGACAGGGGGGCAGGCAGAGGTATGGACAGCTGCGGGAGAGAATGTGAATCCTCCCTAATTTGCAGCTGTGGGTTATAGTGGGAGACACTCTGCTCCACCATTGAGAAAACCGCCAATCACTTGTTTTTAATATTTTAAAAGTTTAATAGTAATAAAATTGTTATAAAAATAGAAATACAATCAGAGTAATAATAATTTGGACAGTTTGAATGAGGACAATATGAGACAATAAGAACAAAGAGTTACAGATGGTCTGGGTACCTTTTTCTGGGCAAGATAAGCCTGAAAAAGGACACATGTTAACAAAGGATTAACCCTTAAAAACAACAGCCTGTTGCATATTCATACATCTCATACATGAAGCATAAATTCTACTCAAACACAGGATTCTGTCTGGTCAGTGTCAACTACTTCCTCTGAATCCTAACAGCGCCTTCAAGCCTGAGCAAGGTGGGAAGAAGTTTGTTTCTTCTGATAATGGAGCAATAAATTCTTTTTCTCTGAAAGATTCAAGTGTCCTGTGGCTGCTATCTCGGTGTGAGTCCTTTCTTAAAAAAAAGTATCCTACATAGCATAGTTTCTATTTTAACATTTTATTGTAACCTAAAACTATATTTAACATGCTACTTAAGAGTATTAATACAGCATAACTTTCTAACACAACACATATAATATTCATTTTAATATTTGCAAAAAACCAATCATAAAATACACATTTTTCACAATGTCCTTTCTCCTTTCTGCCTGGCAAACACCAAACACAAAGTTCTGCCCCATTCAGCTACCCATGAAGACCTAACAGCTCTGTTGCAAATAATATTTTGGGATTAAAATAGGGCTCCTGAAATAAGTTTGGGCCTCTTGCCCAAGAGGGTGTTTCAGGACCAAGCCCTGGTTTATTAGGAAAAATTAGAATAACGTCAGCACTATTATCTCCCTGGGACACATGCTTGAAACCAGTTATCTGCTCAGTGTCTTTCTGCTCTCCAGCTAAAGACAGCAGGCCATGCACATCCCCAGAGGGAGGGGGTGGAGGGAATAAAAGAGGTTATTGTCACAGAGGCAGTAACCTGTAAAATCTGCAAAGCTGCCTTCATTTTTTCCCTTTACTGTCCAATGTTTCAGCAACTTAGCTCAGCTGTTGGTTTTCTATTAGGCTTACTGTCAAAATAAAAATAAAGAAGACAGTGGCTGAAAGAAAGAGAGAGGGAAAAGAGAAGGGATCAGCCATCTTTGTATAATTTCATAAAGGATTATGTTAATTTTTTTCCTGCTTCCCCAATTTATTAACATTTACATTTAATCTGTCTTTGTTACTCCCCAGAATCTGTTTCTGCCTAATCTGTCTCCTTCCCTTATTCTCCTATTTTAACTCAACTGTGGCATAACCATTAGATCCAGCCCTTAAGAGTACAGGGTTAATTTTGCTTCCCCTCATTTCTGCAGTCAACAGCCAGCATCATGTGTGAGGACACAGAGGGACCTGTTGGAAGTGAAATGTACATCATGAAGCACAGGCTTGTCCTGGTGTCCAGGAGGGAGGAGTAGGGGTATTCATGGTGCAGTAAGCACCTTGGTGAATGAGCTTTTGTGGAAACAGCAAGCTGGAAATGCCCAGCATCCTGAGGCTATAAAGCTCCAGAGTCATGTTGTGGCTAAATCCTCAGAGCATTGTGCTAAAATGGATTTTCTGTACTTTTTTCCTCATCTCCAGCCATGCTCTGCAGTTCAACTCAGACCTTTGTGTGGTGGTGTTCACAGGGGCCCTGAGGGAAGAGATGAGAATCTTGACTCCATGCTTCAGAAGGCTGATTTGTTATTTTATGATATATATTATATTAAAAGATAATGATATATTAAAACTATACTAAAAGAATAGAAGAAAGTATTTCATCAGAAGGCTTGAAAGGAATGGAAAGGAATGATAACAAAATCTTGTGACTGACCACAGAGTCTGAGACAGCCCAGGGTGCAAAGGAGCAGCTGATACAGCCTCTGATGGGTGACTCCCCTCAGACAGGGAAGGTTGCAGTAGATTCTGCACTGCTGGGATTCACAGGCATGGAAGACAGCTTGTCCCCTTGCTGAGGAAGCTGCTGTCAGCAGTGTCCTGCTGTATGATCACACACAGACATGTGTACATGCCTCCATCTATAGCTCCTCAAGGAAAACAGAGGAGGTGAGAATTGCCTGCTTTTTCCATTACATTTGCCCTCAAGCTTTTGTGCCAAGCTGAAGAAGAAAGTGAGAGCACCTCAGAGAGGAACCAGCCCACACCCTCCTCAGCAGCAAGAGAGGTATTTGGTTGTGTCACCCCTACACTGTGACATGGTCAAGAAATCCTTGCGGATATTAAGAATGCTGTGCTATAAATTTGGGTGGTTTGTGGGTGCTAGCACAGCAGGGGCAGCCTGTTCTGGGAGGGATCAGAGAAATGAAGCAGGCAGCAGCAGCAAAAGCTCAGTTTCCCCCTCCTGAGGCAGCAGTCTGACACAATTGGCAGCTCATTTCTCCTGCCCTGGGATGTGAGCTGCCTCTGAATGCCTCCCTTGTGCTAGGGCTGGTACTGAGCTAAACGTGGGCCTGGTGCCAATGATTACAACTCCCATTAGCTGGAATATACATTAACTTCAGAGGTTTCAGACCTCTCCAGCAAGGGAATTGCCTGCTGTATGCATCCATTATTTTTCTGGAAGAGAAAGAACTCAGTTTCGTGCCTGTTATTCACTCCCACAGTCTGTTTGTTTTGGTTTATTCTGGCATTTTTTTTAGGAAGCTGGCACTGTTAGAAACAGTTTTATAAAGGCCCTGAGGCAGTTGTGTCACCACAGTGCAGTGTTTTATGCTGTCATGCAACGTGGCACTGGGTGGCTGCAGCTGCTGGGGATGAGGAGGTGCCCCAGGACAGGCAGAGGCAGCTCCAGGAGCCTGGGAGAATGGCTGGAATGTTGAATCCACCCCTGCCCCACCACCTGTGTGCACACAGGCTGAGGGGATGCCCTGTGAGCCCCAGCAGAGAGCCAGGGAAGAGTCTCTTGAAAGTTGTAGTGATTTAAAGTACAAAGTTATGGGGGCTCTTTTAAAGCCAGGGCATTACCTGGGCTTTCCACTCACCTTTGCTTCTTTATCCTTGATCAAATCTTGCATCTGGACAGATTTTAGCTATAAGCCTGAGTTGTTAGATCAATGAGTTCAGTCCTCTCCTGAAGCCCAAGATACAGTCTAGGGCTTTAAGATGCCATTCACTTTTCAGTTGTTTATCAGGAAAAATCGTGGTTCACAAGTCTGAAAAAAATGTGTTTTGAACAAAAATCCAGCACTTAATGGGTTCAGGTTATTGATTTTTACTGGAGTCTGTGCAACCTAGGAAACTTAATTGGTTCTGACCTCCTTTTCCTCTCCAACCTGCATGTTATTTTCTGTGCTGTCAGTAAAGCTGTGTCTCAGCTCTTATCACTATGATATAGTTGCTGTTTCACTAAAGGCAGCCAAAGAAAGTCCTGGAAAGGTGAGCAGAGGTGAGTAGATCTGCAGTCTCTCTTATGTGTCCTCTCTACATGTGAAACAGGTGTCTTAACTTTTAATCTGAAGAATCTGGTCACTTTTTTCATCTCCTAAGGCTTCTCAACAAATCTGTTTGCTAAATATTGCTGTTGGTTATGTCAGCTGGGAATCTTTCATGGTGGGACCTTGGGTGTTTGTATTCATGGGTGTTTGAATAAAATGAAGTGAAAATTCCTCTCTCCCTGCCTTCATCTTTGGTGGCTCATTGCAGTCATCAGCACAGAATGGGGGATTGGTCAGACACCTAAAGCACCCCAGGGCATCAGCAGAGGTGATTTGTGTGCTTAGGGTGACACAGACTGGCTGTGGCTGAGGGATTTTAGAGTCTAAAGAAAGGAACAAGGGCAGTGTTGTCCTTCCTTTACTGCTCACAGGTAAACAAGGCAGAAAAAATGTCAGTGTTTTACTCAAAGTTTGCCTTTTACCTGAAGCAAATGTTTGCCTGCATCACACAAAGAAAGAAATGGAAGTATCCCTGAATTACTCTTGAAGACCTTTGCCACAAAGTTGTTCTCATATTTGAAAACTTTGCTGCTTCAGGAAAAGATGGATTGGTTCCCTGGAGGCGTGACAGCCAAGTGTACTGGTAGCAAGGAAAAGTAACTCTTGCCTCTCTAAAGATCTGCACATTCTCAGTGGATCTGAGGTGCCACACACACCTCAGGCCTCCCATTTTTTGAGGATGTTTTGACTTCCTGCATCCCACCTTACTGCAAACTGGTTTAAGGGTCTTATTTGGGAGATTAGGAGCTGTCAATTTTTATTCTGCAGGGAAAATGCAATTGGTTTGTGATTTCTCAGTGTAAAAAGGCTTGGTGTGGTAGAGAATGCTCATTTTCCAGAGGGAAGTGTTTGGTGTCTGGAGGGTCAGGCATTGCTTTGCAGACCACCTGGCGCATCTCTCCTTGCTTTGTTCACAGGAAGAAGGGAGGAGCTGAACCACCCTTCTGCTTCTGCCTGAAGGAAATAGTTTGAGTTGTCCTCTCATCTCTCCTGTATTTAGTCCCCCACCCTTCCCTGAAGAGCCCCAGTGTCACATTCACATTCTCTGAAAAATCCCTTCACCCAGGAGTTTTCTCCTGGGAAGCTGGGAAGCCTTAGAGAAAAAAATGAAAACTATGATTATCTCATTTGCTTCTCCTGTGTTTTGCTTGTCTGGAATGTGTTTGGAGATTGTTAATCCAACAGGTGATTGTTTCATTGGTTTCTGCTCCAGGTTGTTTAAATCATTGGCCAATTGGGGCCAAGCTGTGTTGGGACTCTGGAAAGAGTCACAAATTTTTATTATTATCTATTTAGCCTTCTGTAAGTATCCTTTCTGCATTCTTCAGTACAGTATAGTTTAGTATTCTTTAATTAATATAGTATCATAAAATAATAAATTAGCCTTCAGAGAACATGGAGTCAGATGTATCATTTCTTCCTTGGTCTGGGAGGAACACAAATACAATACCCCACCAGTGCTCCCCTGGAGTAAACAAGTGGCAATATCAGTGTGTTGAAAGGCAGAAGCAGCAGATGAAAGTTTTCAGATCATGAACCAAACGTCACATTACACTTCCCTTTTGACTCTCTCCAGCTCCTGTGTCTGTTTGCTGGTGTCATAACTTCACCTGCATCTGGCACCCACTCCTCACCCTTCCCCTCTTCTGTCATCCCCTTTGCATGATCCAATCTCATCCCACTCCCGTCTTAGCCTTCCTGCAATGCTACTTCATTGCACCCCATTTCTGATACCATCACCATATAATCCATCCTTTTTGTGTCTCTAATCTCTCAATTTTGTAATTACTAGCCAGAGTCTTTGTCTCTCTCCTTACCCCAGAACAATTTTATCCACAATTTCAATAAGCTGCTGAATCACAGACTCTGAACTAAAATGTAAAATCTCTAGTATGCTCTGGTCTGGCTATTCTTGATAATGAGTGGAAATGAGCTTGTATTCAGCATTTGGTGTTTCACTCTGCTATTGAGACAGCACCAGTTATTCCTGAGTTTGCATTGTAAAGCTCTGTTTTTATTTTGCTTTGGATTTGACATTTCATAGCATTTACTGAGGCGACTTTTTTCCCCTGCAGTTCTGAGGATTTAATCATGAATGTTCACTGCTGTCATTACTGGCTTTGCAGGCTGAAAAGCAGGAAATGCTCTGCATAGCTGACCTTCCTTTATGATATTAGCAGTGATTTGTGGCAGATATTTCTTGTCTGCTGCATTTCAGACCCCGTTTTACAGTAGCACTGCTAACAGCACTTTCTGTAAGTCATGGCCCTGGAGTTTCCATTGGCCTTGTGCCACTGGAGCTTACACTGGCAGCCAACAGGTTGCAACAAAGCAGAGCTGATGGGATCTGTGGAAAGTTAAACAACCCAAAAGGCACATTCTGCTTTAGCCAGCAAGGTTTGCATGCTTATAAGCTGGTATTAATCCTCAGAGAGGCGTAGCTGTTCCTCTGAGGTGTAGCTGTAGTGATTTACACAGCAATGCCCAAGCAGCCACAAGGAAAGTTAACAGTCTGCGCTTTATAAGGTGCAGCAAGAAAAGGAAATCAGCCTCCCATTTGATTTCTGTGCTGGATCCTGCTGACTGCTGACTCCTTCTCCTCTCTCCATGCTTCTGCCACTGCAGATTGCTGCCAGCAGCAGCACCCTGGCTGATGCTTGAGGCACTGAACACAAAAAGCATCTGCACCATGAGGTAGCATCATTAATTTCTATGTAGTCTAACACACATTTGACAAGAGCTGCTTTGCTGAAACACCATTTTTTATGAAGTTTTGGTTCACTGTTGCTGGGGTGAAACTGAGCTGAAACTCTGAGCATCACTCTGAGCATCATTCTGAGCTGTATTCACAGCTCCAGTTTCAGTATCTGGGCTATCTGCACAGTGCCTGGGGAGAAAGCCTGATTTGTGAGAATGTTTCACATAATCCAGGCTGAAATACAGAGACTCTCTAAGCTAGTCAAGAGGAAATACCAAGAAGAGAGGGGAGTATTAAATTTTGTGTCTCTTTGGAGCTTAAAGGTAGTGGAGTTATTTCTCTGCTCAAGTGTTCATTGCAAACATGAGTCCTCTCCCTAATTTTTGTCTAAAGCAGGAGAGCTTTTCTTAGATACTTAACATATTCAAGTAAGAACCAAGAACCTGGATTCAAATATCTCTTCTGCTTGAGGCAACTTAAACTTTCATCTTTTATATGAGCTTGGTGAGTAATGGAGTACTGATGGAATGTGTCCTGCTTCCAAATAAAAAAGATGGCTGGACAGTAAAACCTGCATCTTCCTTGTGAGTGCTGTGATCATGGCAAAAAGCAGCACCCTCCTTTTCCTTCTCTCTGCCACAATGTTTCATTACCTCCCACAGATAGTAGGTGATTCAGCAGCAGAGCTGAAAAGCTCCAGCCCAGAAGATTTGGGTAATTTGGGTCTTAGGGGACTTTTTTGTGATGTGTATCCACATCTCCTCAGGCAGAGGATGGGCTGAGCCAGGACACCTTATAAAGCAGACAACTTCTCAAACACACAAGTCACAGAGCAAAATATGTTCCCCATCTGCTTCCTGAAAATGTGGAAAAAACTGAAATGTGCAACATGGGGCTTGAGAGGGGCCTTTGCACTCATATGGTTTTGTGAGTAGTAAGACAAGCCTCAACATTTTGTTTGAAATATGAACTAGGAAGTAAGAAGCTCTGTTTTTTAAGGTAGATACAGTGATCCAAGCATTTAAGAAGCCTCACAGGGGAAGCTCAGGCACACAAGGAATTCGGATATCTGCAAAGCTGCATGTGCAGAATTTAAATTTCAGTCATTTAAATGTAAATCTGTGAAGGATCAGCTCAGCATCTAAGTGCTCCTGTGAATGGGAGCTCAGGCAGCTGGATGAAGGCAACAAGGGAGCTCTGGGCCACAAGGACAACTGAAAGGTGCCCTGAAGTTCCTTCCAACTTCCAACTCGTGGCACTGTGTGGTCATACAAGGTCCATCCTGGCTTCTCTGAGGCTTGGTGGGATTCTGACATCCAAATTGTTGCTGCAGGAAACTGCAAGCTCAGCTGAGGGGCCAGCAATAGTCATTATGGACTGTGGGGTCCAAATGCCAGTAGCCTGGTTAAAAAAGATATTTTCTTTTCCTAGGAGCTTGTGCAGAGCTATTTTTTCCCCTTTCTTTGTTCTCCTTGTTAAGAGGGTATTTCTTTTCCTCTTTCTCTGTTTTTTAGATGGCAGTGGTGCTGTGTGAGCTCCTGCAATGTCAGAGCAACCCTTTATAATTTGGGCAGATAATGGATCTGCTCTCAGTGTCTGCCCCAGCTCCACCATCAGATCCTTCAGTGTGTGAGTCACTCTGTGTGCCTGTCTCCATTTCTCCATCCCTGTGGTGGGCAGGACAGCAGTGTCTGTGTCAGGCACGTTGTTCCACCCTGTTGGCAGGCAGATCTGCAGTGCCCATGGCACAGGGCAGGGCTCTGGCTGCAGAGAGAGATTCTTGCTCAGAGGATTTTCCATATGCACTCTGTTCTCCTACTGAAATAGGCTAAATCTTAAAAAAACCCCAAGAACTCTCTCTGTTTGGCAGAAGATTTGCAAGGGACACTCACAGTGACTGGGGTGTCAGGGCAGGCTGCAATCCTGCCTTGGGTTTGGGAGAAGCTCACCAGAGCCAGAGCTGGTAGCATGAGCTGGTATTCTCCAGTGAAACAGAGATTATTTTCCTTGGGAGACCCACAGGCTCCTGATCACCCATTGCCTTGCTTCCCCTTCCAGTCACTTTTTAGATTATGTTATTTCACACCATGAGCCACTAAAATGAACACAAGGGACACCCCACTTGATATATTGGTCACTCCAGAGCATCTCCTGGGAAATTCAGGATTTCTGCGTATCCAGCTGGCTGAAGTTCTTCCACCATGACAGCATCTGTGATGGGAAGAGAGCTTTGGAGTACCACTAAAAGCCCTGCTCTCACCCTTCCTGTGCTGCAAAGTGCAGCTGACAGCTCCCTGTTGGCTCTTCATGCACTGCTTTCCACCCTGCCTTATTTCCAGGTTTTTCCAAAGGACTGTGTGGGAACAGCAGTCACTGACAGCATCAGGATGTCAAATGGAAAAGTTGCTAGTTAGTATCTGGTTATTGCAGTTACAGAAATGTCCATTTTCACCTCAAAAAGCCTACCAGAGGCAGCAGTCACACCTTCCCTGGGCCTGAGAGGTCTCACAGGTACTGGGAGCACCAGAGGACTTGCAGCTCCAACACCTGAATTTGTGAGACTTGGTAAAACACAAATATTCACCTTGACATAACTGTGACACTGAAGTCTAGCACTACACTGATTTAAAACCTAAATATTGTCCAGGCACCAGCCCTGAGCCTCCTGGCTGCAGCAGCATAGCACCCTCTCCTTCTGGGTGCATTTTCAGGATGAATTCCTCACTCTAAACCTCCCCTGTTTATACTTCCAAATCAATGTAGCCATGGTTAATATTTATAAATAGCGAGGATTTCTACCCTACTTCAGCATTCATTATAGTTGCAGTGATTCAAACCTCCAGCATAGACAGGAACTGCCTTGAGCTGAAATTGAGCAAGTATCTAATAAAATATAGTCATGAGATGAATAGGAGTTATACAGTTGAAGTGCCTTGAGGATGCTTGAAAGATTTATTTCCTGGCTTCCTCTGGAGGGCTTTTTAGTAGGGAGGCTTGGACTCTGTGTGTGTGTGTATATATATCCATATAAGAGAGAAAAATATTTTAAAGTTTTAAGGAGGGGAGGATGGGACTTTTCACTTCTTGAGGAGGTGCTACAGAGAAAGCATTCTTTATTTTCTGTGGGCCTCCTGTATTTACAGTTGCTGAATTTCCTGTAAGAAAACAGATGTGAGAGCATCATTCACCGTCTTACAGGGAAATTTGGGGTACATGCCGGGAGACACTCAAAGCTGTAGTGCCTGAAGACTGCACTGCTGTGTGGGATGTGGGTGGAGATTGTTTGAGCTCAGATGAGGAAGAGGCTGCTGGAGAGGAGGATTCTGTAGCCAGACTCAGATTAGGGAGAAATAAATAACAATTTAAAAAATATATTATGTAACTTCAGAGCAACATCTTCAGGGCCTGGAAAAGGAGAGCTCAGTAATTATTTCATACTCTCATATCCCTTTGATCTATATGTCTGTTTTACCACACACCTCTTCTGTCTCAGCTGCAACTCCTCCACTGCTCCCAGGGTCCTTGCTCCAGGAGATGGAAGTAGGGGGGAAATCAGGCAAGGAAATTCCTGGGACTCTTCTCAACCTTTATAGGCTGCATACATAAAGCAGTGACAATTAAAAAACAGGGCAAGTGTCCCATTGCTGCCAGCCAGAAGAGAGAGCCATTCTAAAGGGCTCTCTCTAGAACATGGCTCTGATTTTGTTTAGGGGGGATACAGCCTGTCTGACCTCCTTAATCCTCTCTTATCAGCTCTCATTACTTTAAATGTAAGAAATTACATGATACAGCACCTCAGAAGTTTCCATCCACACTCCAAATAACGCTGTAAAGATGTTCCTTAGTCACCCCACAGGATTTTAGGTTCTCTCATCATTTTCTTCCTTTTCTCAAGCCTGCAATGTGCCTCCCTTGGTTACCTGACTTTGAAACTGCTTGTTCCCAGATCATGCTGGCATCAAGATCATCCTGTGAGTGTGTTCATGGATGAGGGAAGAGATGAGGATCTGACTCCATGTTTCAGAAGGCTTGATTTATTATTTTATGCTATATCTTATATTAAAACTATACTAAAAGAATAGAAGAGAGGATTTCATCAGAAGGCTAACTAAGAATAGAAAAAGAAGGAATGATAACAAAGGTTTGTGGCTCGGACAGAGAGTCTGAGCCAGCTGACTGTGATTGGCCATTTATTACAAACATCCCCATGAGACCAATCACAGATGCACCTGTTGCATTCCACAGCAGCAGATAACCATTGTTTACATTTTGTTCCTGAGGCCTGTCAGCTTCTCAGGAGAAAAGATCCTAAGGAAAGGATTTTTAATAGAAGATGTCTGTGACATCATCCTTCTTGATGCACATCACCTCAGAGCTGGGCAAGCTGATGGCTGAGTCTACCTCCTTAAAGAACAACTCATCCTATCCTAAGTGACCTGAACAAAATACAAATAATCCTTTCTCTTTCTCTCTCCCCCTCTCTAGGGAAGACAGATCTCAGTTTCCTCCAGCTCTGTAATTTCTGGACAGACACAGGAGTGATCCCACACCTAAATTTACCCCTGCATTCAGACCCACCCCTCATATGCCATGGTAACAGCAGTGTGTATAGAGAGAGCTGCTGAGCCACCCTCCACTTGAATTCACCTTTTGTCATCTCCCTGGCATGTAAAATACTGTCCTGCATTCATGTGCTGTTCATGTGGGAGTAACCTGGGGCAGTCTGAGCATAGGAAAATCTGTGCATGTAGGAAAAGAAGTGGAACTGCCTTGAGCAAGACAACCTCATTTGACCCTCCTCCTTCCTTTACAGTTGGTGTTTCAGCTGGGACGGGCAGGAATGAGGGGACTGAGGCTAAGGCCAGATGTTGGCATCAGGCACACAGGAGTTTAACAGGTTTTCTCCATGCCTTCCTGCCAGTGCACATTAATCCTGAACCACAGTGCCCTCTGTCATTCCAGCTCTTGATCCTTTGCCTTAATCCTTCTATTTATACCTTCTGAGCTGCAGTCTCCTTTCTTATGTGCCAGTTTTACACCACCGTAAATTCATGGATGCCTGTGGATTTGTTACTGGCTTACTCTCACCCATAAAAAAGAGAATTAGACCCATCACTTCTAGGTACTAAATGGAGTATCCCCTACCCCTTGGTTTTGTAAATACTTCTTGTATTCCTATTTTTTATCAGTTTGTTCCAACATATCAGCCTGCTGTTGTTTTGGTGCTGTATTCCCAAAATGCACCCCATGATGCTGCTAAAGGGACAGCAGATACCTGCAGCTTCCTCCATGCTGAGTCAGCCTGGGATAGACTCTCCCAGGATTCTGTCCTTGGCACCAGCATCAGCCAGGAGATGTCTATCAGTAGCTTTTTATTTTCTCAGCTTCAGCCGTTATTTTTCTCAGCTGAATGTGGAGGCATTCAGCCTGGCTGATGTAGCCTGTCCTTAGGGCGGTTCAGTGTTCCTCAAAGTTCCATTCAGGAGAGCCAGTTAAAGATTTGGACCTTCCTGTCATCCATAGTGGCCAAATGGAGGAAAATGCCAGGAGCTGTCTTGCCTAGAACTGAAATCTAAAGGCAGCATGGTATGTTCTTAATAAAGGAGTGATTATATGAATCACAGTAGCAAAATGTTCTTGCAGAGCTCATGCCCCACTCCCTGACTGCAGTGTCTGAGGGCAGCTGTCCATCATTCCAGGGGAGGGATTGGCCTGGGAGAGGGGTTAGTGAGTGTGCAGCCCCCTGTGTCACAGAGGAGTAGCTGCAATTCCAGAGTCTCTTTTAATGAAGCTTCTTGTGGCTGTTTATTGGACGAAAATAAATTCCAACTGGCCCATATAACAAATGAAACTCAACTGCAAAAATGTAATGATATTTATTCACCCAGCTGCCAGCAAACTCACATGCACTATGAGTCATTCCAGATGTGGATAAAAACAAAATCTGTCTGTGAAAGTAAGTTTCCTGATCCCGAGGAGACTTGGTTTGGGAGAGGAGCTGTGCGCTGACTTCAGCTCCACTCAGAAGAACAGGCAGGTTCTTCTGCAAAGGGGGAGGGGGAGAGGAAAAGCCATCATTTATTCCTGAAAAGAAAGGAGCTGGGAAAATAAAAAAAAAGCTACTGTACAGCTAGACATACGTATTTTAAAGAGAAGGATGCTTTGGAAGACTCTGGTGCTGCTGCTGTTCTATTGCAGTGCTTATGCCACTGTGACCCACAGATGGAGCAGAGGTAAGATTTCAACCTGAAAAACTATTTAAGGGAAAAATTTCAGTTGTAGATTTGGTCTCAAATTATGTTGCATTATACATATATGTAGATATATATTTTATATATATATATATATACACAATTATAATTTTTCCCTCCAACTCTGGAATTTTTTTTCTCCGTTAAACAGGTCAGCTAAAAATATATAGATAAATAAAAAATACACATGAATAAGTGCAAAAAGGTAAAATGATATATGTATTCTGTTATTAAAAATATATATAAAATAGCCCAAGAACCAGAATTACATTCTTGCGCTTTTTCCCTTCTTCTTTCTAACTTTTCTCCTGCATTAACAAAAAAAAAAAAAAATAGCTTATGAAACCTTAAAGTGAAAGCCTGTGCAGTCCCAGGTGGCATAATCTGCTCTGGCAGGAAGATACCTGAGAATAGTAAAGCAAAGAATGCCTGGATTGTGCAGGGTGCCTGGGAATGCTGCTGTCCTACCCTGGCAGGGGAGCACAGGTGACACAGAGGAGGTGACCTGGTGTCTTATCAGGCTTCAGCTGCCAGTGTCACAATACATAGTTGTGACATATTTGTAATTTTTTAGAGTGTGGCAGCAGCCTATGGAATGTTTGGGGACTGCTGGATGGCACAGGAGATGCTTGCCTCAAAGCTAGTGATGATGTCCTTTCCCTTTTTTGGTTTTATTCTCTCCTCTGGTATTTGGCACTGGTTTGGGAGCTGCTGGAAATGGAGAAAGGAAACACCTCCCAAAAGATTTCTTTGGTTCTGATATTGAGATTCACAGACATTTAAAGGAACCAGAGCCTGCTAAAAAAATAGAGCATTTAAATGTCTCATTCCCTATTCCAGTCTCCTCATTATATTTAGTACCAGTCCAGTCTGACATTTGGGTTTGGTTTTGACTTTGTAGGAGAGGGAATGGTTGAAGGAATTAATGAAGAGCTAAACAATCCAGCTCAGGCTGATTAATTTTTCCTTACAATGCTTAATTATTCCTTTCAAAAATCCCTCTTAGTGGGAGCTCACTGGCAGGGCTTTGACATGGGGCTCACCATGGCAAAAGTTCTTTCCACAACTTTTTCACCAGACTCTTGGCTGATATTGCATGAGTCATTGTACCTGCATGTACCTCACTTTTCTCTTCTGGCATAAGACTGGAAATAGCACCAATATTTGTCATAAGATCCTGTAATTCTGTAGGTAAAAATTTGTTGTTTCAGGAGTGCCACAAAAATGTGAGAAAATCAGAACTAGATCTGTATATATTAATAAAAAAGAAAAAAAAAACCACAGCCCCACCCTTTGGAAGAATGATGTCACATTGCCTAAGAAATGGAAAAAAATTAAGAAAAAGGAGTTCAATTTCATGTAATAATCACTGTTCAATTTAAGGATGTCCTTCACTTTTTGCTAGCACATTCATTTTAATTAAACAACATCACAACCCTAAAAGGAATTAATGCAACTATTAAAGTTCAGTTTTAATCACCATGAATATTTAAAGAAAAACATCAGAACTCTATATTGTGCCTTTTGGGAAAGCAGATTTTTTTTTTCAAGCTGGAAGCTCTAGCACTTATTTTTGGAGGCTTCAGAGGGAAGAGAAGATTCATTCCCTGTTGTGATAAGGAGTTCAGTTGTCACAAATAGTGTGTGCAGGCATTTTCTGAGGAGAAAACCAGGTTTCTTTTCTACATCTGCTGGGACTATTCTGCTCTAAAGATGTTTTAGAGGCACAAGTCCTTCAGCAGTAACTGAACCTCCACTCCCTTGAACGGTGTGTCAAACCCAACCAAATCTACAGTACCTTGAGAGGGTCCAAGCACTGTCTTAATTTTTGAATTGCTTAGAAACCTAGGATAAAATTTGAGTACTGAGCAATGACACATTCTGCTGCACACTCAGAGCTCTTCCCTCCCTCAGCAAATGACAACTGAGTCTTGTTTAAGTTAAACTTCAGTCATTTGAGCCTTATCTGAGTCCTGATTTGAGTTTTGCAGTGAAAACCCAAAGACAGATCAGCATCTGGTGTGAGGGAAATGAAAGACAGATCTGTGTATCGTCTCCATGTTGACTTGTCATCCAGATTGTTTACAAACAGCAGGGCAAAGGCCTTGCTTTAATTGCCAGCAGTTGTTGTTTGCAGCAGAAATGAGCAGTCAATATTGTATGCAACGTCTGCATTTGACCATTTTTCCATGGGAAGCACTGGGGCAGCCCTTGTAACCAATCATTCAAGCTTTGGCTCAAGAAGAACTCAGGCCTGAGAAAAGATGAATACACTTGTGCTGACTGGGAACTCCTTTTTCCCTTCGCTTGGAAGCATCAATGAGTGGGGGAAAAAAAGAAAAAAAAAAGCATTTCTGGCAAGAAAACAGAGGGGTTTATTCATTCCTTTTTCTTTTTAAACTGCCCCAGCCTTCTGCATTAAAAATTTCACAGATACTTTTCAGCCTGCCTCGACTGAGCTGTGGATACAGGTCCAGAAGTCACAGGCAAAACTCACTACCTAGGATGGGATGGGTGTGTTTAAAATAACAAAGAAAAGATCCTGAATGATGATGAAATATTTTCTTGTCATCACCTCAAGTTTCCTTGAGCCTTTTGTAGTCTTAGCTGCATGGAAGTATCCTCTCAGATTTTGTGAACCTCCTGTCTAGGGAAAAAAGGTAAAGAAAAAAGGTAATTAAAAGTCTCTACTGAGTAAGTATTATTCCCTATGCAATGGCAGAGGTGAGATTATATAAATTCTTCAGGTTCCAAATAAGAATTCCAGATTTAAAGAGATGTTTCTTCTGAATAAACCAAGGAACAAATCCTGGGTTTTAACAACAAAAATAAGCAAAAAAACCCTTCCATGAAGCCATGGCAACCAGTGTCACTGCTTGCTGGTTGCTTCCATCAAACTTTGAGAAGGACCAATCCACTGGAGAGCAGAAGCCAGCCTTATGAGCATTACAAGAGTTGTCTGTTCCCTGAGGAGAAGCCCTAAGGCAATCCTTACTGGCACATCTCAGCTGGCAGGAGTTTATTTGCTGTAAAGCTGCCTGATTCTAATAAATGGGACACACAAACAGTAGCATCCTTGCTGTGTGTTTGCTCAGGGTGGGAAGATGCAGATTTCCTATGGTTGTGGTTTTTGGACAGTGCAGGAGCAGCTGCAAGGGTGAGTTCACCCCTTTAGTGGAGGCTGGAAAAGGAAATGTTAAAATAAAACATAAAATAAGAAGGTAGAATGCTTTTCACCCATCAATGTCAAAGGGATATATCAGCACCACAGAGGTCTCATGCGTTTGGGGAGTTTTTGTGCTGTTCCTTACACTCCTCAAAAGCCTCACTACAGTCCCATTAGATCTCTCTGGTCCATGTGCACTATTTTCTACCCAGTCTCTAGTGGCTGGTGAGAGTGAAATGGCTGTTTGAGAGCACCAGGGGAACAGTCTGCTCTCCTTAAAGCTTGTCTACAGAAGGAATTGCTTGCAAGAGCCGAAGGTCCATCCGCTTTAATTTCCCCACAACATTGCAGACTCTCAGTATTTGCTCTGGTGTAGTGGGAGCTGTTTTTGGGTTTGGTGATGGAGCAGCTTCTGCCTGAGCAACTTTGGCCTGGTACTTCTGCTTGTGGGCTTAGCCTGAGCAGGCTGGCAGCTCTGCAGGGCCAGGAGAGGGGAGACTGTGTAGAAGTGTAAAAGAGTAAGAGAGAGTGGCTGTTGGTTATTGTATTTGCATTGCCCCCAGATGAAGGAAGGAATGATGAATCTGACTCCACGTTCTCAGAAGGATACTTTATTATTTTATGGTACTATATTATATTAATGCTATATTAAATTATTAAAGGATACAGAAAGGATACTTGCAGAATGTTAACAAGAAAATAATGAAAACTTGTGACTCTCTCCAGAGTCCCAACACAGCTTGGCCCCAATTGGCCATTAAGTGAAACAACTCACACCAGAATCCAATGAAACAATCACCTGTGGGTAAACAATCTCCAAACACATTCCAGACAAGCAAAACAGAGGAGAAGCAAATGAGATAATTATTGTTTTCATTTTTCTCTGAGGCTTTTCAGCTTCCTAGCAGAAGAATCCTGGGTGAAGGGATTTTTCAGACAATGTGACTGCCGCAGTTGCTAGAAAGACAGCCAGTACTTTTGTAAGGAAGCACTGTCTGATATGTTCTAATCTCTGTGGTCATTTGGCTGCTGGTGATCTCTGCTGTGTGTGCAAAGATTGAGTGCCTCAGAAATTAGAGCATGCCCTTTATCCCCACTCCTTTGCATCCTATTTCCCTCTCTTCTCTGCTGCATCTCATGTTGCATCCCTACGGCCAGGCACTCCCTGCTTGAACAGCTTCTGGGATCCCACCACCAACAGTAGCTCTTGGGTGACTTTTTTGGCTTGGAGAGCACGAGCAAAGGGAATGTGGCCCGAACACAGCCTGTAATTGCAACAAAAATGGTCAAACACATACACTTTGAGGTACCCAGTGGTCCTTCAGTAAACCAAGTTATGGTCAGTGTTATTGGATATGTGACAAGGTTACATCAGCCAGTCCAGCTACCAGAAATTTTTAGATTGTAATGTGTATCCAACTTCTTTTAATTTCTATAAATTCCTATAAAGACGTTGTTATCCAATTCTTAAAATGCGCAGTGCAAACGAAAGAGACAAAATGCTAAGGAACAGCACCAACTCTAAGCCTGTCTGTGAAAAGAATGTTATTTCTTATGAAGAAAATGCAATATTTCCCTTTCCTCTGGCTCTCTTGATCACTCAGAAAACTGCCTCAATTGCCCCAGTTTCCCTGCTTGTTGGGTCCATTCCAACAGCCTCACTGGAGCTGCAAAAGGTGATTGATCTCCTGCAGGGGCTTTTCCCACCTACCCTGAGTCTGTTCCATGAGTCTGACCAGTTCCTGGCAATGCATGTTTGTGGGCTGGAGTTCCCTGATGAAAATTATTTCTGCACCAAATATTGCAACTCTGTCTGTGAGGAGATGAAGGCATCTCTTAAAGAAGGTCTGGAGAGGGATTTTACTAGTTTTTAGTTTTTTAGTTTTTACTAGTTTTTACTTTTAGTTTTTACTTTTTACTAGTTTTTTGGGGTTTTTTGTTTTTTTACTAGTTATTAGTAAAGCAGCTTGGTGTTGCAAAGGCAGCTGGAATATCACAGTCTCTGAGTGGATTTTAACCATGGTAGGATAAATATCCAGTTAGGCAGGGTTGTGACTGCAATCAAAATCCATTTTAGCATATCCTGATTCCTCAAATGCTCCTTTAGGGCCAGACTTAATTAATTTAAGCTGCATGGAGGATGATCCCTGAATCAGAATTCACAGTGGATACCTGAACCTGAAAGACATGTAAAGGATGCTTAAAAACAAATAAATTAAAGTTTCCAAGCTCTTCTGGGGGAAAGATGCTCTGATGAGATCAGAGGGAAGATAGATTATAGAAGTTTTCACATTTTAGTTTAGATCACAGATGGATTTTATACTCTTTAAAAGCAGTCATGCTGTTAGGAAGGAAGGATCTAAGTGATTCTGAGACACTCTTCACCACAGGAAGCAGCCAAAAAATGGCTAAAGCTTACTGCTCACACAGTAAAAGTTAAAAAGAGACAGGAACTAGACAATTTTGAGGAAACCTGAGTAAACAACAAGAGGAAGACACAAGAAGTAAAGCTGTTTTCTCTTTGATATGTCCTAGACCAAATGAGATCAATTTGCTGAGAGTGGCACCTTAGAATCTTCCTGGTGATCCCAGTTCCATCCCAGGACTGAGGGCTGCTAAATCATACATTTGCTGCTACTTTGGTCATCTTTCTCAAAATTCCTGCATGCTGTAGTGTCACATCTGTATGCCCCACTTCCAGGGGTGAAGCTAGGATCTGGATCAGTTTGCCCAAATTTCTCCTGCCCCAGCAAAGCCCATCTGGGAAGCACCTCCTGCCCTTTAAGCCACTCCTTCCACTTTCACCTGGAAATATCTCCCTCCACCTCACCCCTAACAACCATCTCAATGCTCTTAGTGCCTCTGGGCCAGCCAGTGTTCTCTTCCAGAGGAGAGGCAGCTCTGTGGTGAATGAAACAGCTCATGCAAAGAGTGTAAAACACTGTGAGTCCCCTCCTGGTTACCTTAAATGCAGGGCTCACACACCTCAATGGTACCTGGCTGTTATAGTAACTTCTTTGAGCTTAATAAACTTTTGGAGGTCTATAACACACCTAAGATAGCTTAGCTACTTTTGGGGGCATAAAAATCAGCAGGGTGGCTTCTGTTGCAGTGCTGGAAACAAAAAGGTTTAATAAAAGACAAAATAACAAGCAGAAGAACTGAGTTAGGTGTAAGAGCTTTTTGGTTTTGGTAAAACACTTTACAAAAGCAATTTGTTTCTTTGTTCTCTTCTTTTTCTATTAAAGTGCCTAGGTGAGGCTTTTGGGCTTTTGTCTAATTAGCTGTCCTTAAGTTTGAGGTGAAATCTTCTGAGTCTTATAAAGTGTCTTCACTTAATCAAGGAAAGAAACTTCTAGGCTTCTTTCCTTTTAGGGGAACAAAGAATAGTTTTGTCACTCCATCAGCAAAAAATACACTCGTACACCTGGCATTATGCAAACACACAGAATAAAAAAGAATCTGAGTAAACAATCTGAGTCCTTCTCCAGAGAACTTTCAGTGTAATTAAGGAGAGGAAATATTAGCATCTTTTTTGTTGTGAGGCACAGAGTCATTAACTGTCTTGCCCCAGGATGGCTGTGTATTTAGTCCTGTGTATTGTTAAGAGCTGTGGTTATTTTATTTTTTAATTCTGTTTCTGAAGCATAAAGTGCTTTTTCTTGTTTTCCTGGGGTGGATCATGCCAAATCCAGCAGGAGCGTAATGACTTCTCAGGCAGAAAGGAATCCTGTCAGAAGCACTGAATGGTACAATCTAATTGAAAGGGAAGCCAGCAGGCCTTAATGAACATCACCAGCCTGCAGAGGCTCTGATTGTTCAGCTGGTGACAGGCAAGATGTAAATTGCTGAGGTAAAGAAATGAGTGGGGCAGCAATTAACTCTGCAGCAGTGCCTGTGCCTGGGTTCAAGGCAGGGCAGGACCCACAGGGCAAGCCCAGGAGGAGGAACTGGTGATTGCCCACAGGCACAGGGCTCTATGAATGTCCTGCAGCCCAGGGCTCTGCTGAGGGGAGCTGAGTCCATCCAGGATGCAGAGAAGCCAGCTGGGTACATGGACCTGGCAGCAGCAAAACAGGGAGCTCTGGGAGTGCCTTGGTTTGAAGGGCCCAAACCTGGCCCTTGCTTTAACTTTAAAAGCACTTCAGTGTGCAAACCAGCATGACAAAGTCAACAGTAGTTCTTTCAGCTCTCAGGAGTGAGGCCACAATTCATTATCTGAAACTTTGTCTCCTTGCTTTTTAAAAATCTTCCAGCACAAAGCAAGTATTTGTTATTTAAGGGGTTTTTCAGTAAAATGGCACTGAAATGGGTGAAGGGATACAGGGTCATACAGGCTGTACAGAGAGCAGATGCTGGGAAACAGAGGGGGAAATGTATCAAAGCATTATTACATTTATGGGGTGCCCTGATGAAGGAAGGAATGACGCATCTGACTCCATGTTCTCAGAAGGCTAATTTATTATTTAATGATACTACATTATATTAAGGAATACTATACTAAACTATAGTAAAGAATACAGGAAAGATACTTACAGAATGCTAAAAAGATAATAATGAAAACTTGTGACTCTTCCAGAGACCTGACACAGCTTGGCCCTGATTGGCCATTGACTCAAAACAATTCACACCAGAATCCAATTAAACAATCACCTGTTGGATAAAAAATCTCCAAACATATTCCAGAAGAGCAAGACAAAGGAGAAGCAAATGAGATAAGAATTGTTTTCCTTTTCTCTGAGGCTTCTCAACTTCTCAGGAGAAAAATCCTGGGTGAAGGGATTTTTCAGAGAATGTGAATGCCACAGAGCCTCGTTAAATTAAAAAAAAAAAAAGGCAGCTTGACAATAAGCTGCAAATGACACTTGTTATTTAACACAAACCAAAAACCCCAAGGTGACTGTTATCTCTGGGTTTTGTCCTCTAACTGGAAGTTAAGAAAGTCAGTGCAGGGATCCTGTGTGTCTTTGTCATGTCTGTCTCTCATTAGACCCAAATCCTGTTTAATTTGAGAGTTGCAATGGCAGCTTTATGATATATCCCCTACAGCATGCTTGCTTATCCAGATACATGAAACCAGCCCCAATCTGCAGCACAGGCTGGGGTGTTGCCAGGCCCAGTCCTCAGCCAGTAACCCCCTTCACCCTCCCTGAGGTGCTCAGGCTGCAGCAATAACCTGTGTGCCCTTCTCTCCTGTCCCAGGGCTTGTTACAGCACAGGCTCAGTGTCAGGCTGGAGGCTGAGAGTGGGAGGAGGAGAGAAGCAAAGTTAAAAAAGCTCCACTACTCCCAGTTTCCACAAACATTCCTTTCCTCTGGTGAAAGCATATGTGAGGCCTTTCCTGGCCCAGTTTGCTGGTTGGGTTTGGCAGCCCCCCAGTTCCCCTGAGAGCAGCCTGCATACCACTGGGCCTCTGGAAATTCCTCCCTGGCCACAGGGAATCCAGGTCAGCAGCCAGGAGCCAGGCTCCAAACCACTGAGTGTCCCTCTGCTCAGGAGGAGCCAGGTGGGTAACTGAAAAAAAGATGCTGAGAAAGGGAAAAATAAGTTGTTGAGTGCTCAGAGGTTATTTGGGAGGAAATGGGACAGTGGAAGGACAATGCTGTGATTCAGTCTCACCTTGGCGACCCAAACTCACAGGGGCTTCTGTGACACCTGCCTGACATAGGGGAAGGAAAACACTTCAGATAGGTTCTGCCTAATTGTAAAGAGAGCAAGGACTGGATGTGGATATCTGCTGCAAGCCCAAACACTGGGATTTAATCATCTCCATCCATTTGGCAGGTGGTGGTGTGCCATAAAAATGACCTTGATGCTTCTGATCTCTGCCTTGGGAAGAGCAGAGGCTTTCCAATCTGTCAGGGATTGTTTGAGCCACAGAGAGGGAAACAGAGGCAAAGGCAAAGGACAGATATGCTGAGAAAGAAAAGGGTGGAGGTAAAAATGAAAATGGTGGAAAGGAGGAAAAATGGAGATAAAGGAAAGGTGCAAAGAGAGAGAAAATGTATAAATATGGATGGGAAATATTAAAGTGCACCACATCAAGATTAGAGTGGCATTGTCTCTTTTGTCAGCATGGCATGCATCCTCACTTGAACCCACACTTCAGCAGATGCCCATGTGCCACAGCTGGTCTCCATCTTACCCATCTGCCTCTCAGCCTCTTGGAATGGTTGCTTTCCTTTGGGGCTCTGCCTTTTTCTCATGTAAGCAGGACTCAAGTTTACTTCTAGTCCCCAGCAGGCTCTCATCCTACAGGATACTGAGATCTTCCAGTCTGGGCAATTGACCTCTACTCACAGTATAAAAATTAAAGTTGCTGCTACTGAATCATCAGTGTGGCAGGATTTCTTCACTTTTTTTTTAACCCCTCCCTTTGATCTTCCACACTATGTAGGCAAAAAGACTCTTGCCACTACCCAAGAAACAGCCTGGTTTTATTCCACAGAAACTGCAGGAACTTTGCAGTTTTACAGCATTTCCCATTAACATCAGTCATAAAAACAGCACCACGACTGCACAAGTCCTTGTAGCTCCCTATCAGTCCCTGGAGGGATGGATGAAGTTTTGAAAGCCCTCAGTTTCCTCCCTGGTTTTCATAATGCTCACAGCATTGACATTACTGTTTTGTTTATGCTTGGCTCTGAAGAAACACAAAGTGTTTATTGAATTTATTTATTAAGCACAGATTTTATGTCTCAGAGAAGTGTTCATGTTTAAAGCCCTCTTTTAAAATAAAAGACATTTAAAACATGCTTCATTTTTTATTTATGTAATTATTCACGGCTTGGCACTGAACAAACTCCATTTCCAGTTAAACACTATTTGTGGACCTCCTAATATAGTACAGCATGTGTTGAGTGAAACCATCTATTTTTCATAGTTGCAGCAACTTCTGTTTTCCTAGATTACCATGCCAATTTGGCAGAAAGTTTTGGAAGGTAATAGTCTAATGATAAAAAATGTATACACTACTTGTTCTGCTGCTTTCTACTGCCAGGTTTTTAATAAACAGAACTCAAAGGGGCTGCCCTACCTTGACCTATACTTAGCAAACATAAAGCTCATTTGGATCCTCACAAAGGAATGAGAATAGAAAAGTATCCAAAGATTTTTCCACACTGGGCTATCCTATAGCAGGGATCAAATGCAATCAGCAAATATCAGATCTACCAGCCCCAGTTAGGCCCAAGTGGTAGGGACACTGTCTCTAGCAGGAGAGGATGATGATGATGATGATGTGGCTCTGTTGACACACATAACATCTGGGAAAAGCCAGGGTGAAATGAATGGGCATCACAGCATCTGATCTCTCCGTAAAACCATCCTGCTGTTCTGAGGGCAGCCAGCAGCCACTTGGCTGAGGCCTGGGCACTGCTGCATTGTAGGGATGGAGGAATCCTGCAGGAAGGCAGAGAGCAGGATGGAGGTGTTTAGCAGAGGGACTGAGAGAGATGGGGCAGTGACAGGCTGGGCAGTAGAGCTGCCATGGTGCTGCATTTTCCATGTTCACAGCAGGGAAGAGCTGTGGGCTTCAGCTGATTAAGTCTGGTTTTGAAGAATGTGCCTGGTAAATACCTAAGTGTTAGGGATACCATAACAAATTGTATTTCCCTAGAAAGATGCTCCTTTCCCAGCCAGAAGCTGTATTTTGGGAGCAGGCTGCTGGACACTTGCTGGGAATTTCTGGATGTCCTTCAAGCCCTGAATGACTAACTGCATGTGCCATAGCCCATCAATCCATCACCACCCAGTTCTGTCAGCCCCACTCCCTGTGTGTGCTGCTCACAGCCAGTGTGCTCCAGCCAAAGGGAATGCCAGAGCCGAAAAACATCTGCACTTAGATCCTCCAAGGGAACATAAAGGGACTCTGAAGTAAAATATCACCATCAAGGCAAAGAGCTCAGTTTCTACATGCATAAATTCAGCAGTGTAACCAACTTTTCACGTGTCTTAAATAGTCCCTTTCTGTTTTCATGATCAGAGATGGAAATGTGTGTGTCATGCTGTCTTGGTTTGGAAAGACAGCAGTGTGCTAAGGAAGGCAGGAGCCTCCCCTGAAATGGAGAATGTAAACCCTCCCCCTCCCTCCAAATTGCTATAAATTTTAAATTAAGGGACTGTCAGGCAGAAATATGGGAGCAGGAAATAACAGTTCTTTAATAGGGAAGAAAAAAAATAAAAGGATAAACAATGCAGTACACTAGAACAACACTGACAGAGTCAGAACCCGACCTGACACCCTGCGGGTCAGGGTATTGGTGGCAGTCCAATTGGAAATGTGGCTGCAGCCCTCCTGGAGTGTCAGGTGTGGTTCTGTTGGAGCAGGGGGGATCTGTAGAGAAGGATGTATTCTTCCTCTGAAGATCCAGTGGAAGAAGAGGCAGCTGTTCCTCTGGGAAATCCAGTGGAGAAGCTGTGCTGCTGTCTCAGAACCTCTGGATTATATCTGAGTAGCAATGCTTGGCTCCTCCCTCTGGGCAGAGCATCTCACAGTGGGATGTGATAGTTCCTATCAGTCATGCAGTGACATTCAATGGCCTGTTATCAGCAGATGTCTCCTCCCCAGGGAGGAGTGATTGTGGTCACTCAGAGAGAGAGATAAGGCAAACTGCCCACTTGACAAAAGACAATCTGCCATACAGATGGTATTAGAATACATCTTGCATTACAATCTGGAACACTTGCCCAGCTGGATTTTCACACCCTCTTGAGATGTTCCCCCAGGAGCTTTTCCCTCCTGGCTGAATTCATGCTACCAGAGGATTTATATGATATATGCCCTGCTGGACCTGAGGCTGGAGCTCATCACCCCCTGGATGTCTGCCTGCTGAGGTGGAAAAGAGTGCCAGTCCTTCCCACTGCAGTTCCAGCTGGGAGCAAGCTGTGCCTTACTGAGCCTGGTGCATTTCCCTCTGGGTGCTTTTGCTGACAAATTAACACATGTATTATTCAGGCAAAGTTATAAATCACCTTCTGAGCATTCCTTTCACAATAAACCAGTGGCTCATGGCAGCCTGTCTCTGTGACCCACCACAGTGGTTAACTGCTACTAATCCAGGGAGCTCAGCCATGACAAGTTAGTTTTCGTTCTCCTTCATCCATCCTTAATCCTTGGCACTCAGAGGTCAAAGCAGAACTTGAAGATTAATGGGGCTAGCATTTGGAATTATAAATAAGGAGACAAGTAGTCCCTGCCTTATTTTGTGGCCATACTAAATGTCAGTCTACCCCTACAAATGACCTCCAGCATCTCTAACAATGATTACCCTAACTTGACAAAAGGAAACCATATAAAGATGATGTAAGATGGGTATCAATCACATATTCATAACCAGGTGGTGTCTATAAGCTTAGCTGGGAGGTCACCATCACTAAAAAGCTGAGGAAGATCTGTCGTGCAGATAGATCACATGCTGAAGTCCAGCTTTGGCAAGGACTGATTCTGTGGGTCAAAGCAACAGACAGCAGATGGACCAGAAGATTTTTCTCTAGCAGGATGTAACCCACACAAAGCTCATTTCATTATGCAAGCCTCAGAGTCTCTGAGCTAGCAAGGAGAAAGCCCTAATGCAGAAAACAACAGGATGAGATTTACAATGAATATCACAGCATCTTAATGAAAGTGTTTCTCCACAGTAACAATGCCTTCACACACAGAGGAGTTAAACCAAGGAACTGACTCCCAGCTGGTTCCAGTCAGCAGCATGCTAAAGAGTTTCATGGAAATCAGGCCTTCCTCCCTTTCTCTAAATTTATTCATCCTAAATGTAGAAGATGAGGTAATTTTTTCCTTAAACATTTACTTGCATTATTTTCCCATAAGCCAAAATCTGTTTTACAAGTTCAGCTCAGATGGCTCCAGAGAGGGTGTACATTAAGGAAGAAGAGCACTGAATCAAATACATCAAATACAAATACAAATTGGCAGGGAGCCACTGGGAGATGGCACCTATAGGGTCAGGGACTGAGGCAGGTTTTGAATTTCCATCAACTTCCAGGCACAGCTGTCAGCATTTTGTGCCTTTGAGGTCTCTGTCCTGAGGAAACAGGATATTTGGGTTATTCTGTTGTAAGATTTCTGTTATGGCTGTAAGATTTCTGTAACCCTGACTCTGCCGTTCTTGTCTCCTCTGTGATCCCACATCCCTCTGTGTCTCTCACAGCACAGGGCTCTCTGTGGCCTGGCTGCCAGCAGAGCAGCATCACAGGGCTGCTGGTGCCAGCTCAGGTCATCCGAGGATCTCACCCAGTGTCCAGCAGCCTTTAACAATTTGCAACATTCCAGATTTTAGCAAGGCTTTCTGTATTTAATTGTGAATCCAGTTTTCTGTCAGTCTCAGCTTTATTTCAGCAGATCTTGGAACTTGAAAGATCTTGAAACAGACAGGTTTTAGGAGAGTCTGGAGTAACAAGATTGGAAAAATGTCAGCTTTGTAAAATGGAAATCCCATGTGTGTATTTGTGCAATGGGGGATGCAGCTCTAAACCCAACCTGTTTTACATTCACCCTTTACATTTCCATGCTATGTTTATGGCAATATCACAAAGACTGTCTTGGCCCAACATCAATCTGCACACATTGAAATCCCCTGATCAGGTTTAATGGAGGATTGTATTTGAGCTTCACTAATATTTCATTATTCCCACAGAGATGCAGACATTAACATAAGGGGGCCCAGACATGCACACAGGTGTTCACTTGACAGAATAAGTGTCTTCCCATGCTGATCCTCACTCACCTCTCCAGGAGAAACATGTGTTTGCCCTGACTCTCAGCAGGGATACAGCCCAGCTTTCCATCCTTCATGCTCTGCTTATGTAGCAAAGCAGCTGTAGCAGTCCAGTTCAGAGACAAACCTAAATCCATCTTCAGGTCTTGAGTCCCTTTCTCGGACTTCTTACCTTTATTGACACTACTAGAAATCATACAATTGTTTGAAAAGGCATTGCCTCCAAAAAATAGCACATTTTTGTACAAAAAGGACCCAGTATCCCTATTCTTTTCGTTTTCTGGGCAAGGCTGATTTATCCTCTCTTTCATCCAGCACATATTCATGTCATTAAGAAAACCCCAGCAGGTGCACTGACATTTGGAGCTCAATGAACAGCTGGAAAGGCAGCTGGGGTTTCCCTGCTTTTGAAGAGCAAGTGAAATCCCAGAGCTGAGGAAGCAGAAAACTGGTATTTATGTACTCACTTCCTAACCATTTATTTCAATTTGGATGGGAATCTGAAGACAAAGGGAAGACATTTCTGGTTGTTTCCAACTGGAGTGAGAAGATATGGTCAATCTAATGTTTATTTCTCCTCAGTTCTGAGCTGTGATACTCATACTTAGTGAGGATGAGGACTACCTTGTTGTTTCATGTGTTCCTTGTTGTTTCATTTAATACATGAATAAAATAATAATAGAGAGACTGCTCCTAGACCCACTGTCAGACACTTGAATTTATTTACCAGTGAAACCATTCACAGATGGCTTAAGTGAATAGTTCCAGGGTCCCTGGCATTTGTGAGCTGTAATGTGATTGTGAAAAAATTTCATACTACTCCCTGCTAGGTATGTGGTTCAAACTGGACCTTTGATTCTTTTCTCTTCATCCAGTCTGGGAAAAAAAAAATACTTATTTGTTCTGCCAGTTGAATTTCCTCTGTTAAAAGCTCAGTGGGGTGTAAGCATAGAAGGGGATGAAGTGTTTGGCAGCTGATGGTCCTGCAGCCAGCCTCTCCTCTAGCAGGTTGAGGTGGCCATCAGCAACAAAAAAAAGATCTTATCCATCTGGTGGTTAGATCAAGGGTGTGCAGGCATGAGGAAGGGCTTCTGCTTTCCTTCCCAGGGCTGATTTCCATCCTTAGGTCATCTGAGGACTTGAATCATCACCAGCTACACCAAGCACAGAGCACAACTGCACTCACTGGGAGTTTCTCACATGTAGAAACGCTGCTGGCGGAGCAGATGTGTTGTGAAGTGAGACAGCTGAAAGCTACCACAGTTTTGGGGTTTTTTTTGTTGTTTGCTTTTTCCCTTCATTCACAACCAGGCGGATTCCTGGCTTAGGTGCCTGTGTGGCCACACAAAGCAGTGTCAGCACCGAGGGAAGGAGCTGCCCCTTGCAGCCACAGCTCCATTAGGTCAGGCTCAGCAAAACCCTCGCCAAGCTGTCACCTCTGCCTGCCAAGACACAAAGGAAACCCAGCCATTCTTAACTCCTGAGTGAATACCTTTCCTGCCTGCCCAGTGACTCAGCTCTGAGGAAATGCACACCTGGGAGGTGCTGCAAGGCTTGAGCCCACCCCTTTGGGCTCTGAGATGTTGATATAAAAAGGGCAGAGAACCGGTGAGAGTGATTTGGTGCTGTGAGAAACAACTGCTCACTTTGAAAATTTAAATAGGTTTATTAAACCTTGACAAAAATACAACAAAAGGACTACGTAAGGAATAAGTTGCAGTGCTGAGAACTGCCCTTGTAGATACCACATGGCCAGTTCATCTTCAAGATGGATGCTCAGTCTTTTATACCCCTGGGGTTGCATCAGCCAGCCCAGCCCTCCCAAAGTCTGTCAGTCAGCTCTTCTTTGCCATTTATCAGTGGAGATGCTTTCTTAAGCACCAAGCTTTTCCATTCCCCACTGCCCCACGCCAGGGACACCTGTGCAGCTTCTTTGTACCTGTCCTGGACAGCCCAGGCTGTCTGATGGCAACAGTACAGGGGGAAAGGGAACTGTGGGGAGAACAGAGGGCATCTAAACTACAATAACATAGCTATACACTAATAAAGCTTTTCTTAATATTCACACAATAGTTATCCCTTAACTGTGAGAGCCAACCATCTCATTATCCATCTCTTGGAGCTGCTTCAGTTCTCTCTTTCCTCATGAAGCAGAGCTCTGGTTTCCTTTGTTCTCTCTCCATTGCTCAACAGGAGAGGCAGCTGCTTCATTCTGCTCCTGGGGTGTTTCCCCACAGCTCAGCACCAAGCACAAACACCCTGCTGCATTTCTTGTATTTCTTCCTTCCTTCCCTCACTCACTCCCTTCTCTGCTGCTTCCTGGGAGAAATGGAAGCAGATTGGAGCAGCTTTGTATCCCTTTGCCTGTTGATTTGTAGGAAACTAGAAAATGTGAAATAGGAAACTTTTTCAAATGAGTTTAATTAAGACTGCTTGGTGTCTTTCCTTTGGATCAGAACCATTGTGAGCAACACAGACAGGGAAGGAGAGGTGGCTTTGCAATGAAGACAGGAAGATAAAGTATTTGCCCATTTCCCGACTCTTCCTGAAATTAACTGTATTACCACAATTATTTATTGCCTATGAGCAATTATTTATTGCCCTGTGGAGCAGGGTTGATATTTCTTTCCTATATTTTTGCCCTTTACTTACACAGTTTTTGCCATTGTCTATTCCCAGTTTGTGCTAATATAGCAGCAAACTGAAGGATAAGAAAATTATATGTTTCACTTCTTCTTTCCTTCAGTTTCTCTGGGTGCATTTTTTCTCTTCACACCTTCTGCAGTGACTTTACTCCAGCATATTAAAGGCCTCTCCTGGCTGACTGGAGTGTTTGCTTATGAGCATAAATAATTCCAGGTGGGCACCCCCCCTTATGACACCAAGGGAAGAATAAATAACACAGCATACATTGTTTCAGCCTGGGAACAGGTGAAAATGCTGCATAATGGAAATTCCATATGAGGGAATAAATTCTCAGACCATTTTAGTTGGTTGATGCTCGTGATATCTTTGAAACCATTTCACTTAAGCCATGAATGTAAATATCCTCCACCTCTCACAAACGCAGGCTCAGGCAAACCATTTTCTTCTCTAGCAATATCCATTTCTGCCAGCATAATGGTTTTTTTGGTCTTTCTAATGCACTTTTGCATTTCTTACTTGTGCCAAATAGCTAGACAGGCTATTACCACTCTATTTTTTTTAATGGGAATTCTGTTGCACATCAATCTAATCTCACACATCTCAGGTCTTTTATGAAGGGCAGAAGCTTTCGGTAGGAATGGGTTCTGTTTTCTGCAACTGAGACACCCTTTCAGAATGTGTTTGTTTCTTTAAAAGGAGACAAACTAGTAAAATCTAACTTACTTTGAAAAAAACCTGAAAATATGTTGCACTATGGAATTAAGTACAATCTGCTATTAATTTTAAGTGTTTTAAAGTTTGGGGTTTTTTTTTGTTCAGCCATGTTGCCTGTTGCCAACTTTTGTAGGGAGATCTACTTCCTGTATCCTTATTAACAAAACTTTTCAAGCCAAAGCTTTTTATTTAATCATATTTTCTTTTCTTAATAACTAAATATGATGCTAATGTCTATTCTCACTTTTAGTCAACAGCAATGAATTAAGTTTAGCCTTAGGAGCTAAGATAGCAAGGATATGAACTGAGGGCAAAAGGAGGCATATTCTCTTGGTAGCTGCTTTTAAACATGTGCTAATTCATGTTGTTTTGTAATTAAAATGTTTTCTCCATCCCACTGCTCTGTTCTCCTAAGGGGCATTGGGATTTAATCCCCCAATGATGGAGATTTAAATGTATCAAATTTGGATGAAAGTCCTTGCATTGCACTTGTTGTCACAGAAGCTACTTATGTCAATAACTGCAAATCCAGACACAAATTTCAGATGCTAAACTGTAGCACTGCATCATTTTTGTTCCTTGTCTTTCTAGGATTTTGTATGTAATTCCCCCTATTTTATTCCCTTTATTCTTCCTCCAAATCCCCAGTCTGCCAATTTCTCCTGCACTGGGACAAAATGTTCGATGATTTCTAATATAGCCGTTTTGATACAGAAAAGGAGTGTTTTGATACAGAAAATGAGGGAGTGTTGCCAAAGCTCATGTTCTGTCCTGGCAACAGCTGCAGGCCCAGGACAGGGCAAACATCTTGCAGATGGGGAAGATGCATCCTTCTGGGGATGAGCCAAGCACAGGACAAGGAATAAAATGCATAGAACACATTAATACTTTAACAATCCTGCCCTTTTTGTGATTTACATTACCACTTTCACTGCCTGACACACCTGTCACAGGTTAACATCACCCCACCCTGGTGTAAGTGAAGCTTTTGACACCACTGCAGAAGGGTAAACGTACCATTTTCAAGGTATTTTCAAGGGTAATTCCCTGTTAGCCTGAGGCAGCAAATGGGGAATAGTGAGTTGTTACTCCCACTCGAGTAACAATTCAAATGAAGTAACTCATCATGGACTCACCAAAGTGTCATTAGACAGAAATAAAATTCTTTATGTATAAAAGATACTTCTGGTCTGTGTGCAAGCCCTCAGAAGCAAGGTTATCAAAGAGAAACATAAGACAAAAGATTTTTTCAAGTGTATGCAAACTTTGACACTCATGTCCTCTTGTCTTCTGCACAGCCTGGTCAAGGAGAGCTCAAACCTTTGCTTCCCACACGCAGTTATAGAATCATCCAGAAAGATGATTCCAGAAAGATCCATGGCCAGGTTGGGAGGGCCAGTGGATCACCTGGTGCCACCTCTCTGGCACATGGCATGGGATTGTGTTCAGACAATTTTAAATATCTCCAGTGCAGGAGATTTCACAGCCCCTCTGGACAATCTGCTCCAGTGTGCAGTCACCCACACAGTAAAGAATCCTCTTGTGAGCATTTCAGGCATTTGCCCTAAAATCCAGAACAGCTTCTAGGAACTGCCCAGCAGTCTCTGCAACAAAATAGATTCAGTCAGCCTGGACCACTCATCATTTAATAAATGCATGGCATTTATTATAATGGCTGATGTATCTGCCTATACAATCACTTTATGGACAATGCTGAGTTTTGCTTCTTTTTTTGGCAAAAACTTGAATCCATCTTGAAGAATCAAATCCTTCTTGCTCCTGTGCTCCTCCTGTCCTTCATGAAAGGTGTCCTTCTAAAGAAATGAGATAAAGCAATCAGAATCATTCCTTCTGAGTCTTAACCCCAATTAAACTGTTCAGGCCATAGAGCCCGGGGGAGTTGTACTTGCTTTGGAGCAATGGTCTGCACCGGTCCCAAATTGTGTTTCACACCTTTTCATAGGGGAAGGAAAGGGCATTGATGATGCACAAATAACTGAGAACTCCTGCAGCTATGCTCTGTGCTTATTGAGCAAACACAGCACAGGAAACAACTGGGAAATAGTGAACAGATGCACGGACTGGAAAGCAAAACTAAACATCTGTACCCTCACCAATCAAACTGCAGGGAAAACCTGGGAGAGGATCACAAATATTTACCACACAGCTAATGAAGTGCAGGAGATTCTGGCAGAATCTCTTAAGAGAGATGAAAACATCTTTAAAATGAGGCTATTGTCAGCCTCAAATGTGATGTTTTGTTTAAGCCATAAAGATGCTTTAGCTAAGTGGTTAGAAGCAGGTCAATGAGTTGGCAAATATGTTTTGGTTTTTTTTTTAAGAGCCTGGGTAGTCTGGAAGGAGAGTGGAATTGAGTCAGAGAGTGGAATTGTGGAATTGAGTCAACAGAGCAGTAGGAGGCTGGATGGGCTCCTGCAGCCAGAAGAAAATGGACATTTCTGTGCCAGTTTTGAAGGGCACTTTTAACCATCCTTATCAGGAGAGGTGTGGGCTGCCTGCAGTCCCCAGGAGAGGCAATGGTGATGCACTCCAGGCCATGCAGGGCCAGGCAGGAGGGCCTGGAGGGGATGGATGTGCTCAGATATGCTGCTCTCTCTGATCCAGCCCTGAGCCCTGAGCAGGCAGCAAGGCAGAACTCCCAGGGCCCCTCTGCAGAAGGGATTTGGAAGAGGATGAGCAGTTATATATAGATATACAATAGAAATGTTTTCAGTAAGGACAAAGAAAAGCTTATTTTTCCTAACTTGTCTCTGTAAATTGTAAGTTTTTGTTACATGACAGATCAGCCCTTGAGACAGAAGCGCCCATATCTACATTGGAGATGTCTTAACACATTTGTAAGAGAAAAAAAACCAATAAATCAACTGGAGACTCTCCATTGACTTCACTGCCTTTATCTGTCAATACTAATTGGGAATCTCTGCTCCTTAGATGTTCATTCCATTGAAATGAATTGGCTGCAATATGAACATAAAATCATGCAACAACATAAATTCTGCATCTCCAGTTTCTTAAGAGCTTTATAGAGAAGTGCCTTGAAAAAGAAATTCGTGAAGGGTTGTAAACTCTGCTACTGTTCTTTGATGTCCCCCGACTACTCATGTCAGAGATGGAAGTAAATGCAGGAAGAAGTAAAAGTCAGCAAAAAAGCTTCAAGTGGAATCTGCAATCATTAAATGCAGAAACTGACTGAGAATCTTTCTGTATCTCAGCTTTTGTACTTATCTGACACACGTGTTAAGTCAGTACAATGAAAATCAGAGTGGTGTTCATACAGACTTGGAGGAACTCCTGAATTCATGGAGAGGACTGCGGAGGGAGTGACGGTGGAAGGATTTGACTACTGAGCAGGAAGGAAGAGAGAGGGAAGGACTGAATAAAATGCAGATCAGGAAAATCAGATAACCATGACAAATACAAACGAGCTCTGAAAGACTTTCTGACTAGAGTCTCTAAGAACTGTAACAAACTTTAATATGTTTTGGGAACAAGATAATGAGACGAGGGAGTCAGTGCTACAGAGGCTGGCGTGCTTCTGATGTGCATAAAAATCCCTTCCCACCACAGAGTACCCCAAGCCCTTGTCCCTTTGAATCTCCTAACAAACGCTTCTTCTTCCTGAGGTGTTACTTGTGACTCAGCAAGTCAATAGCATGGCTTTCATTTTTGTGTGAGACCTTTGCTGAGGTTTTCAGGGCGAGTGGTGATGGGCTGAAGCTGGTGTCCCCCAGCTCAGCTCCACGGTGGGAATCTCTTCTTGGATTGAAGCTTAAAAGCAATCAGTGTGATGACAAGAAGCATGACAGCACTGAAACAAGGTGCCACAGACACTTTTCCCATGGCTCAGGGGATATTAGAGATGTAAACCATCTGCAGATGTAGAGGTACTCCATGCTCTGAGGCTGTTTTTCACCAAAAGGGCATCTAAAAGCTAAAAGGGATAAAAATGAATAGTCATCATTATGGACTGGATTTCTGCCAGCTGCTAAGTAATTAGAGTTTTAATTGCCCAGTAATAAAAGTTTTTAATTACTCAGCAATTAGTGCTTGAAGTTTCAAGTGCTTCACACGCACTCAGTTGCATCCTTGAATTGTCAAGAGTGAAAAATGGAGCAGCTCCAGTGTGCCTGAGCAAAGCTCTGAGCAAGAGAAGGAAACACCAGGGATGGAGCAGCTATGCCTGAAACCCATCCTAACTACTCTATCTAACTACAGAATGTTCATTGAAATTCAACAAAATACTTTTTCCCTAGCTAATTTATGGCCAAAATACCCTTTGTATCATCAAGTAGGAATTGCTTCATACCTAGCATTATCATGATTCATTTTCCATATACAGGATAATAAAGGTCCTGAGGCTCTGGTTTCTCTCTTCTTGCTCTACTAGAATTTAAATATCATTAACAAGCCAAACTATAACAAAGTCAGCAGTTGCCAATGGTGCAGGAAGCAGGGCTGCATTAAGAGGAATTCAAATTCATATATATGATCTTCTTGGGTAGCCCCAAAGAGGCAAATTGTCTGATGAACCATGTAGTCAGAGAGTTGGGACAGCTTTTCCATAAAGTAATTACAGTTGCTCCAGTCTTTTTTTCTTCCTTTCCTTTCCTTTCCTTTCCTTTCCTTTCCTTTCCTTTCCTTTCCTTTCCTTTCCTTTCCTTTCCTTTCCTTTCCTTTCCTTTCCTTTCCTTTCCTTTCTTTCCTTTCCTTTCCTTTCTCTTTCCTTTTTCTTTCCTTTCCTTTCTTCCTTTCCTTTCCTTTCCTTTCCTTTCCTTTCCTTTCCTTTCCTTTCCTTCTCTTTCCTTCTCTTTCTCTTCTCTTTCCTTCTCTTCTTTTCTCTTCTCTTCTCTTCTTTTCTCTTCTCTTCTCTTCTCTTTCTCTCTCTTCTCTTCTCTTCTCTTCTCTTTCTTCTCTTCTCTTCTCTTCTCTTCTTCTCTTCTCTTCTCTTCTCTTCTCTTCTCTTCTCTTCTCTTCTCTTCTCTTCCTTCTCTCTCTTCCTTCTCTCTCTTCCTCTCCTCCTCTCCTCTCCTCTCCTCTCCTCTCCTCTCCTCTCTCTCCTCTCCTCTCCTCTCCTCTCCTCTCCTCTCCTCTCCTCTCCTCTCCTCTCCTCTCCTCTCCTCTCCTCTCCTCTCTCTCTCCTCTCCTCTCCTCTCCTCTCCTCTCCTCTCCTCTCCTCTCCTCTCCTCTCCTCTCCTCTCCTCTCCTCCCTTCCCTCTCCTCTCCTCTCCTCTCCTCTTCCTCTCCTCTCCTCTCCTCTCCTCTCCTCTCCTCTCCTCTTCTCTTTCCTAGAAGAGAGAGCTTTAAATGATGTTCAGGTTTTTTACAGGCAGCGTGCAAAATCCATCACAAGAACTTTGGCAAAACCAGGCAAAATTGATTCAGTAAAAATATTTCATGGAAAAAAAATCTGGTAGAGGAAGGGTGGGTTAAAACCTTCCAAAAATTCAAAGTAAGCTGCATGTTACATTACGTGTTACTCATAACTCTAAAAAATCTGAATTTTGACAGGGGAATAATGCCTATCAGAATTTGGGGAATTTGTTTCCTTTTTTACTTAGACTGGTTTCCAAATTTATCTATTGGCAAACAGAGTTAAAGTTGAAAAGTGAAGTTTTTGGGAAACATACCAACTGTCACATAAGCGCAAGTTACAAAACCAAACCCTTCCTACTCCTGAATATTAGAAAAAAATCCAACAAATTCAAATTATGATTACCCAAACATCAAAATCTAAATAATATACAAATAATAATATACAAATGAAATATTAAACAGAGATTTTTTTCCCTTCTGCTCTGAAAGTAATTTAGACTTTTTAACAGAACATGGATGGTTTGTAACCTAGTTAATAACTCAAAGCATTTAGGTCTTCTCTAAAGCAGCATCAGATGTTTTCTGTACCCTGGACTGTCCAGGTCACTGATTCCACACATGCTGTATTTCACTGGGGTGCTGAGTTCAGGGACTGTACATCTGTTTCCTGTCTCATTTCCCTGTGACAGTGCAGTGCACTTCACAGTGCTGAACAGATACCTGATGGTAGCAAGCTCTGGTTTTTTCCAGTTAGTACTCCAGTTACACTGCAGAGTACTAAAGACACGCTAAGCTGGGATTCACCTCACTGGATGTAGCTGCCTTGTCTAAGCTGGTAACAGGCTCAGTGAAGTGACACAGACATCTGGGTGAGTCACTCCTTCCAAGTGCAAATACCCAGGACAGATGAGCTGGTTACTCTCTGGTGGATCTGACTCTAATAAATAAGGAGAGATCAACTTTTAGGCAATTGAAACCAGGAGAAATGTAGACTCTCAGAAGAATGACAGTAGAAGAAAGGGTCGCAGACATCTTTTCATGAAATATCCTTTCTTTAGGATTTTTCCTCCTGAGAAGCTGAGAGGCCTCAGAAACAAAATGTAAACAATGATTATCTGCTGCTGTGGAATGCAACAGGTGCATCTGTGATTGGCCTATCTTAGATGTTTATAATTAATGGCCAATCACAGCCCAGCTGGCTCGGACAAAGAGTGTGAGACAGCTGCCTTTATTATCATTCCTTTATATTCTTAGTTTAGGTAACCTTCTGATGAAATCTTTTCTTCTATTCTTTTAGTATAGTTTTAATGTAATATATATCATAAAATAACAAATCAAGCCTTCTGAAACATGGAATCAGATCTGTGGCTCTTCCCTCATCCTAAGACCCCTGTGAACACCGCCACAAGAATGGACCAAATAAAGTCATTTTTGTGGAGTATCAGTACTGATTTCCCCCTTCAGATCCAGGAAAAGGGCCTGTATTTCAGACAATGTTAATGCTGCAATTATCATTATTCCTTTCACCTCTGATGGTGCAGCTCAGAGTCCCAGGCTTGGATAACAAAGCACCCTGTGTTAGGCACCCTGTGGATCCAGCTAACCTCCATCCTTGGTCAGCAAGGCCAAAGCAATTCCTGCCAGACATTTCATTTACAGCCAAAGGCCGTTCTGTACAGAAAGATTTTGCAAGAGGCATTTTTTTATTTGATTCTGCTGTTGAAAAGTGCTGCTTCTTGTCAGTGTCTGGCACCTTATGGAACCTCTCTTTTCCCATTGCTGTTTTCCAGCTGTGCTTTTCCCAGCTTCTCAGAGATTCAAGAGGTCCTCAGCTGCCTTTCTGAACCCCGTGTTACAGAACTCGATGGAAGATGTGGTCCTGCTTTATGAGGTTCAGTATATGGTTCCTTAAACCTTAACCAGGACTGGGGGTACTGCCCATAATTGGGTTATCCATTATCTGACTTTGTGTCACTTTTATTCATCCCAGCAGTAAACCCAAGGCTGTGTGATAGTTCACTAGAAAGGTGGGAGCACACAGCAACTTTCTGGTTTCCCCCACCTCCAGACAGTGCAGCTGTCCCCATTTGACAAAAATTAAAGACCCAAGGACATGTTGACATGTACTCTGTCTAGAGTCTCTTGGAGAAAATAAATAGCTTTCTGTGTTCTGATTTTGTACCAGTTTCTTTTAGCTGAGCTCGACATCGACAAAGGTCAGAGGATCTCCATCAAGGATGAGGAGCTGGCTTCCCTGAGGAAGGCTGCTGAGTTTGACACCATCTGCAACGAGATCATCCCCAAGAGCATCCCGGAGATCCGCAGGCTGAGCAGCAGGCTGTCCTCCTACCCCAGGGTCCTCAAGAAGGAGGACTTTGAGAGGACAGTGCTGACCATGGTCTACACGGCCTACAGAGCTGCCCAGTCCCAGGGGCACCAGAAGGACACTTGGGCTGAGTCCTTTGTCAACCTCTACAAAGCCCTGAAGAACGACTTGATGCTGTCATACGGCAAGCAGCCCTCGTAGTGGGAGGGGAGCAGCAGCTCAGCCACCTGCCCTGGCTGGTGAAGGACACCTCGTAGCACGCCCACCACTTTATTCTGTAAAGAGTTTCATAGCCTGCTTCGTGAGAGATTGTTCGTTTTCTGGCTCCCTCTTGTGGAGTCCTCTTTCTAGTTCCATGCTAAACGGTGAAAAACGTCTTCAGTCCTGAGAATTCGATTTTTGTGCTGGTTTGGAGGCGCCTTCTGTGACAGGAAAAGGAGGCAGTTTGGTGTACATCCAGACAGATCAGGCAAACCCTTGATTCATCCTTTGGGTTTCCTATAAGCAATACATAAATATACTGTGCTTGTGCTCACATGCTGGTGTGTAAATGCTGGAGAGTTCTGCTTTCCTAGCTGGGGAAACAAGTTCATGTTTTGGCTGGCCAGTAAGAGAATATGACACAGAGATGAAGGCCTGCTGCAAAAGGAAGAGGTTTCATAACCTTCAGCCTTCAAAAATTATGCCACATATTATCCATTCCAAATGTTCTCATAAATAAGCACCCTCTGATTCACTTTATTTGGCTGAGCCAGTGTTTAATTGCAATAACATTTTCAGAAGACAAAGGGCATTGTGAAGACCAGCAGCAAACAATGCCTGTGAACGTATTCCCTGCTTCCTGGAGCTGTCCTCCCAAACAGTCTGCAATGATTCTTTCATTATTTGCACATGACTTGCTTCTGCTGCTTGTTTTTTTTGGTTGTTTTTTTTTTTTTTTGGTTTTGTTTTTTTTGAAGAAACATGTATTTTCAGTGGAATCCAAGGCAAGACAAAAGCCCTATTTAATTTAATAATGACACATTTTTCCTGGTTCTATCACTTGAATGTAGGTCATCTAAACCTATGCTCCAGAATCCCACGGAGGCAAGGGAGGAAGGTGCATTAAAACATACCTGGTGCTGAATTTGGCACTGTGGCTCTCTTTTTTTAACAGTAAAATGTATATTCATTTCAGTATCCTTGTGTTTGTGTGTGTGTGTGTCTGTGTTCATGCATGTGTGTGCACATGAGTACTCAGTACGTAGAAAAATCCCAAATTGTTCAGTCAGTGAACAATTGCATCTGACCACTTGGCAGAAAAGGTTATTTACAAATTCAGTGGTGCAAATTATGAGTTTGGGACCAGCAAAGGAAAAACTGTAGAAACACTGCAACCAATTATAATGAACTCTCAAAAAAGTCATGAAAGGAAAATGCACAGAAAAAGGAGATCTATTTTGTCAGAAGAGTGACTAGCTATCAAAAATCCAAACTCTTCTAAATCAAACCTCTGAATGTTTGTACACAGGAGACACAAACTCTGTTTTTCTATTGATATTAGAGGTGCTTCTGCTTCCAGACCATGGGAAAATAGCTGAACATTTATTTCATCCTTTCATATCATCATTCTCTATTTTTCTATTGCATAATATATTAAGGATGCAGGTCCAAATCACAAATTCCCGAGACTAAAACATACCTAAGGATTCCAGCCCAAGTTCTGAATCATGTTGAACTGCTTTTGCATCACTTGAGCAAAAGGAATTAATTTTTCTGCATCCCTTAACAGGGGTTTCGCAAGGATTGGAGCTGAAAAAATCCACCCAGAGCACAGTGCAAGCAGTCAGAGCCCTGGGTTTGGCAAACAAACCCATTTTGTGGGTTTGGGGAGGCACAGCAGCCTTGGGGCAGTCTGGCCATGGCATTAGCAGCTGGACAAAGGGCTTATAAAAGACAGACTCAGTCTTGTTTCCCCCAGGAGTTTCTGGATTTGTGTGTATGAGAGTACACATTAACTTAGACACA